>NC_086157.1:17998571-19264285 GCF_035149785.1 Candoia aspera | reverse complement strand
TATATTTACTCAGTAGGATATCATTCAATAAAACTGCAGCTTCAGATGCAAAGCTCTCTATGCCAAGCTTGGCATCTTTCCAATAAACCATACTTGTTCTCTTTTGCATTTCTTCAAAAATATCTCAAGGCTGACAGAACACATTTAACCTTTAACTTAAATATAACTAGATTATAAGCTACACGAAACTAAAAACATTTAGCCAAACGAAATAAAGAGCAATGGCAAATAAAATCAACCATTAAATTTAGTCTAGCATGAATAATAGGTGGCTTAAGAATAAATTAATCATTTTTAAAGCTGCATAGGGCAGATGTGGCAATACTAATTCAGGGCACAGCAATGTAGCTGATGCTCTGGGAGGCAATTAGTCCATTTTTACAGAAGTCCACAACAGATAGATGCCTTGTTTTATTCCAAATAAATATTCTGAGGTCAATACATTACACACACACACACACACACACATGCATACACACACACACACGCATATATAAATACACACACATATATACACACATACATACACACACATACACACACATACACACAAATAAATACACACACACGCATACATACATACACACACATAATGTCTTGTCTTGTTAAACTTGGTCAATCCTTTTGTGACATAAGACAGAAGTCATTAAGGAGACAGATGCAACTTAAAAAAATATCCAGCAAATTCACTTATAGTGAATTATAGGTTTGAGGAAAGCTCACTGTGAATATGCTGCAGCCTCTGGACAAAGATCTGCCAATGCTATCCTATTTTTTTTTCCCCTGTTGCAAGGGGGGATTTTATGTTTCAGCTGCACTCAAACCCTTTCAGGCCAAGTCGATAGCTCATCTCCTCTATGGGACCTTAGTTGGCCCTCCATCCTCATGTTTTACACCTCTCAAAAGAGTACAAGCCAAATTCATTACAGCAGCACTCCAGATGCCTCGATGCATTTCAAATGCACACCTACAGCTTGAAACAGGCATGATGAGGGTCGAGTCAAGAGTGTGTTTAGTCTCTCTAAACCTTTGGTTAAAGCTCAAATTCTATCCCAAGGGCCTTGCACCTCTCATCCTCCAGGACAACTTTCGATTCACAGGCCATCGACTCCAATCTTCTAAAGCTAGGATATTCCCCATCTACGGTCTTTGAGATGGACTTCAACCAAGCTAAACAAGAGCCAAAACAAAGGACAAAGGGTACAGAGAGGCAAGCAGATAGAGGGAAGGCTCTATTCTTCCTGTCCCCAGCGCATAACAAATATATCGCTTCTGCAGCTTGTTATCTTAGACAGCTTGAAATAGGCAGCCATTGGAGAGTCTTTTTGTTGTCATGCTCTCCCCTCTGTGGTATGGGAGGGTAAATATAAAAAAATACCACTGTCCGCAAGGCTTTGTCCTTGTGCCTCTGGAGAGGTGGAAACCAAAGACCACGTTCTTCTGCATTGCAATTTTTTATAAAGACCTTCGTATCAAACTCATCATAGACCTGATTAGTGAATACCCGAGTTGTACAGATTCTGACTACACTCAATTGCTGCTTATAGATGAAAACTCTATTGTCACAGCGCAGGGTAGCAAGGTTCTGTGCAGTAGCAATGAAGATCCGTCAGACCCTGATGGGCTAATTTCTGTAATGTATTGCATGTAATAGTAAACCATTTAAATTTCTGATTATATATATATATATATATTATAGTGGTAATTTTAGATACTCATGTTTTACATTATATACTTAATATATTCTTAATATATGCTTACTGTAGTACAGGCTGTATCTTAGATTGCATTTACAGAGTTTAGTTAGATAAATAAATGTACTTTAATTTTATTTTAATGTTTATCCTCCTATTTTATCCTATTTTGTTATCATTTTAGAGAACACTATCTTTGTACTGGTCTAAGACTGTAATAGGTTATGAACTTATAGTGCAGATACAACTGTTCATACCATATATCTTAGAGAACCAATTTTCAAGTTCCCCTCATGTATGAAATTTCACTTTGGCATTTTGTTTCTAGGAACTATCCCACTGCAACATATTCTACACATGCCCTCAAACTGAAAACTCTGCTTAAACAGATAAAAATTTTGCTAAAGTGATATATCCATATTGATTTTCTTTGCAGGCTTGGATGCCTTCTCATTTTTTCTATTTTGACCATTGAAAGGCTGTCTTTCTGACAATATGGACATCTAGCACCCTTTTAAACAAGGAATTTATCTTTTGAAAGGTATGTATCAGAAATTTGTCATTAGAAATTTGCTCTGTGCTACACTACTTTGAACAGTCACTGAATAAGCAGTTGGGAAGTGAGGACTACCTGTACAGAAACACACACACACACTGTATATCAATCACAATATTCCCTGCCAGTTAAGCAGTGATATGCAATGCTCAAAAAAGAGTATTAAATAGTAAGCTAAAGACATTAAAGTATGAGATTAAAAGAAGTATAGTTAAATCTAGTTTATTCCAACACTAGTCACTCTAGCTCTCCTGAGCATTTTACTAATGCTTCACACTAGTTTTGGTAAAATAAACTAGAATAGTCCATTAAAATAATGAGCAACTATTCCTCCTGCCCAAAAGTGTGAGGCCTCCAGCCCATTGCTGAAGAAAGAAAAACAAGAATTTTACTCTGATCTTACTATTTATTTATCTAATTTATCCCTGCCCATCTCCTCCTGTCAGAGGCCTCTGGGCGATTTACAACAATTGATTAAAGCCATCACAATAATACAAAAAGTAAAATACAGTAAAAAATAATATAAACAAATAAAAAAAAATAAAGAATAAAAGATCTTTATAAATGGGACTTGTATTTTATACCTGACAGTTGTTGGAATGTATTTATTTATTAAATTTATATGGCTGCCCATCTTACCTGCATGAGACTCTGGGTGTCATACCTGACTTCCTTATTAACAGCTTTCCTTGTTCAAATGATACATTTACTGTACTTACCAAAAATCCAAGTCCTTGATATGTCTGTGCAAATTCTGGTTCTAATATAAGTCAAGAGACGGTTGACAGCTGGCTGGATTTTTGGAGCTCAGATCTGGTAGTCCTAGTAGAGAATAGCACCACAGTCAGTGATGAGGTTTGTGCTGTTGTCCATGTTGATGTTTTCAGGGTTTTTGCAGAGGGTTTAGGACAAATTGATATACCTGGCCAGGATGTGCAGCTCAATTCACTTTTTTCTTCTTCTTAATGAGCTGGCATAATTAAACCTTTGAATTATTAAATGTTACACTATACTTTTGTTTTGGAACTACATGCTTTCTGAAAGTGAAAGTCAACAACAGCAGTAATACAATTAAAAAAAAAACATCATAGTGTCAAAGAACTAATCTAACATTTCTGGTGATTCTGGTCACTGAGCAGTAATATGCCTACCTAGGCATAACTGAAGGTGCAAAAACCCAGATGACCACTAGATGCAGTAACAGCTCCCATCTAGTGGCAATGCAGACATCTGCAGCCCATACAGTAAATGGTAGATTTACCCTAGGCATTGAGAATTGAGAAACTCAGTTATTTATTTAAAATTGGCATACTGCTTGCCTTAGAATATCTGAAAGCAACACAATAAACTACAGAAACTTTAACCAAACAACACTGCTAATATTCACACAGAAAACCTGGTATTCTCCATTTTTAATAAGAAAACTTGAAGTCCAGACAGTATTTTATAGACTGTGGTTGAAATCTTCGACACCTGAAAAAAATTTTTGTTGAAATCCTAGAACAGTATTTGATATGAAATATGGACCAGATGAGAAAAAATAATGCTTTCCCAAATACCAAGTGTTTCCCAAATGTAATGAATTGGTGCTTATGCTAAACTTGAATAACTGTATTTATTCTGTATTGATACATTACTGCAATTATAAAAAAAAAAAAGTAATTCAATTAAAGAAAGAAAACTTACTTTCCCCTGCATGCCTCAAAAGTTCAGGAATTGTAATATAAAATACACATATTGTAATCCATTGCACCTCAACTGTAAAGACTTTTTTCAATCTCATATTTGAAGGTTTACAAAGTAGGGTCCGTGCATTAACTTTAGGCTGCTGCTGAAAATGTTCAACAGGTGGAGTTTCACCAATCCCCAGTTTTATAAAGATGGCCTTCAAGAATACATGCCTGATACATCTTTGTAAGATACAATCCTCCTCTAAAATTCTACCTAGTACAGTAATTGGTCAAGCAGAAATCCAATAGCTTTATAACATGTCCACAGTTTATGTTCTACAGATATACCTAATAAGCTCTGTCTGGCTCACTCTAATATTATTTACAACTTGCCAAATATGAACAGAATGTGCTTTAAGTCATTCAAATGCATTTGGAAATGCTCCATATGAAACTGATGATAAGTCTTCTTGCAATCAGGAAATGGTAAATGGTACTTCACAGGTGGAGTCATAACCTGATTGGTACACAAGATAGTTATTGTATGTATGTATGTATGTATGTATGTATGTATTTAATTTTTATAGCCGCCCATCTCAACAAGTGACTCTGGGCGGCTATAGAAATCAAATAAATAAATAAAAAAAAGAATAAATTGTTGTTAACTATCATGTGGATTCTGTTTCAGGCATTAGTATGGTGTAAAGCAGTATTAGTTAGATGCTACAAATATATTTTCAGCTGGTACAAAGATAATAAGACAACAAATTATTTTAAGACCAACTGGTAATGCCCATCCTAAGGATCTTCTGTTGGTTTTGCTAGAATCTTGCCACTGATTCTGTCAAGGCAAGGAGATCGTTTTGCCTGATTTGTGAACCCTGAATCCATCCATCCAAAGCCCAGACCCACATGCCATAGATGGCCAGAGTACAGCAGAAAATGAAAAGAGTCAGTACAGCTTACTGTAACCAGCACCTAACTCAAAAGCTAATACAACAGTCCAGACAGCTCCTAGATGACTGCCAAAAAAACTTGTTTGATAGTCAGAGAGTACCTGATTACTTATACTTGAATTGGCAAATGTTCATTTTATTATTCCTACTTTATTTTCTACAACTAAAACATGCTTAGCCTCAATGAATGCATATGACCTGTCAAACAGAGCCCTTCCCCATTAAACCTCTAACCTCAAGGTGGAAAACTACTTAAGTGTATCATTGCTGAGGATAATAGGTACTTTGTTTTGAAAAGTCTTTCTATAGCTTCTCTATAGCCAGCTGGCTTACAACAGGTAAACAGTGGAGAACAGGCAAATGTTTTAATGAAATCAATAATCACACGTATTTCATGCAGGAGAGTATTAGGCTGGCTGTGGGAATTTATTTAAAACTATATTTTATTATGGGCTTCCCTACTGCAATAAACACCATGCCCATAGATACATTGTTTTTGTTCATTTGTTTCATCAGGTACAAATGGAGCTATGCTTAAAAAAATTGAATTTATCCTAAGGCTTAAGAAGGAAAGATTTACTACTCTTGTCCTAAGTAATCAAAGATTTGTTTCACTGGGGATTTTGTTTCCCAGGCTATTTTCGCTGTTATGGGAACAAATGAAACGAAGTACAGCCTTCTATCATGTTGCCGAATGCTATTCTCATGAACACACTGATCCAGAACATGCTACTTGGCAGTAAATCCCATTGATTTCAGCTAACAGGTTTTGGTTGAGAACATGAATCACTGCACAGACAGTGGATAAATGTGCACAAATAAGCTCAAAGAGAGAGGTTGTAAAGTGGAGTAATTTCTGGGAAATCACTCCAGGCTATTTGGAAAAAACCTGCCTTCTTATACATGGGCCCTTTGGACAGGGCTCCACAAAAGTTATTAAAAAGAATCTATAACTTACCCTGGAGCTACTACTAAAATAAATAAATAAGTAAATGAATTAAAAAAAAAATACCAGAGCCCCAATCAAGCAATGCCCCCTGCTTTTGAGAAATCGACTTAGAAATCATGCTTTCAAGAACTAGTGTAAGATATTTTGCAAGATATGCTTTCTCAGACTTTAATCTTTTTGTGCAGAAAATCGCATTTTTTGCAACATGTAACCTAAGCTGTATTAGTGCCTGCAGCTCAGGCTTTTATATAGGACTGCAGCACATTTATTCTGATAATACTTTTCCATCCTTGTGGTCATTCTTAATGCTAGAAAATAAATATTCATATAGAAAATAGCAAACAGTGTATGCTCTGACAAGATTTATATGCCCATAATATAGCATTGTTGGGATGTCACTCATTTTGAATCAGAGAGATGCCCCCACCTGCCTCTTCATTTCTTGCATCCCACAGTTGCTGAATGGAAGAAAGACAGGTGGTATGCATTGCATCTCCAGGCCCCTTCCTTAGCCAGTACCACAACTCTCTTACCATTGTCATTATGACAACATCTAGTTGTGTTTTTATTAATTTGCAAATATGTATGTATATACTACCCAGTTCCCAAAGTGCTGGGCAGAGGACTGCAAGCATAAATCTCTGAGCAGATGATTCCTTTTTGTCTATTCCTTCTTGTTCCTTCCTGGGACCATTGTATATTGTTTTGATTCAACTGCTTATTATTACCGGATACAGAACACAAGTAATGTATTACCCAGTTAGGTGAAGTATTTTTACAACACAGTGAGTAAAGTTCTGGGTCAGAAGTATATATATCTAGCTAATTTCTGATTGTTAGTCATAAGGTAACTGTGCTTATCCAGTATAATATCCTGATGATATCAGTTGTGCATCTCTGCCCTGGACCATGCTCGAGATACTGTAGATGTCTTCACTCACTGATTGGGCCTGTTAGGCATTGGATGGGACAAAACAAGCTCAGAATGAATTCCAGTGAATTGCTGTCCAAAAACCATGTGGCACATTGTCTCACATAGCTCTGGATCAGGTTGTGCTTTCCCTGAAGGAATAGTCGATGATTTGGGGTCTCCTGAATTTGTGGCTTCTGCTTGTTGAACAGAGTCTAGGGCTAGGGCAGGTTTCACTCAGCTTCAACTGGTGTAGCAATTACAACTGTTTATAGAGTGAGAATTCTGGTAGAAATAACTTGTGCCCTTATTATTTTAACAGACTAGATTATCAACACACTCTACCTGGGCGTGCTTTTGAAGATGACTCAGAAGGTTGAGCTAGTCCAGAATTCAGCAGCATGGCTAATAAAAAGTGAGAACTCCATAAGGTGTGGATTCCTATTTCTAGATCCCATTCAAACTGCTTATTAAGCCATTCATGGCTTGGACTCAGATTACCTTTGGGGCCATCTACTTCAAATAAAATTTCCCTGTCCAGTGCAATTATATTCTTTCCCTTAGAAAGACAGTGAAGACCATTATTTTTCCATTACAGCTTTTGGGCTTACTGCTTTGTTGGCTTGCTAGTGTTTTTGGTCTTTTAACTTACTCATTCTGTTCCTAAGTTTTGTGGTGGTGGTGTTCTTGTAAGTTACTTGCATTGGGTTTTTGTTTGTTTGTTTTTGTTTTGTAATATGTTTTGTAAGCTGTCTTGAATCTTTGATCTGTCAAGATAATAAATAAATAAGTAAATAAGAATTGTCACACATTTCTTCTTTCAAGCTGTGATGGAGCTCAGTGAACCTCTGTGGAGATAGCTTGGGCATCTAACAAAACCAAGACTTTTCTAACATCGATGGACAGGTAATACACAAAAAATCTTCTGTTAAAAGTTCTGTTGATAGATGCATCTGTTCTCCTACCCCAAGAACAAAACAAAAATGAAATAAAATTGTTAGCTGCAGAATATTTTAATGAGAAAAAAAGTGAAAGGATAATCTAAGCCAGTTTTTTAATTGAAATGAACTTGTCAGCGTTGTTATCCCCTGCAAAATAAGTCCCTTTCAATCTTTTGTGCAGCGGGTGCTATGGAAGGAATAAGGTAAGAATGGACTAGGAGAAGCAATCAAACCAAAACACTTCAATTTAATTTCAGATAACAAATTACATAACAAAAATTTGAACAATAATAGTGGTCAGAATCTTCCAGTTCTTTACTAAGATTTGAATTTAGAAGCACGTACAGGCGTGAGTAGAACCAAGTCTCCAGAAGAGCATTGAGAGACGTATGTCCAAAAGGATATGCAAATTTTAAAAAGAATTTTACATGCTGTACTAGAAATTCTGCATTCCCAATATGCTCCAATATTGGAAATGCAAGCTTTTCCACCTAATGCTGATGGAAAGTAAAGAAGGAAGGAAGCAGACTAAAGGGAAGATCTTAAAAATCTTCCAAGCTAAGGAAACCCAAAGACAGCAAGAGAAGCCAAGAGGAATTCCTTGCTAATTATCTCAACTTGCATTGTCCATAACAGTAAGATAAAAAGGTACAAAGTGTCAGTCCTCCTGGAACTGCATCTCTAACAAGGTTGGAAGGACTTCTCAGACTGTCAGATGGAACCTCAGAAGGTTGCGAGCAACTTAGAATATGGTCCTGCTTTTTTTTTTTTTAATGCTGCCTATGGACAAGGTCAGATTGTGAGTATGGCTAAGCACAGTGGAATCATTTTATTTATGGGGAATCACACAAATTCATTTATCATTTTAGGAAATTGTACTCTCAGAGCTTGAGAACCACTGGTTTCATTTATTAGTGATGCAAATTAGCTCAAGACAAATCTGAGCAGCAGTGGAGATATGAATGCTTTCTCATCTTTGAAAGTAATGTCATATGTGTAAAAAGATCTGCATTTTTTTTGTTACTATTTTATAGTACTTTTTTTTTAATGATGGCAACAGACGCACATTCTGAGTCACATATGAGTGTGCCTGTATATTGTTAGTTTATATGTGCAGAGTTCAATCAAGATGAAGGTTTTACCATCTAATATGCAGTGATAATGTTTAAAAAAAATCATCTCAGTGGAGCAACTCAGCTTCAGCCCAGTTGCCTTGGCAACGATACCCTCAGTTCAGAAGTAGGGGAACAAGAGGAATTCCTTGTCATCAATGATGTCATCACCTAATGTGTTATCACCATATGCGCTATGGGTGATCCTGACTGATGAGAAGCATCTAGAAGGAAGCCCTTTTATTTAATGAGTGTTTTAAGGCCAAATTAGCAGCAGAAATGAGGAAACATTATCAGTAAACAGGTTTGTAAATGAGTGGTGAAAAACAGTTTTTGACAGATTTCTTACAAGTACATCCACAACCGCAAAAGAACCTGGCTTGAGAATTCAGTGCAGCTTTAAACTTATTTGATAAACACTCATCCTCCAAGGATTACCCTGTGTTTGTTGAAGACTCATGTCTTGATGAAGAAAATGTTTCAAAAACATTAACAAGGTGATGGATGGATATGAACAAGAAAACACCCTGACAGTATGCTTCAGAATGACACATCAGTGAAGAATATTTATGTGAGGCTAACAAAAAATAAAAAAGTTTGATCAACCTTCCATGCTACAAAATCTATTTCCAATAGTAAGCTATGACTGATATAAAGGAACTCCTGCATTTATTCATGTTCCCAGATTTTTGAAGTAGTGTATGTTCTATAATAATGATCTCTTCTGTCATTCTCCAGTGTCTCCTCTTTAACCAAGTGCTGCTGTGTCAGGGAAAGCACATGAATCTGCAGTAATGATACTTTGCAAGTGAATGATCAATGCCTTACCTTAGTCTCTCCTAACTTGATGTTTTGTAGAACCCCCAGGTCAGTCTCTGGAAACTAAGGTACAACAAATTGGGCAAAGCTTCAGGTAAAACTGACTGTAATTTTAGTTTGCTTATGTGACACATATCTTAAGAAATCAGAGCTTGCAAATGCATTCAGCTAGAACGTGCATGCTTTTTAACATGTACTTTTTTGGAAACTTGATTTTAGATTTATCTACCCAGAATGAAGTTCCCTGATCTTCCATGGGACTTACTTCCAAGCCTGTATTACTTACATTTAGGCTTTGGACCCCTCCCCTCCCCTCCCCTCCCCTCCCCTCCCCTCCCCTTCCTTCCTTCCTTCCTTCCTTCCTTCCTTCCTTCCTTCCTTCCTTCTTTCTTTCTTTCTTTCTTTCTTTCTTTCTTTCTTTCTTTCTTTTTTTCTTCCCTATCTATTTTAAAACCTTCAAGTAGCATTCATAATTGTTCTCTTCTTCATTTTTGTCCCTGAAACATTAAAGTTACAACACAGATTGGACTTAGCAACAGTGATAGCCAAAGTTGTCATCTCAATTTTTATTTTATATTATTATTATTATTATTATTATTATTATTATTATTATTATTATTATCTGACACTACTTCAGATGAGGTAGTGTGATGTTTTCAAGGCAGAAAACTACATTAAGAGAATATTGCAAGTCTGAAAATACAAATCCCCCCCCCCCCCATCACTTTTAACAGCCTGATATGTTAGGCAAGATCCTTTTTAACTTTCTTTCTTTGCATCACCTCCCCGCCTTGAGACTCATTCCTCCCCTCCTGAGTTCCTGGATTGTGGGCTGTGACAACTAATGTAGCTGTGTCTCTCCCCTCTTCTCCTGTTCAGTCCCAGAGAGGAGGCATCCCATAAATCATCTGTTCCAGTTGAGGTGACAGCCGCTTCTCCCTCAGGAATCTGTTGGTCTTTTCTCCTCCATGTCCTATATGTCTGATGTGGGAGGAGCTGATTCATTTCCCCTTACTTGGTTCCTTACTACCCCTAAGGCTCCTTCCACCCCATGGAAGTCTTCCTGCTCATGTTGGTCAGCGCCTGACTCCTGCAGTGGTGACTGGGGTCTGTGGGGGTCTGGATGGGGAGCAACAGGCTTCAACTGAACCCTGGTAAGATGGAGTGGCTATGGGTTAATGGTTCTTCCGTATTTGGGACATTATCATCTTTGGATCTGGATGGGGTTGCACTGCCTCAGACAGACCTGGTGTGTAATCTGGGGGTCCTCCTGGACTCACGGTTCCTGCTCGAAGAGCAGGTGGCAGCCATGGCCAGGAGAGCCTTCACACAGCTACGTGCTGTGCACCAGTTATGCCCTTTCCTGGATTGGGAGGCCCTTTGAACAGTCACTCACACCCTTGTCATCTCTCATATAGACTATTGCAATGCATTCTACATGGGGCTACCCTTGAAAAGTATCCGGAAGCTTCAGCTGGTCCAGAATGCAGCCGCATGAGCTGTTTTTGGTGCCCCTAGAAGGGCACATGTAACACCGCTGCTGCACAAGCTGCATTGGATACCAGTCTGCTTCCAGGTCCAATTCAAGGCATTGGTAATCACCTTTAAAGCCCTACATGGCATGTGGCCAGGTTACCTGAGGGACCACCTCTTCCCCATTACATCAGCTAGTCCCACCCGATCGTGCAGAGAGGGCATGCTGCAGACCCCATCTCTAAGACAACTTCAGTTGGCGGGGTCCAGGAAGCGGGCCTTCTCTGCAGTGGTGCCCACCCTGTGGAACATGCTGCCCCCAGAGGTGAGATTGGCCCCATCGCTCCTGGCCTTTCAGAGGATTCTGAAGACCTTGTTCTGCTGCCTTGCTTGGGGAAGAGAGGGGAATAGATCTACATGGGATGGCTGCTATAGACCATTTCTTCCACACTTGGACTGTTTTTAGATTCTTTCACCACTTGGACTTTTTATCTTTAATCTTATGTATATTATTTATTATTGTAATTTTATACTGTATATTTTATGATTGTTGTTTTAATTGATTGTTGTAAACTGCCCAGAGTCCCCCGATGGGAGGAGATGGGCGGGGACAAATTGGATAAATAAAATAATTAAATAAATTCTAAGGCTACATTATATTGTAAGGCTACATTAACAGAATCTTACAAGTTTGAAAATGCAGATCTCCTGCAGTCACTTTTAACAGCCTGATACATTAGGGCAGATCCTTTTTAAGTTTCTTTCTTTACTTGTTACACAACTGTGGGTTCCTACCCCTTTTATCTTATTGTTCCCTAGGCAGCATCTCTTCCCCTCTTATACAATCTGATAGTTTGTTAAATTTTGTCTAACCCTATGCTAGAGGTTACATACTGCTGTGCATCATTGCAGTGTTAATTGATTAAAACAGGAGACAGGAGCACTAAGAACTCTTAGAACAAGAATGAGCTACACAATTCAAACACAATTTCTTTTAGTCAAGAAATGTCCTCCTTGCTTACATTTCCCCCCTTCTCTGTTCTAGCTGTAAGACCTTCCTCTCAGGTCACAGAACATGGAGAACTAACATCAGACACCACGGCTGTGTTTGCATCATATCAGAGTTGATTGGAGTTGGGCAGCTATACGAAATTTGAATGAATGAATGAATGAATGAATGAATATACCAGCCCAGAATAAAATGGGCTTGCAGATCCTTAGATAGAGGCACTAATTAATGGATATTCAAAATAACAACCAGTGTCCAGTAGGATGTCAAGGTTGGGCTAGTGGTGCTGCCTTGCTACCCTTTTTTCTCTATTTCAAGATAACACATGGAGATAGCACAAGAATAGAAATAACTGTTCTCTATTTCCAAATTCACATTTCCTTTCTTGGACACTTGCCAAGCCATAACAAGCATCACATAGATCAAGAACATCTTGCTGCCCTTAGCAAGAATAAAATATTTCCTCACAAATGGACTTATAGGATTTCCTTAATCCATGATGTTAAGAACATGATAAATAAGCAAAGGATCCTTAGGTAAGAACTGCAGCAATTATGAACAGAGGGGAAAATACAACCATTACAAGGGTAAGGTAGCAATGCAGCCATTCACCAGCAAACCAGGTACATGAAGGAGAAAAAAACAAAGCTTAAACCTAATTAGAATCTGGATAGTTATACAGTACTCAGGGAACTGAATACCTGGTGTTAACAATATGTGTTATATAATATGATGGTACATTAAAAAAAATGCACTACTAACATATTACCAATCAATGTGCTCAGAGGTCAGAGATAAGGAGACATGGGAATGTCCTGCATTTTTTTTTAATAATAATTACCAATACAATAGGCTTAAAGGCAATTACAGTAGTTAGGAATAATTCTCTCTCTCTCTCTCTCTCTCACACACACACAAACGCACAAATACTGCAAATAGATTTTTTTTTTCCATCTACCCATTTCTGTTCTTCCTCACTCATCAAAGATTTGTCTTTATTTGAATGATTAGTGATAAAAACTTATCCAACATTTTTTTTGGAACACAGTGTGTTCACATGGTTTACCCCAAAATGTTTGGATGTATTACACTGAAAAAAAGAAGATACTAATTACAACCACTTTCCAATGATACAATCTGCTTAAATAAGGCAGGTTTCCCTATTGTTTGGATATATAAAAGACTGGGTAGGGAATAAATTGTCATGGTGCTGGAGCTTATCATGGTGCTGGAGCTAGAGCACCTCAGTGATCCCATGAGCTAAACCATTAAGGGCCACCCAAGACAGGAAGGTCATGACAGAGAGGTCAGACTAAATGTGATCCCTGGGAAAGGTAATGGAGACCCATCCCAGTATTCTTGCCATGAAAACTAAATGGATCAGTACAATCAGAGATATGTCGGTATACCATCGGAAGATGAGACCCCCAGGTCAGAAGATGGTCAAAATGCTAATGGGGAGGAACAGAGGATGAGCTCAACTAGCCCCAGACGTGATGACGCAGCTAGGTCAAAGCCGAAAGGATGGCTAGCAGCTGACGGTGCTGGTGCTGGACGGCGAATCTGATGTTCTAAGGATCAACACACCATTGGAACCTGGAATGTAAGATCTATGAGCCAGGGCAAACTGGATGTGGTTATTGGTGAGATGTCAAGATTAAAGATAGACATTTTGGGCATCAGTGAACTGAAATGGACTGGAATGAGCCACTTCACATCAAATGACCACCAGATCTACTACTGTGGACAAGAGAACCACAGAAGAAATGAAGCAGCCTTCATAATGAATAGTAAAGTGGCTACTCCAGTGCTTGGATACAATCCGAAAAATGATAGAATGATCACAATTTGAATTCAGGGCAAGCCAACTAACATCAAAGTGATCCAAATATACGCCCCAACCACAGATGCTGAAGAAGCTGAAGTAGAGCAGTTCTATGAGGATCTGCAGCACCTACTGGACAACACACCTAAAAGAGATGTTATTTTCATCACAGGAGACTGGAATGCTAAGGTGGGCAGTCAAATGACACCTCGAATTACAGGTAAGCATGGCCTGTGAGAACGAATCAAAGCAGGACATAGGCTGATAGAATTTTGCCAAGACAGCTCACTCTGCATAACAAACACTCTCTTCCAACAACCTAAGAGAAGGCTTTATACATGGACTTCACCAGATGGACAACACCGAAATCAGATTGACTACATCTTTTGCAGCCAAAGGTGGTGGACATCTATACAGTTGGTAAAAACAAGACCTGGAGCTGACTGTAGTTCAGATCACAAACTTCTTCTTGCACAATTTAGGATCAGAATAAAGAGATTAGGTGTCATGTTCCCATTCCAATGTCTGGTTAACATTGTAACGTTTCACATGTCTTCTTTTGTTCCGTGTTCCTTCGCCCGGGGTTTTTCCATTCCTTCGCCCTCCGTTGTTTGGAGGGCTTGGAATGCATGTTTGGGTTTGCGCTCCTGTTCAAGGTTACTTTCCCAGGCGCGTCTAACAGCTTCTAGCACCTGGGAGGGGGAGCGTTCTGACGGGCGATGGGGCGGGATCTGCTTACAAGCAAAGCTTTTAAGTTTGTATTTGGCGCGCTTTTGCTCATTCTCAGCTTTCTCTGTATTTGCATACTATTCCTTTAATAAATCAGTTATCTTTAAGCCCGAGCTTGTGAGACTGAGTATTTGGGTTTAGGCAATCGTTACATAAAGCTGAGAATCATTTTATCCATTTACCGCTAGCCCCATCCAATCATTGGATAAGAGGGAACGCTAGCGATGACAGAACCTCAACTTCGCGCAAGTGAGGGAAGCGAAGAAGAGCGGGAGGCGGCCAAAAGTCGGCCAGTGCTAACTTCGAGAGCGCAAAGAGCAGCACGTCGGGAGTTGCGAGATATCCAATTGGACGAGCTGCTGATATCCATGCAGGAGAGTCTCAGGAGTGAACATAGAACTGTCATGGAAAGAGTACAGGGGAGGGGGTCTCCACAATTGACCTGGGAGCATGAAGTCCCCTTGTCACCGCGAGTGGTGGTAACCAACCAACCCTCGGAGGAGCCGGTCACTCCGGCCCGTATGAGGGCATTAGAAGATAAAATGGATTTAATAGTTACGATCCTCAAGGATCTACCCAAAGAGGATCTACCCAGAGAGGTAGAGCCCACCCCGGAGGATTGGGAGGAAGAGCCGTCACAGTACCCCAGGCATAGTACCATGTCGACCCGGGGGAGAAGCAAGATTCGATCAGACCGTCAAGGGGGGGAGCGAGAGGCAAGACCTCCTAGGGATCGACCACCCATGGGGGCTCGGCGCACGCTGACATTCGCGGCACCGCCACAGCCAGCTGAGCCGGCAAGAACCTTCCCACCATTTGGAGTGAAGTTCGATGGGGATCCCACAACGCTCTCCTTCTTTATTACCAATGCCAAGCACTACATTGAAGATTGGGGTCGAAACTTTCGGTCTGAACATGGCAAGGTCAATTTCATTGCCAACAAGCTGAGAGGAAAGGCAGCGGATTGGTATGTGCAACTATGCCAAGCTGAGGCAACTGAGTTAGAGGACTTCGATGACTTTTTGTGGGCACTTAAGGAACATTTCGAAGACCCCCTAGCTCAAGAAACGGCCAAAAATGACCTGCGGAAAATCTACCAAGGGTCCCTCTCAGTTGCCAAATATGCGTTGGAGTTTAAAGCTTTGGCAGGAAAAGTGGAAGACTGGTCCGAGCCAACAATCATCGAATTGTTCAAGCAGGGGCTTGAACCCGAAATCCTTCGATGGGCTCTGGGAAGAGATGACCCTAAAACGCTATATGGGTGGATTCAGTTGGCAGGAAGCGCAGAAAATGCCCTACGAACCTATGCCCATACCAAAGAGCTTAGACAAACACGTCTCGCTAGAGGGGCGCGCACATCTGGACTTGCCAGCCGCCCCAAACCGAAAACCTGGGAAGAAGAGAGGGAACAACGGTTCTCCAAGGGTCAGTGCCTCCGATGTGGGAAAGAAGGGCATCGAGCCACGTCGTGCCCGAGACGCCGTCCAGAGGAACGACAGACGAAACCCATGGTAAAGACGTCTGCTCCTGTGCCACCGCGGAAACTGAAGGCAGCCCTCGCGGAACTGGACCCCTCCGACCTACCCTTCGGGGAAGAGGAGGAAGAGTTGCTGTTCGAGCAGCCGGCGGGAAAAGCCTACCACCTGCCCTGAAGGGCGCCCTAGGGCAGGTGGAAGAAACCGGGCGTAACCATGATTCGGTGAGTGGAAACTTCCCCACACTGACTGTTAAAGTTAAACTGAGCTCAAAAACCAAAACAGTGGAAGTGTGGGCCATGCTAGACTCGGGTTGCTCCCGTTCCCTAATGCACCCTGATGTAGTAGCGGCTCTGGAACTGCCCACATTCCCTTTGCCAAGACCCATGATTTTCACCCAATTGGATGGAACTATGGCGGGAGGGAAAGCAGTCAATCTTTCTACGGGACTGGTCGCCTTGCAGATGGGCTCCCATCAGGAAAAGCTGCCATTTGTGGTAGCTCCAGTGGGGGGTCCTCTGGTAATCTTGGGGATGCCTTGGTTTGTGCAACAAAACCCTTTCATCAACTGGCTACATAGAACTGTGACGTTTGCAGATGGATTTTATAAAGTACCCGAAAAGGACCTACTGGAGGACATGGAGGGTGGAGGGGTAGCGTATACCACTGTACAAACGCTTCAACCTCTTGAGGGACTACCCAATCAGTATCAGGAGTTTGCTGAAGTATTTGGGGAAAAGGAAGCGGATCGCTTACCACCCCACCGGAAAACGGACTGTGCCATTGAATTTTTACCAAATGTAAAATTGCCTCACCCAAAAATATACCCCATGTCTCCCAAAGAGCTTACCACGCTAAGAGAGTTCATCGACAAAAACCTGGCTAGAGGTTTCATTGAGCCGGCAAATTCCCCGGTAGGAGCTCCTGTCCTATTTCGGCCAAAAAAGGATGGGTCTTTAAGGCTTTGTACCGATTTCCGCGGGCTCAATGCGGTCTCAATATTAAATAAATATCCTTTGCCCCTGATCAAAGATATGTTATCACATCTGGCCAGGGGCAAAATTTTCTCAAAACTGGATTTGAGAGAAGCTTATTTTCGCATTCGCATAAGGAAAGGGGATGAGTGGAAAACAGCGTTTAACTGTCCTCTTGGGGCTTTCCAATATAAGTCTTACCATTCGGTTTGTCTGGGGCACCTGGGGTTTTTATGCAACTAATCAATGAGGTCTTGCATGACCACCTATTTAAGGGGGTACTGGTATATTTGGATGATGTATTGATTTATACTGAAACCATGTCAGAACATATCCACTTGGTGAGTCAGGTACTGGCTAAGTTGAAAAAGGCAGAGTTGTACGCAAAATTGTCAAAATGTGCATTTCATCAGTCGCAAATTGATTACCTAGGGTACCGAATTTCAGCTCAGGGCATTGAAATGGACCCTGCAAAAGTAGAAGCTATTGTAGCATGGGAGCCTCCCCGTACCAGGAGACAATTACAAAGTTTCCTTGGATTCTCTAATTTCTATCGGGCGTTCGCTCAAAATTTTGCAGAAATCGCCCTCCCCCTTACTGAACTGTTAAAAACTAAAGGACAGGGGGATACGCGACGTTCAAAGAACCCAGGCGCACTCCTTAAATGGACTCCAGCCTGTCAGCAAGCGTTCGAAGCGCTCAAACAAATCTTCACCACAGAACCAATTTTACAGCATCCAAACCCCTCTAAACCTTTCGTTCTACAAGTGGACGCTTCGGATTTTTCCATAGGAGCAATTCTACTACAAGCTGACCAATCTGGCGCTTTAAAACCCTGTGCCTACCTCTCTCGCAAATTCACTGAAACAGAGAGAAGATGGCACGTTTGGGAAAAAGAGGCTTTTGCTGTAAAAACGGCTTTAGAAACATGGCGACACCTATTGGAAGGCACTTCAATCCCTTTTGAAGTCTGGACTGACCATAAAAACCTGGAAGCTCTAAGCACCAGTCGAAAACTCAGTCCCAAACAGCTCCGCTGGGCTGAGTTTTTCAGCCGCTTCGACTTCACCCTTAAATTTATACCAGGCAAGAAAAACTTTTTAGCTGATGCACTCTCACGCAGACCCCAAGATGCTGGCCCAGGGCCAACGGTCCAAGGTACCGTCTGGACCGACAAACAATTAAGTTTGGCGGCAGTAACTCGCAGCCAGACCCGAGCGCAAGCAAATCAGCCTCCAGCCGCTTTGCCTTCCAGCCGCTCGCCACACTTGTCAATTCCTTCCGATTTGCAACAACAGTTGCTTTCCCACCTTAAAACAGATACTTGGTTGCAAACCAATAGACACATTTTAACTTTCACCGATGGTTTTGCCTGGCGCAACGATCGTCTCTATATCCCCGAGGCAATGCGAAAACCCATCCTCCAGCGCTGCCACGATGACAAGCTAGCTGGACACTTTGGCTACGTAAAAACTTTACACCTTGTTCGCCGGCAATTCTGGTGGCCCACTTTACTCAAGGATTTAAAGGAGTATGTCACTGCATGCCCTGTATGTGCGGCGATAAAGCGCAAACCAGGGAAACCCCAAGGTCTCCTTCAACCTGTTGCCACTCCATCTGTCCCTTGGCAGGACATCTCCATGGACTTTATTGTTGATCTACCCCCTAGTCAACGCAAAACTGTCATTTGGGTCGTCAAGGACTTTTTCTCCAAACAAGCCCACTTTATCCCCTGCGCTTCTATCCCCACCGCCCAACAGCTGGCACGCCTCTTCCTCATCCACATCTACCGCCTCCACGGTATCCCCGCCCGTTTGGTGAGTGACAGAGGTACACAATTTACGTCACAATTTTGGCGGGCATTTTTAAAACTTTTAGGTACAAAACAGTCGCTTTCCACCGCCTGGCATCCGGAAACGGACGGATCTACAGAGGCGGTTAATTCTACATTGGAACAATATCTCAGAGCTTTTGTTAACTACCAACAAGACAACTGGGTCGATTTACTCCCATTTGCTGAAGTCGCTTACAACAATTCCGTTCATCAAACCACTGGCCAAGTTCCTTTTAAAACCGTTTTTGGACGAGACTTTGTTCCTATTCCTGAACTTCCTCATCCTCAACCGCTACCAGCCACCCTTGCTGAATGGGCAGACTCTCTTAAAGACTCATGGTCTAATATTCTACTGGCTCTTAACCATGCCCAGGCTGCCTATAAACGCCATGCCGATGCAAAGCGTTCCCCGGAACCATCCTTTGTGGTCGGGGATAAAGTCTACTTATCAACTAAATTTATTAAGTCTCCACAACCGTCTAAGAAACTTGGCCCTAAATTTGTCGGCCCTTTTCCAATTGTTGCTCAGCTCAACCCTGTTACATTTAAACTTGATTTGCCCCACAACCTTAAACGTTTGCACCCTGTTTTCCATTGTAGTTTACTCAAACACTGCCTGTCGTCGGACCGTTGGCATCCACAACCCATTCCTCCACCTCCCCTCATGATTGACAACCAGCAACACTTCGAAGTGGCATCCATCCTTGACTCCCGCCGCCTACGCTCCCGTTTGCAGTACCTCGTCCGCTGGAAACATTTCCCTCATCCTGAATGGGTTGCTGCTCCAGACGTCCATTCCCCTCATCTCGTCACCCAATTCCACTCTGCCTATCCTGACAAGCCGGCTCCTTAGTTTCTTTTGGGGGGGCAATATGTCATGTTCCCATTCCAATGTCTGGTTAACATTGTAACGTTTCACATGTCTTCTTTTGTTCCGTGTTCCTTCGCCCGGGGTTTTTCCATTCCTTCGCCCTCCGTTGTTTGGAGGGCTTGGAATGCATGTTTGGGTTTGCGCTCCTGTTCAAGGTTACTTTCCCAGGCGCGTCTAACAGCTTCTAGCACCTGGGAGGGGGAGCGTTCTGACGGGCGATGGGGCGGGATCTGCTTACAAGCAAAGCTTTTAAGTTTGTATTTGGCGCGCTTTTGCTCATTCTCAGCTTTCTCTGTATTTGCATACTATTCCTTTAATAAATCAGTTATCTTTAAGCCCGAGCTTGTGAGACTGAGTATTTGGGTTTAGGCAATCGTTACATAAGGGAAGACCCACAGATCAGCTAGATATGAGCTCATTAATATCCCTAAGGAATATGCAGTGGAGGGGAAGAATAGATTTAAGGGACTGGACTTAGTAGATAAGGTCCCGGAAGAACTCTGGACAGAAGTTCGCAACATTGTTCAGGAGGCGGCAACAAAATACATCCCAAAGAAAGAGAAAACCAAGAAAGCAAAATGGCTGTCTGCTGAGACATTAGAAGTAGCCCAAGAAAGAAGGAAAGCAAAAGGCAACTGTGATAGCGGGAGATGTGCCCAATTAAAGGCAAAATTCCAGAGGTTAGCCAGAAGAGATAAGGAATTATTTTTAAACAAGCAATGTGTGGAAGTGGAAGAAGACAATAGAATAGGAAGGACAAGAGACCTCTTCCAGAAGATTAGAAACATTGGAGGTAAATTCCAGGCAAAAATGGGAATGATCAAAAACAAAGATGGCAAGGTCCTAACAGAAGAAGAAGAGATCAAGAAGAGGTGGCAAGAATATACAGAAGACCTGTATAGGAAGGATAACAATATCGGGGATAGCTTTGACGGTGTGGTCAGTGAACTAGAGCCAGACATCCAGAAGAGTGAGGTTGAATGGGCCTTAAGAAGCATTGCTAATAACAAGGCAGCAGGAAATGACAGCATCCCAGATGAACTGTTCAAAATCTTGCAAGATGATGCTGTCCAGTTAATGCATGCTATATGCCAGCAAATTTGGAAAACACAAGAATGGCCATCAGACTGGAAAAAATCAACTTATATCCCCATACCAAAAAAGGGAAACACTAAAGAATGTTCAAACTATCGAACAGTGGCACTCATTTCACATGCCAGTAAGGTAATGCCCAAGATCCTGCAAGGTAGACTTCAGCAATTCATGGAGTGAGAATTGCCAGATGTACAAGCTGGGTTTAGAAAAGGCAGAGGAACTAGGGACCAAATTGCCAATATCCAATGGATAATGGAAAAAGCCAGGGAGTTTCAGAAAAAGATCTATTTCTGTTTTATTGACTATTCTAAAGCCTTTGACTGTGTGGACCATAACAAATTGTGGCAAGTTCTTAGTGGTATGGGGATACCAAGTCATCTTGTCTGCCTCCTGAAGAATCTGTATAACAACCAAGTAGCAACAGTAAGAACAGACCACGTAACAATGGACTGGTATGAGATGGGGAAAGGAGCATGGCAGGGCTGTATACTCTCACCCTACCTATTCAACTTGGACACAGAACACATCATGTGACATGCTGTGGTTGAAGAATCCAAGGCTGGGGTTAAAATTGCTGGAAGAACCATTAACAATCTCAGATACGCAGATGATACCACTTTGATGGCTGAAAGCGAAGAGGAACTGAGGAGCCTTATGATGAAGGTGAAAGAAGAAAGTGCAAAAGCTGGCTTGCAGCTAAACCTCAAAAGAACCAAGATTATGGCAACCAGCTTGATTGAGAACTGGCAAATAGAGGGAGAAAACATAGAGGCTGTGAAAGACTTTGTATTTCTAGGTGCAAAGATTACTGCAGATCCTGACTGCATTCAGGAAATCAGAAGGTGTTTAATCCTTGGGAGAAGAGCAATGACAAATCTTGATAAAATAGTTAAGAGCAGAGAGGTCACACTGACAACAATGGTCCGCATAGTTAAAGCAATGGTGTTCCCCATAGTAACATATGGCTGCAAGAGTTGGACCATAAGGAAGTCTGAGAGAAGGAAGATCGATACTTTTGAACTGTGGTGTTGGAGGAAAATTCTGAGAGTGCCTTGGACTGCAAGAAGATCAAACCAGTCCATCCTCCAGGAAATAAAGCCAGACTGCTCACTTGAGGGAATGATATTAAAGGCCAAACTGAAATACTTTTGCCACATAATGAGAAGACAGGACACCCTGGAGAAGATGCTGATGCTAGGGAGAGTGGAAGGCAAAAGGAAGAAGGGCCGACCAAGGGCAAGGTGGATAGATACTATTCCAGAGGTGATGGATGCATCCCTGGGGGAGCTGGGGGTGTTGACGACTGACAGGAAGCTCTGGCATGGGCTGGTCCATGAAGTCACGAAGAATCGGAAGCGACTGAACGAATAAACAACAACAGGGAATAAATTAGTCTCTTTTTATATGACGCCAGGGCATTGGTTAGGCTTTTGCTAAATGATATTGAATGCACTAATAGACCTATGTGTGTGCATTAAATTTGGCTATATCCCCAAATAAATCAAACCACTTTGGTCTGATTTTAGTGAGTCTGCAAGGCAAAGTGGGATTTCTCTGAAGCAAACAGAACTGAATCAGAATCATCATGAGGCGTTGTGCACTATTTGGCCCTGAAATGCACTGCAGAAAGACAGGTACTGCATCTGAAAAATAAAACTGGGAGTATTACTAGGATGGACAGAAACAGGGAACAGTGAGTGGAAATGTTAATAATGGATGGGGGAGTATTTGGAAAAATTCACAGAGGCATTTTGCCAGGTTCCTCAGACCTGGCAGGCAGAATCTTCATTCTGACCCCACTTTTCTAGCACAGCCCTCCCGGAATTCAAATAACAATTACTGGATGGATAACCTGTTCAACTTGGGATGCAGGTATACCCATCCATAGGATCAGGCTCCCCCCTTCCCCCTCCCCCTCCCCTTCCCCCTCCTCCTCCTCCTTCCATAGAATAAAGAACTTCTGTCCACTTGCTGAATTCTTGAGCCTGCATTTAATGATGTGGTGGTATTTTTAATGAACTGGGTAAAAATCTGGTCCTTTTGCTGGGAAAAAATATCAGACTAAGTAGCTTCATTTTAGGACATTTCCATAGATAGGTAGGTAGATGGCTCGGTATGTAGGTTCATGGATGGAGTCCCTGGTGCTCTCTGAGCTTTTTTGTTTTCTTGCAGACGCTTCATTGCCAGACTAGGCAACATCTTCAGTGTGAAGAGGGAGTGGGCCTTGCACTCTGTTTATATACCATGGTTTGTCCAGCTTGTGTTGGTGGAGGTGTTGTTCTCTTCTTGATTGGGCTGTTGTTTGCTGCTTGGTTGATTGACTGAATTAATAGATTAGGGTATATTGTACTGTTTGATTGTTCATCTGATTCATGTATGCATGGATATATACATATGCAGATTAAAATTAAATCTTCAGACGTGGAATTTATACTTGTACTAGCTTTAAATTTCTTCAAAACCTAACCAGCTTATACATGCCTATGCATTTTTAATTTCTGGGTGCTTTAATTCCCTGTTTAATTTAACTGTAGAATTGTTGTTGTTGTTGTTGTTGTTGTTATTATTATTATTATTATTATTATTGATACATTGGATAAAAATATTGTTGTTAATTCTGCATGAGCTTCTTTGAATCCTTAAAATTAAACAACTAGCTATGCAATCCTCTATAGTATTAACATTCAGTTGAAGAATGAAGCCCAATCTGAGGTGAAATGTCCACATTTCTCATTTTTGCAAAAAAATGAATATTGGGTGAAGAATATGAGAGTAAGAAAACAAGACAAAGATGGAAAGGGAGAACAAGAAGTATGATAGCCTACAATACTCCTTTTATGGAGACATTTGAACCAGATTCATCCTACCTCTGATTAGTAGGCATCCTGGTTGCTCAGACTCAGCCTATGCCCAGATGCTGCTCATAGACAAACTGCCTTTTGTTACAGCGCATGTGGCTGGGTTTTGTTCAGCAGCACAGAAGATCCGCCAGACCTGATGGGCCAATTTTCCATTAGCCAAACTTGTTTTATGTAACTAGAATTCATTCAAATTGTAGATATTATCACTTTTTTGTAATTTTAGATGTTAATATACTTATAACATTTTAGTGTTTATTTTATAATTTAAATATAGACTACACTCTGGACTCCCTTACATATGTTAGTTGAGTTATTTTATAAATGTATTTTAACTTTGTCTTAAATTTTATTTCATTTATTATCTATTAAGACAGATTTATATATATATATATTCACAGAGCACTCTGCTTGTACTGCTCTACAACCATAAGAAATAAATTGTGAATTGTGATAGTCTACATAAAATAATTTTTAAAATAATCTGATTCATATTGCATAGAAAAAATACTTTTACTACATGAGACCATCAGTCCATCTTGCATGGAGATACACATACATACACACACAGAGACAGACATATACCATATGGATGGATGGATGGATGGATGGATGGATGGATGGATGGAGAGACAGACAGACAGACAGATAGATCTATTTTGTTGGATTCTTTTCAAATGGCCTACTCTAAGGAAATGCAACCAATGTAGGAAACTATATTGGATCAGAAGATCCTTTGCGTGATCCTTATGTTTCAGCCTTCAGTTTGAAGGTATTTTTGACCAGCCAGTCCAGTGTAATTTGAATATTAGGAAGTTGGTAGCTGAATGGCAGGATGATTAGTCTGTGACTCTAGACAGGAGTAGGTTTTGAATAGCCTCCTTAATTAAATATTAACATTTATAAACTAAAGACCAGCCCAAGCAATCAAAGTTTCTATTTATTTTAACTAAATTCCTATCAAAGCACTGTCTGCTTTGCATATCACATTACAAAAAAGCAGGAATGAAAAATGCCATAGGCAAAAAGAAGTGTACATGGTACATGCTTGTGAAAGTGGTCACCTCATATTCAACTGTGTTATGTTACAACTTGTCATAGCACATCACACAATGATGTAACCCATTATTTTCTTTCCATTTTTCAGTGGCTGAGCAATCATCTAAGACAAATGCAGTGTCTTCCTTGAATTTTAATCTCCTTAATTCTTCCAGACTAATAAGAGTTTAAGACTGCAGAATGTTTTTTACAATAATATAACTTCAAACATTGGATGTTTCACACTCTGACCTTTGCAAAGGTTTGCACCTTAACAGTAGTTTGCTAGTTTTAATGTTTCTCCCCAATGAATGGTAATCAGCAGCAGAATCATGTAGTATCACAGAAGATGTCTTGCCAATAGTTAAATAATAATAAAGTATTATAACTGTATACAAATGGCCTATCAATGACTCCCACTTTTTAAAATCCTGAAATATCTCAGGAGAGGGGATAATTTCATTGAATTTTTACAATTCTCCTGAGGGATGAAACTTCGGGGGAGATATGGTGAACTGAAGATGGCTCTGTGGCAAAGACCAAGGAACTCTTCTCTGTTACATTTTCCCCTCCCCACCTGATCTTGCAAAGAGGGCATGCTGAGGACCCCGTCAGTAAGAGAATTCCATCTGGTGTGGTCCAGAAGGCAGGCCTTCTCGGCAGTAGTGCCTGCCCTTTGGAAAATCTTGCCCCTGGAGGTGAGGCTAGCCCCATCACTCCTGGCCTTTCAGAGAAACTTGAAGACCTGGCTCTGCCAGCTGGCCTGGGGAGGGGAGGAGAAGAGTCATGCCTGAGGTTGGCTAGTGCCTTGAAGTACCCCTTCCATGTGAAGACAGAATGAGATACAGCCATCTGAACTTTACTTTTATTTATATTTACTTTTATTTACATGATTAACAATATGCAATTTTATAATGCATTTTATATATTTATTGTTTTACTGAGTACTCTGTTGTAAACCACCCAGAGTCCCTCCAGTGAGAGGAGATGGGTGGTGACAAATTTGATAAATAAGCAAATAAACAAAAAAATAAAATAAACTGGTCAGTAGACCAGTTCCTTGGAACCTCCCTAGATAAGGAGAGGATAGGAGATCACCCACATGTGTTCCAGACAGATGCTCCTTGTGAGGAGACTGCAGGACAGCGGTTTTCTGCTGGTTTGAGCCCCAGGAGATAACGGGATCAGCCATCTTGCTCACAACCATGGCAGAGCTTTTTAAATGACCCTCAGTTCACAAACCTCACTTTCTAATCACTTTCAGAAATTGCCTATTAACCATCTTAAAGCTATTAGAGACCTTCAGAATGACAAGTTTGAAAAAGTCTTCATCAGGTGAGTTTATCTTCAACTCTGAACAACAACAGCAACAAAATAATTATAAGTTTAAGAACTTAAGAATTGGAAGTAAACAGCAAAAAGCTAAATAAGATTTTGATCTAAGAAAATTATAAATGGAGTAAAGGTCCAAATAAATTTGGAATATTGACTTTTACTATAAGATTTTGGAATTAACTATAAAAATGCACAACTTTTTATGGAAAACAGACTTATTTTGGCTAACCTGGCTATTGTAAGGCATAAGAAAGATAAGTGATGATTTTAGAAACAGGACAGTAGAGGGGACTAAGGATTCTAAGAAGAGAAAAATATACAAGCCTGTTCTCAATGTCAATTAATACTGGGACTTACAAAATGACACAAAACAATATAACATTGGAAATATTAAAGGAGATCTTTGAAGAATGGAGCCAGAAATCAGTAACTACAATATTGACACTGACAGTAATGATGTCAGCTTCTCTGGACAGACTATGTCTAAAAGATGTTAATGAAGGAATGACAGATGTGTAATAAATTTTATCTGACAAGACAGAGAAAGTACTGAAAGTGGAACTACAAATGACAGGCCAACAATAATGATTTGGAAAAGGATGTTTTGCTGGATATACAAAAGAAAGTGGCTGAAGTTTTAAAAATTAAAAGGTAAATACAAATGATAAAACAAGAGAATGACCTGGAAAATGTTTTCTTATTAGATCTACAAAAGATGCTTGTTAAAGCCTTGAAGAACTCTGTGTGATGGGATAAAGAAGAATTGAAGAGAAATCAAATCCTATGACAATATTTGATTGAATTAAAGATTGACTGTTAGAAGTAAAAGGAAGGAATATAAAGTTGGTTTATTTGATCAAGGTTAAAATATGACATTGTTTTGCAAAGTTCTGACAGCCCCTTATGGATTTTTTGTTGACACCAGGATTGAAAAGTTAATGTTTTATGGATTTGCTTATACATAAAGGATGAAGAAATAACTATTTGTAATCTTAGAGGGGGTGAAGAGATATTAAATGTGTTTGTACTTGTTGTGATGAAGGTTGGAAGTCCCTTCCTTCCTTCCTTCCTTCCTTCCTTCCTTCCTTCCTTCCTTCCTTCCTTCCTTCCTTCCTTCCTTCCTTCCTTCTCTTTTTTCCTACACTTATTCTTTTTTTCCATTCTCTTCTCTTTCTCTAAGTTTAGTTTGTATTGTTTTACTATTGTAATTAAAATTCTTAATTAAAAAAAAAAAAGGAATGAAACTTCCCCTCAAATTTCTAGGGATTAGAGATTCTCTATTAGCATGCTCTATTAGCCTGAGAACAAGTATTTTCCCCCTATTTCACACTGCAAGGAGCACCAGCAGCAACTATTTTGTATGCGAAGTCAGTATTTTGGATCCTTTGATATTAGATCCTTTGGTCCTGGCTTCCATTAGAGAATCTCTTAGATTTGATCTTCCAGCCTGTAATGACGGGGAAATGGATGACTACTGTAAAACGCTGTAAATAGATGTTTAGAGGAAAATAGTCTTCATTTTATTCTGGAAACGGCATAAAGACATTTTAAGTTATTAAAAATGTATTTTGACTTTCAGTAAATTTGCCTGAGCTTTGATGAGAATACCTAAAATAATCAAACTGATAAAAAAGTAGTGTTACTACTCTGGAAAAAGTTACTATACAAAAGTCTGCTGGAGCAGATCAAAAATCCCCATTAATCTAGTATCTTCTTTCCTACAGTATCCAGCCAGATGCTGATAGGAAACTCATAAGGAAGGCTTAAAAGTGATGACTGTCTGCAACTGTTTGTTCCAAGCATCTGTTGGTCAGACCTATGATGCTACAAAGTATGAAAGACATTTAAATTATCTTTTGTGGCCCAGCTTCATATAGTTGGTTTTGAGATAAATTAACTAAAAGGGTAGCTTTCTGGAAAACTAGAGGTTTTCTTAGAAACATATCAATAAGAAGATCAATAACAGCCCAGAAGCTTCACTGAAGAACAGCTTGTCTGCTACTATTGATCTTTTCTTCCAGCATATAGCTAGAAAGTAACTTTAGTTATATTCTAGAGAAAATAAAATGAATTATTCTTGAATGTCTTATCTCCATATTCTCAACTACAGTCAACATAGTTTAAGTTCCAGAAGTTTGCAGATCCTTATTACATTATTGGCAGAAGTCTATTTAAAATGATTAAACATATAACTATATGGTATCATCTAATTATCTATTTTTATACCATCTAATTACATGAATTATTTGGTTATGTACAATCTGCTAAAAAAAATTATAAAAAATGCAACTAATGGAAAACAATATAACGAACCAATTAATCAACAGACAAAATAAAATAAAAATCATTAATATTAATAATGACAATAAATAAACCTAAAATCACAATAAAATTGGGGGGAAATACCATTTACCATTCAATATACCCAAACTACCAAATGGTATTATCTATATATTGAGGGATAACTCATTTAGGATGTCTTTTTTTTCCATTTCCTTTTTGAGAAAGTTCAGTGTAGGTAACAGTTTTACTTTGCTCGTTTTATGTAAAAGTGAACCTGAGGAGGTCTGGGAAGGGATAAGAGATATGAAAACCTAAGTGGAAAAGAAGTGCTTCCAAATTTTCACAAAGTAAAACAACCAGGTTGTCATGTACACCGTTCCAATGTTGCTGGTACATCGTAACATTTCGCATGTCATTTGGCTGATGCGTGTTTCGTCTGGGAGGGGAGGAGGATTCCATCTTGTGGGATTGTTATATGTTAGTAGCTGGATTGGAATGTGTTTGGGTTATCTCGTGTGTTCAAGGTTCCTTTCCCAGGACATCAGTAGAAACGGTTACCAGCACCTGGGGGGGGGGGGGAGTTTGCAATGGCAGGGCAAGGGGAGGGATTACGTTTGAGCCAAGGGTTTTTAGTTTGTATTTGGCGTGCTTTTGCTCATTCTCAGCTTTCTCTGTATTTGCATACTATTCTTTAATAAATCAGATATCATTAAGTTCCTGCTTGTGAGTCTGAGTCTATTAGAGTAGGCAATCATTACATAAAGCTGAGAATCCAAAAAAATTTCCGTTAGCCCCTTTCCAGATTTATTTTTGTGAGGGAGAAGTGCTAGTGATGAGCAAACCAAATCCCCAAACCACGGAAAGCGAGGAATCAAGCGAGGGGGAACCCGACTCCACAGTGATAAGAATGGAGAGAGTCCCTCCTCGAGAGATTTCAGAAGTTCGGGAGGGGTCGAGCTCCAGCCTAGGAGAAGAGGAGGTTGGAGGTAAAAGAGCCCCTGAACCAACCGGTGAGTCGCCAGGCGAGCTGATCACCTGGGATGAAACACAGGGATCCCTACCAGGGATGTCCAAAATGTCTTGGAAGCAGCAATACTCGATGTCCCCAACCGTGGTGAGGCAGGAGGGAAAGGAGGATTCCCAAAACCCTGATCGTATAAAACTGGTGGAGGCCAAATTGGAGTCACTAGAATTTATGTTCCGGAAAATGTCCATGGACTGGGGTCCCTGGGAGAGGAGGAGAGAGGAGTCTAGTAATAGGCATTCGACTCCTTCTTTGCCCCCACCTTCCCTGGAGGAAAGGAGTAGGACCCAGCACAGAGAGGAAGCAAGAGCACCAAGGGTGAGAATTTCAAGGTCCCCTCCTCAAGAGCGGAGATCCCTGGGAGCTAAAAGGAAGCCCAACAGCCCAGCTGTGGCGAAGGGACCGCTCAGAGTGGGGGTTAAGGACTTTGCCATTAAATTTGATGGAGATCCAACTAAGCTATTGTTCTTCCTTACCAATGCAAGGAGTTATATGGATGAATGGGAGCAGTGTTTTTGTTCAGATTAATGCCATTGCCACTAAGATCAAGGGGCAGGCTGCCGATTGGTATGTGCAGTTATGTCAATCGGATGCCCCTGAACTGGAGGAGTTCGAAGAATTCCTGTGGGCATTGAAACTACACTTTGAAGACCCATTAGCTAAAGAAAGAGCAAAACGGGCATTGAGGGAGCTGTGCCAGGGGCCACAATCAGTGGCAGACTATGCTCTGGAATTTAAGGCTCTGGCTGGGAAGGTTGAGGATTGGTCCCAATCCACATTAATAGAACTTTTTAAGGACGGTCTGAATACGGAGGTCCTGAGGTGGTTGCTCGGCAGGGACAACCCAGATACCCTGTATGAATGGATACAGCTGGCAGGGAAGGCTGAGCATGCCCATGAGACCTTCGCTCACCAGAAGGTGATGAGTTATGCTGGGCTCAGCAAGGGTTCCTGCACTGCTGCACCCACTGGAAAGTCTGGTCAATGTGCCTGGGAAGAGGAGAGGGAGTGCCGCTATGCGAAAGGGCAATGCCTCCGATGTGGGAAGGAAAGTCAACAAGCAGCAGCGTGCCCGAAAGGAAAGACCGATGATCATTCGGGGAAGCCGTCAGGGAAATCTCCCTCTCTACCCAGGAAAATGAAGGCAGCCATGGCTGAAACTGAAGTGGAGGAGATTCCTTACTTCGGGGGTGAGGGGGAGCCCGATCTACTCCAGCCGGTGGGAAATGCCAGCTGCCTGCTTTAAAGAGCGCCTCTGGGCAGGTGGTGGAGGAGGGGCGCGACCATATTTCAGTGAGTGGCAACTATCCCACACTGACAGTGAAAGTGAAGCTAGGCTCCCGCACAAGAACCATTGAAGTTTGGGCATTGATCGATTCAGGGTGTTCGTGTTGCTTGATGCACCCTGACGTGGTGGCTGCTTTGGAGTTACCCAGCTTTCCACTGCAACGTCCCATGATTTTCACCCAGCTGGATGGTTCTATGGTGGGGGGGAAACCAGTCACCCATTTCACGGGCATGGTGGTGTTGCAAATGGGCAGCCACCATGAGGGGCTGCCATTTGTGGTGGCACCTGTGGGGCATCCCTTAGTCATTCTGGGGATTCCTTGGTTGGTCCAACAAAACCCCTATATAAATTGGGTGCACAGGACTCTGACTTTTGGGGATGGTTTCTATCAAGCCCCTGGGGAGGACGATGCTCCGGAGGCTGCAGTGGGGAGGGCGGCGGCAGCAAACTAACATTTTGCTGTCACCCCACTGGAGGGCTTGCCGGAGCAATACCAAAGCTTTGCGGATGTGTTTGGTGAGAAAGAAGCGGACCAACTTCCACCCCATCGAAAAACTGACTGTGCGATAGAGTTGGTCCCCGACGCTCAACTGCCCAAACCAAAAATCTATGCCATGACGCAAAAGGAACTGGCGGCATTGAGGGAGTTTGTGGACAAAAACTTGGCCAGGGGTTTTATTGAACCAGCAAATTTGCCAGTGGGTGCCCCCGTCTTGTTTCAAGCGAAGAAGGATGGGACATTGAGACTTTGTACAGATTACCGTGGATTAAATGCGGTCTCGATATTAAACAAATATCCTCTGCCATTAATAAAAGACATGTTAGCACATCTGGCTAAGGGGAAAATCTTCTCTAAGATGGATTTGCGGGAAGCCTATTTCCGTATCCGCATTTGGGAGGAGGATGAATGGAAGACTGCTTTCAATTGTCCCCTGGGTTCTTTTCAGTACAAAGTTTTGCCTTTTGGGTTGGCGAGGGCACCAGGGGTGTTCATGCAATTGATCAATGAAGTGTTACATGAACATTTGTTCAAGGGTGTACTGGTCTATTTGGATGATGTTTTGATTTATACTGAAATGGTAGAGGAACATGAGCGCTTGGTGAAACAGGTGCTTAGCAAACTGAGAAAGGCTGAGCTTTATGCTAAACTATCTAAGTGTGAATTTCATCAGACTCAGCTGGACTACCTGGTGTACAGGATCTCTGACAAGGGCATTGAAATGGATCCTGCGAAGATTCAAGCTATTTTGGGGTGGGAGTGCCTGCGTACCCGCAGGCAGCTCCAAAGTTTTCTTGGCTTTTCCAACTATTACTGCCAGTTCATTCAGGGGTTCACAGAAATTGCATTGCCTCTCACTGATTTGTTATGTACAAAGGGGTTGGGGGACACACACAAGGTGAAGAACCCAGGGGCATTGCTCAATTGGACACCTGAATGCCAGTTGGCTTTCGACAAACTTAAAAGCCTGTTCACTGCTGAATCCATTCTTCAACACTCTGATCCCACTAAACCCTTTGTGGTTCAAGTGGATGCTTCTGATTTCTCAATTGGAGTGCTCTTGCTGCAAGCGGATGCTGATGACTGCCTGAAGCCCTGTGCATATCTGTCCCGGAAATTTTCCGAGACAGAAAGACGATGGCATGTTTGGGAAAAAGAAGCTTTTGTAGTCAAGGCTGCTTTGGAGGCATGGCACCACCTCTTAGAGGGGGCTAAATGTCCTTTTGAAGTTTGGACTGACCATAAAAATTTGGAAGCACTCAGCACGCCCCGTAAGCTCAGTCCTAAACAGATCCGCTGGGCTCAATTTTTCAGTCGCTTTGACTTTAAGTTGAAGTTCATTCTGGGCAAGAAAATCTTCCTGGCTGATGCGCTTTCCCGCCTGCCCCAGGATTCGGTCCAAGCACCTGACGTTGTGGGTACAGTGTGGACAGCACCCCAACTGGGGTTGCAAGCTGTCACACACAGTCAGACTCGTGCACAGCTGCCCCTAGCTTTGGTTTCACCGGCTGGGGGAAGGACGCCAATTCCCTCGCAATTGCAACAACAGTTTCTGCTAGAGCTGAAATCTGACACTTGGTTGCAAGCGAATAGAGACAATGTTACATTTGACAGAGGCTTAGCTTGGAAGCAAAACCACTCTATGTCCCTGACAGTTTGCGAAGGGAAATTTTGATTAGGTCTCATGATGATAAAGTGGCTGGTCATTTTTGTTTGTCAAAACCTTGCATCTGGTATGCCGCCAATTTTGGTGGCCCACATTGAGACGTGATGTAAAAAGTTATGTTGCTTCTTGTCCTGTCTGTGCTATGTCAAAATGGAAGGGGGGCAAACTGCAAGGGCTGCTGCAGCCGGTGGCCAGCCCCTCCCGTCCTTGGGAGGAGGTTTCCATGGATTTCATTGTGGATTTGCCTCCTAGTCAGAGAAAGACTGTGATTTGGGTGGTAAAGGACTACTAAGCAAGCCCATTTCATTCCATATGCTTCCATCCCGTCTGCGCAGCAATTGGCTCCCCTTTTTCTAATCCACATCTACCGGATTCACGGGAGCCCCCCCTGCTTAATCACGGACCGCGGAACACAGTTCACTTCCCAATTTTGGAGGGTATTTTTAAAGCTGGTGGGCACCAAGCAGGCATTGTCCACTGTGTCACATCCGGAGACTGACGGATCTACAGAGGCTCTTAATTCGACCCTGGAGCAATTTTTGCGGGCATTTGTCAACTATCAGCAGGACAATTGGGTTGATCTGCTACCTTTTGCTGAGGTGGCTTATAACAATGCCGTCCATCAAAGCATGGGGCACACCCCTTTCCATACTGTGTTTGGCCGGGACTTTGTTCCTATTCCTGAGTTGCCTCAACCCTCCACACAGCCCTGCTCCGCTTCTGATTGGGCTGCTCAACTGGCTGATTCGTGGCCAGTGATTCAACAGGCATTGGCTGATGCCCAATCTGCCTATAAACTGCACACCGATAAGTGATGAGCCCTTCAACCTGCTTTTAAAGTTGGTGATAAGGTCTACCTTTCCACTAAGTTCATTAAGTCCCCTCAGCCCTTGAGGAAGTTGGCTCCTAAGTTTGTTGGACCTTTTCCCATTGTGGGAGTTGTTAACCCTGTCATGTTTAGACTGGATTTGCCACACAATCTGAAACGTTTACATCCTGTTTTTCATTGCAGCTTACTCAAGCCTGTCAACCACTCAGATCACTGGCATCCACAACCCCCACCTCCTGCTCCAATCATGATTGACAGACAACAACATTTTGAGGTGAAGGAGGTCCTTGATTCTCACCGACTACATGGCACTCTGCAGTACCTTATTCACTGGAGGCACTTACCCCACCCTGAGTGGGTGTCTGCCCATGATGTACAATCTCCTCTTTTGGTTTGCCGCTTTCATCTAGCTTATCTTCTCAAGCCTGCTCCTTGATGTTTTTTGGGGGGTGGTATGTCATGTTCACTGTTCCAATGTTGCCGGTACATCGTAATGTTTCGCATGTCATTTGGCTGATGCGTGTTTCATCTGGGAGGGGAGGAGGATTCCATCTTGTGGGATTGTTATATGTTAGTAGCTGGATTGTAATGTGTTTGGGTTATCTCGTGTGTTCAAGATTCCTTTCCCAGGACATCAGCAGAAACGGTTACCAGCACCTGGGGGGGGGGGGGGAGTTTGCAACGGCAGGGCGAGGGGAGGCATTACGTTTGAGCCGAGGGTCTTTAGTTTGTATTTGGCATGCTTTTGCTCATTCTCAGCTTTCTCTGTATTTGCATACTATTCTTTACTAAATCAGATATCATCAAGTTCCTGCTTGTGAGTCTGAGTCTATTAGAATAGGCAATCATTACACAGGTGCTTTTCAGAACAAGTTGTATGATAGCCAAGGAAACATTATGAAAGCTTTGAGCAGCAAAAATATGTATAAAGCCAGAATGTAGACTTTGAATGTCAAGCAAATAAGGACAAGGAAAGGTACCAAGAAGGTCAACAAATAATAGAAAATAACAAGGAATATGAGAGATGTTTTGAAGAAGATTAAAAAAAAAATCACAGGAAAATTTACAGCCAATGTAGTACTTCTCAAGAATAATCATGACTTAATTTAATAGAAGCAGATTTGATTAACAGATGATAGACCACACTGAAATTCTTTCCAAATGGAATCATAGTATGACAGAAACAGAGAAAGAGTATATTCAGGAACTTACTCCACCAGAAAGTGAAGTAAGAGAGGTAATTGATGAGCTGTTCCAGGAAAACCCCATGCACCAATGAAATATGAATTAACTTTTTAAAACTGCAAGGGAAGAAGCAGTTAAAGTGCTAACAGTTGTGTTAACTACTATGGAACAAGACCATATGGCAGAGATTTCCAAACTCTCTTCATGCACAGCTCTCCTAGTGGTTCCAAAACTGTGTTCTGGGGTACACTGGGGTGCTGCAGTGAACTCATGAACAGTTTTATTTATTAAGTAATAAAATATCCTCCGGTGTCCTGGTGAATTTGCTGCAGTGCCCCAAGATTCCACAGCACACAGTTTAAAAACTGTGGCCACACGGCTTAAAAATGGGTGCATATCCATGCATCAAAAAAGGGCTTGCAAGTAGATTTATGCATTACCAAACCATTCAACTAACTCTTCACACAAGCAAAGTTCTGCTTAATGTCTTACAGAGAAGAATTAGAGCCATATATCAGAAGATAAATATCAAATGAATGGGTATTGTCACAAAAGCTGAAGGACATGAGATTACATGACTAACATAAGATGGAGAGTGCCAAAGAATTCAAGAAAGAGGTCTATTTTGCTTCATTGACTATAGCACAGTTTTTAACCCTTTAGATTATATCACCATTTGGAACATATTAAGACTAATGGTTGTACCATAATGAACAGGAAGCTACTGTAAGAATTGGATTTGGACAGAGTGGGTTGGAACAGGGAAGGGAGTCAGGCAGGTTTGTATATTGTCTCTTTATCTGTTTAACATACTGTATGTGACAAATGTATTATAAGAGTGGTAGACTGGAATTAAACGGAATTAAATGGAAATTAAAATGGAATTAAAATTGCATATCAAAATACTGCCTGTTTGAGATATGTATATGAACACCTTGTTAGACAAAGTAAATAAGCCTTAGAAAAGCTCATTATGAAATAAAGTTGGAAAGTGAAAAATATTAGTTAATACTAAATAATAAAATCAAAGATAATGTCAGCCAGCATGCCCTCTGAACTTAAGAGATGACAATGAAGATCGTTTGTTTTCTTGGCTCAAGAGTAGACAGAGATAATGTGGTGAAGAAGTAAAGATGATCCTAAGGAGGAGAGGAGTAAGAATTTTAGGCAAGATCATGAAGGATGAGGATATTTCAAGGAAATATATATATATATAAAGAATAGTTAGAAGAGTGTTGTTTCTTTGATAAACTATGGCTACAAAGGTTGGATACTGAGGAAGAGAGAAAAAGTAGGGAAATACCTTCAAACTATGGATATAATTATTAAGGTACAATGGACTGCAAGGACCAATCTTAGTCTAAATAATGACTGAGAGTTCCATTAAGGTGATGATCAACAAGCAGATGCTCACATATTTTGAACATGTAGAAGGTGAACTTGAAAAAATAAAACTATATTATGCTTTGCAAGATAAGAGAAATAGAAGGACAAGGCAAAACATAAAGTGGAAGGACAAGGTCAAAGAAATGAAAGGACCCTGGAAGACCTACAAACTGTCACTGCAGTTAGATTAAGATGATGAACATTTTTAAGTGAAGGTGCCAGGTGCTGAACCTGATTTGATACTGTCTAATCAACTTTCTTTCTCTGATACTGATACAGAAATTGCTATTTGTATGTTTAAAAGAAGTAGCACAAATCTATATTGAAGCAAACCAACATTGATGTCTTGCATAGATTCTGCAAATTGCATTAGAATTGCTTATGTTTTGTGATAGCAAAAAATACTTATAGCAAGATGAAGAAACAATAAGTCAGTTCTGAGCACAAAAATCCCAACTCTAAACTACTAGGGAAGCAGTGGAATTTGTCACCCTTCAGATGTTATTAAGCACATTAGGACTGAAACCAAGATTCCCATTTCTATACCCAGAAGTAAATTCTCTATCCAGTACCATATTTTTCTGTTTTCTTTTGATATCTCAGCAAACAGAGAAGCTTGACTGTATGACATAGTTAGCATACTGTAAATAATACAGGATAAAAAGCATCCAAATTTAAGTAAAAGTTAGAAAATGTGCCCAGTGATGCCACCTTAATCTTTTCTCCTGCTAACCATATGAAACCTAAAACTATACTTAGTTACCAAATTGTACTGACAGACTTTTAAGAGGTCTAGTGCTCCAAATTTTAACTGCAAGCAAAGTGCCCAATTGATCATTAAAATGATCAGAGCAAATGACCAGAGGTAGTATTTTTGAAGAGAAGAAACATTACAATATCTATCTATCTATCTATCTATCTATCTATCTATCTATCTATCTATCTATCTATCTATCTATCTATCTATCTATCTATCTCTGCCTGCCTGCCTGCCTGCCTGCCTGCCTGCCTGCCTGCCTGCCAGTGTGTGTGTGTGTATGTATGCATGCCAATCAAGTCAAGATGTTATATAAACTGCTTCCTTCCAAATTGCATATGCACTAAGTTTTGTGCAAAAAAATGAAGCACACTATAAAAATATAAATCACCATATTAGTTCTGTTCACCATTCTTCATCAATCAACATTCTGCCCAGGTTTGTCAATATTATCCAAAGAAAGAGCACCATTGGAATTCTCCAAAACATGATTCCATCCTTAATCTAAGAAATGGAGAAGGAGGCATTAATATAATTTTCTGAAGTTCAGAGAGCTGATTGAGAAAAGGTGTACAGAACTTTTGAATGCATGAGTGACTTCAGTTTTAAGAGTATGATGGGCAGTGAGGTGGTTTGTATTCTAAGAAATGAAATATTTTTTGTCCAAAAGTATAGGTAAAGGCTTCCCTTGATGTAAAGTCCAGTTGTGTCCGACTCTAGGGGGCGGTGCTCATCTCCGTTTCTAAGCCTTAGAGCCGGCGTTGTCACAGACACTTCCGGGTCATGTGGCCGGCATGACGACACGGAACGCCGTTACCTTCCCGCCGAAGCAGTAACTTCATATTATTAAAGTAATATTGCAGACCAGTAATCCATTCTAGATGTAACCAAAACATTACTGAGAAAAAACTGTCTATGTAGAGGTACATTTGGAGCTGTTACATTAGACTAAAATAGTAGAAGATAGTCAAGGGTATAAATCCACCCTCTGGTGCCACTCACAGAAATTATTGGCTAGGCATAAGGAGACAGTAAATAAATTCATTTGGGAAATCCAGCCTCTAGTCCAGAAAGAAAAATAATTAATAATCAGATACCCCATCTGATCTGGCTTGAGATGCTGATCTTCCCAACTTCAAAGATTGTCAAACCTGAAAATATTATGGCCACCTAAATTGATAAATGAATTTATGAAATCTCCCCAATCAAATAAATCTAATGATTTTATTGGAAAAGATACATAAAATATGTGTAACTGCCATCATATTTTCTGGACTTAGACTTACTTTCATCAGCACTACTGGCATAGTGGTCATCTTTAGCCAACAAAATCTTTTTTTTTTTTTTCCATTTTAAAAAGCTAGAAATTCAAAATAATGAATGAACATACTGAATGTCACTAATACACTTCTACAAATGCTTCAGAAGTGATGTCTACATTAGACATGTTCCATGCTGGAAGTCACCAGCCAATTGGAAACCCTCTGCCAGTCACAGCATTGTGATTGATGAGTGGTTTTTTTGTCAGATGGCTGGGCCCCATCCCATGGTCATCTCTCAACACTCTTTACTTTGCTGCACAAGCCCACTTTGAGTATCCCTGACAAGGTGGAGCAAATTTGGACAGCATTCCTGCATTGACTTTTCAAGCCTGATCAGCCTGGATTCCCATGTAAATATCTTGTATGCTGCCCAGAGTTTTATGGAGTTGAGCATCTCTCTACATTCAAAACATAGATAAAGCAATATCATAACTCAGGTGTGGGATGGGGCATATCAGCCCATAGTCCAAGAAAGTCTGATCAGTGATAAACAGGCACTCAAGCATTTTATTTATACCTAATAAATATTACACATTCCCTTAATAAACCAATGCAAAAGATACATTGGAGTATACCATAATTTCCTTCCTTCCTTCCTTCCTTCCTTCCTTCCTTCCTTCCTCCCTCCCTCCCTCCCTCCCTCCCTCCCTCCCTCCCTCCCTTCCTCCCTTCCTTCCTTCCTCCCTTCCTTCCTTCCTTCCTTCCTTCCTTCCTTCCTTCCTTCCTTCCTTCCTTCCTTCCTTCCTTCCAGAACTTTGCATGTGATTTGTCTAAACTTGGCAGTAGTGTGACATGGGAATTAGAGTTCACACTTCTTTGGTTTTCATATTGAAGACACTAATCTTCATATGTTAGTCATTTGTTCATAGCAAATTACTGGAATGTTAAAGAGATAAAAGAAAATATATTTCATGAAAATGTATGATCAAATCAATGTATTCATTCCAGTTCTACAGCATCCACTAATTTAAGGCTTTAAGGATACCTATATGTATCCTGGCAAAAAAAAAATTAATGCTGAGTTCTCATGACATAGCCTTCATTTCATCCTCAGCCTTAAGTCATCCTTAGTTCAATCAGAGTAAAAGTAGTATTTTTTCCATTCTTTCAAGTGTGTCCCAAAGACCTCCCAAAGTTGTTAAAACTTTTTAGCTTATTACCTTGGAGGAAAGTCATGTGTCTAGCAGTGACATGGAACAGTTGCAATAGAGGCAAGATATAGATCAGCAATGTGGAAAAAAAAAATGCCACTATAGTTTTCTGCCAGCACCAGGATGCCTGAAGAGCACTTGATTTCAACCAGGCAGAAACCAAGCTTCACACAAAGGAAAAAAAAAAAATGAAATAGCCACCAAAATTCATTAGAATAGTAGTGTCTGTTCTTGATTTTGCCATAACCTTATGCAACCAGCAATGATTTTGTATTTGGTACATTAGGTTTGATGACCTGGCTCTACAAGATTTTAAAGAAGTAACAAGTCTGTATATTAGATAGATCTGCCAGTAAAAGAGTGAAATTTTGAGTGATTTTTCTTCTAATAAGAATTTTATGGATGTTAGGAGTTTTTCAGTGAGAATAAATTTACTTTTAAAAGTTCAGAAATAATTTTGTTTATTCTTATCAACTTTCCAACTGACCAGTTTCTAGTCCACGTTGCTTTGGAACTGGACAGAAGTAATAATACATTGAATTAGTAGTGAAAGGGCTTCCAAAATCACAGTACACTTACACTTACAGTACACTTACACTTACAGTATACTTAGATTTCAACATAATTTCAGAACACTCATCAGAAAAATCCAGTGGTTGCAGGATTACACATATTATTTTTTCATTATGATTAATGGAATATTGTTGTTAATTAATAAAGTAGAAAAGCAAAACACTTGAGGGCACTGTTCTCCCATAGGAAAACTGTGATTTGGTTATCTGTTCACAGGTCAATGAAACCCATAGAAGGCTACTGAATGTGACAATTATTATTTAATATATTCTAAAGGCTCAATACAGCCACTCACTTTAATATTACATTGGTCAGGCAAAGGAGAGCTAATTTAAGTACTATTTGCAAAGCAGGATTATTAAATCTCAGGCTACCAGCGGGAGATAATCAGCGTTTTTATGCTGAAAGCTATTTCATATTTCCAGCCTAGTTGAACAGGACACTCCTGCTCTTTTGTGCCTTGTCCTGGTCTAAGCTTCAATGTTCGGCTCCCTGGACCTATTTTATGTCACTATTCATTCAGAGTTAATCTCCTCTACTGTAATACCCAGCTAGTTAAATAGGCTCCAGATGAGTGTTGACATTTTATAAAAAATGTCTGCCACAGTTTCAAGTACAACCTAAGAGACTGCCCCATCCCTTTCCAATTTCCTTTTTAATGTGACTCATTGCTATGTTTCAGAACATTCATGCCATCTTTTTCAGCATTCATTTTATCACTTTTCCATTACATTCTGCTAAAAAATAGGGGTGCTGAAAATTTATATCCATATTCATCATGTGACATATTATTTCACACAGAGGATTCATAAACCCCTGCTAGGTCTGATGTCAAGTGCCAGGCAAATGAAAATAATAACAAAAATGGTTCTATGTTTTCATTGTCCTGAAACAAAGCTGGAAACAAAATGGAGAAACATTTGCGAAATTATTCTGTAATCTTCAAAAAAAAAAAAAAAACACCCACACCCACCTCTTATCACCCTCAGTTTTGCTGCTGTTTATAGATAAAGGCACTGTTCTTTTGTGGTTTCCCTGAAAAGCCAGATCTAAATCCTGGCAGGCTCCAGGAATGATACAGCCATGATACAGCCATTAGATTTGAAGCAATGGAGAGGGAGGGAATAATCAGCAAATAGCAAACACTCTACATTGTTATCTTAAGGTATCTAAAGAGTTGCTTAGGAATATGAAATTCTAAATATAATCCTTTTACTGATAAAAAAAATATTTTACCCATAAATACCCATACATTATATTCACTGATCGCTCCTCAAGTAGTTTCAATTATGTGAAAGGGAAAAGAGAAAATGCAAAATTAGTTTCATAACTGTGTTATCCACACAGGGGCCCTGCTTTACATGTGTAGGCTCTCCATGTGACTATGTATGTATGTATGTATGTAAAGGTAAAGGTTTCCCTTGACATTAAGTCCAGTCATGTCCGACTCTAGGGGGTGGTGCTCATCTCTGTTTCAAAGCCAAAGAGCCAGCCTTTGTCCATAGACACTTCTGTGGTCATGTGGCCGGCATGACTACACGGAACAGTGTTACCTGCCCGCCGAAGCGGTACCTATTAATCTACTCACATTTGCATGTTTTCAAACTGCTAGGTTGGCAGGAGCTGGGACTAGCAACGGGAGCTCACCCCTTCATGCGGGTTTGAACCCCTGACCTTCTGATTGGCAAGCTCAGCAGCTCAGAGGTTTAACCCGCAGCGCCACCACGTCCCTCTATCTATCGATCTATCGATCTATCGATCTATCGATCTATCGATCTATCATATTTCTAAATCATGCAGAGCGGAGTCCAGTGGCCTTCTTGGTCTGCCAAGTTAGAAAACACCTGATTCAGCCCTTTCAGTTTCTGTTCTGCCTTGCCAACAATGGTCTGTTGAGTGGTCCTATTTTATGCAGCCTGCTTATAAATGTTGATTAGGTATAGCTTATATAACCTTTCCTCCATGAGACTAATTATAGGATAGCTCTGAAGTGGATTGAGGAGTTCCTAGGGGGACTGGATTAAGTTGCACTTCTATTGAAAGTATACAAAGCTTTCCTGGTAAGTGTGCTCATTGTGGAAGAAGACTAAGGTAATGTGGTCATCTCGCATTTTAGAGTTTAATCTTGAATGATCTAGCAGCTTGGCTGAATTTTATTTGGCAGAAGCTGGTATTATAAACACAGGTGCTGTATTATTGATTTGCTTCTGTTGGAATATTTTCCTTATATGCTTCAAATAAATTTAAAAAAATAAGGATTGATGAAAGTTTGTATAGGCAGCAGTAATGTGATTTTAATAAAAGGGAAAGGCTGGCTCCTTCCATGATAAATAAAATGAGCACATCATGTAGCAAAACATATTAGAGGAGATATAGGAAAGATAACAATGCCCGTTTATATAGGCATTGTGGTAAACTATAGATAAGGAAACTTCTGTTTTAACAGGATATGAAAGAGGGGAAGGATTGTGCAAGAGGAAGATGTTCATGCTGATAGACCATGAACTACTGTAATAAGCTAATGTATTCCATCCTATCGATAATGATTGGCTAAATCTTTAAACTAAAAATGTGTAAGAAGGGAGACAGAGGAGCAGTCCCATGTGGCCACTACGCAGTGTTCCTTGACAATCTTGAGTTGAATAAAGGTATTTTCTTTGAACTCCACTGATCGTCTGGCATATTTTATTGGATTCCTGGCTTGGGCACAAACCGTAGGAAAAGAAGGTGTCTGATCCTTTTGACACTTCACCTGTCCTAGGAAGAGTACCTTCTTCCAATGCACCATTTCAGAATATTTTGGTTCCCATTCAAGGATGTTTCTGTTCAAAATAATCTGAAACAGTACAACATAATTCCTTCTGTAAATATAGCCTGGGCAAAATAGGAACAGTCGCTTTGTACATTTCTAAACATAGAATTCTGGAAAATGTATTGTAATTTTCCAGACTTAGGGGAAATGCTGTATGATTGCTTGACTTTTAGCTTGTGCAATGAGGCTTGTTTCCAAGAAGACAGTGAGACAGAAAAATGTAACAAGGGTGTGATTGAAGTCAGGCTTTAAAACCATCTCTGCTGCATGTCCCGATGCAACAAAGGAATCAATCAAAACTTCATAGTCACAGCTTCATATAGGTACTGCTGCCCTATTGTAGTTCCTGAGAGAGGTTGACTGACATTCTAAATGGCTGGAAGTCATTGCTGCTTCATCCAAGGTATTCTGAGTCATTATCTAGGCTTTATGCTTTCTTATCACAACATTCAGTTTGCCAGACAGTAGCCGTGTATAAATCTTTCTGCTATGGCAAAAATAAAATCAAGGTTTACCTCTAGGACATTTTTCCTGACCTTACAAACATGACAAGGATCACATCCAGACCCCTAGTTATATAACTTTGTTATGTCTAAAGGAACACGTTCTCCCCTAAACAAAACCCTTTTAATCCTTTCTGACCAAAATGAAAGAAATATTACTCACCTTAACAAAGCAGGATGAAATTGTCAAAGGTAGCAAAAACTGAGCCCATGTAATAGCCTATTGGCAGATGTAATAGGGAAAATGGCAACAATGAAACTAGGCAAAAGCATAGACATTCCATTCCAAATTAAGGACATGTGCCTAATCTCACCATTGTTCCACCTTTCATTAACAAAGGAATAATGGACATTTCCATTTTTTAAAAACATTTTTAAGAGTTTTATGACACACTGAAAGTATAAAAAATGAAATAAAAATAAATAAAATAAAATATTTTTTTAAAAAAAAAGAAAGAAGGGAAAAGAAGGGAAAAAAAACATAAAACTTTGACTTCCGCCCTTCTTTCTATTGAGTAATTACCATCTTACTCTTTACCCTCCCTCTTATCCCTTTCTAATCCCCGAGGAATAATGGGCATTTCCAGCACCACCTCTGCTTTGGAAAACAACAAAAATGTCTCTGTTTACATAGACAAGAACAATCCAAATTTCTTCTTATGATCCCAAATATTTGTGAGAAAATCAGAGCTCTAAAATTTCCCAGTCTACAGTTCTTAATTCTTATGAAAGTCCTTGCCTTTCTATGTTCTCTGTTTTCCTTTTCTGAAAGCTGGAACCCAACAATCATTGCTTCAATAAAGTGTGAGCTCAGAGTTGCACTCCATTTCTGCTGTCCATGACATTTCAAAAGAGGTCCTTCAGGACATGGAAGAATGTATGAAGCACCTCTTTTTAAATCCTGTATGAAAGGGCAGTCTCTGCCTTAGCTACCTTGAACATCATGGAGCAAGTAGACAAAAACCTTCTTGGACATATGGAGGTACAGCTGAGACATATTAAATAGGAACAGCAGGGCCTAGCAGTGGAAGATTGCTGTTGCTTGTAGAAGGACTGAGAGCTGGAGATAGCTACTGAGAAAAAAAGAGAAGAAATAGAAGAAAAAGAGTAGTCATTTAGCCCATAGATAGTAATTACCATAGATAGTAATTTTCAGGGTTCAGAAAATGTTCCCGGGAGAAAGAGAAAGGGCTGGTAAGTTGTGGAACAGAAAGTGTGAGGGGGAGGTGAGTGGGTATGTAACTGAGACGGGTATGAAATGTGGAGTCTTCAGGGTGTGGTCAAAAAAGTCAAGATAGTTGCCATGACAGAATGGCCAAAACTATGTACTCCCATGTCCTCTGAAACACTTCTTTTGAAGGATTTCCACAGTCATACCAGACAGTATCAATCATATCCCACTTCACATCTCCACAACTGGGCACATACCTTCATAATGGCTTTTTTTGATCTAACACTTTTATCCAATAGTAATTAACCACACTGAGTGAATGATCAGTATGAAAAAGAAGGGATTAAAATGAACTGTACAGGAGGGCTGGGGTTGTTATCTTGCACATCTTGATACTGCACATACAAGTGGAATTACATCAGGAGTCAACTGCTTAAACATATGTTGATATAATCAGTTACAGTCATGCATCATGTCTTGAATAAGAGCAGGGTTATCAAAAGATGGTATTTCACTTCAGGTCCTGTATATGTCAAGTGTCACTGTATCAATTCTTGGCAGCATACAGTAAGTCAAGTCAATTCAGAATCATCATCCTACTGCACACCAGATAAACTGTGAAAAATGTACCAGGTTGATCCTACTTTGTGCTTTATTTGACTGGGATTTTTAACTCTGCTTTTTGTTTGTTTATTTATTTGAAAAAAAAAATCCTTTGAATTACTTAGGAACTTTAGAGTATGCCTAGAGTCTAAGCCCACTTTCTTTCCTTTGTGACTACAATTTTTTCTCCCAGTTTCATATTTGAGTTCCCATAGTTGGGAGCTTGTATACATTTTTATACTTTTCTTCTAATATACCCTATGGAATGGAGTATATGGAGCAAAATTTTTAGAATTACTAGAATATACAAGTTAAACAGCTGTTCATAGTAAAAACAAAACAAAACAAAAAACTATCTGGATAACAGAAAAGGAGAGAATGAAAGTAAATGTTGCAGCTCATGGATCAAACAGCAGTTCAGTAAATGTTGGGAAAGCTCATTATGTGTTTCATTTTGGCATACCAAGCAATCCAATATTATGAGAGGCATTTGTTACATTATCCACAATGCAGTGGTGCATACATGTAAACATCTGTATTGTGTTCTGGCGATGCTGGATAGTAAGTTTTTTTTTTTTTTTTTATGAATGTTCAGCAACCATAAAACACAAGCAGTCTGTTATGTTTCTTTGTCTTAAGCAGCTTGTCTTCATTCTCTTCTCTATGTCTTAGCTGTAATTATTATATCAACTTGTTTTGGGGAATCCATCACCCCCTTAGTTAGGACAAAATGAAACAGCTACCCACTTCTCAGATCAAACAATCCATGCACTTTGCCTCAAATAACTCATTATTCTATCAGATAATCATGGATCAAATTAAAGGCATATAAAATTCTAATGGTCCAAATTATGCCTGGGAGAATTACTAAAATAAATTTGTATGAAGTAGATATTTACTTTTGACAATAAGTAATATCATTTCCTTAATATTAGAAGAAATCTCAGACAAGAAGAAAATGAAACTGAAAATCCCATCAGGGTGAATGTTGGTTAATTTCAGATATTCCAACTTAAACCAGCACAATATGCACATGTATATACTGTATGTCATATTAGTTGCAATCGAAGCAAATATTTGTAGCTGAGGGTTGAACTCCGAAGTCCTTGGTGCTCTCTGAGCCTTGTTGTTTTCTTGCAGACGTTTCATTCCCAGACTAGGCAACATCTTCAGTGCAAAGAGGGAGTGGGCCTTGCTCTCATTTTATATGCCATGGCTTGCCCGGCTTGTGTTGGTAGGGGTGTTGTTGTCTCCTTGGGAGTTCTTTGATTGAGCTGTTGTTTGCTGCTTGGTTGATTGCCTGAGTTAATAGTTCCTTGACTAGGGTGTATTGTGCTGTTTGATGGTTCATCTGGTGTTAATCCTAGTGTTGATTTTTGCCTATCTGGGTGTTGATTGCTGGCAAGGGAGTGTACTGGTCTTTTGGCTTTTCTATTGTCTCTTTTGAATGGTATGTAAATGTTGTTTACCTGTTGGTGGCTGCTTTGTCTGAGTGCCAGTCTTCTAGGAATTCTCCGGGGTTTTGGGATTTGGCTTGGTTTAGGATGCTCACAGTTTCCCAGTTGAAACTATAGTTGAGTCTGTCCATGAGTTGTGAGATTAAGGAGTTCTCATTGTGTCTTCTGACTGCTAGTTGGTGTTCGTGGATGCGCTCTGCTAGTCTTCTACCCGTCTGTCCTACATAGTGGCTGTTACAGTCTTTGCATTGTATGTTGTAAATAACTCCTGTTTTTTTTCTTCTTGGGCTATTGGTTCTTTTGGGTTGCTTAATACATTTTGAAGAGTTTTATTTGGTCTATGTGCTACGGTGATGCCATGTGGTTGTAACAGTCTGTTGGTGGTTTCTGAGATGTTTCTGATGTATGGCAGTGTTATCCTTTTTCATAGTTTCTATTGGTTGGGTTGTAGTGGGTTGGGTGGTGAGGCACTTTTTGATAAAGTTGAGCGGGTATCCATTTTGTTGGAAGATGCTGTACAGATGATGTTTTTCTTTTTTCTGGTGTTCTGGGTTGCTGCAGTGTGTAAGTGCTCATCTGAATAATGTTCTTACACAGCTTCTCTTCTGGGAGGTTGGATTGTTACTTTGGTAATGGAGCACTTGGTTGGTGTGGGTAGCTTTCCTCAGGGTGCAACTAGGGTCTGTGTCACCTGGGGCAAACATGGATTCCATTCCCATTTTGGCACCCCCCAGCACTCATTTTGGCGCCCCACCAGCACGGTGCCTGGGGCATGTGCCCCCCTCCCCCAGTTGCGGCCCTGGCTTTCCTGTAGACTTGTGTTTCTAACTTACCATCATTTCCTCTATTGATGAGGATGTCCAGGAATGGTAGTGAGTTGTTGTTTCCTTCCTCCCTTGTGAATTTTATTCCATTAAAGATGTTATTGATGGTTTTGTGGGTTTCTTCCAGTTGTTTCTTTTGTATTATGACAAAAGTGTCATCTACATACTGCATCCATACTTTGGGTTGTATGTGTGGGAGTGCTATCCCTTCCAGACGCTGCATTACAACCTCTGCTATAAGTCCTGAAATCGGTGATCCCATGGGTGTTCCTTTGATCTGTTGGTATATTTCTCCATCAGACTGAAAATAGGTTGTAAGGTTGATGAGATCCATTATCCTGGGTATTTCTAATCTGGTGTATTTGGCTATGTCAGGTGTGTTGCACAGAACTGCAGCCATGGATTCTTTCACTAGTGCCAGGTCTATGGATGTGAAGAGAGCTGTAACGTTAAATGATACCATGATCTCATCTTCTTCTATTTTTATGTTCTTGATTTTCTGGAGGCACTGTAGTTTGGAGTTGATAGAATGTTCTCTCTCCTCTGTGAGGTGTCTGAGTTTCTTTGTAAGCTCTTTAGCTGTGTTATATGTGGGAGTCCCTGGTAATGATACAATGAGTTGAAGTGGTATACTCATCTTGTGTATCTTGGGGTGTCTGTAGAAGCGTGGGAGGACAGGTCCACTGCTTTTCATCCACCTCTGTTCTTCTTGTGTAATTTGACCTTTCTTGGTGAGGTTGTTGAGAATTCTTTTTACCTGGTTATCCAGTTTCTGTATGGGATTGGTGCTCACTGGGGTGTAAGTTTCTTTGTCCTCAACTAATTCTTTGGCCTTTTGTATATACTGTGATCTCTATATACAGCTCTATATTAGTTACTTTTTTATTGAAGTCCTAAATTAACCTAAGAAATAATAACATAGGTCAAGATCCATAATACCACTACAGACTTGGAATTGATGCTTTGGGTTGGCAGAATACTGGTCTTTATTTTTGGTAAAGATCACATAGAGGAGGTTTGAGTATAGTGAGTTCATCCTTATGTTTTCTTCTTCACATTTTGAGTAAAGGACAAAATCTGAAGTGGCAAAGCATCCCACTGCATTTCTTTAAGGGATCATGAAAGCATTTTCATTGATGTGATTGTAGATTTCTTTGTTTGGACTGACTTTGTGTGCATCAGAGAGAGAGCGAACAAAGGAAGAAGATAAGAAAGGATGAAAAGTTTGAGCAGTTGACTTAGGTTGAGAGAGTTACATAAGCATTTTTCAGGCTGCCTTCTACAGAATTCTGGGATTGCACAGTAGGGGGAAGAGAGAGAGAGAGAGAGAGAGAGAGAGAGATGTTTGTTTTCTTCCTGTTCTGTACTTCATATTTAGGGAGTGGCATTATTTCTGTCTCCTGATATGTAGAAGTTCTCACTCCTTTCTTAAATACTTAGGGAACTAAATGTGTTTGTGTATGTGTGTTTAATTACTTCTTACTCACTCACAGTTTGAACTTGCTAATTGCTAACAACAACACTGTACAGTCAGGGTAGGCACTCTCCTTTGCACAATTAGTTAATATTGCAGATTCTGGGTTAATGCTTAAATAAAGATTAATTTGCCCAAACTTTCTCTTTTGTGTCTTCCATCCAGTGGAAGAGAGAAGATATCTTCTGTTAGGGCTCATTGGCTGCTTTTTGGGATTTAAGTGGCAGGAACGGTAGGCACCCAAGGTGTTTATTTCATTCTAGGAGAATTAATTCCAAAAATACAAGTACTTAAAGGTTGCTTGACTGTTCAACACCACATAGGCTGTCTAGAGTATGTGATAGAAGGGCATGTTTGGTATCCCATACATTTTGCTGGTTAAAATGTTATTTAATGTGCTTGAATGGAGTGGAACAATCAAAGTCTGTCCTCCAGGGTGAAACACAAATATCATCATTCACAATGGACTCATGCCTAAGAACCTGTGTGAAATCGTCCCGTAAGGCAATTGCTAATTACTAACAACAATACACCATAGGAAGGGGAGGCATTCTCCTTTGCACAGTTAGTTATTGTTGCAGATTCCAAATTAAAGTTTAAATACAGTTTTGACAGATTTACCAAAAGTTTTCCTAATGTCATCCTCCCGGTGGTGCGGGAAAACAAGGTCTGTAAGGTATTGCTCATCTTTTCTGTAATATTCCTTTGTGCTATCACTTTTTATTGCTGTTTCACATCACTATATTTTCCAATACTATAACCCCAAATATAGATATCTGGCAAGATGACAGTGTGTAAATGAGTTCTTTGCAGAGATCATATTGATTTGGAGATGGAAGGTCAATAAGATATATTCAAATAGTTTAAATTGCTGACAATTATTTTCCCAGTACTTGATTATTTTCAGTAGAAGTCATTTAACAAGGAAGATAACAAACAAGTGACCCACATGGGATTGAATAATTTATTGCCCTCTGGAAGCTGGACAACTTTTACCTACCAGTGTGGTTGGTTCCTAATTGGAAAGGCTTCAGTTTAATAGTTGAGTGCATAATAAAATAAAGAAGCCTATATACAGTACAGATATATATAGAAATAGATATAGATATAGATATAGATATAGAAATAGATATAGATATAGATATAGATATAGATAGATAGATAGATAGATAGATAGATAGATAGATAGATAGATATAGTCACACAACAATAGGCAAATATTTTGCCTATTTTTGCATCTATACTGCATATATTTTTTTTTTTTAATAATAATTGTTTTTATATGTTAATTTTTATAGTCTTGTTATATTCTACCCAGAGTCACTTTTTCATGAGAGGGCAGCCATATAAATTTGATGAATAAATAAATACATAAAATATTACTAATAAGTAATTTAAATAATTGTCCCCAGGGGATTTGATGAAGCACTCAATGAATCCCAAAAGCTGAAATCATTGTGGGGAAAGGCATTTCTGCCAAAACAAGATTAGATAAGGTACACTTTCATCAATATTTTATCTTAAACAATATGTGACTTTTTAAAATTTATTGTTTTTTAATTTATAAGAAAAAAGGAAAAGAAAAAAAGACACAATGATGATACTGATGGAGATACATACATTGTCATAGAGAGGGGGGAAAACATACAAAGTGCTCTACAAAAAAGTGGAAGAAGTGCAATATATGTGTGTGTGTGTGTATGTATGTGTATGTGTATGTGTGTATGTATGCATGTATGTATGTGTATGTATGTATGTATGTATGTGTGTATATATATATATATATATATATATATATATATATATATATATATAACATAAACCATAGTACAATATGACATGATAGTAGTAAAGAAGATGTGACCGGACTGGACACCATCAGACATTCTGAACACACAGAATATTAACTGTATGCTCTGAAATTTTAGCATATGTTTTCATGAAGGCTTTCTAATTTATTTTCTCTATCTCTCATCCTATTTAGAATGTATCATATGTGTGTGTTTTTTTCCCCTCCAATCAAACCAAGGAAACCTTTGTGCCTGTGGTTTTACAGTCTGATTCAAGTTTGGCTCCAGGTTGGGAGGCAGGTGAAGCAACAGTTCTGACCTGTAAAAAAGGGATACCAAGAAGCTCTGCAGAATCACAGAGATTCAAAGGGAAATACCAATTTTCTTGCAGTTTTAATTTAACCAGGGTAAAATGAGAAATAAGTTACCTTGGCTCCCCAAAACAAATATTTTCAATCTGATTGGCAGCTGATGCAAATTAGTCTGGATTCAGCCAATTCAGAAACAAGCAAAGAATACAAGATGTCCAGCATTCTTTCACTTTCATTATTACTTTATTCTGGTTCATCTGGAAATGTAGGAAGGAAAAAGAACATAAAGGAGACTGCACCAAAAGTAATCCTTGCTTTCTTGTGCCATAATATGCACATTTTTGTATCTTTTTTTTAAATTCCCCACCTCTTTTGCAAGGCATTTTTTTCCTAACCATGATTTATATGTGCTTACTTTCCCCAGTTATACTTGTGCACCACTGCATTACATGGTAGTTTGGATTATGTTATTTTTAAAAGGGTAAATAAAATCATATATGAAACTCTTCTGCTGAGCAAACTTATTGCTTGTATTATGTTCTGAATTTTTCACATATATTTGAATAGAAAAAAGCATTGTGTTCCAATAAAAAAAAATACTGTTTAAAAAGGAGTTGGGGAAAAATGAGTTAATGTATGTATTGTATACCAGCATGCTTTGCTGAATACATACATACATATGTATACATACATACTGTACACACATAATCATATACATATACTGTACATACATACATACACACAAACAATTGGCAGATGTATCAATACATCACATATTTTTCCTCTAACATGACCTTTGAAAACAAACAAAAACAAACAAGCAAATCATTCTGAGTTCCTGGCATGTATTTTATATGTCCCATTTATTTACAGATGTTTCTCTTAGTATATGCAGCTTATAGCAATTCAAATCAATATGATGATACCATATCAGTTTATTTAATAAAAATGGAATGAGATTAATGTTGATTAATGTTAATTAGATGACTATATATATTTGCTTATAGGTTTTGTTTTCAGCAGGATGATGTTTATTGCTATTCTTGATGGTCATTGGAAATGTATATACTATTGAAGATTTCACTTTTGCTCGTTCAGGCTGACTCTGAAAAACACTTTTAAAAATACATGAAAACAAATGGAAAGATGCAACAGTGACAGAAATCAGAGAAAAAACAAAACAAACAAACAAAAAAGTATGGTCTTTAAATCAAGCATCAAGTCTGTATACAGTATATACACTATCTATCTATCTATCTATCTATCTATCTATCTATCTATCTATCTATCTATCTATCTATCTATCATCTGTGTGTGTATAGATAGATAGATAGTCTCTCTGTGTATAATATAATACACACAATATTATATATGTGTATATATTATATTATGTACATATAATATAGTATTATATATATTATATTATAATTATATTTATAATTATATTATATTATAATACATACACTAAAGCCATAGCCACTGAAGCCTGCTGTCCTGAGAGATCAGAATATAGTGTAGATGGGCACCTATTCAGCATTCTTCTAGAAAAAAAAATCACATATTCTAGTTTTATTTGATACATATAACAAATAAATAAAGAATGAAACTGAAATTTTCATCTCTGGAGCATAGAGTTCTCAAAGTTATGTTAGTTAGAAAGTGATTGAAGTAGTATTTGAGAGTCTGATTTTTCATTATGTCATGGTTTTTGCCATTGGTTTTCATGATTCCCATCCTTCAATTAAATCCCAAAGAATAAATCACGAGGGAGCTCCTCCCATGGGGCTTTTCAGATCAAGAAGAATAAATAGTCAGGGAGGATCCAGGGTGATTGAGAGCTGTGCATTAGAATGCAATGTCATCAGCACACTGTGTGGTCTTCTTGCAATAATAAAATAAGCTCAAAAGTCCATCCCAAAATATTGTAAACTACCTTTATCAAGCTTAAATAAGAAAACATATGCCTCTTTCACAGAAGAAGAGATCTTCTGAGAAACGTAAGGTGGACAGATGCCAGCACAGGTTTAAATATCACATTGTTGATGTCAAGACATTTCCATGTTCCAATGAGCTAATAAGGGACTGTCTCACCCCCATTACATCAACCCGTCCCAACTGGTCAGGCAGAGAAGACATGTTGCGGACCCCATCCATGAAAGAATGTCAGTTGGTGGGAACCAGGAAGATAGCCTTCTCTACCATTGCCCCTGCCCTATGAAACATTCTTCCCCCAAAGATGAGGCAGGTCCCCACTCTCCCAGCCTTCTGGAAAGGAGTGAAGACCTGGCTCTGCCACCTCACATAGGGCATGAGGAGGGGCAACCAACCTTGGGGGTAGTTAGCATCCTAAACATGCTCCCATAAATTAGAACTTTATAACACCTATGTCTTAGATTATATTTTTATTTAAATATATTGTTTTATGGTATTTTGACAATTATTTATTCTTGTTTTAGTGTAAATTGCCCAGAGTTGTTCTTTGAGTGAGATGGACAGTGACTAAATGTGAAATATAAATAAATAAATAAATAAATAAATAATAGGGTAAGTCTCCAAAATTGTTATAGCATGACAAAAAAGAGAGATTACACAATTACCATTATCACCAAGCTTTTAATTGTTAATCATTTTAATGCCATTGTACTGATACAGCTTTTAATTTTCAATTGTAATTCAGTAATTTATATTGAAGAATCCATTGGAATTGGGCAGCTAATACATTTGAATAAACAATAAATAAATAAGTAAGTAAGTAAGTAAGATATAAGGAAATTAGTTAAACCACCTGAGTACATTGTGGACCACCTATATGCTCAAATGCCAACATTTTTAGCTAGTTCTGAATGCCAAAGAAAAAGAAAACACAAAAGACAGTTCTTCTGTCTCATGTAGAGGCAATTCAGAGTTAGTGAAAAAGGTTTCAACCCTGAAAGCTTTTAGGGAATCCCTGGATAGAATGTTACAAAAAATGACAGAATTCTCCTTTGAATTGGCCTCATTCAGTTTAATTATACCCTTCATGCCTTCAGTGACAGTGTGACCATTTTAATCCCAGTTCTGTATATCTGAGCCTTCCTTTTGCAGAATTGATAATTTCCTGGTACCCCACTTCCTGTATTCTTGTCACTGTGTATAAGCACATGTTTGGCCTATTCTGAAAGCTAGGGCATTATATTTTATTTCCAATGGAACATCACAGCCTTAGGCTTAAAGAGACTAGTAGTATGTTTAATGGAGTCCAGAAATGTTACTACTATGAACAGTGTTGTTAGATAGTTCAAATACTATTGCTATTTTAAGCAAGTTCTGTTGAGAAGGAATTTCTTTGAAAAATGGAAACATATTTTTCATGCCTGATTGACATGTAGATAAAGGCACTGAAAACCTAGAGTACTAAATATCCATCCCAAAACTTCAGTTTTCATGCTGACGAGTGTGTGAAGTGTTCCTAAAGTGGCACATTTTTTTTCACCCTGTAGATTGCCTTGATATTGGAAATAACTGGACTTTCTGTTGAGTTGGTTAGTCTGTAATCACAGGGGCTGAGAAATTATGTAGATCTTCTTCAGTGCAATGAAAGAAAGTAACAGTTCAAGTAATGCCATGAAAAATTCATATCCATGAGTTTAGCTATGGATTCTGCAACATATAGCAAGGAAAGAAACTCATGACAAACGATTTTAAAATTGCTTCCATTACTTACTGTAAGGAAAAGAATAGAGTTAGTTAAAGTCAATGAACACACAGTGACTTAATTAATATCAGTGGAGAATGAGTAGAAAGTATAGTAAAATGCAGATATGAGTATATTCCAGTGCCACAATCTGAATACATTTATTTTGAATCATAGCTAGTATTTTTCTGTGTTTGGGGAATAAGCCCTTTCGGAATATGATTTCAGCTCAAATTGTGTGACTGGGAACTGCTTCCTAGTTCTTCCAGGAAGGTCTGTTGATGATTGAGTTGGTCCAAATTATCATATACTGCCAATATTTGAGAATTTAGTATGGTTAATTTTCATGCTATTCTGTCTGGTAAGAGCTATGGGCCATGCAGACCACTGGGTGACTTTGCCAGAGCTGCAGCAAAACATGCAATGCAAAGAAGATAAGGCTCAGCATTTTATTCTCCCATATATGTTTTATTTTACTTTTTAACTGTATTAATCTTGCATTATACTGTTTAACTCTTTCATTATACTGCTAATGTGCTTCCTGTTCTAAAATGTTCATAACTGACTTTTTGGCAATCACAGCATCATTGTTTATTGGTTCCAGGGATTGATTAGGGGGCTGTGTGTAGTAGTTAACTGATCAACAGAGCACATCAGATTTTTTTATTGAAAATAAAGCATACTGAAATATTATTTTGGGGTAGGGGGAGCAGTAGTGAATATGATTAACAATGGAATGTTTCAACAGAAAGGGAAGTATGGAACTCATCATGAGAGTTTGAATTTATTGAATTTATTTATTCAGTATGTAGTATTGTTAGTTTGGTAAACTCTTAATAGGGGTTCTACGCTAAAGGATTAGAACTATTGCAGTGGCTCTTAAGATAATAATTTTATTACACTCAGCAAGTAGCTTTCAGCTGTTATGAAAACCATATGTTTAATAGACCTGTGTGATGTAACCAACCTCACTCAAAGGTGACACGGTTTAGCTGATTGAGATATTTCTGCCACTTTTGAGCCCTCTCCACCAAGGTTAGTATCTGAAGAAGGTTCTACACACGCAGCACTTCTACTTTACTAGTAGAGATTCCAGAATAGGCCCAGAAATGACAGGATGAACCAACACATCTGGTTTGCTTTTTTTCCCTCCTAGAAGCAAGAGCTTACACTGATTTGTAAAGCATTTTGAAGGGTGCTTTACTAGAAGCATTTCTGAAATTGAGCATCCTTTCAAAACTGTGCAAATCCTAATATTTAAGGATACAAATTACTGTTAAGGTCATGGATGCAAAAATACAATATTGAACCATATAAGTCTGCTAACTGCTTAAGAATTGTGTTTTGAATGGGGAATGTAAAACGAAGCTAATCTGACTGTGAAAAATAGAGGCAGATCATGTACAAAAAGAATACATCATTTAATAATATTAAGTTTTTTTAACACATTCTGCTGAATATGTGGAATATATAACACCTGTCCCAATTTGGGGGGTGGGGTAGGGGGACAGGGCTATGTGTCTGAAATCTTAAGCATGTTGTAACTGAAACCATAGAAAATATTTGTATGAAGATGTGTGTATAGAAAGAAAAAGGAAACAAGGTGAATTTTGTAAGTTCTTAAATGGTTTCTTAAACACTACAAAGAGCAGGACATATGAAGCACAGACATGAACTGAACAACATCCAACATAATTGTCTAAATAAATTCCATGGAGCATTACAATCTGTCATGTCAGAATTATCTCCCATGATTATTTTCCTACAATAATTTGCCTAATATTATAGCAGGTATTTGCATTTCCAATATCAACTGCAATTTTTACAGCATAAAACCTTGGAGGTAATTTAAACAAAATGTAACCAATCCACTTTTTACTAATCAGCCAACTGGCTGGTATGAATCTCGTACAATCAGCCAGGCAGACACTAAACAAGCCTGGAAAGAAACTTCACTAGATAAAACTACTCTGTGTTATTATTCCTTCAATTCATGGGGGGTGGGGATGGCATTTGAAGTCATAGGGCAATCAGAGCAAGCTGACTTTGGCCTCTGCTTGGCTCTCCTTGGATGCCAGGAAAATACCTACTGTGATATGATATGAAATGAAGCATTGGGTATTAATTATTGTTTTTTTTTATTGCATGTAGCTGTTTTGCTCTTTTGTTCTGTTTTATTTCAGGGAGTCATTTCTATTCTTGCTTGCTTTGCCAGTTTTCTGCTGCAATCTGTTAGCACCTGCAACTAGCCAGAAAGTTGCAAACATTTCTCTAACATTTCCCCCCCTATGTCATGCTTTTGCTCTAATGGAGAAAATAACATAGAAAATTGAGTTCAATGCCTGGTGACTTTATGGGTAAATCAATATAGTTTGCTGGTTTTGGCAACAGTATGGAAGTGGCTTGCCACTTCCTTCTTCAGAGATGTTTGTGGATGCACAGTTTAGTGTACACCTTTGGGATTCCTTTTTCTCTCCCATTGAAATACTAACCAGGCTTAACCCTACTTAGCTCAAGCACAAACATAGTCATGGTTTCCCAGTTACCTTCATGAAAATTAAAATTACCAGTCAATCCTAGGGATTTATGCTAGACTGGGGATGCAAATAAATCCTCCTCCTCCTCCTCAGAATAAGGCAATGGCAAATCGCTTCCATGTTGATGACAATGAAACTATGTGGACATGGCCTTGAAGTCATCAGGAGCCAAGCTGTACTCAAGGGGATTTTACTTTTAAGGAAAAAGATACAGAAACTGAAAACCTTTGATAACCACCATGGTCTGGGACAAAAATATACAATCAGGTTTTTCCAAGTTATTTAAATGGAACAAGTAACTTCCCTCCCTCATTTCCTTCTTCCCTTTCTTCTTCTTAATAATGGTGGTGGTTAGGTGGCTTGTATGAATAAATATCCTCCTACCTTGCTATTTTGTAAACTGGATTAAAAGAATCAGGAAGCACCCATGTAACCTGTGACTGATTAAAATAATTAAAACTTAGACAATTGGGAAGAAAAGAGTGGAATCGAAGACAGTGGAAAGGTGCAATGAGAATGAGGATAAGAGCAAAAAAATGAGTTAGTTTTATAATAATACAAAATTATAGCTATTATTATTATTATTATTATTATTATTATTATTAGGAATAAAGCAAAAAAAAAAATGTGCTGCAGAGTCTTGTGAGTGGGTGATATAAAATAAATACTGCTTTCTCCAGTTGCTTTGTTTACAGTCATTCCAAGATTCTTCATACTCTAATTCACCGTTATTAGTTCTCCACATTCCAAAACAAATGTAGCAGCAATAGTAGGTCATTTTTTAAAATATCTTCATGAATACCTTCAGAAAGAAGAAAGACATGACACCCCACAGGTCTTGGGGACACCATCATTCTTCATCTTTAATGTCATCATTGAGCAATATTCTCAGAATTACTTTGAAGACACTGTTTGCAAAACTTAAGCTAGTAAGCACCTGAACAAAGAAAGGATTCTAAAAGTTGCTATGCTCAGGTGCTTCAAATCCTCTGTTGATAAATTTTTGAGTTGCTTTTTTTTTTGCCTTCCTAGCTATCCAGACTTCAGCAAAGGATCGTTACCTTATTGTGGTCCTGGAGCTTGAGCACCTCAATGATGCCATGAGCTAAACCGTGAAGGGCCACCCAAGACGGGAAGGTCATGACAGAGAGGTCAGACTAAATGCGATCCCTGGGGAAGGTAATGGCAACCCACCCCAGTATTCTTGCCATGAAAACTAAATGGATCAGTACAACCAGAGATAAGTCGGTATACAATCGGAAGATGAAACCCCCAGGTCGGAAGATGGTCAAAATGCTACTGGAGAGGAACAGAGGATGAGTTCAACTAGCCCCAGTCGTGATGACGCAGCTAGCTCAAAGCCGAAAGGACGGCTAGCGGCCGACGGTGCTGGTGGTGAACGGCGAATCGATGTTCTAAGGATCAACACACCATTGGAACCTGGAATGTAAAATCTATGAGCCAGGGCAAACTGGATGTGGTTATTGGTGAGATGTCAAGATTAAAGATAGACATTTTGGGCATCAGTGAACTGAAATGGACTGGAATGGGCCACTTCACATCAAATCACCACCAAATCTACTACTGTGGACAAGAGGACCACAGAAGAAATGGAATAGCCTTCATAATTAATAGTAAAGTGGCTAAAGCAGCGCTTGGATACAATCCAAAAAATGATAGAATGAGCTCAATTCAAATTCAGGGCAAGCCAACTAACATCACAGTGATCCAAATATACGCCCCAACCACAGATGCAGAAGAAGCTGAAGTAGAGTGGTTCTATGAGGATCTGCAGCACCTAATGGACAATATGCCTAAAAGAGAAGTTATTTTCATCACAGGATACTGGAGTGCTAAGGTGGGCAGTCAAATGACACCTGGAATTGCAGGTAAGCATGGCCTGGGAGAACAAAACGAAGCAGGACATAGGCTGATAGAATTTTGCCAAGACAACTCAATGTGCATAACAAACACTCTCTTCCAGCAACCTAAGAGACGGCTTTATACATGGACTTCCCCAGATGGACAACACCAAAACCAGATTGACTACATCCTTTGCAGCCAAAGGTGGTGGACATCTGTACAGTTGGTAAAAACAAGACCTGGAGCTGACTGTACTTCAGATCACGATCTTCTTCTTGCACAATTTAGGATCAGACTAAAGAGATTAGGGAAGACCCACAGATCAGCTAGATATGAACTCACTAATATTCCTAAGGAATATGCAGTGGAGGTGAAGAATAGATTTAAGGGACTGGATTTAGTAGATAGGGTCCCAGAAGAACTATGGACAGAAGTCCACAACATTGTTCAAGAGGCAGCAACAAAATACCGCCCAAAGAAAGAGAAAACCAAGAAGGCAAAATGGCTGTCTGCTGAGACACTAGAAGTAGCCCAAGAAAGAAGGAAAGCAAAAGGCAACTGTGATAGCGGGAGATATGCCCAATTAAATGCAAAATTGCAGAGGTTAGCCAGAAGAGATAAGGAATTATTTTTAAACAAGCAATGTGTGGAAGTGGAAGAAGACAATAGAATAGGAAGGACAAGAGACATCTTCCAGAAAATTAGAAACATCGGAGGTAAATTCCAGGCAAAAATGGGTATGATCAAAAACAAAGATGGCAAGGACCTAACAGAAGAATAAGAGATCAAGAAAATGTGGCAAGAATATATGGAAGACCTGTATAGGAAGGATAACAATATCGGGGATAGCTTTGATGGTGTGGTCAGGGAGCTAGAGCCAGACATCCTGAAGAGTGAGGTTGAATGGGCCTTAAGAAGCATTGCTAATAACAAGGCAGCAGGAGATGATGGCATCCCAGCTGAACTGTTCAAAATCTTGCGAGATGATGCTCTCAAGGTAATGCATGCTATATGCCAGCAAATTTGGAAAACACAAGAATGGCCATCAGAATGGAAAAAAATCAACTTATATCCCCATACCAAAAAAGGGAAACACTAAAGAATGTTCAAACTATCGAACAGTGGCACTCATTTCACATTCCAGTAAGGTAATGCTCAAGATCTTGCAAGGTAGGCTTCAGCAATTCATGGAGCGAGAATTGCCAGATGTACAAGCTGGGTTTAGAAAAGGCAGAGGAACTAGGGACCAAATTGCCAATATCCGCTGGATAGTGGAAAAAGCCAGGGAGTTTCAGAAAAACATCTATTTCTGTTTTATTGACTATTCTAAAGCCTTTGACTGTGTGGACCATAACAAATTGTGGCAAGTTCTTAGTGGTATGGGGATACCAAGTCATCTTGTCTGCCTCCTGAAGAATCTGTATAATGACCAAGTAGCAACAGTAAGAACAGACCACGGAACAATGGACTGGTTTAAGATTGGGAAAGGAGTACGGCAGGGCTCTATACTCTCACCCTACCTATTCAACGTGTATGCAGAACACATCATGCAACATGCTGGGCTTGAGGAATCCAAGGCTGGAGTTAAAATCACTGGAAGAAACATTAACAATCTCAGATATGCAGATTATACCACTTTGATGGCTGAAAGTGAAGAGGAACTGAGGAGCCTTATGATCAAGGTGAAAGAAGAAAGTGTAAAAGCCAGCTTGTAGCTAAACCTCAAAAAAAACAAGATTATGGCAACCAGCTTGATTGATAACTGGCAAATAGAGGGAGAAAATGTAGAAGCAGTGAAAGACTTTGTATTTCTATGTGCGAAGATTACTGCAGATGCTGACTGCAGTCAGGAAATCAGAAGACGCTTAATCCTTGGGAGAAGAGCAATGACCAATCTCGATAAAATAGTTAAGAGCAGAGATATCACACTGACAACAAAGGTTCGCATAGTTAAAGCAATGGTGTTCCCCGTAGTAACATATGGCTGCGAGAGCTGGACCATAAGGAAGTCTGAGAGGAGGAAGATCGATGCTTTTGAACTGTGGTGTTGGAGGAAAATTCTGAGAGTTCCTTGGACTGCAAGAAGATCAAACCAGTCCATCCTCCAGGAAATCAAGCCAGACTGCTCACTTGAGGGAATGATATTAAAGGCCAAACTGAAATACTTTGGCCACATAATGAGAAGACAGGACACCCTGGAGAAGATGCTGATGTTAGGGAGAGTGGAGGGCAACAGGAAGAGGGGCCGACCAAGGGCAAGGTGGATGGATGACATTCTAGAGGTGACGGACTCGTCCCTGGGGGAGCTGGGGGTGTTGACAACCGTCAGGAAGCTCTGGCATGGGCTGGTCCATGAAGTCATGAAGAGTCGGAAGCGACTAAACGAATAAACAACAACAAAGCTATCCCGAAGAAAATCAAGACATAGTGCTGAAGTTCGATGTTTATAGAAGTGCTAGAATTTAATCAAATGTACATTAGGGAAACAATTTCTAAAATATAACCTTTATTCTTCAGTGCACAGATTTATGCTTCTCTAGTAAACCTGTTCCAGATTAGAACCTTTTAGCCACAACTATTACTGAGATCCTTTAATCTGAAAAATAAATAGTACTCCTGGGAAAGGAATAGAGAAGAAATCAAATTCATACATATAAACAAATAACCATTGAACTTTTTCCCTTCAATTGTATTACACATGTATATGCAGGAATAGTGTCAAATATGTTAAGTAATTGACAGGAAAATAATGCAGATTTATTTCAAGGGCAAACAAGGGGTGGTGAAGAAAATTGGATTAGAGAGAGGAAAAGAAGAGACTATAATCTGTATTACCATATTTTTTTCTGGCCAGGAACTAGAGAATGTAGATTCCATACAAAATACATCTGGAACAAACAGCTTATGAACATATAGGGAGAGTAGGAGAGACTCTGCTGGGACTGAAGAATACTTCGGAGTCTTCAGATGACTTTAGCAGAGAAGAAGGAAATCCTGTATGTACAGGGGAAAAAACAAAGCTTGATATTTTAGCATGTCAGGTCAGCAAAAGTCAAGCCTTGAAGGAATGTGGTGGTCTTGGTCAAACGATTTCCAGGTATTTAAAAGGAATTGTGCTTGTTTTTAATAATAATGCAATATGTGCTGGTAGAATATCAGCTATGGCTGACATTCTATTTATACATTTCCCTCCTGTTTTATAATTGATTTCAGAAGTTAATTCAATAGACATTATAGTTAGATTTAGAACTAGAACTAAAAGAATATTCAGAATGTATAATCTCAGGAGGTTATCCACTAACTGCAGAGTGGTGATGATCCCTCCTATATCAATGCCAGTAGATTATCAGTTGAAAAACACTGAAGATATCTAGATTGGCCTTGAGAAGACAGAACTTTACTAGTGCACATTTCCAGGATAATGGGCCATTGTAGAGGAAGAGTGTTGGGGATTACATATAATGGTAGTGGGATTTTGCTTTAATAAAGCAATTTGTGGATGGTGAAGATGGTAAGCATTGGGAATAAAATTGTTCAAAGTGTGACACACAAGGTACTGCTGCATATAACTGATTTTGAAAAGAGAATGGGGCAATCTTAGGCTCTGTGCCTCCTGTGTTGAACCTCGTTACATTTTTGATCCTGTATTTGGCTAACCTGTTTTACCGGATGTCAGAAGCAGAGTTTAGCAATTATTTGTTTTCCCTGATGGCAAGAAACCTGGCTAATAATAGATATTTCTATGATCAAATTGAAACAACTCTAGTGGCACTTAGAGTAACATTAACAGATGGATAGAATGGGAATATTAATGAAATGAAAGTATCTGCTTGTACTAAAGTGGGCTTCATGGTATTATTAGCTCAGAGAGGACAGAATGTGGTTCAGTGTTTTAAATAAGCATTTGTCTCATGTAGTTTTGCCTCGGGGACATGAATTCTTCATGTGTAGGAAGCTCCCATAATTACTATTCCAAGGCTCCCTTTGCTTTAATGTGAATAGATTAGGTGCTGAAGCTGCATTTTAAATCACCTCAGGCATAAAGTGAAGCTGAACTGAACTGTTTTACTATTAGGAAGCCATCAGAGAACCACAATTCATCCAAAATGAAAGTTATTTTCCAGGTTATAATTTTTCATCTCTTAAGTTATATTTATAGTAACCTAAATCTGTAAGATAGTGACTTGCCCAAGGCCAAAATATTGAAATGATATCATTTGAATATAGCTTGCCTCAGCCATGTGCAATACTGTTTTTTCCACTCAGTCATATGAAGATGTAAAAGGTAGTCACCATATTTCTTCTTGGCCAAGAAAAATGCTAGTAGTAGCATCAAGTTTAGGTAATACCTGGTGCACACTGAAGCTTTACATAGGGTAGGTAAATGTATTTGAGGTGAAGAGTCTTATCCCTGAAAATAGAATCATCGAAACTGGAATTATGGGATTGGAGTTGACCACAAGGATGAGCACATCTAGCCCTCTGCAATGTGCATAAAAGCCAATCAAAACATGCATGAAAGATGTAGAAAGTATTTAGAAGAAAGATGTAGAAAGTAACATATGGCTGTGAGAGCTGGACCATAAGGAAGGCTGAGAGAAGGAAGATAGATCCTTTTGAACTGTGGTGTTGGAGGAAAATTCTGAGAGTGCCTTGGACTGCAAGATCAAACCAGTCCATACTCCAGGAAATAAAGCCAGACTGCTCACTTGAGGGAATGATATTAATGGCAAAACTGAAATACTTTGGCCACATAATGAGAAGACAGGACACCCTGGAGAAGATGCTGATGCTAGGGAGAGTGGAGGGCAAAGGAAGAGAGGCCGACCAAGGGCAAGGTGGATAGATGATATTCTAGAGGTGATGGATTCATCCCTGGGGGAGCTGGGGGTGTTGACGACCAACAGGAAGCTCCGGCGTGGGCTGGTCCATGAAGTCACGCAGAGTTGGAAGCGACTGAATGAATAAACAACAAAGCAGCTTGAGGAACTTGCACCTTCTCTAAGAATTTGTTGTGGGCTGCAGAGTAATCGAGGTGAGAAGTTATATGTGCTGCATTGGGAAAAACAGCTCTGACTATCTTGGATAATACTGTAATTAATCTGGTTGCAAGCATTAACTTTATGGTTAATAATCTGATAAAAGACACTGCATGTAAAATTCTTTAGTCCTGTTAGCCACATTAACAAGGGGTGCAGCTATAAATTCTTAACAAGGGTCCCTATAGTATGAACTTTGTTACTATACTTCTGCCATCATCTTCACCTTCCCTGCATTGCTTTGGCATATGAACTCTGAATATTGAGTTAATAGTTTCTGCCTTAGATTTTGGACCCCACTGCACCATATACTCTGGGGAAAATCAGGCAAAACCTTACCCTTTAAGCCTTTCTTCCCTACAATTTGAAAACTACACTGTAGAAAATAGCAACCCCATTGAAAATCATAACACAATTCTTAGATAATTAGTTTGAACAATCTCCAAAGAGTGGTGGTGTTTTTGAACGCATATTTAAGCAGCATGGAGTAACTGAATCATGGCTTTTGTACAGAACACCCCAAGAGGCCAAAGTAAAGGTTGTCTACCAGATATCCCATACTTTTTGGCTGTAATATGTTTATCATCTCTACCAGCAGGAGACTGTTTCAATAATGAAATACTACAACTTGGACTAGATGACACAGTGACATTTCAGTTCAATGTAAATATGTCTTCTTTCCTACCTTGCCTTCTTTCCTGCTTTGCAGGTGAAATTTGAATTTCTAATAAGTTTATGAAGGTTTATGATACTTTCATCAGAAAGTGGGGAAAAAAAAAACACAAATTCAAATACCTTCCTTAAATGCACCTTCCTTTTTTGTTATTTGTAACAGTTCTAATAAATGTTTCATGATCATAATAGAAAGGAACCTATTTTCTTTTTTTCAGGCTCACACAGACTGAAACAAAACACTATGAAAATGATAAACGTTTGGCCCTAGGGCCCTAGTGGAGCCTAATTTAGTACACCACTTAGCCTAATATCAAAAACCCTTTGCAAGAAAATCTGCTGGAAAGAACAATCTGCCTTTTACCCAGCAGCTTGTGGCATGAGGAGGAAGAGAGAAAAAGAAAGGAAGCAAATGTATGACTGCAGTCACTTTGCCCCAAGGCTTACTCATCACATTGTTCAGTGCTGTCTGCCAAAGGTGTTGGCACATTGCTGGGAAAGCCTTTGGCCCAGGAGAGATCAGAAAAGTCACACACCAGGCATTTCTATAAAAATAATTTTATTTACAGAAAGCAAAACAAAAGCGAAAACATATTTAAAAGTCTTGGGCTCTCAGTGAGAGCAGCTTTACTCTCTACATGTCTACACAGAAGAGAAACAGAAACTAAAACAAGTCCGGGCAAGTTTACCCCCCCCCCAGGTGATGCAACCGTTAACACGTGAAAAGGAGACAATTAAATTCAACCTCTTCACCCGGACAAAATGAGTAGTTACCATAGCAGCCTTAATCTGTAGTAGGAAACAATACACATATAAACCTTTGACAACAGCTTGCCCAGCCCTACTTTAAAACATTTTCAAGGTCATCCTTCATGTCTAAAAAGCAAGGGAAGCATCTGGGAACAACCTCTTATCTCAGTATCCTCTTATGCCCAACAGTCCCAGTTTTGGAGTAATGTCTTCTTGGGCAACAGCCATGTCTGTAGTGGTAGAGATTTAAGTTGTAAGAAGGTGGCTGATTCAAGAGGGTGACTTCTAAGTTCCCATAACATTCCAGATCACTGTTTTAATTTCCTGTAATGTGCCAGAGCAATGAGAGCTAAAGGAACCACCTACTGTATGCAGGACCATGCTAGGTTGGAAAAGAAGCTGAAATAAAGCCTTGGTTTCTTCCCAGGTAGATTACCATAACGCAAGTCTATATACAGGACTATCCTTAATAAAGTCTAGACGTTTCAGTTGGTACAGATTTTGTAGGTAGTCAGACACCCTGTGCATGATAACAGGATCACAATTTTGCTTATTCTAAACAATTGACGACAACAAAATCCTGCATTTTCCTGAATGGTGTTGTTTCTAATCTTTCAAGCTCTTAGCCGCTTTCATCTCTCTCTCTCTTTATAAACCTGTCCATGCAACAAGATCTACAGAGAGAAGTCTTTTTAAAGCTGCCCTCCCTTATGGACAATCTCTTCTCTGGCTCTGGGGAGAAGACTTCTTGCCTTCCTTGCAAACTGTGGGATACTTTCTTTTGAGAACTATGTCTGGTTCTCATTTTTTCCCCCCATTTTTAGAAAAGGCATCATTTATTGGCTTTCCAAATTGATTTTTGATAATTTCATGATATTCAAATTAATTTTTCTGTGATTATATTTTTTTGTATTGTATTGCTAGCTACCTGTGTATGGCAAAAGGATGGGATAATAATAATAAGAATACCAAGAACAACTGGACAATTCTTAAGTGTTTGAATAAACTTGAACTGATCCTAAACCACCATCCTTTGATGAACATTCTTCAGAAGACAATACAGATTAGTAATATATTTAAAGCAGAAAAATGTGGTTGGTAGAAAGATCAGGCAAGAAAATAATAAACAAGGAAAACTATCAAGAGCTATCTTTGCCTGTTGTCTCCATGAATAATGGCTCTTTTCTTGCACATTTTTCTGACAACTGGTTGATTCAAATTACTATAGCTGATGCACTTGACGCTGCCAGAGTTATTGTCGCAATCTCTTTAGTTTGATTTGCTTGTTGTAATTGTTTAACATTTCAACTAATCTGAGTTGGTAATTACATTTTTTAATTGAGTTAATGTATTTTATATATATATATATATATATATATATATATTATAAATCCCCCTCACTATATGTTTCCTATAAAACAATGGCTGATAATTTTTTGACATGATCAGCCAAAGCTTCTGCATTTTTAAAATGTCCCATTGATCTTGGTAGGAGAGATGTAAGGGTATGATTTCCATAGAAATCTACAGGAGTTAACTTTGGCTGGATGGTGCCCTTAATTATAATTACAATTCAATGTTTTTCCATATTTGTATTTTCCTATGTTAATATAGAACCAGCCTCTAATTTGAGATACACTGTAGTCTCCAAAGAAAGTACCACATATCTGGTTGTTCATGTTTGAAGAATGCATTACTGCTTGAAATGACTCAGTGGAATCCATTATTAATGCTTTCTGGGACTGCTTAGGAAGGAAGAAACTCCTCATAGTACAGTGCCTTGGCTTGCATTGTGCTGGAATATTGTCCCCTTACGTAGCCCTTTACTTGTGCTTTAACCTCTCATGCAAGCATGCATCCTGCAGTGTTTCATCATGACATCATGATATAGAGGGAATCAAATTTAAGAGAAAACCAGATACATCTATAAAACAACTTGGCAAGGATCCATGAGTGAAGTCCAAAAGGAGCAATCTATGTCTAGGTTATACGTTAGTATCTAAAAGTATATGAAATGTGATAAAATCTAAAATTTCAAAAAATATGATGGTATCTAAATTTATGTAAAGTGTTATCACATGAAAAATTAAAAAAATATATATATCTAAAATTATGTAAAATCCATCTGTGTAGCATGAACTTGGCCCATCAAGGTCTGGAAGATCTTACATGTCTCGTGCATGTATGTTAAATGGCAACTAAAGAGTATTGTCTTTATTGCTCCAGTGACAGATGGAGAAAGTTTTGCCCAAGTGTCAATGGAATCACAACTTTTTGTGATATCAATTTTCTTCAGTTTGGTTGCTAAGGAATAGCAAGAAGCTACAGACACAGCTGCAAGTCTGCTTAAACTGCAGCACCTTCAGATCCGATTTTTAAAAGTGTTCTAGAGTTCAGAATAAAAATGTGGATGGTTCTAGCAGTCAATGGATTGAAGTACATTGACACATATCATAGGTTAAACACTTTTCCTAAAGTTGTACTACTTTTGATTGTTAGACAAGTAAGTGTAAAGCAACATGATCAAAGAGCAAAGATTTCATCCTACCCAAATCAATGGAATATTGGTTGTGCTCTCAGCGCATATATGATATCTTTTCACCAAAGCATAGTTAAGGTTTTTCAAGATAATTATCAAACATGTATTTATTTATGAGTGGATCATTACACTATGAAATAAAAGCTCAAGTACATCACTTAGTAATGATTGCAATCCATTGCTAAGATCACAAAATTATCAGTATGAGTATATTGCCTAGATTGCTCAATAGAATTCATATCTGGAAAAGCTAAAACCAAATTAGACATATGAATACCTTTCTCTACTGCTTAGAAAGTTGGAATGGGGAATCTAATGTTAGAACATGAGGGCAAGAAAGAACTGTCACTTGATTATCAAATGACACCTGAGTGTCTTGCATGGTCTTTCCCACACTGCCTCAGTTCCAATAGTGCATTACTTCTTATTCTTTAAAAGTAAGTTTGTTTGTTTTTTAATAATGTGCTAGAATATTTTCTTTAAAAACTTTCATTCTTGTTTCAGAGTGGATGAAAAATTATATATCAGTAGATGAACAGAGAGTTTACAATTCTCATAAAATTTAAAATCCATCATTTCATTGGTTACATAATTAAATGGATGTATAAAGCTAGGCTTATTGTAAAATCTTCAAACATGTAAATCGCTACAAAACTGTAAACATTAATATTTATATTGATGGTACCACTATTTATAATTATCTAAAATACATGCACATGATCATATAAAAATGAAAAAGAAATGTTAAAAAATAAGAAAAAAAATAATAATTTGTATATTCCCTCCCATTGTACTTCACTGGTGATTACATGTAATTTTTTATCAACATTAAAATTGTTTCTGGATACTATTTTTACATCCAATATTTCCCCCCTTAAAACTATACTCTGAGTTTGCCTTTTTCTGTGACATTTGCTATATAAGGAAGCCAGTCTTGCTTAAATTTAGTCAAACTTTTGTTCTGGATGTATAGTATTAATTTTAACATTGTGGTATATCCTCAAGTTTGCTTTTCAAGACTGATAGCTACTTATTGACCATTTATAATGCCTTGTTTATTGTTTATTTATAATACTGTCTACATTCATAAGCATATTTATAGAAAAAATGAAGGTCATTTTCAAGCATTAAATTAAACACACAGACACCCAAAATAAAGATTGAAAGACATATTGATTTATTCCAATTAAAATTCAGTGTTAATGTTCTTTGATAAAAAGATATGTTTACCCATAGTCTGTAGACTCACTTGTTTGCAAAACAGGGGTGACCAATAGAAGCCACAATGATGTTATATGCATCATAATGTCATCATAGAAATGACACAACTTATGTTATTTACATCAGTCCTGTTATGATTTCTTGTCATGGATAATGCATAGTATGAAACTTATTTCATTTGCACAATAAATGCCCTAATGTATATGATATCACTTGCCCCTCTTACTCCTATGTGGATGCAAAAAAAATGCAAAAGTACAAATATGACCACAGATTTGACCATGAAAATAAGAGACACATTTTTCTGCATTTCTTTCTTTTAATTTGTTGACACCTCCCCCCTCCCCCAATCTGGTTATATCTATGATGGAACTGCATTGTGATATGCTACATCCCAGAATGAAATAAAAATATATGGGACTGAATATGTGCATGATGTATGCTGACACTGTGACCATATGGTATTGAAAAACCTTTGTTAGTATAATGTTAATTACAACTGAAATGCAAAATGTATAGGATATGGTATACAGGAACTTCCCTAAAAGTAGTGTGTCCTGCTTCCAGGAGAACAAGTGTTTGTTTCAGCTCATGCAACTTTCAGTGCCTGCTATTGTCACATCACAAGACACTGAAAAAAGTCACCTATATCCTTGAAGGTGGGGGGAGTAAAGTCAGTGTGCTTTTTTTCTGTAACTTCTAGATGTGTTTTGTGTTAGGGAAAGGTTTTCACCTTTGTCAAAATGTTTCATTTGTTGCTGCAAATGACATTGTTTTGTATGTTTCACATATTGCTACAGACATCACAATGAATTGTATCATACCATATGTGTTGCAGGAAAGGAAAGGAAAGGAAAGGAAAGGAAAGGAAAGGAAAGGAAAGGAAAGGAAAGGAAAGGAAAGGAAAGGAAAGGAAAGGAAAGATATTCTCAGCTGCTATTCATGGAGATGGGCCAAGCACTACAATCCAGCTGGGGGGACGGTCATCTGCTTTCTGTCAAGTGCGTTTCTCAAGAGTTCTTCTGAGCATTCTTCTCATTTTCCCCACCATTAAAATGATGGATCATGCTGAGTGGATTCCATCTGTCCAGTTGTACCAAAACTATGATTTATCATTATCTACAATAATAAGCCAAAATCTTTTCTAGCTCTAGGTTCTTTGTAAATACAGCTCTAACACTCAAAGCCCAAGTGCTGAGTTAATGAACATCATGTACAAAATGTCATCTATCGTGCAAGGTCCCTGTCTGTTTACAGCAGGCGTGGTTGACCTTTTAGGATTAGTGAGCTCTTAATGATTTGCTGGGGGCAATAAAACAAAGTTAACAGTGCCAGGTATTCTGATTTTTTTAATGGATTTTTGGGGAGTACTCTTTTCTTTTTAATTATCCCTAGGGTTTTGAATGATATTTAGGATTACACTACTAGAGTTTTTCATGTGTTTCCTCAAAAATACAGAAAACCAAAGTTTAAAAGTTCAGTCAAAGGAGATGCTAGGTGTGTATATGCAAAAAAGGACTTGTAAGTTAGTAGGTTGTCCATACCAGATACTATACCTGTCATAAACAATTAAAGATAACAGTATATTTATTTAACCATGAGAGCTATTCATTCAGTATATGCTTTCCCAAGATGCCTTCCAAATCTTTTGTGCTATTCCCCCCTCCCCTCATTTCAATGCTATCTTCCAAATCTTCCAGAAACATTTCTTTGAATATCCACCCTTTCAAGTACAATTCTCTACCTGGTTTCTTGCTTAAAAGTCCAACTGAATTAAGTCCCATATTGTTGTTTTTTTCTTTCTTTAATTACTGTATTATTTGAAAACTGAGAGCAAATGTGTTAAAAGTCTCAAGTCTATATTTTCTTCTGTAACAAATAGATCTACATTCATATTGTACAGGAGTTTAAACATAAATGATAGCATTTAAAAGAAAAAATAGGCTATCCCCCCCTCCTCCTCCATTGTAACATTATCTGGGTTAGGAAACATTATCTGACCATGTGGAGCCAGTGAGTATGTTCAGTATTAGCCATTAAGTTTAGAATGGGAAGGGAAGACTAATATGCAATGACATTTTTTAGGTTAATAATTCTCTGGGGCTTTTTTAAAGGACTAAAATAGGAAAGGAGGCTTGCTAATGCCTAGAACAGAACATCAAGCTACTGTAAGAGACAACTGCTCAATAGAAGTTTAGGTGAACTATGTGTTGTTTGTACTGATAGAATGAAAGGACTATGATGTTATATCCAGATGCTCAGTGTTGGCACTGAGGTTATTACAATGCTGTCTTTTTGGGGGGAGTGGGGAAAAAGATATATGAAGCAACCTTACATTTCTGCTGTGGATCCACAATTAGACCACAGTCCAAGTAAGCAATTTATAGAAATAACATATAGGGTGACTGATAATATGCCACGTAGTTTCATTTTGAAGAGCTGCCTACAATAATTAGATGAGTTACTTTTAAAATTAATCTGAAGAGATAAATAGTTCTCAGGGGTGATGAGATCAACTATTGGTACAGATATTTGTTTATTGAGTTTATATTTTTGTACATCCCCATTTGCAAAAGCTAACCAATAGTTGCCCATCATTTAACACTAAAAGCTATAAATTTATTCCTAATGAAATATCTCATGAACTGACTCACATTTTTAACATAAAAACTCACTTTTTTATGTTAACCACTGGGAGTCCTCAGGGATTATAGTGGCACACACAACTAACAGACAACAAACAAACAGATAAGGAAACAAATAATGATATATCAAGAAACACCATACTTTAAAAAATCATCTGCTAATTTTTAAAAACCAGTCTATTGCTTTTATCTACATTGTGTACCTGTCTATAAAATAAACACAACAATGATAATGTTGTGAACTCCTCAAGAATGAAGAATTCATCTGCACTGCAATGTGCATTGAAGTTCTTTACTTTCAATTTAGAAGCTCAGATCATTTTGCCCATAAATATCAAAACGGCAAATTCAACTTGCACAATACAGCACAGACAGAACAGAACAATTATTTCAATAAGGGTAATTGAAACAATGAATCAGTGAATTTGCATAAATAAACTCAATTCTCCTACAAGTGGAAAAATATATTACTTGGAAATCTATATTTTACACAACAATAAAGGAAACATTTTTTTTTCTTTTTTAAGTACATCTGAGATAGTTTTTAAAGGGCATCCTGTGTTGGAGATCAGAGCAGGGGGAAAGCAGAGCACATTCCAGGCTGATAAGTGTTCTCCCAGTTTGCACTCCTTGGAGAGTGTGGAGGGGCCAGGGAAGAAAGTTAGACTCACCCTGCCCTAGATCCACAAGAGGAGTTTTCCCTTTAGCTCAGTTAAGGAACCTTTAGTTTGGCAAGATTCTGTATATGGTAGAGAACATGCATCTGACTCAGCATGGTTTTCTTTGCTGATTACCCAGACACATCCATTTCAATGAAGAACATTCAAAAAGCTCTACATTGTCTTCTACCCAAGTGCCAGACGGACAATCTCTCCTCTACAACCTCTCTCTGCCCAACTCTGTCTCTTCACCTTTATTCACCTTTAGTTGTGAACCACCCAGATTTTGTTTTAAGATTAGATACCCTTTTGGTATCAAAATATAAGCACATGAGTATGCCTGTTCCTTTCTTTTAATCCATGACACCATTTTGATATTCATCATCTGTCTGACCAGTAATAAAAAATGTCATAGAATAAACATTTATGATGCACCATCAGTTGAAGCATTTTTTTTTTCCCAGTACCAAATAAGCTTTCCCATTTCCTGTACTGTGGTGGCATGCATGCAAATGTATCACTAATATATCAAATATCTGTTTATTAAGATCCTAATTTTATAAGATTACAGCAGGTGGCAGCATCTACAACTGACCTCCATGTTGGAATGTCAAGAAAGTTGGTTGGACTTGGTTATCACTCTATCAGGAAGAGTGTGTGTGTGTGTCTGTCTGTCTAGGTATCATCTCTTGGAAGATGGCAAGGCAAATCACCCCCAAGTCACCAGAAGTCAAGCCTGTCTCAATTAAATCTTTATCACTACTTCTCCTCCTCCTCCTCTCTCCCTAGTTCAAATGCTCTGTAGAACTGTGATGTATCATGGGGTAGGTACTGGGAGGGGGACAGGAGTAATGAAATCAATAAAATTAATCAGGACTGTCTTGTATAAATAGGAGGGTCTTCCTTCTAATTCATCTCTTATGAAATATGCTATGCATTTCCACAACCTGGTTCTTTCCAGATGTTTTGGGATTAATACTCTCAGAATTTCCAACTACTGTAGCTAGAAATTATGAGACTTACCAACTCCCAATAAAAAAAGTCAACCTGCACTAAAATATATATCATGGGTAAGAACATTTTATTGGGAAGCCTGAATGTTGTGTGCTCATTAATGAAAGGGAAAAAAAAAAAGCTTCTGCAAACAGTTTGCTATCAGAAAAGCATTAACTTTCCAATTTGTTAAGCTCATAATAATTTGTTTATTCCACAAAGCTGTAATAAATCATATATGCATTTAGCTGGACTAATGACATGAAAATCTGGTAAATTGTTCATCAAATGATTCATTTAAAAAATAATGGAGAAAAATGCAGGATTCACTAAATATTTAGGCTGACATGTCTTCAGAATGTATCAACCCACATAAAGAACTCTATGAGATGTTTCAATGAAACATATCATTTCACTTTACGATTTAAACAAAAAAACATGTCAATTTCAACATTTCAAATATATGTCATTCTCTTTCAAAGCATAAAATTAAAAGGCAATCAAAAGTCACCCAAGTTATATTGATTTTAGTTGATGATTCTGCCCAAACTAACCAACAACATCTGACATTTCACAAGGATTATACCAGCAATATTTTCTGTATGCAAAAGTGTTTCATCATTGTATCACATTTCAGACAAAAATACACAGGATTATACTTGTTTGCTATGTATCATTCTGTTTGATTGTGGACTTTTCACATATCCTGCCATTCCTTTTCTGATAACTTTTACAGGAGAGATGTCCATTTGGAGAATTACATTTAATTTTGATCAACAGACAATGCTCTTGAAGTCAATATAATAACACCATCTTTGAGTAGAGGTAAAAAGGGTCAGACTTTTCTAACTGCAACACAGTTATGAACTCCACATTGTCTTTATTTACATACATATTAAATTTAAGTTGGTGATAGCAGTCCTTTATGGTATATAATAACTGGATGCAGGTCTCGACAGTAATCTATTATTTTTTGTCAAAAGTAGGATTTAATTTTGCTGCTGCTTTATTATAATCCTCATACTGAACTTTTCAGTATGTCTGTTTCATCTGGGCAGACATATAAAGAGGGTAGAAACAGTTTTATACAAACGGGGAAATATCTAATGAACTTGGAGAAGTGATCATTAAACTAGAATGAGCAACTAGAATTGGGTAAAAGGGGAAAATGTTACATTCTCTCAGGAAAGAAAAAGAAAGAAAGAAAGAAAGAAAGAAAGAAAGAAAGAAAGAAAGAAAGAAAGAAAGAAAGAAAGAAAGAAGGAAGGAAGGAAGGAAGGAAGGAAGGAAGGAAGGAAGGAAGGAAGGAAGGAAGGAAGGAAACCAAAAGTTACTGCAAAGAATGTCAATGAGGAATATTATATTAATAAAACAACAGCAGTTGCAGGAGTCTCTGTTTCTGTCTCTGCAAGTTGTGGTAAAAAATGTCAAAATGGCAGCCACAATAGCGTGATCTGACTGTATTTTTATATGTGTCACATGTGCAGAGCTTCAGTTGCACTATGTGTCCATTGTCCCTTTGTGACCACACCCTCTGGACATCACTGTCCTGCTGATTATTTGTGTCTGTCCTTAAATTCTATATTCCATCCATTAGCGTTTGGTGAACATAAGTAGTAAGATTGTGGCATTCTCCTCTAGAGATTGAACAGTTCTATCCTAGAACCGAAACCCATATCTCCATATAAAGGAAATGTGGGATTTCTATATAGGAGAGGTCCTATGTTTCTATAACACTGAAGGCAAGACTGGCTGGGAAACTTGGATTTCCAATACTCTCAAAAATTAACTTCTACAACAGCCCAAACATGACAGAACACATTTGCTTCCAGGAACATTTTAAAAGTTAGGAATACAAATTAATTAAAACATAGGTTATGGCCTCTCAGTTCTGATTCCATGAACATAATAAGTGTACCCAACTTGCACAGAGATATGTAATCACATAGTGAATCATATACTATTGATCAGTCACTTTAAAACTAGTCAATCTTAATTACTTCAGTCAATTGTCAGCCATGAAAAATGAAATAACCCCCATCTCCCAAAAGAGGCTCAATGTGTGATGGCACCTGGCTGTTCTTGTCTGAACTTGGAAGCTGTGCAATTTGGGGAATAGCTAAGACTTCAGTGGGAGACTTCCAAGGAGCCTAGAAAATAATCCAGACTCAGGTTTTGTTTTGTTTTAAAATCTGAACAAAAGGAATGGAAAACCTCTTCCACACCCTGAAATGTCTGGGACTGAAAGAGAAGAACAAAACAAAACAAAACAAAACAAAACAAAACAAAACAAAACAAAACAAAACAAAACAAAACAAAACAAAACAAAACAAAACAAAACAAAACACTTCATAGAGCACAGGAATGCAAGTATCATCAGAGACAGTTTGCAGATGGTGAGTTCTAGTCCTCCCTGAGGCACTTTAGCTGGTGGGAAACATGAGGCCATTGTACTGCTCTGTCTCAAGCCCAGCAGAGCTGGATCACAGGTACTTCTACAGGAAGCAGTGATCACACCAGTATGAGTACCTACGGCTTTATTCCATGGCAATGTGAGAAAACAACATAACAACATAAGATAGCAATTAGAGGATACTGACGGCATGCACATTTCAGAAATAAATAAATAAACAAGAGTAATGAAGAACAAAAAAGAATAAATAAGACCTTACACTCCTTCTGCTAAGCAGGGAACTCCAAAAAGGTGACAGTGAGTGGACCCCTTCAGAATCAGCTAATATGCAGCTCTCTCCCAGTTAGGTCTGCAGCCAGATTCTATCTCATGGTGGTTTCTGACTACTTATATAGGCTCCAAACCATAATAAATTATCCTCATGTGTTTGCTTGTTATTGTTGTTTTGTTGTGAAGAAAACAGTGGACAGAAGCGTTATGTACACAGCCTTGAAATGTACAAAATAAAGGTGGGATATACTGTAAATCTAATAATGAAACAAAAAATAAATTAAAAACAAAACAAAACAAGCGTAACAAAACAATTATATAAATTTAATCCATTCAATCATGTCTGATTCTTGGAGATTGCCTGGACAAGTCCCTGCATTTACTTGGCAAGGTTTTTTGGAAGTGGTTTGCCACTGTCTCCTTCCTATGGCTGAGAGAGAAGGACTGACCCAAGGTCCCCAGCCGGCTTTCATGCCTAAGGCAGGGCTAGAAGTCATGGGCTCCTGGTCTATAGCCCAGTGCCTAAACCACTACACCAAACTGGCTCTTCCCTCCCTCCCTCTCCCTCCCTGCCCCCTACATTCCTTCATTCCTCTTTAGAATTTCCCAGAACAGGGGAAAACTAAAAGTGTGCAAGGAGAGAGCCCCATATTCAAGCTTCATTCCCAACCTTACTGGGAATGCAGGCTTCTGTAGAAACCTTCCCTTTTGAACAACATCGCTAAACATGTCCAGGCAAATATTCTTTGAAGTTTTCATGCTACTGGAAGACCTGGAGTAGGTAATATTTTCATATGCTAGCAAACCAAAAATGATTCTGTACTTACTAAGACACAATTTATTTCATTTGGCATATGTACTGCTTCTTGTTCAAATAGTTACTTGTTTGTAATTGTGAAGAACCTGGTCTTCAGTTGTTAATTCAGAGTTCTCAATCACAAATCATCAAGGAATATGAAAGAGTACTTTATTAACACAGTGATCAGTCCAGGTACAAAGATCAGCCTGAAGAAAAGCCCACGCAAATGCTACTAAAATAATTTTCCAACCCCTCCTTAAAATGCTGATTTCTCTCTACCAGGAAGATTCCCTTCTATCATCAAACAGTTCAGTCTCAGTTCCCCCTTCACATGCTGATTCCTCTCTTAACAGAGAAATTCCTTTCTCCCCTCTAACAGCTCTTTACTTCCAGCTGCAAACTCTTCCCTTAGTGAGCACTGATAAGAACCTGTCTTTGAAGTTACTCAGGTTGTCTGAACAATTCTACTCCTAACACAACAAATTCCCACTGCAAGCCTGTTAATAAAAATACTACAATACCCATCACTACAACCTAATATACTGGAAGGATGATAAATCCTGACAGTATTATTTTTTTTTACTATTTTTCCAAAACTCAGCATTAAGAAAGAGGGGGAAATAGGTTTTATTTTATATATAGGGAAATGAATAATTCATCTGAGTTCTTCACAGATAATATTATGCAATCATTTTCTCTTTGGAAAATGCAGAATTTACTTTATTTCTTTATTCATGCATATATAATATGCATACTTATTGGTTAGAAACAGATACAATTAAGGCTTCCATAAGGAATGCTGATATAAATATCAATTTAATATGAATCCAGTGGAATTTAAAAACAAACAAACAAAAATCAAAATTAGAATTAGAACAAGGAATTCATTGTTCCCCAGATTTTGTTCAACCATCTGGAAGGTGCAGTTGTAAGGATTGCCTATTCTAATGGATATCAGATTAATAAGCAGGGTTTCAAAGATATTTGATTGATCCTGCATACTATTGAAGAATAGTATGCAGGATTGCAAAGAAAGCCGAGAATGATGAAAGCATTGCAAATTCAAACTAAAAACCCTCAGTGCAAACAAAATCCCTCCCGCCGTAGAATCTTCTCAAGTTCACAATCCCAGGTGCTCCTAACGGTTTCTGATGGTCTGCGGGAAAAGTCCTTGAACAGAGAACATGACCCAAACACATTCCATTGTCCCAATTTCACATACAGAGCTTGGTACAAGGTCTCACAGCAGCTCCTTCCCAAACAGAAACGTGTGTCAGCACAATGGCATGTGAAATGTTACAATGTATAAACTACATTGAAACTGTGAACATGACAGTAGTTCAAAACCATACTCCTTGTTATTATATTCTATTTCCCTCCTTATTCACTGTATGTAGAGGTTGACCATAGACTGCCATGATAGGCATGGAATCTGCTCCATGATTACACTAGTGGATTTCCAACAAATGACATACATGCAGATATTCAAAGGGGTGCTTTCAGTAAAGCAGCTTTGTGAAATTATTTCCCTCTCTTCTAAACTGTGTAACAGGTGCATTACTTTGTTTTAACAAAGAATTTCTTGAGCTTTAAGAAACTGCTGAAAGGCATGTTACTTCCATTAAAAGTATCTATGAGGTGAGATCCCTAAGTGATTCACCCTGAATATATTGAAAAATCATACCTTGTACTTAGTCCTATTATTGGGCACAAGTACTAACCAATGACATGGAAAATAATAATGATGATAAAAATATGCATACTTCTACTTTGTTGTCCGAGAACGTCTGTTTTGAAATGAAATGAAACTTAAGGGATGTCTTGAATTCTTCTACCCAATTAGGTGGCATTTGTGGATATGAAAACTCCAGGGTCTCTCCATCCTTCCATCCCTTCCTCCCTTCTCTCTTTCTCCTTCTCCTTCTTTCTCCCTTCCTCCACCACATTACCTGCCCAGATCCTCAAAATTTATCTAGAATTAAATTTATCTCTGTATGTACTACATGTGAAAATAAGTATTTATTTAAATTATATGTAATGACCATTTTTCTTAAAAAGAAAGTTTATTATTTCCTAAAGATAACCTATTTTGGAGAAAAAAATGAAAATTCACACATATTGTCATGAGTAAGGACACATATTTTATATATGCTTTTGCCTAACATATCTATAGTCCCTAGCAATTTTCTATAATATCTTGCATTTTTTGTATGTATTTTGCACATTTACTAGAATACCCTGTGTCCGTCCTTCCTTCCTTCCTTCCTTCCTTCCTTCCTTCCTTCCTTCCTTCCTTCCTTCCTTCCTTCCTTCCTTCTGTTGGCAGATTGCTTGGAAAGCCTTTGGCCCAGGAGAGATCAGAAAAGTCACACACCAGGCATTTCTATAAAAAAAAATATATTTACAAACATATTTACAGGCTCTCAGTGAGAGCTGCTTAACTCTCTACATGCCTACACAGAAGGGAAACTAAAACTAAAACAAGTCCAGGCAAGTTCTTTCCCCCAGGTGCAAAAATTAACATTCGAAAAGGGAATAGTTGAATTCAATCTCTTCACCCTGCCAAAATGATTAGTTACCATAGCAACCTTAATCTGTAGTAGGAAACATTAACACTCCCCTTTTTATACTACAGAATAAGATGCCAACCAAACTTCTTTGACAACTCTGTCTTTCCATTCACATTATTTTAACATTATCTCCCCTTTGGTTTAACAGAAAGCTACCATCCTTCTTCCTGTGTATTTCTAAACCTAGGTTGTTATAATTCCAAGGCTTTTTAATGTGAAATGTTTTTTCCTGCAGGCTTCAAAATCAAGCCTTTTTGTGTTGTTGTTGTTGGTGTGAACAGCAGCAAATCATCAACATAAATGCACAGATACATACAGCCTTGTTTGTCTTTCTTCGTATATACACATGGATCTGCTTTTCCTTTTTCAAAACCAAAATTCTGCAGTCTTTCATCTAATTGTTTGGTTCCAGGATCTAGCAGCTTGTTTTAACCCATAGATTGACTTCTGCAGTTCACAGACTTGATTCTCCCCTTTTTCATAGCCAGGGGGTTGCTGCATGTATAATTTGTGGTCTAAATCACCATGGAGAAATGCAGTTTGAATGTCATAGTGGTGAACTGACATTCCTTTGAGTGCAGCAATTTTTAACAGTAATCTAATTGATTCACCTTTAGTAACTGGTGCAAAAGTCTTGTCAAAGTCTAAATCTTTCCTTTGAGTGTACCCTTTTGCAACTAATATTGCTTTATATTTTTGGATTTTTCCATCAGCATCCCTTTTCAGTTTGAAAACCCACCTACAACCCAGACAGCATACATTGGGAGGTAGATTTACCAGTTTCCATGTTTTATTTTCTTTCAAGGATGCTAATTCCTGTTGCATGGCAGAATGCCAATTTTGTGCAATCTCAGGTGGGAAAGCATTCACTTGTTCTAAAGACTCAGGTTCTGTGAATATGTGAAGAGCCTTTACTGTTTCATCCTGAAAACGTGATGGAGGAACACCTTTATTACTTCTCTGAGATCTGCGAGGTAATACAGGGCTTAAATTTTGACTCCTATCACTTTCCTGAAAAGCATCTGTCTCATCAGACAGATCTTCAGTTTGCTTTTCTGGTTTAATGTCCTCATCAGGCAAAAGATCACCATCAGCAAGTCCTTGCTGTTCTCTTGTGGTGGTCATATCAACTGGAGAGCTAGAATTTATTCTCCCCCAGTTTTGTTCAGCAAAAGAAGCGCTTTGCTAATTATTATTTTCCCTCCCATTATGAACCTGTAGATCCTTTGGCTTTGTTCATAGCCAACACAGATGGCTTTCTTTGTTGTGGGGCCTCTTTTCCTTCTCTGTTGTTTCAGAATATGAACCCAAGGAGTGCTACCAAACACTCTAAGATGGTTTATCTTTGGTTTTACACCATAAAACAAATGGAATGGAGTGTCCTGAATCACCGAGTTATACAATCTGTTTTGTACATAACAGGCAGTAGATATGGCCTCTCCCCAATCCTTAAAAGGTAAATGTGAATCTTTAAGCATGTATTCCATCGCATTTTGCAAGGTTCTGCCCTTTCTTTCAGCAACACCATTTTGCTGAGGGCTGTAAGGGTTAGAAAGAATTTGTTCTATCCCCTTTTCCACTAGGAACCTTTTGAATTTGTGAGAAAGGTACTCTCCTTCTCTAGCACATTGGAGTGCAGATGCAGGCCTAGGGAATTTTCCATTTGCCCATGTCACAAAACCTTTAAATTTCTCAAATGCCTCCTCTTTATGTTTTAAGATGTAGATAAATGTGTATCTTGAGAAATCATCAATGACGGTCATTGCATACCTTGCTTGTCCAAGACTTGGAGCAAAAGGACCAATAATGTCAGAGTGTACAATTTCCAAAGGTCTAGTTGTAACTCTGTCACTGTGCTTACTCACAGGAGCTTTTAGTGTTTTGGATTCTTTGCAAACTACACAATCTAAGTATTTGTCACAGGGTTTTATCTTTAGGTCAGCACACAGCTGTGGCATTTGTGCTATATACTTGAAATTAGCATGACCAAATCTCCTGTGCATCAGGTGTACACATTGGTCATGATTTGGAGTGTTGCCAACTGCAGCCTTGCAGCTTGGTTTCCTTGCATTTTGCACAGTGTACAAGGAGTCTTTTAATATACCAGTAGCATACAATTTTCCAAATTTATGTATCTCACAACCATTTTTCTTAAATGTTATGACATACCCTGCTGCAGCCAATTGTGCCACAGATAAAAGGTTTGATTGTAAATTTGGCACATACAACACACCTTTTACAGTTTCTCTCAAGCAGGATAATTACAAGTCACCTTGTCCCATAATTTTGGTCACAGACACATCAGCCAAAGATACACTTTGTCTTTCAGTTTTAGACAAAAGAGCTTTTACAATTACATAAATGACAGTTGGTCCCAGAATCTGACACCCATACATCAGAATTACCCTTCTCAGCAACCTGTGCAATTTGAGTTGTCTGAAGAGCCTTCTTCTGTGTTGTCCTTGTGTTCTTCTTCTCTGTCTTTCTACTCTTGGGTCTCAAGGCACAGTCTTTCTGCAAATGTCCAGCTGAACCACAGGTGAAGCATCACTGTCTGGCTAGCGCTGTGGCCTCAGCTTCCTTTCCCTTCTTTTCCCTTGTTTTCTGGTACTGCAGCTTTCCAGAAGAGATAGGGGGGAGTGTCTTTCCTCTCTCTTCTCCCATTCAGTGAGTAAGTGCTGTGTAACATACGATGGGGTGAGGTCTGCTTCAGGCATAGCCTCCAGGGTACAAATCAGTGTGTCCCACATTTCATTCAGTGAGGACAGGAGGATATAGGATTTTTTGAGAGGTGTAAATTCCATTCCTCTTTCCTTCAACTCAACAAACAGCTGCTGAATATAATGCCGGTGCTCAGGAAGGCTATCTCCTTCTGCAAGGTAGGCTTTCTACAGCTTTTTTGTCAGGGTAACTTTACTCCCTGCTGTTGCCTTTACATACAAGTCTCTTAAAGTGTCCCAAAGTGTCTTTGCAGACTGCATACCTTGCATGTGCACTAGCTGATTGTCCTCAACTCCCAGGATAATGGTGGCTCTAGCCTGCTCATCCTGTCTCAGCCATTCAGCACTGGGATTTTGGGGGTTTTGCTCACCAATTGGCAGCCAAAGATTCTCTCTGCGAAGATACATCTCCATCTTCAGGGCCCAATTCAAATAGTTGTTCTCTGATAGGTGCTCCAGAGGCATCGCTGAGGGCTGGGAGTTATCCATGGCTTCTTCCTTCTTTTGCAAGTCACCTCAGCTGGCTTCTTTGTCCTATAGACCTGCAGTTGCTGGAAAATCCCCAGGCGGCTCCAAAGAAAATCTTCACAGGTCTTTGCTACCTGCCTTTAAATTGTGCATGAGGTGTGGAGCTGATCTCTCTATTCTCTCTGGGTTTTACTGGGCTTACTGGGCTCTTTACTGGGCCCATAACCTGTTGGCAGATTGCTTGGAAAGCCTTTGGCCCAGGAGAGATCAGAAAAGTCACACACCAGGCATTTCTATAAAAATAATTTTATTTACAAACATATTTACAGGCTCTCAGTGAGAGCTGCTTAACTCTCTACATGCCTACGCAGAAGGGGAACTGAAACTAAAACAAGTCCAGGCAAGTTCTTTCCCCCAGGTGCAAAAATTAACATTCAAAAAGGGGACAGTTGAATTCAACCTCTTCACCTCACCAAAATGATTAGTTACCATAGTAAACTTAATCTGTAGTAGAAAACATTAACACCTTCTTCTGAACTTCATCATCAAATTCTGAGCAGTGCAAAATTTAAAAGATAGCCATATATTTATTTGCATATTGGTTTGAAAGTGTAAAATTAGGGGGGACCCATATTAGAATGTGGCCTGAGTTATTTTCTTTCCCATAACTTGTGTAACTCTGTTCTCAGCACTGTACATCATCAACTATGTCCTACTGTATTTTTTTGTTCTATCAGCTACTCTGTCATTCATCTGTAGATCATCAGTTCAGAGAACTAAGGTTTCTAAACAGACTTCTGAAGCCCAAGAAACTAACCCTTAAATGCATCACAGTCTCCAAAATAAATTTCAATGAAATTTCAGCCTGGCTTTGAATTTGCCTATATATTTTCTGTCTGTAAATAAATCCACTTATTCTACAAAGTTTTTTTTTTTTTTTTTTTCCCCAAGCACTTCCACTGAGAGTTAAGGAAGTGACCAGAAATGCAATTATAAGGCCTAGGTAACTTGAAAGTCCTACTCAGTTTGAAAAAAAATCCTACTATGTTGTCCCTTTTTTATTTCTTGTTTGGTCATTCATAAATAAAGGCCTAACATAGCATCAACAAACCATAGCAAGTTATGAGAGAGACTGCTTAATCTATTGTTGACTGTTTTTTTTTTTTTTTTTTAATAATACCAACTTCTGGCTAGCCTGCCCATTCCCGTCTACAATTGTTTTATGACAATTGTAAATATTGTATATTTAAATTAATTTAATGTGGAATGACAAAATATGAGCTGTTACTTGCGGGGAGGCAGTTTGTGAGATGAGACTTGAATGAACTGGCTAGATAACATCCATAGCTAAGGCACTGAGAAAGAAATTGTTGTTGTTGTTGTTGCTGTTGTTGTTGTTACCATTACTTTGTAGAATCCAGTTACTTCTTGGAGGAGAGACAAGGAAACAGAACATATTGTGTACCATCTAGAAGTTGCAAGCATCCACAGACAGCCATCCCTGTACTCTATTTAATAGGTTTTGGTTTGCTTCTTATTTATATGTATAATGTTAGGTCTCTGTAAACTGATCTAACCCAAATGACCATCTTCTTGTTGCAAGGAATAGAGGATAATGCATATTCAAAATACAAATGGATTGAGGGTCTGCTTAACCACTTTTTTAAACTGTGCCTGCCAATAATTACAGGCTTGGGATTAATGGGGAGTAGCTTTATTTCTTCCCTCCCCCAAATTATTGGAATTGAATGCCTTAAATACAACAAAAGGAGACTGAGAGAAATTTTAAATGGAAAAAATCATCCAACAGAAACCTTTTCTTCTAAATATTCAAAGTGTGTTGTTGATGTGCAGTTGCTTTTAGTTCTAGTTTTGATGAAAAATGAAGTAGCCCTTCACCTCTGCTGATTGTCTTAATGACAGGGTTCACTCTGTCTTTCTGTTCATATAAGTAGACATGGAGTTACTATGTAGCTTAGCTCTAAATGACATTGTTTACTGAAAATAAGACAGCCATGCCTGAAGTGGCTGAAAACCTCTGAAAACAGAAACAGTGTCATCAAGTGATATCTTCCCTTGATATGGTAAACTGATAGGATTTGGGGGCGGGGGGGAAGAACTAAGCCAAATCTGTCATCTAGATATGCTTGCTTATTTATTTATTTTATTTATTTCATCACCTTATAGGGCCATCTATCTTGCGACAATGACTCTCAGTGGACTAACAAAGTTAAAATAATTACAATAGAAATAAATACACGTGTAGTGGCATGCTTTCTGGAATTATTCTCAAACACACACACACATACCAAAACATCATTTCAGTTCAAATTTTATACTTTGAACTTTGAATTGTTTTGCACTTTTGGGGGATTTTTTTGCATGACCACCATATGCAATAAAAAGTTTGTTTATTTCTCATATTTACTGTATATAGCCACATATCTCACAATAAAGTGATTCTTGGCAGCTTGCAATTATATATATTAAAAATGGTTCTTCATTATTAGGGCATAGCCAACATTTATGATTTGCCCATCTTGGTGATCATTGACAGAGTTACATACTACACTACCTGTAAAACATTTATACCAATTTTCCCTCAGATTGTAACTTGGAGTGAATTTTATCAAACTTTTTCCATACCTCTTCCCATCATTCCACTGAGATTGAAAAGGTGAAAGGTGAAAGGTCCCTTGTGCAAGCACCAAGTCATGCCTGACCCTTTGGGAGGATGCCGCTTTCACAATGTTTTCTTGGCAGACTATAGAGCAGGGTGGTTTGCCATTGCCTTCCCCATTCACCACCTTCCCCAGCAGGCTGAGTAAGAGAAGGAAGATTACTTCTCTGAAATTTTGTATCTACTTTATCATGCAATTTTTAATTTGCTCCATATGAATATGACACATCCCTGTGCCATATCCCAGGAAAACAATTGAGCTGAATTACAATAAATGAGCTTGGCATGAGCATTTCAAATTTGGTCATCTTTTTCAAGGTCCCTTCTTCTTTCTTAAGGCCACTTTTTTGTTCTTCCAGTGATTTGTAAATACATTAACTGTAGTAAATGTGTACCTTCATTAAGCAATTCTTGCTATGTCTTTAGTCTGTTTTCTGAATCTAGATATAGCATATTACCATATGTAATTAAATGTTTTCTTATCTATTTATCCTTGAAGTAAAAAGCATTTGATGATGAGGCTAACAGTGAAATTGCCAGACTTAAAGAAAGAGGTTGCCTTGCATTTCGAAACTATAAAATACATTATCAAGTCAGCTGTCTATTGTGGAAAACAGAATGGTTACAACAGCAGAACACAGTTGTAGAAGGAGTGAGCCTGGTGAATGGATTTCACAGGTATTTATGGTACAAAGAACCAAGAAAATAATCTGAAAGGATATATTATAAGACAAAGTTCGTTAAAAAGTAGGAAACTTCTAAAAATAAACAGTCAGGCCCAACCAGATCTCTGGGGGTGTGGTATTCCAGAGGGCTGGCACTCCAACTTACAATGTGGAAGGAAAACAAAAACAAAAGCAAAAGCAAAAACAAAAACAAACTAACTAACAACAACTCTGGAAGCATCAAAAGAACACTGGAATTTCTCAGTATACTGACCAAGTCCAGAATGCAGTACCCTTCATTCCATGTAATGTGCACAAAAGCAATGTCTGAGAGGATAATAAGTTCCACTGACACAGCAGCCACTGAAGAAAATGTACAGTAGCTGGGGCAATGAAGAGAATGGCAAGCTGCCAGATAGATGCCCTTGCAAGGAAATGTGCTGTGGCACTCCTGAGCTGGAGGATTTTGCAGACTCTGAATTGGGAGAAAAGATTTCAGTGTGTGTGTATATGTATGGTATGTAATGTATATGTATATGTATATAGTTCTTGTTGTTACATTGTTGTTGTTAGTTGCTGTTGAGTCGTTTACAACTCATGGCGACCCTATGTATGACAGAACGAAATGCTGTTTGGTCTTGCGCCATACGCCTGACTGTTCCAATGTTTGCATCCATTGTTGCTGTAACTGTATCAGTCCATCGCATTGAAGGTCTTCCTCTTTTCCGCTGGCCCTCGACTTTACCAAACATGATGTCCTTTTCAAGTGATCGGTCTTTCCTGACGATGTGCCCGAAGTATGAGATTCTAAGCCTGGTTACCTTCACCTGTAGGGAACATTCTGGATGCATTTCTTCTAAAACTGATTTGTTTGTTCTTCTGGCAGTCCATGGTATTTTCAATAATCTTCGCCAAATGGAATATGATGTTATTTTTTTTCAAGGTGGCCAATATGTGGATAAATGTCCTCATTGCACTGTATCTGGCAATCTGGAGCCTCCTAGCTACTTTCCATTCCATTATATTCCAAGGGATGACAACATTAGGGAAAATCTCTCCTTGTTTGCTTGTTCTCAGTAATGATGCTACAGTCACTGCCCTAGAGAAATTGTTAGAGACGTTGCCTTTATGGACTGTAATGCACCATGAGATTCACTTGTGAAATATTTTAAATCAATATGTAAACCAAAACCCTGCTTTTGACAAATCATTTTCCCTTGCAGGAAAGGGAAGTTAGTATTAAGGAAGGCTCAAGTGTATTTCATTTTTGTTTTCTTTCTTTTTTTTCCCTATATGTCTATGTCTATCTATGCTAATATACATAATATGTAGTTAATTCTCTGTTTTGCTAAACATCTCAGACAATTTCTGGACCATCTACAGCAAATATGATTTGCATTTATTAAAAAAAAGCCCATGAAGAAATTGCAAGCTTTCTTCCTGAAGAGTTCTTGAATATTTAATGAGAGTTTACATGATTGTCAATACTTACATTCAACAGGCACAAACTGATTGCCATGGTTACAGAATATTAAGTTGATGAGTATATAAAAGAGTCAATGGACATGGAATGGATTCATTAATTTTGTATCCTCGCTAGGCCTTCATTATACAATAAAGCCAATCAATGATCAAGTGAAAACATGTTGTTGCTTCCCTTGATACTGATCAAATCAACGTGCTCAAAATGGACCAATTCTTCAATATTTTCCAAATGGTTTTTAGGAATAATGATTATAATTTATTATTAGAAAAAAATGCCCAATTTTTGCATAGAAAAAGTCACCGATTACAGGCAACTTACAGGTAAGGCTGGGAGACCCTTTGGAAGACACTATGGAATATTACTGGCATAGGTATTGCCATAGAAAATTTTGAGTTGGAGTATCAATATTTGAACATTAAACAGGACAAACACTTCCTGTGTAATTGTCTTCTAAAATCAGCCTAAACAGCTCTTGAAAATTTGGTTTGGTTTGGTTTGGTTTTACAAATATTTGCTTTGATTGATTTTGGTTTGGGTTTAAATTTAAATTAAATCTGTGGCTGGTTTATGTTAGTCTATTAATCTTTCAAAATCACTTTATTTACAGAAAGATAAAGACAGCACAATCTACTTAGAAAGGCATCCGAACACAATACAATGGGTCTTATTCCAAGATTAGAAGGAAACTCCTCTTTGTAATTAGTAAGATTTATTCTTACTGTTTGGATTCAATTCAATTTCAGTTTATTTCTGTATGGCAAACAGATGCAAGAAAAAGATTTACACAGAGACATACATGTATATACAAACACTTACATACAAACATATATAAGATGGACATTCAAGCTTATTTTTCAAGTGGATCCCCTGCCACAGTATTGGAGCTACATAACAAAGCTTTGCAACATTGCTATATAGAAAATCCTTATCTGGAAGAATAAAATCAGCATAGCAATCATCTGAATGATTGCTAGAAGAGGGAAAATAAGATTTAGGCATATTGCCCAATAACATATATACAGTATATATATATAAAAAAAAAAAAAAAGTGTGATTGATTCAACAGTGCAGAAGGGAGGGCATTACAATGTCCTTAGCAAAGATCCACCAGTAGTGTTTAGGTCAGTATCTGCTATGAACATAGGAAGCCATAGCTATTCTATTATTATTGTTATTATTATTATTATTATTATTATTATTATTATTATTATTATTATTATTATTATTTTAGTGTCTTAAAGAAGTTGGGTAACTGGCTCAGATTATACAGCAATTCAGTTTCTAGGAATTGTTGTGCAATCATCTTCTTTCCTTGGGGCCAAGCAAGGTTTCATAAAGCAATCTGGGAAAGGCCAATTTCTACTTGTGGAACTTCTTTCTGATATATGGAAAGCTAACACTTAAAACAGAATGGAGCAACCCAAGTTTGGGATTGTTTTTCCCCTTAATGTTCCATCAGAATTTGCCTTCCTGAATTTAAATCTGTTTTTCTGGTCCTGCACTCTGGAACAAGAAAAGACAGTTCCATCTGACATCTTTCATGTATTTAAATAGTGCTATCATATCATATCCTAGCCCCAGCCCCACTTCTGGAGTTCATGGCTATCCAGATGTGTATCCTTTATTCAGGAATTGTTTATTATTGATAGAACACTCTCAGATACAACTGTATTGCAATAAAATGAAGTCTGTAACACAAGAGTTGTCTGCTGCAGAGCAAAGAACTCATATTATTTAAATATACTGGGCTTCGGACTTAAACTCTCAGCTTTTTTCTCCCAGGTTTCCAAGTCGACAAATAGTTGATCATTCACTGGATGGGCTTGGGAGACAGTTACTGTATAAGTTTACATACCAATCCTCTGTAGCCAGGAACTGTCATTCCTGCATCACAAGTTTTAGCCCTTATATCAAATTCCTTCAATCTGTTTTCATAAGATTTAGTTTCTGGTCCCTTGATCATCACTGTTGCTTTTTTCTGACCCCATTCCATTTTCTCTAAATCATTCTTAAAATGTGTTGCCCAGAAGTGGACATAGTCTACAAAGGCATAAAGTAGAAAGATTCCTTCCTAAGATTTAAGAATTTATTTATTTATTTATTTAAACCATTTGTATGGCCACCCATCTTGAAACACAACTCTGGGCAGAAATAATACTTACTGTAGATGATTCCAGGCAATATATATATATATATATATATATAGCTGTTGGCTTCTTCCATGAAAGAAAAAAAAAAAAACTTATATGCACTGAATAGCTCTCTGTTTCTTGTATCCTCCCAACACTATTCCCCCATCACCACCACTACACACACCTCAGTATCAGAGTTAAGTTTGAATTCCTAAAATAAAGTTATCTAACAAATATTGGAACGGTACAAGGACAATAGATCTGAGTAAAGTGCTCAGTCTCTTGGATTAAGCAGATTTTCTTAGCCATTTCAATCATTTTCATATGTAAATTACATTATGCAAGGAAAATCCTAAAATAAAATTACCTAACAAATATTAGACTGGAGCAAAGACAATATATCAGACACATGCACATTTCTTTTTTTATAAGAATTTTATTAAGTTTCAAGCAAAGATAAAAGCTACAGAAAAACAAAACAAAACAAACAAACAAAAACCTGCAAAGAAAAAAAAAACTAAAAAAGGAATGAAAACACAACAGAAAAAAAAATCCAAAGTTACAAAGAAGTGTGACTTCTGACTTAACAGCAAGGATATACAAACATTTTCCATAGTCAATCCCTTACTTTATATTAAACCAAAACCACATTATTTCTATAAGTCACTCCACATTGGCACATTATAAAAATCACTAAGTACAGTTCCTCCCTCCCTTTATATTAAAAGAAAAAAAAATCATATCAACCTCCTAAACAACTTCCCCCTCCCCAAAGATCACATCTACTTAATTATTCCCTTCCTACTACTATTCTATACATTTCTGTCTACTATAATAAAAATCAAACTAAAAAGCACATAAATTGTCTGCCATTATACTTAGTAATACAACATTAATCTTAATAAACCCCAAACCCCCCAAGTAGACATTTTTATAATTTATTAATCTTAATCCAAATCATTAACGATAAATGAAATCAGCCAAACCTTAAAAACAAATCAGATAAATCTTCTTTAACCCTTATCCCACTTCAAAATAAACCAGAGCATTTACATATCCCCACAATGTAAACAGAGCTTTTTTTTTCTCAAAAAGATCAAACAGCCCAACTGCCCCCCATCAAAAACTCTGACTTCTCTTCAGGAGACCTCCCATACATAATAACCCCATCTTTTCCTTGGTGTTCTACCAGAAAATTAATTTCACTTGTGGCTTGCAACACTCTCTCTCCCTTAAATTTCTCCAACTTGACTATCCAATCTTCATCCAGCATTTCAATATAAATCCCTAACTTACTCTTAGAAGAGACATTTCTGTCACTGTTAAAATCCTCAGTTCCATCCACAACATCCCCAACCAGATGACACATTTTAGACCTCATATTTTCCACAATGTCCTGAATGTCTTGTATAAAAACTTGGTAGGAGTCAGAAAGAATGTGTTTAAGATCTTGTTGGAATTCAGAGAAAGTCTGTTTAAAATCCTCCATGTCTCATGCAGTAGATTATGGCACCCATAGGAGCTAAACCAGTGAAAACTGAAGATATGAAAAAAAAAATCTGGAATGTGTTTACATGAGTGAAAATGAGATATGCAGTCAGTTCCCAAGGGAAAGTAGAAGCAGAAAGCTGAAGGTTCAAATCAGCCAACTCAATGTGTAGGAAAATGCTAATATCTTCAAATTTAGTACAAAAATAATAACAGGGAGACAATTATTTACTCTCAATCCTCCTTTAAGGCTACAGAGTGGCTTGGAAAATGGTGATGTCCCCTCCTCCCAGCTAAGCCTTACCAGTCAAACATGAATGCTGTTTTCAGTCTTCTGGCTTCAGGCAGCCATCTGGAGGACTGATGGGGTGATTCCAGGTGTTTTCCTTTTTCCATAAGACACTCCTGGGCTTCTGGAAAATCTGCCTGAGCCTGAAAAAAACTGCTGCGTTGTCAGCTCCGCCTGCTGAGCCCGTGGACACTGAGCTGTTCAGTCTCCTATGTTCCCACCGGAACTCTGACACATGCAACTTTTAACCCCCTCTTTCTCTTGCAGTCCAGTAGCCCAAAAATCATGCCACTGATTTCCATTGAGACATCAAAGAAATAATATATTTTATGCTTTCAGATAGACATTATTATTGTTTAATTATTTACTTGAAGTGATTAGCCACCCAACTGCAATGGACTCTGGACAGCAAACAAATCTAGAGAAAGCATGAAAAACAGATAATGTACCTTAATTCACAGAATAAATATATAAATAGATTTAGGAATATTTTTTAAACCCTGGCACTTGGGTGACAGCAGATTTTCAAACAGCAGCTCAAAACTGAATGTGATATGTTTAAGCAGCTGAGAAATCTGTCCCAACTTTCAGAGAAATGTGTAATCTGTTGTTTACTTAAGTTCTGATCAACATATTAATCAAGTGGAGCAGGCTGGGCATTTTACAGAAACAAATCCTGATAATATTTCACATGCGTAGTGCCCAGGGCAAAAATGATATCTCACTAAAGGCTTTATCTGATTCTGAAGCATTTACAATAAATGCAGGGCAAACTAATATGCTACCCAGATAAATTAGAATATGGGATGATAATTCAACATTAAGTGAATTCAACATCAAAAATTGTTAGGAGGGACAGTGAAATACAGGATATAATGTGTCTAGTTCTACTTCCAGACATTCTGGATAACAAGCTATCATACTGTACATTTGCAGATGCTGAAAGAAGATGTTATTGTAAGCTAAGTTACAATCAACCATACTATCCATGGGAAGATGTGAATCAGTATCATTTAGTACAGACACAGTGATAAAATAACATTGCTCAACAACTTCTAAAAGAAAAACACATGCACTAGAAATACTGTAAACTTTATGGAGACACTTTTTCTGTTTGGCCAGGAAATGTTTATCTCTGTGCTCAGCTTCCTTTGAAACAGTCCTTTTTTTGAAACAAAGACCTCATGAAGACAAACGTGTCAAACCTTCTCTTAAATGTTTTATATCATATGATCCTTTGTCCTGGAATACAGTATTGCTGAAAAGCAGAGCAGCACGTGAAACAATAACTCAGAATTCCAACTAAGATATTAATATTGCATTGTTTGCTGAATGACAGCTAACAATGATGTATATTTCCTGATAAAAAAGAAAAAAGAATCAGTCTGGTAAACTTTTTTTCCTGTATTTCCTAACATTTTTTTTTCATTTACAGTACATCAAAACAAAACAAAACAAACCACTTATCTTTTTATTTATCTCAGTGCATCAACACTGGCTCTGTTAATTTGTTAAATTCCCTTTCGAATTTATCAGCTAAACTCTTACCTGATTACCTAGCACACCCATATTGTTGTCCTGGCAACAATATGGAAATGGTTTTATCTTTCCAACTTCCTGGTTCAAATCTATAGTCCTGGGAATTCCTGGCAAGTCTCCTGTCCAAGTACTAACCAAATCTGACTCTGCTTAGCTTTTTCAATATCAGTTTAAGTTCAGCTAGTGTTTTGACTCATGACGTTTATTTGATACATTGTCAGAAATACAACAACATTTACAGATGTAGATATTGTCAATAATGTTTTTCATTGTTTTATTTGTTTTGGTCACTGAGAGTATAAACAAAGCATGCATAAGTTCTTCAGACATACAGTAGTTATAGTCTTAAAGAGATGTAGTTTAGTAAGAGAAAATGCAAATGTTGTGGACCTTGCAAAGAACAAATTAAAATGTTAATAAGATAAAAGCGCAGAAACCAAAATACATGTAATCAACTAAACAAAAAAAGAAAGAAAATGTGAATATGTTAAGCAGAAAACACATGTTTTGTTTTTGTTTTTTTGAATCCTTGCTGAACTTTGAATATATATGCCAATTTTCATGCAACATCCCCTTGCCCCTTGGTGCAATTTAGAAAATAATGTTAGTCAAACAGCATGTGACTAAATAGCTTTAAGGTACTGAGCATTGCATGAAAGAAAAGCAATTAGTAGTAGCATATAATGTATGTATTTAAAAAAAAATGAAAGATTTTGTTCTCTTGTTTGAAGAAGTACCTATCTGAAGTCTCAAATTCTTTCTAAGCAAAGTCTGACTCTTACATGAGATAACAGATAAAGTTATGGCTTTAATGAAGCATCTTGCATTTCAAACATGGCAATCTAAGAAGCATTATTCACTAATGGAGTGAGGAGAACAACTTTAGACCACCCCTCTCTTCAAGCTTGCTCCCTCTGAAAGCAGTAATATGAAGATGAGGATTGTCTACAATTTTCCTTGAAAGAATAAGGTAACTTTTCCAGGCAAATTCAAGTGATTACTGAAACATTTTTGTCACCTTCTATATGCAGGAACAGTTAAATGAAAAGGGGTGTGGAAGAGTTAACAAGTCAGAAGAATTTCTTTAAAAAAATGTAGAGGGAAGGAGAGAAGAACTGATGCCTACTTTATTAAACTTGAGAGGTAACTGAGTGTTCTCCCTAACCCTTTTTTCTTTTCTTTTTTAATGTCCCATGTTACTCACAGCAGTGACAAGTCTTTAATTAATTATGTTAATAAAATTAACTGTACTTCCTGGAATGGTTAGGTGGGTCTGCAACATTGCATGGACAAAGGATCGTTCTAGGCAGTTTCTCAAAGAAAGAAGTGACAATCAGATTTTGATTCACAGACTTGCTCCTTGTAGTTTTCTTTCCTTGAGACCTGATTTGAAAGAGCAAATCTTTACTAACACATATATCTTGAAATGATCTCAGAATTTTTCAGGAAGTGCTGGTTGTACAGTAATTCATAAAAAGTCTCACATTTGTAAGACTACAAATAATAAAAAGAAATCCTTGCACTGAGACAGACGAAGAAACAAAAACAAAACAAATCCTCCTTTATAAGGAACAAAAAATATCATGAGATTGGAGTTGGTGGGCAAAATACAATATAGCACTGTAAACAGTATGGAATCAATATGGAATTCTATACTAGTAGGAATTCTATACTTTACTAGGAAATGGCAAATATAGACAATAAATTCCTTGCTGAAAGCATTTTCCTGAACTCCTGAGCAACTTTAAGAAGTTTAATTGTATTTTCAATGACTTTCACAGAAGAAAACTAAATGGAGTGAATTCTCAGTCACACTACTTTATGAAGATTTTCCCCTCTAGAACTCTTTTGCAATTAGGTAAAAAAAAAAAAGTCAGAAGATCAGATGGTTGTATTAATTTTGTCCACAGGATTACATTTCCACAAAGATGACTCTCAATTTGATCGGTCACATGATAGCAAGTAGGAGTGGAAACAGGTTGGGTGTGGGAAAGGCAAAAGGTCCCCCCCCCCTTCTTATCTTTCTCTTTCTTTCTCTCTCTTTCAAATTTCGTTGCTCTTTCTGAAATTCCAGTCCTTGTTCTGGATGATTTGTAATGGCTTTACCGTGAAAATGTAGAAACACCATCAACAAAAAGTGTTAATGAGCACACAGCATAGGGACATGCAATACTGACTAAAAAGAAAGTTGGAATATGGAATCAAACAATTCTAACATATTATCATATTTCTTTAGATCATACAGATGGTCATTATAACAACCCATTGCAATCCATTACAATTCTCACTTAGCATTTCAGACTTTCTACCAGTCTGCTTTATCATCTTTCTACTCTATTATTCCACCCCATAATTTTATACTCCTCCTCTTTCTCAAAATATTCTTCAAGATTGAGCTTGGCCATTCTTTGGTGCATCTGTTCAGGGGAGACACTCAAGATTGTTTGCCTTATTTTGGCTTAAAGTTAACTAATGGTAATTGTACTCTGACAGTGTAACATAACCTACCATTTTTGGGAACCCAAAAACCTCTGGTCAGTGTACCTGTCATTAAAAGGAAAAGAAAGAATCTGAATGTTAAACAGCCCTGGAGTAAATTATGTTCTAGAATGCAATGGAGGTGTTTAGAATTCTAGTCATTATATTCTGTTGGGCTTCTCATTCAATATTCCATCTTTTTTCAAAGCAATCAGTTAACATTTTAAGGAAGCTAAGCATAGACTCCATTAAGGATGTAGGAGTATTTTGTTATGGTTCTTACTGGAAACTTTTCAAGGTTGTTATTCTAAGCAAAGCCATAGCATGATGTTCAAAAGATGTTCAAATTCCAACTAGTATTTGCCCTTTCCCTGAAAAATAGTCTTACTTTTGAAAATCTACAAAGGGAATGGGACTGGCTTTTTGAGAGCAAAAGCGTATGGCACACTCATGCTGCATATTGTTGCATAACCTCACATGGACACAGACTCTTCTTTGGTCACATTTCAAGGCAGAATTCAGGGTGCAGTTGCAGCAGTATATGTTGAAAGCACTTATCTAAAACAAGGAAGCAGAATAACAAGTAGTAGGGTAATAATGTGATTTTTATATATTTGAAAGAAGAGAACCCTGAAAAACAACAAGATAAAGAAATTTAAAAGCTAGAGTAGTAAGATGAAAAACCCAAACACTCTGACAATAATTCCTTGGGATGATATTTGTCATGTGGATGTGACTGAGGATTGTTATGTATGTGGTGTGGTGTGGAGGTGGTGGGAGATTACCAGCTACCATCAGAAAATAGCCCTGGAAAAATAGAAAAGGATAAATCTTACATCTGCATCACAGCTGTTGACTTTTATCTCCTGGAATGAGGCTGGATGGAGATCCAACATTAGAGATTCCTTCTTAGTTATACTTCACAGTTTGAATTGGTGCTCATTCAGACTTAATGAATATACTTATCCCCCCCCCCCCCCCAATACTTCCCAGATGCTGTTGTTGGAAGGGTTAGCTGTGTGGGGACTTAAGGCTGTTAGTGCCAATGGCCATGCATCCCCAAATCAACAAGTTACCATCTTTTGACTATTATGCACTGGCAACTGAAATAACATTAAACAAAATTAGCTTGCTATTGGTGCATGCATATCTAACATTTATGTGCCTATTTTCTCAGTATGTAAACAAACTGATTTCTAAATGTAAAATACCTGCAATTCTCCTTCCCCAATAATTTTAAAATAATGGTGGGAGATTATGATAAGAATGGTTATTATTATTATTATTATTATTATTATTATTATTATTATTATTATTATTTCAAATTTTTGCCACTGCCTATGCCATTAAGGGACACGGTGGTGCTGCGGGTTAAACCACTGAGCTGCTGAGCTTGCCGATTGGAAGGTTGGCGGTTCGAATCCACATGACGGGGTGAGCTCCCGTTGCTAGTCCCAGCTCCTGCCAACCCAGCAGTTCGAAAACATGCAAATTTGAGTAGATTAATAGGTACCGCTTCGGTGGGCAGGTAACGGTGTTCTGTGTAGTCATGCCAGCCACATGACCACGGAACTGTCTACGGACAAACGCCGGCTCTTTGGCTTTGAAGTGGAGATGTGCACCGCCCCCTAGAGTCGGACACGACTGGACTTAATGTCAAGGGAAACCTTTACCTTTACTACGCCATTATATCAGACTTTAAAAATTGCCCACTGAATACAGCTGATGTCCCTCCCCTTGCTGCCATTAATTATAGCTTTGCTAAATAGTGCAGCACCTTATGATTTCCCTGGAAAGGTACATATTGGGTTTGGTCTAAAACGTCAAATGTTGACTATGCTATTGTTTCACAAAACTTGCTGTCATTTAAGCTGACAGTTTAATTCTTAAAGCCTTTATTAGTAGTGTATAATACAAAATATCCAGGGCTTTAAAGAAGTCTCTCAAAGCAAAATGAAATCTTATTATGAACTATTGTACATACAGAAGTTTTTAATCAGTTATTTCCCCAGTTGCCTGCATGTACATAAAATATCATATAATGTTTCATTAGGAATGAAGAAAAAAAGAAGAAAAATGCTCAAAAAGTATTATAGTAGTGGTTGGTTGCTGCTACAATTTACCATCTTCTTGTAGCTTATTTAACACATGACCTCATATGGCCCATCTTATCCCATTTGCCACATTCTCCCTAAAATGTTGAAAGACCACATCCACATATTTTAAGCCATGGAAGGATCCAAGAAATTTACTGTAAAGCTAGAAGTAGTTTACATTTCAAAATGGTCACCTGTAACAACACCAGAGCTTAACACTTTGATCCCTCAGTTAAAAGCAGATAAAGTTCCAGGAAATAATCAGATAACATTCAGTCTGATAAATGAAAAGTTCAAATGGTATACACCTGTGCTTGCCTCTGCGTTCAGTGCAGTTAATGCCCCTGTCCATATGCCTTCAGTGTGTCCTTCAGTTGTTTTGCTTTGGGGGGATGGGGGGGATCTGTGAGAGCTTCAGCTACTTCATACATTTTCAAAAGCAATGAAAAAAAAAATCTCTGTTCCTAAACTTGCCAGCAAATTGGTAACATTGTTATTTCATTAAAGACATAAGTTGAATGCAGGCAGAGGGATCTACTGTGCCTTGCAAGTAAAATGAAACAGATTTACACCAAGCTGCACATACCTAGAGTCCTTTAAGTTGTATTTGAAATTACTATGTTAGTTATTTCTCCCAATCAACTGATCAGTCAGTCAAGCAATCTACTTCTACAAAGAAGTGAAATGCCTAAATAATAAATAAAATATAAATTGCTTTAATACACCTCAGATTTTTTTACTTCATATCATTATCAAATGATAACAAGGATATAATTAACAGTCTGAATTATCCATTGTCACAAAGATGAAAAGGAGATGTAGTATTTTGGAGATACATACCCTCTGATAATAATGGGTTCTCACAGAAATCGATTTCTCCTGGGCAGAAGCAGTGTGACTGGTATCATTTTCTATCACAGCAAAAATAAGATATATGGATTTGCTGAATATACATGGATTTGATATTGAAATTTTACTTAGATTAAATATTATGTCTACTTATAGCCAATGTTCTCATATACTAGGAGACTGGGTGTTAACAAGGTTATATATTATTTAGGATTATTATTTGTCCTTGAAATTATATCAGGATTTAGGGTCTAGATTGCTTTGTCTATTATATTTCCAAACAGACTGATTAAAAATAGCAATCAAAAATGTGACTGATGAAGCTCTAAAACAATGTATTTTAAAGAAACCTGTTCCCCATTAATTTGACAAAGTAGTTGTAATAAAATGCTAAATTAAGGTAAACACATAGGTTTAGTAAGACTTTCAAAAAAACTTTTGGGAGAAAAAAGTGTTTCCCTGCAGGATGCTATCCAGAAAGTATAGTTGGGATTGTATGTATTTTTAAAAGCCTTCTGAGACACAAGTCAACAACTTCTATCAATTTTCTTAATGAGAAACAGAGTGGCATAAAATAAATTATCATCAATCTTCTTCATTATGATTGTCCTCATAATCTCAGCTGAAACATAGCAAATTCCCCCATGGCATCTCCAACTGTGGAGAATTCTGTTGACAAATTCTACCTCCTCCCAGAGGTCAAAGAGTGTCCCTGGAAAATTAACAATATAAATTGCTTATCCATTTTATTACTGAAATAGAGATGGGGCACTTGATGTGTCATGAGAAATGAATCTCCTTATATTTTATGCTTACAACATAAATACAAATACATCACTTAACTGAATAAGGCAACATAGTCCTCAGTTTTTATTTCCTGGCCACAGGGAATTATCCTGCAAGTCCACAGCACATTTCATTTAAAGAAAATTCCAAAGTAAATGGTAGAAATATTTCAGAACGTATTGAACTTTTTAATGGTGTTTTCAAACAGTCCTGTCTTTCTGTCTTCTTGCTAATTATCATACAGTATGAAGCTGTAATGGAAGATTATGTAGATTTTAAGAAGCAGGCTACTTTTCTGTAGAGAATTTTGATTGAATCTGCTATCTGTATAACATTGGGATTCTCAGTGGGTGTCTGAATCCACAGAAGAAGCCAGAAGAAGCCCTTTGAAGAAAGTCTGATGGTGAGAATAGTCATTTAGAACACAGAATTTGTGGAAGGATAGATAGGGGAAAGTAGATACAATTGTTTTAAAACTAAGGTAATGGAGAAGGGACATGGAAATGCCATTCTGTTTAAAGATGCAGGCAGAAGATCTGACCTGGATTTGGGGGAGATTTGGAGAATTTTTTTTTTTAATGAAATAATATGTGCTTACCTTATCAATGATTTAATGCATCCATCTTATTTATTAATTATTTTTGAAAATGAGAAAATTACACTCTGGATATTTTCCCTCCAAAACTTAGCACTGTGATCATGGGGGGGAGGGGCACTGTGATAGTAATTAAAATTTTAAAAAGTTGTGGGGGGGGGGGGGGTTAGAAAGTACAGGCAGCTTTCTGGCCACAGGCTGTTCATTCCTGATGCAAACTATCTTGAGCTCATGGGAGGAAAGTAGAGAAATAAATATGTTCTAGAAATGGATGCTTTCTTACTTCAGTTACTGCAAACTGCAAGCACATGCTTGAATGTGAATGAAACAATTTCCTGTTTAGATTAACTGTAGATGAATCTGTCAGTTTTGGTTCCTCACTATATCGCATTTTCCAATCTCAGATTCAGTTCATCTCAGTTCTGCCTCAATTCTGATTTCACAAGTGTGGAGGAACATTTTATATGCATTTGTTCTACACTTCATCTAATGCATAGAAGAAAATTGCAACATGTTTTACTTAACATAAGACATGCCTGTATGTTACTTTCGCATTTTTGATTAACTGTATATTTATAGCTAGTGTATTGAATTAAAAGAACAAAATAAAAGGAAACCATATCTATATTCTCCTACCCTTTAAACTGAATTGTTTAATTCAATTATGTGAGTAATATCAACATGTATGACATCCTGAATGGGGGCTAAAAATTGCACAAAGCATCCCAATTGTCTTCAGAACACTGCAGGAGTTTAGACACATTGCCATGCCCAATATGTTGCAGAGTAGAATTGGAAAAGTCATAGAAAAATCATTTGAAACAATGAATAAACCCTGACAGAAACATGTGGAGAGACAGGACAGTTTCTCTCCACAGGACAGAAACACCTATAGAGAATATAAACAACTTTAAAAGCTTTCTGGAAAATGCAAGTATCCAGAGATTAATTTATGTGAGATTTGTAGTCCTTGTAGTCAATGAGATAGGGAAACAGGGAAGGAAGAAGGGCTGTGTATGTGTGTGTGTGTGTGTGTGTATGTGTGTATGACAAATAAGGCAGGAGTGTTTTGGGACTGAAATAATAATACTGATAATAATAATAATAATAATACTGATAATAATAATAATAATAATTTATTAAACTCTGGGTGGCTCACAGCAATCAAAGAAATAACAATAACATCAATAAAACATTAAATAAAACAGATAAATGATGGCAAGTACAGTGAAGTAAGGGGTTGCTCTCCCTCGCTGAAGGCCTGGGTGACAAGCTTAACGTCCTAGCTGAGTTTGGAATCCAAAGTTATAATGTCTATGTTGTTTCAATTTCTATGATGGAAAAAAAGATGATTTAAGAAAAAAGAAAAGGAATCTATAAAGGAATAAATAGTGACACAATACATCTTCCCTTACATATTTAGGATGATGTGAGAACTGCAGAACTTTAAACCATCTTTAAAGAATCTAATTGAAGCCATTTTTCTTTGCCGAGGAAGATCACAAAGAAATCCTCAATCAGGAAGACAGCAAAGGAATTTTTAAAACATTCTTAATTAAAATAATGTTTTCGTTGTTATATTCTCATGAACTGTGATTTGAGATGCATAACAATATTCCACAAATTTATTTTAGTAGGAGAGGTTTGCATTGATACAATTAAAATAATAAAAATAATATTTTAGGTAGTATGTGTGCACATGGAAAAAGGAGGAGGAGGAGGAATAAATAGTAACATGATGCACTTTAAAATGTGTATGTTGTGACAGAAAATAATTTGGAAATATGTTCTTATAATAAAATAAGTTTTGAAATGTGTATGTTAAATGCTCCTTGTTAAAATGTCCATCTACCCTCTACCTCTATCTATCTATCTATCTATCTATCTATCTATCTATCTATCTATCTATCTATCTATCATCTATCTATCTATCTATCTATCTATCTATCTATCTATCTATCTCATATCGACTTATACCAATAAAGATACCTATAGGCATAGATAGAACGAGATGTATAGATATGCAAATACTTGGGTAGTTTATTTTTTAAATTGATTTTAATACTTGGAGATTCATGAGTAGGATGGGCTGAAGAATGAACACATGTAACATTGAAACAGACGAGAAACAAATCAGTTCATCTTTAAACCAAAATTTTATTATTTTCTTTAAGGTGATCAACAAAGCTAATTCTATAAAAATATATATCATAAAGCATTCTAAGCAAAGGGTTCCACTAAAACTATCAGAAGTTTCAGAATAATCTCAGGCTGAAGAAACATCTTGTTGTTGTTGTTGGAGAATACAAAAATAAATAAATAAAACAAAATAAAACAAAAGAACCCCAATATATTTTAAAATGCAGATCTTGAAATATTCTGGAGAAAAGTTACTCAGAAATTATATTGAAATCATCCATTTCCTTACTGTGGATAAACATATACAGATTTATGGGTCACCGGATATGAGCATGTGAAAAACTGGAAATAAACAAAAGTGTCCATCCGTAGGTTGATTTCACTTTCTACTACGCAAGACAAGCGTGATCCAAATTGCCCTACAGCTGTTCTTGTTAAGAAGGTGCCCTTGGTAAATATTCAGCATGCATACTAGAATGAAATTGATCTGCCAGGATTTCTATTTTAGGCTATGTCTCAAGCCACCTCCGGTTACATACCCTTCCTTCTATAGCTATTTTTGCCTCCTTAGTGTTACAATGTCTTCTATTATCAGTCCTCATCAGAGGCAGACTGAACAGCACAATCTTTATGAATTTTATAAGTTTCCATTTAGGAGTCTGCTGCCATTTCTTAAGCGTGTTCTTATTTTCCAGCCTCATGCTCCCATTAGTCTCCTGATGTGAATTTATCTCAAGGACAATTTTACAGAACAGAACTAGAGGGCTGGAAACTTCATGCTGAAATGACAATGCCCATTAAAATATGTATGCATTATTACTGTTACTATTACTAGGTCATGAATTGGTTAAGGCTTCCAGGAAAGTAAGAGAACGGAGTCACAAATGTTATCTGAACGTTACTTTTATTATAACAAAAGCAATATTGGCCTGCATGGCTTTAGTTAACTAGTCTGGTTTGTTGGCAGATGCTGGGAAAGCCTTTAGCCCAGGAGAGGTCAACAAAGTCACACACCAAGCATTTCTATAAAAATAATTTATTTACAGAAAGCAAAACAAAAGCAAAACATATTTAAAGGACTTAGCTCCCCTTTGGAGCAAGCCTTGCTTGGCTACATTGCCGGCAGAGAAAAAAAGAGGAAGTAAGAAACAAGTCCGGGCAGGTCCTCCTCCCCCCAGGCGATCTGCACGAAGCACGTGAAAGGAGTCAATCAAATACAACCTCTTCACCTGGCCAAATGATTAGGTATAATAGCAGTCTTAATCGTTAGTAGGAAAACCTCAACATGGTTTACCTTGACTAGGTAAACCACTAACATGGTTCACTATTGCTAACATGTACAGGGATGATTGATTTGAATTTCACTGATGTCGGTACAGTAGGTTTCAGTTTTCATTTATTTACAAACTGAATTATTAAAGTACATACAACTTTGTTTGCTTATTTCCATTACAATGACAATGAAACTTAAAGGAAAGTGGGGATATGGTTGTTTTACTATATCAGCTACTTCTGAAGCTTGACAATCACTATTTTGAGTTTAATCTGAGATCTTAAGGCTGCTAATTCTTTATCTCTCAAGTATACTGCCTAATATATGAAATCATGAATACACCTTTAGCATACCAATGTACACCCATGTACCTACAGCTGTCAGCAGGACTGTAATCAAACTGCTTATAAGGACAAAAGATAGGAGGAATACAGATACATATGACAATATAGTATGTAGTTATAATTTTCCACAAAGTTAAAAATAAAATAAAAGGCAATAATAAGTAATAAATTATTGGTGCAAAAGATAGATAAATAAAAAAAAAATACCATTAAAATAATTGCAAAATTATTGCTCTTAAACAAAATAAAATATGGGAGTGTGATATAAAAGGAAGACAGGAAGGAAAGGATGAAAGAAGAAAGAGGAAGAAAAGAAAAACTTAAGAAAGAAAAACTAGGCTTATCGCACATCAGTGGAAATTAAAATGGTGGAAGGAAGAGCTTCTCCATATACATAAACACACAACAGTGAGGTGTGATTGCAGTGACAGCAGATGTATTTCTCCCTACTTCCTTCAGGGACTTGCTGTCTCTTGAAAAGGGAGGTCACTCTGATTTGAGGATGGTTCTCTTATTCCCTGTATACAATAATCTCTTCACGAAAGTGTATCAGACCAAGTACAAAAATGGTTGTCATTTAATTTCCCCCCTTTCCTTTAATAGTGAAATTTCTATGGTCTCCTTGGGACTGGAATAACTGATGCATGGATGCATGTTCATGTACTGTCTATATTAGAATCACTTATAAAGAAATATAAAAACATATTTCAGGAGAATGGAACTTTCTTCCTTATAATGGCATCTCATATGTTATAAACTATTGCTCTCTAAGATTATATCACTTATTATGTGATGCTTATGAATTATTTAAACTTTTCATTATAGCCTGTTGTCATCTGTTCTAGAAGGGGAAAAGTGGCCTAATCCAGCAAGCATTTCAAATAACCACTATTAGCCTTTTATTAAGTACATGGTTGTGCTAATTTGGTATTGTACTATTTTGGATTCCATAGAAATAGAAAGTTGGAGGCTGATCAGGAATAACTAAAAATGAAAACTACTGGGCATGTAGAGATGAAACCAAGAGAAAGTGTGCACAAAGCATTATGCCATCCCAATCATCACTACTAGTATCAAGCCTGTAAAATTATTTTAGAAGATGGAAGACTTTATTTCCTGGAGAAATTATCAACTGCTTAGAGCCACAAGTAAAGGGAAGGACTCAGTTCCCATGGTTAATTCTGCAGTACACTTCAAGTGCCAATATATTTAATTAGTGCTATCAAAGGACTGTCATTCAATGAGAAAATATACAGCAGATAAAACATACCATGCTAATGAGCTTCTAATACCCTGTTTTATCAGCTTTCCTTTTTAAGCAAAAACTGTGTGTGTGTATATATGAGTGTGCTTTGTTTTACAGGTACAGCTGTTGATTGAATGTTTCTGGCACTGAATTAATCTACTTCCAAACCTACAATTACTGATTTGTTTAAGTTTTCCCTCCTCCCCTTAGAGCTAGGTCAGTAAATTGAAGAGAGAACAATTCTTAAGGCAATCTGTACTGGGAAAGGAATAAATCAGTCTTTTTTTCCTATTGTACTGAGGTGGTTCTCCCAATATATAATATTTTCCTCTCCAATATTAATTTCCCACAAACTGAAATTTATTCCATACTACAGATTTTTTTTTTAAAGTCTTAAGCAATATTTTGCTCACATGCACTTACAGGGCCTGAGCCTACAGAAGTAGCCTTTTCTTCAAATGAAATCTTATCTCAATGAAGCTCAACTCCACCTTTGACCTTGGATGGTGTTGCACTTCCCCAATGGTGATGGTGATGTGAAATCTGGGAGTCTTCATGGATTGACAGAACCTGCTTGATGGTGGCAGCTATGGCCAGGAAAGCCTTTGCACACAGGTTTAGCTTCACCAGTTGCACTCTTTCCTGTTTTAGTTTCAGACAGTCATGCAAGCCCTGGTCACCTCGCAGCTTGACTACTGCCACATGCTCTACATGGGGCTACCCTTGAAAATCATCCTGTTAACTGCTCTCTCAAATCTCACAGGTAGACCTTCATGGGATCTGAGGGATCACCTATACCTATAGTTTCTGCCCATTCTACATAATCTGATGAAGTTGACATGCTAAGGGTCCCACTGACCAAATTCTGCTGTGTGGTGAGACCCTGTCATTCCCTATGGAATACCATTCCCCCCTGAGATTTGTCCAGCTCACATCCTGGCCTTGCTTAAAAGAGCCCTTAAAGCCTGGCTCTATCCCAGGCCTGGGTCAGAGTAGATGATGCTTTGCTCTTTTAAACAATTGTTTTTTGTTGTTGTTGTTGTTGTTGTTTTTCTTGGTCTTTTTCTTTTGAGAACATAATTCATTGTTTTTACTGTGTTTTTTATTATTGTATTCTGCAAGCTGCCCAGAGTCATAACAAATTGGGATGGCCTATAAATCAAATGAAATAAATAAACAAAGATCATAAGAATCTAGAAATTCCATACCTACTGGATCACCTATGATCATTTATCCAGGATCATCATTCCATTGTACAATATATGAAACAAAACAAAACTGAAATGGGAAAAATGAAGAAAAGGCAATTGCAGTGAGATTTTTAAATGATTCCTTTTGTGTGTGTGTATGTGTGTGTGTGTGTGTGTGTGTGTGTGAGGGTGTATGCATCTATATCTATTTTTCAACTTTATAATACATCTGTGATTCTGTGTTATGTCTTTCTTTTAACTGGGAAGAAAACTGAAGCAATCTTATTGTCTTATTGTCTGGTAAAAAAAAAAAAAAGTTATATTATCAATGTCAACATATGAAAGTGAACAGGGAGAACATGATTAGAAAATCATGCAGTGAAACATTTTACTTGTGGCAGTGGAGGGGAGGACATCAAACAGCACTAATACATTTGAGAAATCGGACCTGAGAGCAGTTTCTGTTAAAGTCACTTGTTGAGGATCTGTTTTACAAAGGATGTATGATTTAGATTGCTACTTTTACATTAAAATATCAAAAGTATTTTCTATTATCTTTTCAGGTCATTTAATTACACTTTGTGAACAACAATAAAGTACCATCCTTAGTAATATTTTCAATACCTTTACTTGATAGCAAATGAAGTAAAGATCAACAGACAGGAAATACTGTATGCTGGCAATTTGGTGAAGGATTAAACATCATCCCTCAATGTCAAGTTGTCCAGAATGAATAAAGGCAGTAGATATGTCACTTTTGATAGACAAGGATGGTAGACTAGTTCTCTGATAACACTTGCACCCTAAATCAGGATTTGTGCCTGTTCTATCAATGTCCAGCTGAAATTGCTTTCAGTTGTTTTCTCATCTGCAAGATAAAAGGTTAACATAACCATTACCTGATTGTGAAGCTTGTGCCAGATCCAGAATTTTTCCAGAAGTGTCCTGAATTAATTATAGGTAACTCTATTCTGGGGGGTGGGGTGGGGGGAGAGAAATAGAAGCACAAAGGATTTGGGGACTAAAATTAGCTTATCATAATACATATACCTTACAGTGTACAGGCAAAAATCTGAACATTGTAGTATACACACATTAAGTATATTTTAATCCCGATTCTTATTTCAACATCCCTAGCCAAGGGTGCTTGCAGGGAGGTCAACAACATCAAAATGATGGGTGTAATTGAGGTGATTGAAGCCCCATACCATTTTACACATGTGTGATGCACTTTTAAAATGCACATTAAAATTGGTGGGGCTGTAGTCACCCAGATATGCTCCCATTTCGACACACACACCTGCAGATTCCCCCAGTCCTAGCTGTCGGCTGCATCCTGATCCATAGAACTTCCAAGTCCAAACTCCTGGCCCTGCAAAAACAGTTATGTTTATTTTCATGTAAGTATAGTTGGACATAAAATTGTGTCACATTCATCCCTATTATATTTTATGTTTCCTATAAATGAAGATTTTTATCAGTAACTATAATAGATAAGATCTTTCAACAAGATTTACAACCTAGCACATGAATGCTCAGTCTGCAAGCTATTTTGGTGAGAAATGCCAATCAAGGTTTAAAATAATGAATACTCTATAAATCCATGCTGGGTACCATTTGATTGGAATCAGAAATCAGCGAGCCAAAACTGAGTTAAAGATATTCAGCATTCAGTTTCTAATGCACAGCTTGTTGCTTACCTAGTAACACACAACACAAATTCTAGGAAGAATTATTGGCAGGTATTTTGACCTGCATATCTAATTCTTATTTATTTCAAGGGATCTTTATACTGACATACAGAAGAACTGTAAATGAGTAGAATATGTTGAACAATGGACTAGGCCCTAATATGTTTGCTGAGATTTCTTTTCCTCACTGTTCTCTGCTGAGACAGCTAAAGGCATATTGTTCAGTTGTTCCCCAAATCATAATTTAATAAAAAGTAAATCCTCTTTTGATCTGAGTTTGATTCCTCATAATTTCATGAACACATCCATGCAAGTTAGAGCAGTTTGCTGTTGTCCACTGCTGGGCTGAGAGCTCTCACCCATCATTGGTTCCCATCATTTTCTCAATATGTATTTCCATGGTTGATATTTATTGATAGAATTTATGTGATTTAACTTGTACAGATTTATTGTAATTAACTCAGAGATATAGACATGCTGCTATCTTTTTAATGAAGCTGCAATTCTGGTTTTATGAAACATTCCATAAAATACTCAGATGTCTAAAAGCAATAATTTCATCTGCTATGGTGTTTGTTTCCAGCTCTGGACTTTTCAGATAATAAAAATGAGAAGTTGTCAGGGAAAGGATTTCTATGTTACATAGCATACAGTGTATAGTTGGAGAGAGGAAAAAAATAGAAATAGCTGGGAAATCAAAGTTTAATCTGAGAAACTGATTAATTATCTCAGCATTTGTACTGCTGGGCTTATGTCCTGCAAGATTCTCCAAGAGCTTCCTTGTGGGTCCCATAGAGCTCCAGCATCTGTGATGGGTGCTTAATAGAGAGTTGACCTTTTGGATAACTGACAGGAAGAAATAATTGGACTGGGAGACAAATGTTGTCTCCCGTCTTTACTGAGAGTGTTGTAGATTTGGAAGAAATAGAACATAACTACTCTGGAGATTATCACTTCCCTATGATTTTCTCCTCCCTTTTCCCCTTATACTATAGAAAACATTTTTACTAAAATATTGTGTGTTGATATCTCACTGTAGAATTGAAAAATGCTTCGAAGTGCCTCAATAGGTCATGCCAATTTGGTATCATCACCCGTATTACACACAGTGTACATTAAGTTGTAAGAGACCATCCTAAAGTATTATTTTCACTAATGGTAAGTTTATAAACCTATCAAAATGTCATTTTAACATGGGGGAGTGCATCAGAATGAATAAAGGGTTGCTGTATATACAGTACACTACCATTCTCTCAACTATACAGAAAGAATTAAAGATGAATGAAAAACAAACAAAATCCATTATGCTAAAAAGCAACAAACTTGCATAGAAAAACATAAGCTTGAGTTGATAGTTCCTAATTTGTGTGAACATACTAATCTTTGGCATTTTATTCCAAAGGAAGAGGGTGATAGCTGCCCAACTGCCTGCCTTCCAGTCTCTCAGCAAAACTATTTCTAAATTAGATCCCTTCTCATCTTACATATAACGTATCTCATTGGCCTGACCAGCTTCTTCTTGCCATTTATTTCCTTTTTGATCTCCTTATTTATTGACTCATTCCATTTATATTTAGTATTTTATCATCCAAACAGAGTTGAATTCAAAATTTGTCCCACTTAGGGCAGGCTCATTAAAATGAAAGGGACTTTAGTTACAACTAGCCATAGCTACTGATACTCTTCCATAGTAGAATGGAGATACTGACACTCTGCACAATGTGATATACATTAAACAGAGACCATTATCATACCATATGCTATGCCACCTTTGTCAGCGTTGTAACACTGAATTAGTCTTTGGTAGCAATGAAAGCTCCTCAACCAGGTTCAACCAGTTGCCTTAAGCGCTCTCTGTTCTTTCCTGTTCTAAAGAATTATGCTCAGAGGGTCATAACTAACTTAAAATCAATTAATTTCAATGGTTGCATTGTATCCAAGCCAATAAAATAAAATAAAATAAAATAAAATAAAATAAAATAAAATAAAATAAAATAAAATAAAATAAAATAAAATAAAATAAAATAAAATAAAATAAAATAAAATAAAATAAAATAAAATAAAATAAAATATGGTTCATGGATCTATCTGATCAAATCAATGCAATACTCTAATGTATAAAAAGGGAGAAATAGGCCAAAGCATAACATTGAGGTATCATTGCTCAGCATCCCAAATTTATGACATCTTTTACTCCATGGAGGTGCTCTGGTATTCTGATTCCATGAGGGCCAGTGTAATGGTCTTCTATCTGGGGGAGAAGGTACTTTTTGTTTGTTTAATATATTCGCATTGGTTTCATTGTTTTTAGCCACTTAAGAGTTATATTTGTGTAAGGTGGGTGACGATTTAAATCAAATCAAATCAAATCAAATCAATCAATCAATTGCCCTAAAATAAATACAGGTCTCTTTCTGTAACAAGGACATTATTATTCAGGATAGCTTCTCTCAGGACATTTAAACTTCACAGTGAGTTTTGCTTTGTTTTGTTTTAGATTAAAGCCAGCTGGAAAAGATTTTCAGATTCTAACACATAGTCTGATAATGTCGCTTCACTTTTCCAGCTCAGACCCATTAGAATCTGCACTGCTCTCTTGGCTGTAGGAATAACTATTTAGAGCACACAAGCAGGGATTGACTTGTAGACTAGAACTCCCTTTTCTCCCCAGATGATACTGAAAATCTGATTGCAGCCTTCTCTAAGATTCAGAAGCATTGGGGTGTATCAGTAACATATAAAGAAAACACAGAATATGAACCGTAAGTTATCATCCAGAGGAAGTAGTTTCTTCTTCAATGTTTTATGAAAAAAATGTTTTTTCTCAGAACATCCTTGTCCAACTTTGGTTCCTTGAGAAGTCATGGATACAGCTGATACCTGATGCAACCAAATTTGCCAATGATCAGGGTGGTAGCTATAGCATCAAATCTACAAAATCCTGCTTTACATAAGCAAAACTTTCTGAACTTTTTGATCTCATAAACGGTGGATGCATTAGAATTATTCTTGGAGACAGAGAGAGATGATGAAAGTGAGCCTACCACATACATCTGTATGAATTTCCTTTGAGATAAAGCAGGTCTATCATGACTATATCTGTTTGTATCCAATAGTTGCCAAGGAATCATTCACTCTCTGATGCCACTTTTAATGTGGCAATATGAGGATCTAGAAACAGATTCTCTCCTGCCACACCCCATGTAGTATGTATGTATGTATGTATGTATTTATTTATTCTTCAAATTTTGCCACTGCCCACCTCCTCAGAGAAGAGGGACTCTGGGCAGTTATTTCTTCCAGAGTCATTTTTCCCCCCTGCCCCCCAAATTTCCTTACCTGAGACAACTTATGTCTTTCATCATCCAACACTTTGTACAAATTGACATTTGCCCTCCAGTTCATGCAAAGAAAAAAGCATTCACGTGCAGATTTGGAATATAACAGGACTGCACATTAATTAATCTGAGCAGATCTCCAAAGTGGTGCTTCACAAAGTACCCCTTGAGCCCCCACCAGCATAACATTTTTTGAAACGCCATGGCACCCTGCTTCTGAGTGGGAAGGCAGAGAGGCCACAGTAGTTTGCTTGTCAAATGCTACATCTGCTAATGTGCAGTGCATGTGGACGGCATGCCAGCACATGAGAAAAAGCCACATCTATCAAGGGAAAGTGGCTGATGAGGCAAATCAGCCTTGCCTTGGTGCTTCATTATGTCAAAGCAGAATGACACACCCGCACAAGACAAAACACCTTGTTGAGGCATATTGACTGGAATTGTCAGGAGCCTAGTAATTACATCTTTGTGAATTCCACTATAGAGTGATCACTTCTCCCCTGCCAATGCCTTTCTTCAAAACAAAGTTATCTCCTACTTCCTGCCCTTCTTCAAAGGACTGGGAGAAATCTCAGAGTAAAGTAAAGCAAATTGTTCACAAACACATTTAAAACTGCACAGGTTGAGAAGAAATACTTTTAGAAACTGCTGAAATAAAATGCATTTGGAAATTAACAGATTTTTTTAACTAGATTGCAGATTGACATTGAAATGGAACAGAGCATACTTAACTTGTTTATCAAATCAATGCTAAGTTTTTGCTAGCATTAATTTGATAAAAAATATAATGTTCAAAGGCAGTTGTCCAATAAAAACACAAATAAGTACAATAAGAAACAAATGCCAGCAGCCAGAACATTAAAACCCATTTTGGCAGTAAAACAGCATAGATGCCAGAATTTCTGTCTGAATAAATGGAAGGACTGAAGGACTTTCAAGAAGGTCAGCAAAAGTGTTATAACAGTGTTGCATCATGTTACCTTCAAGTGTCTATGGAAAATAATCTGGCAGCAGAATTGTAAGGGCAAGCTTACATGGAAAAAGTAATATAGATCAGAAATAGATCTGTCTACCTTACAGTACTCCAGAGCACCACAATGAATTTAATTATTCCTTTTGTTTTTGCTGTACTGGCTCTATAACTAGTTAAGAATGTTTCAGATTAATGCAGTTGTATATAAACTTAAATGGACCATAGTTAGACAAACAGATGAAAAGAATTATATCAGAGATTTCTCTATAGCCTGGCATTGTGGCAAGCAGATGCTGAACTAGATTGATTACTGGTTTGACCTAATGTGATTTCTTTAAATCACCTGCATTCTTGATCTGTTGACTCTGATTACTAGCCCCATAACTCTTAGCCTAATTACTCCCACACTTCTAAAAGGGGGAAAAAAAAACCTCTCTGTACTACCCATAAGGATGCCTTATCACACAGTCACCTGTGTTGGTCTCTAAGGGAGCATTGCCCAGGGCAGTGACCTCCAGATATGTTAAGGCTACAACTCCTAGAATTCCTAACTAGTTGAGCCAGATACCTTCCTAGTCTTTATTTATCTGTAGTTGTCATTATGGTATGGATTTTGAAATCAAAGGTTGCACTGCGTAAGGGGAGAAGAGAAGGAAAAACAGGTGGGGAGATGAAAGGAAATGAAACGAAACCAATTAAATGCTAATACATTCCTTTACAAGTTATTTATTTATTTAACTACTTAATTTTATTGCACCACTGAATCCTCATATAGTACTCCCTATCCTACCTCTTCACATCTTAATTGACACCAAGTTTTTAAACAAATTAGAAGTAATTTAAGCAAACAATCCACAGTTCTCTCATATGCACATTCTCTCCCTGCTCTATAATCAGTTTCACAGACAGAGGAGATGGAATGAACTTTTTTACTGGTGCACAACTGCATTTGTCTCCTGGCAGGCCAAAACTTCCACCATCACCCATCTGCCCTGTACTGTAGTTTGTGCTCCCAAGATACAATAAATAAATATATAAATAAATATTTCCCCCCCTGCCTCTGAAATTGTTTAATTTGATTGATGTATATGGAAAGAAGACTTATGGACCTTATTAGGGACAGTGCTTAAGATAGTAACAAGAACTGTTCAACACTTTTACATCTGTTATGAAGAGTTATTGTATGAGTACGGGCAGGGGTGTCTGCATATGGCTGCATCATATATAAAAAGCAAATGAAGCTTTGATTTGGTAGGGCAATGATGCAGTCTTGCAACAGACAAATCACATGTAAGGGGCCAGTGGTTTTGTTTCCTTTGAAAGTGGGTTTGGGGTGAGAGGGCTCTTTATTTTTCAAACTATGTCAAATCTACTCATTACACCTATCTAAATCAACCCTGATTCAGTTTAAATTGGAGATTTCAGGTTCAGAAACCATTATTTGATGCAAATAGATCTGATATTAAAGAGTCAATTAAAACAAAACAAAACAAAACTTAAGTTATAATGGGGAAAATTGCAGTACCTGCAATTGCTTTATATCTGGCACCACAGGATAAAAACAGCCAGGATATTAGCCCCTTGACAGGCTTAATCAATCAATCAATTTATTATGGCCGTAGAACAGTATGAGCAGAGTGCTTAGTGAATATATATAGATATATCTTAATAGATAATAAATGAAATAAAATTTCAGACAAAGTTAAAATACATTTATAAAACAACCTAACTAGTATCTAGGCTATTATCCCTGTCAGGTACATTCAGTATCTATATATTCATATATCTATATCTATATATCTATAGATATGGATGTGGATATATCCCCTGTACACTTTTCTAAGGCAGAGTTAGTAGGGAGGAGGAAATAACAGAATAGCAGCCTCCAAACTGTCCAGGAAAAAAAAAAAAAGCTAATTTATGCTGAGCAAATGCAACTCTACTCATTTTTTTGAAAGCTAGTTAATAAAATAAGCTCTTACTTTTCTAGAGTACCTGGCTTTCACTTGTGGGTGAGGTACTTTGCTGCCTCTGTTCACTAGGGTTTGAGGGCTGCCAAGAGGGGCTGGCAGAGTTCCTGGGAATAACTCCATCATTGTTGGCTATAGTAGGATGTCCAGAAGTTGAAGTTTGTTCTCTTGTAGGCAGGACTCAGTTGTGTCAAGGTTGTAAATTGCTGGCTATACTTCACTGAGGCAGCAAAAGTTGGCTTCTTTTAAAGGAGGAAAGCATGATACAGTGTCAAAGAAATAGACTGTCACCTTCATAACCTTATCAACTCCTAATCTTAGGAGAAGTAAAAATTTAAGTCAGCATCTGTAACAGTTAGCCTGGCATTCATTTCTTCCTTTTTGAAAGACTTAAGCCTGCCTTAATCATGAAGAATACAAAATTAAGGTCTGACCAGACTTCATACCAGTCAATCTGATCCCTTCCAGATTGGAATCTGGAGCCATTTTCAGAGTGCTGTGAGTTTAGTTCAGCTTCCTTTTGTACTGGCAAGACCAACAGAAAATACTTAAGACTCATTATTGATCACATTAAAGAAATGGAGAACTGAAAATTGAAAGCTGGAAAGGTGAATGTTGCCCAGAGTAATGTTAGCCTGTTTTTTCTGAATAGCTCTGTGGGACAGAAAGTTTAATGAGATGATTTAATTGATTGTCTCAACCCATACCTGCTGTTTTTAACATTCTTCATGTATAGAAATGAAGTTGTATATTGTCTGTCACAGCCTCAAAATCTGCCTAAAAGCAGTATCATTCTGAAGGCTGAACAGTGCTTCTAATCCACCTGATTTGGTCTGATGCTTCAAAGTATAGTAGGTTTTCACCTTGATTCCTGACTCTACTATGAAGCTTCATTGAATCAAAGCATCCATTTTAACTTTGCACATCTGTAGTTTTCTTGTTAGTTTTGTCTAGTCTCAGAAAGGTTAGAAAGTTTGTCACCAATTTTTAAGACTTGTGATCAGAGGGCCTCTGAGGGACTGCAAAAAAAAAAAAAAAAAAAAAGTTCAGGGAATTCTGGTTGCCATCTTTGATATAGATATTACTTTTTGTAAATGCTGAACAATTGCCATACCTACACCTCCAAAACACCACCACCACCACCACCACCACAGTGGAAAGGTATGAAAATATGACTATCAGTACTGTAATTCTTGCCTATAGATCTTGATCTAGTTCCATATCTAGATACCCTTCTCTCTCTCTCCCTCTCTCTTTTAATTTTCTTTCTTTCTTGCATAACTATCAGGGTGTGCTGGGCTTCTCAAATATATCCATTTACAGGTATCCAAAATTGTAGTAGTAGTAATAGTTGTAGTAGTACTAGTTGCAGCATCTAAATAGGTAAAATAAGCAAAAGAATTAGTCCTACGTGAAATTGACTATGTTTGGACACTGAATGACAGGAAGTAGGAGTACAGGGACAAGAGCAAACAGGAGGCTATCTGATCATGCAGTACTTGCTGTAGCTTTATTTTTAAGTTACAGTTTAAATAAAGGTCAATGATTGATGGTAAATGTTGATGGAAAACATTAATTTTATGAAAGGATTTGAAAGAAGGAAAAGGTTAGCACATTGCCTATTTTACAAAGGGAGCTTGGGCATGAAGAGCAGCAGGCAAACCTGCTTGGGACATTTAAGCTGGTCTTCCTTAACCTTGTTATCTCCCATTTGCTTGCTTTCTTGTTTTGTTTCGTTTTTTGCTTTGTTTTGTTCTGATGAGTTTACCTGGACATTAGCCTCACTCAATCCAGTTAGGCTTTTAGTCACCGCCCATCTCCCTCAAAAGGCTTGCTTAAAATGTTCTAAGATATTTTCAAATTTTTAAAACCATTTTTTTTCTACTTTTTATGGATTTTTTTCTTCATTTCCTGTTCAGTAACATTCTGATGGCTGAGATTCAGGCTCTAGCATTAAGCTTCACTAAGAGGTAGGAAAGGGATATATGTGGTTGCTAGATCTTTCACTGAATAATAGCCTCTTTAGTGGTCATTTTCCATTCTTCCATTAAATCCCAAGATAAAGTCTCCTCTTGAGTTTGTGTGTGTGTGTTTTCCATACATCATAAAGCATGGGCAGCCAAAGAAGTTGTAGACTGAAGGAAAAACGGTTAACAGAAAAGAACAACATCAGCACTCTTGGACACTTCTCATAAAGAAAGCTCAAAACCCCCACTTTCTGAAGAAGTTCAAATCTACCCTGATAATGGAGGGGGGAAAAGAGAAGCCCCATTCACAGGGAAAGAAATCTTTCTGGGAATTGGATGATAGATTTTGACATAGTATTATTTCTTATTAAGGGTACATAAAAATAGTGCTTTAAGTCCGAATAGGTTGATCCTCTCTTATACTCACAATCAGTCCAAGAGGTTGGTTAGGCTTATAGAAAGTCACAGACCAAGATTAACCAGTAAACCTCATGCCTAGGATTAAATAGGATAAACTCACTGAAATTACTCTCAGCTCTTGAAGAAAGAATGTTGCCTTTAGAATGTCTTCAAAGGTGGCTTTACACTCAATTTGTGCTAATCCCTCTATCTACTGAAATCCCACTCCTACAAGCCTACTTTCCAGATTGGAACTGGATGGAGAACTGTAGTAGGAAATGGGTACTCTTTCTGTGGGCTGAAACTCTCTCTCTCTCTCTCTAACTAGTGCAAGGAGGCTGTTGGAGAAACCCTTTATCCTCATTTGTTAGACTAGGTTTGTGGAAGGCTAGGGAAAAAAACTTGCAGATTCAAAAACTTCTATGACTATTCAGTATTGTGTATACAGTACCTTAACCTTATACAGAGCAGCTGCTATATCTTTTCACTTCTTGAAATATTCTTTTCCAGATAACATGTACTCGGTCTACTTACCCTCCCAATATCCTAGCAAAGTGAACCCACACTGACTTAATTTGGAAGCTAGACATTTCTCAGAAGAAAAAATCCCCAAGCCTGTGCAAAAGGATTGAGATTTGCTTTAACGTAGTGATTCAAGACATGGAGGTGATTTTGCTTCAGTGAAGCAAAAAAGCCATCCAGTTCAACTTGATGAGGCAATCCGTAGGCTTTGAACTGCTTTTGGCCAGTGTAACAAGGCAAGGTCATATTTACATTATTCTCCATGCTGGTTGAAGAACTTTCATGCTGTGTGGGTTTTCTACCTACAGTGACATTACCTACAATTTTTACTGAAGCCATCTAGCCTGAAAGAACATCAGCATGCCTTGAGGCTGATAAGTTTTAGTATCGAGTGAGGGACTCTTGGCAATACTTTTTTCAACCCCACATCTTGGAAGGTGATCCAGTTTGGGTGAACAGGTCAATTGGAGGCAATTGTTACCCAAGGAAGCACAATTCAGCCACCTTCTCCTGACCCGCTCACCAAACGCCACCCAACCTATTAGAAGATTAGCAGCATGTGAGGAAGTTCCACATGTTTGCATGTCTCCTTGGACCAACTTTCCTTAAACACCCATCTCATTCTGCAGAGCATGATGCACATAATAAGAACTCGGCAGTAGTTAAATAAAGGAAAGGTAAACCTGATTCTTATATGTTGTTCTTTCCATGATCCATAAATTATCTGACTTAACATTTCTCTGCTTTTTGCAAACCCTACCTGTTCATAATAATACATCTCTCTCCATGTATGGCATTATTGTTCTATGCGGGAACTTATGAAAAATGGTAGTTCTGTAATTTGCTTATTCTCTTGTATCTCTTTTATTGGAACAGATGTATATACCAAAGTTTTCCAATCTCTAGGGCAGACTGTTTTGCTATTTATTTGTTAACAACTGTTAGCACTTTATATAGCTCTTTCTCTGCAAAGTTCAATGGGTATTTCATTTGTAATTGGTTTCCCTTCCAATGAGATAGCCTCTTTATTGCCTCTTGATCCTCACTTTCTAGATTTAGATCCTGAATATATTCTCTTTCTGAAAATGTATAGTATCTTATTTAACAATCCCATTTGTAAAAAGTTTCAGTAAATTCTCTCCATGGATACTTCAACCTCATTTGCCTGTAGAAAGTTATCTTCTATTACCTGTTGTATCTTTTAGCATTCCTTCTTCATTTGTAAAGTTTTCTGTGATTTCTCTGATCTTCTTCAAAAACTACTCTCATTTTCATTTTCTTGTTATTTTCTTGTATTTGTTGACATTCTTGACTGAGACATCTTCCCTTGCCTTTTTTTGCTTTTAAGTGAAAGTCTGCATTTTCTTACATCCTTGTTACCCCTTACATTCACTGTCATGTAAATTAAATATACTGAATCTCTTCCTTATGTTGATCTTCTATTCAGACTGCATGGCCTCCAGGACAAATCTTGCTGGCATACTTTAATATTGCCTCTTTCTAATTTGACTACAGTTAATTTGCTATTTTAATAAGGCTGATTAAGACACTCTTCATACAGAGCCATTAACTGAATAATATGGGTGAGAGACATACTTACTCAGGGCAGGTCTTTGAAATCAATGAGAAAATGTTTCTCCCTAATATGACCAAATCTGAATCAATCAGATCAAAATTAATATTCTGCTTTCCAGCATAGGCAGAAAAGTAGAAACAAGCAGTGAGCAATAAGAAACAGAGACAATATTATAAAGTAGCATAGATGACATACAAGCCCTTGAATTTGAGCACCCTCTAAAGATGAATTTTTCAGTGGTGATTGTTTGATAACTAGAGCCACATATGAAATATATGTTTATATGTGTGTGTGTTTGCATATATTATCCACTCTTATGCAGTCTATAATTTTCATTTCCACTTTATGCATCTAATTAGATGGGATCTTGCTTATACCACCTCAGTCCTCAATGTGTTTTGTGGGCCATATTAAATACAGTACATATTACTCAGTGCCTTCGTTTTCTCTAGAATTGCTTAGTGAATTGCAGCTAAGTTGGACTCATGCATAGAAAAAGGAGAGAGAATTAAAAAACAAAACAAAACTGTGCTTTGGTGGTAAGTAGAGTTTTTGTATAAATGTATTATTCCAATATGGGGAAGATATTTTTGTTGTTGTTGTTGCTGTTATTAAGCAAGTTGCCTGTAGGGAAGGAATAAACTTCTTCATTTCTACAAAAAAGTGATCTCAATTAAGATAAGCTACTGGCCATTTATTTTAGAGGAAATACTTATGGTAGCTGCATGCTATATATGTAATATACTGTGTAGTAGGCCATTAGTCTTAGTCTTAGATACCACCTGATTCTCAGATATTTTCTTGTATATCCTGTACAATACCATTTGAATACTTAATTCAAACTTGTTTCAAGCAAGGATTTGCAATCTGAAAAAGTTAAATGCTAAAAAAAGTGTTCCATCTTGTTCTGCTGCCAGCTTTAAATGGAAATATGTCAATATAATTAAAAGTTTCCGTTGTTAGTCATGGCGACTATTGTGACAAATGTTTATATAAAATAAAATTTGCTGCAGATGGCTTTGAATAAGTTGCCTGAGAATTGCTATTTAAAAGGATTAAAACATAAAATTTCCATTCTTATTATCTCATCTTTAACTTTGAGAGAGAGTTGGTACATGATTTAAGATACTGAGGTAGATACAGTACATATAGATAAAGATATATATACTGTATAGATACATGCACACACACTCAGATACAGAAGCCTACTGGATCCTGTTCCCTTCTTTCAGGCATTCCACAAAGGGACTTTGTGCTATGGTTTCTGAATGGTCCTAGTGTCCTATCTTCTACAAACTTAACTTAGCCAAATCCTGGATGCTGAGGATCTTGAAGTAGTAGTTCACTTCAATGCAACAGTATGGACATACCTAGATTCTCCATTCTAATTCTCCATCCCAAGAAAGTTCCACTCTTGATCTTTTCTTGGAGAATTGGGCTACTCTAAAAGCGGGAAGGGAAGGGAAGGGAAGGGAAGGGAAGAAATGATAAATTTGTTTATTAAAGAATTTCATTCAGGGGTTGAGAGAAATTAAGAATTTTGGATTTCAATAATCAACAGTGCTCCCCTTAAATAAGAAGGACTTTGTAAGCAGGTCACCATTCATTATTAAAATCAAGTCTCTTGAAGGGTTTGAATGATCATGGATAGAGAAAGGTCTTGACTTTATTATTAGCTCTACTTGAATCTGTTTCATTGTCACCTCCATTTGTCCTGAGTGGTTGGGTAAGTTGCATTAAATACTAATCTGGTGCAGTAATCAACTTATTTATTGACAAATCCAGCAAGTAATCAGGCTCATTGCATTCAGGGAATGACATCACAATTTCCTACAAACACCTCTTTACTTCACAGAAAAAAGCCACTCACCTATCAGTCTGAAATTTGGCAAGAATATTTCACACAAAAAGGGTACCTTGCTGACACTTTCAAAATAAAAAAGCTACTTAAACAACATAGATAGAGAGATAGAGAAAAAGAGAAAGAGATCAACCTGCTAACTACTTCCAATGACACATTTCATTGCTTCCTGATGTCTACCATAACTTCAATGTTTTCTGATGAAGAACAAACATTTTCCCTTATACTTGACTATGAGATACAGGGCTCTTTTTATTCTCCAAATCTCACTCCAAAACGGAGTTCTAGAGTGACTGATAACTAGCTTAGGTTGTTTCTGGAGCACTGAAATTAAATAATCAAACTAGATTAGGTGGTTTCCATGCTTCCTTACTTACTCCAGTTACAGTACATAAGTTCAAGAACAGAGAAGTGCAGTCTGACTAGAAGCCTAGTGTCCTGTTCAGACTATGAGGTGGCCAGGCAGATTTAATATCAAAAATACTCTTTATTAAATAACGATTTACAATAAATAAGTCCTTAGAATCAAGAGGTAGACTGGTTTCAATCAAGACCAACTGGGTAGCAACAAGGAAACCAGCAAGGTTGCAGGGTGATATGGTCGTAAAACAGCAGAGCAGGATTCTCTTTTGGAGGCTGGAAGGCTGGCAGAAGCTAAGGCATGTGGCACTAATAGAACTGGGATCAAATGACCACAAACTGGAACACCACTCAAAGTAGGCAGGCACTGGAATGCTGGGTGAGGCTGGATGGAGCCCTCTGGATGAGTCTTGGTTCTAACAACAGGACTGGACTGGACTCGGTCACTCAGGCTGGACTGGATATTCAAAACTGGAGACTAGGAACAAGGCTGGGAACTTGAAGCAAGACTATACTTGGCTGGAGGTACTAGGTTGGGCCCAATACTCTGGACTAGATACTCAGAGCAAGGCTGAGAACTTGAAGCAAGACTGGACTTGGCTGGAGGCACTGGGCTGGGCTGGATACTCTGGACTACAGACTCAAAGCAAGGCTGAGGACTTGGAGCAAGACTGGACTCGGCTGGAGATTCCTGGCAAGGCTGGAAGCTAGGCATAAGACAAGACTGGACTGGAAGTTCTCGACTAGGCAAGGGACTCGAGATATGACAGGACTGGACCACAGGTTCTAGACAAGGTTGCAGACCTAGTTCACAACAAGATAGGTGTGAAACACCGGAACAATGTCATGCAACCTGGACGTGGCAAGACTGGGCTGAAGTTCCAAGGCAAGGCTGGAGATCAAAGGCACAATGAAGCTGTACTGGAGACTTTGGACAAGGCTGGGAGCTAGAAGCATGGCAAGGCTGAACTGGAGATTCAAGGCAAGCCTGCAGACTTGAAGCATGATGAGACTGGACTGGAGACTCTGGACACAGCTGGAAACTCAAAGCCAGACTGGAATCACACCTGGAACGTGCAAAAGGTGTATGCAGAGAACCGAAGCTGGATGTGAGACTGAGGTTGCTGGGTCCGGTGAGGAGAAAATCCTCAATGGCAGCGGATGCAGGATCCAAATCCTCTCTGATGGGAAACACTGGCGCTGATTCCTTTCTGACATGGGTAAGGATTCTTCAGCTGGAACTGTGAGGTCAAAGGATCAGTTGTCTCCGGCAGCTTGCTCTTCGCATGTCTGCCTTTTATGCCGATCCTTTCTGTGCCTATTCCTTTCTGTAGCCAGTCAGGCTGCCTTCTCCTTCACGTGCTTTTGTGCCTGTTGTTGGCATGCACTGATTGGAGGATTCAGATCCTCCTCCAAAGACTGGCCAATCAGCGTCTGTGACTCTTCCCATGCTGCTGACTCATCTCTGGGTTTTGCTTTCCCGGTTTCAGCCTGGTACATTCTTATTGCCCCCCTCTGACTCAGAAAGAGTTTTGTTTTCTGAGTCAGAGGCTGGCTGGAATCTCACATCTAGAATATATGACACAAGGTTCATTAGGCAGCACACAGCCACCCTTCATTGAACCCTAACTGCAAGGAGAAAGCTAGATCCATATATGAACAGGATCAGGTCTCTTGTTTATTGGTTTACTGATAGGTTAGATAAAATGATACATAGTTTTATCTGGTCCAAAAAAGTGCACAGTTGGCACACTAGCCATGAAGTACATGAAAACTGAGTTTCCAAGAATTGAAAAATGAAATTATATCTTGCATGGATCACATACTGTCTTCTAAAACTGATGTGCCACAGTCATTTCCCTTGGTGCCTGTCAGACTTTCTGCCATCTGAGTATCTATCTATCTGTTGTATCTATCATGCCACTCTTCACCATCATCCCATTTGAGAGTCCAGGTTTTTATCTCAAAGTATAACTTACTGCTCAGAAGAAAGCTTTCCCCTATAGTAGTAGCTTTGCAAATGAAAAGGGACCTTCAAATTCTAAGCCAATTGTATAACAAGAACCCAGGTTGTCATGAAACACATGGATCTGTTCCCATTTTATTTCAATATCGTTTCAGCAATCAAGGAGAGTTTCATTTAAAAAGTGGCAACTGAATATGCACAGCTAGCGGCTATCATATTGTATGCATATTGAGATAAATACTTATCAAGCAGGAGCAAAATTAATAGATACACTCATAATATGTTTGATTTTAATTAGGATTGGAATAAGGGTATCAGAGAAAAGGAACTCAAGCTAGTCATACATTTAAATACTGCTAGCTGGGAAAATTCCTATTTCAAGCCTATTATTTTCAAACTTCAGTGGTATGCTAAACAGAAGGGCAATCAATCATCTATTTAAAACCTTAGCAAAGATTTCAAAGCATGTTGCTGCCATCACCATCTTAAAGCTATATCTAACAAACAAATTCAAAATATTTATGTGAAAAATCCATTTGGCAAGAAAGTGCCAAAGCAATAATATATTTGTTTGGGTGCCAAGTCACTGATCAGCCAAATTACTTTAAAATATTTTCCCCTAACAAGGATGAAATCATCCAAGCATTCTTGTCTTAATTACTTAGCAACCTAGTTGAGATATGTCTATTTCCAGAAATTTGTGATGCAGTAAAAAATGTGTTTATCACTTCAAGTATAAGCTGAACACTGCAATTTAAATGTGCCTTGAGGTTAAATGATAACATCCTTGGGTAGAAATTGTCATAGAATTGCTGTAGTCTCCTAACATCAAATCTAAGCTCCAAAAAATGGATTACTTTCTACACAGCTTCAATAGTACAAAACACCATGCTAATATGGTGGTACCAATGTGATTCTAAATAGAGGGATGGGATGGGATGGGATGGGACCGGGTAGGACAGGACAGGATGGGATGGGATGAGACAGGATAGGACAGGACAGGACAGGACATTCACTGAAGCTCACTGATACTAAATGTAGTTATGTAGTCCTCAAAATAAGCTGCCTCCAATCACAGAAGTAGTATATAACCATGAGGGTTAGCAGCTTCTTGTAGCCTGATCACTTTTGTTATCATAGTAGTGTTTTTGGATTGAAAGAAAAGTGTGAAAGGACCCCGCTCCAAGGCTGACTAATAAGAATTTTAACTAGTTAAGTTGTGAATATTATTTTAGTATGTAAGCTATGAAATATTATTTTATAGGGAATATTTATTTATTTTAAAGAATTTAGAGAGCCAAATATCTCAATCTAGCGACTCCAGAGGGCTAACGGTAAATGTAAGAGGTGTGTTGGTTAGGGACATGCATGTGCATGCCCTTTTGTATGCAGACAATGCTGCACTGTTGGTCAAGAAACCAAATGATTTGCAATGAATGCTAAATAGAGTATATGATGCAACAAGGAACAACTGAACATTGTAAATAAATGCTGAAAAACTAATAAATGTATTGGCCTACTGTTGTTTTTGTTGTTGTGCCTTCAAGTCATTGTTGACTCTTGGGGACCATCTGGACAAGTCCCAGAAGTTTTCTTGGCAAGATTTTCGAAGTGATTTGCCATTGCCTACTTACTAGGGCTGAGAAAGAGTGACTGGCCCAAGGTCACCCAGTTGGCTTTATACCTAAGGTAGGACTAGAACTCACAGTTTTCTTGTTTCTAGTCTGGTGCCTTAACTACCACACCATGGGTGTCCAGCCTTTTGGCTTCCCTGGGCCACATTGAGTGAAGAGGACTTGTTTTGTGCCACACATAAAATATATAATATAGTTAATGCATATAAGTAATAAAATTTCATACACACACACACACACACACACTGTCACGCAATGTCATGAATAAGGCGTGATTGTGAAGTGAAGGATATTTTTCTCTGGGAAGATAGGTCTTATAAAAATCCAGTAGAGACAAGATCAAAATTTTCTTTGAGTTGAATGTCTGTTTGCAACTCTATGCATTCCATTTGAAAATTTGAAGGTAATGTAGTTATGTCAACTGAAAATGGAGTAAAAAATACATCGAAATATTGATGATTTTTCCAGAAATCTTGAAACCTGTTCTCAAATTCCTGTATCAAACTAAAAAGCAAGGCTACGTATTTCTTGCTGTTCACAGACTGTGTTTAGCCAATGTATTAAAATGTATAAAATTATTTTCCACTACCTGAGCTTGCCGTATTTTAAGTTTCATTTCAAACACTGTTATGGTTTGAAACATTGCAGTGATAAGTTGATTTTCACCTTGAAGAAGCATTTTTAACTCATTTAAATTATTGTCAAATCCACCAAAAATGCCAAATCTGTGAGCCATTTTTCATCTTCAAGTTCTGGCACAAATTTTCTTTTTGATTCCATAAATGACTTGATTTCATTTCGCAAATCATAAAATCTCTGCATTTTTACCTCCGCATATTTCAGAAAAGTAAATGAAGTCCCCATAATCAGCATCCATACTTTTAAGGAACTCCTGGAATTGGCAATGATTCAATCCCTTGGCCCTTATGAAAGTCACTGCTTTGATGACAATTTGCATGACATTATCAATTTTTAAAACTTTAACACATAAATTTTCTTGATGTAGAATGCAGTGATACTTCATCAAACGTGAGTTGCCGGCAGCACTTGCATCGTCTTCTATTTTGTAAGTCCCTCACTTTTACCAACCATCGCCGGGGTGCCATCAGTAGATATACCAGATATGTTGACAATGGTTAAAGAAAATCACTTTAATGTCATTTTTACTGCTTTGTACAAATCAAGAGATTTAGTTGTGCCTTTTAATGGCACCAAAGAAGCCATTTCTTCAGTGACATTATATTTGTTATCAATACCTCTAATAAAAATGGCAAGCTGAGCCATATCTTTAGCATCAGTACTTTCATCCACTGCCAAAGTTTTACTCTTCAAAACTCTTTTGATAGATTTTCCTGTTTCTTCAGTTCGCCTGGCTATAGTGTGGTGAGACAAACTGATTTTAGAAAAAACACTTTTTTTTTAGGACAAATTATATCTGCCACACTTTCCATACATTGCTTAATAAACTCACCATCCATAAATGGTCTGATTTTTTTGCAATCAGATTTGCTACCAAATAACTAGCTTTTATAATAGAGTCCTTTTGAATTGTGACTTTTTAAAAAAATTGTTGAGACAACAGATTTTTTTCAGTTCCACTAATTTATCTTTACAACAAATTCCTTGATTCACTTCGAATCTGGCAGCGTGTTTTTCCATATAATGCCCTTTTAAATTGTAGTATTTGAAAACTGACACATTTTCCCTACAAATTAAGCATAGCGCCTTAATATTTGTCTTGACAAAAAAAGTACTCATCTGTCCGTTTTTCATTGAATACTCTTCCTTCATCTGCAATTTTTCTTTTCTTTTTTGCATTCTGTTTTCTCTTGAAATGATGTTGAAGCCATGCTGAAATAAATTTATTTAGGAATATATATATATAAAGAAATAACACAACCAGCCCATTGTAAATTTTTAGATAGGTAAAGAAATAAAGCAGAGTTTAATAATCAAGTAAGAAAACTTACATGTCTACTTAATAATAATAACAACAACAACAACAACAATAAATGCCTGTCATCACAGAACACATGTAGGTAGGTTGAAATATTATATATAATGCCACAAGCCGACATGTGTAGCGGGTAGTGGCAGCGTTAGCACTACACTGCCCCCTCCCCTACACAGCGTTCTGTTGTTTCTACCTCTGCAGTCTGTGCTTGAGTCACAAAAAGAATCACAAAATAATGTTAAAAGTTTACGATTTTGGCGGGCTGCATTACTAGCTGTTCAGGGCCGCATGCAGCCCATGGGCCCAGGTTGGACATGCCTGCACTATACCATACTGGCTCTCTTTTTGTCATGCCTTAGTAGAATGAAGAAAATAATGAAAAAGATGTACAAATACTGGTAGAAATGTGAAATAAAATTGGGTGACCAGTACAAAGAAATACATTGATATAGTTTGAGTTGATTGATTATATGTCATGAAGTCCATCTTGACTTGTACTGACCACGTAGATATATTTTCACCATGATGATCTGTCCCTAATCTGCTCCTTCCAATGGTGCACTCATTGCTTCTGTAACTGAGTCCATCCACCTTGCTGCTGGTTGTCCTCTTTTTTCCTTCCACCTCTCCCAGCATTACAGCCTTCTCCAGACAGCTAGGACTCATAAAGTGTCTGAAGTAGGAGCCTGGTCTTTTGTGTCTCTAATGAGAACTCTGAGTTGATTTGTTTAATGGTCCATTTGCTTCTTTTCTTGGCTGTCCATGGTATTTTCAGGTAGGCGGTTGTTGTCACCTCCTTAACATCTTCTAAAGTCAAACACATATTTTCTTAGGACTGGACAGTCACCATGTGAGCCAAGAAAAAGGCACAGTTTCTTCAAGGAGCTGCTGACATATACAGTAAGGATACCCACATAAGATCTAAAGCACTTTCCTGCTGCAGATCGTTCATGAAGAGGTATAATGAATGGTTTAAATTAGAATTAGTTAGATTTCCTGCTTTAATTTCTGTACATAGACAGGAACCTTGTATAATTTCTTCATAGAGACAGGAACCTTGAAATTTAAATAGCATTTCATTGGAGATGAAAACATGTTGCCATCTAGGGCAAGAGGAGGCAATGTGATGACTTCCAGATATTTTATGTATAATCCATCACTATGTCTTATTTGCTATTGTGCATATAGCCATATTTTCTACAATAAAATGGTTCAGTGAATCAGTTTTGTAAGCCATTATATTGGTTATATCAGTTTACTGTAGAAAGTCCCGGTATCTAAGAAGCTTTCAATCTGACATTGGGGAATGTACAGTAGCTCAGTTTATTAGCTCACAGGCTTGGAAGGTTTACTGATTGGGCCTGATCTGAATGGTTGTTAACTGAGTCATGCAACAAAATGTTGCAGGGTGACATGCTCCTCTCAGATTTCTGCTCTATTCATCTTTCCCCTGAGTAGTTATTTAAAAAAAAAAAAAAATCCTGCTCCCTTAAAAAAAGAAAAAAAAAAAGTAATGAGCTGTCTGTGATGCCTGAATACACAGCTTCATAGCTACAGTATATGCCATCCTGTTATTATATGTGGAATTGTATTAATACAGTAAATCTTGGTTTAAGGAATATTGATAAATGGATTTCGGATGGAACAAAAACGCTTTCCATCCCCCAGTTAATTAGTTGCCATTGACCCAACCTGACACAAATGATGCAAATTTGGATTTAATAAACACTTAGCCCCAAACAGTCCATTAAACTGAAGATTTACTTTATCACCTTGCCCATTATTATTGGTTTAACCTGGAGCTGCAGCTGTACCTCCACACCAATTTCTAGAATTATACCTGAATTATAATTCCCAGCAGCCATCTTTTACCCAGAATGCTGTGGGGATATGTATCATCTGATGAGAGACTAGGAGGTTCTATCTTCAAAGGGGTGGGTTTCAAAAGACAAGAGGGGAATTACAATCAGTGTGATCCAGAGAGCTGGCTGTTCTCTGATGGTTAAAATGCTGCTGTAGGATTGAGGAGATCCCATTTCAAATCTATCCTGACTATGGAAGCTCAATCAGTCATTCTTTCTTAGCCCAAGCCACATCACAGAGTGGTTGCTCTTGGGGGGGGGGGGGATAGAGGAGATGGCATTATGAATATTGCCTTAAATGTTGGAGAAAAGATAAGATGTAAAGCTAACACATTAAATGAATACATATAAAACTTTTTCCTGAGAAAACCTTGGATTCCTGTCATAAAACAAGGGGGAAAAAATGAAGGTGTAAAGATACAGCTTCCAAGAAGAGATGGATGTTGATAGAAAGAGGACCAATGACATGTGCATAATGACACTTTCACAGAAATGCCTTTATTTCCTACCTGCCTCCTGGCATCTGATACGGGATGACATCATCATGCATGTGTCATCATTTTGGTGTCACTGTGGTTCTCTGCTTCCCCAACTGCTGCTGTGACAAGAAAATTTCTTGGGAGAATAAGAACAGCCCAGCCACAACCTTTGCAAACAGTGAGCAACAGATAGTGAAATCCCAGTGAAAATAGCAAAGGCTGAATTTTGTGATACAATGAAAGACTGAAGCATGCAGATCACAAGGTGTACTCCATAGAGGGGAAAATATGTTTATCACATTAAAGCTTTTCAGGAACAAATAATTTAGTGATAAGCTTCAAACACACTTAAGAACTTGCACTTCCCTACATGATATTTTAAGGGCCCCCTTAAAATGATGACATTTTAAGGTAATTATATACAACTAAAAGAAATAGCTTGGTCTTCTGATCTTGACATATCTATGTCTGTAGAATAAATGAGATTCTGGTTATACTGATCACACCACTAGGAACAGAGGGAAGGCTATCATCGCAACATCCTAGGAATGACTGAGAATTGTGCTTTCCCTGTACTTAAAAAAAAAAAAAAAATCAATGCTGCCCTGTACTAATTTTTAAAACCATTCCTTTTTTGTGTAGTGGCAATGTTTTGGTGACATAAGCAATAGATGGTATTAGCAATAAGAATATAAGGAATTGTGGTGACAATTATGTAAATTGCTATTATATTAGCTTGTTAGGTTTACATTTATTCTCCTTGGAAATAAATTCTGAATTCTAGATCTGCCTGAAATACCTAAATGTCTAGATATATGTGGTCTATTCCAACTGAAACCTTTGCAAATGCATTTCATTCCTGTAAAAATCAAAGGCGAAGGGCTGTTTACACTTTACATTCATCACATCTGCTTGGATGGTGAACTGCCTGTCCAAACTTAATCAAAGTCTTGCCTAGGGCAAGGCTATGAAGCAAACAAAGGCTTAGGAGGCCAATTAAAATAACAGTTTTAAAAATTACAAAGATGATTTCTTTGCATCAACAATCACTTTTTTTTTTTTTTGAGGAAGATGCTGAATAGAACAGAGCGCATAAGACTGCAGTTTCATCGCTCTCTTAGGACTAGTTCTGCTGAATTCAAAGGGGCTTCCTTCTGAATAGGCATGCCTTGTACTTCTAGGATGAAGATTTATTTCTATCATAGGCACACACTGACAGTACATGGAGCTAATATGAATGAAACGTCAAGAAAAGCTTGTAATATGTCAAAGTAAAATGTGGACACTTGTTAGCACTAATTGCAGAGTGAGAACTATTGGATCTGAGAGATTAAGGGAGAAAATGAACTAACTAACAAAATAAGGATGAATCTGTGGCCTTGGGATTCATAATATGGCTTAGAGGCTGAAGGATATCTCCCTAGCAACTATGATGTCTATTTCAGCACTTATATTGGAGAGAGAGTTTTTTCCTTGCAGTTGAAGCAGTTTTCTTTCTCCCCCCCCCCGCCTTTTCTTCCCTCCTTTCTTCCTTTTCTATAAGAATATGATGGATGTCTATAGTGATGAAAGATCATGCAATGCCTGACAAGGTGTAGTACAATCTTAAAGACCAGGTTAATTCTCATAGTAAAAGTCTTCTGCAGCAATCTACAGTCCTGGTTAAGATGCTTCCTTGTTATCTGTTGTTTTATTCCTCGTATTTTAATCCACTCAATAATTTTTCTTTGAATAGATTACATAACCAGCATAAAATGATAAAATGTCATAACAGCATAGTAGAATCCAACACAAAAATGAAAAAAAAAAGACCTTGTTTACATTAATTGCATTTTAAATGTTGGGCTTTCAGTCCCAAGGGAATTAACTGAAGACAGATAAAATGATTATTTGGAAGAATCATATAAATTGATCAACATGAAGCAAAATTGCAGTATTATAGCATATTCAATATTCAATCATATCCATTAATAAAAAGTTCCTGTTCTGAATTGCATCCCAGCTGATAGAACGAGGTCTTATACTAGATTAGAGGATGAAGCTAAAGAGGTTTCTCATCTCTTTCCACTCCTCCATAGAAATTATTATTATTATTTATTTATTTATTTATTTATCTCCATGGCAGAGACAAGAATCACTATTTTTGTCATTGCACATGAGTGATGATGACTCTCTTCCTTATTTTTAATTTGGGATTTTCAAGTTTTAATCATACTGATTTCTTTTTTTCCTCAAAGCTGTTTTTTATACTAAGTCACTCAAATGGCTTAATATCTATATCTTTTCTATTATCCACCATGACTTAGCAGGAAATAGTTTGGTGGAGTTTTGGCACAGGAGAATCCAAAAGATGACTGCTATAATCAGAAGTGTCTGAAGAACGGTAAAAAAAAAATCATAATTGTGACTCCATTTGACCAAAGCCCCACCCCTTTTGTGTGTCCCACCATCTTGATTTCTTTGACTCCTTCCTGTGGACACCCTGGCTGTAATAAATGGCTGTGCAGTGTTGTGCTGCCTTCCTGCTTGTACAAGGATCAAAGCAGTTATTCCAAATGAGTTTCAAAGTGTGCACAGCCCTACTTCCTTTTCTTTAGAAATAAAAGCCCCACCTATGCACTTCATTTTATTTATTTATTTATTTATTTTTGTGTGTGTGTTTAATGAGAAGTAGTTAGCCTTTATGTTTGATAGGGTAACATAGAAATCCAGTCTAATTCCCATTGCTTTGATTAAAAAAAGTCATACAGTTGAGTTCAACAGGATGGTAACCAATGAGCAGGCAACATTTAGGGGGAAGCCCCAAAGCATGTCCACCTAAGAAGCAGCCATTGGTAATAGGCCCAAAGGAGTATCCCCTTTCTGTTTGATTTGATTTAACTGACTCACCACTACCCACTTTATATTAGGAGGTAAATGGTTATGAGGAAGGAACTGCTTTTTATTTTATGCTTACCTTCAAGTCCTTCCTGCCTGGGTTTTTATCTAAAATGGTAATGTTTCTTCTTAGTAATCTGTCCTGGGAGCAGCAATGTTCTACAGCTATAGCTAATCACTTTAGATCATTGATAGCTCAGAAGATTCTGAGTAAGCTGTTGTTTCTGGACAGTGGAACTCAAATTGTATTATGCATCTGTGAGTGGAGCTATGGCTTTAAGACAGATGTGCAGATCCTCAACGTGCTGGGTTGAGTAAGGCCCTCAGGGACTATCAATAGCTCTTACCAAACTGTAATTGTTAATGTGGCAGAGAGGGGAAATTAGAAAATATGTGATTGAAGAGCAATCATTTAACAGGGGTTGGGCAGTTTGGCTGCAATACTGCTTGCCAAAGCACTTCATTTCACAGAGGGGAATCACTAATAGAAGCATCGAGTTGTGGCTGGTTGTACTTGATCAATTGCTTCAGTTCAATAACAATCACTTTGGTGCATGCAGACAAACCTCTGATACTGTGTAGATCGAAGTGAAGCAACCACTCCCCTTCCATATTGAGAAACAGACCAACACTTCACAATGCTGCTTTGTTCCAAGCTCAGCATGGCCTTAATGCTAACAATCTTTTCTTTTAATTGTGTTTCAGTAAAAAATATTAAAGCAAGTTCATTTTTGTTCTAACTTTATGCTGAACTTCATAAAATGGATAAGATCAATTTACACTTCACAGAAAGCACAAATAATCATTAATGGAGATCTAACAAAACCTTGTGAGATACAGAAAGGAACAAAAAAGGAATTCCCATTGTCTCCTCCCTTGTTTATTTCGGTTCTTGGAATACTGAACAGAGACATAAGACAAGATGAGAGGATTGTGATTGCAAAAGATTGCAATCATCTGCAAAATTGGTGCTGGTCCTGGAAAATCCTTTAAAGGGAATTGAAATATTAATGGGAAAAATAAAATAATTTGGTGCATTAGCAGGTTTCAAGGTTAACAAACAGGAGATGAAGATGTTAACAACAACAACAACAACAAAAACAAAAACGAAAATAGAAGACCAAATGGAACTGATGAATAAATTGGGTTTTAAGACTGAGAAGAAGTCAAAATACTTGGGTATCATTATGACAGGTTTGGTCTAGTAGTTAAGGCAACAGGCTAGAAACCAGGAGGCTGAGAGTTCTAGTCTTGTCTTAGCATGAAAGCCAGCTGGGTGACCTTGGGCCAGTCTCTCTCTCTCAGCCCAACAGACCTCACAGGGTTTCTGTTGTGGGGAAAAAAGGAGGAGGAAGGAGCATTTGGTATGTTTGCCACCTTGAGTTATTTATAAAAATAATAAAGGCAGGATAGAAAATAAATAAATAAAAATGAACTGTATGTTATTTCAAAACTAACTTTATGCTGAATGTATTGGTATATGTTCCCTGAATTCCCAGCCAACGGCCAAGGGTCAACCTGGCCCATAAAACTTGCCAAGAAATTGTGAACCCGTAGATTCTTAGTCTTGATTTAATTATATTTTAGAGCTGCTTGGGATGACTTGGAAATTGGTCATTCTTAACTATGTAGAGTGTTTGAAATAAAAAGAATCTGTCAATTTTCATTTTGTTTTGAAAACAGAAGCCAAACCAAATTGTAAAGCAAAGCACCTCTTTTTCCAATAAATTATGGACTCGTTCTCTGGGGACTTGAAAACAAATTGTATACCCAAGGTATTTACCATAATGCAATGATATATGTTAGATATTCACTTGAATATTGATTCTGTTTGTTGTTGCTCTTCATCATTTTTATCCAGAATCGCTATGACTATATTTCAGTTTCCTTTTTACAGTCATTGGTTTCTGGACCAGTGCCAGAAAATGGTCTACTTATAAAGCTTTTGTTTTTATTCTCTTCAAATCTATGAAATATCCTGAATTAGAAATTTACAACTTGTACATATGATACATTTTTAAGGCTCCATGTATCTCTGTGATCTATTTTTCTCCTTAGGTTTGAGTCCTTTGTTCTTGCTATTGTTGTTATTCAAGAGGTTTTTAAACCATATTGACACTGGACTTATGTCAAGAACAAGATAACTTCTATTGCTTCATTTCCCATTTGCAGAGATTTCTTTTCAAAAGGGAAAGTAGTTTCAGTAAGGAAATTTTATATTTTAAATCTATCATTTCTGTGACTTGGATTTGTTTGAACAATATCCACAGCAATATGGATTCCTAGAAATGACAGCCAATCCATGTTGTCATAGTTTACCATGCCATATTCTTCACATTTGCACTTTGGCATAAGAAGCATACTGTTGAAAGTCCACTTATTCTAGCTTTGTGACTCTAGGAGAGACTAATCGCATGTTTCTGGGAATTCTTTAGCAAGGCTTGAAGACAGCAATTTGCCAGCAGCTGGTGTACAAAACTGAGCAATTGCTGAAACCTGAAAACTATCATTGTCAAGTGGATTGTAACAATTTAAAAAGTGCAGATTAAGACCAGCCTGATTGTCCTGCTTCATCTAAAGTTTGAAGGAACAACCCCAGCAAATGCACATAAGCATTTTGACAGAATGAATTTCTTAATCCTTGAGAATATTCACACATTTCACTAACTCAATTGTAAAGATGCTTAAAATAATGGCTTGCACCATAGTTTGTGACTGAAAATCCCATTAAACACATCCACCCACCCATACAGAGATGGCATTTCCATTTTTCCATGAAATGGGAATCTGGCAGTGAGGCTGACGACTGTTAATCAGATTTGGAGTACTCATGAGATTTTGAGGGGTGGGGGCACCTAAGCCATTGTAAAGGGGTGCCAGAAAAATCTGCCAACCCATGAACTAACTTGCCACACAGTTGTCACACACTGCCACCATACACATTCCTTGAACTCCTAGTGTGGGGTAGGATTGTATTGTTTGAGCAGCCTTCACAATGACCTGGCCTCCCCTGTGTTCAGTATGTTACAGTACAAAGTCAGCTGCAAGACAAAGTGCTGGTTATTACCTATAAAATCCCTCACAGCATATGGCCTGGCTACTTGAGGGACTACCTCCACCCATCATGTCTATCTGCCCCATAATATCCCCAACTCCTGCCCCTTGGAATAGCATCAGGGGAGAGAAGTTGTGGATTAACAGTAGTCTGAGCATGGTTGGTTGGTTGAGAAAGCTACAGTATGTTAGAAGGTTAGAAGGAGAGGGGTTGGGACAGGGGGACAGAGGGACAGAGGGAGGAAGTTGGAAGGTAGTGACATCTGAGTAACAATAAACAGAGGGAGATTTTGTGGGAATCTGGGAACTGACTGCTCATGGGAAAGGCATTGTTGATATTTGACACCAATTTGGCAATTTTCATCCAGAAGGCCTTAATGGCTTTCAAAGGCTTTGTGCCATAAATGTCTTGTTGTGAATCCCTATGGTTGAAGATGGTCTCTAGGCAGCAGTGCTTGATTCCTGTTTTATCAGCCTCCCTACCTGAGTTGCATGATTCAGTCATTGAATTTGCAGTGGAGCCTTCAAGTTTGATGGTTCTGGGTGCCTTTAACTTGCCCTCATGTGGTAGCTAAGAAGTTCATGGCTAACATGGTAACCATGGACCTAACCCAGGTGATTGAGGGCCCGACATACATAGAGAGTCACTGACTTTGTCTTTTTTTTTTCCCCAATGCAGTTACAATATGATATGAAGATGGAAGACATCACCTTCAGACCTTTGTCATGGCCAGATCACTCTATTGTTTTTTGGATTGTTGCTATTGCCCTCCTCCTCCTCGCAGGGAGCTAGGACCTATTCAATTGGTCTGCCCCAGGCAACTAGTGGATCTGGATGCATTTCAGAAGGAGCTTGGGGTTTTCCTAGTGATCTGGTGGCCTGTTGAACTAAGGACTTACTCTCCACCTGGAATGGGTGTGTGTGGAGGCTTTGCATCAATGATGTCTCTATGTGGCCTTTCCTTGTTTGTCTATCCTTTGGTGCTCATTGGTTTTCTGAGGAGCTTGGGAGATTTAATGATAAGAATTGCCTATAGCACTATTGGAAAAAGGTAAAGGGTGAACTCAACTGAGCACTTGTAGGAACCCATATTAGTGCTTACATCATGATGATAAGAATGGCAGAATGTAGGTATTTCTTTGCTCTTATTGCACCTGCAGATAGCCAATGAGCAGGTGTGTCCATGAGGGCCTTCAGACAGATTTGTCTAGTGTGCCAATTGTGCCTTTTTCTGGACCAGGAGTCCCTTCTCAGGGTTGTTCATGCTTTGATCCTTAGTTTAAGACTACTGCAATGCATTATACATGGGGCTGCACTTAAAGATTATTTGGAAACTATAATCGGTCCAGAATGCAGAGCACAAGCAGTTATGAAACAGCTCTGCTAGACTAGTTGCCAGTGAGCTTTCAGCTCTGAGACAAAGTGCTGGTTATTACCTATAAAATCCCTCACAGTGTATGGCCTGGCTACTTGAGGGACTACCTCTACCCATCGTGTCTATCTGCCCCATAATAACCCCAACTCCTGCCACTTGTAATAGTATCTGCCCCAAGGTTCAGATCTCTTACACTGTAAGCCTTCAGACAACCTTTAAAAACATGGCATTTTCCTCAGGTTCTGGGACAGATTGGTGCTATGCCCAGTATATGTTTGCTTTCATTGTGATATATCTTTCCACCTCTTCTGTGAGATTTCTTTTATGTTTACTTTGTGCTTTTTAGGTAGTGCATTGGTTTTTAATTGTACATTACTCAAAATCAGTTTTTGGTTGGGAATTTATTTATTTATAAATAAATATTACCCTATCCAGTTAAATTCTACTCAAATTCTAAACATCCATAGGATTAATGATTAGGAGTTAGAGAGGTGTTAAAAGGTAATAAAAAGAAGATACCTTGTTGTAATTTATAGAGGCCTCTTTTGTGTGAGACTTATGTGATTGAGATATATTGACAAGGGCAGTATTTCATAGCATGTTGACACAATAAAAGGAAAAAGAGACAGTGATTTAATTTGTTTTTCATATGGTTGTTAAGACGCAGAACTGGCAGAGGTGAACTTGTATAGTGACATTGGATATAAACAAAGAAGCTGAATACATATTCTTATGAAATAAGAAAATAGCATGGGAAATGGGCCCCAAATTATTATTAATTAGCTAATAAAGAGTGAATTCCAAACTTAAATTTTGATCCTCTTCTCAAATTGTAGAACATTAAGATAATAAATTCATGGTATATGATTCTAGTGCAATTGGCATATCTATTAAAAAAACTTATATTTTTTTAGAATAAATGCAGTGAGGCATGATCTGTGATGGATGTATCTAAGGATTAGACCCTTTGGCAAATTGTTATTTGTACAAAAATAAGTAAAATAATTGACTGGGATATTAAAACAGACCCATAGCTAACTGGAGATAATAAGAAAATAAAATCTAAAACTTTACAGTCTGCATGTTAGAACCAACTAGAAGCATAATCACTATGGATTGGAAGAATGGAATTATATTCCTAGATGAGTGACATAATAAGTATAGCAACTGTATTGCAGTGTTATAAATCCCAGGAGAAACTGCTTAACATAGAAAAAGGGAGGATTTAGGAGAGAAATGGAGGAGACAAAATCTGTTGGAGCGCTATGTTTGAAACTTATTATGTAATAAAGAGTTTTGAGTTACAACTTACTTTGTGTCAAGAACACACTGAAAATGAATGTGGGGTCTTGGAACATCACATATACATGTCTCACTTCGTTTTCCAGCTTCTAAACATGAGTGCAGATGATTTGTATATAGAACATGAGCTGTGAGCAGGCAGTTTTGCATTCAATGAAATTAATATCAAGCTAGACAAGGAAAAATAATGCTATTTAAAGGGCTATCCTATGGCACTGCTTTGGAGCTCCAGTACAATGGAGCTTTTCAGATTTACCAGGAGAAAAACGGTTGTTTTCATGACCTAAAGAAGCTTTGGATCAATATCTAACCCCATATATTAATGTTGTGATGGTTTAACTTTGGCAGTAGTATACAAATACTTAATGTATTTCTAGATCCATATGTTCCTGCACTTAGGAAACTGCCTGAATCTTGTAAGTATGGACACTCAGAATCAGATAGTATTCAAAATCCAGTGGTGGGGAAAAAAAAAACAAAACATTAAAAATTGCACGATAAATACTAGCAGCAGGAAGATTGCTGACTGAATAAAAAAATTACCATGACCAGATTATATGAATGTGTTCAAGAAGAAAGTTGCATCTCTATAAATTCATATTGGGTTCATCAGCAAAAATGGTGAGCAGTCCAGCAAAATACAGTAAAGAGTTGCCTGGGGAGAGATTGTTCTGGGATTCAGATCAATCACAAGCAGAAATTGCTTGTTATCACTGTAAACTTTTGCACCATTCCAGAGAATAATGTAGTGAGCTGAACACTATCTGTTTGTATGGGGGGGGGGAGGAGACATTGATTGAACTCAAGTTTGTTATGAGAAACCATAATGTATCTTGTAACCAGGACATCAAATGTTCACAAGGTTGTAATTCACATGCCAGGTGTTCAACAATTTCCTCCTGTTCTTTCCATAACCAGCATTTACTATCATTCTGAGGGTTTTTTTTTTTTCTTCAATTTTAGCTTTCATTACATTTGTAATAAATAAGAGTTATTGAGTTGCTAAATGAACGCTTCTACTTCCTTCCTTCCACTTCCTTCCTTTAATGAGCCTTTTTTTAACCATTACCATTTTTCCCCATTATTAACTTTTCCTTGGATGCTGTTAAAGAACTGTCATGTAATGGCTTATTTTGACAGTTTTGCTTTTGCATCAGCAGTGGTTCATTCTTATATATGTGCTTGGTTTCATTGTTTTCACTACACCTTCCTTTATTAGGTCATTTAGTATAACTTCTTGGCTACTCCTAGCATATTCTGGCTCTTTTTTCTTCTTCAATTTTTTGTTGTACATGATGATGATGATGATGATTTATCAACTTTCCTTCAGTACCTCAAGGGGGTTCTTGGTAGGTTGTCTCCTCATTTTATCCTCTCAGTAAAAATCATATGAGATGGGTTCAGTATAGAGATGGGTTCATTAGTTGATGTTGTCTGGCACAAAATCAAGTAGTGAATTTCAAGGCTGAATGCAGACATTTTTGGGACTCCCTCCTTTGAGCCCAATATACTACACCAATTCCTCATCTTGCTGAATACTCAGTGCCGAGAAGTCAAAAATCATAATATAGTGAGCTGTAACTGACCTAATACTCTCCACAAAGGGATTGTAATTACATGAAGATACCATTGTACAGAAAATGTGCTCACTTCATATGCATTTGCATTAACAGCCAATAGTGTTCCTAAGTATGAACCAAGGCTGCAGTTTTCTTCAAGAAACACTGGATACCACTTGAAGGGTGTGAATTATGCTAGTTGGCAGATGCCCTACCACATACTCACAGTTTATAAATATTTCCTTCACATATGTACAGTAATTCTGGAAACAGAAATTTGACTTTGCCATAAAAAGACTAAATCAGCTTGAATTTTGATTTTGTATGAATACTCCTTTAGAATGTTACTAATTCTAATTCTTGTTCAAAGTAAAGTTAGCCTATTTCAGTCTTGATCTTGAGCAAATTTATCTTTTATTTTTTCCATCCTTTTTTTCCCTTACTTTACATGCATTTATTTTCATGTTAAAAAAGATCCTTCAAAAAAGAAAAAAAAAAAAAGGAGGGGGAAGCCATTACCAAATCATTTAAGATCTGAATAGGTTTTCCAGCCCAAAGTGATAGATTAATAAAGTTAATTTAATCCAGTTTCCCTTCATTTCTTCCAGATGCACTAAGAACTATCAACATATCTTCTATCAGCTATCAGTATTAGTGAGTGAAAGCCACATATAGAAACTGTGTGGATGAAACCAAAAAAACCCCCTGCTTTTATACAAACAAGTCTTGGAGAATAATTGAAGGGTGGATGGTGGATTGTTTCTACCTTGAGGCCACCTATAGCTACATTAAATGTGTGGGGAAAGAAGTGGTTCAATTCCACTTTAGTTAGCTCAGAGAGATTCCTCAAGCTTTGCATTTTGGCTGAATTCAAGGAGCTTGCAATTCTTCTATGTCAAGTTAGTACCAGCGAAGGCTTTCCAGAAAGAGACTCAGCTTAGACAATGCATACTGTAGTTTTATTTATTTGTTTGTTTGTTTGTTTGTTTATCTAATTTATCCCCGCCCATCTCCTCCCGTTGGAGGACTCTGGGTGGTTTACAACAATCGAATAAAACCATCACAATAATATAAAAAGTAAAATACAGTAAAAAATAATATAAATAAAAATAAAAAATAAATAAAAAAATAAAAAAATCCAAGTGGAGAAGCATCTAAAACAGTCCAAGTGTGTGAGGAGTGGTCTATAACAACCACCCCCATATAGCTCTATTCCCCGCTCCACCCGAAGCGAGGTGGCAGAACCAGGTCTTCAGACTCCGCCAAAAGGCCAGGAGCGAAGGGGCCAATCTCACCTCCGGGGGCAGCATGTTCCACAGGGTGGGAGCTACTGCGGAGAAGGCCTGCTTCCTGGACCCCGCCAGATGAAATTCTTTTACAGACGGGGTCCATAGCATGCCCTCTATGCATGATTGGGTGGGATGGGTTGATGTAATGGGGAAGAGGCAGTCCCTCAGGTAACCTGGCCCCATGCCATGTAGGGCTTTAAAGGTGATAACCAACACCTTGAATTGGACCTGGAAGCAACCTGGTACCCAATGCAGCTTGCGCAGCAGTGGTGTTACATGTGCCCTTCTGGGGGCACCAAAAACAGCTCGCACAGCTGCATTCTGGACCAGCTGAAGCTTCTGGATACTTTTCAAAGGTAGCCCCATGTAGAGTGCATTGCAATAGTCTATCTGAGAGATAACAAGGGCATGAGTGACTGTTCAAAGGGCCTCCTGGTCCAGGAAGTGGCATAACTGGTGCACAGCACATAGCTGCACAAAGGCTGTCCTGACCACGGCTACCACCTGCTCTTCGAGCAGGAGCCGTCAGTCCAGGAGGACCCCCAAGTTATGCACCAGGTCTGTCTGGGGCAGTGCAACCCCATCCAGAACCAGAGATGTTAATGTCCTGGATACAGAAGAACCATTAACCCACAGCCACTCAGTCTTACCAGGGTTCAGCTGAAGCCTGTTGTTCCCCATCCAGGCCCCCACAGCCCCCAGAGACTCAGAGAGGGTGGTCACGGCATCACTTACTTCACCTGGGATGGAGATATACAATTGAGTAACATCAGCATACTGATGATACCTCATCCCATGGTGACGGATTCATGTTGATGTTAAAAAGGAGAGGAGAGAGTACTGATCCCTGTGGCACCACACAAAGAAGAGGCCGTGGGGCTGATCTCTCCTCCCTTATCAACACTGACTGGGATCAGCACTGGAGGAAAGAGATGAACCAGCGTAAGACTATGCCGCCCACCCCCAACTCCCTGAGCTGCCCCAAAAGGATACCATGGTTGATGGTATCGAAGGCTGCTGAGAGATCAAGGAGAGCGAGGATGGATGCAGTGACTTCATCCCGCTCCCGCCAGAGATCATCCATAAGTGTGACCAATGCCGTTTCTGTCCCACAACCAGGCCTGAAACCTGTCTGAAAGGTGTCTAGATAATCTGTTTCTTCCAGGACCCTCTGGAGCTGCAAAGCCATCACTTTCTCAACCACCTTCCCCAGAAAGGGGAGGTGGGAGACTGGACAAAAATTGTCCAGGACAGTAGGGTCCAGCGATGGCTTCTTAAGGAGGGGGTGTACCAATGCCTCTTTAAAGGCCGCCGGAAACCCCCCCCCCTCTCCCAAGGCTGTATTAACCATCACATGGACCCAACCACATGTGACCTCCTGGCCTGCTTTTACTAGCCAGGAGGGACATGGGTCTAGATGGCAAGTGGTGGCATTTACTGTCTGTAGGATCCTGTCCACTTCCTCAGGTCCAACAGGATCAAACTGCTCCCAGATAACTGGGTAAGCCTGTTCCCCTGGTATCTCTCCAGACCACGCCTCACGCCTGGAGTCCAACTTGGAGCGGATCCGAGCGATTTTGTCCTGCAGATGCTCAGCAAATTCCTCTGCATGGCCCTGTAGGTGGGTCACTGAACCCACCTTCCCCAAAAGGGATCGAGTGATCTTAAACAGGGCCGTCAGGCAGCATTCTGCAGATGCAATAAGAACAGACAAATATTGACGTTTTGCCGCTTTTATCACCACAAGGTAGGCCTTAATGGCGGCTTTTACCTGTGTTCGGTCGAATTCAGTCTTTGTCTTCCTCCAGCGGCGCTCTAGGCATCTCTTAACCCTCTTCAGAACCCTCAGCTCCTCCGTAAACCACGAGGAGTGCTGGGTTCAATGAGACAAGAGAGGCTGCACAGGCGCAATCCTGTCAAATGCCCCGGCCACCTCCCTATTCCAGGCTGCAGCTAGGGCCTCCGCTGGACTGTGTAGCAGATCACCGGGTATAACCCCCAGCTCCCTCTGAAACCCTACCGGGTCCATCAGTTGCCGGGGGTGGACCAATCGCATGGGTCCTACCTCCCTGCGGAGGGGGGTGGCATAAGGGAATCTCAGGGCCACCAGGGTATGGTCTGACCATGACAATGTGGACAGATCTAACTCTTCCCTCAGATGACATCGCCACTGCTCTGACAAGAAAACCAAGTTGGGGTGTGACCACTGTCTCGAGTCAAGATGATATTTATTCAGCTATTGTTTAAAATCTATATTCTAATAGAAGAATCCTCAAATGCACTCATTACCACTGAAACCTTTCCCAGATATTTCCCTAATGGCAAGTGAAGACATTTTTATCACCATAAATTATTGTTAAGTCATCAATATATGTCTGAGAACACACATAATATGAGAAACAACAACAACAACATTTTCCTTAATGTTTCTCATTTGTTACCAAATCAGTGAGTCGACTGCTAGTTAAGAGCAGACAGTATTACATGTGTTTTTGCTGTCTTATTGCTCATTATTTATTTTATTATTCCAAGGAGGAGTTACTACTGTTATTATCACTGATGGGGTGAATCTATGAAGTTCTAATGTCATGAGTACTGATGGCGAGCAGGAGGGGGCCCCTACCCAGGGGGGAAAACGCATGCGTAGTACTGAGGAATTAAGCAGCCATTCAAAGAGACACAGATCAGACCCGCCTTAACTTTTGAGGTTTATCTGTCTGGGTTTTTCCCACGCCTCTTCAGTTTGTTAGGATTTCTGTCTTATGTAGCAGTAATAAACACTGGAGACCTACTCCTCGTCTCAGCGTGATTTCTGACTGTTAGGACATCTAATGATTTTTACTATTTATTGAATTGTATTATTATTAGTAGTAGTAGTATTAGTATTAGTAGTATTATTGGTATTAGAAACATTGGGTATCTTAGTATCTCAGTAATTTGGTATTGAACTAGAACTAGAAATCTAGTTAAATAGTTTCCATTTGGCTGGGTTTGATTCATGATGGTTGCATGGAACTTAGAGGATGAATTTGAATCAGTCACAGTCAGCCTGATTTCCTTCAAAGGATTGTTGCAAGAACAGAATAGAAAAGAACACACTATTGACCACCATGGAGGAAAGATACATGTAGCTAAAAGGATAATGCTGTTTGCAAAAAAATGAATAAATTTTGCACTAGCTTTATTACATAAACTTAACAGTATTTCATGTTGCAAATAAATGTATGGAATTACAAAGAACTTAGAGCTGTCTTAGGGATCTCAGAAACAAAATTTAACTCATCTATTGTTAAATTGCCCTACTATTTGGATTCTAATAAATGTACTTACATCAGCACAGAGTTCTAACTTGGGTGCCCTGCAGCTGACACTGATGTTCAGGCTGCCATTTCTTCTTGAAAATGTTATTGTGTGTGACATTAAAATGTGCCAAAAACAAAATGCAAAGAAAAAGAACTGCAAGTTAGCATAGGGAAAAAACGTCAAGCCTGCCAATGCTTGCTCTGGGCTCTGGAAGGGGAGGGGGAACAAAATTAGGTCTACTGAGATCATACACAATAACCTTACAACTCTCCACTGCTGAAAAGAAACAATCTAGAAGGTGTTCTTAATTGCTTTAAAAGCCTTTGGGACAATACCATAATTTATAAGCTCTTTCCCCTTTTTTGTTAATGTAATGGAACCAAACTGCTACTGATTCTGATAGAAACAGAGATACACTTGAGGACAGAAGAACTGACAGACAGCTGTTTCTCTCTTAAATCACTTTGAAGCATTATCTCAGCAGTGCCATCTAGAGTTGCCACCAGATTTCATACAGAACTAAATGTCAAAGCAATTTTCAGTGTTCTTACTTGGGTGAAGCACTGGGTTAAGCATTTTAAGGAAAGAAAATACTCTTCTCATATTTTTTTTAGATCAATGCGACTAGCAAAGAGAATCCATATCTTGCTAAACTGCCCCTTTATTTGCAGTAATAATTAGATGCAGACATTCCTAAGTATTTGACGGGGCTAGGCAGAATGTCTGATTGGAAGGGAGAAAGATGTTTCAGAACACCTAGGGGAGCTCACAAAGCACTTGCTGCAATTCCTTAAAGAGAAGGAGCCTTTTCTTGGAATAGTGTAGCTGCAGTGCACTCCTAGGAAGAGTCTATTTACTTTGAGGGGTTGGTAACAAGTGCTGTATGATGTCCCTGTGTACTTTGAAGCTCCTTTACCCCTTCAGATCAGAAGCATTGCACAGCCCTTGATTCATACTGTCATGTTTGCTACCAAATCTGCCTACGCTTGAATTAGGAAACTGATCTTGGGCAACCCCAATTCCCCAGATGCAAGAAAAGTCTATTTTGCCACTATACTAAGGGGATAAAACTACAGTCATTCTCAGAATCTGAGCAGTCCATGCTAGAAATAAAGGACTAAAATATGTTAGGGACATAATACAATCCCCAAACCCACATATAAAAAAGATTTAAAGCAATTGTAAGACCATGAATCTGAATGGACCCGAAGACCTGTCTGGTCTGGAAATGTTGGAATTTTAACTTTGCATGCATGGGCTTTCCACAGCTATGACCATACTGAATATTGAGGCAATAAATGTAGAGAGAGGTAGCACAGGGACCATGCATCTCTGGGTCCTTTTGTTGTTGAAAATACTTACTTTGTGGGTCTCTGTGTAACATGCCTCTTATTGATTTAGTTTAGATTTTCACGGTTCATTTCCTTCCTCTCTCTGTTCAGCAATTTTTCTCTGCTGATTTGACCTGCTTTCTCTCCATAATGCAGGACAGCATACAACAGGATGTCAGCTGCAGATAGACTTAAGCAATTCAGGATATTCTATCCCAATGTTATTTCTTAACTAAAGCAATCACCAACCTCTAGAATACTAACATTACTCTTCCTCTTTCCACCCATTCTTTGTGCTGAATAAAACTATTTGCTATCCAGCAGGAGGCTCTGAAAGGTCATGGTTAACTTGACTGAGTGAACACATTTTAGTCTTTACATGAGCCAACAAATGCCTTTGCAGGGATTTAAAGTCTGCAGTTCTCTCTGTTGAAGCAATATATAAGCCTGGTCATTGCTTGGGGTCCCAATTGGACTTGAACTCTTGACTGAATTAAACCTCTGTTGAAATGTCTTCTTGGGCTTGAAATGCAACCTACCCATGACCAGCTTCTGGAACAGAATATAGAATCACAGAAACATATACAGCAGAATTATTATTTTTTAAAAGTAACAGATATTCTATCTTGCAACCTTGCCTATAATGATTAGTTAATAAAGATATTGTCACCAAGTCTGTGTGTGTGTATGTGTGTTTGTCACTGCACTGAAAACGAATGAGGTTTTATGCTAAATCATAATCAGTCATACTACATGTTTAGCCCTGATATAAATTTAGCCCTATGTTCAACAATGTTTTAAGGGGGGAAAACAAACAAAGAAACAAACTCATAAGCAAACATAGAAATATATATAGATATATATATATATATAGATATATATACAGATATATATATCTATATAATACACACACACACATATTCTATGCTTGCTTATGAGTTTGTTTCTTTGAACTGCTTATGAGTTTCTTCTCTCTCTCTCTCTGTATGTGTGTGTGTGTGGAGAGAGAGAGAGAGAGAGAGAGAGATCCTTAAGCTGCAATAGAAAGGCAGACAGACAGAGAAACAGAGAGATATAGTCAGATGTACATAATATATAAGCTGATTTATCTGGATTCCATTACAGCAGAGTGCCTGATGATCCCTAATTGTCCAAACATGTAATTCCAAACAAGATGGAATGCAGAAATGAGTCTTCATTCTTACTCTTTTTATCTACTACATGCATATATTTGCACATGCAGAAATCTTGTGACCAGCTGTAATTTACAGTATATTATGTCCTGTTATGTTCCTTGCAAATTTCTAAGCCAGGTTGCTTCTTGGAATGGAGCAGAGGAGATGTCTCATTTTGCTCATCACACATGCACAAAACTATGTTCTTCAAGGCAATATGGAGAAGAAGCAACCTTGCCTAAAGCACAGCATCTCTGCTACATAAAATGAAGATGGAGCACATTGTGTCTACTAAGAATGTCACTGAGGTGAAACCTTTTCATTTGCATACTGTACCACACAATTGACACTCATAGCATAAATGATATACATAATATATATGAACAAATGCATAATGAACATGATGCATAATGAACTAACACATGACCTAAGTAGTTCTTGGGCTACAACTGAAGGGTTTTTTTTATTATTTATTGTGGGCACAACTCTGTCAAATGTAAAGAATTTTAACTCCCATGGATTTCTGTAGAGGTGAAATACATGCTTGACTTCTCTGATGAAATCAATGAATCTTAATACGACTTTAAAATACAAAACTTTGGATGAATTGTGCTGTTTATTCCTTCAATAAATGAATCCAATTATTTAAGCCAAATGGACAAAGAGCTAACAAAATCTAAAAGCATACTGGTTTATTTTTTATTCTGGCTTCATTCCTGAGATCATGCTGGAGGAACATACAAGATAGTACCCATAGTCACCCACTTTCCAAAGACTGATACTAGCATGGGGATCTCAATATGATTTTTCCACATGTGATCCAGAACTTCTCACATTATACTGGTGACACACAGCAGTGCAACTATGAAATCTGTTTTAATACGACTATGTATATAATATACAATGATATTACAAACAATAGTCTAATAGTAAGCATACTATTTCAGACCTGCTTATGCAGTGAAGAAGACATATTGACTCAGTATAAAACCTGACAGAGAAAACAATAGCAAATATAAACAGATTTCTTGTTTTTGCCCTCAGGGAGAATGAAATTAAAGAGAATTAAGCAGAGGAATGAAAGAACTGACGAACTTCATGTAGACAGGACACAGATTAACAAGACTGTTGTAAAAAACAGACAAATAGCCTGAGAGTAAAGGTAGGACAAGAATAAAAGGTTATCTATCTGATTGATCAATTGATTTCATTAGGTCATTGTTGTCTTTCACTGAGTCTATCCATCTTGCCACTGGTCACCCTCTTCTTCCCTTTCCTTCCACCTTTAGCTGGATTAGAGATTTCTCCAGAGAGCTAGATCTTTGCATACTGTGTCCAAAATAGGATACTTTGATTGTGGTCATTTATGCCTTTATGGAGAACTCTGGGTCATTCAGTGATCCATTATTTGTTTTCTTGGCTATCCACAGTATTCTCAGGAGTCTTCAACTCCAAAATTCAAAAGCATCAATATTTTTCCTATCTTGCTTCTTCAAAGTAAAACTTTTTCTTCCATAGAGTGTCACAGGGCTTGCATGATTCTGATCTTTGTAGGTGTAGAAACATTATGGCATTTGAATATCTTTTCCAAGGCCTTCATGGCTGTTCTACCAAGGGTTAGGCTTGACCACTTGTTCGTTTACTGTTGACGGTTGATCCTAAAAGGCAGAAGCTATCCATCACTTCAACGTCTTATTTGTCAATTCTAAGGCTTGTTGTAACTGTTGTCATTAGTTTGGTCTTTATATTTAATTTTAGTCCCATTTTTTTTTCATGGGCTCCCTGACAAAGGGCCTTGCAGATCCTTCGCATTTTTGACTATCAGGGTAGTGTCATCAGCATAGTGCAGGTTATTGATGCTTTTAAAACCACACTGTTCTTCTTCCCATCCAGCTTCCCTTAATATATGGACCCAGGGAAAGGTAAAAATCTCATCTCAGTTTTGTCCTTATATAGCGAAGAAAAAGAGCAAGAATGTTTTAGTCTCTGCAAAGTCACAGTGCCCACTGAATCTCCAATTGCCTTTGAATTCTTCTGAACTTGTTTGAGTCTAATGCCTCAATTCTATTTTTAGATTTGTTTTGTATTTCAACTCAATCTGATGATTTAAAATTGGAAGGAGTGATTCAGTCAAATCTCTTTCTAATGATATCACTGCTTCAAAGATTGACAGAACCCTAAACCATTTCTTCCCTCCTCCTTCATAATTTCTTTCTGTATTAATTACCTAAGGAAATTCCCCACCCCATCCCCAGTACAGCACTGGAAGAGTTAAAACAAGTCTGATTTGGACTATTTGTGAGTTGTATTTAATAACTGTGAATGGAACTCTTTGTCGCATAGAATTTCTTTCATATCTCTTTCAACAATTCACCCGGAATTGATCAAGAAGATAATCTATAGATGACACTCCACTCCACTAATATCATACTTTATGCTTCTAAATAATGTGGCTGAGGTTGACAGCAATCAAGCAGAAATATATTACTGTCTTTTAGAGGCAACGTCCTAACCTTCAGTCATTTGGTCAAACATTTTTGTAGACATTTGAAAAATAAATAAAGGATGTATTTTTGCTCAACAGTTTATAGTGTATTAGCAACACTTTTTCTAATACCTTATCTTCATCCACACAAATAGTGTGGATATCAGTGGTGATGTGACAAAAGTTTATATTTCTCTTTATCTCATTCCATACTTTATAAATTTATTGTATTTGTTGTTATTATTGTCTATTGTTAATATTTGTTGATTATATTTCTATTTGATCTTTATGTTTTGTTCTACAATAAAAATGCAAAGGAAAAAATGGAAGAAAAAACTCGAGTCATAGAAAACAAGATGCAAAGTTTTTAAATGACCTTCAGGTTTTCTTTAATAGGGAAGAATCATGCAGTTAGTCCAGATGAGTACACTGATAATTCAAACATCTGTGTTTATCCTCAGCTTTAATGATATCACTGGTTTGTTTTGATGGAAACATCTAAGTAACTACCAACAGGATTTAGGGAAAAGAGATTTGAAAGAGATTTTGAAAAGATTCACTCTGTTGTTGTTGTTTTTCCCTCTGAATGAAACCATTATGTCAAGATAAGTAATACTGCTACATATGTTTCATGGTATGACTATTAAATAGGAAACAGCTAAAAAAATTAGCATTAATAAAGTTAGTGCAAGGCAGTGAGATGTGCACTTTCATCTGTAGCACAAATAAGGGCATTTATAATTCTTGGTGGGTTTAAAACAGTTCCACCACACATTAGAAACACAGAGTCTCAAGAAGAAAATGCATTTCTCAGAATGTGGAATTTGCTTATAGAAGTCACCCAGCACAAAGCTCTTAACTATGAAGCCATTGTCATCTTTATGTATTTATTAGTATATCCAATGATTGTGGAGTGCACTAAGGCTGCAATCAGCCATCTGTTTCTGCAAACCTTTGCTCTGTGCTAATAATTAGGGCTGGGCAGTGCATTCAGAGGGATGATTTGCCTCCTCTGCTGGTGCAGATGAAACACTCTTGAAAGCATTGAGGTAGCCATGTCTTCCAGGAGTCTGAGTACATCTGCTCCAAAGGCTTTTCCAGGTCATTTCCATATGCACACACATGCATAGCAATGTCATATTCCTGGCAGTCTCAGCAGAAATATTGTCTCTGTATGCAATGTGATTGTACATATGTGCAAACTCTGAGAGTTTCACAAGGTGTTCCAAACAATGTGACTGCTCTCATTCTTTCAGGAAGAAAAGTGGGGTTAATTTATGCCAACCACGCTTTCAGACTTCTTCTTTATACAAACCTACTGATTATCCTCCTTCTCAGAATAATTATCACAAGATTAAGTTCCTGTTACTCCATCATTTCAAAGTAGTAAAATTGGAAGTCCTTTTACATATAATTCCTATTTGCTTTTATGTCTGCCAAAATTCTTATGCAGTTTCAGTTTGTTTTCATAGGCTTGGTCTTGCTGTCCAATCAATTTCCCAATTTCTTAAACTTAAGAAAGTTGTTAACAATTACACCTGCACTGTAACCGTAATGTTTATTTATGATGAAGCATTTAGCAGGGCATTTAACAGAGGCTACCTTTTGCAGGTAGTGGGATTTCTAAAGCAATAAAGAGTAGCATTGCTCATTAGCTATCTTCTTTCTAGTTCCAAAGTATTTAAGCATGAAAGTGTGAACAAGTACTGTGGCATAAATATAGTAATAACATAATTTTGTATGTCCTCAGTACTGTTCCTGTTATGTTTCAGATATGTGTGATTTCAATATATTGTGTTTAAAAAGTACATTTTAGTTTGTTACAGTATATTAATCCCATTGGACAAGTGTTCACTTGGGTCCAGACATAGTCCTACTGAGAGCAAACCCACTGTAATTAATGCAGATTTGTCATCACTAATGGAAGTTCCAAAGATATAATGGAAAATTTCAAGAAAGACTTATATAATTCTATGCATGTCCACACAACAAATAAAACATAGTGATTTCAAAGCAATTTATTCAGATTACATGATTTTAAGACTGACTATAGCTCAGTTTAAATGCATAAATGTGACACAGTATATTTGTCTATGTTAATATTAGCATCAAAGTCTAAGGACAAAACTAAATGTTAATTAAAGACATAAGCAGGACAAACTTTCTTTCCGTTTATTTATTTTTTCTTAAGAAGGAGCGCATAGGATCTAATCAGGATGAGTACCAGTTTATCACTTCAGATGCTTCCAATCAAAGCTGTCAAATGGTGACACCATCAAGATATGAAGAAATGCACTTGAGACCTTCAACAAGACACATTTCATGCTCTGGTCTTTCAAAATGAAAAGGTTATTTGTAAGCCAGGCACAAACCAGGCTCCATTCAGATCAATCGAGTAGGATATACAACGTCAAAGGCGGCTGAGAGGTCAAATTAAGGCACTGAAGGTTATTGCGACAGTTCTAGCTTATTCAGTTTCGTTCCAGTTCTGAATAAGTAAGAACAGAAGGAATTCCTCTTCGCATCAGCCAACATCACATCTTCCCCTTTTATCCTGTTCCAGATCAGGATACTTCCAAATCAACCAAACAATACCTACAGCAATGGCTTTCCTTTGCCTTTCATTTCTTTCATATGAATGGTTCCTGTCCATATATCTTTGGAGGGTATTGCTATTTGAGATTTCCTATATCCTATTTACTGCAATTTATTCTAACCCAGACAAGCATTTAATCTTTATTTTATGGCAGTTTCTCAAGGAAACACAGTGATTTTTTTAAAAAAAAAAATCTCGTTCACCTCTCCTTTAATTTTACCTAATATTTCACTGATTTTGATGCAAAGTGGGTAACCAGAGTCAGTCGTGAAATTCAGGTTTTCCCAGGAATAAATTGAACCATTAGGCCATACTCACTGGCTAGGGAATTCTGGGAGCTGAAGTCCATACATCTGAAAGTTGTCAAGTTTGAAAAACACTGCAGTAGATTCTACTATTTGTCCTTTACGGCTTTATGGGTCCCCACTAAAATTGATTGTAAGTGCATGCTTGCGTAATCTTTCTAGGATAAAAATATTTGGGTTAACTTCTCAAATGCGTTTTGCCTCTATTACAAGAATGTGCAATTTCTACCAGCTCAAGGACTGTAGCAGGCTTTTCATAGCACAGTAGCCTTTCCACAGCCACCCTTTAAAGTGGATGGAACCAGGACATCTTGGGGGGAGGGGGGTCCAGAGTCTTTGTAGGATGAAATTGATGCCTTAAAGTACACTTGTGCCTATTGCTCTCCTCCAAAGTCCATTTTTTCCCCCCAAATAGATGCTTTTTTTCTTTAATCTGAAGACAGCTTGGGGTGGGGAAGGCACATAAGGGAAACTGGTAGACTGCATATGGTCCTCTTTACCATACTTTTTGCATTCTTGCTGAAGTTAATACACTGCATATTATTTCTCTGTATGCTCACCATGCAAATATACTCAGGAAATCAGGGTTTAACAATAGCTCATTATGGTATAGTTTTATGGTTGGCTTGTGGCAAAATGAATGTTCATATCCAGAGGTTGTACAAAAACCACATCTTTATTTCTTTCAATATTGATGCCTTCTCACATGCTGGAATGCATCCATGCAGCTTTTTCTAAATGATTCAGATCCAAATACACAACTGGCTTCATTTATTCATCCCTTCCTCCATATGAAAAGACAAACATATCTCTAAGGAATATAATGACAGTCTGAACAATTACAACACATTACATTCAGGGTTGGCTTTGAGAAAAGATATTTTTTCAAAATGTTTCTCCCTCTCTTCTCTTCCTTTGAGAAGCAGAGGATGATATTCTCAAATTTGACATTTGTGGAGAACATTTATCTGTATCAGTAAGTATGCAGTATTTGTGAATTGAAAAGTCATGGGTAGGTTTGACAGTTCTAATGTCTCTGCATGAAATATACTTGAAAATATACATTATATACTTATTCTCAGTTGAGATGTTGTGGATGTAGTTAAGTTTAGTTAATGAGTTCATATCAGTAGAGATTTGAAGTGAATGTATCATTTCATGCCTTTAACTGGATAAGTAAGGTAAATATTTTATGTAAGTATAATGACAAAGATGTAACCCAGATGTTTCTAACTCAAATACCAATTCTGTCTTGCCTCCTTTGCCATGATCTCACTAATGGCCTTAGGAAGCCTTTCCCAATAGGTGGCAAAAGTTTTTTTGGGACTGCAGTTCCAATCAGTTGATTAGCTACAAGTCTGGGATTGTGGATTGACATGATCTGATGAACTTCTAGCTAAGGCAGGAAAACATTTTGTGGCCGGAAATTCTCTGTTCTTTTAGTATTTTTGACACTCATTCCTTTACCCTTTTTGTTTAAAAATATTTATAGATGTGCTATACCAATTAGAGGTTTACTACAATTGCTTCATTTGATAAACCATCAAAATCAACAGAAAAGTACACTGTCACCACTGAACAGATTATTGTCTAATTTGAGCAGCGTAGCCTCTGGGGGCTCTGACAGCCACACAAAAGAAATGAAAAGCTATTTGCAGTCTCTGGGCTGCAGATTATCTCTGCCATTTTGTATCATCATTGGCAATTTCATCTCCAAAATGAGGATACGGGCCTATCATATAGCACTTTTAAAGTTTTTAGGAAATAATTTGTTTGAGGCACACAAAGCAGTCTATATCATGAACTGGCAACTTGAGGCCCACGAGCTATGTACTGTAAGCTCTCACTTCCAGACTCAGATACTCTTAATATGGACCATAGTGCCTGGAACATCTTATTTGCTTTAAAAAATAGCCATCATTATTATCATCATGATCAACCATCCATTAAACATTAAAGAACGGATGACTCTGCTGCTACGGTTCAATGAAGGTGTCTACACAGTGTGTATCTGCTGTAAAAAAGACCAACAACATATTAGGGATAATTATAAACAGTACTGAAAAACAAATGCTAATATCATAATGTTCTTATATAAAGCAATGGGGAGACCGTATCTGGAATATTGTGTACAGTTCTGGTTGCTGCACCTCAAAAAGGATATAGTGGGGCTAGACAAGGTTGAGAGGAGGATAACTAAGATGCTCAAGGAGCTGATAAAGTAGCATTCCTGTGATCCTAGCAATGTTTGTTACCTGACCTGGCCTACTTCAAAAGACTGAAGGTACCCATGGGATGAAGGTGAAGGTAAGGGAGACACATTATTAAAGGTGCATAATGACCTCATCAGGCAAATGCTGCAACTTATGTACTTGTGCTAGATATTAGGACAAGATTGTAACTGTAGTATATGTGTGATGAAATTACTCAAATCTATTATTGAAAATGCTACTGGATTGATATATTTGTGTTTATCCTGACATCAGATATATCCCTCAGGGCAAAAGTGACTGGACACGTCACTATCATTCCCATAAACACATTTACGAAATGCCAATTTTAATACGGTTTAATAATATAGTTTGATATACTATATAATAAAGTAAGGACATCAATAATGACAGAAAAAAAGAAAGGCAATATTGTTTGTATATTTAAATTTCAGAAACCAGAATGTTTCCTGTGTTAGGGACTTAATAAGAGATTATATTCTTAATAAGACATATCTATTCTGCATAACACAGTGTTTTTTTTATTATTATTATTTCCTTTTAGAAGAATTATATCTTATAATTTTATTCTTATATCTGGAGAAAATTAATATATTCATTCCATTTTTCTCTCTGAATGGTTAAAGTAGCTTCCCTAGATTCTTGGTGATTATAGGGGATCCCAAAAATATGTCATTTTAAATATCTGTCAACGCAGCCAGAGATTCAGTTGCTTAACATAAGAGAACACTGTCTTAATTACATGATGGAGGCTGGATTTTCGCAGCAATGAATAAATTTATCTCTTCTGAATTCATCATCTCCATATAATTTACTATGAAGTGCCATTTGTCTGCCTACTCATCTATTCATATAGAGTCAGTTATCTGAAATGCCACTACTGTAATTGTTCAGAGATTGGGGGATAAAACCCCTGAAATTTTGAAAACTTCATGGCGTTACCTTACCATCTTTTTCTCCCCATTTATCAATTTAAGTGGAAAAGAATTAAGGAACTTTGCACAGGGACAAAAAGAGATCATTCAGCGCATGTTTGGCCTACTTGGATCTGAACTGGTCAAGATGGTGGGTTCTTCTCTTTTGGGGATTCTCTTTTTCCCTGTGGACAAAAAAACATCTTATTAGGCAATGTAATGGACACCAATAGGAAGGTAAGTTTCCAGAGATTTTCATTGGATCAGGATGCACACATAATTGACCTGTAGCCTGGGTTTTTATCCCCCAGTCTCTGGTCAGGAACCCCAAGAGGGCCAGTTAGCTAAATTACTGAGTAAACACAACCCATTCCCTTTGGGGTTAAATAGCCAGGGAGGAATTTGCTGAAGACTTCTTCCCACCCAAAATAAAATAATAACATAATAAAATAAATTAATGAACTCATGCTCATGTTATTTCCCACATAGATATTGCAATGCGCTCTATGCGGGGCTACCCTTGAAGAGTATCCGGAAGCTATAGCTGGTCCAGAATGTGGTCGTACAGGCTATCTTTGGTGCCCCTAGATGCAGATGTTTGCTGCATGAGCTGCACTGGGTACCAGTTTGCTTCCAGGTTCAATTCAAGATGTTGGTTATCACCTTTAAAGCCCTATGTGGCATGGGGCCTGGCTACCTGAGGGACCGCCACTTCCCCATTACATCGACCCATCCCACCCAATCATGCAGAGAGGGTATACTGTGGACCCTGATGGGGTCCAGAAGGTGGGCCTTTTCTGCATCAGCTCCCACCCTCTGGAACATCTTGTCCCAGGAGGTGAGGATAGCCCATTCACTCCTGGCATTCCGGAGGAATCTGAAGACCTGGCTCTGCCACCTGGCTTGGGGCAGGGAGAGGAATAGTCATGCCTGGGGATGGCTAGTGCCCTAGAGTGCTTGTCACATACAAGGACCAAGTTATTATCTGCCATTTGGACTCTATTTTTATTGGTTATTTGTAATTGCATTTTATATAGTGTATTTTTATATGTTGGAGTTATATTGTACAGCTATTGTTTTACTGATTATTTTGTTGTAAACTGCCCAGAGTCCCTCTGGTGGGAGGAGATGAGTGGTAACAAATTTGATAAATAAAATCAAATAAATCAAATAATCAAATAATCAAATAAAATAATGATAAAATAATCTTCCTGGTCTTCCTGGGAGCAACAACTGCCTGTGGGAAAGAAAAGAGTTTAAGAAAAACCAGGTTATAGAGTGAAGTCTTCCAGGTATCACAAAGGAATCCAACACACCCAAACTCCTAGATGCACTAGGTAATGGACAGAGTGTGTTAGAATTTTGATTTTATTTTGGATGAGCTCAGAATTGCCCAGTTTCTTACAAAACTATTTCCCTCTGTGGCTAAATCTTCATTTTGAATGGAATATCCTTTATCCCTTTGTTTACCCTTGCTATTTGAATTCTAATCCTTTTCTCTCAACTTAGCATCCAACTGTGTTAAGGTGAGGGTTGTATGTGGTAACATGCATCAGAAGGTTTAGGCCTCTCCCGATTGACTGCTATGACTACCAGTTACTGGGGTAAGGTGCCCTGGTATTTTTCAAGTATCAGAAAGGGGGAGGTGTGTCCTTCTTTTGACCTTGCTCTTGTAAATCTAGTTGAAGGGAGACCCCCCCTTCAAGGTGGCAGTAAATACCAATTGAAGGCAAGAACAACTCCATCATCCTAGATTTTGGATTGAGCAGAATAGGCCTGGAGGTTAAAAAAAAAATACAATTAATGTAATGCATTTAATAGGCAAAATGCAAAGCAGCCCTTTTTGCAATGAATTGTACTTTTTAAGAAGGAAGCTAGGTAATTAACTTATTTGCTAGCGGCTACTGAGCAAATTAGAAATATTAATATTTTAGTTATGACTAAGGTTAATATATGATAGTGTTATAGTTGTTACCAATAGTGCAATAGTGCACTCCAAGACACAAGACTTTGATGTAGACTGTTAAGCATTTCTATTTACAGGCTCTTTGGTCTAAAAAACTGACTATTTCCAAGTAGATTAGAAAAGCATTGAAGTTGTAATCACTAACAAAAATAAATATTTCCAGATCAAATAAGATGCTGTTGCCATCACTTTGTCCTTGCGGTTTTCACTCATAATCCATTTAGAAATGGAAACATCCAATTAAACCATGGTTTCTATTAAACATGAGTTGTTAAAGAAGTCTCAGTGACTTATTGCAGTTATAATGCTACTGTATAAACTATGATTTCTAAATCATGGTGTCTGAATTCACACAATGTGCAGAGCCAAACCCAAACGAACTATATCATGATCTAACAGTGAGAAAGAGCTGAGACAGTCTTTTGCATTTTTTTCAAAGCTGGCTTTAAAAGGTTGCCCACAATAATTGAGAGTCCATTGGAGTTGGGCAGCTAAATAAATTCAAATAAATACATACATAAATAAATAAAATGTACTTTAAGTTTTAATACTTCATTTGCTATTTGGATGAATAATATTTAGTATTTACAAGTTGGCCATCTTGGCAGATGGAACAATTTTTTTCAGGAGGATAAAGAATGCCAAGAGTGTTCAGACTGGGCATCAGAATGTAATTAAGTACAAATTTAGTGATTAAAGGCAAAGGAATTAAGTAGCTTCACATATATGCTGATGAAATGTGAGCTGGTAGTCAATTACCAAGAAAGGGAATGTTAGATTGTTCAGAAACATTATTAAAATAATCATAATTAAAAACAGCCAACATCATACAGTTATGGTCACAGCACTACAAGAAATAATTGTTAGAACAGGACAAGGTACAGACAGATGGCCTGGAACATGGATAAAATGGAAAACGGAAAAGTTTGTAATTTGGGATCTACTTAATTGAAGAGGGAAAAAAATGCAGAAGGAAAAATGCAATTCAAATATATTAAAGTGGATAAAGAAATTGTTTTGCCCTGCTTTCATAGAGTAAAGCTGGATAATAGATTCAGGACAAGGAATAGTATTAGTATATACAGCAGGTAGCTAAACTATGGAATTCAGTTCAAGATTTTGTGAAGGCCATTAAGTTAAAAAGAGTAATTAGATAAATAAGAGGACAAGGAACATAATGATTGAGAATCATGATTGTTATATGCAACGCTTAAGTTCCCAGTGTCAAGTCTGGGCTATCAGTCACTGGAGAACAAAGGGCTAAAAGAGTTACTGTCTGCACATTCTGTTTGTAGCCTCCCTAAACATTTATGGATGACCACTGTATGAAATTTATGAAGTTCCACATGGTCTTTAGTCTGATCCCTAACTGGATATTTGTTTTGTTTTGTTTGTTTTGTTTTGTTTGTTCAAGGGTTGCATTACTTCAAGGTGCCCATTATATGGATCCATTTATTCAAATCCTTCATTCTGAAGTGACTGAAATAATAGTACTTAATATATTTGGTCTAAATAAGTTTTTTTCTATATGCTTTTAGCATATGGAAGTGTCACAGACTCATCAAATAATTAGAACCTTTTTTCTGTAAGATTCCACTTTTTTTTTTTTAATATGTATGTCTCATCCTCAACTACAAACAGCAGGTGTAGTCCAGATGCCTCACACTTGTACAGTATATCTAGTATGTGTACAGAATTATTAATGGGGATTTGTGTAATGTTTTATAGTTGTTAAACAAACAATTATTTCATTGTTATAGAAATTAGAGATAGGGTTCAGTGCTTTGTTCTTACCTTTAACTTGGAAATGCTCAGAATGCAGCACAAGAGTAATTGACTCAAAACCAAAATAGTTCTCAGATGACAACTTAGATCCAACAAATTGATGTGCTTCTTGCAAGTGTCTAATAAAACACTTGCTATTTTTATTCTTTGATTGTCTTTAGCAGCCAACTGGGAAATGTTTGTCTGAGAACAAGCATTGTAAAACAAACAAACAAACAAACTTGTTTGTTGGTTCCATTGGATTTAACTGATCTGTAAGACCTAGTGTATGCCACAGTGTAAAAATTCCTCCAGTGCTGGAAGCTTTGGAAATAAGGCAAAAAATTGCATATGGTATAGCAAAGAATGGCAAGTTATAAATATATATTTATAGCAAAAGTTCATAGAAAACAGACACCCCTGCAAACAAAGGCTTAGAAGTTATTTTGCCCTTGGTTGCATGGTCCAGAACAAATATTATATATTGGGAGTGAAGCCCTTCCTGGCTGCCAGACCACAGAAGCTATATAGATAAGACTCCCCTGCAGTGTTGTGTTAGCATAATTATCACAACCCCTGTCTCTGCAGATTGGATAGTCTCCCTCTACAGATCTAGAAAAAGGCATTTAGGGTATCAGTTCCAACTTCTGCTTGATACAGGTATCTAAATAAAACATCTACAACAGATCTAGTTGAACAGTGCCAATACTTGAGACCCTATCCCCCAATAACCAATTCCACTGTTAATATGGTCTTACTTGTAGGAAAATATGCTTATTCAACCAGAATTTGCCCTCCTCTGACTTAAATTGATTATTTGGTGTCCTTCTTTCTGGGAAGACAGAGATGTCTTAGTCTTCTACATGTTTTGAGGTACTTGAAGAGGGCTGTCATATTCACCTTAAGGATCTTCTCAAAACTAAAGATTCCCAATTCCTTCAGTCTGTGATTATTTGGAATTAGTATTTAGTCCCTTGAAATCATATTTCCTTGTCTGAACCTGTTCCACTTTCTCTGAATCCTTCTTAAAATGTGGAGTGCAGAAGTGGACACAGTATTCAAGGACTGCTATCACAAACAAAATAAAGTAGAACTGGAGCATTCCTTTGTGCAAATTGTATGTCTTTTATTTCTTTGACACTGTAAACAGCAATCTTGCATGGGCATCTGAATAGGATTCCTAACCTGAAATTAGGCCCTTTCTCATTTTTGAATTCTAATTTTCCCTGACAGAAAACATAAGAGTAATTATCTAATTATAATTAGCACTATGAATCATTACAGTGTTCATGTGGCATTATAATTACACATAATTTGACAATTATAGTACCATTTATATTTCCGAGGATATATCCCTGGTTTGACCCAATTAAATTATATTTTACCAAGAAAGCAAGAGCCATATTATTTTAAGTCTTCTGTATGTAGGGAGAGTGGAAAAGGGGAGCAATTTTTTTTAAAAAAGCATAGCTGTTAACTGACTCAATCATATGCATTAGTAGTGCACAGACTATCTGTCCATCCATCCATCCATCTGTCCATCCATCCATCCATCCATCCATCCATCCATCATCCAATCTATTATTAGCCCAAATCAATCCACTGCAGGATGAAGGCCACTTCATTGAAGGTTGTGGTTCATAATCTAACATGCTGGTCCAGTGTGGGTCAATAAATAAATGTTTTACAACTTCCCAATCCAGGGCTGAGAGAGAGTGACTGACCCAAAGTCACCCAGCCAGTTTCTGGGCCAAAACAAAAGCTAGAACCTGGATATCCTCATGCCTAGTCTAGCACCTTCTTAATCACAGCACTCTTTCCCCAGTAAAACTGCACTAACAACAATGTAATGTAATTACTGATGGTAGCTGACAATCATACTAGATCAAAGACATGTCGACATAGAATAGCCTTCAGTGTCCTCTGAAACACGAGGAGGGCCTGGTCAAAAGTTACCTCTGGGGTATTATATGCCAAAGCTTGGGGACTATTATCAAAAAGGACTGTTGTCTGGTCAGATGTCCCATGGACATGGGCAAATCCTTTCTAGATATTCAGAGTGGATAGGCAGGATCGTATCTGGCAAGACAGTTTGTGGTACATCCAAATGCTATGCCACATATTGCTGTAAAGATAAAGAGACAGGACAACTGACATTTATGGCTTGATTAAGGGGTTGCTTCTTCAGGAAGGGATGCCCTACTGCTTTTTTCAAGGCTGTTGATACAAAACCCTCCCTTGAAACAATGATTGCCAAATGCATCCAGCTGCATACTTGGCAGCCAGAAGGGACTGGTGGCAGAACTCATATTGCCAAGAACCCTAACCACTTCCCCAGATCCCACAAGCTTAAAGGAAACCTGGATCATCACACAAGATGCCACTTGCTCCCCACAGAAGCTTTGCCTGTCTAGGATCCAGACCAGAGCAGATACAAGTGATTTTATCTGCAATGATATTATCTTGTGTTGTATACAGTAATTTGCTAGAGAGCTCTAGGACTTGCTTTGAAATTTGAGTCATTAGCATTCTGCTGGCAGGAGAAAGTCAGAGGAGAATATATAAGTGTTGTTCATAACAGTCCAGAGTTTTTGCATCAGAGAATTACAGGAGTTGATACAAATGTCAATCTAAAGGTCTGAGAGCAGGGCAAAGAGCAAGGGTAGCAGGAACACAAGTCTGATGTTGACTTATTTCCAGGAGAGGTGAAAACCTAGAAGCTTTTAATCTCAGTTGCTGGCAATGGTTTGATTAGGGGCACTGTTAGGAAATGTCCTGATTGCTTTGCTCAGCCCTTTGTAGCTCTCAGCATGTTCTTGGGCTAGGTGCCCTGCCAGAATATGACCTCTGATTATCTGAATCTGATCCCACCTGCTCACTGACTCCTGGACCTCATCCAGGCTCATTGACTCCTGGAGCTGCTGCAAGTGTCTGATTGCCTGCTGTCTCTTCAGGCTGACTATCTGCCTATTTTGCTCTCCAGCCTTTGACCCAGAAGATTCAGAGCAAACCATGACAGAGTCTGCAAACTCAGCTGGATGGCTGCAGGTGCTTTGTTCTGTGCATTCTTATTGGAAGGCTCCAGGTCATCCTGAATATGGCCACTGGCCAGGATCCACAGATGTAATAAACAGGAGAAGAACAGAAACTCTGCTTCTTGTGTCACCATCACTTGATCGTGATCATGAGCTTGAAGGCATTATCAGTTGCATCCCCTTTTGATTTTGCACTATTGTTGCTTGAGTTATATTTGCAGTGATTTTATTTCATTTAGCTATTTGGTAAACCAAGGATCAGGAAGTGGCCTCACCAGGAACAACCTAATCCAGCTTGGTAGCTTTTTCAGAGTTCTAGATGTGAGGCAGAACTGCCAGCCAAACTGATGGGGAACTCCTCAACTGCCCTGAAAACCTTTTAAATGCATTATACAGTATATCTGGGATGCTCAATCTTAATAGGTGCTCTGTTATTTCAGGGAAACACCTATATTACAATGATAACATTGACTGTCTGGACATGGACTGATAAACTGGCTCTTGAAAACAATTAAATCCCTTGGACAGAGTGTGATATAAATTTGTAGACCAGGAAGAAAAAACAACTGATAGAACAAACAGCAACATGCCTTGTACCCATCTCCAGAGAACAGCCAGAAGGAAAGGGCAGAACTATCCATTCTGAACCACAAAGATCTGGATGACCACTCAAATGGAACAAAGAGACAAAGAGTGGCCCAGATTCTGGTAGCCTGAGGAAAGGTGAAAAAAGATAAATGAAATATGTCACTAAAGCTATCATCATCACAAGCTAATTTCAAGCTCATACATGTGGTTCTTGCTTTTAAAGCTGGTCTTGTTTCTGTAGTTGCCCAGTTTGTACAGTTGAGAGGCTCTTATGTGTTAGTCCCAAGTTAAGGCAATTGCTTGGTCAGTGTTTTGCATTTATAACCAATAAAATTACATGAATAGTGCTTTAACCCAGATGTAATACCCAAGAATCCTGTTCTACACAGGGCACACAAACATTGTTTACACTAAGGGGGGCTATGTCTGTAGACATCCTTATAAATCAAGATGATGGTAGAGACCAATTCTTTTCTTTGCAGCAAAGAAATGTTTTTCTTAGTTTAATTAAAGGAGCCTAAATGCAATTAAGTGAAGTGGGGTGGGGAATCAGCAGGCACAAGATAAGGCTTCTATTGGTACTCCTGTGAGACAAATTCTCTGGTGGTGGAACAGGACTTCCTGAGTCAGTTCTTCCATGTCAATCCTTGCACAATATTAAGTATATTTACCAGCATTCTTCTAATGCAGCTTCTGGGGTGCTCAAACCCTTATTATTATTATTATTATTATTATTATTATTATTATTATTATTTTCTGTTACTGTGCTATAACCTACGAAGCAGCCAGAGAACTCTGCTTATGTTAGGAGCCTGGATATAAGTATAAAGGGCAGACAACTGAGTCAAGGACACATGGGTGTTCTCAAGATGGGGAAGGAAAAGGAAATCCTGGGCCTCAGGCTGTTCCAGTCTAGCAACCAGTTACCTTGAGAAAACATTTGTATTTTACCTAAGGAGAAGAGGGGAAATTAAATCATTCTTAAAGAGGGAAAACTTGAAGAAAAACTGCAGTGAAATAAAATAAAAATTGTACTATGAAAGCATGATATAGAGAAAGGGAAAAGTGAATGACAGTAGAAGTGGCTCATTCTGATGGCTGGGAAAATGACTTCCATTATAGAAGACATCTTTAGTGTCCATCCTTGAGAAGTTATCGCCATTGAGACCAGGGGTGCCCGCTCCTTAGATGACTCTCTCCTTTTGAAATAGTGTCCCATGAGAGGTTAGGAAGCATCTGTCAGTCCCGTGAGGTAGACCAGATCAGGAAACTGACTCCACAGGTAGGCTAGAACTATACTTCTGGGATAGACCACAGTAATAGAATCATGCAAACCTGCCTGTGTTTTCCCTCTCCTCCCTCTTACACCTCTAGGACTCAGGAAGAAGTCAGGCTAAGAGTTTTTCTAATACTTTCTTGCCTCCCTTGGCTTAACATATGCTTGTGTGTTTGTTATTTTCTAAATGGCTTCTGAATAGTTTCTCCAAGGTCATCTCTATGGCTTTCTACAGCACGGAAACAAGTGAGGACTACATATTTCTTCAGGAATTCATATAGTTATTTTTATATGGAGACCTAATAGCAGTAACTGACATATGTGCATTGCAATTGTTTGTTTGTTTGTTTGTTTATCATTTTAGGGTGCCTAATCCCACCTTGACATATGCAAAAACAATAAAATAAACAAAACCCAATAGGTAACATTACCTGGAGGGCAAAGCAACCAAATTCACTCACACACCAACAGAGACAAAAATGGACAGAGGCCACCCAACCAAATAACACAGGCCTAGGGGAAGTGCAACATTTTTGTGCTCTTTTAAAGACTGCTAAGAAAGAGGTCATACAGATCTCCAAGAAGATGCTGTTCCTAAGGACTGGTGCCATTACAGCTTTCTGGGTCTTGCCAGATGGCATTGCTTAATTGATGGAACCCAGAGTGTGCCAATTCTGTCAGATCTTACAGGATGGGCGATAAGGAACAAATAACTAGCTCTCGAATTACAACAAGAAACTAACTGGTAACCAGTGCAGCTCACGGGGCATGGGTATTTCATAGTCACAGCATGGCTTGTCCATCGCTGCTCATACTGCTGCATTCTGGAGCAGTTCTAACTTCCAAATGTTCTTCAAGGGCAGTCCTATGTAGAGTGCATTGCAATAGATCTTCTTTGAAGTGAGTGAGGTACAATGACTATAAGAATTCAATCGCCGCATGTCGGATTCGACCCAGATACCAGCCATTTTCCTCAGCCTGGATTTTGGCCTGTGTGATAGGCATTGGCAGATTGTCAACTTCTTAAATTTCTCACATAGTGCTTCAGAACCCATCAGGTGAGAAAATGGAAATGTAGGTGCCTTGTAGTTTCCAACCACATAAGCCTTAGGGCTGCCTACTGGTAAGCCTCTGATCCATATTCACAGAGGCTGAATTCCAAACCTGAAGCTCTTCCAGCCTCCTCTTGTCTTCATCCATGTATTATTAATGCCGTTACCTTTCTGTTAGAAGACAGTCAACATGGGTACAAAAACTAAAGTAACAAAGCATGAAAATAGTAACAGATTGAGTTTAAGTTGGAAAAGTAATAATGTGCTTGGCTCAGTAAAAGTAAAGATGCCTGAGAGTTAAGCTTGACTGCATGCATGCAATTTTCTTGGCAGTGTTAAAGAAATGCTTTGCCATTAACTGCTTCTGGGATGTTGTTGTTGTTGTTGTTGTTGTTGTTGTTTGTTTAGTTTCCAGTCCAGCCAGCAGTCACAGAATTCCCCAGTGGTTCCCAATTCAACCCAGACTGATGTGGCTTACTGCATTGCTGTGTTAGGCACAGAGGCCAACCCTTTCATAGAAAGCTGATATTCTCCTGAGGCTACCCAGAAGAATCCAGCAACTGGTGTTCCCAGTTCCTTTTCTGCTATCCCAGTGCCTGAGGAGAAAGCTATTTTAAGAATGGACTACATACCTGTCATGCACTGTCCTTGGTGGTATAGAAGGAATCAGAGGATTGTGCTGCTACACTATGATACACTTCTCTGTACCCTTCCCTCAATGGGCAATCCATTAAGGTTTATTTCCCTTGAATGCATTGAGAACCTCCTTGTCCTTGCCAAGTGCAGAGAAAAGTTACCCTAAGAAAGAGAAATAAACAAATGAACAAAAGAATATTCTGGTGAAACATACTGCCTCAGCCATACTAACAAGATCATACGCATGGGATCCTGTTTGGAATATAGAATGGCTTAGAGCAATCTGGATAGATAAAGCTTGGAACACATACATAAATATCTGGATGTAGAGAGCCTGGAAGAATGGGGATTTATTGTGTGGGTGGAAGGGGATAATATTCTTTCTGAAATGAGCTTCAGCTGTTACCAAAGCAAGTGCCTAAGGGAACATCATGTCCATATAGCTGGACTGTTAGAAAGAATCTCTGTGCGTGTGTGTGAGTGAGTGTGTGTGTGACAATTCCAGTAATAACAATTGGAAAACAAGCAAACAGTGGGAAAGCTGTAGAAATATAAGAAATTGCAGGGAATTATCAATCCTGATTGAAGAATAAAAAATGCAGATGTAAGAAATGTAAAATGAGTGTTGCTGGATCTGACTGAGGGCTTACAAAGCACAGTGTTCTGTTCCCAAAGTTGCCCAGCAGATGTCTATGTGAAGGTCACAGACCGGACAGGAAAATAATAGCATCCTTCCACATAATTAGCTTAGTCCTTAAAAGCTGGAACAATTTCTTTTATCTTAACAGATGAGATTCTAAATTGCACAGTGCTTGTATTCTAGGCTTGCCACCAAATGGATACATATCACTGCATTGCTCATCCTTTGATAGCACGGCACATGATCACCAAACATCAGTGGACTGTCTTCCATGGAAAAAGAAAGAAACAACTCTTCCCTTCCGTAATGGATAATTAGTAAGCTTACTTGTGAAAGTAAATTCATGTGTAATACTTGTAAGCGAGAGATATAAAAGTAAATTGTAGGAGAATTCTCCCAGGAGTACTTTTGAACTGGAGACCAGAACATAATTACAGTGAAGCACAGATTGGCTTATTGACAGCATTAGAGGTAAAGACAGGCCTAAAGAGGAGAGGGAATACAGTCCCTCATTTAAAGTTATGCAGATTAGAGTTTACATGTGATTGAGTACTACAGCAACACTTCTGATTGAGTATAGACAATAGCTTGTGTTTGACTGGACATAGCACATAATTTATCTAATGAGGCAATGAGGGAATAGCTATGAGGTAAGAAGGCAGGACTACAAAGAAAATCGGGGTTTGAAAGAACAAAGAGACAGTATTTCATGAACATAGTTTCTTTCTAGAAAGCTATTGTTATGTGATTTATCAAACTGTCCCTGATTCCCAAAGTCTATGTTCACCTCCTAATATCTTATTCTCAGCCTATCAGCATTCCTGGACCTTCTAAATATTTTATGGATGAGCCTACAATTTAGTTTCCCTGGGAAATACATTTGGGGAGCTGGTAATTGTCTAATTTGACCCCACCTTTTCTTAAGATAATGCAGTTTGATGGACACTGTTTTAAACAGTATTTTAAATGCCATGACTCTAATGTGTGTATGTGTATTGTGTGTGTGTTTTGGTAAAGACAAATTTTGCATGTCTTGTTCCACAATATATGCTCTTTTGAATAAATATTTTGAGATGAAAATTATGGACCCCAGTGAACTCTGTGCGTGATTGACTCTGTATCACAAGGATGCCACATAAATGGATCAGACTTATTTATTTATTTTCAAAATGAAAGTCTTCTTTGAATTGAACTTGATTTCTTCATTTGAATTGAACTAGTTAAACTAAATAAAGAGCTAGTTCTTTATTTTCCATGGGGAGATGCACTTGAATTAGTGGCTTTTTCCTAAACCTTTCAAATTCTCTTTTATAATCCACCAAATATATCTTGGCAGATAATAGCACCTGGCTGACTTTAAATTCAGAAACTTAACAAGGTTGGGCCTAGGTAGTACTTGGATGAAAGATCTCCAGGTAACACTAGTAGATTGAGGAAAACCTATTCTGAAAGAAGGTGACAGACAGCTACTTATATATACGGTACCAGAATCTAGACTATCAATTTATGGGAACAAAGAGAGCTCTGTGGGCAACCAATTTTGGTATAGTTCAATTCAAATCAAGAAATCAAGTTCAATTCAAAGAAGACTTTCATTTTGAAATAAACAAATAAATAAACAAAGGCTGGTCCATTAATGTGTCATCCTTGTGATACAGAGACAATCATGCACAAAGTCCACTGGGGTCCATGATTTTCATCTCAAAATATTTATTCAAAAGACCATATATCGTGGAACAAAAACATGCAAAATTTGTTCGTACCAAACACACACACAGTACACATTCACTCAATAGGGTCATGGCATTTAAAATATTGTTTAAAATATTGTCCATCAAACTACATTATCTTAAGAAAATTGCATACATGATACATATGAAATGCATGAAATGCATACAATAGGGGAAGTAGCATACTATATAAAAATAAACATGGATTTTCCTGCATATATTTCTTACATTTTTTTCAGAAAGTTTGATGGAACATAATAATACATTAATAATGACAATATTTGCATTGATCAGATCATGACAGTCTGTAGTCCAACTGCTTTTATCAAAATACAGCTCAGGAATGGGCACTGTGACACGACAGTGCAACATTCCTTTTGTCAGATTGATCGGCTTGACACTCATATGCAACCTATACACACCCCTGGATCAGATATAGACTATGCATATGGAAAGCTCATTATTAGTATGCATTTGCTCTATGCATATATGCCGCAACCTCCTCCTTCTACCAAGAGAATAAAAAAGAAATTATGGTGAAAGCAAAGCTAAGCAAAAGTGAGCTGTAAAAAACATACTGTCATGCTTCCCAATCACACGTTCCCAGAACATCTGTTGGACTTGCATGCATGAATGGACTTAACACGTGTTGAGACTTGCGGGTCAGTAAATTGGGAGGGGGAACATGCCAGGAGTGTGAAAACATCTTGTTTGGACCACCTCTGGTATCCAAGGTCAAGCTACCGAGCCGTTGGAGACATCTGCATGGAGTTGAGCTGACTGGCACGAAGAGGGGGGCTGCATGCCTAAGAGAAGGAGAGGGCTTGCACTCATTGGGTCATTTAACTTGGGGAAAATGCGGGAACTTTCATTTGCAACTTTTTCACTGTTCTGTGTGCTACTTTCCATTAAATAAATTTCTACTACTATCATGTATGAATCGAACTTAATGGTAAATTGAGTAATGCAGTCATTACACATACTGTACTTTCCCATTGTTTAAAACTGAAAAAAAGGTATTTTTTTTTTAACACAAGAGGTTTCACAGCTTTTAAATACTCATTCATTCCAAAGAGAAAGGCATTCACTGAAGAAGAAACCATATTCTACCTTTGAATATTGACACCTCTAGTCAAGAACATACTTATTTGTTCTATATGTGCCTACCTTACCGTTTGGAGCTAGCCCAATATCTAGAGTAGCAAAGCACTAAGAACAAAGTCCCTAAAAGCAACGAACCTGTTCTAAAGCAGAATAAACAGGTTTGTTTGATCCTGACAATAAATTAATCTCCTTCATTTAAGCAGCTAGCCAATGTTGATAATAGAAAACTTCTCAAACAGGCACCATATGAACAAGGTTCCTTAAACAGTCTAAGCTCCATACTTGAACAAGGCTGAGATTTTTCTGGATGTTGATAGTGGTTTGCTAGTGGATTTTTTTTTTTTTTTAAGATGTGTTAAGTTTATTTATAGCTTATACTTTTTATGTATTTCCTGTCACAAAATATTAGGGAAGTATGATAACTATTTTCGGTTTTGTGGCTTTGGGGCCCTGCAGGCTCATGCATAAGCTGTTTATTGTCTCATTGGTTCTAAACTTGTTTCTCATTTTGAATCACCATAGTTAGATGAGTCCATGGGATGGGGATGTCAAAAAAGTCAAGATGATGGCTGCAACCACACACTTAAAACCCCACCCCTCTTTTACATGAGATACCTTAAAAAGAGTGGTGTTTTGGTCATACAGTTGCAACTGCCATCTTGATTTTTTTTTCCTTATCCCTAACTATAGACAGCCATGACCCTGGTCATAAACACTTTGTTCGGTGTGATCTTACTTCAGTCAGTAGTGCTTTGTAAGTTGGGCATTATCTTTGTTTGATATTGAGATAACCCATAAGATATGGAAATATTTATTTGTTGCATTTAATTAAGTCACATCAAAGCACTATGCTTTACCTAAGTCACATCAAAGTAATAACAATAATGCATATTCAGTAATAAAACAAATAATTATGCCAAAGCATCCCTCCATAAATCATTCCTTAGCTGAATGATGTCCAGAAATTTTCCTTATTTTCAGGCCAAAGAACTACCTGTTGGTACAACTGATATCTTGTTCTTCCTTATTGTAATGTTCTGTGCTTTCCCCAATGAAATAAACGTTTGTCTTCATATAGCCAATACTGAATTGCTTGTAATCTAATACGCACAATTTTTTCTACTGATTCTTTCTTCTCCTCCAAACAATGGCAAACACCAACCCAGCATTTTTACTTCATTATAAAGAGAGTGGGAATGAATATAGTCCCTAATTTATTTCACTCTGATGCTCACTGACATCTAAAGTCTCATGTTTCTCATATACTTTTAGTTGTTTCACTTATTGTTCTCCAAAAACTAATGCTGGAAGATTTCTGGAAGTGAACAGAGCTCATTGTATATTATATCAGTAACTGACAACATGGCAAGGTTTTAATTATAAACTGTTTCTCTTACAATTCTTAATTTCTGAAACAATTATCTTTTAATACAACCTAATAATTCCAGTTATAATATCCTAATTATGCTGATCTGAAAACACAGTGAGTGATGGCAGAAAAAAAAAATATGTAAGATTAATTTTCTTGCCACTTTTCCCCCCTGAGTAAAGATGGACAAAATCTTGTAAGAAAACCATTTACTTTTTTAGGTTTACAATAATTATTCATATTTAACCAGGAATGAGCCTGTCAAACACACATAACATTTTTTTCCCTGAGTAAATAAGCATTCCATTATGTTGTAGAGTGAATAGACTGAAACAAGTGAAAAAGAACTGTTTTTATGCATTTTTGGCTAAAAAAAAAAAGTTATTAGGAGCTCATACATGATGAGTGTAGGAAAAGCTTATCTACCAACCTTTTTTTCCCAGAAATATCTACCTGCAGAGGAAAGACAATGAACTCATGCACATGGTACTAGCACCTTTTCTGAAGCAGAGCTTAAGTTAAAACAGTGTTATAGGACCATAGGATGCCCTATCCATGCATTGGAGTAGACACAATCAGTGAACGTTAAGAAAATCATGACTAGTTTAAATTAAATCCTGATAATTTGTAGCATTTGCCATTTCAGCAATGAAGGTAATTCTAATGGAGGCAATCACTGTTTTGTTTTGTTTTTAATATGAACACTTTACTCTCCATTTGATAAATTTCACCTTTCTTGATCTGAACTCTAAATATTGTGTGAACTCTGACAAATCAGATCAGGTCAAATCAGAAGAATGAGAAAACAATTAGTAGCAATATTATTGGGCCTGCTGGTTAAAGCAAAAAGCAATTGTGTGTGTGTGTGTGTGTGTGTGTGTGTGTAATATATATATTTCTTGCAGGTAATCTGATTGGAGTATTGATCTTCTGGCATGCCTGTCAACCGAAGCAGTAGTCTAGCAATGCTGTACTTATCTAGGAGACAATAAAAAAATGACTCACTCATCATCTATCACCTTGTTCAAACCATTAGTATTGATGAAGTCTGTCATTCCAATCCAAAATAATAATTTGTATCATTTGCCATTTCAGCAATGAAGGTAATTCTAATGGAGGCAATCACAGGTTTGTTTATGTATTTATATGTGTGTGTGTGTGTGTGTGTGTGTGTGAAGACTTTACTCTCCATTTGATAAATTTCAGTTCTGATGTTTAACATCATGCCTTCACTTTCATTTCTAACCTATCAGAGGACAAAAATCAATAAGCAGCCAAAAGCTTAGCATAACCTCCTATTACATGCCACATCTGACACTTTAGTCAATACACAGTGAGTATGAAAGACATGAAATGGTAGAAATGCATTTACTGTATGTCCTCTTATTAATTGTTTCTTTTTCAAATGCTTGACAATTTTTTCCATAATTGTTCAGAATGTGACCACCCTTTCTGGCAAAAAAACCCCAAAAACCACTATATTGGAAAGATAGAATATATAGATACAGATGTTATCCCTTTCCTTCCCTCCTCCCTCCCACAGCAAATGTCCTGATGTGCTGCCTCATTGTGGAAGGGTGGGGAGAAGTGTTTCTGGGAGAGATGAAGTGAAGAATGCTAGAAGCTGCCCAGATAAAGCAAAAGCAGGAATATAGGAAATATAGGAAAATGTTGGAGGCAGAAGATCACTTTAGTGACAATGGCAAAGACATCATTTCATACTGTACAGGAGAAGGCAATGGTAAACCATTCCTGTATTTTTACCAAGAAAAACACATGGATGGACAAGATCAAGGGATTAATGACTGAGGGACAAATGATGGACCTCTTAGCTCTTCCTCAACATGCAACTGAATGTAGCTAAATTTTGTTATACTGTCTGTAAAATTAGGCAGACTTTGATTGTCCACTGATGATCCCTGATAATGCATTTTTATCTGTATTTGTAAAGATTTGAATTTTATTTGTAATTCTGGTCTGTGACCATAATAAAATAATGATTGATTGATTGATTGAGCAAGGCTGAGATTTTTCTGGATGTTGATAGTGGTTTGCTAGTGGATATATTTTAAAAAATGTTGAGTTTATTTATAGCTTATACTTTTTATGCATTTCCTTCTTCAAAATAGCAGGGAAGTATAGTAAGTATTTTCAGTTTTGTGGCTTTGAGGAAGAGCTGAAGACCCCTCAGAATATTGAAAGGGGTTAGATGAAGTTAGATTAAAACTTTCTGATGTCTAGTTATTGATGTTGCCATGCAAGAAAAGAAAATCAAAATCTGCAAAAATAAAATTGGATTGTAAGAAGCATAAATATGGGTAAGCTCAACTCAATGAAAGATGAAATGATTTAACTACACATTGATATTTTAGGCATCAGATAATGTTGGACATTGTTTCAATCAGGATATCATACTGCTTAGTACTCAGGGCATGAAAAGAAGAAACAGCATTGGTTTCAAAGTCAGGAAAGATATAGTAAAATCAGTGCTTGAGTACAATACAGTGAATGAGCCAATAATATCAATAAACTTTGCAGACAAACCTTTAATATGATGATTATCCATGTTAATGCTCAAACTACGGATGCAGAAGTTTATGAGTTTTATGGTCATGTTCAATCTGTAATTGACAATACAGGCAAGCAAGAAGTTTATATACTGCTTCAGGTTGGAGCCTGGATTGGCAAAGTTGGAAATAAGAAGGAGGAATATGTAGTTGAACTGGATGGCCTAGGAAACCAAAATGAAGCAACAGAACAACTTATTAGTGTCTGCCAATCCAGTTATTTCTTCATAACACATTCTTCAAAAAACCAAAACAATACTATATAATGTATATGGAAATCACTAGGCAGAAATCAAATTAACTATATTATTGGTACAAGGACGTGAAAGAATTCAGTTATAACTACAAGTATGTAACCAGGGGGTGACTGTGGGACAGATCATGAACTGCTCATGTGCAAGTTCCAAGTTAAGCTAAAGAAGAAGAAGAAAGCCAACCTGTTTCCACAATATGATCTTGAACTTATGCCCATCATTTTCAAGGAGAACATCAGGAATCATTTTGAAGTCCTGAAATTCACTGACAGGGAATAATGAGACAAACGGTGAAATGAAATTTTAACAGTTGTTAAGGGTGAATATGAAAACAGTCTGCCAAAGATCAAGGGAAAAAAAAAAAGCAAAGTGGATGTCAGAACAGACAGTGGAAATTACCAAGAAGATAAGGAAAGCTAAAGTCAAGAAAGATAAAGATCTCAGAAATGAACTTAACAGACAAGTTCAGTGAGCTGCTAGAAATGTTGGCCACAAAGGCCCACGGCTCGGCATGAGTTGTCACCCAATAAACCACACTGAGGTGGGAAGGTCCTTTGTTCTCTCTTATTTCTGTGCACAGCAACAAGAGAGGTCTCCTGCACAAGCGCAACAGCCCCAGACAACTCACCTGACTTCTCTTGTATACATCTTCTAGCAAGGAAATAAAGGCAACAAAATCTCTTTATTGGTTGATTCTTTTAGTACTTGTGCAGTAACCTTACATACTACATACTATCCCATAACATTCCTTAGCATGATCTGTTTTCTAAAACTCCCACCTTAGGGGTGTGTGCTCTACTATGCTAATTAGTCTTTAGGTTACAGCTAGGTCAGTGGCGGTCCCATAACAAGGTCACTTTGTGGGTTTTGAATACCTCGAAACCAGTCTTCTTCCCTTTTTTCCAAATACAGCAGACTTTCCTCCTACTGTAAGATACCTGCTGTTCAACCCACATCCTCTTGAAACTTAACCACAAGTGTCTAATATTATCTGCTAGCAGGCAATCATTAAACAATATTAATGACTACCCATTAAACAATCTTATGACTACTCAGAAAGCACAAGAAACAATATTATAATGACATATAAACACATCCAAGATAGAACGGTCACATAAAAGCAATAAAAGTTTCCAGAACAACTCTAAACTCAGAAAGAGTTTCCAAACTCTAATTGGTATGCTAAAGGATGCCAATGGACAGCCAGCAACTGAGTCAAAGTACATCAAACAGAGTACACCAACATTCTGTACAATAGCAATGTCAACATCCAAGATACCTTAGATTTTAAAAAGAGAATGCTTACCTCTAGTACTAAAAGATTAAGTCAGATTAGTCCTCTGGTGATTACCAAGTCATAAGACTACATGGTAATATCAATCCCTACATCAATAGATTGGAAGTGGTCAGTCTAAGTACCAACACCAAAGAAAGGAGGCTTAACAGTGTGCAACCAATCATACAATATCCTTAATTTCACACACTAGTAAAATAATGCTTAGGATCATCTAACACACATTAGAGCCATACATGGAGAGTGAAATGCCAGATGTTCAAACTGGCCTTAGAAAAGACTATGGAACAAGAGATATTATTGCTGATAAGACAAAGAATACTCCAAATAAATAATATGTGTTCCATTGATTATAGAAAGCTCTTTGATTGTGCTGATCATGTCAAGCTATGGAACATCCTTTGGAAAATGGGTTAACATCTCATTGTCCATTGTCCTCATGAGAAATCTTTTTTTAAAACACAAAATCTTAATAAAGGACAGCAAGCCTCACATTGGACAGAACATAGAGAAACACGAGGTCAGGATGGCAAAGGGCTGAGACAAGGCTGTATACTTCCTCCTTATATATTCAACTTACCTTGTGGGAAGCTGGACTTGAAGAAGATGAGTGTCCTTTTATCTTTGAAGGAACACTAATAATCTACACCACAGTATGTTGATAACACTTCTCTGATAATTGAAAATGCAAATGATCTGTAAGCTCTAGTAATGAAAATCAGGGAGCAGAGTGAAAAAAAATGAGATTGTTAAATATAAAGAAGTTTAAACTAATGACAACAGGTATGTCAATTAGCCTTAGAATTGGCAGTGAATACAATGAAATGATGGATAGTTTCTGCCTTTTAAGATCGACTATCAACAGAAAAGGAACAGAAATCAGGAAATACACTGCAAAATTGCACTTGGTAGGGTGACGATAAAGGACTTGGAAAAGATATTCAGATGCTAAAGCTAATTTACAATTATCAGAATTGTCCAGGAAATTATTTTCTCTATGGCATTTTACAGGAAAGAACATTAGACTTGAAAAAGCAGATAAAAAGAGTATTGATGCTTTTGAACTTTGGTGTTGGAGAAGACTTTTGATAACACCCTGGATAGCAAGAAAAAATGGGTGCACCATGGGGAGTCCTGAAGGACTAAGTTGGGACAAATCATCCTGGAGATAATCCTTCTATGTCATTGTTAAGAGTTAACACCAACATGATAACACACAATCAATCAAACATTATTTTTGTTAATGTTAAGTTACTTAAAAAACAAACAAACAAGAAGTTTAGGCACCAATTAAAATCTTTTTGCTGTTGCTTTTGTTAATCATCCCTAACCTCAGATGGGTTCCAGAAATCATACTGATACAGTATATGACCAGCAAACCCCAAGTAAAATTGAGAAGCTCAGATTTTGATATGGAAATGGCATCTACAAACTGAATTCAAACTAGAATGCTTTGAGTTCTTCTTCAGCTAGACCTTTGTGGTTTCTGCTTCAATAGTATGATTCAAAAACTCCTAAGATTTTTCTAGTCTATTTTTAGAATGCAGTTCATTCAAACTCACTCTCTTATTTTTGTTCTCTTACCTAAACTTTTCTCCATTTTTACCCTCTCTGGAAAGCCTATTCTTTTTTATGAGAAAGACAATCCCTCCCTCCTGTTTGCTTGCTTGATAATGCCAGGCCAACCTGCATGTAGTTGTGTATGGTATTACACACTTGTAAAATTATTGTTTCTTCTAAATGCCAAACTCACCTTGATGAGCTGTGCCAAGTAGATAAATAAATCTATTCTCCAAATGCAAAATTCTAAATGTTGGGGAAGAATTCTATGTGTTCCCTTAGTCACAGATAAATGAAAAATAAGTAATCCAGTTGGAAAACAATACACAAACACACACACACACACACACACAAACACACACCACTACCTTTGTTCTGAGCTGAGTGTTTGCAACAGAAATATGTATATGTACAGTGCTATCTTCTTAGAAGCTTAAACTCAACTCCATTCAAGCCATCTCTCCCCTCCTCCTCTTTTCTCTCCATGCTATATGCCAGATAATGGTGACAGCTATTTTAATGAAACATACAGAAAACTGTAGTAATTTTGACAACTTCAAAGCTGGAAAGCAGGTAGAACAGAATGCAGAGCATATCCAATCTATAAAACAGTATTGAAATAGAAGATGGAATATTGAATAATCCCTATGGCGAAATGGTGTTTGCTGTTTTATGCTAATGCATCAGAACAAGGTGTAATTGCTCTTACATACAGAATTCTATTTCGAAGAGTGAAATCAGCCAAGGGCTAAAATTCTGTATAAGTAATAAAAACCCACATCATTTGTGTACCTTTGTCTTTCCATATTTGCTTAGTAGTCACAAACAATATGAAGTGTGTAGGGGGATGGAAAGTGCTGTTTCAGCTGGCTTCAACTTGACTAAAAGAACAAATAATATTCTGGGTAAATTTTAGCAAGATAGCTACATGATTAAGCACACAAACATTTTAAGAATAGGCATCCTTTTTGGATGATATTGTATGCTTCTGATGAAAAAGGTTAAAAATTATTTCAAGGAAAGACATTGTTTCATGTGTGTGTGTGTGTGTATGTATGTGTGTGTGTATAAATAACGTGTGCTCACACACACACACACTGTATAAATAATATATATACAGACACACACATATATATACAGTGTGCGTGTGTGTGTATGTGTGTGTGTGTATACATACATACACACACATGCTGTATGCATGTATGTGTGTGTGTATGTATGTGTGTGTGTATGTATGTGTGTGTATATATATATACACACTATATGTATGTATGTATTCATTCATTCATTCAACATATGGGGACTTCACAATTTCCTAATTCCTCTGGGCCCATAAAATGAAAGGGCAAATGTCTTCCACTAATTTTGGATTTCATTTTTGTTTCTTTTTTCTTATTTATTTATTTATTTATTTGGGGGTGGTGAGGAGTAATAATTTCTATAGAGATTCTATTGAGTTTCCTACACTTTGGGAGATTGTGTTGCAAACTCAGCCCCTGGTGAAAGAGTTTATAGGAAAGCAGTCACCAAAAACTAACAACTTATGCTTTGTTGTCATCTACAAGGCTCCCTTGCTGCCATTCTCAATAATTTTCTTTGTTTGGAGCTGGTATTATATATTGATTGGCAGGAATGTAACTGGGTGATCCTGAGACATTTCTAAATTAGAATCTCAACTCATATCAAATATTGGGTCTCTCTTATTTTATGATTTTAGACCTGGAGGTTTTGATTGCAAGGGTTCAGTCAGTTCATATGAATTAGTTGTAAGCTCTATTCTTGGGCTCTGAGGAGTGGTACCAATTTGAGATTTGAGATCCTTAGAATAATTCACTTCTAAACTTTCAGCTACCTTTGAATTTTTTAGTGGGGAAGAGAGATATTGCATCTCATCTGAGGACCATCAGGGTGTAAAATGGCTCTTGTTGTAAAACAGACTGGTCCCAATGGACTTACCATCATCATTTCAATTCTATCCACACCTCTTATGCAGCCTTCCACTCTGGACTTTCAGCATTCATCTGCTTTCTTAGCTTATGGCCACTATTATTATTCTGCCTGTGCAATTCAATAAAATAAGGACAATATCAAGGTCCACCCCGCAATCCTAATCAATGAGTCCATAAGAATTTTCAGGTGGGTAAGTGTCTTTATTTGCCATTTTAACCTAAGTGTCTGAATAGTTTAAGAAAGGAGATTTCTACCTGGTCACTAAAATATGAAGCTTCACAATGATCAAGTGTGCATTCTTTGGGGAACTTAAGAAAATACCCTTTTTGTGCCAGTGGAGTTTTAGTTGGAATGCTTGATTAGTTATATTCACCTGACTCTCTCCAGTTCTGAAGCTTTTCTTAGAAAGTGCCATTACTTTTGCACTGTCTATATGGCCTTATCTTGCATTGTCTGTATGGTCTTATCTGTTTTTTATTTTATTTATTTATTTATAAATGAGTGCAGAGTAGTGTGACAAAATGGATGTGGGACCTAGGGGCTACATGCTATCATTTAAAGGATCTAGGTATGCTTAGCCTAAAGAAGAGAAGGCTAAGTGGACACATAATAATAATCTTCTAATGCTTGGTGGAAATAGGATGTGGCTTTCTTCTCTATAAATGCCTGAGGGTAGGACCACTGGATGGGTGATTTACAGAAGGAGATCCAAACTTGAAATAAGGAGGAATTTCCTGGCTATGAGAGCTGCTAAGCGGTGAACAGCATTTTTCCTGGAGTTGTGGGTACTCTATCACTGGAGGTTTTCAAGCAAAGGTTGGAAAACCATCTGTGTGGGACATAATGAGGATTCCTGCCCTCTCCAGGAGGTTGGACTGGAAGATGTCCAAGACACTTTCCCACACTAAGATTTTTTGAAACATTGCAAACATGCAATATATCCATTGCTGCCAGATGAAATTGCCACTAATATGCCACCAAAAAGGAATGGGGAATAAGGGTGAGGTCCAATAATGCCCCATTTAGATGGACTGTACACTGTAGAAAATGTCCCTCTGTAGCATAATGGGAAATGTGCTCTTTTCCAGAACATTTGGAAAAAAAACCCATTGAGGATAAGCTGTCAAGTACTAGTCATGATAACAAGTGTTAACTATGAAGTACTGTCAAGTTTCAATTGTCAGGTACTAGATTTTGGAAGCAAATATAACCAGGTATAAAAACAGATATTTGGATAATATTTAGCCAATATTCAGTCTTAAAAGTTAGGTAATTGACTCTTAGGTGAGTAGGCATTATTCAAATGTGTGCTCCAAACACTATTAGCTTGTTTCCTATGATTTACATTCTATTTGTAATTTTGCACTATTAGCCTTTGGTTTGTTACACTCTTCAAAACAGAGTAGCCTATGTAAAAGCAATTATGTCTTTCTTCAAATTAATGAATAGCCCCTCCTGTATTTTCTTATTGGTCTGAAAACAATATGACATTTGATGCCACAAGATAAACTTAGATAGGCTTTAAGGACTACAGAGAATTTCATGTAGTGTAAGCTTATAAATATCAATTATCTGTAATATTTATATGCTGTCCTCCAGTCAGAAGGAGATGCCTCTTAATACCAGTTTAGGGGGATCAATAGATATTACTTTTATGGCTTACTTATGAAGTATCTAGTTAGCCACCCTGAAAACAGAATTTCAGGCTAGATAGGCTCTGGTTTGATCCAGAAATGCTCTTTTGTAATGTTCTCATGGCTTTCGGTACTGCTGAGTATCATGTTTAAAACAATCAGTATTAACTTATATAGTGTGATCCACAGTCCATAGAAGACAGGACAAGATGACCATGAACTTTTCAAACTGCCTGTGGTATTCCGGGATATTTGTACATCACAGGTATGAAATGAGACATTTTAAGAACTATCAACTGTGCCATACTTTGAAATAGATGAGCACGAAGTTATTTAGCAGAATTGTTTCTGTAATAACACTATGCTGCAAAATGTGCAATATTCAAAGTCTTTGAAATTTTCTTAGCATTTTTCTTTGCCATTTTTCTTTATCTAGAAAGTGAGAATTCATATTTGTTCGTTCCAATATTTACCTTACCAGTTTACAGAAGATCTGCAGTTCTAATTCTAGTTTTAGGTTTTTGGAGTCATGACAAATTAATGTGTGTGAAAACCATTTTCAGGCTTACCTACAGAATATATCAAGGGTCCAAACTTTGAGAACTTTGAGCCCATCTTCTTACATTCAGTCAAACACAGTACCCCCCCCCCCACTTTCAGATTTTGCTGCTTGGTGCAGGGAAATGAGGAACAAAGAGGACAAGCATCTTCTGAGGGGGCCTCATATATGTGCCTTTGCTAACTCCACCTTCTTAATCAGAATCAATGCAGACAAGTTGACCTTTCCAAAACATTCACCAAGCTGTTCAAAATCTATAACAATAATGCTAGGAATAACCATTCACAGAAAGGCAGAAAAATATGATTCCTTCCATTGTGCAAATGTTTGAGTGAGAAGGAAGGAGGGAGGGAGGGAGGGAGGGGCAATTTTATCAGTAATGGTGTTCTAAATCATTCTGACATTGCTACATGTGCTGAGAATATTTTCAATGAAATAAACATTAAAAAAAACACAAGCTGTCTGAACAACTAGTTACTGTTTTATTGCCAAGCTAAGTGAGACAAAGGTTAATACAGTGTAAGATAAGAAACCATGCATTTAAGCCTGAATTAAAGATTTGTGAAATGTAACCAACTCTTCTCATAGGTACAGTGTGTGGTAACTGCAGGCTTCAGTAGCTCATTATGGGTAAACTCCTTTCCATATTGATATCAGTTATGTGGCATGAATATTTTTAGAAATAATTTATATGCCAAGATTTTGTATACCCTGTAAGGTTAATTTCATAGAATGACAGCACAATAAATATGGTGTTACAACTTGCAAACACATAGTGCAGTACTTTCCTAGACAAGGAAGACAATCAACACTCACTGAAAACTCCAACGTGCCATTTTGTTCTTTTTGTTCTGTTTTGTTTTTTCTCCCCCACTGGCAATACAGATAACTGACACAAATCTAATATAGTTCTTGCAAACTGCAGGAATCCAAAAGCAGATAGTTGACTCTAAAATGACTGTTTTTTGCTACAGTATAAGAGAAGGATGTTTAAATAAGAACTATGTTTGGCATGGCCGAGAAATATATGCCCTTCTAGCCAGCTGTCATGAATCTGTTTTTGTAGCTCTAGCTTCACTTGTAAGTTCCTCCTCTTCCTCTGTCTCTTTCCAACACATCACATGCACATATACATGATATATATTATACAGCATGCATTTATATTATTGGTTTTCCAGGACTGTTTGCTATTTGGGCCAAGTCCTTTGAACCAACATAAAAGAGGTGGTAGTTCCCCACCTTTCTTCAATGTAAGGATAACAATGCAACCATAAAGGCAGCAATGTATCATCCCTGTTGTAAATAAATACATATGACAGCTAGCTTGTAGATTGTCATGTTAAAGCCAGCATAATAAATGTAGCAAGTCAAAGGTTTTGGGTTGAAGTACTGAGTAGTGTTAATGCCTCCTACCCTTGATTAACTTAAAGCAATTCAGGGCCAGAACCAACATTATCCAACTCTTTGCAGCATTACAATGGTTCATAGGCATTAACTCTAGTAAGAGCTTCACTATGGCTAGACACCTAATTCTAAGATTTCTGTAGCTTAAAGTTTATCTAGCCATGTTAAAAGCCATATCCACAAGTTAGAAAATACTTTATTTCTTCACTACTTAAAGATGGAAGATGTTTTGTATGGCAAAGCAGAAACTGGATGGAACTAACTTGAAATCTGGAAAAGTAAGAAAAAAAATGAGGATATTGGACAGTTTCTTTCAATATTCACAACAGCTGAATATGCCACCGATCATTCTTGGGACCATCATGAAAATCGCTTACATGGTTTTAACAAAAGGGTTAAAAAAGTTTTTCCTCAAAATGCAGAAAAATAAAATAAAATAAAGCAACCTTGGCTTGCTGTCCTCTCCATTCAACAAGAAAATAATTCTGATGGAGGTCATCTCACTTGGGGAAAGAGCCAAGTGTTCATGGACTTCCAAAAAGCTAGTATGTCATGTCCCCCGTTGCGATGTATACATACATCACAATGGGAAACATGCCTTTCTGGTGAAGGGGAGGGTGGAGGAAAGAATCAGTGCTAATCCCATAAGCACTGAAAGACAAAACAGATAAAGGACAAAGGAGCCATACCTTTGCCCTGACCCGGGAAGCCATCATCCTATCTCCCTGACATCTCTGCATTACCACGGGGGACACACCTGCTCCGGAAACAGGAAGAGGACAGAGGTAATCAGTGCTAATCCCCCTGATCGCCCATCGAGACTCCGGGTTCACCGTCGGTCAGGACTTTGGGACAATGGGGGGTGGGGAAGGATCAGGTCTGCACCGTGGGTATTTACTGGCTACCTCGCATGCCATGTGCTCATTCCCATCTTTCTCCGTGTCTGCATTCTATTCTTAATAAACCAGATATCCTTAGCCCTGGCTGGTGAGTCTGTGTTTTTTCTGAATAAGGCAACCATCACATAGTAAGTGTGGAGTTGTCTGTATCTCTGGGGGGAGACTGTTCCATAGGGCAGGCAATATTACAGAGAAGGCCCACTTCCTAGGATCCACCAGGTGGCATTGCCTCACTGAGGGAACCCAGAACATGCCCACTCTGCCAGACCTGGAGGGATAGCAAGGAACCATTAGGGAGAGGAGGATGTCCCATAAGTAAGCTAATGCCATGCTATGCAGGGCTTTAAAGGTGACAACTGGGACCTTGCATTGTGCCCAGAAACCTACTGGGAACCAGGGCAACTCACACAGCAGTGGTGTCAGGTGGGGATACTGTGGTGGGCCAATGCTGCAAATACTGCCATATTCTGTACCAGTTGAAACTTCCAATTGTTTTTCAAGGGCAGGCCCATGTACAGTACATTCCAATAGTCCATCTGGAAGGTGACTAGGGCATGAGTTACCAAAGCAATGCCTTCAGATCTAGGAAAGGGTGCAAGTGCTATACAAGATGCATTTGTGCAAAGGCTCTCCTGACCAAACCTGCTACCTGTTCCTTGAGCAGAAGCCATGAGTCTAGGAGGACCCACAGATTGCACACCAACTCTGCATGGGAAAGTGTATCCCCATTCAGAGTTAACAATAGAAAATCACCAGATATGAGTGACCATAAAACCCACAGCCACTCAGTCTTGTCAAGCTTAAATCAAAGCTGGCTCCTCATCCACACCTACACATCCTCCAGGCACTGGGAAAGCAGTCTGACTGCATCCTGGGGTGGCCTGGGACTGAGATGTTCAACTGAGTATTGTCAGCATACTGATGAAACTTCAGCCTCTGCTGACATATAAATGTACCCAGAAGTTTTACATAAAATTACGTAAATTAAATGTTAATTAGGAGTGGGGAGAGAGTTGAGCCCTGTGGCACTTCATACAGCTGAGGCTGGACCACTCTCCTCCACCAACACCAACTGGAACTAGCCATGGAGAAAGGAGGAAACCACTGAAGAACAGTCCCTCCCACTTCCAGTCCCCTCAGTCTGCCCAGAAGGATACCATAATCTATGGTATCAAAAGCCACTGAAAGATCAAGGGGCAGGATGGATACACTACCACCATCTTGAGCCTGCCAGAGGTCATCCACGAGCACAATCAATGCTGTCTGCCTGCTATATCCCAGTCTAAACCTAGACTACAATGGTTCCAGATAATATGCTTCTTCCAGAGCCCTTTGAAGATGTAGACCTACCACATTCTCAACAATGAATGAATTAGATATTAGCTGCACAGAGGAATAAGGTGATGGACTGATGGACTGCATGTAGACTTTTCAAACACTTTTGTTCAGCAACAAAATGTTTTACCACGATCCTGCACCCAAGTCTATGATGAATTTCTCTCAAGTTGAGATTTAGGATAACTTATAATCAGAACTGAGATATCAAGATCCTAATTTAGGGACCCATGCATGACTATGGTCAATGAAATCAGATTCAGGACTATAATTGGGATAGTGTAATGTTCCTCAACCACTTTAGGAAATTTGGCAGAGCTGGATTTTTTTTTTAAGTGCCATGTGGGTGGCAGTCATTCAGAAGTGTCTAGTCGAAAGTGATAGGATGTGACCCATTTCTTCTCTTCCTCTTTTCAATTTGGAGTATGCTTTTTTTCACACTGGGAGACTAATGAAACAGAGAAAGAAAATACAAACTCTACAGGAGAAAAACAAAATAGAAAAGCCTTATGGAGGCATTCAGCCTGCTCATGTGAAGGTGAAAGTATGTTTTGTGGTAGGAGCAAGGGTTCCGTACTCTTGAAGAGAACAATAAAACTCATATAAATCCATCAGTACCCTACCATTATTTCCAGATTCAATTTCCAGGGATCAATAATTTTAAAGAAATGGCCATGGGAAAGATCTACAGAGGTCTTCACATGTTTGTTGGAACAATTGCCTGTTAATCCATCCAGTAAGCTCTGGGTTGTGCTGTCCAAATTCCTGACAGTACTACATCAGTAAGATCAAGATCTTATGCCAAGCTCTGTAACAATAACCAAGAAAGTGATATTCTCACAGTCTCATTTACTGGGTCTTTTACAAGAAAAAGGGATCAGAATTCATGTTTTTGGAAACTGAATGGATATATCCTTTAACTACCCACCACCCCCACTTTTTATCAGTGAGTGTGTTAAGGCACACTTAATATATCCTTGATTCCTTTCTTCTTTCTAGCATTCTTTTGATTTAAATGGGAGCTGGCTACCAGTTCATGGGATAGAAATGGAGTTCCCATCTCTCCTGTTCTATGATGTTTTGCAAATATCCATTCCCATTTCTAGGCTTAGATAATTCCATTAGATCTTACTTGCTGCTCTATCAGCAATAAATTGAAGGCTAGACAAACAAGCCTGAGATTCAATATCAAACTCCTACCATTTCTGTGCTGAGAGGAAGGTGTGCAGGGAGCTTCTGCTCATTAAGTAGAAACCTCTGAGCACTTCAGTTGGGGTGGGGGGGTATTCTTCTGACAGAAAACATTAGGGCAAGTGGGTATTTTCAGGAGAACTTTCCCCCCAAAAGACAGGTATGAAAGCACTGTACAAGAAGGATGGGAGCTGGTCATCTGGGCTGACAAAGGGAGGTTGCCATTCATGATTTATCAGCTGTCTTTAGCTTGGAAGGCCTCAGACTGTGTAAGCTGAAGTTCCTCTAGGCTACTGGTTGATTGTCACTTTGAGTCCTCCATGGTGGTGTTAAAGATCATCTTGTATCTCCCACAAGGGTATTTCTCAACCTCTAGGATGTCTTTGTATAATCTTGTCTCTCAGGCTCAGCAGAATCTTTTCTTTAAAAAAAAAAGAAGATAGTCCTAATACAACACAGAATTATTATGAGAATAAATTTAAAAAAATATGGCACAATTAATAAGTTTGCATAAATGATTAACAAGCATATTGACTTCTGGAGAAGAAATGGCAAAAGTGGAGTTGACAGCTGCAGCAGAATGAATAACCAGTGAGTAGACTAGCCTTCCATCCTTCTGAGGTCAGTAAAATAAGGACCCAGCTTGCTAGGAAAGGTGATGACTGGGGAAGGCAATGGCAAACCACCCAGCTATAGTCTGCCAAGAAAACATTGCAAAAGTGGTGTCCCCCCAAAGGGTCAGACATGACTCAGTGCTTGCACAGGGGACCTTTAACCTTTCACACATTTTACAGTACCAGGTAAGTTTCTTTCAATCCTTAGTGAAATATGTTTTAAATACAGGTTTAAGGCCTCTATAGATAGACTGTGTTTAAGATGTTATGGAGGAGGAACAAGTTTACCAGACAAGACTGAGACTGATCTGAAAGTGGATTTAAAAGTGACAAATTATGGAAAGAGATACTACAGTGGACACAGAAAAGAAATTGGCTAATGTCTTAACAGTTATAAGGGATATACAAATAACAAACCAAGATAGTGACCTGAATAACCTTTCTATATTGGATTTACAAAAGAGCTTGTTAAAGCTTTGAAGAATTTTCTGAGAAAGGACAAATTAAAATGAAAAGAAATCAAGTTTTATGACATTATTGAAGGGACTAAGATTGTTAAAAGTAAGAAAAAGGAATATAAAGTTGGTTTATTTGATCAAGGTTAAAGAAGACATGTTGTTATCTTTGGTAACCCTTAATGGACTTTTGCTGATCAGGACTGAAATGATGAGGTTTTTAAGGATTTGTTTATAGAGAAGAGATGGGATACGGAACAAAAGATCATTTGTTGTATTTTAAGAGAAGGTAATAAGTTACTTGTTGATACTTGTGATGAATGGGGAAGTCATTTCTTTATATATTTATTTTCTTTGTCTTTACTATGTTCTTATTTTTTCTTTCTTTTCTATTTTTTTCTATCTTTTTCATTTCTGCACCTTCTATTTCTATTTCTATTTTTTATTTTTATTTTACTTTGTATTATTTATTGTTGTAGCTGTAATTTTTGCATATGAAGATACATGTGTTTGCATAATTGCAAGGAAAAACATAATATAAATACAAGAACTGGGTTTTTTGACAAAGAAAAGATATAGTCAGTACATTCAAGAACAAATATAACTCCCTTTTGAAAGCATAGCTATATTACAGAGGAGACAAATGCTGTGAATAGGCCAGACTGTGTTCTGTGCTGCTATTCATCAGCAGAATCTGAAATAAGATTGGAGAAAGACAGCTGGCTTTGAGGATAGAATTCAGAAAATCTTCTGCCTTCCTAACACCTCATCTTTGGTGATATGTACAGGCACAAGCCTTTTTACTATGTGTAGATATAAAAAGAAATGGTGCGAATAAACAAGACAAAATATACTGTTGCTTGAAATAAAGACTACTGGAATTTGTTTCTTGAAGCCAATCAGCACATTAATATGCTGACATGTTGAGGACATGCCGTAGGATCAGCAAGCGGGTCTAACAGCATACAACTAAGTCCAGAGAGGGCAAAGGTCCTTTCCAGCCAATGAATAATCTGGCTTGACAAAGAAATGTATATTGCCTCCTAGAAATCTTCAAAATTGAATGCATCATACCTGATATAAAACTTTGCATTACAGATGGACAGGCAAAGAAAGCTTCTTGTAGATTTCTATTATTTGTTTTTCTGATGTCATATAAAAGTTTATTTCAATACTGTATATTTTAATTTTGTTTTAGTCTGATTGTTTTGTTAGCCACCTCAGTTATACCTAAGCAACTCTAATTTTAAGATAGCAAGGCTTCAAATTCAGCTAGGAAGTAACCTCACTGAATTCAAGGTGATTTGAGCAAAGATTCTTAGGATTGTGCTTTATAAGATGGAACACTAATTCTATTCTCATAGAAACTTTGGCTTAAAAGATGGATTCTCTTCATTGAAATAATGTCTAGCTATAAAAGAGTGAGGGCGGCTGTGTCCATTTCATGTCTGTTGCCATTTGTCCCATCAGTGCCCCAGTGACCCTGACTCTATCATTTTCTATTCAACCTAAACTATGGCACAGAATAGTTGTGAGGATCAAATAGGATGATTTAGTTTTGATCAAAATGGAACAGAGTATGGCTAAGTGACAAAGAGGGATTGGGAGGGCTTAGAAAGATATACAATATGATCTATGCTATTGTTCATCCCTGTTGAGAGAAAGTTCACATTTGCTGAGGTTTCTTGTGTTTTCTGATCCTGTGTAAATCCCAGTGACCTCACTGGTGTGCCATGCTCCAGCTCTTTCAGTACCAGAATTGTATAGAACTGTACATTTAGAAAAATCCAAGTACATAATTGACTGGCAGGCCTTTGAACCATTAAAATCTTCTCCATTTGCTGCCTCTCACCCGGGTGATCCATCACTGGCAAAAATAAGAGTTCATGTGGAGTTATTTTCACCATACCGATACATAATGAACAGATGCTGGGTTCAGTTAGTAATTGTTTTATAAGCATAGTCATTGCTGACAGCTGTAATTGCTCAAGAGAATCCATTTACTGATCCCTTGTGTTTGTCTTATCAATGTCATAAACCATCTCATTTAGTGGGGGGGGGGACTGTGGCATTTCGGGGATAAATAAGACCAACAGTGAAAGATTTAGAGGACTTATAAGTAATTTTGGTTGACAACAGCCAAGGTCTTCCCTTGCCAGATTTGCCACCTCCCTCTTCTCTGAACTGCAGCACAGTAGAACAATTGCCAAACAATCTTTCTTATCCTACTTTGATTGGACAATCTCAATGAGGAAATTAGTTAGAGACAGCACCCTGACCAGGTTTATTTCCAGTTATCTGTACTCAACAAACAAACAAACAAAACAACAACAACAACAACCATCTAAAGATAAGAAATTTGGGAGAAAGATTAGGCTGGGACAATACACAATGGACTGAACTCGGACTGTATTAACATTTATGATTTATCATCATAAATTATATCAAAACAGCAACATTATACGTTTTTCCTACTATAAAGACTGAAGTTTAGGATTACAGCTTATCCTGATGATGATGATGATGATGATGATGATGATCACGATCATGATAATTCTGAATTATACTGCATGCATTTACTGTGAGGAAAGTGTTTATAAAATTATATTATTGCTCAGTTTTAATCCAGTGATTTTAAACCTTACCTCAAGATCATCACAGCTAAGCTCTCAGCACCAAAGTAGCACTATGTTTCCTTTGATTTTCATTACATGTAAATCCTATTTATTTCTTCCTGTGTGTCGCCATTTCTTAGTATATCTGAAAATGCAAATTTTACATCAACAAGGCTTTCTCCCCCCCCCCACCCTTCTTTGTTTTTAAGAGAGGAAAATTTCCAGTATTAGGAAAGAAATTATATATAGATGGCAAGCTGACAGCAGGCTTAGGTGGTATTTTTGAAAGATAAGAGGATTATTTCTGTTTCTAGGGAAATTTAGTTAGATTTCAAAATAAACTACATTTGGCACCAAAGAAATGGAGTATTTTGAAAAGGAAGGAAAAGATATATTAGGTAAACCTTGTAAACCAACATACTGAATTGGTTTAGCATTCAAATTTAGGAGGTATATTTCTCCCTGTCCTCAATATCTTAATTGCATAGTGTTCATAAATGTGTCCTTAGATGTAATCTGTCTTTCTCTTTTGGCTTTTAAAAAGTACAGGGGAAAAAAAAAAAAAACTTCAAAAGTAAATCTGTTACATGTTTTTCTTAAAAAAAACAAAAAACAGTACAGTAAATGCATGAATGAAAGAGCTTTTAAACTGATAATGTCAGTATCTTTACTTACATTTATTTATTCATTTACATTTTTAAAATATTCCAAGACCTGAAATTCTCTGCATGGTTTACAATAAAACACATTTAAAATACAATTTGAATAAAAACATAGAGAATAAAATCAAATAAAAAACAAAACAAAAACACCACATAAACTATGCAAGATGGTGATTAAAAATCTAAAACATTATGAATTAAATACAATTATGATATAATTAAAAATCAATGTAAAAGCCTGGGAAAATAGAAAGCTTTTTACTTGACCCTGAAATGATGCTATTGTTGGTGCCAGTCAGGCCACTCTGCCAAGGGAATTCCATAAACGGGCTGCAACCTCCTTCGAAGAGCCCCACCTTCATGGAGGAAGTACATATGAGAGAAGGTGTTCCTTCAGGTAACCTGGTTCCAAGCCATTTAGGGCTTTAAAGGTCAAAATCAGCACTTTGGCATAAGTCCAGAAACAGACCAGCAGCCAGGGTAGATGGTGAAGTACTGCCATAATATGCTTATATTGGCCAGTCCCATTGGCCACTCTAGACTGTTTCTGGACCGTTTTATGGACTTTTTTTTTTCTTTCAAAGACAGCCTGATGTGCAACACATTGCAATAATCCAACCAAAAATTACAGAGCACAAATAACTGTTATTAGAGGTTTTTCTTTGAGGCCACCTAGGCCTCCAGTGACAATGATGGACCTAAGAGCACCCCCAAACTCCAAATCTGCTTCTTTAGAATAAGTGCAGACCTCTCTAGGACAGGGATGGCACACAACTCATCTGGACAGATAAATCCCCCCAAAACAGTATCACCATCTTGACTGAGACTCTATTTACTTGGTCTATTACCCTGCCCAAGCCCTGGTTCAAAAGACAAACTGCCTCATGTGTTAGATGAAAAGGAGATGTAGAGCTCATATTGATGGCATCTCTGCCCATATCTCCCGATACCCTTTCCCAGAGGTTTGATGTAGATGTTAAAAAGCATAAGTGATAATATGAAACACTACATATCCCAACCACCACTAGGCAGAAAAGTAATCTCCAAGCACCACTTCCTGCAAACAGGCATCCGAGTAGGAGTGGAACCACTGTACTACAGGGCCACCATATTCCAACTCTGACAGCTTGTCCAGAAGTATGCCATGGTTGATGTATCAAAAGCCAATGTGGGGTCCAGAAGGACCAACAGGTCTGTGCATATGTTCTAAATTCAGTTGATTGATTGATTATATTTGTAAGGATGCCTAACTGTCACGTGACTCAAGATGATGTCTTGAGGAGGGCACAAACCTCCACTTCCTTCAACCTCCCACAAGAAGCATTCACTACTGCAAGGACTCAGCTTCATGTCACATACTGGCAGGGCTTGACTAACCATGATGGGGTCAGTGGATTAAACTTCACTCAGATAACTGGACAAGATTGAGCCCCTGTCATCTCTACAGAAGTAGTACAGCTGGAAGCCCTTTCTAAGTGAATCCATGCATCTTTATCTGACAGAAGCCTGGCATAATCCTCACAGGGAAGGAGCAGCGATAAATAAGGCATGTCTCCAGGGGCCTGTGGTATGATATTGCTTCATTGAGAGGACCTAGTGCCTGCTGAGTATATTAAAGAGGGACAGTTGTGCCCATTGTGGAGAAATCAGGTGAGATCACATAAACAAGTCTGGACAATTCATCATGCAAATGTTATTTGTATGCTGAAGGCTAGGCTGCACATATCTGGTTCCATTCTTTCTGCATTATCTGCACTTCCTGCACGTGTAGTATTTTTGGGCATCTCCATCAGTAATTGTGTGCATTTAAGACTGAAAACATATGCAAATCAAAGACAGGTAAAGTTCTAGAAAACAGCATTCAGAATCCTATTCATAGATCTTGAGCCATGATCATATCCTGTGATCAAGAAAACACTGATCTAAGCAAGCACCTTACTATAATATATTTAATATCTAGTTATACTATTTATTATTTATTTTGAGAGCCAGATGTAGTGGTTGAAGGCATCAGGTTATAAACCAGGAGACTCTGAGTTCTAGCTAAGAACACTGCAAGGACTTATTCTGGCAGTCCCCAGGAGTCAAGGGTGACTTAAAGGCAAAAAGAAAAAAAAAAGAAGTTGACTTGTTTTGTATGTATTTGTATGACTACTTCCCATGTGATCATCACAAAGAAGGATAGAAATAAATAATTTTATAAAATAACAAGGCCTTCTTTTAGGGATGGAATTTTCTGACTTTGTTGAAGCAGGTTATACACATTGACATTCAAAATGGTTACAGTTTTACTGTAGAGGATGATGAGCTGTTGTTTTTCTTCCTTAGTAACATCAGCTCCTAACTTTCAATGCAGCAGGGGCTAAAGACAGTACACAATACGCAGTAAGTACACAGACGCTTTCATATGATTCTTACCAGATGCTCAGTCATGTCCTTTCATTATCAAGGTTTCCACCTCCCTAACCTCCATCTCTTCGTACCTCCCAATCCCACAGGGCTCCCTTTTCGCTCTGCTGAACTGGTTCTTATTCTGTTAGTGGGCCCAAGAAAGACAAAGGCAGATTTTTGCTAGGAGCACATTTCCTTCCTGGCTTTTGGGGAATTCATCTTCATACACTGTTGACGGCCTTGAGCTAGGTGAGACAGATGCGATGAACATTACCCTCATTATAAAGGAAAACACAGAAAGCTGGAGGGTGAACCCAAAGGAGCACAGGAGCCAAAAGACCTCAGGCCAATTGCCAGAGATTGTGCAAGGCAGCTACATCTCTTGGGAGCTTATCATCTGGTATGTTCTCAGACATAGTGATGCTGCTTCATTTTAATGAAGGACTTATAACATAGCTGTGCAGAAGAAGATGCTCTCTGCTTCCACTGTTTAGCTTGGGAGCTGTTCAAGACTCCATGCAGCTGCCTGAAGCAAACACAGCCTCAGACCTGCCTTAAACATCCACTGCTGTGGATGTTCTGAACAAGCAAACAAGGAAATGTCAGCAATGGAACCTCTAAATGCCTTCTGGAAAAACAGCTTGAAGTATCAACTGGTTTCTTGCACTATGTCTCAGACAATTCTCTGAAATCATTAGAAAATAACCCTGCACTTATGCAGATACTTTCATCCCCTGTGACAGTCTGAGGCCATTTTTTGCTACTTCTTTATTGAGAAGGAGAATGTTTAGCAACAAAGGTGAAGTTTGCATTATCTTTTGAAATAGGCATTATACACCCTCACACTGCAGCATCTTTCTGTGGGCTTTATAGAAAATGAACTGCTTAAGGATCCTGCCTGAAAAATATTATGCCAGAAAGCTGTTTTTTTTTCCCATCCTCTATTCTTCTATTAAGGAATATAGACTTAATACAGAATACAGTCTTCTGATCCATCTCTTTTTTTGTGGGGGAGGGGGAATTCTGCCTTGTTGTATTCCCTACTTCCTGGTCCAAGACCAGGCTCTGTACTTAAGACTGCAAAGTGGGAAGACAAATTGCAGAAATAAAATAGTGGTTGTGTTTAATGTCTCTTCCTCATGTTACTTGTCCCATACATTTTTGTGGTAAACATGGAATTAGGGACCCTATTTTTGCTGTAAGATATTTAGTCTAAATTTTGGTCTTGAGCCGCATGAATGTGTATAACCAATCATTGTAAATTCACAGTCCCTGGAATACTAAAGTATATCAAAATATTTGTAGCACTTTTGAAACCATGAAGCAAATGCCTCACAAATCCACTTGTTTGAAATGAAAAGTAGTCAAACATATTTTTAAAAGCAATAATTTTATCTTTGAAGCAGTATATGTTTGCTGTTCTCTTTTTGTTATCAAGATGAATGTAAGCATACTTTACAGGACATTTGTAGGAATTATATGACAGATAGTGGATTGTGAATGCAATGAACTTTACATTGTCCAGATTCTTCTGTACCTTTAATAAATTTAATATAACTACCATAACATAAAAATTTAGAAACCTATTTTAATGAATTGGCATAGATATCTATGGATTAACAATAAGACCCTAGGAAATTTTAGGATTCTGTTCCTTAGATTTACATGAGTTGTTCTACATAATGTCACTTCCATTCTTGAAGCAGTATGTAGGAGTGTCCATTTCCATTAGAAACAAATAGAAAGCAAAACCAATGATTCCTATTCACTTCACTTATAAAAATAAACAAGAAATCAAATAAATTCTGAACAAGATCCATATTTTTAATTCATTTATGGAACACAAGTCAGGTAGCAGTCCCTAGCCAATTTTGGCTGACACTTCCTCCCAAAAACTAAGCAGGATTAGACCTTGTTAGTACTTAGGAAACATCAAGAAATCTCAGGGCCGTAACTAGAATAGAAGCTGAAATCCCAGATGATGGCAGTGGCAAATCATTTCTATATCAAGGCCAAGAAGACTACATGGATCTGTCCATCAAGTCCAAGGATGAAGCTCAACTTGAATGAGACTTCCTTTACTTTCTTCAAGGCAGGTTTTGAACTAACCTATGTTCTTGGGCCAGACTATAAACATGGACTCTAACAAATCAGAAAATAAGGAACATAGAATAGTTGTACTCAAGGTAACTTTATTTAAGTTGTCTGCTTAATAGGAAGTCCTGGAACTGCCTGTACAAGTCATAGGAAGATTGCAAGTAGAGTAAAGAACCATTACCAGAAAGAACAGATTTCAAAAATGAAAGAAAAGATTTGAAATATCAGCTTTGGAGAAAGCAATGGTTCTCTTTTCAGAGCAAAATAAAATGCAAATGAATGTCTTGCTAATTATATTAAATCAACATAATGATGTTTGTTTTCTGACTAAATCATTAGAAATGAATTTTATTAGTGTTCATTTGAAAACTGTATAATGTAAGCTGCTAGTTAATATGGAAGTCCCTTAAGGTAAAAGAAGTTGTTGTGTATATGTTTAGCATGTAAACATTTCCAGTTCTCCTAGAAATCTTGAGGTAAAGAGAAATACTTTTGACCAGGACTACTTAAGTCCATTAATTTTTAATACAGATTATCTTTATATTTTTGTCTCTAAGGAAATTTGAAGCAATACTATCTGTATACTTATTCAATTGAAGGAAAATGTGGCACTCTAGCTTATAGGATTGTATAATAGCAGCTAATGATTTATTCTTTCCAACCCAATGGTATACTGGAAATAGGTTTCAGAAAACAGAACAGAACTGGACCAAATTTGCTGCAGGAGGAGATCCTGGCAAAAGAAAGAACAAGTAAAAGCTGGAGAAAAAAAAAAATCCCTAAAACATCTCTATGGGAGTAGCAGATGGGCAATAATCTGGAATTTTGCTGAGTCCTCTAGCTTCTCTTCCTGTCCGTCATGTGACTCAGAACAGACCTATTAGGGGGTTGGAAAGAATTCCAGAACCCATGTTCTTCAAGCTTTCCCTGCCTCATTGACATTAGAATAAACAGTTATTTGTTCAAGTAATCAGATGAAACATACATCTGAGTCCTGTTTGGAAAATGAAACAGTTGGAAATTCTAGGGTTAGAAAAAAAAACAAACTATTGAGGAACTGGAAAACTTTCCATAGAAAAAGACTAAAGCCTTTAGAGTATTTTCTTTCAGATTCAAAACTATTAAGAGGTATATAAAATTATAACTTATGTTGGAAAAAATAGCTAGAGAAAATGTCCAGACTTTCTTACAACAGTAGCTCAATTTGTATGAAAATATTGATAAATAGCAGATTCAGAACATGCAAATTATTTAATAATACAGCATAATCTATTTATGGAATCACTGTTAAAAAGCATGGTCATTTGTGCTTGGCGAATCCTTTGAAAAACACACAGAAGCATACATAAAGCAGTTATTTTGAATCATTAAAGCAACCACGTTTTTCAGACTGACACAACTGCTTTGGAAGCTGTTTCCAGTTGCCTCCACGTATTTATGGACACCAGCTTTGCTTTGCAGTTTCCAAAGCACCTCTTCCAAAGGATTTGGAAACCGCCCAAAGTCCCTCTTTGGGTGAGATGGGCAGTGACAAAATTCAAAATATAAATAAATAAATGTGCACAGTCCTGTTTTTCTTAAACAGGTGGGTAACAGCTACATGATTTCTTTTCTTATGCGAAAGTAAACATTGAAGACCTGATCCTGATTCAGATGAAGGCCTTAATGTGGGGAAGGAAGACTTAGGTGTCCTTCAGGGAGGCAACAGATGTTGTGATGCAAAAAATCACTTGGGTTCAATGTCATGATGCAAATATAAATGGGTGGAACTTCTGTTGTGATGTCACAACATAATTTTGGTCTTTCGACATCATCAGTGTTTAGGGACAGACTCCTATGGAGAAAAGAGCAACTTTAATCATAAAAGTAAAGCTTCATACCTACTACTTACTAATATTGGAAATTAGCAGACAGTGCCTTTTTTACTGTTTCACATAATTTGAGGAAATTTAAAGATATAGCAGATCTTTGGGTGCTGAAATCTAAACACGGTATATTTTACTTCATTTCAATACTGCCTGCTTCTCAAAGATCATGACTGAAAAGTCCTACCACAGCCATTGATTGGAAGATGTAACTGTTAGTCGCAAATGTACACATTATTTATTTCTAATAACATTCCTACATTTGCTGATCTCTCATGACTCAAGGTGGCTTACATAATAAAAATCTTCCTTCTTCCTTTTTCTTATATGGGCAGCCCGAGAAGAAATATATCATTTTTTGCAAGTGCAGTAGCTCTGTTCAGACATTATGAAATCCAGAGCTTTTATCAGGGGAACTTTCAGGTCCAACTGGGGCCGATCAAATTATGTGAACTTCCTAGAGGCATTCATATCCCTGGAAGTGAAAGACATCATTTGAGTGATGTTGACAGGTGAGATAAGTTGCCTCCCTCAAGTTGTGCATAACTAATTACACAGATAAATATCTGTTATTTTCTTGGCAGCAATAAAGAAGTGTCCTTTTTCAATATGTTTCTACAATTCCAGCTTTGTTACAGCACTGGGATAGATTTACTAGTAGTCTCCCTTCCTATTAATCCTGTTCAACCATGCTTAACTTTCTGAAGATGAGACACAATTGGCTATGTATTGCAACCCGATGCCAGCAGGAGCATTAGGGGCAACAGAATTAAAGGGAATGCTCACTCAAGACAGGTAGGATGATGGGGCAGCCCATCAGCTGAGAAAATCTGTGTCTGCTAGGCCCTTTTCATGCACCTGTTTCTGGACTCAATACAACATATCAAAATAAAGAATATTGCTTCTTCTTTGTGTGGAGATAAACTTTTTTGATTGGTTCTCTCAAATGGTGAGGTGAAGCAGTCAAAAATACAGTCGACAGTGCTGCTACTAAATTAAAAACATTTTTTTTAAGGAAATGAACAATTTATGTCCATGGCAGTTAAAGTTTTAAAGCCAACTTACTGTAATAGCACAGTTGTAATATGCTGTTTCAGTTTACACCTTTAATGTTTATGGTCAAGTGTTGTCATGAGCACTGATGGTGAGCAGGAGGTGCCCCTATCTAGGGGCAAAAACACATGCATAGTAGTGAGGAGTTGAGCAGCCATTCAAAGAGACACAGAACAGACCCGCCTTGACTTTTGGGGGTTATCTGTCTGGGTTTTCCCACGCTTCTTCAGTTTGTTAGGATTTTCTGTCTTACGTAGCAGTAATAAACACTAGAGACCTATTCCTCATCTCAATGTGGTTCCGGACTGTTAGGATCTCAATCCTAACAAACTCCTACTCCCATTGAAAGAGGAGGAACAAAAGAGAGAAAGAGAGAGAGAGAGAGAGAGAGAGAGAGAGAGAGACATTTGGGAAAATGTCTTCGGAAAACCAGGAAATTCGGCAAGCCATCCAACAACTCTCAGCAGCCTTGAAACAACACCACCAACAACTAGATCTCCAGATCAACACATTACAAGCAGCTATGCTACAGCAGTTACAACAACCAGCTCCGACTAACCCACAACTGGTGCCAGCAGCAGCAGCAGCAGCTCTGCCAGTAGTCTTGAGATCCAAGGGCAGTTTACCAGAAAAGTTTGGAGGAGAAGCAGGACAGTTGAGAAACTTTCTCACATAGTGCACAATGTTTTTCGACAGGAGACGGACAGAGTTCCCAACAGACCGAACCAGAGTCACCTTCATTTTAAGTCTGCTAAAGGGCCCAGCAGCCAAATGGGCTATTCCCATGGTGGAGAACAACGACCCAATTCTCAATGACTACCAGAATTTTCTGGCAGGGTTGCGAGCACACTTTGACAACCCAATCAGAGAAGTCACTGCCAGCTGGGAAATTCAGAAGCTCAAGCAAGGCAACAAGAGGGTGGGAATTTACATTGCTGATTTCAAGCTGTTAGCAGGAGATCTGGACTGGAATGAGAGTGCCTTAAAGACCAATTCAAACAGGGGCTGGATGAGGAAATTAAAAATGAATTAGTGCGCCAGGGAACACCAGCTACCTTAGAAGGTTTATATCAGCTGTCTGTGGTCGTAGACGCCAGGCTAGAATTGCTCAGACAGATGTAGACAGGGAGAGGCAGGGGCTTCACAGAGCTTCCAGGATTTCCAGCTCTCTCCGCAGCACCTCTCTACTCAGGATCAGAGGAGCCAATGCAGATCGGGGTGAGCAGGAGGCTTACTTCCGAGGCTGAGAGACAGAGAAGGAGAGAGAGAGCCCTCTGTTTCTACTGTGGAGTCCTGGGGCATATGGAGAGAGCTTGCCCAGCAAGAAGCCAAGCAAAATTCCATGAGAGCCCCAGGGCAAGCAGCAGAACCAAGAGCCACCTCCACCTCTATTTCCAACCAGGGAAACTCCGTCGGTTTCCCTCCATAGAGCTCAGCAGGGAGACCATCAATCAATTAGGAAGGGCTCATTCTGAGGATTCCAGGCAATCCTTGTACTCTTTACCAGTCATAATGCATGTAAACACACAGCAACAGGTCAAGCTAGAGGCCCTCATAGATTCTGGAGCTTCCACCAATTTTATTGATGTACAGACTATACAAGACCTGAACATCCTGTCCATGGAATTGCCACATCCCATAGAAGCTGAGACCATTGATGGCCAGCCCCTCAAGGCAGGGCCGATTAGAAGTTTCACAGAACCTTTGCAACTAACAACGGGAGATCACACTGAGTGGATCCAACTTTATGTTACTGCATCACTTAATGTGCCTATAGTCCTGGGCACACCTTGGCTGAAGATCCACAACCCATTGTTGAACTGGACTACAGGAGCAGTCTCCTTCCCAGCTAAGGAACACCAGCACCACAAGATTTAAGCCACTCTTCTCTCTCCAGCAACCAACACAGTCACGGAAGCAGGGGGGGTCCAGTTGCCAGCCAAGTATGCAGATTTTGCAGATGTTTTCAGAAAACAAGAGGCCACAGCACTACCCCCACATAGGGACTGTGATTGCACCATTGAGTTGATACCAGGGGCCAAGATTCCAGCAAGGAAACAATATCCCATGTCCCCCAAGGAACTAGCCACCTTAAAAGATTACTTGGATTCTAATGTCCAAAAGGGTTTCATCCAACCAACTACTTCCCCAGCATCTGCTCCTACCTTCTTCGTACCAAAGAAGCCTGACCCGTTGGCACCAGCAGCTCAGGAGGCACCCATGAGAGTGGTGCATGATTTCAGCTCCCTCAATAAGGTCACAGTCAAAGAAACCTACCCACTCCCCTTAATATCTGATCTGCTGGATCGCTTACAGAAAGCACACATTTTTACTAGGTTGGACCTCAGGAATGCATACAATCTGATCCGGATGAAAGAGGGGCATGAATTTCTGACTGCCTTCAATACCAGGTTTGGTAAATTTGAGTACCTTGTTTTGCCCTTTGGCTCGACTAATGCAGAAGCCATATTTTCCCAATTTATGAATCAAATTTTCTCTGATTTACTAGATAAGTATCTGGTCATTTATCTAGATGACATATTAATATTCTCTGAGGATGCTACAACTCATGTAACCCATGTACGTAATGTCTTGCAAAGACTGAGAGAGAACAAGCTGTTCGCCAAGCTAGAGAAGTGTGCCTTCAATTTAACCGAATTACATTTCCTGGGCTATAGAACATCAACAGAAGGCATATCCATGGATCCTTCAAAGGTCCAGGCAATTCTCTCTTGGCAACCCCCCTGAAATGTGAAAGATGTACAAAAATTCCTAGGATTCTCCATTTTTACAGGATATTCATAAATAAATTTAGTGACAGGGCCAAACCCCTCACACAGCTTTTGAAGCTGTCCTTTGGGGGGAGAGGGAGCAAGCAGCCTTCCAAGAATTCAAGCAGCTCTTTGCATCCCAGCCGCTGTTAAAACACCCTGATCCCACGAAGCAATTCATAATGCATTCAGATGCTGCAGGTTTTGCTATTGCTGCTTTTTTATTGCAATATACCAACAAAGAAGGGAAGACATTGCTTCCTTGTGCCCTTTTCTCTCTCACACTAACACCGGCAGAGAGAAACTATGAAGTTTTTAACAAGGAGTTGCTAGCAATTAAAGCAGCATTTCAAGAGTGGAGGCACTGGCTAGAAGGTGCAGCCTTTCCTGTGAAAGTTTGCACTGATCACAAGAATTTACAGCTTCTACAAAACACCAGATCCCTCACCCCACGCCAAATCAGATGGAGCCAGTTTTTCCCCCATTTCAATTTTGTTATTTCTTATGTTCCTGGGGCGCAGAACCGTTTGGCAGATGCCCTGTCTCAATCCATTCAGGCAACCCCCGCTACTCACCAGGAGGTCCAGGCTACTATATTACAACCTCACAGCTTTGATCAGTCTATTAGGGGGAGCCAGACAGAGATTTTAGCAGTAGGCAGACAAGCAGCGGACCTATTTACAAGAGTCAGAGCTCAGCAACAACAGGACCCGTATGCCAGGGCCAGGATGGATGACCTCCAGAGGGGCCCGCGAGACACTGTCTCCCCATTTAATGTGGAAGCAAGAATCCTCTGGCATAGTGGGTGATTATACATTCCCCCCTCATTGAGGGAAGAAGTACTGACACTTTGCCATGACCATCAAATGGCAGGCCATGGAGGTGTTTTCAAAACTCTCCATAGAGCTCTGAGAGACTACTGGTGGCCTAAGATGACTGCAGACATAAAGAGTTACGTTGCTTCTTGTCATACCTGTAGATGAGCCAAGACTTTCCCAGGGAAGCCCACAGGACTCTTGCAACCCCTACCTACCCCCAGTAGGCCTTGGGATACAATCTCCATGGATTTCATCACTGATTTACCCCCAGTCCAGGGGCTGACTTCCATACTAGTGGTGGTGGACCTTTTCACTAAAATGGCACATTTTATTCCTTGCAAGGGCCTCCCATCTACGCAAGCCACAGCACAGTTGTTTAAGGAACATGTTTTTAGGTATAGAGGCATGATAAATCACTTGGTGAATGCCAGAGGCCTTCAGTTCACTTCCAGGTTCTGGAGGGCCCTTTTCCAGTCATTAGGGGTCAAGATCCACCTATCATCATCGCATCATCCTGCTAGTAACGGGCAAGCCAAGAAAATTAACCAATGGTTACAGCAGTATCTCAGGTGTTACACCACTTATCAGCAAGACAATTGGCCAGCCCTGCTCCCCATGGCAGAACTTACTTATTACAACTCTGTGCAATCCTCTACCAAGATGTCTCCTTTCCAAGCACTCTACGGGGTTAACCCTCGGGTGTTGCCCACCTCCTCCCAGCAGGGAACTGTTCAAGCTGCAACTGATTTTCTTAAAGAACAACAAGCCACACAGGAGTTGTTAAAGGAGCAGCTGAACAGGGCAAAGAGTGCTTACAGGAGAGCTGTAGATGCTCACAGACAAGAGGGGCCAGCAATTGTGGTAGGAGACAATGTGGTTCTCTACCAAGTTTTTGACCTCTACCAGGCCTTCCAAGAAATTGGACTCTAAGTTTGTGGGCCCCTTCACTGTGGTAAAAGGTAAAGGTAAAGGTTTCCCTTGACATAAAATCCAGTCGTGTCCGACTCTAGGGGGCGGTGCTCATCTCTGTTTCTAAGCCTTGGAGCCAGCGTTGTCCATAAGGACCCGTCTGTGGTCATGTGGCCAGCATGACACAGAATGCCATTACCTTCCCGCCGAAGCGGTACCTATTGAACTACTCACATTTGCATGTTTTTGAACTGCTTGGTGAGCAGGAGCTGGGACTAGCAACGGGAGCTCACCCCGCCGCGCGGTTTTGAACTGCCGACCTTCCGATTGGCAGCTCAGCAGTTTAACCCGCAGTGCCACCGCATCCCTCTGTACCACCCTTCACTGTGGTACAGCAGATAAATCCAGTGGCTTATCGTTTACAGCTATCAGCATCCATGAAAGTCCATCCAGTGTTTCACAGAGCCTTGCTAGCCAAAGACCCTCTCCCAAGTGCCTTACAATCGCAAATGCCCCCCACACACACACACACACCTCCAGTAATTGTGGATGGGGAGGAGGAATATGAAGTCGAGGAAATTCTGGACTCTAGGAGGAGGGGAAGGGGCATCCAATATTTAATAGACTGGAAAGGGGTACCCTGAGGAAGAGCGCATGTGGGAAAATGCCAGAGATGTGCATGCACAAGTGCTGGTTCAACGATTCCATCAGCTTTTCCCTTACAAACCCAAGCCTTGCACTCTACCAGAGATTCCTCACTTGACTGAGCAAGCAGAGGAATCCCAAGCAGAGGAGTTTGTAAGTTGGCAACCTCCACCCCTACCAGAGGCTCTGAGGCCAGAGTGAGAGGAGGAGGGGGACCTGCAGCCCTCCACCTCGGGCTTGCATTTCCCAAGGGGGAGGGGCAAAGAATCTTCTAATTATCTAGCTATTTTCCAGCAGCAGCCACCTGGGCCAGAAGCATTATCAGACCTGGAGAGCAGCAATGATTCATCCTTGGAGGAGTTTTCTTTTGAAGAATTTCCATCGTTGCCCAGTTCCCATGGGAGCTTGGAGGGGGAAATGGACTATTATGAGACTTTGGAGGGAGGAAGCAACTTTAGAGAGGATGGAGCTGAAATGGAATGTAAATCTGGAGGGGAGGGTGATGTCATATGAATGATGGTGAGCAGGAGGGGGCCCCTGTCCAGGGGGGAAAATGCATGCATAGTAGGGAGGAGTTGAACAGTCATTCAAAGAGACACAGAACAGACCCGCCTTGACTTTGGGGGTTTATATGTCTGGCTTTTCCCACGCTTCTTCAGTTTGTTAGGATTTTCTGTCTAATGTAGGAGTAATAAAACACTAGAGACCTATTCCTCGTCTCAGCATGGTTCCTGTTATGACAAGTGTGGTTCATCATAGTCTAAATTTTTGCAATTAATTTTGGTCATGCTTAAATATGTGCTTAATACCATTTTGCGTGTATAAATGTTGTTAGAGACAATATGGGCCAGAACATGTAGCTCTTAAATCTTTAGATAAAACTGTAGCTCTTAAATCTTTAGATAAAACTATTATTTTAACTACCCAGGCTAATCCCAGATTAGGATGTTGGGGCCATCCTAATCTCAGAAGGGAGGATCTTCCAGAGGCAGGCACTATGGCAGGGAAGGCACATCTCCTAGTCCCCACCAGCTGACATTCCTTGGCTGACAGGATCCATAACATGCCCATCCTGCTGGACCCGATTGGACAGGTAGAAGCAACTGGGAGAAGACAATCCCTCAATTAACCCAATCCCAAACCATGAAGGGCTTTAAAGGTAAAAACCAGCACCTTGAATTGCATTTGGAAACACAATGGCAAACAATACAGCCCCTGAAGCAATGGTGTTACATATGCTGAATAAGCAACACCATTTACAACCCATGCAGCTGCATTCTGCACCAGCTAAAGCTTCTGAATCCTCTTTAAGGGCAGCCCCATGTGGAGCACATTGCAGTAGTCCAGATGGAAGGTGAGCAGAGCCTCCCAGTCCACAAATGGGTGCAACTTATACTTACTGTATAACATGCCCATTATTAGAAATGTATTAAACTGGGATGGGGAATACATTGCTATATACCCCTGTGTAAACAGTTGGCTGAAGTTTCTTACATAGTTGCCAAAGGTTGTGTGCCAACAAATCTTATAAAACAACATTTAGTCAACCCCTTGGAGATGTATCTGCTTAGCATCTGCTAAGTAATTTATTTAACTTTTAGAAATCAATGGTTCACTGCAGCTGGTAAAAATAGGATTAAGATACATTTGGTAGCATGGAAAAAATGTTAGTTCTTAAATTATTTTATATATCTTACTGTTAGCCCATAACAGAATACATATACTGTACCTATACGGTATATTTATAATGTGTTATTTCCATGCTTTGTGGTTGATGAGTTTCTAAAAGTATATTATTAACATAACGATAGCCAGTAGACATTTGGTCAATTTCCTTTCATTAGAAAGGGATTGCAAGGATTTAGAAATAAATTAACATTCTAATTGTCCAATAATTTGTGTCAAGTTTCTTTCTGGCATTCTCTAAACGCTGCTATTTGGCCACTTGTGCATAATCACAGTTTTCTGAATACTTAATGAAAAATAATGTATTACTGCTTTTAGTAAGCTTAGAACTATCAGAATAAAGTTCTGAAATAATATTTCACCATCTCTGAACTTCACACATTGATAGATGTTCACATTTCATCAAACCCTCAAAGATATTCGAAGAATAATCCATACTTGCTTTCGCAGTCCCGTACATTTGCTGAGCGTACAAAGCTGTCAAAGTCTACAAATTTCCAGCCTTATGAATAGAATGAACTTTTGCTGATGCAGTATATCTATTGTAAGTATTTGAATATATAGGGCTGCTAGTCTAATTCAGTTCTTTTTACGCCTATTGTGTCACCAACAAACATAGTGAAGAAATATATTAAACAATAACACACTGAAAACTTATTTCATATGAAAAAGTGGCTTTCTGGAATTTGCTCATCTTTTTATAACCATGACTAAGATTACTTCAACTACTGTGGATCATTAAGACATGCATTGCTTTTTAAATCAGAATTAGATTCATATGTTGGCCCACTGTTGGCTAATGTGAAAACATTTGAATACTTCTGAACTCCATGTAGATGTTTGTAAAACATGAAATATAAGGTCCTTGCTTACATTTTAATTCACTGTGTTAAGTGGATAGCTGCTAATTGTACTATGTCAGGGGAAATATTAACTTTTTCCATCTCAGTATTCCAAGAGGCTGTCACAAGCTTTTCTTCAAGAAACTCATTTATCACTGTCAATGACACTTCAGTAATGTCTCTATAAAATAAATCACCCCATCTCTTCTCTCCAAGACTTGGTGGCACTAGCATACCAAGTAAGCATGTCATGGATCCATTTTCAATCATGACTGGCTGGTACTCATTATCCAGGATAAGGCTATGTGTATGAATTGGCACAATTTGAGGACCAAAAGTATGCAATCTTTTTTTTTTTTCTCTCTCTCCTCCACCCCCCTTATCCTTGTTTAAATTCCTGTTTTTCATTAGATATATTTTTGATAGCAAGTTCAAAAACTTATCTCAGGAAACTCAATCTTAAGGTAAGGGGAAACATATTGTACATAGCATGGAAAACCAAAGCTTAAGAGCAACTCTACTGCCTTTTTTATTGAGAGAAAGAGTTTAAATGCTCTATATAAACAGATCAGTTAAATAGGCAAAAGGAGATAGTGCAGTTGGAGAAGGAGAAACTAAAATCAAAGGCACAATAGACAGTATTGTAGAGAGACTAATCCTCGGAGAAGCCATCTGGCACCATACTTCATGAAGGATTCAGATGAATTGGAAGAGGTTCGGAGAAGGTCAACTGAGATTATCAGTGAACTGAAAATGAAGAGCTTCAAGGTGATATTAAGAAAGCTAGACAGGTTTACCCTTGAAAAGGGGAAAAAAAGAGAAAGAGAAATAGAGAGTGATATAATAGTATCCTTCAAATTCCTAAAGAGCTTTCACACAGAAAAATGGGCTTTATCATTTTAGAGTTCAGGATGAGGAATAATGGTCAAAGATTACAGGAAAACATATTCTATTTTAATGTTACAGGAAATAACTTTCAAACAACAATTTTTGACAATAGGGTCCATTTATTATGTATGTGTATGTTTCTGTGTATGTGTATGTGTGTCAGCCCATTCTAAAAGCACTTCTCCTCTCCCTTGCCTTTATTTTCCAGAGAACTAGGGAGGATTCCTTCTAAGATGCTTTCTATGCCCCCAGTTCTTCTGTGCCTGAGATGTCTTTTATCTGACCATTGTCCAGGCTGCAGCTCTTCTTCTTCCTGTCTCCCAAGATTATTCTCACTGCCCAATAGTATGTGTGTGTGTGTGTGTGTGTTTAAACAACAGGCTCCTTTGTGTTCAAGCAGAGATTGGGCAACTCTTTGTTGAATAGAGCGTCAGTGACAAGGTCTTTTTGTAGGCCTTAGAGCACTCAGGTTAAAGTCTATCATCAGCCATAGAAGCTCACTGAGTGATTTTGAGCCAGTCATTGTTGGTCCAGCGTACTTCACTAGCTATTATTGTGCGATTCTCAAAGTAAGTCTTATCAAGAAAATGCAGGATATAGCTCTGGGAAATTAATACTTAAATACATAAGTCGTATTCTAGGATTCAGATGGGAGTTGAACTTGATGGTCTGAATGACAACTTCTCATTCTAGGATTCTTTGAAGAAGTTAAAGTAAAACTAGAAGACTGGGAGATAACTTTAATAGGTAAATTGGATACAATTTTCATACTATTTTCATTGCCCAAATATTCTTTTGGTTAATTGATAAAATTATGCTATTTTTTTTTTTCATGCTGTGGTTTATAATATTTGGTGAAATCAAAATACTGTAGGTCTTAATTGTGATTACAGGACGTTGAACTGGTCACAGCCAATAGCCTGCACTCTTTCTGTATCATATTGTTAATAATGAAATTTTATTATATATATTTTTGTAAATACAAAGGATAAATCTTCCATTCACATTTTGTTTTTCAGCTTTGGTTTATATGATTTGGTTTATAGATTTATTTTTGATATACAGACATTTCTGAAAGTTTAAGAAAAGTTCATATACTGTAGAAGAACCAATCATACCACCAAAACATATCCTAAAGCTACAGTCTTATGGACCTCTTGAGGAATCAGATTTCCTCTCTGAGGTCAGTGAAAACCATTTCTGATTTTGCAGAATAAAGTTCCAGCTAAAGAACCCTTTCCTTAAGTCCCACAAGCAGTTACATTTTTTCTCTTTGCACATTTGTGTTTGTTCTACACTCTAGACAAATTTAGCAAAAATTCAAATTGCTACTGGCAGTTTTTTTTTTTCAGTGATACACTCTGTCTAGTAGTAATTTGTAATCTGATTAACATATGAATATTTATCTCAGAGCTACTCTTGTTTTTTATAGTTTGAAAAACATTCTTCATTTTTCTATGCAAGTAACAGTTTTCTGCATGGCAGGGATATGCAATGAAGTCCTTTCTAAATGTTTTGGTTTACAACTCCCTGACTATTGGCTATACAGACAGGGATTATAAGAAATTGTCAACCCTTTGGAGTCAACTAGACAGGAAACCAAGACCATGAGTACTAATGCTACCTTTATTGTAAAGTTACAGTAACAGAATCTTGCAGGTGTGAAAGCACTTTCTACCTCCCCTGACTTTACTTTCCAGAGAACTAGGAAGACTCCCTTCTGAAATGATTTTCCCCTCCCACTCCCTCCTACAGACTCATATTTCTCTTATCAGACCATGGCCTAGGCTGCAGTGCTTCCTCCTGTCTTCAAGGTTATTTTCACAGCCCATACAGAAATGCATTCCAGGCCATCAAGAGGCCATCCAGCTGTCAATGGCTTCATAACATACAGTATCCCAAGGATAAAACATCAGCAACTTAACATCAGCAAAATATCTATTTTTAATAAGAGCAAATCAACACACATTTGCAATATCAGAGGTACAACCTTCAAAGATCTTCATAACTTGGGAACATCCATCCTTCATCCAGTAAGGATAGTAGCAGCTGGAACCAGGTTCTTTATAGCAAAAGCTCTTAAGTTCTTAATTTTTTAAAGCACATTTAAGGTCTGCATTATATTTGCAGTTTTGTAGAGCTTAATTTTATTGCTGATGCAAATTAAGAAAGCCAAAAAAATAAGAAGAAGAAGTAAATATGTGGTCCATTAATTATAAAAAGGCCCTTGATTGTGTTGGCCATTTCAAGCTATGGAATGTCCTTAGAAAAATGGGAATCCCAGAATTTTTCACTGTCCTCCTAAGAACCCTAAGGTCAGGAATCTGCAGTCTGGACAGAACTTGGTGAAATAGACAGGATCCAGGTTGGAAAAGGAATGAGACAAGGTTGTATACTTTAACTTTATTTATTTAACCTACATGCTGCATATATTTTGAGGGATGCTGAACTGGAAGATATGTGATTTTAAAAATGGATGAAGAAGCATCAATTACCTGCTGATAACACTGCTCTGAAAATGCAAATGATCTGGAAGTTTTGGTAATAAAGTCAAAGAGTGCAGTGAAAAAATGAGACTAAAATAAAATATACAGAAGACCAAACTAATAACAACAATATTCACCCTTAGAACTGATAATGAAGACATTGAAGTAGTGGATACTTTATTTATTTATTTGCTTGTTTATTTATTGATCATATTTTTTTATAACCACCCATATCCTCCACACGGGGGACCCTGGGCAGTTCACAATAAAAACAATTTAACATTCAATAAAATCATAAATAATACCAGTAATCAATAAATGTAAAATGCAATGAAATCCAAATAACAGCAGATCTAATTCAGCCCATAAGGGGATTAGATTGGTCCCAGCAGAACTGGGAACCAACCAGCCCTAAGAATGGCTCTTCCTTTCCCCACTCTAGGCATAGTGGCAAAAGCAGGTCTTCAGCTGTTTTCTGAAGTTCAGGAGGGAGGGGGCTAACCTCATTTCCAGGGGAAGGATGTTCTAAAGAGTGGGAGCTGCTGCAGAGAAGGCCCACCTCCTGGACCCCGCCAGATGGAATTCTCTTACAGACGGGATCTGTAGCATGCCCTCTCTGAGTGACTGGGTGGGTGACTTTCAATAGTTAAAGAACCAGCAGTCAAGAGATACACCATAGACTAGCATTTGGTAGAGTAGCAATGAAGTATTGAAAAAGATATTCTGATGCTTTGATGGAAAAACAGCTTGAGAAACAGCATGGGACTTTGCTTTTATACTGTATATGATTACAGCAGCAAGACTTTTATATGCCCAAAGATGGAAAGATCACAAATCCCTACAGTGGAAGAATGGATGATTAAACTAAAGGAATTGGCCTAAATGGCTAAGTTAACAGCAATGATAAGAATGTGTCTGGATTTGTTTTTACTTGGTAACCACTCTGAGACTATTTGCTTGTGTCTTGATTTTGGGTTTTGATGATTAAATGGTTTGATTTTATAGAAATAATGTTACAAAGGTTTAATTAATGGTAAGAGATTATATCTGTATAAAACACATTTATATCTGTATTGGAGAAGGTTGGAAGTCACTTTATTTTTCTGCTTTCTAATTCCGCACTTTTATATTTTTTTTTCTTTTTTCTCTAGTTCTGTACTCTATCTTATCTATACTCTATATTTTGTATTTTAACTATACTTTGAAAATCAATAAAGTTCTTTTTTTAAAAAAAAGAAAAAAAAAGATATTCTGATGCTTTGATGTGTCTCTACCTACAAAGATCAGAATCTTGCAGTTAGTAGTTTTACCAGTGACAGTCTATGGAAGTGAAAGTTGTACTTTGAGGAAGCAGGATAGAATAATATTGATGATTTTGAGCTTTGTTTTGGAGAAGACTCCTGAGAATGGGTAGCCAATAAAACAAACAAATGGATCATCAAACAAATCAATCCAGAGTTCTCACTGGAGGCACAAATGACAAAGGCAAAATTATGATACTTTGGACACATTATGCAAAGACCTAGGTCTTTGGAGAAATCTATCTTGCTGAGAAAGCTAGAGAAAAAAAGAAGAAAAGGATATCCAGCAATAAGGTAGATAAACTCAATTACAGCAATGATGAATATACTGTTAAAAGATCTGAAGGTGGGGGACAGATCATCCTGGAGAAGGTCTATATATGTGGCCACTAAGACTCAACACTGACTTGATGATTCATTATCAGTCAAACAGAGTTTATTTATTTATTTTTTTCCACCAATATACACTCTTGGTAGACACTAAAATCTAATAACTAATTTCAGCTAAAACAATATTTTGAGTCACCAGTCTGATTAATTTTATTTTTAAGTGAATATAATTGAAAGCAAAAATCTCCACAGGACTTTTTAAAAGACTACAGGGTATAAACCTGTCATACTGCTGTTGGCATGTTGGCACAGCAGCCCACAAATTTTTAGTCACTGCCAATAAATCTTCTCCCTAATTAGCCTGCCAATCTAGCTGGCCTCATAGGTGGACATGTGAGTTGAGCTTCAAAAGCTACCTACCATGATATGTTGGCCAGTTAGCAATGAAGACGTCTCTTCAGTTAACTGAGTCTTAAACTACATAAGACATTAATGTAAGGCTGAGAAATTTCCTTCCATTTCCCATTCTTTCAGTTCTGATTCAGTGGGGTGGACAAGTTGCTTTAGAAGCTCTGTCAGATGAGACTTATGAAGATATTCTTATGGCTGGAATATAACATTCTTGCACTTTAGTTAATTATAAAGTAGCTATGGTGTCTTCAGCTTCCTCAGCTTCCCATTCTTCCATTAAATCTCAAGGTAACATATCACAGACAAACAAGACCTTTCCATGGGGAGATAAAAAAAAACAAAGAAATTATCTACCCAGATTTCTTTGACAATGGAATTTGTGGAAAATTGGAAAGAACATTTGTTTGCAGTTCTAGTTTAAAAGTGGACCTTAGCAATTTTGGATTAGGTTTGTGGAATACATTATTTGACAGAATAGCTTTCCACAACCACTAGGTGGCTAGTTTATGTAGCAGTTATAGCTCTTCTATTTTTTTGCAAGGGCATTCCTACATGGTATTAATATTACAATGACCCAGTCCTGGAAGTCATTTATACATGGGTAACTTTGTGCTTAAATTTTAACATGCCCCCTGTTGAAAATTAGACTAAAGCAGATCAGAAAAATGGATGTAAAAAAAATGTATATATGGAAAGATGGAAAGAATTCAAAGGAAGACTGTGTAGCTAAGATTCAAAAAGCATGTTCAGACAGTTCTTTGAAGGCAAGACAGCACAAGAATATCAAATTTCATACATTTTTATCACTTTTGCTGTTAATAAGTAAAATAGTCACCTATTACTCCAGATCATATCATAACTATTTCTCCCCAAAATGGAAATCACAATTATATCTGTGTAGACATTTTAAAGGACAGTTTTGAATCAAAACCCACTTGCACAATATGCATTACCTTTGTAAACTATTTTTGGGAAATGTTATATTTATAGAATCAAAAGATGGAAAAGAAATGAATGAATCAAATTGCTCATAGTAAGGGAAACCCATAGATGGATTAATAAATAGTGCTTTGAATGTGAGCATCATTTTTATTGGAGACTAAAGTGAAACATGCTAACAAGCATTTTTAACTTTGCCTATCAGATGTCCTCAGTCTGGTGAGCATGGCCACCTGTGTATTAGATGCATGACACTCCAAGTACAGTAAGGCCTCCTGGGACATGGCATGTGGTTGAGTCCAAATGGTGGTGAAGTCCACCTGTGCTAAAAGAAGTCATGTTCTGTGATCTTTTCAAGAAGCCATTGCCACACTCAGTGGCGTTCAATAATTTATGATCAAGGTGGTTGGGCTACGGCTTCAGAGGCCCTGGAAAAAAACATGATTATTTGGAACCCTTCCAGTCAGGTTTCAGGCCTGGCCACAGTAAAAGTTGGCATTGATTGGACAGGAATTGGTGTGGTACATCCTTCCTGGTCCGCCTTGATTTCTGAATGGCTTTGATATCATTGATCATGATATCCTTCTGGTCTGGTTCAGGGGGTTCTGAGTGTGAAATATGGTTGTTGCAATAGTTTTCATTCCTGCAGGGCCTGTTTTGGTAGCGGTGGACACATCCACCCCAGGCCCTTGCTTTTTGGGGAGTCACAAGGCTTGATTCTCTTCCCACTCCTGTTTAACATCTAAAGGATGGAAATAAAGCATGCCTGAGATAAATAGGGTGTACTAAATGGCCCAACATAGAACATATGGAGTAAGACAATTATGTGTGATGTTTACTTTACTGTAACATTGTTGAATGTTTTTAAGGATATAAATATATAATAAATGTTTGTGTGATGTTACATGGCAGGAAGGCAGGCCCTTTCTATACCTAAAATACATTATGAAATTTCACTTACAATTTTTCATACATGCTAAGGACATAAATTATAGCCTGCATGAAATAGTTCTCTCAGTTTGATCTAGTTTACAATCAGTGTGTATTTACATGGAAGATAGCAGCATCTATATGGCCTTTTTGTTGATCTCAAAGCTAAGCAGGGTTGGAACAGGTTAGTACTTGGATGGGAGATCTTCAAAAGATCCCAGAGCCATAGCTAACTTACAGGGGGGGGGGGGGAATCTCAGAAGAAATTGATGCCAAACCACTTCTCTTCTGCTATTGTGAATGCTAATTCTCATACAGACAGTGACAAAGGTAAGAATAGAACTGATGTTTTAAAAATAAACACAGAAACATAAAAACATAAAAACAGAAGAAAGAGAAAGAGAAAAAAGAAAGACAAGGTGGTTTGAATGTTATTTCTCTATATAAGGCTTATTCTTGAAAAAAAGCAGTTGCTGATATTAACTGCCAGGCCTTAATGGCAGATAGGGCTGCAACGATTTAGGCAAGCTCACAAGAAATGGAAGAATGTATACATGTTGAAGAAAGGAAGGAAGCCATAATTGAAACTAGCATTTTTTTTTTCCTTTGGAGCTAGCAGACCATGGCTACAAATATTTAGGTAATCACTAGATGGCAACAGAGAGTAACTCTAACCTGTTACTGCCATCTAGTGGCATTTTGGTTTTTGCAGTCTAGTTTTAATAGTCCTAGAGCAGTGTTTCTCAACCTCAGCTACTTTCCAGGGAGTTGAAGTCCACACATCTTAAAGTAGCTGAGGTTGAGAAACATTGTCTTAGATGGTGTTTTTGTTTTTGTTTTTTTCTCCATGTTATTATTGTTAGGCAATGATTGTTGATACTTACATGAATAAACAATTATCAAGAGACTACATAATGTTAGTAACATTGAATGTTTGGGATAACACTGAATGTTTGGGAACAAGGGGGGATATTGGGAAATTTGAATGAAATTGAAAGCCTTTTAACTCATAATACTGAACATCTGTTAGGCACAAGTTATAGTTTATTGGTGAAATACGACTCAGAATCAGAACAAGTCAAAGACTGTGTCATGAGTGCCGTTGAGCTGAAGACATCAGCGCAATGGCACACATGACAATAACGAGGAAACAGGGGAAGGGGCTCAAGATAAGCAGCCATCAACTCACAAAGACGAAAGGAGAAGATACAATGGCTAAGCGGATCGTGAGGCACACCCAAGCTGTTAGCGCTAGCGCAACGGAGATCACCCAGCTGACAGCAATCACCGGATGAATAGGGAAACCGATGATGGGCGATCCCGGAGCGCCAGCGGGGCCTCGCAACCCCTCACCTACCGGCAAGACAGCATGTAGGACAAAGGGGGGGTGACGTAACCTCGAGTGAGGGGGCGCTGACCGGCGCGGGGTATTTAAACCCCGCACCGGCGCGCTCCTGTCACTCTCAGCTTTTTTCTACTACTGTAACTACGCTATGAATAAACCAGAGCCTGCTTCATCTGAACCAGTGTCTGTGTGTTACTCGGCGGTAGGCAGTGCATGACATAAAGCTGAGAGTCACAAACTCAGCCTCGCCGAGCCCCACCGGAAGACAACGAGCCGTGGGAGGAGTAGACGGCGAGAAGACCAGGAACGATGAGGCCGGCGCGACGCGGACAAGGGGGGCGAGCCGCACGGCAAGAAGCAGAGGAGGACCGATCGAGGCCAGAGGCACCGCGGACTCCCGGAGCCATGGACGCCCACCCGGCCCAACCCGAGCCTCAGCTCCAACCCCAAGGGGACATGGCGACGGAGGCAACCCGGCCACGGAAGGGAGCAACATACCTCCCGAGACCAGCGGAGAACCCCGCGCCCCACATCGCACCCCAGCCACGGGCGTGGAGCGGCAACCCAACGGCGGTAAGCATGGGGGAGGACGAAGACGCAACCCAGCCGACGGCGGAGGAAGCGGGCCAACGGACAGGAGTGCCTGAACCCCACCGGCGACCCACCCCCGCCGACACACCGATGGAACCGGCCCCAGCGGCGGCGCGGGTCACGGACGAGGACGCACAAGCTAGACCCGCGGCCATGGAGACCCAACTGAAGGAACTCCGGACCATGCTTCAATCGTTGATGTCCCCCGCGCCGCCCAACGACGTCCCCGCACAGATCCACACCCCGAGCGAGGCGCCGAACTCCCACGGGCCAGATGATGGTCAACAAACGGCCCAGGCGGACGACGCCACAGGCCGGGAAGTGAGAGGAGGGGGCTCACAAAATGCCCGGGCCCCAAAGGACTTCCCCATCTTCTTTGATGGGAACCCCGCAAAACTGTCATTCTTCATTATGAACGCCAGGGAGTTCATGGGGAGGCACGGACGCTCCTATGACTCCGAAGCGGACAAGATCGCAGCCGTGGCGATCAAACTACAAGACCGGGTGGCGGACTGGTACGTCCAACTGTACGAGTCCAGCTCCCCCGCCCTCGCCAACTTCCACGCCTTCATCAACGAGATGAAGAGCTACTTTGAGGACCCACTAGCCAAAGTGAGGGCGAAAAGCGCACTCCAAAGACTCAAACAGGGCGCACGCACTGTCCTGGACTACGCCCTCGAGTTCAAAGCCCTCGCAGGGAAGATCAACGACTGGTCCGAGACCACCCTGCTGGAAATGTTCAAAAGGGGGCTCAACCGCGACGTACTCCAATGGGCCCTCTACCGCGACGACCCAGAGACTCTACACGGTTGGATCCACCTTGCGGGGAAAGCAGAACACGCGCACCACACCTTCCTCATGGCAACGACGGAAGACACGGCCAACACTTGCCAAAAGGTACCCGCGCCACACGTGGGGACGGCCGGTCCCACATACTCAAGGAAGAAATTTAATTGCGGGCCCTGCGGGAGGTGTGGAAAACTGGGTCACAAGACGGCAGATTGCTTCGCCAACCGACCGCCGGCTAGTGTGCCTAAACCCGCCCCGAAAACTAGCCTCAAACCACCTAACCCACCGCCGCCCCCTCACCGCCGAATGACCGGAGCCACAGCGACACCAGAGGAAGGCTGGGACGCCTACTGGGGGGGAGAGGACGCCGTAGACCCAGACCAGCCGGCGGGAAACGCTCCCCACCTGCCCTGAAACGTGTTGCGAGGCAGGCGGTGGGACAGCAGCGCGGACCACCTCGACAGAATGGCGAAAGCTCCGTTATAATGGCGGCAATCAAACTCTCTGCCGGCAACGGAGTCACCACGGCCGCGGCACTAGTGGACTTGGGGTGCTCGAAAAACCTCATCCACCCCGACTTAGTCGCCAAACTCGACCTCCGCTGCTCCCCCCTCCCCACGCCACTGGCATTCCACCAGCTGGACGGCTCAACAGCGGGAGGGAAACCAGCCACGATGCAGACCGAGCCGGTCACCCTGCAAATGGGCACTCACACCGAACGCACATCGTTCGTAGTTACCCACATTGGACGACCCATTGCAGTCTTGGGAATGCCATGGCTTGCGACAAACAACCCGCACATCGACTGGGAGACCCGCACCTTCACATTCAGCGACGGCGAGTACCGGGCGCCAGTTCCGGCGGGCAGAACCAACCCCACTGTGGGACGAGCAGAGGCGGCTACACAGGACAACGCAGCTATCACAGCAGACCTACCGGAACAATACGCTGACTTCTCCGAGGTCTTTGGAGAGGCGGAAGCTGATCAACTACCCCCCCACCGCAAGACGGACTGTCGGATTGACCTGCTGCCCGACGTCCCCTTACCTAGACCGAAGATCTACTCGATGACCCCGAAGGAGATGGCAACCCTCCGGGAGTTCATTGATAAAAACCTAGAGAGGGGATTCATAGAGCCAGCATGCTCACCGGTCAGAGCCCCCGTCTTATTCCGGGAGAAGAAAGACGGCACCCTACGGCTCTGCACCGACTACCGGGGCCTAAACGCGGCTTCCCTGTCCAACAAATACCCCTTACCCCTGGTAAAAGATATGCTTGCCCACCTGTCCACGGGCAAGGTCTTCTCCAAGCTAGACCTTCGCGAGGCGTACTACCGCATCCGAATCAGGGAGGGGGACGAATGGAAAACTACGTTCAACTGCCCCCTAGGTGCCTTCCAGTACAAAGTGCTGCCGTTCGGACTCGCGGGGGCCCCGGGGGTGTTTATGCAGCTCATCAATGAGGTCCTGCATGAACACCTGTTCAAAGGGGTCCTCGTCTACATAGACGACGTCCTTATCTACACCAAAACGCACGAGGAACATGTGACCCTAGTCAGACAAGTCCTCGATAAGCTCAGAAGGGCGCAGCTCTATGCCAAACCCGCAAAGTGCGAATTCCATAAAGCGCGCCTAGACTACCTGGGGTACCGAATCTCTGGAGACGGCATAGAAATGGACCCCACAAAAGTCGAGGCGGTGCTGAACTGGGAACGCCCCCGCAACAGACGCCAACTCCAGAGCTTCCTCGGCTTCGCGAATTTTTACAGGTCATTCGCCCGGGGGTTCGCGGAGATAGCCCTCCCCCTAACGAACCTCCTCAAAACCAAAGGGGTGGGGGACACCCGACGTGCCAAGAACCCGGGCACAGTATTGAATTGGACTCCCGCGTGCCAGACCGCATTCAATAAGTTGAAAGCGCTGTTCACCACAGAGCCAATCCTCGCGCACCCGGACCCAGAACGGCCGTTCGTGGTTCAAGCCGACGCCTCAGACTTCTCCCTGGGGGCCATCCTACTCCAAAAGGACCCCACAGGACTCCTGAAACCATGCGCCTACCTGTCGAGGAAATTCTCCGAGACAGAAAGGCGATGGCACGTCTGGGAGAAGGAAGCCTTCGCGGTATAATCGGCGCTGGAAACATGGAGACACCTACTCGAAGGAGCCGCCCAACCATTCAAGGTCTGGACCGACCACCGGAACCTCGAGGCCCTCCGAACGCCCAGACGCCTCAGCCCAAAACAGGTCCGATGGGCCCAATTCTTCAGCCGCTTCAACTTCCAGCTGAAGTTCATGCCGGGTAAAAAGAACTTCCTGGCTGACGCCCTTTTCCGACTGCCCCAAGATGAAGAGCCCGCCCCAGACACGATTGGGACGGTCCAATCCGCTTCCCAACTGGGGATGGCTGTGACCACCCGGAGCGGCACTCGGAGGCAGCACGACTCTACGGCGCAACCGACGGCGGGACAATCAGTGCCCAGACGACGCCAACCGCAACTACCAGGGGGGATACGCACGGACCTCGCCGCCGCCCTCAAAACTGACCCCTGGTTCCTGGCAAACCCCGACAAGGTAACGATGGCACAGGACCTGGCATGGGGGGAAGGCAGAATCTATGTCCCGGACTCGCAACGCCAAGCGATCTTGCATAGATCCCACGACACCAAGCAAGCGGGACACTTTGGGTTCTTTAAGACCCTGCACCTAACAAGGCGTCAATTCTGGTGGCCCGTGCTAAGACGGGACGTAAAAGCCTACGTAGCGTCCTGCCCAACGTGCGCCAGAGCCAAACGGGCACCAGGCAAGCCCTCGGGACTTTTACAACAGGTGGCAGAACCCTCCCACCCATGGGAGGAAATCTCCATGGATTTTATAGTGGACCTCCCACCCAGCCAGAAGAAAACGGCCATTTGGGTGGTGAAAGACTATTTTTCGAAACAGGCCCACTTCATCCCCTGCACATCGGTCCCATCCGCACAACAACTAGCCAAACTCTTCCTCATCCACGTGTACAGGTTACACGGATGTCCCGCATGTGTGGTGACCGACAGGGGCACACAATTCACTTCTAAATTCTGGCGGGCCTTCCTAAAGCTGACGGGGACCCAACAGGCCCTATCCACTGCCTGGCACCCCCAGACGGATGGAGCCACAGAGGTCCTCAATGCCACCCTAGAACAATTCATATGCTCATACACCAACTACCATCAAGACGACTGGGCCGAACTGCTCCCATTCGCCGAAGTCGCATACAACAACGCCGTTCACACGAGCACGGGGAAAACTCCGTTCGAGGTAGTCTCGGGGCGCGACTTCGTCCCCATACCGGAGCTACCACAACCCCCGGGACCCCAGGTGGACGCTAGTGACTGGGGACGGAAGATTGCGGAATCGTGGCCAATAATCATGGCAGCACTGAAGGAAGCACAGGCGGCCTACAAAGAGCAGGCCGACAAGCACCGGTGCCAACAACCGACGTTCCAGGCTGGGGATATGGTCTACCTATCCACCAAATTCCTAAAGTCGCCCCAACCCTCGAAAAAACTGGGGCCTAAGTACATCGGGCCGTTCCGAGTCACACAGATAGTGAACCCGGTGGCAATACGCTTGGACCTGCCACACAACCTATGGAGACTCCACCCGGTATTCCACACCAGCCTCCTGAAACCGGCAACTACCTCTCGATGGCACCCAAGCACGCCACTGCCCTCACCAGTGATGATCGACGGCCAACATCACTTTGAAGTAAGGGACATACCCGACTCCCGCAGGCAACGGGGAACTTTACACTATTTGGTCAGGTGGAAACACTTCCCCCACCCAGAATGGGTGGCGGCGTACAACGTTAACGCGCCTGACCTGACCCGGGCTTTTCACCGGGCGTACCCCGACAAGCCTAAGGCGAGACAAGCAAACCCCGCGGGCCCCCCCCCGACTACCGTGCCCCAAGGGAAAGGGCCCCCCCAAGCCTGCGACTTGGGTGGACCTCCCCCCCCGGGACTCACCCCCCCTGCCCCGGGCCCACGAGGCAGTGACAAGCGGTCGCCAGCACCCTCCCCCCGCCCCAGGCCCACAGGGGAGTGGCAATCAAGTCAACAGTGCATCCTGGGGGCAACGCCCAGGAGCACACATAACAAAGGCGACGCACTTAGAATAAAAATAAGGGCCCTACCTGGAGCTGATAAGCACCCGACCAGCCACGCCTCTCTCCTCGCCGAACTGAGCCAAACAAGCAGGGTGTGGCCGGAGCACGCGCACGCCCAGGGTGTGACCGGGGCATGCACACTGGGAACACACCCTAGAGGGACACGTGGTAGAGAGCGGAACGAAGGGAGGGGCAAAAACACTCCGGCGGGAAATTCAAAAAAAAAAAAAAAACATTTTGACAGCTCTCCTGGAAAAAAAAAAAAAAAACCGGAAAGCCGGGGGGGGGGCACTATTCGGACAGGGGGCAGTATGTCATGAGTGCCGTTGAGCTGAAGACATCAGCGCAATGGCACACATGACAATAACGAGGAAACAGGGGAAGGGGCTCAAGATAAGCAGCCATCAACTCACAAAGACGAAAGGAGAAGATACAATGGCTAAGCAGATCGCGAGGCACACCCAAGCTGTTAGCGCTAGCGCAACGGAGATCGCCCAGCTGACAGCAATCACCGGATGAATAGGGAAACCGATAATGGGCGATCCCGGAGCGCCAGCGGGGCCTCGCAACCCCTCACCTACCGGCAAGACAGCATGTGGGACAAAGGGGGGGTGACGTAACCTCGAGTGAGGGGGCGCTGACCGGCGCGGGGTATTTAAACCCCGCACCGGCGCGCTCCTGTCACTCTCAGCTTTTTTCTACTACTGTAACTACGCTATGAATAAACCAGAGCCTGCTTCATCTGAACCAGTGTCTGTGTGTTACTCGGCGGTAGGCAGTGCATGACAGACTGTATGATTAAATGGATGCAAAATGTCAATAAAGTCATAGAGATGGAAGAGTGGGAATTTCAATGAAAAAAAAAAAAGAACATTAAATTTACATTGAATATTCTACTTAGAGAGAATTAATATAAGATGTTTTACCTGCTGGTACATTGCTCCAGTAATGTATGGTGTGTGGGAATGACCTTGGGAGACAGAAGAAAGAGCCTAGACAGCCATCATGCAAAAGATATCTCAGCCTACAGAAGCTAAAGGAACATGGGAAATATCTTAGAAGGGACCCTCCCTAATTTTCTGGAAAGTAAAAGTAGAGGAGGGGATAAATGCTTTTAGTCTTGCAAGATTCTGTTAATATAACCTTACAATAAAGATAGAGCTAGTACTCATGGTTTGTGCTTTTTGTCTGGACTACCTTAAAAGGCAGACAAGTAATGATTGCTAAAATGAATAATTTCTTTTCTGCAAAATGCTAGAAATCAGTAAACAGATTGGATTCTTCTTCCATAGGTGGTGGCAATGTTGCAAACCCCAACAATATTAGAAAATAATTCATTTTAGAATGGAATTAATTTTGGAAGTTGTAACTGCATTACATCCTGAAAGGTTTTTACTAAACTTTACCAAACCATACATTTCTTCAAACTATACAGAACTAGCTGCAAGGAATTTACTGTATATGCTTTTTATTAGAAAAGAACTGTGATTCCTTCTGTGGAAGAATGGCTAACCAAATTGTGGGACTATGCTTCAGTGCTGAATAACTTAATATATAAAAAGTAAATCTGCTATACAATTCAGTCTTATTTGGAAACCATTTCTAGATTACAACTCGACACATGGAGTTGTACCACACCCAAAATTTTGAGTTATATTTTAATTTGACATATAAGCTACATATAAATCATAGTATTCTTCCAATGCATGGTTTATTATCTATAGGTTATTCTTTCTTTCTTCCTCTTATTAATTTCAATTGCACTACTCAAATTATTTTAAAGTTTATTAGAGACATGTTTTGACTAGAAATTGGGTACAAAATATCTTACAAGTATTTTAAATTTTTAATTATGTATTAGAATATGTTAGAAAACGATCATGTTGCTATTTGAGATTTGTTGGCGATCTGCATTTTATTTTTTATACTTTATTAAAAATAACCTGTAGCCTACATTCTTTAGAATCTTTTAAACATATTTGAAAAAATATTATATATATATATATATATATATATATATATATATATATATATATATATATATATAATATCTCCCTTAATTTGTTATATGTGAAATTTCATTAAGAAAACTCAGAACTTCTTTTAATGGAAAAGATAGTGACCTTTATCTTCTAATTTCAGTAACTGCTAATTTCCTGTGGTGTTCCTTTTCTTTTGATATTTGCTTGTGAATATCTTTGATGTGATATTTATTATTTCAAATTTGGCAATATACCTGCATCAGATAAACAAAAGGTTGTTCTATGAAGCTGGCTACAATTCTTTGAAGGAACTAGATAATCACAGAACTAAAGACTGTTTCAGGTTTCCTTTAAAGAAAGAATATTGATGTCTGTATGTGTGTGTGTGTATGCGCGTGTGTTGGTGCACATTAGGAAATGCATTTCCATAATCTCTTTCCAACAAATTAATATGTGTTTTGATATAAATGAGTCTTATTACATGACATCTATTATCTGAATATTTGGATGAATTGATCATTAATGCTTATCTGAACACTGGGGAAAAAAAAAACAAATTTCATCCAGAATTTGGAGAAGATGCCCTTCTTTATTATTTTGCCAAAGATGGAGGCTCGTATTGTTAGCCATGCTGATCTGGGCTGCAAAAATCTGGATATCTAGATCGAGTTTGTGCATCTGTGTATCTTACTGCTGACAGTTTACAGTAAACTGGTACTATACAGTCAAATTATGGTGGCAGTACAGTAGCGGTACAGTCACACTGAAAATTGGTAATACTTTAAAACAGTTTCTGTGAACCTGATATTTTTTTCTCTATAGCTCCTATTATTCATGTCTTTTGGCCACAGCTCTCTTTGGACATTTTAGCCTAGCAGAGTGAGGGATCTAGATCTTGCTATAAATTAAACTATTTGAACTTTGCAAACAAATGCCTACAATTTTAATGAAAATGTGTGACTTCGTTGTCAGGAGTCTATGAAACAGTAATCCAAAGTGCATTAATATAAATTTTGAAGAAATGTCTGATATCAAGAAAATTTTCTGCAGCTAAAAAAAACAAACCCAATATAATATATATATATATATACACACACACACACACACACACACACACACTTTATGTGCAACTGAAAAAAAATCCTATTGGATTAAATTTTATCTATGCACATGTGTAATTATTGATTGCCTGAGTTAATAGTTCCTTGATTAGGGTGTATTGTGCTGTATTGTGAAACCAAGCAGCAAACAACAGCCCAATCAAAAAACTCCCAAGGAGAGAACAACACCCCTGTCAACACAAGCAGGGCAAGCCACGATATATAAACTGAGAGCAAGGCCCACTCCCTCTTCACACTGAAGATGTTGCCTAGTCTGGCAATGAAATGTCTGCAAGAAAACAACAAGGCTCAGAGAGCACCAAGGACTCCACAGTTCAACACTGAGGTACAAATATTTGCTTCGATTGGTACTATTTTTAGATCTAGACATGGATAGCTAGACAATTTCTCTATTATACTGTAGGTATAAAGTGATATAAGAACAAGCCATGGTTGAGGAACCAATGTATCATCCAGGTGTATTGATATAACAGCAAGATTTATATCCTGTTGATGATGCTTAGCAAGCTGTTGGCTGACAGTTGGTCAGATTAGATAAGCCACTTTTTAATAAATTGGTATAGTTACCAATTTATAAAAAAGTGCCTTCCATTTTTCTTCAGCAAAGGATCGTTACCCTGTCGTGGTGCTGGAGCTTGAGCACCTCAATGATGCCATGAGCTAAACCATGAAGGGCCACCCAAGATGGGAAGGTCATGACAGAGAGGTCAGTCTAAATGCCATCCCTGGGGAAGGTAATGGCAACCAACCCCAGTATTCTTGCCGTGAAAACTAAATGGATCAGTACAACCAGAGATGTGTCGGTATACCATCGGAAGATGAGACCCCCAGGTCGGAAGATGGTCAAAATGCTACTGAGGAGGAACAGAGGATGAGTTCAACTAGCCCCAGATGTGATGACGCAGCTAGCTCAAAGCCAAAAGGACGGCTAGCGGCCGACAGTGCTGGTGGTGAACGGCGAATCCGATGTTCTAAGGATCAACACGCCATTGGAACCTAGAATGTAAGATCTATGAGCCAGGGCAAATTGGATGTGGTTATTGGTGAGATGTCAAGATTAAAGATAGACATTTTGGGCATCAGTGAACTGAAATGGACTGGAATGGGCCACTTCACATCAAATGACCACCAGATCTACTACTGTGGACAAGAGGACAACAGAAGAAATGGAGTAGCCTTCATAATTAATAGTAAAGTGGCTAAAGCAGTGCTTGGATACAATCCAAAAAGCGATAGAATGATCTCAATTCGAATTCAGGGCAAGCCATCTAACATAACAGTGATCCAAATATACGCCCCAAACACAGATGCTGAAGAAGCTGAAGTAGAGCAGTTCTATGAGGATCTGCAGCACCTACTGGACAACACGCCTATATCAGGGATAGCTTTGAAAGTGTGCTCAGTGAGCTAGAGCCAGACATCCTGAAGAGTGAGGTTGAATGGGCCTTAAGAAGCATTGCTAATAACAAGGCAGCAGGAGATGACGGCATCCCAGCTGAACTGTTCGAAATCTTGCAAGATGATGCTGTCAAGGTAATGCATGCTATATGCCAGCAAATTTGGAAAACACAAGAATGGCCATCAGACTGGAAAAAATCAACTTATATCCCCATACCAAAAAAGGGAAACACTAAAGAATGTTCAAACAATCAAACAGTGGCACTCATCTCACATGCCAGTAAGGTAATGCTCAAGATCCTGCAAGGTAGTCTTCAGCAATTCATGGAGCAAGAATTGCCAGATGTACAAGCTGGGTTTAGAAAAGGCAGAGGAACTAGGGACCAAATTGCCAATATCCGCTGGATAATGGAAAAAGCCAGGGAGTTTCAGTAAAACATCTATTTCCGTTTTATTGACTATTCTAAAGCCTTTGACTGTGTGGACCATAACAAATTGTGGCAAGTTCTTAGTGGTATGGGGATACCAAGTCATCTTGTCTGCCTCCTGAAGAATCTGTATAACGACCAAGCAGCATCAGTGAGAACAGACCATGGAACAACGGACTGGTTTAAGATTGGGAAAGGAGTACGGCAGGGCTGTATACTCTCACCCTACCTATTCAACTTGTATGGAGAACACATAATGCGACATGCTGGGCTTGAGGAATCCAAGGCTGGAGTTAAAATTGCTGGAGAAAACATTAACAATCTCAAATATGCAGATGATATCACTTTGATGGCTGAAAGCGAGGAGGAACTGAGGAGCCTTATGATGAAGGTGAAAGAAGAAAGTGCAAAAGCTGGCTTGCAGCTAAACCTCAAAAAAACCCAGATTATGGCAACCAGCTTGATTGATAACTGGCAAATAGAGGGAGAAAATGTAGAGGCAGTGAAAGACTTTGTATTTCTATGTGCGAAGATTACTGCAGATGCTGACTGCAGTCAGGAAATCAGAAGATGCTTAATCCTTGGGAGAAGAGCAATGACCAATCTCGATAAAATAGTTAAGAGCAGAGACATCGCACTGACAACAAAGGTCCGCATAGTTAAAGCAATCGTTTTCCCTGTAGTAACATATGGCTGCGAGAGCTGGACCATTAAGGAAGGCTGAGAGAAGGAAGATTGATGCTTTTGAACTGTGGTGTTGGAGGAAAATTCTGAGAGTGCCTCAGACTGCAAGAAGATCAAACCAGTCCATACTGCAGGAAATAAAGCCAGACTGCTCACTTGAGGGAATGATATTAAAGGCAAAACTGAAATACTTTGGCCACATAATGAGAAGCCAGGACACCCTGGAGAAGATGCTGATGCTAGGGAGAGTAGAAGGCAAAAGGAAGAGGGGCCGACCAAGGGCAAGGTGGATGGATGATATTCTAGAGGTGACAGACTCATCCTTGGGGGAGCTGGGTGTTGACGACTGACAGGAAGCTCTGGCATGGGCTGGTCCATGAAGTCATGAAGAGTCGGAAGCGACTAAATGAATGAACAACAACAAGCTTCCATTTTTAAGTATCTGTGAAGAGATATGAGTCCAAGTGGATAAGGATGTAATGATTGTGTCCTACCATTTAGGAGCTTTATAAGAATCAAGTCCCCTCTGGATGCTTTGCTATTTTTGAGATGATCAGTGAGTTTGAGTATTTTCAAAGGGGAGACCAGAAGCAAAACAGATGGAGGTCAAGAAGTACTAGACACAGACCCAATTTACTGGCTGTTCTTTGAAATAGCTCACAAGAGTGAGTGATCCAGGTCTCTTGTGAGGGCAGATTATCAGGTCAAGTACTGTGCCTTAGACCTGTGGAAGACACTATGTGCCTTTCCCATTCAGCCATCAGTTGCATCAGCTTTTTCCTTCATAGGACAATCTTATCATCCTTTCTTAAGGCACAGATTGCTTCCTGAGAATGGTGGCCATTAATTCCTATTGTAGTATAGGTGCAACAAGGATATTGATCTTGGCTAGAATGTACTCCTTTTCAAGCCAGGATTTATACAGCTTTAAGCAGAGGTGGAGTTAAACTTTAACCATTGTTACTATGTAATATCTAATAGTTTGTTGGAAGACATTTAAGGCATTCTGCATATCCTTTGCATCTCTCATTGATTGTTTCACCTACAATGCTTTGGGTATGTTCAGGAAATAGAAGGGTGTGGGTCAGCCTTTTCAGGTAGACCAGACAGGAAACATGACCAGATGAGCTAATTCTACTTTATTGTAAGGCTACATTAACAGAATTTTGCAAGTCTAAAAGTACAATTCTCCTGACATCTCCTTTACAGCCCAAGAAGCCAGGGAGAGTCCCTTCTGAACCTCTTGCCCTGCCCACTATCCAGCAGCAGACTAAGCTATCTTATCTGACCATTCCCTAAGTAGTGTCTCTGGGCCTAGTCTCCCAAGGTCGTTCCCACATGCTATTACAGTATGCTTGCAGATACTTTGGACTGTCTGGACTGAGAGTCCCTTTTTTGCATAGAAGCTTCAGTCTTTCTGGGGCTGGCTGCAGGCATCTTAGATTGCATTAGATCTGTTAGGGGGATATTATACAATAGCTGGGCTATTTTAAAGTCTGTACTGCAAACAAGCAAGTTGTGAGCTAGTAACATACATCTATCATACCAATGTACTGTCCTGCCCAGAAAGTGAGTTCTCCCTATCAGTCAAGGGGTGTAATCCTTTTTAGAATCCAGAGCCCTCATTGTATAGTCACTTGAGCTAGCCTCTAAAGCCCAATATTAATCACTTTATATCTGGAATGGAGAGACTTTTTCAAATGAATTGTATTTGTTTTTCTAGAAGGTGTTCTGCCCTTCACTGCAGAGTTTTCCCAGGACAGCTTTCAATACACTGTAATCACAATGCAACATTTTAAAATTACAGGTAGTCCCCCATTAAAGATAGTAATTGGGGATCTCCATCGCTAAGCAATGGGTTGTAAAGTGCAATGTCATGTGACTGCATTGCTTAGTGATGGCAATCCCTGCACTCCCTGTTGCTGTCGTTAACTGAGGATCATGGATCCAGGTTACTTGAGGGACCGCCTCACCCCCATTACATCAGCCCATCTGACCTGATCATGCAGAGAGGGCATGTTGTGGACCCTGTCAGTAGGGGAGCTTGTTTGGCGGAGTCCAGGAAGCGGGTCTTCTCTGCAGTAGGTCCTGCCCTGTGGAACATTCTGCCCCATCACTCCTGGCCTTCTGGAAGAACCTGAAGACTTGGCTCTGCCACTTTGCTTGGGACGGGGAGGGATTAGTTACTCCTAGGGATGGCTGGTACCTTAGAGTGCTCCTCAAACACATGGACTGTGCTAGATCATCTGCCACTTGGATTTTATTTTTATTTTATATTTATATGTGATGATTGTATTTACAGTATATTACATTTGTATTTACATTTTATGATTGCTGTTTTAATTGATTGTTTTTATTGTAAACTGCCCAGAGTTCCTCTTGTGGGGGGAGATGGGCAGTGTCAAAAATTTGAAATAATAATAATAATAATAATAATAATAATAATAATAATAATAAGTCATTAAGCGAGTCCCAGGCATCTTACAAGCAGGCTGGCAGGCAGGTAAATGGCTGCTGCCGGGTGGGGGAGGGTGCGCAGGTGGCTAGCGAGGCATGGTGCAAGTGGTGGGGCTGGGTTAGCTGCTGCCAGGTGGGGGAGAATGTGAGTGACTTACCAGAGTGACTTGTGACCTTCCCTGCTGGCTTCCCCATTGGTTTTGCTTGGAAGTTCACAAATGGCGATTACATGACCACAGGATGCTGCAACCATCATAAGTGTGAGCCATTTATCAAGTACCCAGATTGCAATCACATGACAACAGGGCTGCTGGAATGGCCAGAACTTTGAGGACTGGTCATAAGTACCACCTGATCAGCACCATTGTAACTGAATGGTCTCTGAACGAGTGGTTGTTAAATGAGGACGACCTGTAAAGTAGTGATGAAAAATAGTAAAAGCATAAATAGCAGCCATAGGTTTTAAAACTTTACTGCAGTATTCAAAATTAAAATATTAAGATATTATAAAGACCTGGGAGAATAAAAACACTTTTTTTTCATTTTCAGTGGCTTGAAAGTTAATGTGTGAAAGATTCACAGTGGAAATGATTGACAGAAGCTTTTCTTGTCTCATTTGCCATATTGTGCTTTGGAACTTTTATGAAATGGAGAGGCTTAAGCCAAGATGGCTTAGCTGGAAGATAAAATGGAGTGTCAAAATATTGAAAAAGAGATTAATTATTCCAGCCCAGATGGCATTAAAATCACCTGCTAGGAGCATTTCCAAGTTTGGAAAATGGGCAAAGAGTCATTGATTTGAGATAAACACCTGTTTAGGAGAGTGGGGGGAAATGTAAAGCAAAAGGCTCATATTCTTAATTTTCAATTTTATAGGTAGTGCCAAGAAATCCCAGAAGTCAGCTGAGGATGGGGAAGTACGTAGTATAAAACAAACTGTGTTCACAGCCACCTTCCTAGTTAGGAGCTTCCGCAGGAAAGGGATTATAGCCCTCTAGTTCTGTGGGCCCATGTTCCCATGTTTTCTTTTAGAAACACAATGTCAGATGACTCAGAAATTACACAAATTACAGAATTTACTCAGAATTTACAGAAATAAAAGAGGGATCCTTGTATTTGTATGACAAAGGGCTCCTCTAAATCAATAACTAATACACTTTCTCACTTACATCCCTTTTCTCATGTGCTGCTGAAGAGCAAAAGTCTTATCTGCATATCCCCCAGACTATACTCCCCAAATTTAGCATTTTGTCGGATATCAGAATTGTGCCAAACACCTTTCCAGGTACACTTGATAGACTAATCACTCTGAACTTTCTGCCTTCATTCACTTTCCATTTGCATAGGGGAAAAACAACATTCTACAAAACATTAGGTCCTGATACAACACTCCCTCCCTCCTTAAACAACTCATACCGTCACTACATAAGCAAATCACATTTATATTTAATGTTTCTCTATTGACACCATCCACACCTGCAGCCTTACCATTTCTCAGCATCCTTACCATATTTATTACTTCCATTTTGCTTGAACATTAAGATTTAAAGCATTATCTTCACTTCCATTCTTCAACACATAACCATCATTTCCATACAAATCTCTAAAATAGTTCTTCCAAAATGCACTTCAATTCCGTCCCAAATCATTTCGTCATTTTTATTTTGAATTCTATTCTCTCTGCTAGAGGCTCCTTTTTAATAATCTCCATCCATTTTCATTTTTTTTTTTTCTTATTCCCAACAAATCACTCCGCATTTTCTCTACTTCTTTTCATCTTAACCATTCTTCCTTCTCTTAGACTTAGCTCCTTGCGACCATCTTTTTTCTCACTACACCCATTATACAATCTCACCCTCATCCTATTTTTTTTCTTTTTGAGAAATCATTTTCTTATTTGCATTATTTTCATCTGTAGCTTTTTTAACTTCATCATCCCACCATTTTCATACTTCCTATTAGTGTAATACCATACACTTCTGTGGCACAACACAATTGTTTTCATTCTGTTCTGAACTGTTTCCTCATCCCCTTTCCTTTATTCTGCTGGGAAATCTTATAACACATTTTAATACATTTAATATAATTTATTTCAGTTCTTATTTTTTATTCCATATCACTTTTTTCCAAAGATCTACTATCCAAAAAGGATCTGTCCCACATTCAAAAGTGATTAGCCTGGGACCCACCACTGATTCCCTCCATTCTTTATCATCTGCCTTCATATCAATCATGCTTTTTTAAAGATTTATATGCATTTCTCTTCTATGTGTACATATAAATATATTTATCCTTAAACCACATGCAGATCAAACTGAACTTTTTAAAGTAAATACTAATCAAACATCCATCATTTTTTCCTATTCTTAGGTCCCTGAATAGCCCATCCCTTTTAGGTTCTTTTTGCAGCCCACCCATCCATGTCATCCAACAGAATTTTTGTGTATGTGTGGATAAATAGACATAAATTCATACTTTTGGACATATATGGACTACCTTGAAAGCCAACATACAGTTGTCCATATCCTACCAATGAGGAGGTGTATGCAGTGCACTGACATACAGTAAATTCAAGATGCTGTAGGTAAAAAGGTATCTCTCTCTCTCTCTCTCTCTCTGTCTCTCTCTCATCCCCCCCCCCAGAAATATGGATATAAGTGATAAGCATGTGCAATTTTTTGTTTGAATTTGAAACAACATTAATCCTGCCATAATAGATTTATTCACAGAATCAGGCTTATTCCCTTCATCTATTCTCATAACTCATTTAATTCATTTTGGCTCAGCTTCCATATTTTTTCAACTCCCAGACCTATTTGTCTTATTTCCATCTTTGACTTTAATACTGTTTTCTTATATTTTATGTTTTCTATACAAGGCTTATCCCAAAGGTATTTTTTTTAATGTTATAAAAAAAAAATATGCCAAAGGCATCATTACTGCAGCTAAATTTATTTCAGTGTTGTTGGCCTTTGTAACATAATAGGATAGATACAAAATACCATGCCAACTTCTAGATTTGAACTTTTCGGTCAATATTTAGTTGAAGGTTTTGGTCAATATTTACTGTGGATCCATGACAAGACTGTAGTTTAGCCATCGTCCCCTTCCCCCAAGTGTCCTTCCTAAGCACACTTTGGGCATGTTGGTTTGGATTATGGGACATGAAGGATGTTAGAGAACACCAGGCTGCAACTTTAGAGAAAGCATTTTTTTCTGAAGGTCAACAGAGCACTTGTATATAATTATATTAAAAGCCCCACTGAATACAACATGCAAGCATATATAAGCTTCAATCTTTGTGCCTTAAAATAAAGAGTTGTTTTCTTTAAATCCAGTGGAAAGACTGATTATTTTTCATCTGAAAAACAGTTATATAAAATATGATTACACACATAATTCAGACAGTTTTAGTTATTGCTAAATAAATTTCAACAAGTTTGAATATCATGGTGAACTATAGTTGTGCAGTTGGAAAAAAAGGCTTATTGACAGATAACATGACAATGATGGTTTAGGACTCAGAGGCTGAGATTTTGGGGCAGATTTCCTCTCTCTATCCCTGACTCCTTTTGTGTTATTGATTGGACATAGTGGAGAAGGATGGAAGATCTGTATCCAAAATATGAAAAGCCATATATTGTACTTTTCAGAGGTCAAACTAACATATAGTTAGAATTGCTCTATCTATGCTACAAAAAGCCACCCACCCCTTAGATGGAACCAAAGAACTAGAATTTTATGTATCTCTTTTTTTGCATCTAGCAGTCAACCAGAGGCATGCAGCCCAGATATGCAGCCCTAATGTAATACAATGTGGTTGGTGAAACTGATGACTGCAGTAAATACAAATTCCAGGAATCCCAGCTCTCCCATTTGTGATTCCTAACTTCCCAGCAGAAGGAATGGAGATGTCATAACCCCTGAAAAGGAAATGAGAATGTAGAATGCATTTTAGATTTAGAGTATTTATGACTATGAGCTACTGCATATATTGAGAACTTCAGACTCGGCTATACATGCTCATCTTGTTGCCCCACTCCAGGCTGGAGAACACTAAACAGCACTCTGTTTAGTCAGCAAAGGAGCTTAATTCAAGCCTAATTTGAATATCCATTGATTTTCTAGAAACCATTGAATATTAAACAGTTCACTCCGGACTGCCTTTTAATTGGAGTTTATAGAATCTGTTTATTACTAGAAAAAGGAAGTTACTCTCCTTATATTAAAATAAACAAACATGCAAGCAAGTCAGTCTCAACTCCTAGGGACTCCATGGACATATCCATGAAATTTTTCAGCAACAGTACAGAATAGTTTTTCTACTGCTGGCTTTTGCATGATGGTGGTGGTGGTGGTGGTGATGAATATTGCTTCTCAGCCTGGCAAACAGTCATGGAATTCCCTGCTGGAATCCTATCCAAATATTAACCAGATTTACTTTGATCAGGTTCCAAGCACAGACAAGGATGGCCAGGTATTGCTACCTACAGAGGAATACATAATGCGTCATCTTCTTCTTCCATGTGTTAATGTTATGCTTTCAGTGCAAATGTTCAGTCTATTTTAATCTGACAAATTTAAGACACTGTTGGGGGAGGAAGCATTTAAAGTATTAAACTCTACCTCTGAGAATAGACTTTTTTAGTCATTTGGCACCTTTGGGATCTGGTGAAGATGTCATGGTCACATTGACAAAATAGTTACTATAGAGGATTCATCTAAAGTAACACATCCATTTATCAGAAAGTAAATTGATGAACTTGGTCCCCTCTATCCCTTTTAGACCCCTCCAAGATGGACTTGATCATCTCAGCTCACCTTTGAATCACTGTCTGTAATTGCTGGACAAGTGGACATTCTATTTACAACTAGACTTCATTTTTATTTTCTAAAACGTTCCTATAGTGTTTTTTTTTTTTTTTAACCTTGTAAATAAAGGCTAATTCTAGAGGCTATGCTTTGCTAACTGCAACTTTATCAATTCTGTTAATCAAAATTAAAAAAAAAAATAAGGAAATCAGCAGGGACCCAATGCCTGGAGAACCAAAGATGGTGTCTATGGGCATATTGGCATTCATGGGTATTGTACTGGGGACTCAGGACTCAAGATATGCAACAGTGGGTGAATCTGCTTTCTTCAACCAAATGATCACTCATACACCAGCCAGGCAACATTAGTTTTAAATGCATTTGAGTAAGGCTGATTACAGGAGCCATTCAACCCCTGCATCCCCAAACAAATATGATCCCTCGTATGCTCCAGGGAAAGAAAACCCATGAATTCTGTTGTGGTTGACCTGGGGCTATAACAACACAATTCTGTTGTGGTTGACCTGGGGCTTTTATTCCTAGTGCTGGAGTCCAAGAATGTTATGCTTTGAAAACTTAATAAATGCATTCATAAAGACTTTTTCACTGTATACTGTTTCAAACCACTAGAGTATCTATCATCCCTCCTTTGTTCTGACTGAACATGGAAAAGGCTCTTCCATTAAAAACCCCACATCCATTTTAAAGCATAGTGGCTGAATTATTTGGTAACAGTATATCATTTCTTTGCATGCACATTTTGGTTTCCTCTAGAGTTGTTCTTTTTTTTTTTTTCTTTTTTTCTTAATAGACTTCTAAGTTCTAAAATATTTTAAAGGAAACTAGAGCTGATAATCCATCACTAAAATATTATTAGAGAGACAAATGCAATTTAGTTATTGCTTGTTTTGCTTTGCTTTTTAAAAATAATTCTTACCAAGGTATCTTTATTATCACCAGCACCATCATAATAATAAAACTTTATTTTAAAGCTTACATGTATAGTTATCCATCATAAAAATAGCATAATGCTATGTCTGATCAAATCTGGAATGGGATGTTGTTTTATTTTCCCCTCCTTGAGAATAGAAATAACATCACTGAATATTCTGTGGCATTTCTGGGAGACAACAGAGGAGTTGGGATGCTGTTGTACTATCCTAGTTATTCAATATTTCATCATTTCATTTTTCATCTTGCCATTGGGAGAAATCTTGGGTATATCTTGGGGTCAGAAAATTTGAGTTACCTTGGTTAAAAATAAACCAGAAAGCAGTGGCTGTCAATGTGATTCTACTGTCCTATTCACTCTTTTCTTTGCAGCGCTATGTCCATAGGGAAGGTCACTTCACAGTGTATGAAGCAGTCCTGTAATAGGCAGGTTAAGGATTCAAGTGTGAATCAATTTGCAGAGGAGCCCCAGGGGTTTTAGGGAGTGGAACACCAAAAACGGGGGGAATCACCTTATTCGTAACCACACTGGACATGTTTCTGCAATGGGGGAATGAAGGGAGGGAGGGAGGATGGATTTATATTTTGGATTTTGTCACCACCTATCTCACTCAAAGAGCAACTCTGGACAGTTTACAATAAAAGTAAAATAAATACAGATTAAAATACAATAAAAACAGTATTCTTAAATAACAATAACAGTATAAACATAATTACAAAATCCAAGGTGTGGATATTAAAATATGTCCTCTTGTTGATTGCTCAGATTGGATAGAGCAGCTGATGTCTTTCTTGCTGTTTTCTTTGGAGTTTTCAGCTCATCCTTATTTCCTACAATGCCTCCTATTAAACTGTACTCAATTCTGAGTCATGTTTTAGCAAGCAGAGGATTTGGTGTCCACCCAACCATAGGCATTTCTGCTTCCTCGAATGTCCTTTTAACACCACTGCCTTAGCTCTACTTCTAACCAGTTGCACTTTAGACTTCCTAAATTGTCACTTCTAAACTGAACTTAAACTGTATGCTTAACTTTTGCCCATTTAACCTTAACATTTGTTTTTGGACATGGAATTGTTCAGCAAAAATAATAATTAAAATATGTTAAATCAGAATAGATATTCAATAACTTGGAATAATTTACTGTAATTTTTAATCTTACTTTATGATTTATATTGCCTGGATTACTGTTGCTAATATCTATGTATTGTTTGGATTTTAACAATGACCTCTGATCTTCAAAACAATGTAACATGTTTAGTTAATTAAAACTAATTAATGAAATTTTGAAAATTTTAATCTGATTCCATGAAGCTTTTAAATCCTTGTTTATTCACATTTTGATTTTCTTTTTTCCCATCCTCTTTTCTTTTGTATTTTTTCTTTTTTCAAAAATACTACACACACACACACACACAGTGTGTGTGTGTGTGTGTGTGTGCAGAACCCTCAAACCCTCAGGCCTCCAGTAGAAGACCTGAGATAGAGGAAGACACATGCCACCCACATGGGTGAGAAGGATTTTTTTTTTTTTAATTTAAAAATCAGACAACCATTTTTCTTACCTGGTTTCCATAAAACAAAAGAAAACAAAATCAACAACAACTCCTTTGCGTCTGCTTTCTAATATAGGAGATACTTATAATTCTAGTTTGAGTACCGTAGATTGTTTTCAAAGATGCATCAGTAAAACAAGCAAACAAACAAACAAACAAATGTAGGACTTTTCCATTACCTCCACTTGGAAAGAATTTCAGTGATTGTAGCATAGTTTGTGCTTATACAAGCAACACTGCTGTTGTTGCTAAGTGCCTTTCTGATTTCAACCCTGCGTATCAACGAAGAGAATATATCCATCTCACTTTATAGCAAGAAAACAAAAACAGTTGAGTGCTAGCTTTTCCTTTCCTTTCCTTTCCTTTCCTTTCCTTTCCTTTCCTTTCCTTTCCTTTCCTTTCCTTTCCTTTCCTTTCCTTTCCTTTCCTTCCCACCACTTTGGAACTACTTCATATCCTGCCAAAGAGTAAATAAAACACCATCTTCTCTGTGCTGAGAGCACAACATGAAAGTAAACTTCCAATTCTGTAAATTGAACGTCACTCTTGTGCCATGAGATTTCACTTGACCCTATGAATCATGGAGTCAAAGAACTGGAGCGACATTCTTAACATGAGTCATAAACTTTCCAGTTTCACTCATTGTATTGTCATTATTTTAAACTGTGAAATACTCTGCTTTTCTTCCGATGGCATCCTTGTGACAGGCATATCCTGATGGAAATGACAGGCATGCTAAAAGGTACTATTCAGCCTTCTCATAGCTGAGAGACCTGAAAATCCTTCAATAGTCTCTACAATCATGCTTACTGTGTGGATTGATTTACAGGATAGATTGGTAGTAAAAAACTGTTATTATCCATACTACGCAGGTCAATACAAATGAATACCTGTGCTTGGAACCTTCTTTTCAAGCTTTGCTATTTTTGAGCTGTTTACTGTCTTTACTATGCTGAGGATGATGAAATATTTTTTGTTCTTCTTATCTCTACTTATGCATAGAAAGAAAATCTCTGATGCCAGAGTTTTCCATGTTAATCTCTGCAACTCGCATGATCCATCATGGGACACCTGCAACTTCAGTTCCAGCAGGATATAGTCCATTTTCCTGACATTCACTTGAGGAATGTCACTGAGAATTGGTTTGCTGTCCTAGACACATATCTGCTTCCAAAATAATGAAGGATGCTTTACAGCTGCAAAAGCTGGAAGAAGTTTACTGGTTTTCATTTGCAGAAAGGATTTCCTTTTAAGTTTCCTGAAACATACCTTTAACCTTTTTTGCCCATTTTGTATCAACCACATGATTGTACTGAATGTTCTGTTGTTCATATCTTACTTGGCTTTATTCTTATTTTATATGGTCCTTCATTGTTGATTTTCAGGAAGCATGGCACTGTGTACAGGCTAGATATGACTTGCTCGATGGAAAAATAATTGAGACAAGGATGTGTTGTACAGGTCACACTACTGAACATCATTCATGAATTTCTTCATGAAGCATTTTTTAACTGAGTAACAGTCAGTGCTAGTGCAGTAGAAGAGATTTAACTTTGGGCATTGTAGTGCAGGCTGCCATAGTGTGTGTTTCTTTTTCTCCAGTTATTTAACATTGATGTGACACTGCTAGCAGAAGTTTCCCACTCATTTGGTGTGAGCTGTCATGCATATGCTTCTATCCTGGCTGGTCCCAGCCAGTGATGAAGTGGAGGTCCCGACCCATTGCTTGGAAGCTGAAGGATTGGAAAGATGAAAACAGCAGCAGCAGCAGCAGCAAGAGATTGAAGCAGGAAGACTGTGTTACTCTTTGTCCAAAAACAGTATCTCCTTCTGCTCAGTACTACATCTGGAAGGGGTAGCACACTCTCTGGTGGAACAGATCCACAGTGATCTGTTGAGGGTCCTCCTTGACTGATGGCTACTGCTAGAAAAGCAAGCAGAGACCATGGCTATGGAAGCTTTGCCCAGCTTTGCCTGTTCTATTAGTTATAGTTGTTTCCAGGGCCTCCTAGAGAAGGAGGCCCTGGAACCAGTGACCCACTTGCTTCTCACCTCCCAATTAGATTACAGCAAGTTGTACAACATGGGGCTGCCTCAGAAGCTGCCATTGATCCAAAATGTAGCAGCCTGCTTGTTGGCAGAGGAAAATTGCTCTTTATCCATAATTGTGGATTCTGAATTGATTACCAATAAGCTTCTGGATACATTTCAAAGAATTTTGAACTTCAAACCCTTGGGACACATGTGCCTGCAAGATTCCAGTTTAAGTTCAAGTGGATCCTATCCATCTAGTGCATATATCTCATTTTGGGAAGCTAAGAATTCCTTCATATCTGGGGGAAAGCAAAAACAAAACAAAAAATCTGTCCATTAGTTCAAAATCCTTTCTTGTGAACAATATTAGAAATTGGGGAGGTAGATACCATCTTTCTCTATCTCCCTCTCTCTCCTTTGTTCCCTTTTATAAATTTGCTAAAATTTTCAAAAATGGATAACATATTTTAATTTCAGTAAAAAAATAAGATATTTTTATCTTTTTACACAGTAAGGTTTTTACTAAAGTTTCAGGTAATATATTTTAATTGTAGCAGTCTGAAGACATTTCTTGGATCCAGAAATGCCAAATAGAATCTTTGTTTTGTTTTGTTTTTGGAATGAGACACATATAAGGAAATAAGCAACCAGTCTATTGCTTGGTTTGAGATTGTGATTTGGAGTGGAAGGTTTTATATTAAAGGCTTGATTTCATTTTTTTTTCCCAATTTTTGATAGCAATGATTGGAAGTTTTCCATACTTTGAGGGAAACTGACTATTAAAAAAGGAGAGAGGCTTGCAATGAAAAACCAGAATGGTATCCTATCCTCTTCTCTATATCCAGATCTCTGAGAATTCTAAAAATAGTTCATAGATAATACAGTAAACCAAAGACAAGTCCTGCGAAAATAAAAGCAACAAATTCCTTGATTTTATACTTCTGGTGTCATAATATAGTGGCATGATTTTGGGAAGAAATATTTTGGGAAATAATCTCTTGAGCCACACTGTACAGTTGTATCTTTATATCTATCTATTGATCTATCTATGAATATTGTGAATAGTTAAAATTTGCATCTTAACTTTTTGTACCTCCTGGTATCATTGGTTTTTAATTATTTCATGGTAGTGGTAGTGAACAGTTCCCCCTTCACTTTGTTCAAGATGTTAGAACTAAGTAATTAAGGGTAGATATTGACACTGAGGGAACGTGGGTTGTATTTGTCATGTTTTGATTAGTTTAATTTGTGTTTATATGTCAAAAATCAGTTAATTTTAAATAAATTAAAAATCAACCAACCAACCAAAGAAACCTCTGGGATCCTTTCTGCAGGGCAATTACTTGTAGTAGCATTTTTTTGAATGCCAAATTCAGGTGAGGAACCTGAATGGTGGACCACATCATGGTATCATTTGGCCATTGAAAATGTTACAGGTAATTCCCATTTTCCTAATATATGCTTTAGCTTGGAAGGAAAAGGTGAAGGGGGAGGAAAAAAAAAACTCTTTTGAGCAAGGATGAAGATTCTAAGGCTGTTAAACATTTTAGTATAATTCCATGTAATGTTGATGCACAATTTATATGTTTGCTCATGCAATTTCCTGCCAGTATATTTACACAACTTAAAATTTAAACTCTAACGTTTAGGTTTGGTTTAAGTTGTAGTCTCTGTATGTATGTATGTGTGCACCTCTCTGTGTTTCATTAAAATAAAGAACTTGTTCTGATGCTAAGTTTTGCTACAACTTGTTTTGCTGACACAAATAATGCAACAAAAATATTTTCTGAAGTTACAGTAGATTGAACTGTTCTCTATCCATCCCTGATCTGGCAGAAAACTAAGCCCAGGATGAAATCTGCTGCTGCAACCCATCATAATTTTACTGCCTCTGTTCTCAGTCATTGCCAATCACCTGACTTCCCTCCAAGGTATGTGACAAAATCTAACAGATGTTATATTCCTTCCACTGGCCTTGGACAATGTCAGAAGAATGATTTAAACTCTATTTAACATGGGTACAGCTAAGGAAGACTTAAGGCTGTCAAACACTCATGGGCTTGGAGGCAGATTAATCATCATCATCATCATCTATAAATAAATAACATTATAAATAAATAATAATGAATAAATAATGAATTTACATGAATAAAGAAATAAAGCTATAAAGAAATAACGATAAATAAATTCTAAAAAAATTAAATGTATTGGCTGCCCAACTCCAATGGACTCCAATGGATGAAGGCAATGTCATGGCAAGGGGAAAAAACAAAACAAAACAGGTTGACAGGTCATGCTTGTACCATGGGTACATGCAGATGGGAAACAAAAAATTATAATAGGGAATCAGATAAGATTTTAGCCAGGGTACTATTTGGTCAAGGAGTTAAGTTAATGATGCAGAAATAGGAACTCAGTTCAAGGGGAATCTGCAGGTTTATTAAAGTGTTTGGATATGAATATCCTTTCAAGAGACAATGGAATATTTTAATCATGTAGGTTTTAAAATGAATATTCTGTTCATATCTCATATTTCAATATAAAATGTATATTAAAAACATACTTCTGCAGAATGGAAAAGTGTCATTTTTATTATAGAATCAGCTTGTCTTATATCAGGCTGTGTTTCAGTTCTGATATATTATACAACTGGAACTATAAAGCTTCTGTATTTATTCTCCTTTCCTGTAACAATCAACTGTGCCTCCCAGGCTTCTAAATGTAAACTCCCAGTCTTTCTAGGATTTATGCAGGTCCTTAACTTTACTCCCTGTGAACACAGTGTGCTATTCTCTCAAACCCTACAGTCTGAAGTAAAATAAAACCTTTTAATGCTGAGATACCCTGCCTTTTAACAGTAGGCTAGGACAATACTGCACAACAGTGTGTAATAATCTCTTGAAATTTCAGGAAAACACTGCTCAGGAAAACACACACTTATGTAGCCTTTTGCGTTCCAAAGCTGGGTAGTTGGTCAAAGTTTAATCAAGGAGATTGAATGAAAAGTAATTGATTTTGAAGCAGTTATCCATTTTTACTAAAGAGCAATACACATACATTTCAGGTAATATCTAATGGATTCTTTGACATCCCATCAGTCATCTAGCTTTTGTGCAAGGTTTTAGCAATGACTTTCTATTCTATTGAAAAGTTGCCTAAGATTACTTAAAAGCCTGCTGCCTTGTTACATCATATTTCCTGCTCCAAGAACCAGCATTTCCCAACATATACAACTGTAATGAAATTCTGTTTGGCAAGTAGTGTGATTATTACTTTCCTTTGATTCTTTAGAGGTTTCTGTGGTTTGAAAGCTGGTGTTGCATATATAAATCTCTATAGTCAGAACTTGGACATTAAAAAAAAAATAATAATAATATCCTTTTGAAAGATTTGCAAAATAACTAAGATCTATCTATCTATCTATCTATCTATCTATCTATCTATCTATCTATCTATCTATCTATCTATCTATCTATCTATCCAGCTATCTATCTATCTAATTTGTAAGGCCACCCACCTATCCAATGAAACTCTGGGCAGTGAGCATACTACATAAAACATCAGCAGCTACTATAACAAGAAGTAACAAATAAAAATCTCGGTCGAGGCCCTCTCTCTAAAAATACAAAACACCTATGCCACACATCCACACAGGATTTCCCAAAGTAACAGCCAGGCCTCAATGCATGGGGGAAGAACCAGGTCTTCATAGCTTTTCAAAAGGCCAGTAAGTTTGTGGGTTGTTCATATCTTCACAGGGAGGCTGTTTCATAGGGCAGGTATCATGACAGAGAAGGCCTACTTCCTAGGATACAACCAGGTGACATGGCTTCACTGAGCATTCCTGCTCTGCCAGACCTGGTGGGAGAGGGAGAAATCCCCAGGGACAGGTGGTCCTGCAAGTAACCTGTCTTCATGACAGCTGGCTCTTTAAATTGCACCTAAAGTCTACTGGGTATCAGTGCAGCTGATGTTATATGTGCATACTGTAGTGTGTCCAAAACTGCATGTTCTTCTGCATTCTGGACCAGCTGAAGCTTCCAAATGTTTTTGTGTGTGTTTTTTTTAAGGGCAGCCCTATTTAGAGTACATTGCAGTAGTCCAATTGGGAGGTGACTATGGCATGAGTGACCAGAGCTATGTTCCCCAATCTAGAAATGGGCACAACTGGCACACAAGATGTATCTGTGCCCTCCTGGTCACAGCTGTCATGTGTTCCTTGAGATGTCGATGAAGATTCTCACAACTTGTCCCCCATTTTTCATGCTGCTCTTTCATTAGTCCCCAGGAAGATAAGACCACTTCACAAGTTTACCAGGAAGGCCACTCTTAATGATCCACTTGGGGATGAACAAGGGATTTAGGAGTAAGACATCCCAAAGACAATCCACACTTCCATGGCACAATTGACAAGCCATTCAGGTGTAGGGACAATGCAGCCACCCTGGAAGACATACAGTATATGTGGGTCCCCTTACTAACCTTTGCCCAGACTGAGGAAGCTGCTTGGACAAGCTAAGCGAAATGTTTAAACCAAAAAGAAAGACATCCAGCTGCCATTACTCAACCTACAAATGTTCCTTGAGATGGTGCACCAACTATGCCTGAGGGAGTGCAATCCCATTCAGAGTTAGTAATGGAAAATAACTGAGGAGGGGGGAAACATAGCCACTCAATCTTGTTCAGGCTTGAGAATAATGATAGTAACAATAACAGTAACAGTAACAATAACAATAATAATAATACCAATTTCACAAACTGTTTATAAAAAGCATCATGACCAGGTTGCCAAAATTATTCACTGGAAAGTTTGCCAGAGGTTTCATTTGAATGTAGCAAGAACCACTGGGACCTTCAAGTTGAGAAGGTTTTGGAAAATGAATGGGTTAAGATCTTATGGGACTTTAAAATCCAAAAAGGCTGACACCTTGTTCATAACATGCCTGACATAACAGTCATTGAAAATAAGTAAGTTGCTATACTGGGAATGCTAGGATTGAGGAAGTGCAATCCAAAATAGAATTACAAAATACTGGGACTTGCAGATTGAAGTTGAACGCTTATGGAAAAAGAAATCCACTGTTATACCAATCATGATTGGAGTCCTTGGAGCAATGCCTAAAAGACTCCATTGATATTTGGAAATCTTTAATTTATCAGACCTGAATACCCTAATTTTACAAAAAAAAAAAAAAAAAAAAAACTGCTTGGAACTGCTTATATCCTCAGATGCTACCTTAATAATTCTTGGGTCCTTGGTTAGGGCTAGAATTATTACATTTTCACCAATCTTCATCACACAGTACCATAGGCTTAACAATTATAGGAGGACAAAAAGTGTGGATAGTAGACATTGCAATACCTGAAGACAGCAGAATAGAACAGAAAGAACTGGAGAATGAATGAATGAATGAATGAATGAATGAATGAATGAATGAATATATATATATATATATATATATATATATATATATATATACTTGTAAATAGAAGTATAATGACTACGGCAAAAGAAAGCAAAGATAGTAACAATAGTAATAGGCACCTTGGGTGCAATTTTGAAACACCTGGAGCACCACTTGAACACCATCAGCATTGACAATAACACCATCAGTCAATTGCAAAAGGCAGCTTTACTTGGAACCACTTACATCCTGCGACAATACCTTTAATATTATTAAGCAACATCTTCCTATCCTAGGTCCTTCGGAAGGACTTGATAGGTGGATAAAAATGCCAAATCCAGTCTAAACATCTGGCTGACTGTGCAATCAACCATGATGATGATGATGATGATGATGATGTCACTTTGGGCATTTTTTTTTTTCTTGATCAGAACTTTGAGAAGGTCTTTCAATAGAGGCAGGAACAGAAATGTAGCATCTGACTGCAAGCAGCTTTAAAGCAGTTGTGCCTTTCCAGGATCCATCACTAAATTTGCAAATTTGTAAATGTATGGGTCTCAGCACAAGACACATTTCACAGAAAAGAAACGTAGGTAAACAAAAATGGTTAACTTATTGAGAATAGAATAGCATAGTAACTTTATTGATTTAGTCATTTGACCATATCAAAAGTATAAAACCAATAAAAGTATACAAGTAAATGCAAAGAAAACAATAGAACAAATTCATAATAAATCGCCACCCCTACAGGTAACTCCAATCAGATCTAAACAGTCTGTCCTCTTTGAAATGTCCTTTGATATAAAGATTGCAGTCTTACTGGTGATATGCAGGTTTGTTCCCTGAAAAAAGTAAGAAAAGTAAGGTTAACTTATCAAGAGTTGTTAGAACAGGAACATGGAGGATATAAGACAAAATCAATAGAGCAATTGACTGCAGAGGGATTTAGTTTCAATGGTTTTCATATGGATGGTTAAGAAAAAGATGTAAAGCAGATAACAGGACATTTGAAATTGAGCAGCAGATGACAGAATTTGAAGTTGAACTATGTAAAAATGGTGAACATGTAATTGCTAAAATGTATAAACTTTTATTGAAATTTGAAATGGAGGACGAACAACTGATGGAGTGTATGATAAAATAGTCTGAGAACTTTGGACTCAATATACTGATGGAACAGTTGCAAAATATGTGGTTAAAAGGATTGAAATTTATATTATGTTATAACTTAAAAGAGATTTTTTATAAAATGATGTACCATTAGTATATGTTTCCTAGAATGTATAAAGGTACTTCAGATTATGTTGGAAATGTGGACAACATGTAGGATCATTTTATCATGCTTGGTGGACTTGCAAAAAAGCAAGAAATTTCTGGGTTCAAATACATATAATGATAGAAAGAATTTTAAAGACCAACATTCAACTGAAACCAGAGCTTTTCTTGCTGGGATTAATGGACAGTCGATTAGAAAAGAGCCATGGAATATTATTTTTATATATGATTACTGCTGCTAGACTATTATATGCACAAAAAGGAAAGATTCTGAAATACCCACAATGGAGGAATGGTTGGTGTAGATGACAGAACTAGCAGAAATGGCAAAGTTAACTTTTTTGATTAGAGAAAGATCAGCAACTACATTGATCAGTGACTGGAAAACCTTATGGACTTCTTGCTGAAAAATGAGAATATGAACTTGAGATTTATGGGTTTGAAGACTAGAAAGGGTAACTTATGGAAAGAAGGAAATTATGATGTAACTCTCTCCCTTAGGGAGAGAGAGCAAAATATAAATGCATTTATAACCACTGTCAGAAAGATCAGAAGCCACTTCTTTATAATATTTGTTTCTTTTTCAATTTTATTTCTTACTTATTCTCCATTCTTCCTTGTTTTCTTTCTTTTTCTAATATTTGTTTTGTTTTTATCTTGTTAAAATTTTCTTTGATAAAAATTATATTTTTAAAAAAGATCCTTCAGTAGAAGCAGGAACAGAAATGTAGCATCTTTCTGCAAGCAGCTTTGAAGCAGCTGGTTTTTCCAGGATCCATCAGTACATTTGCATATCATATAAAGAGGTAATTATCATGTTGTTCCAAAAGGCAACTGAGATGTTTTCTTATTTACAGAATGATGTTCTCTTGCTTATATATTTCTATAAATACATATAGCTAAAGTTGCAATTTTATACCAGTTTAGATTATAATTCAGTTTATATTTTCTGGGAATGTAATTTTTGCATGTCTAAAATTCAGGGTCCATCAACTGGCATGCTCAGATTTTGCTGATATATACACTTTATTTTGCAAAGGAAATTAAGCCTTGTTTGCAATGCTCACACACATAGGTCAATTATCCTTAATATGGCTCTGAAACAAGTTTGGGAAGAAGTTATCATGTAGATTTGCATCCACCTACTGCTCAGTATTTTTTCTTCTTAATTGTGGTTGAGTGCCTATTGATTTGGAAACTATGAACTTGATAAGTTTTTATTTCAATGTGAACAGAACAAAAATCTCTTGTTTCTAGTAACTGAACACTACTGCCCTTCACTGGACATTTATACTGGAGTTTACAACAGATACTATCTGATAGTGTTTCAGGATAAACCTTCCTGCAGCTGCTGAATGCCAGGATATCAGATAGCAACTAAATCTAATGCATTGTATATAGTCATCTAAAGTGTGAAGGTATGTGATTCCTCATAGAGTGTTTGAAACCCTTAAAATAACATATGACTACTGCCTCTAAGAGTCCCAAAAAGGATGAAACTAGCTGCCCAGTGCCTCCTGGACATCAATGTCTCTGGAAGCTTGCAATTCAGCAGCCAGGGTATCAAACATAATTGAGGCATTCCTAGACTCTAGAGTTACAGAAAAAAGGGAAGGGGACACTTACAGTCCCTTCAAGAATCCAGCACCTGGGCAGGTAAAGAGAAATGTGTAGAGACCCCAAACAACTTACTTCTAAATTGCTAGTTTGTACTGATATGGTATGGGGCTAAAGATATAGCATTTCTGTCAACTGTGTAGGAGTTGGTGGGGAGGAGGATGTTTTAACTTACAGCCAGCCAATAACAAATACAGTTTTAAAAGGCTGCTTCCTCTACTATATCCCTTCAAAAACATTAATTTTCTTCATCCCAGTGATTTGTCCATCTCAATATACAACATATCTGAAGTACTTGAAAAACATTGGTTAAAGATTTCTCTACTATTTGCAACTTAATACCTTGTGTTGACATTTTTTGTATTTCATTTTTTTTTAATTTTGCCCTCAGATGTGTTGCATATGTAGACAGTGAAAGACAGAGAGATTAATGCTGACAGTTAGCCCTAGCTAATGTAAATAAGTTGGAAGGCACATAATATACTCATTATCAATATATTGTCCAACTCTAGATTTATACTATATCTTGAAACTTTGGGAAAGAATCCAAGTAAGTCTGGTGACTGTTTCATTGATGGTCATCAAATCTTATCTTCTAAGCATAATCAATGTGTGTGTTAATTGCATGTTACTAATAAAAATCACACTGGGCTTCAGGACTATATTCCAAATAGGCCTGCTGATTTTCCAGCTCACTGGTTTGGTTCTTACAGTATTCCTCTATTGCTAAATACAGAAAATATTAAATACACAAAGCAGCCATGCATTGTAAAGCAAGTTACTTGGATTCCCTTGTGTAGAGACATTTCATCATACAGGGATGAGCAAGAGACTAATATCGATACTTCAGAGAAAAAATAGGGGATCACCAATCATGTGTATCCAACAATTTTCTACAAGTAATTAGTCTAATATTTTTTGTGTCAACAAATTGCATCTTGGTGCAAATTCAATTAATTACATTATATTCTAAATGTTCAGTTTAATAGCCTTAAATGTATTGAAACAAACAACAACAATAACAAAATTCGCCTTTTTTTTTGCTTTTGTTTTCCTTATTTGGCAGCTCTTTCCTATTTGTAAGATAGATGAGAATCCTATTGTTCTGTTATCTATCTATCTATCTATCTATCTATCTATCTATCTATCTATCTATCAAATTTGTCATTGCCCATCTCCTCAGAACGGATGGACTCTTGATCTGTTATGCCAATCAGCTGTAATGACATTACATATTGCAGTTCAATTTCTATAATGTGACATTCATTCCCAGAAGCAAAGCAGAAACACCATGGGTGTAGTCATGCACACTTGAGAAATTGCCTACAAGGGTATTCAACACTCTATACAAAAATGTGAGGTGAATAAAGTTGGGAAGAGATGTAGTTCCAAATTCCAGGTGAACTTAGCAAATTAAAATTCTCCCCCCAAAATCTGAAATGTTCTCTTAACTGTGCATATGATAATCATTGGAAAGTAAACCCCTCTTTAGCAAAGCATTGGAATCTCAACTGACCAAATGCATGATGGGTGGAAGAGATCAGTATCTATGGGCCCTTCTGGTACCAACCGTAGCACTGGGAAAAATGTCACTTGGAATGTAAGAATAGTAAATGATTAAGATTGAGAATTAACAAATGGAAGAAAAGAAAGGAAATCAAATAGAGTGTTGTATGTCTGTAAAACTAAGAGAAATGAATTGGGTGTCATAGATTCAAATGAAGGTGGTCTAATTGTATTGAGTGCAGTTACTGAATACAAGCAGAGAAGTAATCTGTAAGTTTAGTTATAAATAAAAAAGCTAAAATGTAACTCAAATGTATGGACTGATGCCACCTACGTTGTTGGGTATGACTGTGGAAATAGGAATCTGCAAGTAGCTGGCATTGTGTACTGGAACATCTGCACAGTGTATGGGCTAGACCCTCCCAAGTCCAGATGGGACATTCCACAGGAGGTTGTGGAGAATGACAGGGCTAAGACCCTGTGGAACTTCCAGATTCAGACAGACAGGCAGGTACTGGCCAATTAACCAGACATCATGGTAGTAGACAAGGACCAGAAGGCAGCAGTGATGATAGATGTAGCGGTGCCAAGTGGCAGCAACATCAGGAGGAAGGAGTATGAGAAACTGGAGAAATATCAGGGCTGGAAGGAGGAACTAGAGAAGATGTGGAAAGTGAAGGCCAAAGTGGTCCCAGTGGTGGTAGAAGCATTCCGGGCTGTGACTCCCAAGCTAGGAGAGTGGCTCCAACAGATCCCAGGAACAACATCAGAGCTCTCTGTCCAGAAGAGTGCAATGCTAGGAACAGCTAAGATACTGTGCAGAACCCTCAAACTCCCAGGCCTCTGGCAGAGGACCCAAGGTTGAGGAAGACACAAACTACCCACACAGGTGAGAAGAGAATTTCTGTGTATATGTGTATGTATCTATGTTACAGAGTGCCTAGAAGAGTGTGGAGTTTTGCTAATGAGAAGTTTGAAAGAAAAAAAAAATATTGGTGGACTGATGAAAGGAAAATGTGTTGATAAAGGAAAAATGCATATAAGAGATGATTTCTGCAAATAACATGAAAATATGTGCAGAGGGAACAAACTCTTCCACTTGTTATTAATACAAATACTGTGAATTGCTGCCATGGGATTTGAAAGAGCAGGGTCCCAATTCCATGGTTATTCTATGGTCCCACTTGCTAGCTGCTTGTATAAGGGCCAACACTGGACGGTGCTGGTCTACAGCTCAAGGTACTGCAGGACAGGCACATTCTAAAGACATTTAGGACAAAATGAATTACAAAATGAAAGGTAGTCCTCGCTTAGCAACCACAACTGAGACCAGGAACTCCATTGCTAAGCACCATGGTCTCTAACTGGAAAAATTGCATGACCACATCAGGCTTACAACATCACCTCCCACTTGGTCATTAAGAGAAACACCATGTGACTGCAACTTATGTTTTTACTTCTGCATTCTCCATTTAACTCTGCTTGTTGCAAGCCAGTTGGGAGACACTCAAATGACAATCACATGACTGTGGGATGCTGTAATGGTCATAAATGTGAGAATTAGTTGCAAAGCTGTTTTTTTTAACACCATCATAACTTCTTAAAGTGATGGGAGTACTGGACCACCTTACCTGTCTCCTGAGAAACCTGTATGTGGGTCAGGAAGCAACAGTTAGAACTGGACATGGAACAACTGATTGGTTCAAAATTGGGAAAGGAGTACGACAAGGTACTTCTGTATTTTGTCACCCTGCTTATTTAACTTATATGCAGAGTACACCATGAGAAATGCCGGGCTGGATGAATCACAAGCCAGAATTAAGATTACTGAGAGAAATATCAACAACCTCAGACGATATTCAGACGATACCACCCTAATGGCAGAAAGTAAAGAGGAACTAAAGAGCCTTTTGATGAGGGTGAAAGAAGAGAGTGCAAAACCTGGTTTGAAACTCAACATTAAAAAAAACTAAGATCATGGCATCTGGCCCCATCACTTCCTGGCAAATAGAAGGGGAAGAAATGGAAGCAGTGACAGATTTTATTTTCTTGTACTCCAAGATCACAGCAGACGGTGACTGCAGCCATAAAATTAAAAGACACTTGCTCCTTGGGAGAAAAGCTATGGCAAACCTAGACAGCATATTAAAAAGCAGAGATATCACCCTGCCGACAAAGGTCCATATAATCAAAGCTATGGTTTTCCCAGTAGTGATGTATGGCTGTGAGAGTTGGACATAAGGAAGGCTGAGTGCCAAAGAATTGATGCTTTTGAACTGTGGTGCTGGAAAAGACTCTTGAGAGTCCCTTGGACTGCAAGGAGGTCAAATCTGTCAATCCTACTGGAAATCAACCCTGACTGCTCATTGGAAGGACAGATACTAAAGGTGGTCAAAACTTTGGCCACCTAACGCAAAGAGAGGACTCACTGGAAAAGACCCTGATGCTAGGAAAGACTGAAGGCAAAAGGAGAAGGGGATGGCAGAGGGTCAGATGGTTAGATAGCATCACTGATGCAGTGAACATGAATTTGAGTAAACTCCAGGAGACAGTGGAGGACAGAAAGGCCTGGCATGTTTTGGTCCATGGGGTCACGAAGACTCAGACATGACTTAATGACTGAACAACAACAACAACAAAGAGATTGATTATGGGGATTTTTGTATATCCTTGCTGTTAAAAGTTGGAAGCCACATTTTTTGTAAATTTGATTTTTTTTCTCTTGTGTTTCTGCACTTTTTAAGTTTTTTCTTCTTTCTTTGTACTTTTTTGTAATTTTTTCTTCTCTTGAAATCTAATAAAATTTACTATAAAAAATAATAAAATAAAACAGTCATTAAACAGGACAATCGGTAAGCAAGGACTACCTGTATATCAGGCTTTCTTGATTAATGAAATGCTGATTTCTCTAAAAATGGCAGATGAAATCCCTGTAGACACAATATACTACTTTTTTTAAAAAAGTAATTTATGAGTGTATCATTAGTTTCAATTCAGAACACAGTTGGTGCCTCAGAGACCTTTGTTTTCACCTGCTGTTTAAGTACACATGAAACATTATGCACTTGCAGCAACTTTGCACCTTGCTGAAGGTGCATGAAAATTAAATTGCTTCATTAGATGTAGGAACAAGGAACAGCAAGAACGAAGAGGGGGGCACATCAGGGACCAAAGGTCAGAGGGGCAGCAAATACTTTGCATTTGCTTTACATGTAGATGGTACCAGGTATTATTGTTGTTGTTGTTTCTAATTAAAATCACCAGTTGCATGTGATTAATAAGTTAATTAAATCATTTTTAAAAAATGCATGCTTTTTCTCCTTGAAGCGTACAGTATGTATCGTTACAGATTTTGTTTTAAAACAAAATTCTGAATGATTTTAGAAATAGGAAAGGAATATTGTATGACAACTTGACCTTTAAAAAAAAGAAAGAAAGCGAAACTACTTCTGATTCAAACAGGCTCTCTGATAAGCCAATTTATATGAAGCAGTAACATTTCACTGCGAGCTGAAAGCATCTTTTAGCACGAAAAAAGAGCCTTGACATATCATAAGCTGCATGTTGTGAACAAAGGTTGCAAATTTAAATTATTCATATCTATGTAAACTCTTTTTATTCTCATTGTTCTTCAGCTGGCCTCTATAGCATTCAAGATTTCCAGGACTTTGTGCATATTAACCAGGTGTTTTTTGCTAGACTGTGTTTGCTCATGAGCCTCCCAACCTACAGGACTGCTGGAAGCTGGATGTGTATTCAAAACACCAATTCAGATAAGGTTAGAGGCATCAGATGAGGTAGGAAGTCAAGACAGTGGCCACAATCAAGCAGTTGAAGCCTTACCTTTTGTTTTTTCTTCTTTTATACATGTATAAAAAGAAAGGTAATTTGGTTCTACCACGTGTTAAAATAGCCATGTCATAGTTCAGAGCTTTTTTTTTTCCTTGGCTCTGACTTTTTAGAATAGATTCTCACCAGAATTATGCCTGGAATTAGGTCACTGATCAGGTTTGAAAAAAACACTTCTTTTTCATGGGCTCTTATGAAGTTGCTTTAAAATAAACAAAAATTTGCCTGCCAGTTTGAACCTATAGAGATTAATATTATTGCATGTCATTAAGACAGGAACTACCAAGGAGGATGTCAGATCCCTCCGATCAAAAGGTTCACAGAACCCCTCATCGGAGCATCTGTCTTTAGTCTCTTATCACTGGGAGCAGACTCCATGTCGCCAGATAGGAGGGGGTGTTGGGTTGGAGTGTGAAGTGGATTATTATGGCTAGGAATTTATGATGTTCACACATCAAGGCCGGTGAGAGAAGATACACCAGAGAGCCACCTGGATTGGGAAGGGGGGTGACTTGCTTAATTGGGGAGTGGGGGAAAAAGTAATTATGTGAATGTAGTTTTAAATGTAGGTTTTGTGTGGGAACTTTCCATTCACAGCTTTGCTCTTGTACTGCTCATTTTGCTTCATTAAAACAGTAAAAGGAGCTTGGACTCTAGACTGTTATTGTGTGAATGCTTGAATGTGCCAGTGCTTACAGAGGAAACCACTCCCCCACCAAAAATGGCAGGGCAACTACTGTATATACAGAGGGAGTAAACCTCACACTCACTAGTACTGATGATGTTGCCTAGTTGGGTAATGAAACATCTGCAAGCAAACAACAAAACTCAGAGAGCACCAAGGACTCCAGAAGGGAAGATTTGGATGCAGGTGGTTAAGGTTTTGGAGGACTTAACTTGGCTCATAAATTTAAGTTAGGGTAGCAGCATTATCCTTCTCCCCCCTTGTTATAGTGTCTAAATAGAGATCAGCAACGGAGGTCCCAAATTTTATGCCAACATACTTTTCTCTGGCTCAAGACCTGGTAGACAGCACTTTAATTCAGCCATGAGAAAGGGCCCTTTAATGCTTGCAAACTGTAGCAGAATGCAGTCCTCCACAAAGAAATGCCCTTGCCAATTCTCTAAATGTTGAATGTGAACTCTGCAGCTTGTTTATTTGCTCCTGCAAATGTCCTTTTTTATACAACAGTAAACCCTACTGTGTTTTCAATGCTGCTTCCACAGTAGCTGCCATCTGTGGAGCTTTGTTCCTGGTGAAGTCCAGTAATTTCTTTGAATGGCAACATTTACTTCAGAAACAGATCTTTCCCACAACATATTCTCTAGAATATTTTTTTTTTTTTCAAAAAAAGCCCCCAGAGCCCCGTGAGTTCTTTCAAATCAATAATGTATTCTGATTCACCATTCTTCCTCTTCTGATTGTGGAATTTGAAGCATTCTGCTATTATGTTTGCTTTAGCCATGTAATGCTCAGAAGCTTTTGCCACTCTGCAAAACTCTGCCAGGTAAATAGGTAGGGAGGTAGGGAGGTGGGTAGATAGATAGACAGAGGCCTGGCTTTTTGAGGTTGCAACTAACTTCTCAAGATAGAAGTTTTATTGCCAGGCATACAGAGAAATGCAGCTTGTGTTTGTCCCCATTTCATTAGTCAGAAAATAGTGGCCCAGTTGCTCGAAATATTTCTTCACGGCCACTGTTAAGATTGTTGCTTCAAATCAAAAGGAAATTTATGCACAGTAGAAAGCTCAAGACAGGAATGATTTGTTGGAGAACAAACAATCAAAATCTATTTAAAAAAAAAAAAAACTCTAAGTATATACAGCAATCTGGAGGGATGGTGTCTAAGAGACAACCTAAAATAGAAAGAGTTTAAATTTAACATTTTTTCCTCCTTTCCCAGGGTAGCCACATTGTTATATATGCAGAATGCTATGAATTATTTTTTACCGTCCTGGGTGTCATTGGTTTAAACTTGTATAAAATGCAGTTGTACCTCCAGACTGGTGTATAGTACTGTACGTGAACTCTGATTTCCAACAGCTCTCATTCACCCAGAACACAGTAGGGATTTGAGAGACTTTGGCATCTGTTGGAAAGGAGGTCCTGCCAAGACAGGAAAGATTTCAGGGAATAGAGAAGGAGAGGAGAAATATGTTCAGTGCTGGACCAAAAGCTGAGAAGCTCCCTGGATAACTTTGGGCTTATCACTCAATCTAAGCCCAAAAAAGTGGAGGGGGGAATTGTTATGTACACGGTCTTAAGCTCCTGGAAGAAAGAGAGAAATAATATTGCTATTTTTTAAGATTGCTATCAAGGAAGAAGCTGCAATTTTCTCTTCAGAAAGAATATGAACGTATATTGATACAGTAGATCTACCACCAAGGCATGGGAGGGAAGGCGACAACAGCAACACGTTGCACTGACATCCCACAAATTCTACCTTTACATACTTGTGTTGTAAGCATTTGAGTTATGGCATCACTGCACACATCATTTCGGCCTTGATGTCTCTTTCAGATACCACTGCAACTCCAGAATATGCCACACAAAGTCTTTGTAGAGTCAGGTGGCCTTAAAAAATTGACAAACAAACAAATAAATAAATAAAAATGAAACAAACGAATAAGCAGATTTCTTAAGAAAATAAGAACACCCCAGGCACAAACTTTGCAGGCAATGGGCAACAGATGGTGAGCTGCATAGAAGTAGGTCCCTTTGGAAGTGGCAAAGACAGTGACTGTAACAATACAGTCTGGAGCATCCAGACTACAATAAGTGCACACCACTGAAGAAACGAATGTACTACTTGCTACTGAACTAACGTCTTGCTGCTGAACTAATGTCTGCAGGAACAATTTGCTCAGTTTATCAGACATATACTGAGTACAGTTGTTAATGAATATTTTAAGAATCCCAGCAATAGGAGTCTATCTAAACAAACCACATGAGTGTTTCAGGATAATTTGAGAGGAAGTGTGAGGTTGAACAGTTTTACATTGTTCACTTGCAATGTTTTTGTATAATTAAAGCAAATATTTTAATATTTAGGCCTGCAAACAGTTATGAATATTAAGAGTGAGGTATACTAGCTAGGGAGGTAGGCTACAGATATATTAACTTCCTCTCTTTCATAGCCAATTGCATATTCACTAGTTTTTTACTAAAGAAACAGTAACAGTTACAATTATCTAAAATTAGCAAACTAACATCTGGATGTACACAGTTGTCCTGTTATGTCATTACAGAATATAGATCTAACCATATAGGATTCTGAGCACATCCTCTAAAACTGTCTCCATGTACCTTGGTGGAGCTGGGCTTTTGTCCACAATGGAGACCTGTGAGGGCTAGAAAATTTATTCTAGCCAGGAAAAATACTGCTGAACTTAGATGATTTTTTACCTGACATCCTGAGCCAGGAGATTCCTTCCTCAAGATAAAGCTCATTAAAAGAAGGATTTTAGCTGGAGATAGAGTGAATAGTAGCCATTATAGTTGATCATGAGGTGCCAGTTTGACAGATGCAGTACACAGGCCTTTCAGTTTCTGTTAGTGTTTTCAGTCACAGATTTAGCCTCTTTATTCATCCATCAATACCTGGGCAATGGGAATTGTTGTGAAGATCTCCATCTTGGAAACATTTCTATCTGTATTTTCCTCTCCCCACTTCCACCCCCTCTCTTGGCAAGGAACAGGATACATGATTATTTCTTTATTTTGTTTTATTTTCCATTCTATTCTCTAATTTAAAGACACTTGACAATATTTTTCTCCTGCTCCAATCTTTTCTATAAAATCTAAATCATTCCTTCCTCTTCCTCCTCCTCCTCCTTCTGTGGCTGGTGCTGCTGCTGCAAATGCTGGTAATTTAGAGTCAGTTCAAGCTTTATCCCAAGACTTGTCCAAATACCCACATAATATAAATGTGGTTCTGAATAAAGCTGTTTTTTTAAAAAAAAAAATAATAACAAATAACAAATGCTTAAGGTTAAATACGTCTATTTTTTCCCAGGTATTTTGTCAATTATATTGTTATAGTTCATAATGCTCCAATAATAATGGAGAACATTTTTGTTGGCTTGTTAAATAATTGTTGTATATGAATTGTTAAATCCCATTTTTTATGTTCTTTTTAAGTTCCTTTTGAGCTATTCTGCTGTCCTTTTTGCCTTTTGATCATGTCTTATCCTCTGCTCAGTAATTTTGCTGCAGCTGCTGATTAGGTGGTCCACAGTCTTGTCTTTCTTTTCGCATAATCTGTGTTTGTTTTTGTTTCCATTGTTGTTGTTGTTATTATTATTATTATTATTATGGCATTTGTTTCTAATGCATATTCTTGTGCTACACATATTATTATTTATGTTTGCTTCTTGAAGGCTCCAATTTGTAGTTATTGGCAAGTTTACTTACTATTTAGTTTGTGTCAGTTATTTTTAAGTATTGACCATGCAGTTAGTTTATCTTTCCAAATTTTCATTCACTGTTGTAACTATTCAGTTTTGTATACCACTTTTGATTCTGTCACATCCAGGATGTTTCCCTTGCAGACATTTATTAACATCCTCTCTTTGCTCACTTTTATGTAATTGTTCAGACCTCTGATCTCATTCTTCATGGTCTATTTCACCTACAACAAACCACAGCCCCCAATTTTCCTTAGCAAATACAAGTAGTCTCTGTCACATTTTTAGCTATAGTGTTAGTATAGAATTGTCAGATTGTCAGATTGCCAGCAGGCTTGGAATGGGAGGAGGAATAGCCACACCTGGGGATGGCAAGCACCCTAGAGTGATTTTTGATGGACCTATTACACTCACCTTCAGCAAAGGATCGTTACCTTGTCGTGGTGCTGGAGCTTGAGCACCTCAATGATGCCATGAGCTAAACCGTGAAGGGCCACCCAAGACAGGAAGGTCATGACAGAGAGGTCAGACTAAATGCGATCCCTGGGGAAGGTAATGGCAACCCACCCCAGTATTCTTGCCGTGAAAACTAAATGGATCAGTACAACCAGAGATATGTCAGTATACCATCGGAAGGTGAGACCCCCAGGTCGGAAGATGGTCAAAATGCTACTGGGGAGGAACAGAGGATGAGCTCAACTAGCCCCAGACGTGATGACGCAGCTAGCTCAAAGCCGAAAGGACGGCTAGCGGCCGACGGTGCTGGTGGTGAACGGCGAATCCGATGTTCTAAGGATCAACACACCATTGGAACCTGGAATGTAAGATCTATGAGCCAGGGCAAATTGGATGTGGTTATTGGTGAGATGTCAAGATTAAAGATAGACATTCTGGGCGTCAGTGAACTGAAATGGACTGGAATGGGCCACTTCACATCAAATGACCACCAGATCTACTACTGTGGACAAGAGGACCACAGAAGAAATGGAGTAGCTTTCATAATTAATAGGAAAGTGGCTAAAGCAGTGCTTGGATACAACCCAAAAAACGACAGAATGATCTCAATTCGAATTCAGGGCAAGCCATCTAACATCACAGTGATCAAATATACGCCCCAACCACAAATGCTGAAGAAGCTGAAGTAGAGCAGTTCTATGAGGATCTGCAGCACCTACTGGACAACACGCCTAAAAGAGATGTTATTTTCATCACAGGAGACTGGAATGCTAAGGTGGGCAGTCAAATGACACCTGGAATTACAGGTAAGTATGCCCTGGGAGAACAAAATGAAGCAGGAGATAGGCTGATAGAATTTTGCCAAGACAACACACTCTGCATAACAAACACTCTCTTCCAACAACCTAAGAGACGGCTTTATACATGGACTTCACCAGATGGACAACACCGAAATCAGATTGATTACATCCTTTGCAGCCAAAGGTGGCGGACATCTGTACAGTCGGTAAAAACAAGGCCTGGAGCTGACTGTAGTTCAGATCACGAACTTCTTCTTGCACAATTTAGGATCAGACTAAAGAGATTAGGGAAGACCCACAGATCAGCTAGATATGAGCTCACTAATATTCCTAAGGAATATGCAGTGGAGGTGAAGAATAGATTTAAGGGACTGGACTTAGTAGATAGGGTCCCGGAAGAACTCTGGACAGAAGTTGGCAGCATTGTTCAGGAGGCAGCAACAAAATACATCCCAAAGAAAGAGAAAACCAAGAAGGCAAAATGGCTGTCTGCTGAGACACTAGAAGTAGCCCAAGAAAGAAGGAAAGCAAAAGGCAACAGTGATAGGGGGAGATATGCCCAATTAAATGCAAAATTCCAGAGGTTAGCCAGAAGAGATAAGGAATTATTTTTAAACAAGCAATGTGCGGAAGTGGAAGAAGACAATAGAATAGGAAGGACAAGAGACCTCTTCCAGAAAATTAGAAACATCGGAGGTAAATTCCAGGCCAAAATGGGTATGATCAAAAACAAAGATGGCAAGGACCTAACAGAAGAAGAAGAGATCAAGAAAAGGTGGCAAGAATATACAGAAGACCTGTATAGGAAGGATAACAATATCGGGGATAGCTTTGATGGTGTGGTCAGTGAGCTAGAGCCAGACATCCTGAAGAGTGAGGTTGAATGGGCCTTAAGAAGCATTGCTAATAACAAGGCAACAGGAGACGACGGCATCCCAGCTGAACTGTTCAAAATCTTGCAAGATGATGCTGTCAAGGTAATGCATGCTATATGCCAGCAAATTTGGAAAACACAAGAATGGCCATCAGACTGGAAAAAATCAACTTATATCCCCATACCAAAAAAGGGAAACACTAAAGAATGTTCAAACTATCGAACAGTGGCACTCATTTCACATGCCAGTAAGGTAATGCTCAAGATCCTGCAAGGTAGACTTCAGCAGTTCATGGAGCGAGAATTGCCAGATGTACAAGCTGGGTTTAGAAAAGGCAGAGGAACTAGGGACCAAATTGCCAATATCCACTGGATAATGGAAAAAGCCAGGGAGTTTCAGAAAAACATCTATTTCTGTTTTATTGACTATTCTAAAGCCTTTGACTGTGTGGACCATAACAAATTGTGGCAAGTTCTTAGTGGTATGGGGATACCAAGTCATCTTGTATGCCTCCTGAAGAATCTGTATAACGACCAAGTAGCAACAGTAAGAACAGACCACGGAACAACAGACTGGTTTAAGATTGGGAAAGGAGTACGGCAGGGCTGTATCCTCTCACCCTACCTATTCAACTTGTACGCAGAACACATCATGCGACAAGCTGGCCTTGAGGAATCCAAGGCTGGAGTTAAAATCTCTGGAAGAAACATTAACAATCTCAGATATGCAGATGATACCACTTTGATGGCTGAAAGTGAAGAGGAACTGAGGAGCCTTATGATGAAGGTGAAAGAAGAAAGTGCAAAAGCTGGTTTGCAGCTAAACCTCAAAAAAACCAAGATTATGGCAACCAGCTTGATTGATAACTGGCAAATAGAGGGAGAAAATGTAGAAGCAGTGAAAGACTTTGTATTCCTAGGTGCGAAGATTACTGCAGATGCTGACTGCAGTCAGGAAATCAGAAGACGCTTAATCCTTGGAAGAAGAGCAATGAAAAATCTCGATAAAATAGTTAAGAGCAGAGACATCACACTGACAACAAAGGTCCGCATAGTTAAAGCAATGGTGTTCCCCGTAGTAACATATGGCTGCGAGAGCTGGACCATAAGGAAGGCTGAGCGAAGGAAGATAGATGCTTTTGAACTGTGGTGTTGGAGGAAAATTCTGAGAGTGCCTTGGACTGCAAGAAGATCAAACCAGTCCATCCTCCAGGAAATAAAGCCAGACTGCTCACTTGAGGGAATGATATTAAAGGCCAAACTGAAATACTTTGGCCACATAATGAGAAGACAGGACACCCTGGAGAAGATGCTGATGCTAGGGAGAGTGGAAGGCAAAAGGAAGAGGGGCCGACCAAGGGCAAGGTGGATGGATGATATTCTAGAGGTGACGGAATCGTCCCTGAGGGAGCTGGGGGTGTTGACGACCGACAGGAAGCTCTGGCGTGGGCTGGTCCATGAAGTCACGAAGAGTCGGAAGCGACTAAACGAATAAACAACAACAATTACACTCACGGACTGATAAAGAACTCTCAGCCATTTAGATTCCATCACATTTTTATTTTTATTGCATTTATTGTATTTATAATTGTTCTGAATTTTAATTTTGTTTTTATTGTAAACTTCCCAGAGTCCCTCCTTGGAGGGAGATGGACAGTGATAAAGTTTGATAAATAAATAAATAAAATATGTCATCAGGTCCTGTGATCTAAAGCATCTAGTTCAACTTGTGTCCAAGCAACCACATCTGCTGTGTAATGTTACAAGGACATATATTATTTTACATATCATATTTTATAGACACTTATAAAATAGTCATGATAGAATATAGAATATTAGTCATGATAATGCAAATTAATAAGATTGTTTTTAAATTTGATTAAGGGGCTTATATACATTGTGATCTAAATGTATTTTAACATTTAATTGGAACTTGTAAAATCAAATTTAAAATGATTTTAAATCAGATGGCTCATATTTTAAGGCCAAGGGTAATGTGTATATCTTTATAGAATTGTATCTTGTACTGGTCAGTGACTGTAATAAAAATTGAACTGAACGGACAGTCAAGTATTAACAGCTTTGATTGCATCATCACCATTCATCTGCAGTTTTAGAACTTTTCTAATTTGCTTAACATATTCAGAACTTGTTTTCTTTTTCACCTGGTTATACATATATTGTTTGCTTCTAAAACACCAAATAGTTCAAACTTTCCTCCACTGTCAATGTTTGATTATGGAGTGCCTCCCAAATGGTTTTTGACCTTGACTGTCCAATTCTATGCATGTAGCACATGTCTGACCTTATCTGGGCTTGGAAGGTAAGCAGGGTCAGTCCTGGTTTATACTTGAAGGGCAGAACTCCAGACCACTTCCATTATGAAAAGAATGGAAGAAAAGTCCACGGCCATATCAATTAAGTCACTAGTGACTGATCCTCATTTAAAACAGACTTTATTTTTAAACTGAGAGTATCAACAATAAAAGTCAAGGTAAATTACTTTGAAGTGGAATATCAAGGATTGAACTTGGAAAGAGAAATTTATATTTCTAAGCTTTCTTCTTCATTTTTATATTGTCTACCTAAGGATTGTCTTTGGATTTAGCTTATTAAATATAAATAAGATTTGTGTAACATTTTCTCCTAGATGCCAAAGAGACATAATCCAATTACAAGAGCATCCCTGGATCTCTATATTTTACAGTAGATATATCCCTTCTCTTTAATTTCTATACAAATGATAGGGTTATAGCTTAATTAATGTTCTACCTAGATCTCCCACCACAGTTTTTCAGTATTAAGTGAAAAAAAATGGTACAACCAACCCATAGACCCACGTCTCTGGGGTTATTATCTATACAAAATACAGATGTATTCCTTTCCCTCTCCTGAATTTTATAGTCCTGGGTGACAAATCTTAAACCTCATTTTTCACTTTCTCATTACTTAGCTATTATCATCTTGTACTGCTCCAACATTGTGTCTGAAAACTCTAAACTATAATATTAGACTAACAGGTAAAACAATGCAACCATGGACAGAAAAGCCCATTGTTTGTTGCCAGTTTCATGGACAGCAAACATCTGAATGCAAAAATTAGACCAACCTATGCCTGTCTTAAATTGATGGGATAAGCACTCATGTTTTGAGGCAATAATTTGTTGTTAATAAATTTATTATACGGAAAAAACAACAACAGAAAACAGAAATAAAATATGATAGTAGAAAACAAAAGATTTCCCTCGTAATAGATATAAGTTCAAACTCAGTTTGTGAACTTATATTTGCTCCCCTTTTCCTTTCTCATATATATTACATATCTCATATGTAAATACATACCATTGGAATATATATTGAGCCTGAACCAAAGAGATCTGAAGATATGTGCTTATTATCCCATGGAATTACTGCACATTACATTCTATGATTCTAACCTATGCCTATCTCATAGGAATGGTTCAAGGAAGATGAAGGAAATTAAACACATTGCATGTTTAAAGCCTTAAAAATAATTGCAAATAATAGTTATTCAAACAGCCCCAGGGTGACTTGTCATTGTCTTGCCAACATATTAATCTGAAAAGAATGGCTGATAGAAAATAATAGCCAGATTGTTGCTTTGTAAATCTCCTTGCCCATCTAATTTCATTTTAAAGCTTCCTTTCTATTGATTTTTCTAACACCGCTAAGTGCCATACAGATGACAGAGGTGGTTTCATGAGAAAAGGAAATCAATGGAGTCCATCAATTTGAAATCAATAAGAGCATTAATGAGTTATGACTGCTTATGGTTTCCAGAAAGCAACAGCAAGAAAGGAAGTTATACCTGAATAATGTTGCAAATTCTGCCAACAAGGGAAATAAAAGCAAGCACTGAACAACCATAATGAATATTATGATTTTCTTAATGAGAAAATGCATCTTTTTTAAGAAGCCTCACAGGAGAGTATGTGCACCAACTAAAAAACACACAAAGGAGCCAGAATATATAAGACTTTAATTCATAGGTTTAGCAAGATACTTAAACACAAGACTTAGTGTAGCTATAGGCCTGGGAGAATAATGCAGCAAAGGTAAAGTCATTACATGTGGGATTTTCAAATACTAATTGCCAGAATAATAAAAGCATAAATTTTCCAAAATTTACATTGCTGTCCAAATTATTGGAAATCCTCAAGGTTTCATTTAACCAGTAGGCAAATAAATTATGTTACAACAAAACCGTGATGGGCATAGTTAATGTACATTGTCAACACTGAGTACATAATTTTTATTGAAGTTCAGAGCACAAAGTATTTTGGGGGGGTAGGATTTTTCTATATAAGGAGAACATCCCCAAAGATACAGTTCTTAATGCACATACTTATATTGTTGAAAAATATTGATTTGACAAACTTGTTTTGTTTATGCCCAGTTTTTGTTCCTGAACATATAAATTAGAAGAAGGAAGAGAAGAGGGAAGGGGAGTGGGGTAGCAGCTCCTCAGTTTTGATTAAATAGATCTATTTGCCCCTATTTCCTCCTTGAAGACACTACATATTTGACTCAAGGAGAAAGATTTAACTAGTTATGGACAAGGTCAGCAACAGTTCTACTTCTATGTCCTTTACTTTTCCCTCTAGTAGAATCTAACTTGCTATAATCTTCAAACTAGTTTCATTCATTCATAGCTAGTTAGATAGCCAAACATGGCTTATCAACAGTAAGGGTGCTTACATACAGAAGATCTGTCAGCCAGCTTGTTAATGGACACAGTATTAAAATTTGGCTATATACAGTAAATTTGATAAATAAATAAGCAAACAGATCAATAATATGTTATAGAATTGTAGAATCACAGCATAACAGAGTTGGAAGGGACTTGCATGCTCTGTACATTACCTGCTATTCAGTGTGAGATAAAAGTGAAAATACAGCAATAACAATGAAAGAACTGGGCTTGCTGGCAGCATGTTTCTTTTGTGAGTTCTCTTGCATCTGTGGTCTTTATATATGCAAAATATATAGAGAGACATTTTTCTGGCCCTCTGAACATTTTTTTTAAAAAATGTATTAAAATAATTAAGAGGAATATATATGTATATATACAGTATATATATATATGTGTGTGTGTGTGTATACATATATATGTGCATATATATGCAAATGTATGTACATATATATGTTTAAATTTACATTATAATGTTAAAATCATAGGAGAAAAAAGAAAAAGAAAAGAGAAAGGCCTTGAAAATTATATCATAGAGCAAACAACTCCAAATAATTTGACCAAATTGCTTAAAAGTTCCCTTCTACTCCTCCTTCTCCTTCTTCTCTTCCTCCTCCTCCTCTGAAAAAAGTCTAAGGGAAATGTCAACAACACATATAAGAATCCCACATAAATTTAAACTTCCATTTTTTTCCAAGCCCTCTCCCACAGATAAGAATTTCTTGTTCTTAATTGATTTCCAATATGGGGGATATAGCCCAGAAGAACAGTTGCATTATAGACATACAATGATACTTCTAAACATCTGCACATTTATTTTGAAGTAAGTGTCACTGAGGTTGATGAATCTGCTTTCACTTGTTTTTAAACTAGTAATATACTTAGGTTATTGGGGGTAAGGGAGAGAGAGGAGGGAGGGGGGGACAGAAGAATGAGGGGCAAAGAAGTGACATTCAGAAATTTAGTGACAATATTTTTCACTAGTTGCTACACAACTTACAGCTGTTAGACTTCATGAACAGTTGCCCCCATACATGGCCTTCTCTGCCTTCCTATACTTCTCATTTCTGCTGCACCTCTCCTTCTCTGCACTTTTGCTGCTACCAGCATTATTTTCCATGTTGCTTGCCCATACCTCTCCTGTCCACTCCAGTGACTCTGACTCACTCTTACATTGCTTGACTGGTCCCTTCTTGACTAATGTGACTAGATCTGGGTACCACCATTTTAAAAGCTTTTAGAGAAATAGGATCAGTTCAGAGAATGACAGAAAACATGATCAGGGGACCAATTAAATTGTATGAAGAGAGACTGAAGGCACTGGGAAAGTTTAACACTGAAAAGAACAGAATGGGGAGAGGGATGATAGTGACCTTAAAATATCTGAAAGACTGTCATGCTCTAAAATATCAGAAACAAAATATTCCTAAAAATGGAACAATTTAGCAATGGAATGATTTATCTAGGGAGATAATGGACTCTCCTTCATTTGATTTGTTCAGTCAGGAGCTAGGCAGCCATTGGCCAGAAATCCATTAATCTGAATTCCTATACTGAACAGAGGGTTGGAGTTAATAGCAGTGGCATACCTAGAATATTTGACCTCCAGAGCAGATCTTTTTTTTTTTTAACACTCCCCTCCTTATCACCAATTTACTTATGAATTATTTGAAGCTGCTCAGAACATTTTTGGAATGGAGTGGCACAGAAATTGCAAAAATAAATAACATAAATAAATAAACAAACACATGTAGAACATGCTAAAACTCTTTCTGTAGTCAAACAGGGAAGATACAAAAAGTGTGACAGTAAGTGCCCCACTAATACTCGAGAAGAGAATATCTGAAAGAAGATCCATCTATGATTGACCTCCAGATGACAATCCCCAATAAGATCCCCCATTCAGTTTAAGTTATTGTGCAAGTATGTAATGGCCTGTTGGGATTTTTCTTTTGTTTTGGTTGTTTTTGTTTCGTTTTGTTTTAGTCCTTAAGATAAACCTGATATTTTGTCATTCATGTAAACATCCAGAAATTACTGCTCAATCTTTTAGTCCTAAGAGGCCATCAAAGTGGCTAACAGTATTTCAACATTACAGCAAAACCCATAACAAGCTACAGCACAAGAAAATAATGAACAAAGCTGGAGCTGACAAAAATAACTCATTGCAAAGGTATGAAAGGCTCAAATCAAGCCAAAGCTCTGACAAAAGAAAATATATTGAATTTTGCTGGCTGGGAAAGTTCCAGAGTCTGGATGCTCAAATGAAAAGATGTTGCCTTCTAACCTGGCCAAAAGGACAAAGAAGAAAAATCCAGGTCCTTTGCTTGCATTGAATAAAATTGTATTGATTAAAAACTTGTTCAATCTGTTATTTAACTGGAGAAAAAAAGGCTTTTCAGAGTATTTTGACAATCATGAATGAGACAGTCATTTTTCTCAGGCCTGACAATCTCAAAGTCACAAAACAAAATTGAAAGGGATTGGAAGGAGAGAGGAAGAAAGCAACATGGACAATAATTTTCAGTTGCCAGGGATCACAATAAATTAAAACAGACGTAGCTCAAAACAAGACTAGCACACAATGCCATTGATAAAAGGATAATCTGCTAGTGCCCTCTAATTTACATTTGTTGATAAGCTGGTGGATCCCAAACATCCATGCATGCTTCACTCTAAGTATTCCAAACAAAACCTTGGAGACTCCAGGCAGTAATTTGCCAGTTTCATCTTATATCCCTCTGAAGTTGAGTGATCCTGAAGCTGGGCTTGCAAAGGATCCTTGAAAGCTTGCATTAGAGACTTCCAAAAGTTATTCAACTGTTCATGACATGGAATAGGAAAACCATTAAGGATATGACCAGGGAGCAATCTCATCAACAGTACTTCATTTCAATTATGCAACCAACCAATCAATCAATCAATAAGCCCTGGACATACAAATGGTCTAAATAAACGAATACTGTAAATGCACCCTTTCACCTATCTCCTTTTCTCTATGCCATACCATTCAAAAACAAATGTAATCACTCCTGCCTCCAAATCAAACTTGGCCCCTTACTCATTTTCATGCTGCACTGGCCAGTTTTTAATGCAAAAGGGAAACAGCCCATACAGCTCTTTGCAGCATCTTTGCAGGTAAAGGCAGGTAAGTGAGGCAGGTAATGGGTCTGCTAACAACTCAGGGAACATGTATAAGTCATCCAGGGTAATAGGAATCAGCATTATTCCCCTTTAAGTGGGGGGGAGGTAATTTATGGATGAATTTAAAAGAAAATGAAAGTGCCAGAAAAAGACTGTTTATTGGAAAAAAGACAACCTGTGAATGAACATCCAGGCTAATTGCAAATATTGACAACTCTGTCTACTTTTAACAAATTAGCAGGTTGCAGCTGCAGGAAAAAAAATGCAAGTAAATAAAACACATGTTTATAGCACTTGTGGAATTTCTGAGACTCTTTACTGAATCTGAAAGACAAGTGACAGTTCTCCTTACAATTACATAGAGTGAGACAGTGGCTTCAAGCAGCAGATGCTTGTTAGACAAAAAATAGTGGGGAACTGTTGGAGGAAACAGATGTAAAGTATGGTATTCAATCTCTGTACCCTGTGACTAGCCTGCTCTTCTCAGGAGTTAATGGCAAGTTCTGTCATTTTACGAGCACTGGCTCCTGGACATGGAATAGGTGGGGAGGACATACTGTGAACTTTTTAGAGAGAAAAGCAACATAACTAAATACAGCTTTATCAATCAGGAGTTACTTAGCAAGTATACCTGATCAGGACTGAAAAGTATGTGACCTTCAGCTCCCAGCAGAAACTGAATTAATAACTCTCAAGAAGCCAGAGTTTACAGTTCTGATCACATCTTCTCATATTTAAATCATCCTTCATATTTCTTGATAAAGCTATTCAGGATAGGATATGGATGTCACTATCCAACCTTGTTCTTTTCACCTACAATAAAACGTAGGATTGAAGTTTTGCCTCATAAAAGCAGGAAGAAAAGGCTTTAGGAAAGATGAGTCATTAGATTTCTCTGCCTCCGATTAATGGACTGGCAGCATAAACCTAAATTTATTCCATTCTTCATCATAATAGTGGAATTTGTGTCATGACATCATGACAAATGTTTGGTCACTAGTCTTCCCCATGGATAAGAGCTGATTCTGCATAGTGGTATGAATCTGTGAGGAATAAACTCATTCATTAGAATACATTTGACCCAGTCAGGTGTTTAAAAGGGAGGAGTAACCTCTGTGTGATCATTCCCAATAAGTGCCCACCACTGACCTGCAGGATATTTCTGCAAACAGGTAGTTCTCACTTTATGACTGTCCTGTTTAGTGACCGTTTGAAGTTACAACAGCGCTGAAAAGTACCTTTACAACTGGTCCTCATACTTATGACTGTTGCAGCATCCCTGTAGTCATTTGATCACCATTTGCACACTTCACAGTCAGCTTCTGACAAGAAGAGTCAATAGAGAAGCCAGCAGTAAAATTGCAACTTGAGGTTACTTGATGTTTCACTTAATGAACACATTGGTTAGCAAAGGAGTTGCTGGTCCCAATTGTGGTCATTAAGCAAGGACTACTTGTACAGTCAGATGCCTTTATGTGCCGTTCATAAGCACATTCCCTTTCAAGAGAGGAAACTCCTTGCCCCTTGAAGGCTGGTGTGTGGGTGTGTGTGATACATCCCATGGGGAGATTGATAGATCAATTTTATTCCATCAAGTCAACTCTTTGAAACCACATACTGTAAACAGACCTTCTCCAAGATGGTCTGTCCCCAGCCTGTCCCCTTAGGTCTTCCAACAGTGTACCTATCACCTCTGTAACTGAGTCCATCCACTTTGGCGATGGTCATCCATTGTTTTTCCCCTTTTCCTTTCATCCTTCCCAGTACTATAGACTTTTCAACAGAGTTGAGAAAACACATTCAGAATGCTGAAGGTTAATTCAGTGGAAATCTCCTTTAATGAAAAGAGGTTCACATTTGTGAAAATAGCAGCAGATGTAACACTTCAAGTATGACATTCAGATTGGGAGGCACATCTAGCAGACTTGCTAAAATATGCAAAAATCTATTAAGTAGCTTGTCTTGGTAAAATGTACAGATTTGTTCACATGTCTTGAAAAGAGTTTACTAATTCTGATTGATTTGCAAAATTTCAATTTCTGAAACCCAGGAATGGACTGCAGCTTGGGAAATATTAGTGCTAAGTTAAGTGGGTAAAAATAGAGAATAAAGCCACAAGCTCTGCTTCTATAAATATAATTGATGTTAGAAATAATATTTAAAGATTTTTTTCTTTTTTTTTAACTGTAAAAGTTTAACTTAACTTTTAACTGTACAGACCACCTATATAACATCTGCCATCAAAATTGATACCAACACAATTTTATCAAAAAGTCCTTGACCACTCAACCCACTACCCACTACAGCACAACCAACACAAGCTATGAAAAGGTTAGCACTGCCATATATCAAAAACATCCCAGAAACAACCAACAGACTCTTACAACTACACAGCATCATCATAACACACAAACCAATTAAAGCCCTCCAAAGCATCTTAAATAAATTAAAAGACCAAGTAGCCCAAGACTGGAGTCGTCTACATCATACAGTGTAAGGACTGTAACAGCCACTATGTAGGACAGACCAGCAGAAGACCTGCAGAGCTCATCCATGAATACCAACTAGCAGTCAGAAGACATGATGAAAACTCCTTAATCTCACAACACATGGACAGGCTCAACCATAGTTTCAACTAGGAAACTGTAAGTATCCTAGACCAAGTTAAATCCAAAAACACTAGGGAATTCCTGGAAACTTGGCATTGAGACAAGTTAGCCATCAATAGACCTATAGAGATAAACCACATTTAGACCCCATTCAAAAGAGACCAAAAAAAAAAAAGCTAAGAAGGAAACAAAAACCCTGCTTATCTGAGTGTTGGCTTCTCCAGCAGCCAACAGCCAGATAAGCAGGGATTAACACCAGACAAACAATCAAGCAAAACACAATACCCTAATCAAGGAACTACCAAAGAGAAAACCACAGCCCCACCATCTCTGGCAGGGCAAGCTACTGTATATAAAGAGGGAGCAAACCCCACACTCACTAGCACTGATGATGTTACCTAGTTGGGTAATAAAATGTCTACAAGGAAATAACCAAGCTCAGAGAGCATCAAGGATTCCACAATTTATTTCCTTTTTAATCATTTTTCCCCTTTTTACTTGCCAGCAATGTGTACAGGCTAAATGAACTCTATCTTCCTCCGACACTGATGTTGGGAGTAAGACTGCAGGTAAAGCTATTCCCCTGGAAGATACAGTAGGTGGTGGCAGCAAGAACTACCAATAAACAACACAAAGGTGGGAGGTGAAGATAAGACATGTAGATCCAGCAGGTTTCACAGAGAACAGCTTGAGACCTCCAACTTTTCACCCTACAAGGTCAGCTCTCCTGTTACAACTTGTATCAGGATGTCATAATATATATCTAATAAGGCTTTTTAGGGATCTAAGTTATGTGCAATTCTAGTTCCTTAACCTCTTGAGTCTAAATGTACAGGCAAGGATTAGAATTGCTCTTTGATGTTGCTCATATTGCATATCTCTTCCCCAATGTACTCATGGGCAAAGTACACTGCATATAAACAGGAATGTATTCATTGCTTTGCTTACGTATGGATTATAAACAGGCAGTCATATCTGAAAATCAGTCTCAGATTCTGCCCCATAAAATAAAAATCAATATAATGTGAAGCAAAGCTTTTTATCTCCTGCTAAGAACATCTCAACACACCTCTGACTTAACTATCTCTTTGCCTTGTAGTGAATTTATAGTGTTTGTGACATCAGGCATAAAATCAGCATGTCATATTTACATTGGAACTAAGCTTACTTCATGTCAACTCAAAAGTCATCTGTTAGGAAACAACCTTCAATATTGTTATCTAGCAAATCTGCTTTCTATATTTGATCTTGTAATACAAAGCTGTGGGTTGACAGCTCCTCAGTATCTGGGAAGTAGTCATCTTTAGTTCTGGATGGGGTTGCAGGGTGGGATGGGTTGGACCTGGAAACAAACTGGCACCCACAGCCACTCAGCCCCATTCAGACCCAGTGAGGAACCTGGGGGTCCTTCTGGACTCACAACTCCTGCTCAAAAAGCAGGTGGCAGTCGTGGCCAGAAGGGCATTTGCACAACTTTGTGTTGTGTGCCAATTATGCCTGTTCCTGGGTCGGGATACCTTCTGAACAGTCACTCATGCCCTGGTCATCTCCCACATAGACTATTGCAATGTGATCTACATGGGACTACCCTTGAAGGGTATCTGAAAGCTTCAGCTGGCCCAGAATGCAGCCACGCAGGCAGTTATGGGTGTCCCAAGATTGGCACATGTGATACTACTGCTGCATGAGCTGCAGTGGGTGCCAGTTTGCTTCCAGGTCCAATTCAAGGTGTTGGTTATCACCTTTAAACCCCTACACGGCATGGGCCTGGTTACGTGAGGGACCATCTCATCCCCATTACATCAACCTATCCCACCCTGTCATTAAGAGAGGGCAGGCTGCGGACCCCGTTGGTAAGGGAATTCCACTTGACGGGGTTCAGGAGGTGGGCCTTTTCTGCAGTGGCACCTGCCCTCTGGAACATTCTGCCCCCAGAGGTGAGACAGGTCCCTTTGCTTCCGGCCTTCCAGAAGAGTTTGAAAACCTGGTTCTGCCACCTCACCTGGGATGGGACGGGCACCAGTTCATCTTGGGGGTGGCTAGTACCATAGATCTCTCCCTACTGAATGAGATCTTATAGCTGTTGGATTTTATATTTATTTACTTTCTATTTATATTGGTTATTTGTATGATAATATTTGTCTTTTACAGTTTTACCTTCCAATTTTATTGTAAACCACCCAGAGTCCCCCTTGGGGGAGATGGAAAGTGATAGAAATATGAAAAATAAATAAATAAATAAAATATGCCAATCAATCAATGGTGCTATATTTCCAATTATATTAAAGCTGAAGTATAATTCTATTGCTAAATATTGGGATATACCACTGCAATATATATTGTATGCTCAGGATATTTTCTTGGCCATGCAACTGGTTTGAAGATTTCTTTTAACACACTGGGTTTATTTACTCCTTTTAAGTGAATGATTCCCCTAGTATGAAAGTCATACAAATATTTCTAGTCCAGTTTAAGCTTACATGAAATCAACAGTTATGTATAATCTCTTACATGGACTATTTCACTGAAAAAATAATAATCATAATACTCCACTGAAGCAAAATTTACGGGAAAAGAAATAAAATAAAAGGGAAACTTGGAAATAAATACACTAAGGCTTTATTTTCCCCCAGTGCCATATAAACAATCAATACATGCTATAGTCTCATATATATAGCCAGATGTATTTATTTATATGATGACGGAAAAAAGCCCTAATGTATTTATTTATCAATAAAGGTAAATAATTTAGTGTTTTACTTCCATCCAGGAACAGGACATGTGTGCCCTTCAGAATCTGTCAATCAACATTTCCCAGTATCCCCAGCAAACCTGTCTAATAGTGAAGGAAGCTGGGAATTTTAGTCCTGTTCTATGATCAAACGTATTATTCCTATTATTTGTTTGTTGGTTTCTAATTGATATGGTTGGCCAGCTATTACACCTAGAAAAGAAGGTTATCAATAATAATTGTGGCCAGAGTAGAGCCAATATGGCATAGAGGTTAAGGCACTGGGAAGACCCAGGTTTGTGTCTTCCTGCAGGCATAGAAGCTCACTATGGATGGGTATCTCAGCCTAATCTCCATCTCACAGATTGCTGTTGTAGGAGGAAATCTGAGGAGGATCTCTATGTCCACCAACTTCAGTTCCTGAAGAAGAGGTGGGATAGTAATCACATACACAAAACAAAATGCAGTCCTATACACATTTTCCGAGGAATGTGTTCCAAGGTGTTGGAAAATTGGGTGGGGGGGGAGATGCTTAGGGTATGTCTCTCAAGGCTACAATTCCATGCAAAAGTGCTACCCTGCGGTTGCTGTTGTTATGCAGATAGGAATCACACAGTCACAATGGAGAATGTAGCAATATGCTAAGTGCTGTGATAATAAGTTTTAATTCTACATCCAATGCCTCAGCAGCACTAAAGAATTGTAGTAATAGCCTTTTAGGTCAGACCATAGTCTCTGGCTGAAAATATTCTATTAATTTCCCCTGATATTTCTATCTTGCCATACACTGGCATCTTGAATTGCCAATTTGTGATTTCATAGCAATTGCTGGAGAGGCATAGCTAGGAGTTGTTTTTAACTGCTTCTGGGTAAGTCTGATAAGTTTTGAGTTTGGTGTATAAAGCAATAGCTTTTTGTTGCTTTTACAAAAATATCAGGAGAGGACCTAACAGGTTTTGATCAATAAGGAGTAGGGACAGGAGCAATCCATCCATCTATCTGACATAACAAAACTATAATGTGCCAGACTGAGGGGCAAAATATTTATTTGACAATTTATTCACAAACTGGGGCCTGGGATTTTTGCAATGATATGATGTTTCAAAATGTATCCATTAGGTTTCCAAAACTCTGGGTCTTCTAACATGGTTCTGCAGCATAAGCACAAAATTCTCACTGTTTGTATAGTCTTGGTCATATAAAGCCAACAGTCATAAGGGTTGCTCTTTTCTATTATGAGAAAATAGCAGCAATGATTAAATGACACGTTCAGAATGCTGAAGGTTAATCTGGTGGAAATCTCCTTTAATGAAAAGAGGTTCGCATTTGTGAAAACAGCAGCAGATGTAACACTTCAAGTATGAAATTCAGATTGGGAGGCACATCTAGCAGACTTGCTAAAATATGCAAAAATCTATTAAGTAGCTTGTCTTGGTAAAATGTACAGATTTGTTCACATCTCATGCAAAGAGTTTACTAACTCTGATTGATCTGCCAAATTTCTATTTCTGAAACCCAGGAATGGACTGCAGCTTGGGAAATATTAGTGCTAAGTTAAGTGGGTAAAAATAGAGAAAAGAAAGCCACAAGCTCTGCTGCTAAAAATATAATTGATGTTGGAAATAATAGTTAAAGTAAGAATTTAACTTTTCAAAAGGCAATTCTATTAAGTAAGTTTCCAAATACTAAATCAGTTTTTATTTGAAGTGGAAATTAGAGATGGGACAAATAAACATCCTGAACCTCAGGATGACACATTGACCTGAGGAGTTAACACCAGCCTTCCCTCTAAGCCAAGGATGCAGATGCACAAGTCATGAAGTCTTCTGAGAAGTAATTGGGTTGGCCTAGGCCACTCTGGGCTGGAGGGGAAGGGGGTTGTCAGGTCAGGAAGGGCAGTGTTTTTGTTTTTTTTTAATGCATAACATACTTTACATTTATAAGCTCCCCAAATGACAGAGAGAGAGAGAGATTACATATTTTATTCAACTGAAAATATAATTTATATAAACTATACATACACATATCCAAACAAGGTTTCAAAGTAAATTAAAAAGGAATATCTGAGTTTAATACTATTTTTTAATCAATTTCATCCCTGATTCATTATTTTCATGATAAGTATGAGCTATGGCCTCCCCTCCCTCTCTCTTTAGCTTTCCTCTTTTCTTTTTCTTTACCACTGCTCTGTTCTTCTTTGACCTGGAGGAAGGCAAAAGACCCACTGGCTTCCATCTTGCTTCCGGGCAAGAGCTTCTTTATCTACCTCTCTCTCTCCTCCCTTTGCCTATCCCTTTGCAAAAGCACACTTTGTTAATGTGTTGTCTTTGGCAGTGAGTGGAAGACTGAGTCTTGTGGGAGGGGGATGCAATGGCAGCTGGGTGGCTGCCCACATGCACAGCTTAAAGGGTAACATGGTTCACTTTAACGCTTGCAGTCAAAGCACTGAGGTAGAGCCAAACCAATTGCATCAGCCACCTTGCTTCATGGAAAAGTGGCTACTACACATGTGCTGTTCCTGTGCAGAAGCCACTTTCAACAATCTCTACTTATTAGAAGTGAGGCATTGCAGCATCTGGTAGCACCACCAGAGAAAGAGAATCTTAGTAGGCAGTTAGTCAGGATGTTATACACATGATCAAATGATAGAGTGTTTTAGATAGAATAGATTTAGGAAGAAGGTTGTATAATATGGTTGTGCCTGTGTCATTGTCTCCTGCTGGCTGTACACTTTCCCCACTGGCAGATCTGCCTTTTCTCCATCCCTGCCCCACTCAGACCTCTGATCATATTAGGGGGAAGCCTTGAAGAGTGCTTTGATAAGTGAACACTCCCCCTTTAAGGCTTTGCACAGCCCTAATAGAAACCATACATGAACTCTGTGTAGTACTGTTTTGAGGCTTCTGCTATTTCTACTAAACCTACACTTTAGAAGGCTGCTGAGAAATTGAAATGGAGAGTCTTCTACTTGTAATGTCAATAAGAAAAAAAGATCTGTAACTCAATGATAAATCACATATGTGGATGTAGAACCTCTTGGGTCAGTCCCAAGAGTATCCAGATCAGTGAATATCACTGTTAGTGAATCCTCCCAGAAATCACAGAGGACCATTACCAGTGCATACTTGATGCCTCCACATGTTACTGGCTATAAGTGTGGGTTATAACCAGGTTGGGTAGGACAATAAATAATACTGAAATAAAATGCAGGCTCTGACTTGTCAAAGCAGGTAAACTGAAAGGGACTTTTATGTATTTCTATAAAATACCATAACAGTGTCCTTTCTGACATAATTGCATAGGCAGAAATCAACACTGTCAGTCTCACTATTGAAGAATAGGAAACATCCTAGAGTGAATGTCCATATATGCGTGTGAATAGGTTGGCTAGAGACGTATTCCAGGAAAAGGCACAGTCCTGATATTCATCTCATTTTGTTGATCAGTTTTGTTGTAAACAGATACTTGCAACTGTGACGTTGTCATTTCCCCATACTATTGGCATGATATTTCAGAATCAGAAAATCCTATTTCAAGATAGTGAATGCTACTTGGCAACTAGGCTGTCTGTGCTTGAAGGACTGATTTGTGGTCTTATTAGAGGGGATTCTTGGATAACCACATTTCATTTCTCATTTCCCAATTTCTGGAATCCCCCCTTAGCTGTCTCCTGCATAATTCTATAAGGGAGCCTAAATGCAGAACTGCCAGCATGCTAGCATTAGGAGTTTTGTAATGGAAAAAGCCATGAGCATGAAGACAACAGTTGAGATAAGGACTTCACTGTTCAAGCATATTATAAAGCCTAGAAAGGTCAGTGTCTAAACATGGCATCCACATCACCATCCTTTCAAGCTTGCTTTCTTATAGACAACTTGCTTCTCCTCTCCTCTAGCTGTGAAAGCTTCTATAGCAATCAATAACATTTTTTCCCAGCTAAAGTGTTCTTTAGCTGTTTTAAATGCCATGGGAGCTTTTTCATGAAGTTGACCGTAAGATGTGGCAACCAATTCCTTTTGCAGCAGTATCATAGTTACGAAGCATTTTGTTCTCCTCTTCCTCCTCTTCTTGTTCAAGCTCTTCTTCTTTACTGAGATCATGTATTTATCTCAGATGCTCTCATAAAATATAGACAAGCAAGACTTCATTTCACTAGCTTTGTTGCATTTTTTCTGAAAACGGATTTGTTCCCTTGTTAAAAAAAGACCCTATATATTTTCCAGCTTTGTACAGTTTGATCAAGAATAAACAAAAAGCCACATCTTATCTGCAGTGTGGATTTTATTGACAGTGTGTATTTGCACATATATCTGGGAGTAAAAAAATCCTGGATTCATTATAGTTTACTTCCAAATAAACATGCACAGGATCTTAGTGCAAATTTAAAAGCTAGTTGATCAAATTGTAAATTTAGTTCCACATTGTCCAAAGCACAAGGTGGCAAATTGCAGCTCTTTAGGAGATAGGAGGAGGAAGGAGTATTAGGTATGTTCACTGCCTTGAGTTATTTGTAAAAATAATAAAGGCAGGATAGAAAAGTAAGTAAGTAAGTAAGTAAGTAAATAAACATTATATCTCCATTGATACTGAATCACCTGTTTCCTGATATTTTCCATGGGAGTCTGGATTAAGCATCACTAGCTAGAGAATCTGCTGAATGGACTTCTGCTCCTAGGATGATGTCATCATGAAAGGAAGTAGAGGCAATTGAATGTTAACTCCCTTATTCTTGAAGCTCTTGGTATTCCTTAAAAACTTATGCAAAGGACTGGAATAGTAGAAAGAGGAGCACTAAACCATGAAAACAATTTCACCACCTTCTACAAGTGAGATCCATCACTAGGTCTTAATTTTGTCCATAAATAGAAGAACCTTTTCATTCACAGTTCAAAACTAAAACTGTAACACAATCTATACGAGTTGTCTACAATGTTCTTATACGCATATTTAGCTCCTTGGTTGTGTCCAGAAATACAACAAATGAAGTTTTCCAGAATGCTCACAGACATGTGTGTGTGTGTGTGTGTGTATTTGTTTGTTTGTTTGTTTTGTATTATATTATGCATAAAATAAACAATCACCATAATGTAAGATTTTTTAAATTGTTTTTCCATTCCTTCGCCCACCTTTGTAGAATATTGGAGAGCTCATCATTATCTGCTTTTGGCCATTTTATTCAACAGTGACTCATCTAACTTCCCATAGTGAGCAAAGTTTGAATTGGAGCTAATGAGATTAGTATGTGGATTTTGACTTCCCTCCGAAGCTTTGAGCCTGCTCTGCTCCAACAAACCACCTAATGGAGTTTCTTTGATAACAAAATTGGCTAATCTGCTGCATGTTATCCTCACCTCTAGTGAATATACAAGCTGTAATTGTGATGAATATACCCATCCACAATTTGATCCATTACCATTTTGGCAGTTCAGTGGTGGAATGGAAAATGCCCAGTTAAATTGCAACCTAAGTACATGTGTGGTGGGGGGAAAAAAAAGGAACACTAATTTGTTCCATCCCATTGAAACCATTGCTCAGATACAGTATATTCACTTTGGTAATATACCAATAGAAGAGATGAAAATAGGCCATAAGGAATAGAATTCAACACAGATGACTAGCACTAATGTTGAGCCTAAGTAGAATATTTGTAATTTTAATAGCAACAAAAACATAGACACCAGATACATATAAGAAACAAGAAGCCAATTCATGCACTCAGCCCATAATTGATACTCCGTTGTGTAACTGAGATCATCAAGATTATATAACTAAACTCATTCTGCCTATTAAAAGCTCTTGAACTTCTCAGAGGATTAAGGGAATGATGAAGAGAGGCATGGTGATTATTTGACTGGCTGGAATAGACTTATCTTTGGGTGGGGGTGGGAAAGGTGGAGGAGGTTTTGTTGTGAGGTTACAGGTTCCACATTACTTTGCTTTGCAGATAGCTATAGGATCCTGATTATACTTTGATGCACTCGGCAATACTGTGGTCATTTAACTGGCCAAATTGGAAAAAAACTTTCAAATGCAACATTGTACAGCAAAATTTTGTTGCATCAGATATTTTACAATGGATTAAAAAAAAAAAAAAAAACTATTGAAATGCATGCCAGTTTCTCTGTACCTTAACATATGCACCAATGAAATTAATGTACCTAATTGTAAAGATAATCTGCATTATGCTGGTCAGGCCAAAGATCCATCTAGTTTAAGGCTAATACTGACTCTGAACTGCTGTCCAAGATTTCAGGCAGGATATTTTCTCTAGCTACCTGGAGATGTGAGGGGTCAGCCTTGGGACCCTCTGAATGTATTACATATTGTGCCACTGAACTACAGAGTGACCTTCCCAGTCATTAAACTAGAGTTCCCCATTTCACATATAATGGCAAACTGTAGTTTAGTAAAACCAAGCTGTCAATTTACTAACCCTAACTGCATTATTAACATATTGAGAGTCCACTGGTACCTAAGAAATCTTTACATTGCTTGGTAAAGTTTATACACATCCTTGAAAAGCAAACAGCCCAGTTATTACATTCTACTAGAAGCTGGACTTCTATTTCTGAAGAGAAATATTTAAAAAAAAATGTGGAGGTGTCTTCAGCCTCAGAGACTGTGTTGGTAACAATGTGGTAAACCACAGTTCTGCAAACAATCCATTACAAAGATGCTGTTAAGTATTTGCCCTTCTTTTCTCAAAAGGAAACTGATCAGAAGCTGAGCCTCTCTTTGGTTGGAGATGGGAAAATAAAGCCAAATTATTTCACAGAAGCAAGGCAAACTACTTAGGCAAACTACAAACTAATTAAACATTATATATTATATATTATTATTATTATTATTATTATTATTATTATTATTATTTGTTTAGTCACTTCCCACTCTTCATGACTTCGTGGACCAGCCTATGCCAGAGTTTCCTGTGGGTTGTCACCACCCCCAGCTCCCCCAATGACAATATCATCCATCCATCTTGCCCTTGGTCGGCCCCTCTTCCTTTTGCCTTCCACTCTCCCTAGCATCAGCATCTTCTCCAGGGTGTCCTGTCTTCTCATTATGTGGTCGAGTACTTCAGTTTTGCCTTTAATATCATTCCCTCAAGTGAGCAGTCTGGCTTTATTTCCTGGAGTTTGGACTGGTTTGATCTTCTTGCAGTCCAAGGCACTCTCAGAATTTTCCTCCAACATCACAGTTCCAAAGCATCGATCTTCCTTCGCTCAGCCTTCCTTACGGTCCAGCTCTCACAGCCATATGTTATTACTGGGAATACCATTGCTTTGACTATGAGGACCTTTGTTGTCAGTGTGATGTCTCTGCTCTTAACTATTTTATCGAGATTTGTCATTGCTATCCTTCCAAGAATTAAACGTCTTCTGATTTCCTGACTGCAGTCAGCGTCTGCAGTAATCTTTGTGCCTAGAAATACAAAGTCTGTCACTGCCTCTACATTTTCTCCCTCTATTTGCCAGTTATCAATCAAGCCAGTTGCCATAATCTTGGTTTTTTTGAGGTTTAGCTGCAAGCCAGCTTTTGCACTTTCTTCTCTCACCTTCATCATAAGGATCCTCAGTTCCTCTTCACTTTCAGCCATCAAAGTGGTATCATCTGTATATCTGAGATTGTTAATGTTTCTTCCAGCGATTTTAACTCCAGCCTTGGATTCCTCAAGCCCAGCATGTTGCATGATGTGTTCTGCATACAAGTTGAATAGGTAGGGTTAGAGTATATAACCCTGCCGTACTCCTTTCCCAATCTTAAACCAGTCCATTGTTTGGTGGTCTGTTCTTACCATTGCTACTTGGTTGTTATACAGATTCCTCAGGAGGCAGACAAGATGACTTGGTATCCCCATACCACTAAGAACTTGCCACAATTTGTTATGGCCCACAAAGTCAAAGGCTTTAGAATAGTCAATAAGAGAGAAATAGATGTTTTCCTGAAACTCCCTGGCTTTTTCCATTATCCAGAGGATATTGGCAATTTGGTCCCTAGTTCCTCTGCCTTTATAAACCCAGGTTGTACATCCGGCAATTCTTGCTCCAAGAATTGCTGGAGTCCCTTGCAGGATCTTGAGCATTACCTTACTGGCATGTGAAATAAGTGCCACTGTTTGATAGTTTGAGAGTTCCTTAGTGTTTCCCTTTTTGGTATGGGGACCTGAGTTGACTTTTTTCCAATCTGATGGTCATTCTTGTGTTTTTCAAATTTGCTGGCTTATGGCATGCATCACCTTGACAGCATCATCTCACAAGATTTATTATTTATTTATTTATTTTTATTCTGTGCAATTGTGTCTGATTCTCAGAGAGTGCTTGGACAAGTCCCTGCAGTTTCTTGGCAAGTTCTTTCAGGAGTGGTTTGCCATTGCCTCCTTCCTTGGGCTGAGAGAGAGTGACTGGACCAGGTCACTCAGCTGGCTTTGTACCTAAGGCAGGACCAAAGCTCACATTGTCCCAGTTTCTAGCCTGGTGTCTTAACCACTACACCAAACTGGCTCTCAAAATTAGTTACAAACACATAAAACCAAGACTTTGAAATAACCAAAGTTGCATAGCTATTGTAAGAAATAATTTCATTCAATCTGAAAACTAACCACCCTTCCTGGGTCTGGCAATTGGTAATTTCTATTTTTACAATATCAAGTACTTAGCCTGCTGTCTTTTCTGCATGCTATCCTGTAAAGAATGACAATAGATAAGCATTCAAATAATACAGAAATAGATTGCCTTGATATTTCTTTAGAATTCAATGCTGTGATCATAAATACACATACTAGGAAATAGTATTATGATATTTCAAGGAAGCATCCTTATTTTTTAAGGTTGTTTTGCGAATCTGTATTGTGGAACAAATTGGGTATTGAAATGTTCTGAGGTCAAAACAGCCTGAATTTAATTTAATTTCAAAGAATTCTGTAATAATTTAATATTAAGAACTATTTAATTCTATATATCTCTGTATTATGTTATACCTGAAATTTTGGAACTGGGAAGACAATGTTTTCACTTATGAGTTTCTTGCAGATGTTGGGGAGGAAAAAAAAAAAGAACATTGGTTTCAGTATAGTCCTGTTGTGCTTTGACCCATACTGAGAATGTTGTTTATAATGAATACAGAGTTTTAGCATTGTTACTTCTTTTTTCTTTTTTTTTTGGGGGGGGGGTGGAAATTTGATGAGATATATACATCTGCATCTACAGCATGACCAGACTGATCAGTGCATCCTTATCATCTCTGATCCAGCCAGTTTCATGCATTTAAGGCTCTCATTTCTGCATAACAGTTATCTACAGAGGCATACTGTAAATATAATTAGCAAGGAATCCATGGCTATCATTTTTATTTTCACAAATCCTCTGGCAGAACTGCATCCCTGAGCAGTTTGGTTGGGACAGACTGACTTGTAGCAATACTTTGGTTTCTCTCCTTCCTTTCAGCTCTTCTGCAGCAAAAGCCAAAAAGGACATGCAATTAATCACTGTTCTTTTAAGGATTTAAATGCTATCTTTAGGCTGTTCCCTCAAAAGAAAACAGGAATGAGTTCTTGAAATCACAGCAGTCCTCATTCTTGGGTAGTGTTTTCCTCTGTTTCTGACTGTTTAGGAAAGAGTGCTTTGCTGAAGTATCATTTCACTGCCCTTCCCCACTAAGCAACATTACATGCTTCTTAGTTCCTTAAAAATGTCTATTAGATGCTGCAGCCAAAAAGGCAGATAAAGAATTGCTACTCTTCCCTACTCTTATCTTCTATTATTTCTCTAACATTCTTTTAAGCTTACCTTTGAGAAGATAAGTTAATTGGTCCACTGCTCACACAAATGATTCCAAATTCTTTGGAATGTTGAACTCTTAAGTGCAATTAAACAATGTTGTATGAAGTGACATAATACTTGGCACGCTTTGTAAAGGCTTAAGCTGCACAAGTACATTCCAGCCATTTTGCACTTTGATTCATTTTTATCTATATTTAATATAAATGTAGGTTATACTTCCACTGACAATGAAGTACTTCACTTCTTTGCTCTTTACATTATTCATATCAGATTCTAATTGAGCTCCAGTGGCTTAAACCACAGAAAATGAATTACATACTGTACAACATTAGTTCAAGAGTTGAACTGCATTATAGGTTCATAGAGAACTGATTCCCTTTTATTGTTGGGTGGGGATTTTAGTTTGTCATTTACAAACATTATATACTGTATGTTTGTAGTTCACACAGGGTTACATTAACATGGCAGAGAGGTGATTCTGTTAAGAGGCATTACAACACACACAAGACTATATGCAATAGATTTTTGGAACAAAATTGTAACTGCATTTTCCACTTCCTGCATTTTGACTGCTAGTACTGCATCACTGTGCATCTGCGTATGGAAAACAAGGTACAGAAGTGTTTAGCATTTTAATAGTATATTAAAATAGTAGAATATTAAAAATGTTTTAGTTTTTAGGTGTTGTATTAATTAAGGCATTTTATAGGTATAGTAGTTAATGAAGTTTAATAGACCAGCTTTGGAGGAATCTTAATATGATGCTTACAATGCAGTTAGTAGTGAATTATTTAAAAAGATGACAGATAAAGAATCTAATAAATTTTAAGTATCAACAAAAACATACCAAAAGTTGGCAGAACACTGGTGACATGTGGTCTCCCCCCCCCCCATGTGTTTTCCTCCCATTCCCTGGAAATCTTCTGCCTCCCTCCCTCCCTCTTCACCCCAACTCCCAGACCTCTGCAGGGGAACAAAATACAGGCCAGAAGATTCTCCTTCTCTGCTGCCTTTCTTTCTCCCACCCAGCAACCAAGCACATATCCCCTGCCTTCCATGCTCTTTGTTGCCCTTCCCTAATCTGCACACTTACCAGAGAGCTCTGCCACTGGGTCAGCAAGGGAGGCACATCACTTGCAGACAGGCCAAGCCCAGATCCTTCCACAAGCAGTGGGGGATACCAACTTGTTACACTTTTCACAGCAGAATAAACAGCACAACATGTATGGGTGATTTGGTGGCACATCTCACCAGTGACTTGCTCACTATTCAGACAGTTGACCCACTGTTAGATATTGTTAAGTAAGATATTCCAGCACACAACACATGGAGATAGTCTGATCACATATCTTCTCAATAACTTGGGAACCTAGATAGTTCACTATGTGTCAAACACACAGACACACACACACACAAGACATTGCTTCTAAAATTACTCTCCCTCCCCTCTGCAGTGTCAGATCAGGGAGCTCATGTTGTTCTCTTTAACTTAATCATTACAAGTAGCAATACAGATAAAGGGCTCAAAGTAAGAGTGATTACATTTAATTTGCAGCAGTTTTTTAAGTCATCCTTTCTAAGCACGGGTGTGAAAGAGTTCCATCTTATATGTGTAGAAAGAGAAAAAGTGGAACTCAAACACTACATTATTATATGCAAATAAATAATTGTTTTCAAGAAGATATAAAAACAAAGTTTACAGAACTTCTGTGAATCTAACATTGTATTTATGGTAAATATCAACACATTCTGTTGCTATTAACTTTGACTACTTAGTGTCTGGCCTGCCAATTATTTTACATCTATTTAAATAACTTTTCTATTTAGTGAAGATGCTTGTTTCATTTATCTAGACACTGTACTATATTACTTTCTCCACTTTGAAGTCAAAGGTGGCTTTTTGCACTTCATCTTGAGCACGGTCTGTGCATTGAACAGGATCTGGTATTGGGGACATTTTCATTAGTCTCTTGCCATGGACTGTTTGTTAATTTACCACTTACCACCTTGTCATGAGGCAATTAAAATTGTTACTCATAACCTTGTCATGTTTCACCTGGACTACTACTACTTGCTTTACATGAGGCTACTATTGAAAATTTTAGCTAGTGCCAAGTGCAACAGTCTGAATACTTACCAGAGAGCCTGACTGCTGCCATGTGACATCTCTGCTGTGGGAGTTGAATTGGTTATTACTGTGTTTGTCACTGCAGTTGAAGGTGCCTGTTATTGCCTATAAAACTTATGTGGCTCAGGCCTGAGCATTTAAGAGATTACCTGTCCCACAGAGATTTTGACCACCTAGGCTAAGTGAATAGAGAATGTCCACTGAAGGACCCCTCCTAACTGAGAGGAAAGACAGGAGAGGCCCACAACTGGCCATTATCTGTGACAGCTCCTTCCTCTGGAATAGCTTGTCCTTCAAGACAAGTGCAATGCTACTGTCATAGCCTTCCAGAAGGTTGTAAAAACTTAGTTGTTTTACAATTTCTTGGAGAACTGACTGCCTGTACAAACTGGCATCAACTGGAAATACATCTATGGCTTTTATACAATGTCCTGATGATTATATTGTATTACTTCACTAGCCATTGCTCCTGTACCCTTAAATAAACAAAAGCATTGAAATTGCTTATACATTTCCTAAATAAATACATAAATACATAAATCCACTGAGTTTAGAGTTTGTGCATAATTTCTTCTCCTGCACATAGCTATGTTTCCAAAATACTACACTGTGAAGCTGGTATAGTGGCTAAAACAGTAAGCAGTAAGCAAGAAGGTCTTTGGTTCAAGGTTTTGTTCTATTTTGCTTCATAGATGACGTCACAATAAACTGAGGTGACGTTGTAAACTGTCCCCCACAGTAGTAGCATGGTGGTAATTTGTAAACTGTTAGCATTGATTGTATCATTATTGTGATAGTTCTACAAAATGAGAGAATCCCAATTTTAAACTAAAAGCAAGGAAAGAAAGGAAAAGAGTTTAGAGTAAAAAGTACTATTTAAGGACCCACATTTAATTCTGGGCTACATCCAGAATTACATTAATTAACTGCATCCTATTAAATAAATGGAAATGTAATTACTTAATAGGATGCAGTTAATTAAAATCAGGAAAAAAATATCACAAAACACATATTTGAAGCCGGCCAGGTGACCTCAGGCCAGTCCCCCTCTCTCAGCTCAACTCATCTCACAGGGTTGTTGTTGTGAGGAAAATAGGAGGAGGAAGGAGTAGTTGGTATGTTCTCCACCTTGAGTTGTTTATAAAAATAATAAAGGTAGGATAGAAAATAAATTAAAAAGTCATTTGTGATACTGTAATAACTGAGTGTACAATTCTAACTACAGTTTCCATTTATGATAATATATCACATAAGAGAAAGGTGGTTATACTACTTTTAGGATACTGTTCCATTTCATAATCAATTATTATTATCAATTATTCATAAATCAATTATTCCTAGAGTTTACTCCAAGTTCAATACCAGGAAATAGATTGCTCAAGCAAATGACATCACTTTCTGCTTTACTATTATTTGCCTCAAGGTGCCCTAAATAAACATACAATATGCTATAAAAAATTTCCCAGATAAATTGATTGGATTCATAACAAACCACTGGCACACTGCTTCTTCCTACTCCTTCTATCCTTGGGGTTTTATTTTTTGTGGCTGCCAGTTATGTACTACTGTTTCAAACAACAGCTTCAGCTATTTTATACTTATTGTTTTCATGTTATTAAGATATCTATATCTTGCTTTTGCTTTTTCAGTGTCCAGAGGCTAGTATATTGGTGTAAAAGCTTGGCTGGTATAAATGTTTAATAATATAAATAACTACCGTCACAGATTTCTCTGACTCTGAAGTATGAGCACCTAAAGGATTAAATATTTGTGTAACAGTAGCTCATAAAGTTAATATCTCTCTGTAAATTATTTTGGGGATTCATTTTGCCATCCCACTCAGCATTTTCCATTTCTAAAGTAAGATAAATAAATTCTTCAATACACTGTCTCAAGTTATTCCTCCATATTTTCCTATTCTGTAATTATGAATGGAAATGTGTGCTTTGAACTTAGACCCATCTCTCATCTTTTTTTTTCCCCTCAGAGTTCACAATCCTTAATATGTTAGACAACATGACTATGACTCAACATTTGAATATCATGTGGATGGAGCCAAGAACTGCAGTACTGTTCTTCTTCCATATATGCAAAGAATGCAGGTGGGCAAAATTTCAGATGAGGGTTATATAATTCTAAATAGGATATCTGGTTAACTTAGTAATAATAGATACTGCAAACCATTTTGACCTGTTCTGCAATGTGAGATTTATCTCCTTTGTAAACTTGATTGTCTAGAATTATATGTTCTCTATGAATCCTATCATTTCTTGTTCTTGGATTCTTCATATGACACAATTATATTCTGAATTCAATAGGCCTTTGATCTGTATCACTGAACTCAACCACTATACCTTAGGACTGCCAGACTGGGCTGCAAAAATCCAGACAACAACTAGATGGCATCAAAGAATTAGAATTTCCTGTATCTTCTGCTACCTAGTGGCAATCCTGATTTTTGAAGCCTAGATCTGGTAGCCCTACTATCAAGTCATAGTCATTTCCTTAGTTCAGCTGGTGAAATGTTGGAGGATATCAGGTTTTTTTAGTAGATTGATCTCTAGAAATGAGTAGGTAAAGGTAAAGGTTTCCCTTGACATTGAGTCCAGTCATGTCTGACTCTAGGGGGCGGTGCTAATCTCCATTTCAAAGCCGAACAGCCGGCATTTGTCTGTAGACACTTCTGTGGTCACGTGGCTGCCATGACTAAACGGAACACCGTTACCTTCCCGCCGAAGCGGTACCTATTGATCTACTCACATTTGCATGTTTACGAACTGCTAGGTTGGCAGGAGCTGGTACTAGCAATGGGAGCTCACCCCATCACGCAGATTCGAACCGCCGACCTTCCGATCGGCAAACTCAGCAGCTCAGCAGTTTAACCCGCACCGCCACCTAGTAGGTAGAGGTTTTCACAGCATGCTGATCGAACACTATCACATCTTATGATCTGTGCTTTACTCTATTGTCTTAAAGGACCACTTTGGAGGCCACTTTAAAACCTTGCAGTCCTAATAGTTAACTGATTTCAGATATTGATTATAATTCCTAGGTCTCATACCACAATTTATAAGTCTGTTGTACCATTTCCAAACTTTGGCACATTTCCCAAAACAGCATCTGATTGTATCAAGAGTAGAAATCATGAGGTGTTTGTCACCACTTGCTCCTTTTCATCTCATAACATAATAAGAGCTTTTGCTAGGCCTTGCCTGAGTCTGTTATACCCAAGCATTTCAATTAAAAGAATAACATGTTAGGCTCAAATTATGTCTGGACTAGGAGGAATAATATGCCCTGGATTGTTTTCCCTATATGTCTTTATTATAAAACTATAATCTTATGTCACTGGGTGACTTCATGGACACATTAATGTAAGTTTTTGGGCAATGACATGGAAGGGATATCCCATGGATTTTTTATTTTATTTTATTTTAATCTCCCAGTTTAGCCTACAGCCTGATTATCTAAGCCTTATATTTTGATAAAATCAAAATCAAAATCAGTTTTAAATCAGTTTAAAATCAATACAACCAGAATGTACCCTAGAGGAAAAGATAACTAGGTTTCGACTGTCATACAGTGGGCATATCATCAGGAAAGACCTCTATCATGTTTGGCAAAAGGCAACAGTGATAGGGGGAGATATGCCCAATTAAATGCAAAATTCCAGAGGTTAGCCAGAAGAGATAAGGAATTATTTTTAAACAAGCAATGCACGGAAGTGCAAGAGGACAATAGAATAGGAAGGACAAGAGACCTCTTCCAGAAAATTAGAAACATTGGAGGTAAATTCCAGGCAAAAATGGGTATGATCAAAAACAATGATGGCAAGGACCTAACAGAAGAAGAAGAGATCAAGAAAAGGTGGAATATACGGAAGACCTGTATAGGAAGAATAATCATATCGGCGATAGCTTTGACGGTATGGTCAGTGAGCTAGAGCCAGACATCCTGAAGAGTGAGGTTGAATGGGCCTTAAGAAGCATTGCTAATAACAAGGCAGCAGGAGACGATGGCATTCCAGCTGAACTGTTCAAAATCTTGCAATATGATGCTGTCAAGGTAATGCATGCTATATGCCAGCAAATTTGGAAAACACAAGAATAGCCATCAGACTGGAAAAAATCAACTTATATCCCCATACCAAAAAAGGGAAACACTAAAGAATGTTCAAACTATCAAACAGTGGCACTCATTTCACGTGCCAGTAAGGTAATGCTCAAGATCCTGCAAGGTAGACTTCAGCAATTCATGGAGCAATAATTGCCAGATGCACAAGCTGGGTTTAGAAAAGGCAGAGGAACTAGGGACCAAATTGCCAATATCCTCTGGATAATGGAAAAAGCCAGGGAGTTTCAGGAAAACATCTATTTCTCTCTTATTGACTATTCTAAAGCCTTTGACTTTGTGGGCCATAACAAATTGTGGCAAGTTCTTAGTGGTATGGGGATACCAAGTCATCTTGTCTGCCTCCTGAGGAATCTATATAATGACCAAGTAGCAACAGTAAGAACAGACCATGGAACAACGGACTGGTTTAAGATTGGGAAAGGAGTATGGCAGGGCTGTATACTCTCACCCTACCTATTCAACTTGTACACAGAACACATCATGAGACATGCTGGGCTTGAGGAATCCAAGACTGGAGTTAAAATCGCTGGAAGAAACATTAACAATCTCAGATATGCAGATGATACCACTTTGATGGCTGAAAGCGAAGAGGAACTGAGGAGCCTTATGATGAAGGTGAAAGAAGAAAGTGCAAAAGCTGGCTTGCAGCTAAACCTCAAAAAAACCAAGATTATGGCAACCAGCTTGATTGATAACTGGCAAATAGAGGGAGAAAATGTAGAAGCAGTGAAAGACTTTGTATTTCTAAGTGCGAAGATTACTGCAGATGCTGACTGCAGTCAGGAAATCAGAAGACGCTTAATCCTTGGGAGAAGAGCAATGACAAATCCCGACAAAATAGTTAAGAGCAGAGACATCACACTGACAACAAAGGTCCGCATAGTTAAAGCAATGGTGTTCCCCATAGTAACATATGGCTGTGAGAGCTGGACCATAAGGAAGGCTGAGAGAAGGAAGATCAATGCTTTTGAACTGTGGTGTTGGAGGAAAATTCTGAGTGCCTTGGACTGCAAGAAGATCAAACCAGTCCATACTCCAGGAAATAAAGCCAGACTGCTCTCTTGAGGGAATATTAAAGGCAAAACGGAAATTATTTGGCCACATAATGAGAAGCCAGGACACCCTGGAGAAGATCCTGCTGCTAGGGAGAGTGGAGGGCAAAAGGAAGAGGGGCCGACCAAGGGCAAGATGGATGGATGATATTCTAGAGGTGACGGACTCATCCTTGGGGGAGCTGGGGGTGGCAACGACCAACAGGAAGCTCTGGCATAGGCTGGTCTATGAAGTCACAAAGAGTCGGAAGCGACTAAATGAATAAACAACAACAAAACAATTGGAACAGTCAGGCATATGGCGCAAGACCAAACACCATTTCATTCTGTTATACCTAGCGTTTCCATGAGCCGTAAAAGACTCAATGGCAACTAACAACAACAACAACAACAACATATTTTGATTATGCTGGAAACTTCATTTGTCCTTTGTTTTTACCAGTGATGAAGTTGAAGAAATGGATTTTAAATGGCAATAAATGTATCCCTGTTGTTTGCAAATATACGTAAATATTTTCAGTTGCCCCATCATTCAATGCAAAGGAAACAATTCATAAAGATGAACAAAACATCCATAGTTCATATGTGAATTCCTCAATCTGATGAGCATAGTTTAGTGTTATGCATTTCCTTCTTAATATAAAATATTGATAGAAGTGAGCTGCTTCATCTCTGTAGCATTTTATCAAGGTTAAGACATCAAGAAGAGCTAAATACTATCTGTCCTGCTTGACAGATATTCTTGTCACCTTCAGGCTATAGTCTTTGATTCTGTTTGTTTTCACAATCCCATCATCAAATATACAGCATAGTGCAATACCATTCACAAATGTGCAATCCAAGCAGAAAGCTAGCAATAACAAGTACTTCACATTTTGCTTTGGTCAATGGCTTTAATCAATTTAAAAGAACTCATTCGGAATATATAAGGTTCCCATCACAGAGAGGGAAGATTGCTGTTTTCTCCTAACAACGCGTCCCAAATTTAAATTGTGTGCATGAAAGAGGGCTTCTGTGCACAGCTGTAAATATGGCTGTCATTAGACTATACTTTAAATTCTGCTTATGCACAGATATAGCAGGCTGTGCACTCTTTCCTCCTGAATATAATGTGGCAATATAAATTATGGGTGTCATCCAATGAACTCCAGTTGACAGAACAGCTTTCTCCAATGAAATAGGGTGTACTTTTGCTCTTTTCCTATACTGCCTAAAAATCTGCAATGGAGGCTTGAGAAGGGGTGACACTAGTACATTTTTTAAATTTGTGTGTGTGTGATAGATTGATAGAGAAAAGAGGAACATGGGGATTCTCAATTGGATTTTGTCCAATAAAGTTAACATTAATTTGAATGTTTATGTATTTATTTTATGTATTTATTATTCAAATTTATATCACCGCCCATCTCCCCCAAAAAGGGGGACTCTGGGCGGTTCACAATAAAATGAATGAATGAATGTTACATATGATGTTCTGGTACCGGCCTTTGGCTCTTCAACTCTTCCATTCTCTTTCATTAGGTTTTGATAAAACCTTCTGTAATCTTAACTAATTAAGCTAAAAAATGATCTATGCTACTATATTTATAAAATGAAATGAGATATAAAATTCCCTTCCCCTTTCCCCCCTCCTCCCCCTCCTCCGCCTTTCCCTTCTTCCCTTCCCCCCTTTCAAATTATATACTGTACTCACAATGCACCAACTGAAGTGAGATGGAAAATAAACTATGCCTTTCTTGCCTTTACTTTCTTTAAAACCAACATTATTTACCTTAAGTTTCAGTACCTCAATTCTGAACCATTTCTTCAGCCACTGAGCAGTATGATGGTAGTGTAGATACTGTAGGTTTTTTATTGCTATTATTATTTAAATTAAGTCTGAAAACAGCACTCTTAAGCAATGGTGAAGGAAAGGTGGCTGCTGTATTACCTCTAAGCTTCTGGCCATTGTTTCTTTGCTACCATACACAATCTCTGAATTTCCAACTGATTTGCAACATGAAGTTTTAATATATTGCTTTTTTTTTTTTGTACAGCCAATATGCAAGACATGCATAGCTGGCAATCAAGTTAATAAATTGCTTCCAGCCAAATAAATAAGAGTCCATTAAGAAACATGTATAACTTTGGGATGCTGCCCATAAGTTCAACTTCCACGTCTGCCATCATCATGTGTTTATTCTCAAGTTTCTTAATTGTCTATTTCTAATCATTATGAATTATGGATATATTTGCCAAGGTAATGTAAAGTGTGATAAAGCAAAGTTTGCATTGCCAATGAATTAAGATCTCTTATTCCAAGTTCAAAATAGGGATAAGGAATAAGAAATGAAGTCATGTCTTTGTGGTGGCAGGTGTCCTTTTCCACACATGTTTACCTGACTTTTTTATTGTACGTTAGGTGGCAGGTCATATCCAATTTTCCTTTGTGCCCCCATGGATTTTAATTCATCAGATATCCTTTTAATGCACTTCTACTTCATTTTTGTTTGATCCTTTAATTTCTAACTTGTTTTAATGGAATGTATTAGCTGCTTCTTGTTGCTTGTATCATTTTTAAATATCATAATGTGTTATTATAGTCTTATGTGTTACATTGAATGGTGTCACAGTGCCATCTGGCAGAAGAGTTTACTATAAATAAATGAATTAACAACAAGTTTCCAAATTCAGAAGTCAGGCATTAAATATATATATACTCTTAAGGGTTGCCTGCACAGTTTGAGAACCAAGCTAGGTTATACAGTACAATTCACCATGTAACCCTTGGGGGAGATGGGCGGTTGTCAGAAATTTGAAATATAAATAAATAAAAATAAATAAGCCTGCATCTGCACCCTTCCCCTTCTCAAATCCTACATCAGTTTAACCACTCCTTGCATCTGATTAAGTAACTTGTAGCTCATGAAAGTGTCTTTTAATAAAATTGGTTAGTCTAAAAAGATGCTACCAGAGTCATCCTGATTTTCGCCTACCATAGACTAACACAGCCCTTTTCCTACAATCAACCAGCAGTATGTATGGCAGGTTAACAGAAACTGAAATTATCCCGTTTTCACCACATCCCGGTAGATTCAGCTAAAAAGCGAAGGACCATATTAAACTATAATCTAGTTAGTAATTAATTCATAGGCATATAAGAGTAAAGAGTTTGTACTCTCCTGACTGTAAACGCTTGCTGTGTGAGGTGAACACCAAACTTCCATGTGAAAAATCTTACTGGATTAGGATTTGGTTTGATTTTTCTTCAATACTGACAATAGCATTCTTTGTTTCACCTGAAATCAGCTGGTGAATAAATGCAACACCTTGCTGTCACCATGAATCACCTTGCTCTTACTGAATCAGAAAAGCATACAGCAGCTAAACCCTACAGTTACTTAGAATAGATTTGCATTTATACAGTTTACATAAAATACATCACCAGGCTGTTCAGAAATATCCGAGAAAATTCACCAGCATTTTATGTCAAGCTTTTTTTTTTTCTTTTACCAAGTGGGCTTCCAACAGCAGATTGATTCTTCATTGTGATATTCCAAAACAGGCATTATGTTATTGTTTGCAAATGGCCTTCAGTGATTGGCTCCACACATTGCCCTAAGCCAGAATGCTTTTGATCATGATTTGTTGAATCCATACTGGTTTTCATATAGCATAATTCCTAGTGAATATGTAGTGCATGCATTGTTACATGCAGCAAAAGGATTCATGTGAGCTGTTCTACAGGATACATATAGGATTAATATATGAATTGGGACTGAACTTGAATAAAACATTTCTGTTAAAAGTAAAGTGACACATTAAGAAAAAATGCATAATAATATACGTTGTACATCAGAATAGGAAACAATAACTTCTGTCATATGGAAATGTTTTGGTTAAACAAATTATAAATCACCTTTACTGTAGAATGAGTGACTGACCTTGGATTTTGGGGAGGGGAAAAATCTACTCAGTCTGACTTTTTTTATCATGCTTTTCACCAACTACCTTTGCTTTAGGCAAAGTTAACAGTTCGTATAATTGTTGCTAATTTAACTGTTCTGGAAATGTGTCTAAAAGAAGCATAGCTGTTAGCATTATTTTCTTAGGTGTATGCCTCTGTGCTGATCAGTAGCTGAAAACCAATTTGTATTTTAATTATGCAGCTTAAAAATGACCTTGTAGAGCACATTCTTCCCAAGATATGAGAGAGAAACAGTAAATAGTTTCTCTTAATCCATCAGGAGAAAAAGAACAAAACACAAGTTCTCTTCTTTGCCTTTTCCCCCCTCTGAAAAATCCCTCCACATTTCCCAGAATACACCACAATACATGCTTTCAACTTAAACTTACAAATTAAACCAAATCTAGCAAATGTAAGTACTGTTCCTAAATGTTTGAACACTAGTCTTACTGAAGCTGTCCTGTCACACTTTATGGCCAATAAATAAATAAATAAATAAACCAGGGGTATATTTAATTTAATTAGTTGTAGAATTTGTACATTGTTGTTCAGTGTGTGTGATAGTGGGAGAACATATTTGCACTGTACCCTTAAATTATTCCTATTGAGTGCTCATGTCAGTTTGGCTCTAGCCAGTTTAAGAAAATCCAGTCCAGACTGAGACACTTTAGCAATAGCTTTCAATTTATTCAGGCAGGATTGCAGTCTACTGTCTTCTCCCATTGGAAAAGACTCTGGTGTGGCTTCCCACTTTCTGTTCCAGGAAAGCAATGGCCAAAACTGTATAGATTCCCATAAATTTAAAGCATCAAAATGCATATCTATGCAGACACAACAACCAGCTTTAAAATAAAAATTCCTTCCTTGTATTTTATTCAGAAAATCTTCAGCAGCTCCTGTCACAGCCAGCCTTTCAGGTTGGTGTAAGAGTTATAAGACTTGTCTGAGATGCAGAACATCCCTGGTTCAAAATCTGGTGGGAATGTTCTGTTGTTGTTTTTGAATTACTATTTTTCTTTCTTTAAGCTTCCTACTTTCCTGCTGGGCTTTCATTTTTTTGTTTAATTGATTAAAAAAAAACTGATACAATGTAATGGTGATCTTATTATTATCTCTTCAAAGATGTATAAAAGATCAAAGGCTTATGAAAATAAGCGGGTCACTCCTCAGACATGTGCAGTTTTGACCCTGGTAATTCTCCCAAGCCTTCCAAACATGTATTATTGGTTTGTAGGTTATGATATGAACAAATATAGTTCTGATCCTGTCCAAGGATGACATCAGGAAATAATTAGATAAGAATGCTGTCTATTAGGAGTCTTGCTGATCTGACCTCAAAGGCTGCAAAGTTGGAGGATAGAGTATCACTGAAATTATTTATAACTACATCAAAACTCCAGGAGGGAAAATAGATCCAGAAGTTTCAAACACTGAATCAAGGGGGAGGGGGAGGGGGAGGTTTCAAATTTTCTTAGTCTGATATTTATCAAATTGCCATGGCATCCATATACCTAATGCTGCTTAAAATGGCATCTTTTTAATAGCTTCAGCAGTTGGATTTGATGTATTATATTGAACTTCACAAGGCTGAGCCACCTCAGCATATAATGCTGTCATTGTTACTTCCTGAAATAAAAGAAAGCTAATCATATGAAAGACTGGAAAAAAGAAATATTTATTGGATGGAACTCTTGGGCAACATTTTATACTAATAAATGTGTCCATTGTAAATAATATGACTATAATTTAATATCCTAAGTAATGTATTATTATGTATCCCTTGGCCACTGCTGAAATTGTTTTAATGATTAATTAATTACTCCAAATTGTCACAAAGAAGAGACAAGGTTCTGAAGAAAACCATCATTAAGTTTCATACTTTTAAAGGACTTGAGGAGTTAGGACATGTGTTAGCTATATCTCATAACATTTCCCAGATGTCAAATATTATTTTATGGTTTTGAACCAAAGATAGAAGGTTGGTGCCAATTTCCATGCTAGGTTTAGAAACTAAAGAGACTGTTAATTCCTCTTGTAGTAACATGCTCTGCCAGTGTATGAATTTTCTAAGAAATAAAGTACAGGAAAATACATCCTTAAGTCAAACTCAATTGCTGGTGGCAATAAAAGGACATCCATGCAGTATGGAAATGATTTACCATTGCCTTCTTCAAAAATTTGGGGGTGGGTGGGGGAGTGACTTCCCATTCTTGTCTATAGCCCTGATATTCCCAAGAGGTCTCTCATTCAAGCACAAATGTTCTAACATCCAACTTTTAGAATAGTGTGGCATTAAATAAAACATATACCACTGCAATGCATATTTTATTAAATCTTCCTTATTCATGTGGGTTTCTAAGCAATGCAGTTGGTTCCTTAAAATAAAATTCTCAATTGTCTTTCTAAATGTCAGTAATAATGATGCCATATAAAAGTGATGAAAACAGGCTATATTAGGCTGTAATTCAAATCAGCAATATGCCATCATTGAAGAAAGTTCTGCAAAATTGTAGCTGTTTTAATATATTAATCTTCACTATTGAAAAGCCAAGGCACTATTTTGTTGTATCTTGACAGTGAGCACTGCTGTGCCCAGGAGAACAAATATATCAATTCAATACCACTCCATATGTTTGTACTTCGACCACTATGTCTAAAATTAAGTTGTATATAGCTTTGAGTTAAATGTAAATAGAATGATCCAACAAATCTGCTGCCACTTTGTAATGTACTTTTTGTTCCGAGCAATGTATTAACATATTCTTCAGAATAAACTGAAGGAAAAGCAAGTACAATTGAGTGAAGTTTTTTTTTCTTAAAAAAAACAAAACAAAAACAAAAACTTTAAAAAATCCTTGAAATCTGCATATATTTCATTTTCTTTAATTTATTAATGATTAAAAGTACTTATATGTCAGGAAGTTCTCTTTTACTTTGCTTTCCTTCATTTTTGTTGGATGCAGCCCCTTGACTGAGTCATGTGCTTGGGTCCTGATCTGTACATTGAAAGAATCCATATTTTCCAAATACAGTATATAATTACCCCTATATGTCCATAACGACAATATTTCCCCCCTTTGCTATTTCCTTGGTGTCTTCATTGTTTTAAGATGGAGTTATGTATATATGTATGCATTTTCTTCTTCTCTGCATCTGGCAAAGAAGAAGAAAATACATACATATACAGTATATATAAAATTTACTGTGAAATCTCATAGGAAAATGGATTCTAAAAGGAACTCTTCCCAATTCACACTTTCACGTCACATAGAGCTAGAAATAGCAAACATACTGGACACTTGTAGTTCAAACCATGAAGTTATAATGAAAAGTATCTTCTCAAATTTATAATGAAAATGAAAAGTATCTTCTCAAATTTATAATAAAAACAATGATACATTATTCAGCCCTTCTTCCTCTTCTTCAAGGATAGTGAATCCTAAAATCCCACACTTTATATTGGGAAAAGCCTGACATTTCCTATGCATAGTTATACTGAATAAGGACATAAATCCAAAATAAAAATTAGTAACACCCCAAAATCATTTGGAAAGCACTTTAGCTCCCCAAAACATCATGCCTCTCTCCTTAAAGTAGCCATATTTGGAACAAGAGTTCTAAAGAAATTATGAACACAAAGTAGGAAAGTTGTAATCTATTAGTAGGCATTGATTAGAATATCTTTCATCATGCATTAACAAAGACCAGGGCTTCTTATGACATATTATTTTAAAATAATAATACATTTTGTTAATCAAAATACCAGTTATGCAGGTAACATTAGAGATGTACAGTACATTTCTCATAATTGCCTCTGATTTTAAGTACTTACAGTTTGGATTAAAAGATAATGATAAGGGGAAGGCAGTACTATACACCAAATAGTTTTACTGCTGATGTGGTATGTATGGTAAAGTCCACATCCTGACATTGTGACAGCACAAATACCTGCAGAGAGTCTGCATAGGTATACAGGGAGCTTCCCAAGTACAGCATAATTCATATAGCTGTATACTTAAAGATCCACTAAAAAAAAAAATATTTGCACATAGACATCAGAGAAGATGGTTACATGTCATTAATGATAGGATAGTGGAGCCATTTTAAAAAATATATTTATTAGATTTATGTCCTTCTTTCCAGGAACACTAAGTAACTTACATGGGATCTCTCTGTTATATCTTCACAATAACAATCCTGTGAAATAGGCTAGATTGAGGGAGCATGAATTGCTCAGAGTCAAACAGTGAGTTTCCATGTTTGAGGAAAGACAAGAACATGGATCTCCCTGGTCCTAGTTCAAAACCTTAAACATTACACAGTTATGTCACCAGTTCTCTATTGCCTATCTACATCTCAGTGTAAATAATTGCTAAAATGTCTGACAAGAACTGAATGCATAGCTTCTAGTAAGTTATAAATGGAAAGTAAATTATAACTAGAAGTAAAATGCAGTCCATTTTACTTCAAGTTACTGTGCCTAGATCCATATTATAAAGGCATCTATTCTTTCTCTTTCATACACAGTTACCCAATGTCCAGTTTTCATAGCTGTATATTATCACTTTAAATTCATTGGTCTTTGTTATCAGAGAATTATCCTCATCCTTCATGACCAAGTCAACGTTTGTCATTGTCTTTTCCCTGAGGACTAATTTTCCCTTTACTTTTTCCAGCATACTGTCCACTTCTATTCTTGAGCTCAAGAGATTAAGACTTACTAGTTTCACTTCTTCAATGTCAGCTTTGTGCTAGTTGTCGTTGTTGTTGTTTATTTGTTTAGTCACTTCCGACTCTTCGTGACTTCATGGACCAGCCCACGCCAGAGATTCCTGTCGATCGTCAACACCCCCAGCTCCCCCAGGGATGAGTCCGTCACCTCTAGAATATCACCCCTCCATCTTGCCCTTGGTCAGTCCCTCTCCTTTTGCCCTCCACTCTCCCTAGCATCAGCATCTTCTCCAGGGTGTCCTGGCTTCTCATTATGTGGCCAAAGAATTTCCGTTTTGCCTTTAATATCATTCCCTCAAGTGAGCAGTCTGGCTTTATTTCCTGCAGTATGGACTGGTTTGATCTTGGAGTCCAAGGCACTCTCAGAATTTTCCTCCAACACCACAGTTCAAAAGCATTGATCTTCCTTCTCTCAGCCTTCCTTATGGTCCAGCTCTCACAGCCATATGTTACTAGGGGGAACACCATTGCTTTAACTATGCGGACCTTTGTTGTCAGTGTGATGCCTCTGCTCTTAACTATTTGATTGAGATTGTTCATTGCTCTTCTCCCAAGGATTAAGCGTCTTCTGATTTCCTGACTGCAGTCAGCATCTGCAGTAATCTTTGCTCCTAGAAATACAAAGTCTTTCACTGCTTCTACATTTTCTCCCTCTATTTGCCAGTTATCAATCAAGCCAGTTGCCATAATCTTGGATTTTTTGAGGTTTAGCTGCAAGCCAGCTTTTGCACTTTTTTCTTTCACCTTCATCATAAGGCTCCTCAGTTCCTCTTTGCTTTCAGCCATCAAAGTGGTATCACCTGCATATGAGATTGTTAATGTTTCTTCCAGCGATTTTAACTCCAGCCTTGAATTCCTCAAGCCCAGCATGTTGCATGATGTGTTCTCCATACAAGTTGAATAGGTAGGGTGAGAGTATACAGCCCTGCCGTACTCCTTTCCCAATCTTAAACCAGTCCGTTGTTCCGTGGTCTGTTCTTACTGTTGCTACTTGGTCATTATACAGATTCTTCAGGAGGCAGACAAGATGACTTGGTATCCCCATACCACTAAGAACTTGCCACAATTTGTTATGGCCCACAAAGTCAAAGGCTTTAGAATAATCACTAAGAGAGAAATAGATGTTTTTCTGAAACTCCCTGGCTTTTTCCATTATCCAGCGGATATTGGCAATTTGTTCCCTAGTTCCTCTGCCTTTTCTAAACCCAGCTGGTACATCTGGCAATTCTCGCTCCATGAATTGCTGAAGTCTACCTTGCAGGATCTTGAGCATTACCTTACTGGCATGTGAGATGAGTGCCACTGTTCGATAGTTTGAACATTTTGTTGCCACCTCCTGAACAATGTTGCGAACTTCTGTCCAGAGTTCTTCCGGGACCCTATCTACTCATTCCAGTCCCTTAAATCTATTCTTCACCTCCATTGCATATTCCTTAGGAATATTAGTGAGCTCGTATCTAGCTGATCTGTGGGTCTTCCCTAATCTCTTTAGTCCAATCCTAAATTGTGCAATAAGAAGTTCGTGATCAAAACTACAATCAGTTCCAGGTCTTGTTTTTACTGACTGTATAGATGTCTGCCACCTTTGGCTGCAAAGGATGTAGTCAATCTGATTTCGGTGTTGTCCATCTGGTGAAGTCCATGTATAAGGCCGTCTCTTAGGTTGTTGGAAGAGAGTGTTTGTTATGCAGAGTGTGTTGTCTTGGCAAAATTCTATCAGCCTATCTCCTGCTTCGATTTGTTCTCCCAGGCCATGCTTACCTGTAATTCCATGTGTCATTTGACTGCCCACCTTAGCATTCCAGTCTCCTGTGATGAAAATAACATCTCTTTTAGGTGTGTTGTCCAGTAGGTGCTGCAGATCCTCATAGAACTGCTCTACTTCAGCTTCTTCAGCATCTGTGGTTGGGGCGTATATTTGATCACTGTGATGTTAGATGGCTTGCCCTGAATTTGAATTGAGATCATTCTATCATTTTTTGCATTGTATCCATGCACTGCTTTAGCCACCTTACTGTTAATTATGAAGGCTACTCCATTTCTTCTGTGGTCCTCTTGTCCACAGTAGTAGATTTGGTGGTCATTTGATGTGAAGTGGCCTGTTCCAGTCCATTTCAGTTCACTGATGCCCAAAATGTCTATCTTTAATCTTGACATCTCACCAATAACCACATCCAATTTGCCCTGGCTCATAGATCTTACATTCCAGTTTCCAATGGTGTGTTGATCCTTAGAAGATCGCATTTGCCGTTCACCACCAGCACCGTCGGCCACTAGCCGTCCTTTCAGCTTTGAGCTAGCTGCGTCATCACGTCTGGGGCTAGTTGAACTCATCATCTGTTCCTCCCCAGTAGCATTTTGACCATCTTCTGACCTGGGGGTCTCATCTTCCAATGGTATACCGACATATCTCTGGTTGTACTGATCCATTTAGTTTTCACAGCAAGAATACTGGGGTGGTTTGCCATTACCTTCCCCAGGGATCACATTTAGTCTGACCTCTCTGTCATGACCTTCCCGTCTTGGGTGGCCCTTCATGATTTAACTCATGGCATCTTTGGGGTGCTCAAGCTCCAGCACCATGTCAAGGTAACAATCCTTTGCTGAAGTAGTTGTCATTACCGTTGCCTTAATATTTAATACGAATCCACATTTTTTACTTTCCATTTTTAAATATCATAATGATCACTTCTTTAGTTTCAGCTAATGAAACAACATCAACTGCATCTTTCAAGTTTTAGTGTTCTAGTCTCTTATTTTGATTTCAACTAACATTCTTTGCAATCATGAAATTTCTGTAATATATTTAAAATAACTTAAAACAATATGGGCACAGTACTCATTGCAGCTCCCTTTCATATTCTGAACCACTTTCCAAATCCATATCTTATAGTAGTTCTTACTCACTGAATGATTCCTCAGAAGAACAATCAGGTGTTCTAACACATACATTATTTTAAATATAGTTCCATGATCTACATAAACAAAGACCTTTCTGTAATCAATATAGCAGTATTAAATCTTATATTTTCTTGCCCTATCCACTATCCAATTTATGTTAGCTATTTGAAGTCCGTTAAGAGCAGAGACATCACACTGACAACAAAGGCCCGTATAGTTAAATCAATGGTGTTCCCTGTAGTAACATATAGCTGTGAGAGCTGGACCATAAGGAAGGCTGAGCGAAGGAAGATAGATGCTTTTGAACTGTGGTGTTGGAGGGAAATTCTGAGAGTGCCTTGGACTGCAAGAAGATCAAACCAGTCCATCCTCCAGGAAATCAAGCCAGACTGCTCACTTGAGGGAATGATATTAAAGGCAAAACTGAAATACTTTGGCCACATAATGAGAAGACAGGACAGCCTGGAGAAGGTGCTGATGTTAGGGAGAGTGGAAGGCAAAAGGAAGAGGGGCCGACAAAGGGCAAGGTGGATAGATGCTATTCCAGAGGTGATGGATGCATCCCTGGGGGAGCTGGGGGTGTTGACGACTGACAGGAAGCTCTGGCGTGGGCTCGTCCATGAAGTCACGAAGAATCGGAAGCGACTGAACGAATAAACAACAACAATTTGAAGTCCTGTTTCTCTACTTTTTTGTTCTGAAACACATTTTTTTTTAATTCTATGGTTGTATTTTCCTTAAGATTTTTATAAGATTTTGAGCAAAACTTTATTTCTCTGAGGAGTTAGTGCAATCATTCTGTAATCTGCAATTCTCTTGCATGTCTTTTTTCCAGTAAAGGTATTTACACCAATTTTTTCCCCAATCTCTAAGCCACACAGTATTGTTCCATATTTCTTGACATAGAGCTGTTAGCATTTTAATTTCCTTTTCCCATGCAGATTAAGACACTTCAGAGAATATTTCATCAGAGCATAGTACTTTCCTGTTTGACTGTTGCTTTGTTATTATTACTGTTATTATGCTTTGTATAATAACTATAATAATAATCAAGCAACACAAAACTTCAGGATTTCTGTCTTCAACAGCTATACATTAAACATAGGGCATTGGAAATGGTGGAACATACTGTACTTTAAATTTAATTTGAATTCTAATAGAATATTGTATATTTGCATATTATGTAACTAAGTAATCTGCTCATGTATACAGCACATTAAATATCCATATATATATATATATATATATATGTATGTATGTATGTATGTGTATATGTATGTATGTATGTATGTATGTGTGTGTATATATATATATATATATATATATATATATATATAAAGCAAATATATAGGAGTATAAGATATATGTAAACTAATAGATCTCAGTGGCTAGCTGTTTATTTTAAAAAATTGTAAGCTGTATTTTCAAGTAAAGCCTCCCATGCAGATGTTCAACAAAATATAATGTTAATAATTAACACTTAACTTTTTCTAGAATAAAGTTTAGACATTCTCTAAGTTAACTTACATTGTATAAAATTCAGTAAAATGCATAGCTACATTAGTATGTCAAGCAAGGTTAAAAAACTTAAATAAATAGATTTACAGGACATGAATATACATTAGTACTATGAGTAAGAAGAATGGGGAATATGCTTTAATTCCTAAGGCTAATTCTCACATACCACTTAAGCCCAGTGCAGGTGTTCAAATAATGTAAGCATGGATAGGAGTCAAGGACACATGTTTCACCCTTGAAGGCTAAAGGGGAACTAAAACTGCATTTAACTCATTTTTTTTTACTGTATTCCATGCAGACATAACTTTGATTATTTAATTATTCAAAAAAATTATTAACAATTAGATGTAAAAAATAATTTAATTTCTGCAGAAATTGCATTTATTGTGATATCAAATAATATGAATCTTCTGTATTGCCTGAATAAAGGAACATTCAAGGTCTTTTATGCCAAATATTGAAAAATACTATTAATATCAACTATTTTGCAGTAGGAAATAACTCCGGAGTTCATTCTGGAATATGAATTTTGGAGTATGAATAAGCTGTTCTGTCAATATATTAAAACCAAGGTACACAATTTTAATAACTTTATTTGAAGTTAGAAACTATTTACTGGGGGCTAGAGAAATAGGACATATTGTATAGATGTTCTTTGTAATTTAACCTGTTCTAAAATGTATGCATTATGCTTATTTAGCTACATTATGCAATATTTCATACATTCTAAGAAAACATATGTCATGGCTACACAGATGGGCTAGCACTTAAGTAATCACTCTTTCTAAGAACAGTATGTGGTCTATTTTATTGTCCATTTTGCAGGACAAATTTAAAAATTAGAGATGATGATGATGAAGATGATCCATGTTTATTTCCCAAGGGTGCCTCTAGATCTTAAATCATGGCAGTTATTTATTTATTAAAAAAGAAGGAAAAGAAAAATGATTGATTCCTGCCATTCTCTAGTTTTATGAATTGAAGAGGAGAAGGAAGTGACCAGAACAGTGAAGAAAGGGAAAGACTCAATTGAGCATGTAGGACAAGTCTGGTCCAAGATATTTTACACTTGAAGTTAAAGATGTTGTCTTGTCCGTCTATAGCAGTGTTTCTCAACCTTGGCAACTTTAAGACATGTGGACTTTGACTCCCAGAATGCTGGCTGGGGAATGGCTGGGATGCATGCTGTCTGGGGAATTCTGGAAGCTGAAGTGCACATGTCTTAAAATTGCCAAAGCTGGGAAACACTGCTCTATAGAAACTGATAGGAGGAGCTAATGAACCTCATTTCAATGATACCCACATAAACTTGAAGGGTTGCAGGATAGATTATAGTACTATTGACACAATGACCCATTAATTCCATGAGAACAAAAGTCTTGTTGTTAGTGCGGCCATTCAGTGTTGGGAGCCATCTGTAGAGCAAACATTATTCCAAGCAAAGTGTTTGTGTGTCTGTGTGTGTTTCATTCCAGATTCCAGATTCTACATGAAGATGCCCTTAACTGGGGCAAGAAGTGCCATTCTTCATCTGCTAAAGATAATTTAAATTGATACTGCTGAAATGGAACTGAAGCCATGTCTCATAGCTGAACTGTCAACTGAAACAGGGGCATATGGAGGACAAACTATGAATGTTATATGCAACCTAATGGAGTGGGAGAAGAAAAACCAACTCCTTTCATTTTGACTGATTTTCTAAGTGGAATAATAACAATGTTTTTAAAAGATGCTATCTGTGGAAGCTGAACACTAAGCATTCTTTTGGCTGCACATTTACAGTATGTTGATGAACTCCAACCTCCTATCTTTTTTCCTCTCCTCTCTCTAAAACTTTCAGCTTCCAGGATTCATATCAGCTGATGCTCTTTGTCCTTGTTTCCTATGTCTGTTGAAATGTGGCTCTGTTATAACTTAATTCATCATCAACAACAGCAACAACAACAAAGCACACAGGCATTGGGTCTCTCCTAAATGAATCAATATACTTTTAGGCCTAACTGCTGACAGATATAACTTGATATTAGAACCATTTACAAAAACACTAATTTTCTGCTATCAGTAGTTCTACAAAGCAAGTACAGTAACCTAAAGTAAACTGTGTAAATGTTCATGGGGAAATTGAGGTCAAGTTTATCTCTCTCTCCCTCTTTTCCCCCCCATAGAAATAAAGACAAAAGAGAAGTTCTTGTACTGATCTGTATGTTTGCCAAGGAAATGTGAGCTTTTATTGTTTTTAATAATTTAATGCTGCTAGTTAAATTGTATTGTGCAATTGTATACATCTGATAGGGTTAGGGCCAAAAGTTAATTATATCCTATAGATGCCGTCTTGTGGGTGGTTGTCCTAGAAGAAAACAAATATTAAATGTCCTGAATATAATATAATGTGAATAATGCTTTCCCATTTTTCACATAAATCTTCATTCTTCATTGTGCAATTTTTTGGAGCAGAGTGGTGTAATGTGGGATAGCAGTGGTTACCTGAGGTTAAGGCAGAAATACTTTTTCGGTACCAAAATCTAATCATGGAAAGCATGAACTGAATCTAGGATTATTACTACTTTTAAATAGGAAGGATCTACTTTCTGACCAACTGACTGAACTGTTCCTCATACATTTCTGATAGAACTGATTTGAATGGAATATCCTGACCTAATGTGTACACTGGAATGTAGTTTTCCACTGATTTTCACAATTCCTGAAATTCTGACACAATTCTCTGCTCTGAAATTAGTCAAAATGCCCTTTGAGTGAAAATGCATTTAGAAAGGTGTGTTTTGAGGACATATATACATACATTCACACCCAAGCACCTTTTTCTTGATGCAGGTTAATATAAATATATTATATTTATATTGGGGGACATGCCGGGATGGGGAGTGGGGGTGCAGTTTTCCTTGTGGTCCATGGCTATTTTTATTCCCCCTCCTCCCAGCAAAGTGGGTGACAGTTCTGTGGGTCAGCAAAGGAGGATGAGGAATGATTTCTAATGCTCCTGCCGGCTTCCCAGAATAGATATGCAAAAATGGCATAGGCTATAAAAAAACTGATTTGTGCCTTCTTATGATTTATCACTATAGTTTGTTGTTGGATATTCCCAGATAATCAGGGCCATCCTGTGGCAAAAATATCCACAGAAATAAAATGAAAATTTTCTCACACTGTTATGGTAAAAACTTTGGTCTTGTGGAACCTACTTTTTATGGTGGTACAGTTGGTGGTGGTTTACTAGAGCTCTGGGACAAACCAAGGAAAACATGTCACATGCCAGGTGAGCAAACATGCTACAAATGAAGGAATCTGATGTTCTTGAAAAAGTGTTTGATCTAGGAGTTTGTGACTGTGCCAAGCTTATAAAAGCCTTCACATGTAGATCTAGTCTTGGTTTCCTTCAGTGTTCTTTGTCAGCCACCCCATTTGGGGCAAAGAAATAGAAACCTTTCAAATGCTATGTAGTTCAGAAACTGGGGATTCAGAAACTTGCTGATCTGTTGCAGATAACCCTGAAATCTATCTTTCTTTCCAATTTTATCACACAGTCCTTTTTTTTTTTTAAGTTGGCAGAAAACCAATGTTTTACTTATTTTCTAGAAGAAGCCAAAGTCTTTTCAAATATATTCATAAGACTGAAAAAAATAGTTAAACCACGATGGCAGCAGGATGAGCGATGTGAGAGCTCGAGAATATTCTCATCTACAATGCAGGACGAAGGTGGCTTTGCGGAGTCAGAGAGACAGGCAAACCACAGAGGCAGCACTGAAAGAAGAGCTCTGCCGACGAAGAGCTTCAGTGGCTTCAGAGCGGCAGGCGAAAGTTTTAACTTTCTTCTTGTCACTTTCACTTTCGCCGTAAAAAAGCAGCCAGGAAGCCAGGAAGCAAGAACTGTAGAGGCTGCCTGAGTAGCCTAGCATTCTAGGCAATTTCTGCTACCCCCTTCACTTCGTTGAAAGGAACAATAATTACTGGTTAAATAAAGAAAAAAGAAGAAACTTCCTAAGTAGAGGGGGGGGACTTTATAATTGGGCGGGGAGGGACCTTTATCATAAGTCTTTGCTGAGACAATGGAAAAACTGATTTATTTAATTAATTCATCACGCCATATTGTAATATACCATAGCTTTATATAAACATTTAAGTACATTTTGTATTGTATAAGTAGAAATAGATATTGTATATTGTAATCTATAAACAAATAGTGTATTAGGATTAATAGTTAGGATAAGCTAAAAAATTAAGAAGGATTCTTACAAAAATAAAATGTATACAAGAAGACAGAATAGGAGAGGCTCAGAAGTGGGGGAAGGTGAATGGTCGAAAGCCGTGTTTGACGACTTTACACAGAAAACAATTCAAAACATCACTCAAAATTTAACTCAATTATTGGAAGAGAAAATTGATGGCTTTGAGAAAAGATTAGACCACAAGTTAGAGAAAATGGATAAAATAATAAAAGCAGATATCCAAGAAGTAAGAGAAAGAGTGGAGAAATTAGAATGGGAAAAGGACATTGAACTAGACCATTTAACTGTGTTAGTGTTAAAAGAAAAAGAACACTGTGTTAGGCTTAGAGGAGTACCAGAAAAAAAAGAGCCAGAAATTAGAGAAATAGTGATTCAAATGCTTGCTAATTTAACTGACTGGAATGAAGAAAAATTAGAAGAAAATATAGAAAAAATGTATAAACTCGAAATATGCAAAGGTTCACAGGAAACCAAGAGACATAATAATTGAATTTGCAAGAAAGACAATAAAATAATTGATAATACAGGCTTCTTCTGGCAAAATAATAATAATAATAATATTGAAGAAGAGGAAATCATGATACTGAAGAACATACCACTGAAAATACTTAAAAAGAGAAGAGAATACTTTTTTTTTTTTCTCACTGATGCCTTAAAATGAAATAAAATTCCCTTTAGATGGGAAGTTCTGGAGGGAGTCAATGTTATGTTTAAACAACAAAGATACAAACTGAACACTATCTTAAAAGCACAGGAATTTCTTAAAAAATACAAGAAAGACCTGGAAACAGACATGGAGGGAAGTGATAGACCCAAAAGAAGAGAAAGTAAAGAGAAGTGTCTGGATTCTGAAGATCCCAGTGCAGAGGAGTTAGCTTCTAGCTCTAAAGAGTTCAGAATACTCCTCTCAAATGAATGAACTAAAATGCCTCTTCTGGAATATAAATGGAGTTAATTCCCCAGTTAAAAGGAAAAAAAGTTTTTCATTATTTATATAAATTGAAACAAGACATTAGATGTCTCCAGGAAATGCATATTGCTAAAAAAGATGATAAATATTTGATAAATAAGAAATTAGGAAATGAATTTATAGCAGCAAGTTAAAAAAAAATGGAATTGCAATATGTGCAAAGTCTCATTTAAACTCCAAATTGTTAAGTGCTGACAAAAATGGAAGATACATAATAATAGAAGTTGAACTGCAAAGCTCTAAAGTATTAGTGGTTGGAGTATATGCCCCGAATGATAATCAGAATTTTTTTTATCAAAATCTATTCAAGGTTCTTTCTGAACTATTCTATAATAATTGGATCATGATGGGAGATTGGAATGGGGTTACTTTACCTATTATTAATAGAAAGTCTGAACAACAAATTAAAAATAATCAAGGAAAACTACCTCAATCTTTTTTGACATGGCAGAAAATTTGCCTATTATAGATGCCTGGAGACACAAAAATGGCATGGCAAGAGACTACACCTTTTACTCAGATAGATTCAAATCATCCTCCAGGATTGATATGATATGGCTATCCAAAAATCTGGCAAATAAAATCTCTGATGTAACAACCCTCCCCAGATCCTTCTCAGATCATAACCTGATTCAATTGAGTATAAAACGCCACCCAAAAAATTATAGGTGGAGATTAAATGAAACCTTGTTGAGAAATAAAGAATTCGTAGAAGATTGTAAAAAGAAACAAAAGGATTTTTTTGATTGGAATCTAAACAAAGAAGTAAGCATTGGTACTGTGTGGGATACTAGTAAGGCTTATATGAGAGGGTTCTTTATGTATCAAAATAGATGTTTGAAAAGGAAAGCACAACAAAAAACTCAAATAATCTTAGAACAAATTAAGTTAAAAGAAAAAGAGCTTCAATCAAAGCCATCTGATGAGGAAATAAATCGCCAAATAAAAATTTCGCAACAACAAAAATACTTACAACAGATGAAATTGAAAGGAAACTGAGATATATTAAAGAAAGAAACTTTGAATATGCTAATGAAGTGGGTAAATGGTTGGCATATAAACTAAGAAAAGATAAGGAAAAGAAGACCATCACCAAAATTCGAGAAAATGGGGAAGAATTAGTTGACCATGATAAAATTAAGAAGGCATTTCATAACTTCTTTACAAATTTATGCAAGAAACAAGAAATATCAGTCGAGAAAATTGAAAACTATTTGCTAAAACATAACTTAAAGAAACTAACTAAAGATCAAAAAGCAACAATTAACAACCCCATTACAACACAGGAAATCACAAATGCTATTAGAAAACTGAAAACTGGTAAAGCCCCAGGACCAGATGGTTTCTTCACAGGATACTATAAACATTTCCAAGATCAAATATTACTACCATTTAAAGACTTATTGAATATGATTGTATTAGGAAATCCAATACCTAAATTGTGGTCTGAGGCGAATATTATATTAATTCTGAAAGAGAAACAGGATCTGACACTATGTAGAAATTATAGGCCTATTTTACTACTCAATAATGACTACAAAATATTTACTTTAATTTTAACTGAAAGACTAAAAATCATATTACAAGAAATAATTGATCATGACCAAAGTGGATTCCTACCCCGAAGATACGTAAAATATAACATAAGGACTATTATAAATATAATAGAAATTCATAATGAAAAACAGAGTATGCTACCCTTCTTAGATGCAGAAAAAGCCTTTGACAATTTAAATTGGAATTTTATGCTTAAAACCTTGGAATTTATGGATTTTGGCGACACATTTATAAAGGCAGTCAAAGCAATCTATACATTCCAAAAAGCCAAAACTGTGATAAACGAAGATATAACACAAGAATGCGTAATAGAAAAAGGTACCAGGCTGGGCTGTCCGCTCTCCCCTTTACTATTCATATTGGTTTTGGAAGTCTTAACAGAAAATATTAGAAAGGAAAATCAGATTGAGGGAATAAAAGTAAAACAAGAAATATATAAATTAAGAGCGTTTGTGGCTGATTTAGTTATTACCCTACAAAATCCACTAACATCTCTTGATTAATTATTAAAAACATTACAAGAATATGGAGAATTAGCTGGCTTCAAAATAAATAAACAAAAAACGAAAATGATAAATTTAAATATGTCACAAAATATTCAGAGTATATTAGAAAATAAATCAGGATTCTCTAGTGTTAAAAAAGTCAGATATTTAGGGATAGAGATTACAGCAAAAACTCACGATCTATATCAAAATAATTATGCAAAAATATGGAAAGAAATTCAACAAGACTTAGGGAAGTGGGAAAAAACTAAATTTATCACTTATGGGGCGAATCTCTGTAATCAAAATGAATATCCTGCTGAGGATGTTATTTTTATTTCAAAATATTCCAATACTATTAACTGACAAAATGTTTAAATTATGGCAAAAAGACCTCTCAAAGTTCATTTGGCAAAGGAAAGGACCAAGGATTAGACTCAAATTAATGCAGGGTGTTAAAGAATGAGGAGGCTGGGGTCTTCTGAATTTTAAATTATATTATGAAGCATGTGGATTACCATGGGTAAAAGAGTGGAATACTTTACAAAATTATAGATTATTAAATCTAGAAGGCCACAACCTGAAATTTGGTTGGCATGGATTCCTATGGTATAACAAATTGAAGGTAAATAAAGCTTTTAACAACTATTGTATTAGAAAGTCCCTTCATAGAATTTGGGAAAAAATATAAATCTTTTTAACACCCAGTCTACCATTATGGATTTCCCTGCAAGAAGCACATAGTAGGAGAGAAAAAAAAAAACAAACAGAATCTGCAAGTGGCTAAGATATTTGGATCTAATAAAATTTGAAGGGCCTACATATAAAATGAAGAGAAGAGAAGAATTGGAAAATGAAGGACATCCATGCCAATGGTTTTTGTACTTTCAATTAAAGGAACAATTTAAAACTGATGCCCCAAGTTACAAATTTACAAAAGATCTAACCTGGTGGGATAACTTAGTTTATGCCAACAATGATCGTATGATTTCTAAAATATATAAAATGTTATTACAAATAAGAATGGCAAATGTACAAAATAAACAATGTATGATTAAATGGGAGAGAAATTTTGGATATCACATTGACTATGATGTTTGGGAAAGAATGTGGACCAAAGGGCTGAAATTTACTTTAAAAGATTTTTTAAATTTACTTTAAAAGATTTAAAAGATTTTTTTTAATAAAATGATGTATATGTAGTATATTACTCCAGAAAAAATATCCAAAATGTTTCAGAATACTTCAAATGTCTGCTGGAAGTGTAAAAAAGAAACAGGGACATTTTATCATATGTGGTGGACTTGTAAAAAGGCAAAAAAAAAAAATTGGACATCTATACACAATATAATTTGCAAAATGTTGACTAAAGAAATTGATAGAACACCGGCACTCTATTTATTGGGCATCTTGCATAAGGATTTGGAACATGAACATGGAAAACTTTTATGATATTTGATCACCACAATTAGAATTACATATGCATCAAAGTGGAAGGAAGAACTGACCCCCTCAATGGAAGAATGGATATTTAAATCCCTGGATCTGGCGCAGATGGCAAAACTTGCGGACCAGTTAAATGATAAAAATGTGGAAGATTTTCAAAATGACTGGACCCCTTTTTTCAATTATGTAGAATCGACCCCAAAATTAACATGAATGTGTAAAATATATAAATATAATACAAGATGTAAATATTATGTATTTGATTCATATAATCTTAATAGAACTGTAGAATTATTGAAACCAAATTAGCAAATTGTGAAAGGAAATTATTTAGTTAAGGTATAAAATTGTACTACCTAGGGAGTTGAAAATCAATTTCTTTTCTTTTAAACTTCTGTTTCTTCTTCTTCCTTCTCTTTTCCTTTTTCCTTTTCTCTTGTTTTTGTATTGTATGTTTATCATTGATACGTCATTGTATATCTGTATTATTTGTGTAAATAATTTAATAAAGACTATGTAAAAAAAATAGTTAAACCACAAAGAAGAAACTCCATTAAAGTCTTTATTTCTCTCTTAATGAAGACTTAGTATCAAGTCTAGTGTTTTAGAGTGGAAGTAAAATCATTTCACTTAAGCAGATATAAGCTAGGGCCTAGGATTTTTTGCACCACACTAAAACAAATCACTAATCCACTTACTAGGGATTAATTATTGCTTGTCTTAATTTTGGAGACAGTTTTAGAGTATACAATATACAGTATATGTATGCATGAATCTGCATCTGATACATCTACACCTTTTATTTGTTTTTACATGTTTATTTGTTTGCTGAGATAGGCTGAAGGGAGAGTGAGTGATTGGTGTGTTGCTTTGTGACATGAATGGTTGTGTACTTTCATGTATTACTGGATGAGAATCTGAATGATATATTATATGATTCGGTGAAAGGTATGGTAATGTATAAAAGACCAAGGTAGTTGTATTTGACAGGGACAGTAAACAATTGTTAGCTATACTTAAATGATGAAAAGAATGATAGAATATATATATACTACTAAAACTCTTGTGACTGTTTGTCTGTTTGTAACCTTCAATTGGGTGAAACAGTGCATCATGGGGTAAAAATTTATGAACCAAGATATCTTAAATGGGCTAATTTACAGAATGTGTCCAAAATCTGGGACCCATTACAGTCATGAGATTAAAATTTGGCAAAGTTGTGGCCACCTCAGTGCCACTGCATCTGTCAAAACAGCCAGGAACCATGCTGAGACAAGGAGTAGGTCTCTAGTGTTTATTACTGCTACATTAGACAGAAAATCCTAACAAACTGAAGAAGTGTGGGAAAAACCCAGACAGATAAACCCCAAAAGTTAAGGCGGGTCTGATCTGTGTCTCTTTGAATGGCTGCTTAACTCCTCACTACTACGCATGTGTTTTACCCCCTGGATAGGGCCCCCTCCTGCTCACCATCAGTACTCATGACATCATGCTCCCCTCCAGATTCACATTCCATTTCAGCCCCCTCCCTTCCAGAGTTCCTTCCTCCCTCCAGGATCTCATGAGAGTCCATGTCCCCCTTCAAGCTCCCATGGGAACTGGGCAACAATGGAAATTCTTCAAAGGAAAACTCCTCCAAGGACAAATCAGTGCTGCTTTCCAGGTCTGATAATGCTTCTGGCCCAGGTGGCTGCTGCTGCAAAATAGCTAGATGATTAGAACATTCTTCCCCCCTCCCCCTTGGGAAATACAAGCCCGAGGTAGAGGGCTGCGGCTCCCCCACCTCCTCTCTCTCTGGCCTCAGAGCCTCTGGCAGGGGTGGAGGTTGCCAACTTATGAACTCCTCTGCTTGGGATTCCTCTGCTTGCTCAGTCAAGTGAGGAATCTCTGGTAGAGTGCGAGGCTTGGGTTTGTGAGGGAAAAGCTGATGGAATCATTGAACCAGGGCTGGTGCATGCACATCTCTGGCATTTTCCCATGTGCACTCTTCCTCAGGGTACCCTTCCCAGTGTATTAAATATTGGATGCCCCTTCCCCTCCTCCTAGAGTCCAGAATTTCCTCCACTTCTTATTCTTCCTCCCCCTCCACAATTACTGGAGGTGGGGGGGGGGCATTTGAAATCCTAAGGTACTTGGGGGAGGGTCTTTGGCTAGCAAGGCTCTGTGAAAAACTGGATGAATTTTCATGGATGCTGGCAGCTTTAAGCAAAGGGCCACTGGATTTATCTGCTGAAAGGGCCCACAACTTGGAGTCCAACTTCTTGGACGGCCTGGTAGAGGTCAAAAACTTGGTAGAGAGCCACACTTTGTCTCCTACCACAATCGCTGGCCCCTCTTGTCTGTGAGCATCTGCAGCTCTCTTGTAAGAACTCTTTGGCCTGTTCAGCTGCTCCTTTAACAACTCCTGTGCGGCTTGTTGCTCTTTAAGAAAATCAGACGCGGCTGGAACAGTTCCCTGCTGGGAGGAGGTGGGCAACACCTGAGGGTTAATCCCGTAGAGTGCTTGGAAAGGAAACATCTTGGTAGAGGATTGCACAGAGTTGTTATAAGTAAATTCTGCCATGGGGAGCAGGGCTGGCCAATTGTCTTGCTGATAAGTGGTGTAACACTTGAGATACTGCTGTAACCATTGGTTAATTTTCTCAGCTTGCATAACCCTCTATGTCTTCAGTCATCTTAGGCCACCAGTAGTCTCTCAGAGATCTATGGAGAGTTTTGAAAACACCTCTGTGGCCTGCCATTTGATGGTCATGGCAAAGTCTCATACTTCTTCCTTCAATGAGGGGGGAATGTATAATTGCCGCTATGCCAGAGTATTCCTGCCTCCACATTAAATGGGGAGGCAGTGTCTTGCGGGTCCCTCTGGAGGTCATCCATCCTGGCCCTGGCATATGGGTCCTGTTGTTGCTGAGCTCTGACTCTTGTAAATAAGTCCTCTGCTTGTCTGCCTGCTGCTAAAATCTCTGTCTGGTTTCCCCTCATAGACTGCTGAAAGTTGTGAGGTTGCAACATAGTAGCCTGTACCTCCTGGTGAGTAGCGGAGGTTGCCTGAATGGACCGAGACAGGGCATCTGCCAAACGGTTCTGTGCCCACGGAACATAAGAAATAACAAAATTAAAATGGGAGAAAAACTGGCTCCATCTGATTTGGCGTGGGGTGAGGGATCTGGTGTTTTGTAGAAGCTGTAAATTCTTGTGATAGGTGCAAACTTTCACAGGAAAGGTTGCACCTTCTAGCCAGTGCCTCCAATCTTGAAATGCTGCTTTAATTGCAAGCAACTCCTTGTTAAAAACATCATAGTTTCTCTCTGCTGGTGAGAGCGTGTGGGAGAAAAATGCACAAGGGAGCAATATATTCTCTGTTTTGTTTGTATATTGCAATAAAAGAGCAGCAATAGCAAAATCTGAAGCTTCTGAATGCATTATGAATTGCTTCGTGGGATAAGGGTGCTTTCAAAGCAGCTGGGATGCAAAGAGTTGCTTAAATTCTTGGAAGGCTGCTTGCTCTCTCTCCCCCCAAATGAATTTTGATCCTTTCTTCAAAAGCTGTGTGAGGGGTTTAGCCCTGTCACTAAATTTATTTATGAACTCCTGTAAAAATTGCAGAACCATAGAAATTTTTGTACCTCTTTCACATTTCAGGGGGGGTTCTATGAGAGAATTGCCTGGACCTTAGAAGGATCCATGGATATGCCTTCTGTTGATGTTTTATAGCCCAAGAAATGTAATTCAGTTAAATCGAAGGCACACTTCTCTAGCTTGGTGAACAGCTTGTTCTCTCTCAGTCTTTGTAAGACATTACGTACGTGGGTTACATGAGTTGTAGCATCCTCAGAGAATATTAATATGCCATCTAGATAAATGACCAGATACTTATCTAGTAAATCAGAGAAAATTTGATTCATAAATTGGGAAAATATGGTTCCTGCATTAGACAAGCCAAAGGGCAAAACAAGGTACTCAAATTTACCAAACCTGGTATCATAGGCAGTCAGATATTCATGCCCCTCTTTCATCCGGATCAGATTGTATGCATTCCTGAGGTCCAACCTAGTAAAAATGTGTGCCCTCTGTAAGCTGTCCAGCAGATCATATATTAGGGGAAGTGGATAATTTTCCTTGACCATGACTTTATTTAGGGAACTGAAATCATGCACCACTCTCATGGGTGCTTCCTGGTTTGCCGGTGCCAACGGGTCAGGCTTCTTTTGTACGAAGAAGGCAGGAGCAGATGCTGGGGAAGTAGATGGTCGGATGATACCCTTTTGGAGATTAGAATCCAAATAATCCTTTAAGGTGGCTAGTTCCTTGGGGGACATGGGATATTTTTTCCTTGCTGGAATCTTGGCCTCTGGTATCAACTCAATGGTGCAATCACAGTCCCTATGGGGGGGGGGGTAGTGCTGTGGCCTCTTGTTTGCTGAAAACATCTGTGAAATCTGCATACTTGGCTGGCAATTGGACCCCCCCTGCTTCCATGACTGTGTTGCTTGCTGGAGAGAGAAGAATGGCTTGAATCTTGTGGTGCTGGCATTCCTTAGCTGGGAAGGAGATTGCTCCCATAGTCCAGTTCAACAATGGGTTGTGGATCTTCAGCCAAGGTGTGCCCAGGACTATAGGCACATTAAGTGATGCAGTAACATAAAGCTGGATCCACTCACTGTGGTCTCCCATTGTTAGTTGCAAAGGTTCTGTGAAACTTCTAATCGGCCCTGCCTTGAGGGGCTGGCCGTCAATGGTCTCAACTTCTATGGGATGTGGCAATTCTATGGTCAGGATGTTGAGGTCTTGTACAGTCTGTACAACAATAAAATTGGTGGAAGCTCCAGAATCCACGAGGGCCTCTAGCTTGACCTGGTGCTCTGTGTTTACGTGCATTATGGCTGGTAAGTAGTAAAAGGATTGCCTGGAATCCTTGGAATGGGTCCTTCTTAATTGATTGATGGTCTCCCTGCTGAGCTCTGTGGAGGAGACTGACGGAGTTTCCCTGGTTGGAAGTAGAGGTGGAGGTGGCTCTTGGTTCTGCTGCTTGCCCTGGGGCTCTTATGGAATTTGCTTGGCTTCTCGCTGGGCAAGCTCTCACCATGTGCCCCTGGACTCCGCAGTAGAAACAGAGGGCTCTCTCTCTCCTTCTCTGTCTCTCAGCCTTGGAAGTAAGCCTCCTGCTCATCCTGATCTGCATTGGCTCCTCTGGTCCTGAGTAGAGAGATGCTGCGGAGAGAGCTGGAAATCCTGGAAGCACTCTGAGGCCCCTGTTTCTCCCTGGCTGCATCTGTCTGAGCTCTTCTAGCCTGGTGTCTACAACCACAGACAATTGATATAAACCTTCTAGGGTATCTGGTGTTCCCTGGCACACTAATTCATTTTTAATTTCTTCATCCAGCCCCTGTTTGAATTCGTCTTTCAAGGCACTCTCATTCCAGTCCAGATCTCCTGCTAACAGCTTGAAATCAGCAATGTAAATTCCCACCCTCTTGTTGCCTTGCTTAAGCTTCCAAATTTCCCGGCTGGCAGTGACCTCTCTGATTGGGTCGTCAAAGTGTGCTCACAACCCTGCCAGAAAATTCTGGTAGTCGTTGAGAATCGGGTTGTTGTTCTCCACCATGGGAATAGCCCATTTGGCTGCTGGGCCCTTTAGCAGACTTAAAATGAAAGTGACTCTGGTTCTGTCTGTGGGAAACTCTGCCGGTCTGCTGTCGAAAAACATTGTGCACTGTGTGAGAAAGGTTCTCATCTGTCCTGCTTCTTCTCCAAACTTTTCTGGTAGACTGCCCTGGGATCTCAAGACTACTGGCAGAGCTTCTGCTGCTGCTGCTGCTGGTGCCGGTTGTGGGTTAATCGGAGCTGGTTGTTGTAACTGCTGTAGCATGGCAGCTTGTAATGTGTTGATCTGGAGATCTAGTTGTTGTTGATGTTGTTGCAATGCTGCTGCCAGTTGTTGGATGGCTTGCCGAATTTCCTGGTTTTCCGAAGACATTTTCCCAAATGTCTCTTCCTTTTTTTTTTGTTCCTCCCTCTTTCAATGGGAGTAGTGCAGTTTGTTAGGATTGATGTCCTAACAGCCAGGAAAGTCTCTAGTGTTTATTACTGCTACATTAGACAGAAAATCCTAACAAACTGAAGAGGCATGGGGAAAACCCAGACAGATAAACACTAAAAGTTAAGGCGGGTCTGATCTGTGTCTCTTTGATTGGCTGCTCAACTCCTCAGTACTATGCATGTGTTTTACCCCCTGGATAGGGGCCCCCTCCTGCTCACCATCAGTACTCATGACAGCACCTTACACTTCCAAGAAACCAATAGGTTGCATGGCACAAGGAAAGATAGGTGTGTATCCATGCCCTATTTCCTGCCCTGGGCCCTTATTGGCTGGTGGCAAGGCCTGACAGGTGAGTAGCGATTGGCTGCTTTGGAGCCAAGGCCAAAATTTGAAATCTCTTAATGGTGGTGGATGCTGAGGGAAGGTTGAGGGAGTGACTTGGATGCCTGCTGGTGATCTAGGGCTGGCTGCAGGGTGCCAGTAGTCAATAGGTGAACCTCCTTCCTCCCTGGAGGGAGAGCGCCCTTGGGGACATGCTGGGATAGGGAGTGGGGGTGCAGTTTTCCTCAAGGTCCATGGCTCTTTTTATTCCCTCTCCTCCCAGCAAAGTGGCAGACAGTTCTGCAGGTCAGCAAAGGAGGATGAGGGGTGATTTCCAATGTTCCCTGCCAGCTTCCCACAAGCAATGGGGAAGCCAGAAGGAAGTCAGAAGTTGTTCCCACTCACACTGATTTTTTGCCACTTTGGTAATTCTGTTTCTCTGTTTAGGTAAGGAAATATCTCTGAAAGGATGACCCAATGGGTCACAGGTTTTCTAGTGTTCACTAAAGATAGGAAAATTGAGAAATTTTAAGACATACAAATCCAGCAACAGATGTAGCATATGGTATGTATTTATTGCAGGACATGAATACTGAAAGAAATAAAAACATCTACATATACTGTAAGAGCATGATTCTGGACATGAGAGTTAGGTACTCAGGGTAAACATAAACAGAGTGAGACTGGAGTACTTAAGTTTGTTTGTTAAAACCAGAATGCATGGGTATTGATTGAATGTTGACTCAGTACAAATGTAAGTGACCAGTGTGAAAGAATTTTGTGGTAGTTTATTCATATATAGAAACAGAATGAATATAGATCATATTGCAGAACAAGTATATGAAGGAACAGTGAATAGGTCAACAGGAAGGGAAGTCCAAGAAAGTTGTGGTCAGAGGTATTGCTGAGATACTGAAAAAGGGGAGAACATTAAAGAATAAAAGGTAATGCACAACCAGAGCCAGTTTGGTCTATTGGTTAAGGTGCTGGGCTAGAAACCAGGAGTCTATGAGTTCTAGTCCCACCTTAGGCATGAAAGCCAGCTGGGTGACCTTGGTCCAGTCTCTCTCTCTCAGCCCAACTCACCTCACAGGGTTGTTGTTGTGGGGAAAATAGGAGGAAGAAAGAGTATTAGGTATGTTCACCCCCTTGAGTTATTTATAAGAATAATAAAAGCAGGATAAAAATTGAATGAATGATTAAATAAATAAATAAATAAATAATTAATGCAGGACACAAAATAGTGGTAGAAGCAAGAATTATTTTCAGATTTAGGAGAGATATAGTAAATAGGGTTAATATAAATTAGATTGTCCATCTTTTCTTTTGTCTTATATCTTGCCTTTAACTTCTTGCCTACTATTTCTTACTTCTTTTTGGCACTCTGCATAATCTTGTTTGACCAGTGATGGGTAAGTATAGACATGTGTACAACTGGATTGCCATATAGAGGGTTTGGGACTGTATTCTAGCTGGGAGTCCATGGCAACTATGAAAAAGATTCAGATCAACATTAAAAAAAAAAAAAAAAAAACTGGGCAGGACATTGCTGGTCCTTGCTTGATTAGATGGGGAAACTATATATCCTGATGCTGTTTTTCGGTTTAATTATTAATGGATACACAAAAAAATTATAATGCACTGGGCCTGGGAATTGGTATGTTTTGGGGTGTGTATTGTTGTGCTTGTTGATGATGATGAAACTATATATAGTTTTTCATCAGTGCTATTAGGACAAATGAATCACTAAAATAAGCAAGGTCTCATAACTCTTAAATTATTCAGCAAATGAGGGTATAGGAAATCATAATATGAACTGAGTCAAGATAGTTTCTAAGAAAAGGGTTGACTTTATGACTCATAATTTGCTTGAGCCAATAATCATAACACTTCCACTTCCATACTGCCATCTGCTTTGTAGGCAGTAGCAAATATCCAGAATAATTTATGACAAATTTATGGTTGCTCTTATAAGCAGCTCTGATAAATGATAATAGTTTTACTTAGAGAGTGGCATATAAAATGCCAATATTCAGTGAATAACTTTATGTCATTCTTATTTTATCTGACACTTGGAAGGACACCTTGACATACAGTTATATCTACTTGAGAACAGCACATTGCATATAACATTTTAACATACTTATGTTTACCATCTGTGCAGGCTGAAATGAAAAACCTTCTTAATGTGGTTTTGTTTCTTATTCAGAGACTGCAGCCCTATTCAAACAATATATTGGGATGTTTCCAAAAACATTTACTTATAGTGCACGTTCTCTCTCTCCCTCCCTCCCTCCCACCCCCTCTCTCTATATACAGGGGCTTTCAGACTGTACTGTATATCTCTTGCCAACAATCTTCAGGATAGATATGTTCAGATATATTATAAATGGAATTACATATGTTTCTACAAAATACAGTCATTTACAAGGTATACCATGATAAAAAAAAAGGGTTATTTTCCTCCTGAACAATTTATCTGAGGTTTTTCAGTGAAAAGACATGTGTTTTCTTGGAAGAGTCCTTGACTAATTTTATCCTATGAATTATCCCCTGGATTTCTTAAAGAACTAAATCTTGATGCAAGGGTTCATTACACACACGCACACACACACAGTATATACACTGTATGTATGTATTTATGTATCTCTGCACGCACACACCTTTAAATATGGGTTGACTTCTGGCGACTGCCTGGACAAGTCCTTGCAGTTTTCTTGGCAAGGTTTTTCAGAAATGGTTTGCCATTCCCTCCTTCTTAGGGCTAAGAGACAGTGATTGGCCCAAGGTCACCCAGCTGGCTTTGTCCTTAAGGTGGGACTAGAACTCATGGCCTCCCAGTTTCTAGCCTGGTGCCTTAACCTCTACACCAAACTGGTCTTTACAGTATCTTAGAGTGGCCATTATGAAAACTTTATACTAGAGCTGTGCAATGTCTGGTATAATGCAAAGGACTGTAGCTTTTTCTTTATGAAGCATCCTTCCTCAAAGCCAAAGTAGCATCATTGTTTCCTATGTTGATGCAACTCATTCAAAGTCATGCATCCACTAACATTTAGGACATTGAACAATTAACACTAGGACCACCAGAAAAAAGGCTATGCATGCAGATGAGCAGGAGCCGTGAACATCCTTTGAAACAAATGCACCAGGCTGATTTAACATTTCAGGATTCTAGAGGGGCTATTAAGAGAGTTGTACAGTATACATTACTTGAAAATAGTTGAAGTTATGGGGCATAGGAATATTATATCCAGGTGAATTCAGTCATGAATCCAACAGACCTGACAAAGTCGTGGATACATATTTTATGTGTTTCATTCTGATACAAGCTGAAGGTAATGTCCAATGAACATAGGCATCCTAGAGTATGTTCCTTTTTTCCCCTCTCCAAAATGCCATGGAAAGTTGTTGTTGCTTTTTTTTAAATTAAGGGGTCTTAACAGAATTGAAAAGAAATATAATTAAATTTATTATGATTCTTGCATAATGGTCTAAAAAGTCCACTACCTAAGAATCAAATGTTTGTAGCTGATATTGTTTATGTGTCCTTACAGTCCCAAGGCATTTCAGCCATTTATTGAAGGAGAGACTTTGGGTGAAGAGATGGGTATGCTCTTTCTTCTACTAGCAAATAATATGTTGTGTGACCTGGAGAAAAATCTTGCCTCCCGATTGATTCAATGTTATCTCTTCTTTCAAAGATGGAAGGAGAGACCATGTTGTCCACGTAGAACAGAGGAAGCAGGTGAGAATGCTTAGTTTTCCATCATTTGCATCGATTATGTTCTCAAACAAGGAAACATATTTTGTGGACATGATAACCAGAAGCTATACAATTTGTATTCTCCACTCCTGTGCATTTTGCAGCATTCATGTCAGTGACTCAAGAAACTCTTAAGCTGCTGACTGAGAAGGGCTGCAGAAGCAATTAACCTGCCAGTGGTAGGCAGATGGATAATAATTTAATTAAGATAGCAATCTTAACTTTAAAACATATCATCTCAAAGCTTAGACTCAAGCTTAAATGCATCTTAAAATATGCCTTTATAGAACTTCAAAATCAAGCTAAATCTTCCACACAAGGCTATAGATACAGTAATAAAGGTATAGGGCTGTGCTGAGTTTCAAAGGAACACTTCAATTTGATGAAGCTTCAATCAAATTGCCTCACTGAAGAGATGCATGAATCAAAGCAGGGGCCTGCTTCAAAGCAGCAAATCAAATCTGCTTGGATCTGAAGTACTTCCTAGTCTTTTGAAGGTTCCATGGCTTTTCTTCTGCTTCTGGAGTTGTTACAGGCAATATACAGTACAATATTGAAACTTTACTTTCGTGTTTTCAACTTCATTCACTTTTTCAACTCTCAACTCCATAAACCTTAGCTTAGAAAATACTGGGGTTACGGTTGCCTCAAAGAGAAGTTGGGAAAATATCAAGGTGGGGCTTTGGGAAAGAAAGTTGACTTCCCTCTTATCTGTATGGAAGTGACCAGCCTTCTAAGAAGGGGCTGGAATAGGTTCAAAATTTGTCAGTACTGCTTCAATGGGCAGGCACACAAGACTAACAGTAGGCTTTCCCCAAATGTTTAATGGGTTTATGGATCAGGCCTGTGATTGGGTGGCTTATCTCCAATTTAGTTAAATGTTGTTTTCTTATGCTTTTTGTTAATTGCTTATTGATAACTAACCAAAGTCTTACTTCTCTAAATGTTTGGTGTTAAGCAAAGGTAACATTGCTCTGGGTTTCAGTCACTTTCTTAGCTGTCTCATACACACAGACACACAGACACACACACACACATCAGAAGGCTTAACTTAGCTTTCTCAATTCTAAGTTGGTCCTGCCAACTGGGAGTTCAACTCAGCTTTCAGCACTCTAAATATGGGCTTAAGGCTGACAAGTCTCCTATGTACACTTGGATCAAATTTTATATTCTGCATGACAGGGATGGCTGAAAGTCACTTAGCAGTAAGTGAATAGGTACAAGCTGACAAGTGCTGGTGTGATCATTTTCATAATCACTTATTTATTAATATAACTTGCTTTTCTCTAACAGTTAAAGTAATTTATGTGGGGAATCTCCCTTCATTTTATCTCCATAAAAAGAAACCCATGAGGTCGATCGAGCTGAAAGAGATCTACTAGCTGAAAGTTTCCACTGAATTTCCATGGTAGGACCTGGATCTCCCCTCTTCTGTCCAATACTTAACCACTCATAGTGGGGTTGGCAAAGCTACATATTTCACTTACCTTGTGACAGTCTTTTTCTCTGGGACCTGCCAGATGGGATGGTAAATTGAAACTTGGCAGGTTTATATCCTGTATTGAGCCTACTATCTCTGCTAATTTTATCCCATTCTGCCAAAATATGAAGCAGCTTCACATGTTTTGAAGTTTCCTCTTTGTAGCCTATGGACAAATCTCTGTGTTACAGTTGAGCCTTAAAGCAATGTGAATCAAACCAAATCTCAAATCACAAATTTGTATCATGCCCTTTTAGCATTCTGATCTCCAATCTAAACTGAATTAGTGCCAATTAGTGCAGCCTACTATATTTAAATTAAAAGATCTCCCACATCACTTCGCAAGCTCATAAAGGTGGTTTACCAGTCAGCAGGAACCTTTCTTAAAAATTCTTTCATGTCCTTTCCTTGATTTTAGAGTTGGATTTCCACCCTTTTCCCAATAATTTTTCAAAAAGTAGGGTTGAAAAGTTGGCTCAGCTTCTGTGTTGTGCTAAGTTTTTCCTCATCTTTGCTTTGTCACATCATAACCTGTTCAGAAAATATACTGTACAGACACAACACTTATGCATGCTAAGCAGTAGACACCCTGCTTGTGTGCTACCAACAGTGCCAGATGAATACTAAAAATTCTTAAACAGATGTCCTTTTTCCCCTTTATTTCCATTATATTTTTACTCTTTTCCCTACAGAGCCTGATAAGAAACCAGATCCCAACTATTTAATTATTCTTCTATCAATTAGAATAACACCAATTATGAAAAAAAAAAAATGCTACTGTCAAGATGACACAGGACTAACAACCACAAAGTAGCTATTATTGATTCTCTAGATGTCATCAAGACCAGGCATATTTTTTTTTCTTTTTCATTAAGATCATTCATTTAGATCTTTGTTGCAGAAATGCTAAGGAACTAGATAATAAATAAGCAAATCCCTAGATAAGACCTCATCAAAGCCATGATTTCAATGGCTGGTTACAGGCAAATAGTAATTGTTTATATTATTATTATTATTATTATTATTATTATTATTATTATTATTATTATTATTATTATTATTAGACTATATGGGCATTGATTTATGATGCCTGCATCCTGGGAAGGTTAGGTCTCTGGTTGTTGCCTATGCAGAAAGAATAATCTCCTTCACCTTGAAGCCCATGTACCCCCACCCCACCACAGATCTGTTCAAGCGGGTTAGTAATTCTACAGAAGGTCATGGACTATGGCACTTGGGATTGCAGAGGGCAGAGAGACTGAAATCAATTAATCTATTTTGCCTGGTCTGTTATTAGGAAAGCGTACTAGTTCATACCTATTTTTAAAAAGTAATCCAATAAAAAATCTTTATCCATTTATATTTGCAACTTTTCCTAACATGTGATGTGAAAGATCCCCTGTGCAAGCACCAAGTCATGTCTGACCCCTTGGGGGGATGCTGCTTTTGTGATGTTTTCTTGGCAGACTGTAGCGGAGTGGTTTGCCATCGCCTTCCCCAGTCATCACCTTCCCCAGCAAGCTGGGTACTCGTTTTACCGACTCGGAAGGATGGAAGGCTGAGTCAACCTTAGCTGGCTACCTGAGAGAGAATGCAGCTTCCGCTGGGATCAAACTTGGGTCGTGGGGAGAGTTTTGGTTGCAATACTGCTGCCTACCACTCTGTGCCACTCAAGGCTGTATATGTTCCTAACATAGAGAGCTTTTCTGTACAATTTCCCCCATGTACATAGTCATTAAGATAAATTCCCTGGGAATCTCAGTTTAAAAATGCAAATTTCCCTGATGTTATTTTTGTTCTGTACATTTCTTCAGTGCAAGTTTTAAAATGTAAAATTCCTTGAAAACCATGTTTGTGTGTGTGTGTGTGTGCATGTATGCATGCACGCACACACCTTTTCATATCCAACATTCATAACAAAGCTTCACTTTATGTTTTATTCCAGCTTTTTGCCACAAAGCTTTCATACTAAGTTCACATGGAACACAAATTTGGTCATACCCCAATCTATACCTTTTGGGAATAATCCTAACCAAATTCTTAAGGGCAATCTGTCAACTTCCTACCTGCATTTATAGTGCCATTTGCAACTTGAAGTTGGACCTTTTAAAGCAACAGTGAGGTTCACAATCTTTAAACATTGGTTAAACATTAATTTAATTCCCCTGAGATTGCTTTTTTAGATAAGCATCTAACATTTTCCTTGGAGCTGAATTTTGGAAGGTAGGCTCCAATTGTATGGCTTCTCTGCAGGGTTGGTATTTGGGTTAGTGAGCACTAGAACTAATATTAAGCAAAGAATAAGAGTTATAGGCCACCAGGTTGGATGTGTCACCAGGTTACTTTAATTTGGATAGAAAATAATTTTCCCTGAATCTAGCAGATCATGTGTTCCCTAAAACAATTCCCAATTATAAAGGAATCTTTAGGCTGGCAAGGCCAAGGCAGTTCAACATACCAGTCACACTATTCCTCTTGAGGTACACATTATGTACAGCACAGAAAAGGAGTAATAAATAGTAAGCAAAGGAAATTAAAGGCAAACTGTAAGAAAAAGGAAACATAGTTAAATCTAGTTTACACCAAAAATTCACTATCCTGATCCAAACTTTCTATCCTTGCTTCCAGCACATCCAGCACAATCCTTCATGCATTGCCTTGTGTTCTTTAAACTCCTCTCAGATCTCTTTCTGAGCATCTTATGAACTTTATCCAACCATGACTTCTTTGATCTTCCTTTTCCTTGACCTAATCACTTATCCTTCTTCTATTTGTTTTGCAATTCAATCCTCTTTCATTTTCTCTGTATGGCGAAACTATTTCTAAGTACTTCTTTTATACTGGTCATGCAGTTTTGTATTCAGTCTGCATGTATTTAGCACCCATTCTTGCTTGACCATGATGCTTTTGTAACAAATATCTCTTAATCCATCACATTCCTATTATTTTTATGTTTCTCCTGATACACACCTTCTGCCAGAGTACAGTGATTCATCTACTTGTTGTTTCTTCTTTTCTTCCACCCTTTTCCTTCCTTCCTTCCTTCCTTCCTTCCTTCCTTCCTTCCTTCCTTCCTTCCTTCCTTCCTTCCTTCCTCCCTCCCTCCCTCCCTCCCTTCCCTCCCCTCCCCTCCCCTTTCCTTTCCTTTCCTTTCCCTTTTTCCCAGTAAAATCTCAATAACCATAAATTGCATGTACGCATGCCAGCGCTCCTATTGCTAACATCCTGGCACCAGTGCCTTAGGGAAGAGCTAGATCATCATGACATTCCTAAAGGCCAATAGAGTTGGGACCATCCATATCCTGGAGGGAGGGAGAGGATATTCAGTAGAGTAGGTACCATGACAGAAAGGCTCAGAGACCTGGGACCCACCATGTGACATTGCTTCACCAAGGGTCCCTAGAACAAGCCCACTCTGTCAGATTTGGTAGGATGGGTGTAAACCACCAGGGAACGATGATTCCACAAGTAACCCAGCCCCATGCCATGTAGAACTTTAAATATGACAACTAGCACCTTAAACTGTAACCAGAAGACAACAGTAGGGCAGTGCAGCTCAGTTAGCAGTGGTGTTATGTGGGTAAACTGTAGTGTGCCCGAAATTGCACATGCTGCTGCATTCTAAACCAGCAATTGATAAAGGAAACTCACATGATCTAGGGGTCATAAAACCCACAGCAACTCAGTCTTGTGAGGTTTAAACACCAAGCTCGTTTTTGCTCATTGACACCTAAAGAGTCTCCAGGTACTGGGACAGTACCTTGACAGTATCACTTGAACAACCTGGGGCAGAGATATACAACTGAGTATTATCAGCATATTGATGATACTTAACTCCATGCTGAGAGATTATCGCACCCAGAGGTTTCATACGTATCTTATATTGGAGCAGGAAGAGAGTTGAGCCCCACGGCAGCCCACAAAAAAGGGGCCTAGGGCTAGATCTCTCCTCACTACCACCACCATTGATTGGAACTGGCCACAGAAGAAAGACGAAAACCATTGAAGAACAGCATCTCTGCTCCCAGCCAGCCCAGAATCATGCCAGGATCAATGGTGTCAAAAGCTACCAAGAGATCAAGGACAGCCAGGATCGGTGCACTACTTCATCCCAGGCCTGCCAGAGGTCATCTACAAGCTTCTAAGCAACTTAGAAACAATCACTTCATTTTCTCTGGCATTCACAACTATTGTACCCTAATCACTGATAGATTGTGTGTTAGATCCATACTTCTTGTTGCATTATACAGGCTTTCAAGATTTGCTGCATGACATTATATGCATCAAAAAGTATACACACATTTGTGGCCCCAACCAACATAGTTCTAATATCACTACCAACATTAATTATACACATATCCACCAATAGATTAAATCAAAGGGATCATTAACATCCTCAGCTTACTCCTTGCTCAGGTTTGAAGCATCCCATATGCATGCTTTACATCCATCATATATTACACTTATCACATCCAACAAACAACCTTCAACTCCATATTCAGAGCATTGCATAATTCAAGCTTAATTCATTGCGTAACTCAAGCTAAAACAAGAAATGTGCAATGAACTTTCTCATATAAATTTACAGTATTTCTACCTCACTGTCTGAACAGCAGAAGCCTTTAGACTGCACTGCACTTCCCAAATTTTGCTGATAATCACCTCTTGTATTGAAATACTTTCACAGGCACCATTTTAAACTAATGCTAATGTACTCATGATTTTTGCACTCACTCTTACTTCCTTTCATTTTGTATAAGAGATGAATAAAGCCTTGTTCTAAACCCTCAGACACAGAAGCAGTTTTCACATAAACTTTAAACAAATAGCACAGTTGTTCCACAAACAAACCACATCCATATTCTATATTATCTCATTATACTGTGCATAACTGCAGCAACTGTTTGCTTTGACACTGACATTTATGACATTTATTTCAATTACACTCCAACATGTCACTGTTATTCCCATACAAATCTCTAAAATACTCCTTACAGCATTCTCTCACTTCAGTTTAATGCCATTCCTATGCTGCAGGATCCTTGCTTAGCTCTCTTCAACTATTTCCAAAACAGTATTTTTATTTCCATCAAAATTGTTTTGCATTTTCTCTGCCTCTTTACCATTCTTTGTTCTCTTTGACTATATTCTTTGGGATTATCTTTTTCTCCCTATACACATTCCCTGTGCAATACCTCATTGTTTTTTCAGCATTCTCTTCTATGTTTTTTTTTTCTTTCCTTATCCACATTCTCTTTCACATCATTCTCCAAGAGTTCTTTTCCATATTATTAGCATAATTTGATGCATTTCTGTTGCACACTGTAGCATAATTGTTTTCACTCTGTTCCAAACAGCTTTCACTTTTTCTTCCCTTACCTCTTCTTTCCATTCCTTCTTTTGGAGAACACTCAGTCCTGTTTGGAAACAATATGAACATTTTGTACATTAAGAGTATTGTACCTTGCAACTTTGGGGGAGTCAAATCAACAGAACATGTCCTTTTGTGGAGTGAACTTTTAAAAGAAAGTGGAACTCTCTCATTGCCTCAAATACAGTACAAAGATGTGTTACATTTTATTTTTCAGTTCAAATTTGTATATTTATCTGCATGTCCAAATATAGAGTACTGGGTTGTAGGTTCAAAGGAGGAGAAGGAGAAGAAGAAAAAAGGAATATCATTCTCAATAAGCATAAGGCAGCATGCCTAATTTCTTTTCACTATGGACCTGAAATATATTATTTTGTGATTTTAGGTTTGGATTTATTTTTGGCTAATTTATACAGTCCTGAGTATACAGTTTGCATATGACTTGATCATTAGTAAAATAAAGTGAAAACTACCTTTTCTTCAGATGTATTTCCAGGAAATAAGTAAAGAAATAACTTCTCATCTCCCCAACATGGATATCTGACCAGAGAAAGACAGGTACTTGCAGACCCAGTTCATTGCTACTGTCTTCTCTGTGGCAGTCTATTTCAATGGCTCTTAAAATTTGCTTCCATAGAAATTTTGGTAGATTTCTTTCCTAAATGTAGGACATCTAAGAGATCACTGATGAAAAATGAGCTTCCTCTCTTCCTTTAAGTATTAGCTTTTGAAACAGAGATTATTCTATAGATCCAAGAGACAAGTGGGTTCAGCCTTATAGTTCAACTCTTCCTTTATTTTTATTTTTTTAAGTGAGAAATGTCTTCCTTTCAAAGAAGAATCCCCTCCCCTCACAGGCATATATTTTGTTTGAATTGTAACAAGTACTATCACACAAATTCTAAGCATACACTATCTCACTGGAAAAAACCAATGAAAAGATTATTCATTTAAATAATCATTGAACAATATGGAGGTGTTAATATGGTAATAAAAGGGTGATAAATTTGAACCATGGCTCTGTGTTATAAGTTAAGTCATAACATTAATTACTTGAACACTTTACATGGTTATATCTCTGCAGATGACTAATGAGTGTTCAATTACTTTGCCCTTCGAAAGTATTGAGAAAAGACATAATAATGTTTTTCTACTTCAGATGCTCACCTGCAGAGCCTCTAGGGATGTATAAAGTATAAAGTATCTATTGTTTTGATGTCTTTGCAATGTGTCACAATAAGTAGTAAGGGATTCATTCATTAACCAAGAATATTATCTCTCCATCAAAATGTTGGATTCCTTATCATAATGAGTGAGGCACACTAGTATTTTAGAGGATGGACTTAAATTTCTCTGTTGCCAGATTGCTTAAGTCTAAGTCTTAGGAACATATTTTACATGCAATGCAACTAACTGATTTTAATTGGAATGTCTGCTTCTTCAGGATGTCCCAAAATAGCAAGAGCCTGTTGCACATAAAATATCTTCTGCAGCTAGATGTAAAATAAATAAATAAATAAATTCCAAACTCTCCCATCACTGTGTATGCAATCTGAAACTGGGTTATAACTGTGGCATGCAAAAGATTTTCAGTTTGAAATATTTCTAGCTCAGAATGCCTGTTTTAAGTTGGAAACAAGTAATCTGATCTCAGTGGGAGTGTTCAAGTGCTATCCTGACCACTCTGAACTATTTTGAACTCAAGTGTTTCAAATGCTAAACGTTTTGCATACTTGGAGGGCCACAAGTCTTATTTTCTCTTCTTTCTTTCTTTCTTTCTTTCTTTCTTTCTTTCTTTCTTTCTTTCTTTCTTTTTTGGCTTATGATTGCAATTTTATTACCTTTAGGATTAGAGTAGGTAAAGACAAAGAGCTAATGTGTTAGGGACAAGGCCAATCCAAATCGACTGATTTCAGCCTCTGAAAATAAATGACACTAAAGCTTGTTTAACATCAGCTAGCTCACAACAATTAATTACATTTAATCTGTATTAGGCAACTGAAAACTAATTGCATGCATAGCAGATATACTCATAGAACTCTTTAAAAAAAAAGTGAAAGACATTCAATGAATATCACCAATATGTCCTCTGAAGTTAATTATAATGTCATAAAATCAAAATTTAATATTTTATTTGGTGTCTTATGGAATCTAGTATGACAGACAAGTCCCCTAGGGAATGAAATCTTTCCTATGACCCTCTATGAACAATGATTTACAAAAAAAATCAGGCAAACTGTAGAAAACTATGCAAAATACTTTTAGCGAGGTATTTATTTATACTAAACATGAATGAAATCTAAATTTATAGTAAAAATAGTTCACTAGTACATATATATTTAAAGACTGAACCATTGAAGAATAATGTGTCCCCTGTACTTTAAAAAACATTTTAATAAACATCTGAAACATTTTCTATCCAACCTTTAGCATTCCCAGCTACATGCCTCATGTTAGAATCAAAACACTTGTTAGATATAATGATTGTACTGAATTTGAATGTTTTATTTTTGATTGTATTGGAGAGGCAATCAAAATTGGGATCACAATAGTGGAAAAAATAACTTTTTCCTCTATCATACCTTCATCAAATGTTTTCCAGCTTTCCTAAAGCTGATATTTGCATTGGCATTACTAAGCTTATCTACTGGTCAGAGAAAATATAGATTTTCAAAGCAATATTCTGCATAGGATTGGAGTCCAAAGGAGATTGATTGGAATATTAAAAAAAAATACAACATAATCATCATCAACAACAAATTGTTAGCCAATATAGAGCAAGTTGAAAAACATCTCTTATAGTGGTAACTGCAAGCAGTATCCTCTTCCAGAAAATGGCCACAACTAAGCACACACTCCTGTGTGTGTGTGTGTGTGTGTGTGTGTGTGTGTACAGACCCTAACAGCTTCCAAACACTAGGTCAGGACCTTGACCACATCTCCTGCCCAGTCCAGGGCTGAGATGAATAACTGAGTACCATTAGCTAATTAATGATACTTTATACCATATCAGCAGATTAACCCTAAAACAGACTTTGGTCACCTTCAAAGAAACTGAGTCTACTGGTCAGTTAACAGCACCTGTACATAGAATAGATCCACCAGTATGGAATCAACAGAACTGCTAACTAAATTAGGGAAATCCCCAAGCGCCCACCAAAATCCATCTAGAACTACAAACCATCTGGGGTGAACAATTCAAATTAGCTTGTTTATCCCACAGATGTTGCAAATGGGAATTAATCTCACCTAAACACAGCAAAGGGCTAGATGTTATGTCTGCCACATCTTGATCAACACACAAAACAAGGTTCATCATTTGGCTATCTACGTTTGTTGAGACCAAGATTATCTGGGGCAAGTCAATGGCCGCCATGGAGGCCAATATCTGTTAGCTTTTCATAAGTACATGATTACCTATCAGTTGTAGTCAATATATGTATTTTTATAAACAGTAAAAAATATATATATATAATTTCTGTTGCTGCTTAATTAAAATAGTATATGTTTGGATTGAATTACATCACTCCAGGCTTTGGAATAACTTCAGAATGTTATATAAACTAATGAAAGAATTAAGAGAAAAGATATGCTTGAAGAGGTTTGATGTTGTCAAACTACAAAGCATGGTATATAATTAGTGGTGTCATGAATATCCATGATTTTAATTTCATTTTTTTTAAAAAAAGCTAATTTCATAGTTGCATAAATTGCTATTATTAAATATGGAATGATGCCCAATATACACATCAGTGCACAAATTTAATTTTTAAAAGCATGAATGAAAAAAGTGTACTCATTCTTGTGTACGTATCTCCTAATAAATGCAATTTGTAAACATTTTCCCCAATAAATGCAGTTTTCCCAAGTATTCTTGCCTCATAGGAAGATTCCTCTGTTCATATTTCTCCAGATTTATGCAGGTTTGCATTTGTTTTTCTATAAGACCTATATTTTTGTATACTATTTTGAATTGCCAACCTGGGACACCCACTTAAGATGGCAACGGTGACAGTTCTTTAATATGCTCCTGATTTTCTATTCATTATAGTTATTTTATCTAGTTTTAATGAAGAAGTTTCAGCATTTTTCTTTGTTTTATTCAATTTCTTATCTCCCTTTTATTTTTATTTTATTTTATTATTTTTAGTAATTAGAAATAAGATTTTCTGGTATCTTAGAGTATAGTACACAATTTTAAATGATAATGGAGGATGAGAAATTATAAAGCAGAGACAAAAAAAGAAACTGAAAAGAAAGATCAAAGGGAAGCACAAGCCAGAGATTCAGCAGAGAGGAAATCCCAAACAAGACAAGGCTGCAATAGCTTCTAGGCAGGCAAAGACAAAGGACTTATTCCAGCTTAAGGACACAGCATGTATGTCTCCTTCTCCTTCTCTCCTTGAAACTTCTGTTAATAATTCCTATTCCTCATTAGACCGGAAAGTGGATGCTTGCTCCTCCTCTGAAGATGAGGAGCAATCCTCTTCTTCAATGAGGAGCAATGATAATAGGAGATAGAGGGGAGGATGCTGTCTATACTAGGTGTAATTTAAATGCAAACCTTGGGTTTGGTTGCTAAGAATTGCCTTTTAACAGCTCAAATAACAGTTTATTTTATTTTATTTTATTTTATTTTATTTTATTTTATTTTATTTTATTTTATTTTATTTTATTTTATTTTATTTTATTTTATTTTATTTTATTTTATTTTATTTTATTTTATTTTATTTTATTTATATAGCTGCCCATCTCATGGGAAGTAACTCTGGGTGGTGTACAATAATCAACAATTTTACCTTCTTCTCACTTTTACAACTCTTTTTATTTATCAATTCTGTTTGATCTTTTATTTTCATATCTTTTATTAACATCTTTGTCTTCTGTTTATTCAACTTGAAACCTGCTAATGCACCAAATTCTTTTAATTTGCCCATTAATGTTTCAATTCCCTTTAAAGGATCTTCCAGAGCCAACATCAAGTCATCTGCAAAAGCCCTTAACTTATAAGTTTATTTTTTAATCTTTACTCCCACAATTCTCTCATCTTGTCTTATGTCTCTATTTGGTATTTCAGGAACTTAAATAAACAAGAGAGGAGACAGTGGGCATCCCTGTTTGTTCTTTTTTGTATCTCATAGGGTTAACAATTTTTTTTGCTTTCTGTGAAGTATAAATTGATCCTACCCATTTTATAACGTTGTCTCCAAAATTCTTATCTTCCAAAACCTTGAACAAGAAAGCCCAGTTCAAATTGTCAAAGGCCTTCTCTGCATCTAAGAAAATCAATGCAGCTTGTTTTTCGTTATATTGCTCCAAATATTCCAAAATATCCAACACATTTCTAACATTATCCTTCAATATCTTTCAGGTAAAAACCCACACTGATCCTCATGAATAAATTCTTCCAAAATTATTTTCAGTCTATCAGCTAGAATTGTTATGAACAACTTTTAGTTATTATTCGATAATGGTATCAGCCTATAGTTTCTTGGTAAAGTCAAATCTTGTCCCTCTTTAGGTAGTAGTGCTATATTGGTCTCTTTCCAGATAGATAGATAGATAGATAGATAGATAGATAGATAGATAGATAGATAGATAGATAGATAATTGATTTAGTCTTTTGACCATATCAAATATGATTTTTTTTAAAAAAAAGCCATTATAAACATATACTACATGTAAAAACAAATGGATACAAATAAACCTGTAATGCAAACTCATATCAATCCATCACCCCTACAGTCAACTCCAATCTGATCTAGGTAATCTGTCCTCTTTAAGATTGCCTTTGATATGAAGAGCACAGTCTTGCTGGTAATGAGCTGGTTCTTACCCTGCAAAAAATAAGAAAGTTTCTGCCGGCTGCTCCAGTATTTTTTCTTTTAAAAATATAAATCTAAGTGGCCAGTCCTTTCTACAGAGTATAATTTGCAGTCAAATAAGATATGTGCATTATCTTCAACAGCTGGGGCACCACAAATACATATTCTTTCTTTGTGTGGAACTCCTTGGAACCTCCCAAATTGTACCATAGAATCGAATTGGTTGAAACGAGCTCTAGTAAAAGCTCTTCTGAGATACTGGGGCAAAAAATTGTTAAATACTTTTCTAATTGAAAGACTGATTTGTGTTGGGCCAGCCACTTCAAGGACTTGACAGGTTTTAGGGATGCTACTCTATATCCTCTTAGGCAGCCACATCCAAACCCCTTAGTTTCTTGTTAAAGTCAATTCTTGTCCCTCTTTAGGTAGTAGTGCTATATTGGTCTCTTTCCAACTCTCTTGCATCTTTCCTCCCTGTAAAATAGAAATTTATCATGTTTTGTAAAGCTTCATTCTCAAAACATTTATCATAAAAACCTGATAATCCATCCGGTCCAGGCATCTTTCCTGGTTTAATCTTTTTTATAGCTTCAGAAACTTCCCTTATTGCTACAGGCCCACTCATAATCTGTCTAGGTGGGTTATAACTAACTCAGAGATGAGTCAGAATAAAAGGTTGATATGGTCCAAAGTAGATAACGAGGCAATACTGAATGGCCTCAAATCAGAGAATGCTGTCAGTTCGACCTTAACAGTCCAGTCACCCATGGTGGACTGGCAGTCTCCAATGCATTCACAAATTTGTGCCACATGTTGAAGAAACTCCTAATAACTAAATCCTCCTCCAAAGGTTTCCTTATACGAAGATCTCCCTGGTTTGACAATAAATGGTGTTTGATGAAAAAGAAATTGAAGGCAGCAATGAGACTTGCTCAGAGGCATTCCTCTGAACATATACCAGCTAAGATGCTGTCTCTAAGGAGATAATATAAAAAACTCATTAAATCAAAGAAAAAAAAAGTTATGCTACTTCAGTTTGGTCAGCACTTGAGCTGTCAGCAAAAAATCATAAATCAGCTATATTTTGGTACTCTGTACCTGGAATCCTGGAAGAATGGAGATGTGCATTTGACACTCCAATGTCTGCTGAGGATTGGGAAAATGAGTATCATCACTCATTCACCTTCCAGAACCTGTTGAGAAGCAGTTCCTAAGTTGTGATTTACCACCTACTGAAGCTTCACCCCTTTGGCCACCAGTATTAGAAAATGAGATCAAATCTATTATAAAAGTCTTGAAGAGCAATAAAGCTCCTGGTGAAGACTTTCTACTGGCCAAGCTATTCAAAAAAATACCCCAACTTGTGGGCCCCTCTATTGGCAGATTTATTCACACATATAAATAATGCCTGTCATATCCCAGTTGGGTGGAAGATGGTAATAGTAGTTCCTATATACAAAAAAAAAAAAAAAAAGAATAAAAAGGACCCTACCAATTACAGGTCCAATAGATTTAATTGATTAGTCTAATAGATTTAAAATATATTCCAGCTTCCTTGACTGGAGATGAGAGCTGGATAGATGAAAAGTGCAGTCTAACAGAAGAACCTTCAGCAAAGGATTGTTACCTTGTCGTGGTGCTGGAGCTTGAGCACCTCAATGATGCCATGAGCTAAACCGTGAAGGGCCACCCAAGACGGGAAGGTCATGACAGAGAGGTCAGACTAAATGCGATCCCTGGGAAGGTAATGGCAACCCACCCCAGTATTCTTGCCGTGAAAACTCAATGGATCAGTACAACCAGAGATATGTCGGTATACCATCGGAAGATGAGACCCCCAGGTCGGAAGATGGTCAAAATGCTACTGGGGAGGAACAGAGGATGAGCTCAACTAGCCCCAGACGTGATGACGCAGCTAGCTCAAAGCCGAAAGGACGGCTAGCGGCCGACGGTGCTGGTGGTGAACGGCGAATCCGATGTTCTAAGGATCAACACACCATTGGAACCTGGAATGTAAGATCTATGAGCCAGGGCAAATTGGATGTGGTTATTGGTGAGATGTCAAGATTAAAGATAGACATTTTGGGTGTCAGTGAACTGAAATGGACTGGAATGGGCCACTTCACATCAAATGACCACCAGATCTACTACTGTGGACAAGAGGACCACAGAAGAAATGGAGTAGCCTTCATAATTAATAGTAAAGTGGCTAAAGCAGTGCTTGGATACAACCCAAAAAACGACAGAATGATCTCAATTCGAATTCAGGGCAAGCCATCTAACATCACAGTGATCCAAATATACGCCCCAACCACAAATGCTGAAGAAGCTGAAGTAGAGCAGTTCTATGAGGATCTGCAGCACCTACTGGACAACACGCCTAAAAGAGATGTTATTTTCATCACAGGAGACTGGAATGCTAAGGTGGGCAGTCAAATGACACCTCGAATTACAGGTAAGTATGGCCTGGGAGAACAAAATGAAGCAGGACATAGGATGATAGAATTTTGCCAAGACAACTCACTCTGCATAACAAACACTCTCTTCCAACAACCTAAGAGACGGCTTTATACATGGACTTCACCAGATGGACAACACCGAAATCAGATTGATTACATCCTTTGCAGCCAAAGGTGGCGGACATCTGTACAGTCAGTAAAAACAAGGCCTGGAGCTGACTGTAGTTCAGATCACGAACTTCTTCTTGCACAATTTAGGATCAGACTAAAGAGATTAGGGAAGACCCACAGATCAGCTAGATATGAGCTCACTAATATTCCTAAGGAATATGCAGTGGAGGTGAAGAATAGATTTAAGGGACTGGACTTAGTAGATAGGGTCCCGGAAGAACTCTGGACAGAAGTTTGCAGCATTGTTCAGGAGGCGGCAACAAAATACATCCCAAAGAAAGAGAAAACCAAGAAGGCAAAATGGCTGTCTGCTGAGACACTAGAAGTAGCCCAAGAAAGAAGGCAAGCAAAAGGCAACAGTGACAGGGGGAGATATGCCCAATTAAATGCAAAATTCCAGAGGTTAGCCAGAAGAGACAAGGAATTATTTTTAAACAAGCAATGCACGGAAGTGGAAGAAGACAATAGAATAGGAAGGACAAGAGACCTCTTCCAGAAAATTAGAAACATTGGAGGTAAATTCCAGGCCAAAATGGGTATGATCAAAAACAAAGATGGCAAGGACCTAACAGAAGCAGAAGAGATCAAGAAAAGGTGGCAAGAATATACAGAAGACCTGTATAGGAAGGATAACAATATCGGGGATAGCTTTGACGGTGTGGTCAGTGAGCTAGAGCCAGACATCCTGAAGAGTGAGGTTGAGTGGGCCTTAAGAAGCATTGCTAATAACAAGGCAGCAGGAGATGACGGCATCCCAGCTGAACTGTTCAAAATCTTGCAAGATGATGCTGTCAAGGTAATGCATGCTATATGCCAGCAAATTTGGAAAACACAAGAATGGCCATCAGATTGGAAAAAATCAACTTATATCCCCATACCAAAAAAGGGAAACACTAAAGAATGTTCAAACTATCGAACAGTGGCACTCATTTCACATGCCAGTAAGGTAATGCTCAAGATCCTGCAAGGTAGACTTCAGCAGTTCATGGAGCGAGAATTGCCAGATGTACAAGCTGGGTTTAGAAAAGGCAGAGGAACTAGAGACCAAATTGCCAATATCCGCTGGATAATGGAAAAAGCCAGGGAGTTTCAGAAAAACATCTATTTCTGTTTTATTGACTATTCTAAAGCCTTTGACTGTGTGGACCATAACAAATTGTGGCAAGTTCTTAGTGGTATGGGGATACCAAGTCATCTTGTATGCCTCCTGAAGAATCTGTATAACGACCAAGTAGCAACAGTAAGAACAGACCACGGAACAACGGACTGGTTTAAGATTGGGAAAGGAGTACGGCAGGGCTGTATACTCTCACCCTACCTATTCAACTTGTATGCAGAACACATCATGCGACAAGCTGGGCTTGAGGAATCCAAGGCTGGAGTTAAAATCTCTGGAAGAAACATTAACAATCTCAGATATGCAGATGATACCACTTTGATGGCTGAAAGTGAAGAGGAACTGAGGAGCCTTATGATGAAGGTGAAAGAAGAAAGTGCAAAAGCTGGTTTGCAGCTAAACCTCAAAAAAACCAAGATTATGGCAACCAGCTTGATTGATAACTGGCAAATAGAGGGAGAAAATGTAGAAGCAGTGAAAGACTTTGTATTCCTAGGTGCAAAGATTACTGCAGATGCTGACTGCAGTCAGGAAATCAGAAGACGCTTAATCCTTGGGAGAAGAGCAATGACAAATCTCGATAAAATAGTTAAGAGCAGAGACATCACACTGACAACAAAGGCCCGCATAGTTAAAACAATGGTGTTCCCTGTAGTAACATACGGCTGCGAGAGCTGGACCATAAGGAAGGCTGAGCGAAGGAAGATCGATGCTTTTGAACTGTGGTGTTGGAGGAAAATTCTGAGAGTGCCTTGGACTGCAAGAAGATCCAACCAGTCCATCCTCCAGGAAATAAAGCCAGACTGCTCACTTGAGGGAATGATATTAAAGGCAAAACTGAAATACTTTGGCCACATAATGAGAAGACAAGACAGCCTGGAGAAGATGCTGATGCTAGGGAGAGTGGAAGGCAAAAGGAAGAGGGGCCGACCAAGGGCAAGATGGATGGATGATATTCTAGAGGTGACGGACTCGTCCCTGGGGGAGCTGGGGGTGTTGACGACCGACAGGAAGCTCTGGCGTGGGCTGGTCCATGAAGTCACGAAGAGTCGGAAGCGACTAAACGAATAACAACAACAACAGAAGAACAAGCTGGCTTCAGACAGAGTCAATCCACTATTGACAATTGCTTTGTCTTGAACCATCTAATTACAAAATATGTCAGTAAGGAGAAATATCTGTTTGCTGCTTTTATAGACTTTAGTGCAGCATTTGATACAGTAAACAGAAAAATATTGTGGAAGAAATTGACTGTCCTCAATATGGAACCCAGACTGCTGGCACTGATCAAAGCCCTTTAGACAAACACATGCCTGAGAGTGCTGTTTGGGGTTAATGGAGCTATGACAAGTAGGATCGATAAACACAAAGGGGTACACCACAGCAATTCAGTCTATGCATTAACAACTTACCAGGACTGATGAAGGATCCCGAAGCACATATGCCTAAGGCATTGCAACATCTTCCTATAAGACAACAATATGTTTTTACTGTCATATTTGTAAGTTGGGTTGAGTAGGCTGTTGGACTTGGCTCCTACTGTCATAATAATTCTCTGATTATTAATAAATCAAAATTTTAAAAAATCATGTTTTTGGAAAATGATGCCATAGCCATAGATGGCTATTAGATCGTGAGCCAATAGAACAGGTTAACATCTTTCCTTATCTAGTCCTCTCTGAGACTGAATCTTGGCTGCCTCATCATCAAAGGAACTCACTCAGAGCAAGGGTACATACAAATTTACTGCTCAAATTAATAAATCACAGCTATCCGGGTTCCTTAGCCCCAGTTATTAATATATATATCCAAGGCTATATGGATCTAAAGTTTGGGGCTTAAAACACATACCATTATTAGAACAAACATGATCACATAATATGAGAAGTGTCTTGGGTGTGGATAAAAGGACCTCAGCTGCTGCAGGTAGCACTGAATTGGGAATTTATACAATTTGTTATTTGTCTAAAATCAGGGCATAGAATTACTGGTGCAAAATCAGTGCTATGGAAACTGACAGATTCCCAAAACTGTGTCTATTGGAACAGACAAAATCTCAATTACAGACTTCTTGGATTGTACAACTGACAAATTATATCAGGAGCTGTGGTCTCCCTATTTCTTGTCCAAGTATCTCTGGAAAAGAAGTTAAAAAGATTGCTGAACAAAGAATTTTGGATATTGAAGCTCAGAGAGATATAGCCATCCTTAATCAGGCTGGCACATTGAACTGGATAAGCTGCTATAAACATACCTTCTAAGTTGTCAAGTATTTAAACACAGAAATACCCAAACACCTTAGGGGAATATTTACTCGAGCAAGATTTGAGCAGCTGGACACAATGGTTAAATATAGAAGGTTTAACCTAGTCCCTTATAATGAATGTACTTGTATTTGTGGAGCCCCAGAGATGGAAGACAGAACACATATATTGTCCAAATGTCAATTGAATAAGAAAGAGAAAGACCACTATCTTGGACCGCATTAGACAAACAGCCTATTGGGATCCTTATATTAAAACAACATATTTCATGTGCAGTCAGAATCCAAAAATTACATATAATACGGCCCTTTATTTGAACAAAACAGTACAGTTGAGAACCACATATGTGATTTTGACAGGGGTAAATTGTAGGGGTGACATGGAAATATGATTTGCATTTTCTTTTACTTATTTTTTTTATTCTATTTTTAACACATGGTCTTATTACTGTTCTGTGTTTTATATGTTGTATTCTGTTATGGCCTAATGGCTAATCAATTACATATTACCAATATTACCTGACTGAAAAATTCTGAAAAAATCAGATTTTAATAGATAAGTGCAAATTAATTTACATTAAATTTGTGGAATAAATGTGAATATGTATATATGTACTGTATGTATGTATGTATGTATGTATGTATGGAGAGACAGAGAGAGAGAGAGAGAGAGAGGGGAATGGAATCTAAAATTTATTAATAGGAAATCAAATTAACCAATTAAATCAGTTAATGAACAGAGTACAGAAAACAGAGATTTCTAAAATGGTTACATTTATCTTCTACAGTAAATGCACTGTTTTTTTAAATGATGGAATATATAAGAACAAGTATAATTCAAGGGGGGGGATTGAGTTTATGACAGCATGCCCAATTCTATGCAATCATCATCATCATCATCATCATCATCATCATCATCATCATCATCATCTCCTCATTGGGAGAAGCTATTCCGCATTATGACCATTATAATCCCAAATCAACTAATTAATCTCATGAATAAAGGCTATTTTACAACTAATTTTGCCTAGTTATAGAAATTTAGAATAAATAGAATACAAAAGGAATTGTATTTTTTTAAAAAAAAATGCTTGAAAAGCAAAATACTGTCTCTTGAACATTCTGCTCTAATTTCAGAATTGGGTTGGCTTTGCTCTTTAAAAAGTTCATTATTCCTATCAAATTTGGACAGTCAAAAGTGTTTAAAAAGCTGAAGAGCTCATTATGAAGGTGCTGAAGACTAGCCAAAGTTTAAAAATACAGCATTTCCATGCTATGAAAGTACTGGATATTATATTAAATGTAGAGTTGGGGAAAAACCTAGGATTATCACTAGTGGAGTTGGGAGGGTAAGAGGAGGAAAGCAAAAGGATCTACTTCAGAAACTATCGTACAATATTCTTCCATGACCCCACTGAAAATATTTAACTGCTTTTATATGAGTTGTCTGCACATATTTATAAATTTAATTTTGGTGTCTTTTTGCCTACCTGTCAATGTTCCTGGAAAACATCGTCATGGGTTCCCATGCCATGGTGCTGACACGTGTTGCTGTATGGCAGGGGGCTGCTCCTGTTCCTTGTACCAGGCTGCAATGTGAGGAGTGAAAAATTAAGAATGCATGTTTAGGTTATCTCGCCTTGTCAAGGACCTTTCCTGCAGACTGGCAGGAGCTTTTAGGGGCACCTGTGGGCATGGAATTGTGCTGACTTTGGGGAGAGGGACTGGATGCCATTTGGGGTTTTATTGGGAGACATCCTGCACTTTTGCTATACTCAGCTTTGCTTGTGATCCTGCATACTATTCATTATTAAATTAGATATCCATGAAAGCCTCGTGTGAGTCTTCTAGTGATTAGGCATTCATTACACTACCTTGGATAATGATCATATATTCTAGCAAGTGGGTGCCATTGCTATAATGGTTAGTTGTTATTATTTATTATTTTGTCCCTTTGATTTTAATCTTATGTATGCCACCCAAAGTTAATACTGTGAGACAGTCAGCTATATAAATAATTGAAAAAAATAAAATAAAATAAATAATGGGGGAGGGGGGTGACCAGAAATGAGGGTACAGTTAGATACTGTACTGGTCTTTTTCAAACTGTACCTGAGAGAGGGAGATTTGTCAACAACTGCACCCATGTCATGGTGAATGCTACATTGGAATGCTTATGATTTAGATAAAATATGCAAGATGACCTTGTGAAGTAAAAGGTCGAAAAATGATGAAATTTTAACTGACAGGTAAAATCTGATGATGGTGTTCAGTAGAACTCCTTCTACAAACTGAGAACAAAAAGAAAAAGAAAAAGAAAAAACAAACAAACACTGGTGGACACATTTCAGCTTGCTCATCTCCTTTTGGAGCCTGAAATTACAAGTATAAATAACTGTACATCCAAATAAAACAAACAAGAAGTCTTTGGGGTTATGAGGAAAAGACAGTATATTGTGTTTTGAAGACAATTTCTACAGGTCTTCTATTTTCGTAATTTATACCCAGCCATATTTTATAGTCTCCGCAAAGTTGTAATTTCATCTTCCCCCACCCCCTGGGGGTTTCACGGGCTAGAACCCTTCTGTCTGATGGCCATTGCTGACTTTTCCCACTGGCTTCCTAAATACTTAAGAAATATTTGTAAATGTCAGCGTTCACCATGTTTCTGACATTTATAGCAACAGAATAAATTTTAAACTTGGCACTTCTAGCAAATGAATCATGTCAATAAGCATTCAATCTATATATAATAAATATAAACTTTGTCGAGAATCTTCTAAGAACTTCTATCACAACTTACAAAATGCCAGAAAATGACATTTGGGGAGATTTCTTCATAAAGTTTTTCCCTCCTCCCTCAGTAATACTATAAAAATGAACTGACAAATACCAAATCAGGATGTGTTAAGTACCATTTAAATGCTTCTGTTCTGAGAGTGAAACTTTTTCACAAGCAATTACCACTTACATACCGCTGGTAATTTTCAGTTTGCTTATAATTCTTCTAAATGTGATGACAGAATGTCTTCTGCGTTTAAAAAATTGAAAATACTAAAGGCACTATAGTAGTGACGTAGAGCAGGAGATATTGCTGTGTGTAGGTAATGTGTTATGTTTTATGGATATACTAGAAACTTCTGTCCAGGGACAAGATATAAATTATTTATTTAATATGAGCCTTAATATCTTATTTGGTTACTATAAATTGTTGCCATTGGATCTTAGCAATACATTTGAGTGGTCTGGATCTTGTGGTTTTAGGCTGTGTTCTAATTTATCTGTGTAGAATTTACTCATTTGGTAAATTTCAATTTGACAACATTCAGCACAAATAAAACAAGATCTAGGCAACCTGAAAGTTCTGCTTTTGGAAACCAGTGGTAGATTATATATTTTAAAAAGTATGAAACACTTCTGTAGCCATCTTAAAATGCTATTATTATTATTATTATCATTATTATTATTTTCAGTAATATTGGAATATTCAGTAAGAATTGCTTACAATCATCTTGCTGTCAGACGTAAAATTGAGGAATGGAAATATTAACTCACATGGCTGAGATTTATCCTTGGATTGTCATATTTTGATGTGTAATTATCAAGAATGTTAACATGAATTTAGAGTACTTAAAGAGTATCTGTTCCTCCTGGCTATATACAGAGAACGTGGAATTTATCAAGACATCAAAGATTATGAATCCTCTGAGAATATGGGAAAGATAAGTTGACCAAAAGAAATGACAGTAGAATATTGGAAAAATGCATCTATGCCTTGTCTGCAGCAGTAGAATATTGGCATGGGCTCTGTGATGAACATTTAAGCAGGGGTGTCTGTGGAGGGGATCAGAAAGCACAAGATGGCAGCCATGATTGTGAAATGGGAGGCCCACCTCTCCTTTACATGTGTTGCAACACACATAAAAAAGAAGTGGTTTTTTTTGCAGCCATCATCTTGAATTTTTGACCCTGCCCACTACAGTAGTCCTGTTGCAACAGAGAGACAAGGAAATGGAGTTTCAGACACTCTGATCTAATTTTCTGGATTTTTTTGTTTATGATACAAATGTACAGCCTCTTTAATTACAATTTCAGATTATATGTGGGAGACAGAGAAAGAGAACATTTGTAGAACACTAAAAGATTATTTATAATTTTTGGTGCTTGTTGCTGCTTGTATTATTTAATAAAGTCTTTATTATCTCTATGTGTATACAAACACTTTTTTCTGATTTGCCTTTTTTCGGGAAGCAAACATAATTGGTTGGAACCATTGCACCCATTTCATCTATTCTGACTCATAGGGCCATTGAGTCTAGAATTTTAGACTCCTCCATCATAAAGGAATTTGTGTCATTATTTATAATTATTAATGCACTAACAGGTGCATTGATACCTTATCAAATTATATTGGAAATTATAGACTTGCCCTGGACCACCAAGGAGCTTGTAGTCTAAAATTTCTCCTTTAGCTAAAAAGAAAATTCTGGATTGGGAATTAGCAATACGTTAAGGACCTATGTGCAAAATTCTAAGTTTGGAATCATGGTAAACGAATGCATGTGTCATGGAACAAGTTAATATATATCTGTCATCAACTTCTAAACAACTATTCAAGGATTGTATGGCACAGGAACACAATGTACTATGTGCCATGCTTCAACAAATAGAGAACTACTACTTCAAATGGGGAACAGTTTAAGTGAATTTTTAACAACCCTCACAAAGTACTTGTGGTTGTTGTTGTTTATTTGTTTAGTTGCTTCCGACTCTTCGTGACTTCATGGACCAGCCCACAACAGAGCTTCCTGTCGGTCGTCAACACCCTCAGCTCCCCCAGGGATGAGTCCGTCACCTCCAGAATATCATCCATCCACCCTTTCCCAGCTGAACTGTTCAAAATCTTGCAAGATGATGCTGTCAAGGTAATGCATGCTATATGCCAACAAATTTGGAAAAGACAAGAATGGCCATCAGATTGGAAAAAATCAACTTATATCCCCATACCAAAAAAGGGAAACACTAAAGAATGTTCAAACTATCGAACAGTGGCACTCATTTCACATGCCAGTAAGGTAATGCTCAAGATCCTGCAAGACTTCAGCAGTTCATGGAGTGAGAATTGCCAGATGTACAAGCTGGGTTTAGAAAAGGCAGAGGAACTAGGGACCAAATTGCCAATATCCGCTGGATAATGGAAAAAGCCAGGGAGTTTCAGAAAAGCATCTATTTCTGTTTTATTGACTATTCTAAAGCCTTTGACTGTGTGGACCATAACAAATTGTGGCAAGTTCTTAGTGGTATGGGGATACCAAGTCATCTTGTCTGCCTCCTGAAGAATCAGTATAACGACCAAGTAGCAACAGTAAGAACAGACCACGGAACAACGGACTGGTTTAAGATTGGGAAAGGAGTATGGCAGGGCTGTATACTCTCACCCTACCTATTCAACTTGTATGCAGAACACATCATGCAACAAGCTGGGCTTGAGGAATCCAAGGCTGGAGTTAAAATCTCTGGAAGAAACATTAACAATCTCAGATATGCAGATGATACCACTTTGATGGCTGAAAGCAAAGAGGAACTGAGGATCCTTATGATGAAGGTGAAAGAAGAAAGTGCAAAAGCTGGTTTGCAGCTAAACCTCAAAAAAACCAAGATTATGGCAACCAGCTTGATTGATAACTGGCAAATAGAGGGAGAAAATGTAGAAGCAGTGAAAGACTTTGTATTCCTAGGTGCAAAGATTACTGCAGATGCTGACTGCAGTCAGGAAATCAGAAGACGCTTAATCCTTGGGAGAAGAGCAATGACAAATCTCGATAAAATAGTTAAGAGCAGAGACATCACACTGACAACAAAGGCCCGCATAGTTAATGCAATGGTGTTCCCTGTAGTAACATATGGCTGCGAGAGCTGGACCATAAGGAAGGCTCAGAGAAGGAAGATCGATGCTTTTGAACTGTGGTGTTGGAGGAAAATTCTGAGAGTGCCTTGGACTGCAAAAAGATCCAACCAGTCCATCCTCCAGGAAATAAAGCCAGACTGCTCACTTGAGGGAATGATATTAAAGGCAAAACTGAAATACTTTGGCCACATAATGAGAAGACAGGACACCCTGGAGAAGATGCTGATGCTAGGGAGAGTGGAAGGCAAAAGGAAGAGGGGCTGACCAAAGGCAAGATGGATGGATGATATTCTAGAGGTGACGGACTCGTCCCTGGGGGAGCTGGGGGTGTTGACGACCGACAGGAAGCTCTGGCGTGAGCTGGTTCAAGAAGTCACGAAGAGACGGAAGCGACTAAACGAATAAACAACAACAAAACCTTGCCCTTGGTCGGCCCCTCTTCCTTTTGCCCTCCACTCTCCCTAGCATCAGCATCTTCTCCAGGGTGTCCTGTCTTCTCATTATGTGGCAAAGTATTTCAGTTTTGCCTTTAATATAATTCCCTCAAGTGAGCAGTCTGGCTTTATTTCCTGGAGGATGGACTGGTTTGATCTTCTTGCAGTCCAAGGCACTCTCAGAATTTCCCTCCAACACCACAGTTCAAAAGCATCAATCTTCCTTCTCTCAGCCGTCATTATGGTCCAGCTCTCGCAGCCATATGTTACTATGGGGAACACCATTGCTTTAACTATGCAGACCTTTGTTCTCAGTGTGATGTCTCTGCTCTTAACTATTTTATCGAGATTTGTCATTGCTCATCTCCCAAGGATTAAACGTCTTCTGATTTCCTGACTGCAGTCAGCATCTGCAGTAATCTTCGCACCTAGAAATAGAAAGTCTTTCACTGCTTCTACATTTTCTCCCTCTATTTGCCAGTTATCAATCAAGCCAGTTGCCATAAACTTGTTTTTTTTTTTTTTGAGGTTTAGCTGCAAGCCAGATTTTGCACTTTCTTCTTTCACCTTCATCATAAGGCTCCTCAGTTCATCTTCACTTTCAGCCATCAAAGTGGTAATCATCTGGATATCTGAGATGGTTAATGTTTCTTCCAGCAATTTTAACTCGAGCCTTGGATTCCAAAGCCCAGCATGTTGCATGATGTGTTCTGCGTACAACTTGGATAGGTAGGGTGAGAATATACAGCCCTGTGGTACTCCTTTCCCAATCTTAAACCAGCCTGTTGTTCCGTGGTCTGTTCTTACTGTTGCTACTTGGTCGTTATACAGATTCTTCAGGAGGCAGACAAGATGACTTGGTATCACCATACCACTAAGAACTTGCCACAATTTGTTATGGTCCATAGAGTCAAAGGCTTTAGAATAGTCATTAAAACAGAAATAGATGTTTTTCTGAAACTCCCTGGCTTTTTCCATTATCCAGCGGATATTGGCAATTTGGTCCCTAGTTCCTCTGCCTTTTCTAAACCCAGCTTGTACATCTGGCAATTCTCATTCCATGAATTGCTGAAGTCTACCTTGCAGGATCTTGAGCATTACCTTACTGGCATGTGAAATGAGTGCCACTGTTCGATAGTTTGAACATTCTTTAGCTTTTCCCTTTTTTGGTATGGGGATATAAGTTGATTTTTTCCAGTCTGATGGCCATTCTTGTGTTTTCCAAATTTGCTGGCATATAGCATGCATTACCTTGACAGCATCATCTTGCAAGATTTTGAACAGTTCAGCTGGGATGCCGTCGTCTCCTGCTGCCTTGTTATTAGCAATGCTTCTTAAGGCCCATTCAACCTCACTCTTCAGGATGTCTGGCTCTAGCTCACTGACCACACTGTCAAAGCTATCCCTCATATTGTTATCCTTCCTATACAGGTCTTCTGTATATTCTTGCCACCTTTTCTTGATCTCTTCTTCTTCTGTTAGGTCCTTGTCATCTTTGTTTTTGATCATACCCATTTTTGACTGGAATTTACCTCCGATGTTTCTAATTTTCTGGAAGAGGTCTCTTGTCCTTTCTATTCTATTGTCTTCTTCCACTTCCACACATTGTTTGTTTAAAAATAATTCCTTATCTTTTCTGGCTAACCTCTGAAATTTTGCATTTAATTGGGCATATCTTCCCCTATCACTGTTGCCTTTTGCTTTCCTTCTTTCTTGGGCTACTTCTAGTGTCTCAGCAGACAGCCATTTTGCCTCCTTGGTTTTCTCTTTCTTTGGGATGTATTTTGTTGCCGCCTCCTGAACAATGTTGCCAACTTCTGTCCAGAGTTCTTCCAGGACCCTATCTACTAAGTCCAGTCCCTTAAATCTATTCTTCGCCTTCTGTGCATATTCCTTAGGAATATTAGTGAGCTCATATCTAGCTGATCTGTGGGTCTTCCCTAATCTCTTTAGTGTGATCCTAAATTGTACAGTAAGAAGTTCATGATCTGAGCTACAGCCAGCTCCAGGTCTCGTGTTTACCGACTGTATAGAAGTCCGCCACCTTTGGCTGCAAAGGATGTAATCAATCTGATTTCGGTGTTGTCCATCTGGTGAAGTCCATGTATAAAGCCATCTCATAGGTTGTTGGAAGAGCGTGTTTTTCTGCAGAGTGCGTTGTCTTGGCAAAATTCTATCAGCCTATGTCCTGCTTTGTTTTGTTCTCCCAGGCCATGCTTACCTATAATTCCAGGTCTCATTTGACTGCCCACCTTAGCATTCCAGTCTCCTGTGATGAAAATAGCATCTATTTTAGGCCTGTTGTCCAGTAGGTGCTGCAGATCCTCATAGAACTGCTCTACTTCAGCTTCTTCAGCATGTGTGGTTGGGGTGTATATTTGGATTACTGTGATGTTAGATGGCTTGCCCTGAATTCGAATTGAGATCATTCTATCATTTTTTGGATTGTATCCAAGAACTGCTTTAGCCACTTTAAGATTAATTATGAAGGCTACTCCATTTCTTCTGTGGTCCTCTTGTCCACAGTAGTAGTTCTGGTGGTCATTGACATGAAGTGGCCCATTTCAGTCCATTTCAGTTCACTGACACCCAAAATATCTATCTTTAATCTTGACATCTCACCAATAAGCACATCCAATTTGCCCTGGCTCATAGATCTTACATTCCAGGTTCCAATTGCGTGTTGATCCTTAGAACATCGGATTCAACGTTCACTGCCAGCACCTTCGGCCGCTAGCCGTCCTTTCGGCTTTGAGCTAGCTGCGTCATCACGTCTGGGGTTTGTTGAACTCATCCTCTTTTCCTCCCCAGTAGCATTTTGACTGTCTTCCGACCTGGGGGTCTCATCTTTCAATGGTATACCGACATATCTCTGGTTGTACTGATCCATTTAGTTTTCATGGCAAGAATACTGGGGTGGGTTGCCATTACCTTCCCCATGGATCGCATTTAGTCTGACCTCTCTGTCATGACCTTCCTGTCTTGGGTGGCCCTTAACAGTTTAGCTCATGGCATCATTGAGGTGCTTAGGCTCCAGCACCACGACAAGGTATTGATTCTTTGCTGAAGTCCTTGTGGTACAACAGAGAAATTTAATTACTTTCCCTGCTCCTTAGCAAATGGGCATGGTCATTCTTTCTATTAGTCCAAACACAGACTTAAAAAGTGATTGAGAAATTAACATAGGCTAAAAGGGTTAACAGAAGGCACAATGGAAAAAGCAAGTCAGAGGTTGCCATATGCCAGGGACAGCATGGCTATTGTTGAAATTGATGGGCCGGGGGTCAAAACGCACTATTAGAGAGAAATAATCAAAAATACTGTATAACTCATAAGCTTTTAGTAATTATTTGCTCTACCAGCAGGAAAGCACAAAGTATACCCCTTCCCCTTTGACTACAGACAGAAAAATACTATGGAAACTTTTGATTGTTCATTTATAATAGACCAACACAAACTCAAAAAGGTTAGGCAACCTTGAGAACCTAGTGCAATAGGTTCTATCACTGCTGACTAGCTTAACCATTTGGCTACTGGATTCACAATTTCATATACAAATAGGCAGCTGTGGGATCTGACACTTCTGTCAAAATGAAAAACAACAACAGCAACAACAACAACAGAATCACACTGTAATGGCCCAAGTTCTTCCCCTTTCATGCATTTATGCAATGTCATGACTCATGTACAAAAGGAATGGTTCTTTCATCACTTCCCTCCCCTGATCCCATTGTAGATGCCTCTGACCATAGATTTAGAAGGAAAATAATTGGTTGTATACTTTATGACCTGAGATCCTTTATAGAAACTTCCCAAAGTGCTCTATATATATTTTTGACTACCATAATTTGCAGTTCATGCTTAACCACCTCTAGATCACTACATGGTTTTGGCTACAGCATTTTGTAAACATCCTAGGAAACTATAAATTTGATTACTTGCTGAAAACCATATATGTCCAACTTGGAACAAACATTTTTATTTTCATCAAGTATCTTTAACCAATTATAGTCAGTGAATAAATATTCAACCTCTTTGCCTCCTTTTCTTACAGAGAAGAAGAGGAGGAGGAGGAGGAGGAGGAGGAGGAGGAGGAGGAGGAAGGGAAGAAGAAGAAGAAGAAGAAGAAGTAGAAGAAGAAGAAGAAGAAGAAGAAGAAGAAGAAGAAGAAGAAGAAGAAGAAGAAGAAGAAGAAGAAGAAGAAGAAGAAGAAGAAGAGCAGGAGCAGGAGCAGGAGCAGGAGGAGGAGGAAAAACTAAATCCCTACCTTTGCATGTTCCAAGTTCAGGTCTCCTGGTCAGGTTCATTTTACTAATTTTCTTAATTTCCTGCCTGTTCTCATTTTAAATCTGCACAATATTTAAGTGTTAGGATTTCTGAAGAACAATGGTTCCCTCTTTTAAGTGGGGCAATACAGTCATACTGACTGTATTTGCATTTGATACCCTATTCTGCTGTGGACTTCATAGGAAGGGCATATTAGAGAGGATATGAATATTATCAAGATCCTGGACCTGTGTTAATATTTGCTTCTGTTGTTTCTTTGTTTGTTTCTTTTTTTACCAAAAAGAGTTCAGAACAGAAACATCAGAGCTCCTAGGTGATGCTGGAGAACATCACAGTTCAGGGAGAGATTTTCCATAGAGTCCAATGCTTTAATATACTGTAAAATACAGTTGTTAAATCAAGTAGAAAACACACAGTATTTTGGACCTCAGAGAGTGCACCATCTCTCCAGATTTCTTTTTTTCAGGCTTCTGCATGAAAAAACTTAATTGAGTAGATTCTTTAAAGCAGCAGCACCTGCTTCCATCTCAGGAACCCCTAGTATCTGAATTAGTCTTACAAGTCTTGCTCCCAGTTGCTAATTTGTCAGAGGTGTCCACAGGGAGGTCCAGAAAGTCACAGCCACCATCTTGATATTTTGACTCGCCCTGCAGAAGCCTCCTGGACTTACCCTTAAAATTTGAATGAACAGCAATGTTGCTCTTTCTCTTTAGCTTCTCCATACATGAGTATTCTTAAAGGTGATTGAAATTGTTTTTCCTAAAGTGCCTGACTCCTTTCCACTATGATAATGCTATACCCACCTCTTCTGCTATTTCCATCTGATACAGTATATGACCAGGACCTCCATTTTTCTGCTGATGCGCTCCAGAGAGTCCAGGCTGCAGTGTGTGTGATATTCCTCTGAGGATAGTTTTGCTGTCCATGTTAAGCATAAGCCTTCCCCTGCAGTAATCCCAAAGACTCCCCACCCCCACACACACACACTTCCTAGTTTTCAAAAGAAACCCAGCCTGCTCATACTTTACTTGTGTTGCAAAATCCTATGAATGCCCATTGGGAAACAAAGACCAGAAGGCCCGTTAGAGACAATGAATGCTTTCTAAAGGCCTGTATTTCTCTGCTCATAAAGGAGAATAATCCTGGAATGCACACTGAGAATGAATGACTAATATGCACATTCCAGCTGATCTGGAGCTGGTAGTCGTCAAGGTTTGGAGCAGGAGCCTTCTATGTCCATCTCCATTGCCTAAGATCAAACCTGGGATTCTCTGCAAGAGAATCAGGAATTCTACCACCATTACCTTAAATGTATATACATACTGCAGTTCTTTCCTATTCCGCAAAGTACTGCAAGGTGAAAATGTAATGCAAAGTTGCCATATCCCATTGTTTCTGATCATAGATAACTGCTGTTATACTTCTGGCCAAATAAGAATTCAGTTATTAAAAACATAGTAAGTAAATGTTCTAAATTGCTCTTAACTTTGTAGTATGTCTATGTAATTCTACCTTAAATATAATCAATATGCAAAAGAAGACCTCTAAGTTTTATTGAAATACTTCCTTCCCTGACAACGAATACCTTCTCTAAAAAAAAAAAGAAAATGTTTGTTTGTTTCAATGAACTACTTATTGAGAGGGACAAGAAGAGCATCTAGGCCATTTGCAAGCAACATTCTGGCATCAACCTTCCCTCTCTCCCCACAAGACAGCTACAGACTTCATGACACAGATGATAATATATGATTAGCAATTGAGATTCTGTTTATTGCTACATGAAAATATTTTACTGAGTTCAATAGGGCAGAGCTAGATAGGTGAGCAGAGAACTGCATCTTAAAAACTCACCTTAACCTTTACAGTAGCCTGCTTCTGTAAATGTAAATCTGCTGGTTATAGTTATTCAGTTTATCTCAGAAAAGAAGATTGAGGTTTGCTAGTAAGGGCTCACAGCTAATGCATAAGCCTTATGAAACCCCACATTTCACTATTTTCCTCTTCCTCCATTCTTTCCTCCTGTCTATTTGCTCAATTCCCAGGCTGCTACCCAAGCTTTAACATATTTATTTATTAGATTTGTATATTGCTGATCCTACCTTATATTTGCTTGCTTCTCTCTTTCTGTTTTACAGAGAGAGAGAGAGAGAGAGAGATGGACAGATATACAGTATATCTATTTTCTATTTTAGTTTTTGTCACTTCCCACCATCTTCTCTTATTTCTTCCAAGTTCCATCTTTTCCTGGTCATTTGCTTGTTCATATCTCCCTCCCATTTTCTGGTTTCTCTTTTTATCACTACTTTATCATCTAAGCTGTCACTGCTTCAGGCTCGCCTCTCTTGCAAACTCTCTGTTAATTTATTTCTCCATGATCTTCCTCATCCTTTTCCCCTTGGTGGTTTCACTTCCTCCTTCCAGCACACTCAGCCACAGTGGTACAATGGTTTTTGGAAACTTGTATTGTGAATAGTAACATTTTTATGATAAGAAAGTTTTATGATAAGTGATTGAAGGCCACACTTCAATTTTGGTGAAAAGAGCTTTCTGTTTATACTGTATTTATCTGTCTGTATGTCTGTACACAGACATGCACACGCACACATACATACAAGGATACACATCTATATAATTTTCCACAATCTTTAGGATTCCTCCCGATCTGTCAATATATTCTCTTCATGCACAACTTATTCTATTTGGGCCCCACATATGCTCCCAGAAGATGTATATTTATATGCTTTTTGTAGGAAAGATGGCTATTTCATTCAGCAACCTTTTATTTCCTTCTCATATGTGTGCATGTGTGCGATTAACTGAATGGCAAACATTCACATTTTTTTTTAGAGCAGAGTTTCTCAACCAGGGCTCTGTGGAACCCCAGGGTTCTGCAAGAAGTCACTAGGAGTTCCCTGGGAGATCACAATTTATTTGGAAAAAAAAAAATATTTCAAATTTGGGCAACTTCACATTAAAGAGGTAGGTTTCATTCTTTATTTTTAGTTTAAGAACACTGTTAATGCATATAGACAGGCCTACACATGAAACAAATATAATAATTTTGTAACTTCTGGCCTATATTTGAGCCTGAATGTGCAGGGGTTCCCCTAGGCCTGAAGAATATTTCAAGGGTTCCTCCAGGGTCAAAATTTGAGAAAGGCTGGTCTAGAGAAATAGATTGCTAAAATATGGCATTCAGATATCTAAGCATTTAAACGTATCTTCAATAGATTTTTAATAGTTAATTAATACAACTGTGAAGTGCACTGAATGTTCACCTTGATACGCCATTTGAAAGATTGTGATTGCTTTCCTGCCACATCAAGTTGCATAACACAATTTTTAATTTGTCTGATTTAATATCAAATATATTTGAAAAGACCCTACAGGGATTTTCAGACTAAAAGTCAAGTTTGTTGCTAAAAGGTTTTGGATACTGCTTACAAATTGAAGCAAATTGGTGAAAAAAGCAGAATATTTACTTTATTAATTAATGCCTCAGCAGGTAAATCAACAAAGCACATTGGTTGTCTTCTAATAATAGAAGTAACTGCATATTTTTTTTTAAAAGGACAGTACTTACTTAGAATGAGAACTTTTATAATTATAAGATCCAAACATGTCTGACATCCATTGTGAAGTATCTTCCAGGGTTTTGTTCTATCATTTTCATCTTCTGACTGTCTCAGCCAGTGTTTGATTTGATGCTGCCTAATACCAAGTGACTCTGGATGGCTTAAAATGCACCCAAACAATATAAAAAAATTCAACAGAACAAACAAAACAGAACTAGACTCAGACAAAAAAAAAAAGACAGAAGGGCAAGATGTTGAAACTGGCAAACTCCAAAACATTCCATCAACAGTTAACAATCAACAGAGGAGGCTTAAGCCAAATCTTTATGGCTCTTCGGAATGCCACCAGGATTGAAGTCATCCAGATCTCAGGGGGAGCCTTATTCCAGAGGGCAGGTGCTGCCTTAGAGAAGGCACACTACCCAGGTCCTGGCTGGTGACATTGTTTAATCAAAGAAACCAAGAGTGCAGCAACCCTGTCAGCAAAAATCAGCTATTTTCATGGACAATTGGGTAGGTACAAAGTTTTCTGTGCAAATGAATTTTTCATGACTGCTTTCCAGCTGGAAAAATAAAGTATACAAAGAACATGAATTCCAACTGGCTGAAAATGTTGAAGTGGCAAGAGGTATGATACAGTCCCTAGATAAATATCAAAGCTACTGAGATAAGATGAATGCACTGGAGGGCTTCAAATGGTTAAAAGAAAATTACTGACATCTGTAAATATATTAGTAAGGGAAGTCCCAAAGTATGCATCTTACTATATTAACTGTATATAGTATATTCAAAATGTAGAATGCAGAGTGCATAATGTTGAGTCTTGGGAATAAGAAGATCTAAATTATAAATGCCCATTCAGCAATATACTACATTATATTCTGGAATCACTAAATAATATGCCCTGAATCTAACACATTTCACAAACATCAAATGAGTGAACATCACGTAGCCATGCTGGGTATTTGACTTTCCTTAATGTCATCATAACTCTCGTTCATGATGTCATACAAAAAAGAAAAAAAGAAAAAAGAAAGGAATATTTCATTCATTCCTGCGAAGATAAGATGCCTAAAGTCCTCCATATGTTATGAGAGAGATTTGTTAATGGATTTACATTCTGATCCTTAATATGATCCAGAAAACATGATAAGCAGTGACAAATACTGTGATATAAAGGAATTACAAGTAAGCATGGCCTGGGAGAACAAAATGAAGCAGGACATAGGCTGATAGAATTTTGCCAAGACAACTCACTCTGCATAACAAACACTCTCTTCCAACAACCTAAGAGATGGCTTTATACATGGACTTCACCAAATGGACAACACCAAAATCAGATGGACTACATTCTTTGCAGCCAAAGGTGGCGGACATCTATACAGTTGGTAAAAACAAGACCTGGAGCTGACTGTAGTTCCGATCACGAACTTCTTATTGCACACTTTAGGATCAGACTAAAGAGATTAGGTGTCATGCGCTGCCTACTACTGAGTAAAACACAGACACTAATTCAGGGAAGATCAGGTTCTGGTTTATTCCAGCATAGTGCATAGCTAGAAAAAGCTGAGAGTGAAGGGAGCGCGCCGGTACGGGGTTTAAATAGCCCGCGCCGGTCAGCGTCCCCCCCACTTTGGGTTGTGTCATCCCAAGTCCTGTATGCTTCGTTGCCAGTAGGTGAGGGGTCGCGGGACCCCTGCTGGTGCCCCGGGCTTCTCTCATAATTGTTTTCTTCCTCTGGCTGGTGATTGCTGTCAGCTGGGCGATATCCTTTGCGTTCCTGCTGACAGCTTCAGGCATGCCTCGTGATCCGCCCTGTCTTTGTCGCTCTTTCTTCCCCCTGTGTGTTCTCTTGACTGGTTTTTCTGGCCGGGGTCATTCCCTTCTCCTCGGGGTCTGTGTCTGTTGTTGTGCGTCGCTCTGCTTATCTTTTAATCCCTTGCTCTTGTTTCCGTGGTATTGTTATGAGTGCCGTTGTGCTGATGCATTCAGCTCAACGGTGCTCATGACATTAGGGAAGACCCACAGATCAGCTAGATATGAGCTCACTAATATTCCTAAGGAATATGCAGTGGAGGTGAAGAATAGATTTAAGGGACTGGAATGACTAGATAGGGTCCCGGAAGAACTACGGACAGAAGTTTGCAACATTGTTCAGGAGGCGGCAACAAAATACATCCCAAAGAAAGAGAAAACCAAGAAGGCAAAATGGCTGTCTGCTGAGACACTAGAAGTAGCCCAAGAAAGAAGGAAAGCAAAAGGCAACAGTGATAGGGGGAGATATGCCCAATTAAATGCAAAATTCCAGAGGTTAGCCAGAAGAGATAAGGAATTATTTTTAAACAAACAATGTGCGGAAGTGGAAGAAGACAATAGAATAGGAAGGACAAGAGACCTGTTCCAGAAAATTAGAAACATTGGAGGTAAATTCCAGTCAAAAATGGGTATGATCAAAAACAAAGATGGCAAGGACCTAACAGAAGAAGACGAGATCAAGAAAAGGTGGCAAGAATATACAGAAGACCTGTATAGGAAGGATAACAATATTGGGGATAGCTTTGACAGTGTGGTCGGTGAGCTAGAGCCAGACATCCTGAAGAGTGAGGTTGAATGGGCCCTAAGAAGCATTGCTAATAACAAGGCAGCAGGAGACGACGGCATCCCAGCTGAACTGTTCAAAATCTTGCAAGATGATGCTGTCAAGGTAATGCATGCTATATGCCAGCAAATTTGGAAAACACAAGAATGGCCATCAGACTGGAAAAAATCAACTACATCCCCATACCAAAAAAGGGAAACACTAAAGAATGTTCAAACTATCGAACAGTGGCACTCATCTCACATGCCAGTAAGGTAATGCTCAAGATCCTGCAAGGTAGAGTTCAGCAATTCATGGAGCGAGAATTGCCAGATGTACAAGCTGGGTTTATAAAAGACAGAGGAACTAGGGACCAAATTGCCAATATCCGCTGGATAATGGAAAAAGCCAGGGAGTTTCAGAAAAGCATCTATTTCTGTTTTATTGACTATTCTAAAGCCTTTGACTGTGTGGACCATAACAAATTGTGGCAAGTTCTTAGTGGTATGGGGATACCAAGTCATCTTGTCTGCCTCCTGAAGAATCTGCATAACAACCAAGTCGCAACAGTAAGAACAGACCATGGAACAACAGACTGGTTTAAGATTGGGTAAGGAGCATGGCAGGGCTGTATACTCTCACCCTACCTATTCAACTTGTATGCAGAACACATCATGCGACAAGCTGGGCTTGAGGAATCCAAGGCTGGAGTTAAAATATCTGGAAGAAACATTAACAATCTCAGATTTGCAGATGATACTGAGGTGGAATTGGAATTAGGGTCAAGGAAACAACAAAGAACTAAAGCCCTTTCATCAGGCAATTGTCTATTGCAAGTAAGCTATCTGTTGCAAGTGTGGTACGTGGGGAAGAGCCGAACGGGCAGATAAGAAACAAGAATGTATGTGTATTCTGTAGCAACTAGGTGAGAAAAGATAAGGAACGGGGAGGAAGCTCACCAGCTCCTCCAGGCTTGTTTCACACGGCTTGCTTTTGTAGTTATATCATATATCTCTAAGTTGACACTTAGTCTATGCTGTATAATCACCCAATGGGGGGGGTATAAAAGAAGTAGGACCCCGAACCTTCGGGGTTCAGAATTTGAAGCATGAGCTTGTCTGAACCTATGCGCATATTAAACTCTTTTCCTGAATGAAGACCCGAGCGTCCTAGTCTTCATTTCTACCACAATTTTGGCACCCCAGATGGGACTGCTCGAGGGCGATTTTTCGCTGGAACGGGAGGAACCCCAAGGCATGGAGCCGCCGCCTGGAGTCGATGCCTAGGCGCCGCAGGAGAGTTCTCCTGAAGGTCTCGACCGAGTCGACGGTTCGGTCCCGGGGATACCTCCTCCCGATTCCAAGAACCCTTCATGACAAGGAAAAGAGAGGTCTGAATGGAGAGCCGGCCGGCGTGGTGCAAATGACAGGCTGAGTGAACGTGGAACAAAGATAACTGAGGCAAGTATATACTTAAACTAAGGGGTACCTATCCTGCTTGAGGATAGAAGAGGTGCCTATCCTGCTTGAGGATAGAAGAGGTGCCTATCCCGCTTGAGGATAGAAGAGGGGGCCCGTACACCCCCCTGGACTCGGGCCGGCGTGCCTAATGAAGTCCATGTAGGTTGTGTGGGAGGTTAAACAGTCGCAGTTCCTGGTGGTAGCCGTTGAGAGTCCGGTGCCACAGGTCGGCTGTAGTGTGTGCAGAACCCAGGGAGGGCACACTAATAGAAACAGATAGGGCCGGCGTGCCCAAGTCTGTGTAGGTTGTGTGGGTGGTTAAACAGTCGCAGTTCCTGGTGGTAGCCGTTGAGAGTCCGGTGCCACAGGTCGGCTGTAGTGTGTAAGGAACCCAGGGAGGGAACCCTAGGAGAAAAACATAGGTCCGAGAAACCCTTTTTCACGCAAATACCGTCATCCCTAGTCTTTAAAGACAGCCAGTGATTGCTGGGAGACTGGACGGGAAGTTAGTGGTCTTTAAAGAGAGCCAGCGTCTGCTGGGAGACCAGTTCCAAAGGGCGGTGAAGTTTGCGGAGAAGAAGGGGGGTGACTGGATTGCCCCGAACCTAAGGTTGTAGAAGAAAATAGAAGAAAATGGGGGAAGGAAGTGGCACCTCCGACACCCCACTGAAGTGTATGGTGAGAAACTTTTCTGATACTTTTGGGTGGAGATTATGGAGATCCCCTGGCTGACCCAGACACTGAAGATTTTTTTGTAGAAATGAGTGGCCCACCTTCGGGGTCGGCTGGCCAGAAGAGGGAACATTCAATTCTAATGTTATTAGTAAAGTCCATCAGAAGGTGACCAAAGATGGACATTGGGATCAGTTTCAGTGCATAGATCAGTGGCGATTCGCTGTAAAGCGGAGACCCGCGTGGCTGGTTCAATGTGTTAGGTTGAGGTCGGACTTTAAAATTAGCCAGCGCCTGCTGGGAGGCCGGCCCGGTTTTACCCCCTCGACAGTCAGAGGCTTAAAATTGCTGAAAAGCAAATCCAGCGAGGCTGGAGTGCTCTACCTTGGGGGGGGTAAAAACAATAAGAAAGTCAAGAGTACTGATCAGGGATCAGGGTGAGGGAAGGCAGTAATCAATATGGGCAACAATAAAAGTTCCAAAAGGAAGGTTTCCCTTCCAGAATTACCTAGAAACATACCTAAGGAGAGTCCGCTTGGACTCTTGTTGAGAAATTGGGAAAAGGAACCTTATAAGAAAATGGTAAACAATGGCAATTGGGGGAAAAAAAAAAAAAAAGACCTGTGGGGAGACCTAGTAATTAGAATTGAAAAGTTAATAGTTTTTATTTTATTTTATTTGTTGAGGGAAATGGTGCAGAGAGTCTGTGTGTGTGCTCATGTATGTGTATGTGGCATGGGCACCTGTCCTGAGCTGAGGAGAGAAAAGCTGTGTGAGCTTGTCCCTTAAGGAGTTAAATGGGAGTCTGTCCCTTTATAGAACTGAATTCCTCCGCAGTAAAAGGGGAATGCGTCAAGTTTTTGGAAATCCATAGCTCTGGCCAGGCTGCGGGTCTTCCAAATTTTTGGCTATGCAATCCCGTCTGTTATTTGCTGTGAATGGAGGGACATGGGATTTGATTGTGCCATGTATTCAGTGCTGTGAGTAGGTGACCACTTTAATTTGTGTGGAAGGGAATTGAGTAAAAGTGAATTAAATAAAGTGAAGGAGAAATAAGAATTAACTTGTGATGTTGAGATGACTTGAGAGAAAGAATGCCTATGGGGTGGTACACAATTTTGGAAAAATATGGTTAGAGAGGGGACTAAAGGGAAAGACGTTTTCCCTGTAATAACACCACACTTACAGGAGCTTAAGTAAAGTTATCCTAACCCCAGAGGAAGAAGCAAGCTGGATTACCCATGGGGCAGTAACAATAAACTAATGTTGCCAGAAGGGATAGAAATAGTAACTAAACCAATTATGCAAAGGGTATACCAAAGGTCACACTGAGGAACACAAGCCTTGTGTTTTGGGTTGTTTGCTTAATTCGAATTTGGAAACGAGAGCTGAGGATTGGCAACTGTATGTGGATGGAAGGTTGGATGGATGAAGTGTCAGTGATTTAGTTGAGAGTCTGTGGATTGGATTGATGCAAACCCACAATCCAAGGTGACAAGATATTCAGACTTTGTTATCAGTCTTCCCGACACTGGAGGAACAGAGGATGGTTATTGAAATAGGACAGAAAAGGGAAAGGTTGGGAGGATATTCTGGCAGAGCCCATAAATGAACAGGGTGTTTGCAGGGCAACCCCAAGAGGAAGAGAGAAAAAGAAAGATGAAATGCCTTGTTTTTAACTCAAGGTTTGCGGCCCCAAAGAGGGGGAGGCAGGGGAATTCTCGGAAGATTGGTCGAGGAGGTATTCCATGGGATGGAGAGCTCGGGAAACAGACAGGCGCAGAAAGGACCTGGAGAGACGCAGGCTCTCTGGGAAGGGAGTTGAGTTGAATCACAATAGGGCAGTTGAGTGTGGATTGTCTCCAATAGGCCTGGGAGCGGCTAGATTCATCTTGATGGGAGCTATCGCCCTTTTAATAAAGCATTCCTTTCTCCTGGCTGAGAGGCAGGGAGGAAGAGCTTCTGTGTTCCTGCAGGGCTGTGATGGACTGCATGTGGCAACAGCCTGTTGAGGCATTGGTGTGCAGTTTTCTTTTTGAGAGCATTTGTTTGTCTCAATGTGCGCGTACATGTAAGGTTGAGAAACTGTTTTGAGTTGTGAAAAGAGAGTTGAGAGATTATGTGAGTCTATTCCTTAGGAGGCTGCAGGTTCTGGCCATGCCTGCATCCACCATTAATTCTGGTTTTGTGTGTGTGTGTTGTGATTTGTGTAATTTGAATGCATATTATGGGAAAGTTGAAAGGTTTTTGTCGATCCTTTCCCACTTTTTTAATTGTTTGAGGAGTATGTGTGTTTCATTATTTGCCCAATCTCACCCAAACTCCCCCCTTCAGTCTGCCTCTTGCCTGCTTGTTACAGGCTTGAGGACCCAGATGAGGGGACAGAGGGGTGACAGAGGGGAGGGGCAATGCTTTTACAGAAGATCCTTTACTCCCCCATCTTTTTGGATTCTTCCTTTTACAATACCTTTACACACACCGGGGACAATCTTTTAAGTTTCAGAGATTTCTCTTTCTGCTGTAGAAGGAAATGATTACTCTTCTTGTGAAAAGGGGGGGAATGTGGGCAGTTTCAGAGAAGCAATGACTCAGAGAAGGGGGGGCACCCCTTTGCTCTCACAGCTCCACTCTGCTCTGCCCCTGGCATTCCAGTTTTAGAAAAGTGTGTGTGTTTTTATAAATTTTATATGGATTAAATTTTAATCCCTCCTCAACATGGCACATGATGATAAAAACAGGTGAGGGAGAAAAAAAAAATTTTTTTTTTGGACAACATATGGTTTTAGTAGAGCTTCCATGGACTGGTATGATCTATCTGAGTTTTGTTTTTGTTTTTTGTTTTAACAATTTTGACTATGGAAACAGTCCAAACACTAGCTAAACTCTTATGTCAATGCTTTCTTGTTTTTCTAGTTCTACAAGTTTTGATTTTAGGGAAATTATTGGGGAATTAAATATTGGCAATTGAAGTATAATATTGTTATCATTGAAAAAAAAATGACTTTAAGTCATTATATATATATTAAAATTAGAGGTTTGGCTGTAAAAGTCTTGACCCAATTTTGGGGGTTTTGAAAGAGACTTGTTGTTTAAGCAATTGGGTCAGCCTACTTACTTAGGGTGGCATTGCTAGGGCAAGAAAATTAGTTTTATCCAAAGTAGTGCTTAGATATATCCAAAACTACACCTACCAATCTAGTCACATGGGACAAACACTTTAGGGGATTGTGTGTCTAGAATATTTATTTGTCCTGGAATCTTTTTGAAAGCCAAACAGGTGTGTGTGAGAGATGTGTGGTATGCCAAAAGGACAACCCAAAGACCAACCAGGTTCAACTCCAGGGGAACCTCCAAAGGGGGGTGGCCCTGGGGTGAACTGTTTCTTAGAATGGGTGAAAGGCTTTCTTTATAGGCTAAAAAGACACTTGGAGGGGCTAGGATCAAAGGCAGGATTAACATGGACACAGGCCTTTTTAGTGACAATACTAAGTCTCTGGATTGCTCCTAAGAACAGACTAGCAGTCAGTCCATTTGAGATGGGTGACTCTATCTTGGAATTCTTAGTGGAGAAGTAGGAGACATGCATGCCATGGGGAAGAAATTTGTCTGCAAGCATTTGAAACAGTTATCTGCGCAAGTCTTGTCCTTGTCTCCCTATCTACAGGAACACAGAGTCCAACTGTTGGAACAGCAGACGCATCCTTTTAAGTCTGGAAATCGAGTTAAACCAGACGGAGGGGAGTCAGCAACTGAGTTGGGAGAAACCCTAAAGAAGACACTGGTGTTGCCAAATACTGCTGGACACTGGACTGTGCAGGAAAAGAAAAAAAAAAATGCGCCTGAACTTTTTTGTCTAATACCTTGTAGTTTTGATGACCATATGGGTCCCTGAACCTGGAAAAGAGAGTCACAGGGTTCAAGGGAAGCTTTGAAGATGCACTCAATTTAGAACAATAGGGAATTTATATTTTCATATGAAAAGGTATTAAGATACAATTCTGAAATCCAGCCTACCTGTAGTATGGAACTATGGTTAATCCACTGGTTTGGATTTGTTAGCCTTATAGGCTGGCGCCTGAGTCACGAGTGGACTGATGAACAACTATTGAAGGAGGGTGAAAAAATTAACACCTTAATAGCTTTAACTCAGAAAATAGCTTGTCAGGCTAAATATCTTAATTGCTGGTTGTGTGGGTTGACAACTCTTCATGGTGGACATGGATTTAGAAAAGGCTTATGGGCTCTTAAAGAGGGCAGTGGCAAAATTGTCTCAGGAGGCGAAATTGAGGTGGCCCCAGGCCTTGCCAATTGCTCTCCTGAGAATAAGTATTCAGACATCCGAAAGACTGGGGCTCTCCCCTTTTGAGATAATATAAAGTCTTACGGGGGAAGAGAAAGCTCCAGCTTTAGGTTTGCCAACCTCAAGAAGCCTTTTGTTTTGTTTTGTTTTGTTTTGTTTTGTTTGCTTCTGAAAACAAAGGGGTTGCAAATGGGGTACTAACTCAGAAATTGGGAAATTGAAAACGGCCTGTGGCAAACTTCTCTAAGCAGCTGAAGCACAAGGCTGGCCAGCTTGCTTGTGAGCAGCAGCTAAGTGGCCATTCCATTTACTCTTGCATTTAAAAGGGGTACTTTAAAACCCAGAAGGAATGAGAGATGCACCGGGAGGATCATTTGACAGTGAAGTATGTGTAGACGGGGTGGAAGTGCCTAGGGGAGTGCCGGATGAGGTCAGGGCTAGAGGCCAAATTTTGGTGGGATTTGAATCCTTTCTGTTTTGGTGGGTGACGGTCCACGGGGATGTGGATTGGATCAACTACATCTATTGTGGCCAACAGGGGTTCATGAACTGTACCGGAGATGTTGTGAAGGGTATTGCAGAATGGCTGGATGCCACTAGTGGGGTGGCCTGGGAGAGTGGAATGGCATTGGATGTGCTGTTGGCGGAGAAAGGGGGAGTCTGTATGGTGCTGGGGGGGAGCTGTTGTGCCTTTATTCCGGGCAGCACAGCCCTCGATGGAACTGTTGCTCGGGCCTTGCAGGGTCTGGCTGCACTGTCTGGGGAGTTGATACTCAAGGATATCTAGAGGCAAGAAACATTTTACAACAATTCGAGTTACAAATTGAACAAACTGATAAAGATTAAAAGGGGGGAATTGTAAGGTATAGAAAAATACAATTTGTAAATAAGGAAGATCTCTCTCTATATATCCATATAAAGCAATATCATATAGATCTTGGTTGGGGGAGATTTTAAGGTGTAAATACTAATATTAGCTAATAGCAAAGGACCAGGGGAAGTGGCACGTATGCCCAACAGCTGATCCTCTTAGGATTGAAATCTTTAAGAACTCACCACCAGGAAACGGGGAAGTTTTACTGCATCCCAATGCTGGGTCACCCCCGGAAGCTGACCCTCTACGCACTGGAGAAGCTGTGGATAATCGTCACCCTGGTGACTCTGGTGGGGGGAATGAGGGGAATTAAGGGGAACACTTTTTGCATTTCAAATTTTGGTAGATGGGAGTGTGTGAAAAATTTTAATCTGTCAAATTGTTGCATTGAAATAGATGAAAGTGGAAAAGTGGTACAAGAAAATCACAGATAGGATGGTGAAACTATCCCACGTGCCTGTACAGACCTGGAAGGGACTGCATTTGGGAGACGTTTTTGGGGAATGGTTCCCAAAGCTACCAGGACTCCAGGCTATCGTAGCCCTAATTGGATTGATCGCTGTGGGGTGTGTGATACTGCCCTGTGCGATCACCAACAGTATCTCACTATTGGCAAAAAGGAGGCTACCTCACAAGTCCTGGCCATGTGGGAATATCAGTCTATCCCCAATGATAACCTTAGTGAAAGTAATCTGCCCTGAAAAGGCTGAATACTTTCAAAGGGGGGAATGAGGTGGAATTGGAATTAGGGTCAAGGAAACAACAAAGAACTAAAGCCCTTTCATCAGGCAATTGTCTATTGCAAGTAAGCTATCTGTTGCAAGTGTGGTATGTGGGGAAGAGCCGAACGGGCAGATAAGAAACAAGAATGTATGTGTATTCTGTAGCAACTAGGTGAGAAAAGATAAGGAACGGGGAGGAAGCTCACCAGCTCCTCCAGGCTTGTTTCACACGGCTTGCTTTTGTAGTTATATCATATATCTCTAAGTTGACACTTAGTCTATGCTGTATAATCACCCAATGGGGGGGTATAAAAGAAGTAGGACCCCGAACCTTCGGGGTTCAGAATTTGAAGCATGAGCTTGTCTGAACCTATGTGCATATTAAACTCTTTTCCTGAATGAAGACCCGAGCGTCCTAGTCTTCATTTCTACAACAATACCACTTTGATGGCTGAAAGCGAAGAGGAACTGAGGATCCTTATGATGAAGGTGAGAGAAGAAAGTGCAAAAGCTGGCTTGCAGCTAAACCTCAAAAAAAAAAACAAGTTTATGGCAACTGGCTTGATTGATAACTGGCAAATAGAGGGAGAAAATGTAGAAGCAGTGAAAGTCTTTGTATTCCTAGGTGCGTAGATTACTGCAGATGCTGACTGCAGTCAGGAAATCAGAAGACGCCTAATCCTTGGGAGAAGTGCAATGAAAAATCTTGATAAAATAGTTAAGAGCAGAGACATCACACTGACAACAAAGGTCCACATAGTTAAAGCAATGGTGTTCCCCATAGTAACATATGGCTGCGAGAGCTGGACTATAAGGAAGGCTGAGAGAAGGAAGATAGATGCTTTGGAACTGTGGTGTTGGAGGAAAATTCTGAGAGTGCCTTGGACTGCAAGAAGATCAAACCAGTCCATCCTCCAGGAAATAAAGCCAGACTGCTCACTTGAGGGAATGATATTAAAGGCCAAACTGAAATACTTTGGCCACATAATGAGAAGACAGGACACCCTGGAGAAGATGCTGATGCTAGGGAGAGTGGAAGGCAAAAGGAAGAGGGGCCGACCAAGGGCAAGGTGGATGGATGATATTCTAGAGGTGACGGACTCGTCCCTGAGGGAGCTGGGGGTGTTGACGACTGACAGGAAGCTCTGGTGTGGGCTGGTCCATGAAGTCACGAAGAGTCGGAAGCGACTAAATGAATAAACAACACATAAAGTCTCTTTTTGGCTATAGAGTTTTAATTGATGTTTGTATGTTTTTACACGTTTATGTCTACTGGGAAAAATGAGGGCATGTATGCAGTATGGTTTGAAGAAATTTTAAATAAAAAAAAAAAAAACAGGTACAGTAGATTACTAATTCATCCGTACCAGTTCACAAACAAGATTAGGTAGTTTGTAAAAAACCCTCCCCCCCTTATTTGGGTGTGTCTGTGTCTTGAGTCAGTGTTCAGTCCTGGTGACTGCCTGGACCAATCCCTGCAGTTTTCTTGGCAATATTTCAGAAGTTTGCCATTGTCTCCTTCCTAGGGCTGAGAGGTAGTATCCAAGGTCACCCAGCAGGCTTGTGCCTATATGTGCAAAAATTTGGATGTGAAAAATGTGGAATTATACATAGCCAAAATGCTAAGCCCATTTCACTATGTTGATTTTGACTTTTAATACCTTTAAAACAGAGATGCATGAAAGATATGCATTTCTTGACCAGTATATTAAGGCTTCTGTGGATACCTCTACCTCCTGAAATGGATAACCACCTGGAAGAGGGCCTTGTCAATCTTAGCATTTTTATCACGGAATTCAACTAGTAGATCTTATCAGGTGGTGCCTATTATATTGTCCTTTTGGTGCACAGACATCCACAAAACCACTATTTCTCTTATATAATGTTCCTGTGCATTTAAAACTAGCATGTCAAGCAGGAGGCAAGATTAGTCATGTTCTTGTGGATAACATTCAGATATGGAATTTACTACCAAAAGATTGTTATATCTATCCCACAGGGACAGCTTGTATGGGGTACTTATTATGTGCTTTGACTCTAAATCCCACAAGAACTAGTGGGAATTACATCACAGCATGCTTCTTGTGGATTTTAGTAATATTAAGGGTAAAGCAGATGGCTCAGTCAAATAACAACTGATGTTCTTGAGTCTTTTCCACTTGTCATATATCACTTAAATGAGTTGAACGATGGATTTTTTTTTTTTTTACATCTGAACAGTAAGTACAAGATTCCATTCCTACATTTGATTTTTATTCTACATTTGCAATATGTTAGTTTAGTAATTTTCAAATTATTTGTTTGCCATGTACAAATGGAAAACAAATACATAAAACATTACAAAGGAAAAAGTTAATGGTTCAAGATCAGGTTAAAATGTTCAGCAACTCTGATTAAAGATTAAGAATAGTTCTATAATTGTCTATGGACAAGCAATGAAGGGCAAACAATGTATGTATATTATAGGAATACTAAAAATATCATAGATTATTTGCAGAAGGTGAATTATAGCAGATGATTTTATTATTCATATGTTGTTTTTTTCTTGCTGCTGTTAAAACTTCCTGGGAAGATTTAGAATGTCTGGCTGTCTTACTACAAATGGCCCAAAGGCATACAAACATGTCTTAATATGTCTACTCCAATGTTACAGTATCCAACATTCATACTGCTTTACAAACTCAGTATTGAATGCCCCATTGTTTTGCCTTTCCTTATTTTGGTGCCAGCAAAGCTAAGAAAATGAATTCCCTTCATAATAATGATATATAAGAAATTGTGTTGATTTATTTATTCATCCATTCATTCATCCCTTCCTTTCTTCCTCCCACAAGCTCATTTCCTATACAATCTAGCATTGCTAGAGGATGTATTCCTACTACTAACATTTTGTATTCCCTCCAGACTTAATTTTTCATGACTAAGAATTCTGCATTCACTTCATTTACTTCTAAGTGTCATCATGATAGAGATTCATGGATGGGGCTTGCTTGCAAGCATATGGATCCTGATGCATGCTCATTTTTTTCTCAACTCCATCAAAGACATATATAAACAAAATCTCTTTAGGCCTGCTATGTTGTTCTATTGTAGGAGTACACACTTTCTGCTCTTTCTGCTCACTGGATTCTAGGACGATTTCAATCCAATGATTGTACATTGCAGAATGAAGTTTTTAATCACTTGTTTTTGATACATGGTTTTATAGGTAGGCAGTGATCCAGGCACAAAGCACAGGAGGCATAGGGCCAGCAATCAACAATGTCTTTGGCTATCCAAGTTCAGCACCTGCTGAACATATATTTTATCCATCCAAGTCACAGTAGCAGAACGACCTGAAACTGGTGCCTGAAGATAACAAGTGACAATTAACACCCTTTCAAAAATATTTCTAGCTTGGTATTTCAGATCACATGTCAAATAGGTTCTTTGACATGTGATCCCTCAAAATTAATAAAACATTTCAGCAAACGTTGCTTGTAATTTTAAGATAAGTGAAAAATATTGTTGGTTGTAATCATACACACACATCCCATTTTCTGCAAACTTTCTCAAGGCAGTTTGCCATTGAAGACTCTAAATATTATCTTGAAAAGTTATTCTAAATAACTTCTTCCCCATGCAAAACTTTAAGATGACAATCACAAAATGGCTGCATTTGCATACACAAAGATGAATCTCCAGATTCTCAAAAGGAATACCCCTCCTCCCATCTCTATGGCCCCCAGTAGAAAACTGTATAGTTAACTTCCAAGTCTATGCTTGCACCTTCTTATCAGAAGCCTACCTTTGTACACTAGGTACACATAAAGGTTGATAAATATTCTTGATGAATATTTACCTGTATGAATGTGATTTATGTTTGTTTCAACAATCTAAAATTAAGAACAAAAATCTAAACAATCTAAGAACAGAAATCTAAATCATCTAAACAATCTAAAACTAAGAACAGAAATTCTGGATTTTAGATTCCTTACTGACAGGTTATGTATATTAGACTCATCTTATTAATTTGTTTTGTAAAGCTCAGATCTTATATTACATTAAGCCAGATATAGTGGAGATATAAACTATTACAGGGAGGGGTTCCTTTTCCAACCCATGTTTGTTGAACAAAACATAGTAATTTGATTTGCACACAATACTAAAGTATAATGACTAGATTCAAACATCATAACTAAACAGACAGACAAACAAATCATGATTTAAATTATTGTTAAATATGCATATTCCCTAAATTAACTGGACTGGTCAAGCCCTGTTTTCATTGTTTCCAGACCAATGGAATGTTGAAATGGAAAAACGAAAATGGCTGTTTGTCTATCCAACTTCCAAAACTGACTGGATCCAAATCTGGTTTGGTAGGAAAAGCTAAAAAAAAACGAAAATTGAGTTTAAAATTGGGCCATTTTCCAACTAATATGTATCACTCTTAAAGTGATACTACATTTAAAGTGACACTACTCTTAAATATCACTCTTAAAGTGATATCACTTTAGATATCACTCTTAAAGTGACACTACTCTTAAAGATTATAAGCAACTCATGGACAATGGAATGAAAAAGGGTTCAGTTCAGCCTGCCAAGACATTTATTTTACCTCCTTAGATTCCTTGGTTCTTTCCAGCAGCACAACTGGTGAATGTGAGAAAGTAAGTAAATATTCAATCATATTTGCAACAATCATGCATGATTCTGAGATTCAAACCTAAATTCAGCATGCTGTGTTTCCCTTAAAAACACTTTACAGTGTGGAATCAACAGACTTGACACCCACACAAAAGACAAATAGCAAAAGCATTGTATCATGTAAAATTCAAGAAATAAACAATTGAAATATATCAAAACACTCACACATACAAAATCAAGTGACTGAAAACCAGTTTCAGGACAGTCTCTCCAAAAGCAATCAGAAAGAAATGAATCTCATACACCATTCATAAGAGAATAGTAGACCCGTCTAGTATGTAGATGGATGATTACAATAAGGAACTTATTCGTGAACTTTGATGAGTTCACCCTGCATAATGAAAATAAGAAGAGTATGCTTTGATCTTAACTTGTACCAGTTTTACTCATCGGTGTTCCTGGCCTTATGGTATTCCACTGATATTTAAATATAGGAAAAAGATCTAATTTTATAACTAGAAAAAAAGAGAGAAACATCATGGGATCATATCCAAATTATACTATTTTTATTACAGCAATTGCACTGAAAAAGACACATAACTGGAAATCAAGGGTGACTGTCTCCTGCTCCAAACATGATTAACAAATTGACAGAACTGTGTAAATATGATTTTGGCTGGAAGGAAATCAAAGCACATGTTGCAGCATGTCTTCCAGTGACCATTTTGGCAAGATGGTTTCAAACAGAATGTTTAGCATATACTGTGAAAAATATACCCAGCTCTAAAAAACTTGAATCATGGAATAAATTAATGGCTGCTAATGATCCAATTATATTTTAGAAGCATTGAACACATAATAAATAAACAAAATGTTGTTTCAGAAGGTTTTCAGCCTAAGAAAAAAAAGTTTCCCTATTAGAAGAACTTATACAAATGTTTACATACTGTGCATATGTTTACATGTAACATAGCTGTTACACCTTTGTAACTAAATTGGCTTTTGTGAGATAACTATACCTATGTCCAATTTTCATTAAAATGTTAGGATTCCCCCCCCCTTTTATGAGAATGTTATTAAGTTTCAAGCAAAGATAAAAGCTACAGAAAAACAACAACAACAACAACAACAACAAAGAAAAAAAAAACTTAAAAAAATGTAGAAACACAAGAGAAAAAAATTCAAAATTACAAAAAGAGGTGACTTCCAGCTTATAACAGCAAGGATATACAACAATTTTCCATAATCATTACTCTATATTAAACCAAAATCACATTATTTCAATAAATCAACCCCTTAGCACATTATAAAGATCACTAAATACAGTTGCTCCCTCCCCTTGTATTAGAAGAATATATATACCTCCTAATCAACTTCCCCCTCCAAAGATAACATTTAGTTAATTATTTCCTTCCTACTAATACTCTATACGTTCCTGTCTACTGTAATAAAGATAAAAAAAACCAACAACATATAAATTGTCTGCCATTATACTTAATACAATTTTAATAAACTTAATCATCTTAAACCCAAAAACAGACATTTATTATTTTTATTATACCTTAATAATCTTAATCCAAATTGTTAAAGATAAATGAAATCATCCAAACCCTAAAAGCAATCTAGATAGATATTCTTAAACCCTTATCCTACTTCAAACTAAACCAGAGCATTTACATATCCCCACAATGTGCACAGAGATTTTTTTCTTAAAATAATCAAACAGCCCAGGTGCCCCCCTCAAAAACTCCGACTTCTCTTCAGGAGACCTTCCATACATAATAACCCCTTCTTTTCCATGGCATTCCATCAGAAGATCAATTTCACTTATGGCTTGCAACTCAATCTCTCCCTTTAATTTCTTCAACTCAACTATCCGATCTTCATCCAGCATTTCAATGGAAGTCCCAATCTCGCTCTTAGAAGAGAAATTTCTGTTGCTGTTAAATTCCTCCGTTTCATCCACAAGATCCCCAACGAGATGACACATTTAGAACTCATATTTTCCACAATGTCCTGAATGCCTTGCATAAAAACTTGGTAGGAATCAGAAAGAATCTGTTTAAAATCTTGTTGGAAGTCAGAGAAAGGCTGTTTAAAATCCTCCATGTCTCACGCAGTAGATTATGGTGCCCCCTAGGAGTTTAACCAGCAAAAGTCGAAGATGTGAAAGAATTCTGAAATGTGTTTACAGAAGTAAAAGTGAGATATGCAGACAGTTTCCCAGGGAAAGTAGAAGCAGAAAGCTGAAGGTTCAAAACAGCCAATTCAATGTGTAGGAAAATGCTGATATCTTCAAATTTAGTACAAAAATAATAACAGGGAGACAATAATTTACCCTCAATCCTCCTTAATATTTGGATGGAAAACAAAGTCCAAAACTTAAAAAGATGTTTCAAAAAAAAAAAAAAAATGATCCCAAAAATAACAATAAGCACCAAGAGAACCCACTTCTCCTTGCTGTAGAAAGACTCTCTTAGGGTATGCATACTTAAAAAAAATATAAACTGAGTGATTTAGAAATGGGGTGGCCAGTCTTAGTGTCCCTTTAAGGCTACAGCACAGTTTGAAAACGGTGATATGCCAGCCTCCCAGCTAGCCTTTGCCAGTAAAACTCAAACACTGTTTGCTATCTTCTGGCTGCAAGCAGCCATCTGGAGGACAGATGGGGTGATTACAGGTGTTTTCCTTTTTCCAGAAAAAAACACTCCTGGGCTTCAGGAAAAACCTGCCTGAGCCTGAAAAAATTGCCACATTGTCAGTTCTGCCCACTGAGCCCACAGGCACAGCTGTTCAGTCTGCCATGTCCCCACTGGGAGTCCAAAATGTTAGGTGTGAATCTCACTCATATAAAGAGCACACACCCATAACAATTTGCTGCCATTTGCAATAATTCCTATGTTCTTTTTTACTTGCCCAATTTTTCCTTCTCTGATTAATCAGTTCCAGCAATTCAAAGCATAAGGAATAACAACATCATGATACTTTTTATATCATAAGTGTAGTTAACTGATTAGGTGCCATCAAGTCAGGTTTGACTTCTGGTGACTGCAAGGATTAATGTTCACCATCTTACTTGCCCCAAGCAACACATCCTAACCCTTCCAAGGAAAGTCCTGTACAGTTACAGTATATGGACAAATGGTATACTCTATTTCATTAAATCTTTAAATGTAAAGAACCTGACACAATCTCAATATGGTATAACTTCTTTCTGCACATTTGAATGCATACTTACTGTTTATGTACAGTTTCTTACAGACAGTTGATTCCAAAGAAGAAACTAAGTGGCAGGTGCAGACGTTTGGACACTATCCAGTGAGTACTCAGTAGCACTTCTTTTGGCTTCCAAATATTTTCTGTAATCAGAATAGTATTCTTATTCTTGCTTTTATAATTTTTTTCCCACTCTTTCTTGAAATTTTTTTTTAGCTCAAAAATATTCTTAAATCTCCTTGCATGCACTGCCTGCTGAGAGCACCCCAAAGATTTTCTATAATATTCAAGTCAGTGTGCTGTGAAGGCCATTCAGAAATGTCCCCCCCCCCCTCTAAGTTCTTCATGGAGTATCTGGTGTGATTTCAGAGGAGTCTTACCAGGGTGATAACAGTCCAGAAACCAAGTTCCATAAGGAGTGGTTAAAGAAGCTGGGCATGTGTACAGTAGCTTCCTAAAGAGAAGTCAAAGGTAAGATATAGCAGTTGACTTCAACCATCTAAAATATGTCCTGTGCAAGAGGAGGTGGACCATTTTCTGTTGAAGTAGACTGTAGAAGAAGAATAAATTGGTTGAAATTAAAAGCAAGCTGTTTTTGGCTGAATATTAAAGAGGAATTTCCTGACATAAATGGCTATTAAGCAAATAAATAGTTTGTCTAGAACAGTGGTGTTCCCCTCACTGGAGATTTTTAAATAAGGGCTAGATAGCCATGTGTCAGTGATGATTTAGCAGATTCCTCCAGAGAGCAGGGTGGTTGCAATAATGGCTCCCTTCCCACTCATATATTCTATTATTCTAGTCTATTATTCTGTGCAGATTAAAATAGTATTTTTGAACTCTGACTGATCTACTAATTAAAATCTATTCCCTTGAATACCACAGAAGGTCAAAGCCTAGCTTGCATGCTTTTCATCAAAATCCTGACTCTTAAAGTAGAAATATAAAGTGATGTCTTATTTTATTCAAGAAGGGGGAACACCATCCCTAACTAAAACAGTGGTGTCCACTTATATTGGAAGAAAGGCAATATTAGTCAAGGAAACTGTGCCATGGGTGCTCTTGTTTGACACCTAGCTGGGGAAAAGGCAAGGATAATAGGAACCAAAAGAAGCAGGCAAGGGTTTGAGTCAGAGGTAGGAAACTTCATCTCACTCCAGGAGGCATCTTTCAGAGTGATGCTTCTGCTGATTGTAAACGTTCAGAGGCTCATAATGAGAGCCTGTGGTCACTAAGAAAGTCAGATCCTTTAAATCTCTAAACATTTAGAACTTTAAGAGTACTACTATTTCTGAAAGGTGTTTTGCCTTCCTACAGTTCCATAATCTAAATAAATATGGATTGGGAAACCTATTTCTGTTTCTGAGATATACTGCAGATTGGTCCTTCCTTAAGGACCAATCTACAGTATATTTGTTCCAACATCTGCCTCTGCAAAGGAAACTAGAGGTGAAAACATTTTGCCTGAATTGGTATGGTGGTCTCAGTGGTTCTGTTGGTATGAGAATATTGTCATGATTTTCAAAACGCAGCATGGGAAAATGGCACAATTGTGTATTATCGCAATTGTGAATAAAGGCTGTATCAAAACAGTATGAAGAATTATTCTGTTTTATAGGAATGTTTGGTTGTTAGAAGTATATAATTTTTTTCTACTAATCATTTCCAAATTTCATAAATCAGCTAAAATGTATTTCAGATTTCTTTTACACTTTTGTCTTTAAAGAAATATATTCAGCTTGTGATTTTTCTATTTGCACTTCTCCCTTCCTCTGAAAGTGAACATCTATGCTGCCTTATTCACGGATACTTCCACATCTACCATTATTGTTGAGTGATATTTGTACATTTATCATTACTGAATTTTTGAAGCATCTCACTATCACAAGCCATGCAAGGAGTCACTTCTGTTGTGGCCCTGTTCTATATACAGCAACATTTTCTGCAATGCATTGATTTGTTAAGGTGTAGATTAAGAAGTCCAGTGTGAAGTACAGCCTGAAGTAGACCTAACTGAATGTTTCCATGGTAGTCACTGAATTAGATGCTCAGTTACTCACAGTGATAAGGAAAGATGTAATTGATGCTGCAAAAATATTAAGAAATTTTGGAATTAATAGTACTTGAACTCAAGCGTAGGGTTTATACCACATAATTTAACCAACAATTATTTATTTTTTACAATTATATTTTGACTAAGTATAGTCAAACCTTTATTATGAAAACTTTTCACACATATACAGAACACGGTTATGGATCTAGCAACCAACTCCTTTGGCTTACTGTGAGAATAATAATTACACTTTGCTTGGCATATATGTCCTATGTCTTGGGACAATGCATTAGACTGTCCCCCTTCCCCCCACAAATGTCATTAAAACCTATCTGTGCTTCTCCTATTCATCTATTCCAGATAACACCCCCTTCTTGAGTAGGCTTCTGAAGACAGTGATTGATAACCAAAATCAGATAGTTCTGGTTGAAACTGATGATACATGAAGATGAATATTTAAAAAATCAGGACTCAGAATCCATGCTGAGTCCTGATTTTCAAACTGAAATATTCTTAGTGAGTCATTGTAGTTAGATAAAAAGGCTGACAGGAAGTAGGATCAATAACTGAACGTAAGCCAGTTTCTGCCTATTTATTATTCCAGTGTTGATTTGGATAAGCCATAGAGAGAATATTGTGAAGAGAAACCAGAAACAAAGGTGGGTGTGAATTTGACAAATAATAGATAAACAAAATGGAAATCTATAAAGGAGAGCGAAATGTATTGATTTACAATTACAGAAGATGACTCCTTCAGGAAAACATAACAAGGTGGCCACTTGTTACCTATGTCAACATAAAAGCTCTTTTTTACAGTTCTTTATTACTTCAAAAATGGTTGTAGAGCAGCGTCTCAGTACTGATCGAATACCCCCACAAAACATGAAAAGAAAATTAAATTGATCAAAACATGCTTAATCAGAAATACATAGGCACTAAAATGAATTACACTTATTTAAGAATTGGTTAGATATTCTTAAGACTCTATATTTCCAATAAATTTATATTGAATAAATGGATCATTTTAAAAAAGTAAACCATGTTTATGTATCAAATATGAAGTCACATCACTTTTTTTAAAAGCCCTTAAATATAATAAATCTTTGCATACTATTTGCTTTGTCAGTTTCAATATTTTAATTAATATAAAATCAATATGCATCCATCTGATATAATTTGCACTTTAATTAGCTTTGTAACGCCATGCATCTTATCAAAAATAATCCCATTGAGTAGCAAGAAATTTATCTCAGGTTTCCTAATGACCTTTAGATAAGATTGGCCAATTTCTACCAGCTCCAGCAGTATTGCCAGTGTCAAAGATTTGTGGAAGGATATCATGTGAAGGTCACCAGGGCTAGTTTGTTTGTTGTTTAGCTTTTACCCCATGTACAAATATTAAGAGTGGGATAAAAATAATAATAAAAAAAGCTTAAGTCAATAATAAACTCAAAATAATTACATCTTCAGCAGTTCCCTGAAAGTCAGCAGGAGAAGGGGAGTCTGATCTCCATAGGAAGGCCATCCCAGAGCATCTGCTCTGCCACAGAAAATCAGCATATCCACTACTTGGGCAACTAGCACCTGGTCTAGGGCCTGCAGAATCAGGGTTACCTCCTCCCAGTGCCAGGAGCCTATAAAAAAGTTGGCCATCACATTTCTTACTAATTGCAGTTTCTGAGTAGTCTTTAAGGGCAGTCTCATGTAAGGCACATTGCAGTACTCCAGCTGGGTGGTAATGAGGGTATGAGTTACTCTAGCTAGGTCCTCCTGCACCAGATAGGGTCACAAATGGTGTACCAGTCAAAGCTGGGCAAAGGCCCCTCTATTACAGCCTCAACTTGCTATTCAAGGAAGACCAGGTTTTCATAGCTGCAAGTGTTCAGAGTTGTAGGATTCTGTTACTGTAACCCTATAATAAAAGTAGTTTTGGATATTCATCACTTTGGTATTCAAGTCTGCTCTAACTTGTAGGGCTGAACTAACCACCATTAAGGTGACCATAACAATCAGAGCCATACTCCTCCCCAGCCCTGACTACAAGGTTACTGAAGAACATGAAACTCAGCAGGGCAAATGCCATCAGCTGGCATGAGTCAGTAATGGTGGCCACACAGCAGTGACTCTGGCTCCAGGCACTGTAACTCTTCCACCATTGATGCTCCATGGCAGTGAAAAGAACTTTGGCTCACACACATGGGATTAAGTAAGCTGGGGGAAAAGACTGGAGGAATTGGTCTTTAGCAAATCTGCCATGTGGTCTATATTGTCAAGAACTGGCACAATTTGTAATTCTCCACCTTCTTCTCTTCCTTCTCCCAATACAGTAGGTGTCTGTCACTATAAGCTGGTCTAACAGCCTCACAAAAAACATTGAATGCAAGCTGCAAATCAGTCCACAAAGCCCTGCTGCTCACCTGACATCCAGAAGACCATGCCACACTGCACCCTATCAACAAAAAAGTAAACACCAAAGCAAACAAACAAATGAAAACCCAAAAATACTCATGGTCAGGAAGATTAGTTGGAGGAGCACAGACAACACCTATTCTTGTCTATATACTCTCCCTTTATATAGGATAGCAACCTAAAGGCTATTACTTGATTCTTTACTTTACTGGAAAGCTTCTATCCAAATCTCTGTTGAAGGGCTGGCAATATCTTGTCTTAATGGATTAACATATGGCATGGATATCTGCATAGAGGGCAAGTGATAAAACATACAGTACATCATCACATCACGATGCAGCTCTGCCCTATACATACATGTGTGTGACATTGTAATGCAACAACAAAATGGTGGAGCTTGCATCATATTATGAAACACATTTTATCATTTTTGCCTCATCATGGTTAAGAATCAACGCCTATGATATATTATAGTTATTTTTTAAAAATGATATGAAGCATTTACTCTAGAAAAAATGATTGTTGTAAGGGTAGTTGTAAGGGTTGAAAAAATTCTACATTCTGTTGATTTTCTTCTCCTATTTATTTCATTCATAAACAGCAATAAATAAACTTTGTATTTTTTTTCTGGGCTCATAGGTTGCAAATTCATACATATGCATACATACATACATACATACATACATACATACTTCTGTGTACATACATACATACATATATGAATTGAACAGAATATATGTGTGTGTGTGTGTGTCTGTGTATACTTTTAGCATGTATCTACTGAAAAAAAAAGTCATTATTGCTGGAATAGAGCAGGCAAGGAAGTAAGTACCATATTACATACATACATATATACCATACACTGAAAACATGTGATGTTTAAGAATATATGAAGAAAACCTGAACTTATGCTCAAGGAATTATTTCGGTTAATATCACTGGAGCTGCTGAGTTCAGGATTAAAATCCAAAAATCACCCAAGTTCACCAGCAAGGTTGCTTCTCCGTATACAGAGAGAATAGCAGATTGCTAGCCATTTATTTCCAGAAACTGACAAACGACACGATGATCAGAACTATTTCATGCTTTATCTGATGCTTTCCATTCAGTGCTAGCCTATGAATGGTTCTCACTGTGATATCCGAAAAGAAAAAAAAGAAAGAAAGAAATCAAGTTTAATTATGTTTACTATAAAGAAGTATTATTTTTTAAAAAAAAATATCCCTTAGTTAAATAAGCTTTATACCTGACTTTGATAAACATTTCTTATCCCAATGTGTTTAATGGTATAATTCTTCCTACCTTTTTGAACGTGAGAGCAGAAAACTAAAATGGAGACTAAGTTGAAGAGAGGGAAAGCAGATTTAATCTGTTCTTGTATTGATGCCAAATAGAGGCTAGGACATTGGCTCCTGTGTACTTTCTCTTTTCTTTTGAGGCAAAAGATAGCTGGTATGTATGTGGACATTTAGCAGAAAAAGCTCTCCTTTCTTTGGTAGCAGTTTTCCCAATGTAGCGTGCAACCTCATAAATTTAAAAAAAAGAAGTCAGAAGCAAACTAAATTTAAAAGTGTGTCATTGAGAAGTATCTGCTCTGAAAATAGATGCTCCACTTAGCTCCTGTGGAAAATAGCAACTGACAGTAACTACTTTTTGTACCTGTTATAGATATGATTTATTTCCTTCACGTGTGAATTAACTTTAACTTTGAAGAAATATCAAAATACAAATGTTCATCATTTTGGGTAGTGCATAAAATTCACAGTACTGAATGTTTTATTATTACGATATTAAAGTATTTTAATACATTGATTTTTAATGAGTACTAGTGGTCTTCATTCTTAGGCAAAGGATCATTACCTTGACGTGGTGCTGGAGCTTGAGCACCTCAATGATGTCATGAGCTAAACCATGAAGGGCCACCCAAGATGGGAAGGTCATGACAGAGAGATCAGACTAAATGCGATCCCTGGGGAAGGTAATGGCAACCCACACCAGTATTCTTGCCGTGAAAACTAAATGGATCAGTACAACCAGAGATATGTCGGTATACCATCGGAAGATGAGACCCCCAGGCCGGAAGATGGTCAAAATGCTACTGGGGAGGAACAGAGGATGAGTTGAACTAGCCTCAGACGTGATGACGCAGCTAGCTCAAAGCCGAAAGGACGGCTAGAGGACGACGGTGCTGGTGGTGAATGGTGAATCCGATGTTCTAAGGATCAACGCACCATTGGAACATGGAATGTAAGATCTACGAGCCAGGGTGAAATGGATGTGGTTATTGGTGAGATGTCAAGATTAAAGATAGACATTTTGGGCATCAGTGAACTGAAATGGACTGGAATGGGCCACTTCACAGCAAATGACCACCAGATCTACTACTGTGGACAAGAGGACCACAGAAGAAATGGAGTAGCCTTCATAATTAATAGTGAAGTGGCTAAAGCAGTGCTTGGATACAATCCAAAAAACGATAGAATGTTCTCAATTCGAATTCAGGGCAAGCCATGTAACATCACAGTGATCCAAATATACGTCCCAATTACAGATGCTGAAGAAGCTGAAGTAGAGCAGTTCTATGAGGATCTGCAGAACCTACTGGACAACATGCCTAAAAGAGATGTTATTTTCATCACAGGAGACTGGAATGCTAAGGTGGGCAGTCAAATGACACCTGGAATTACAGGTAAGCATGGCCTGGGAGAACAAAATGAAGCAGGACATAGGCTGATCGAATTTTGCCAAGACACTCTGCATCACAAACACACTCTTCCAACAATCTAAGAGACAGCTTTATACATTGACTTCACCAAATGGACAACACCGAAATCGGATTGACTACATCCTTTGCAGCCAAAGGTGGCAGACTTCTATACAGTCGGTAAAAACGAGACCTGGAGCTGACTGTCATTCCGATCACGAACTTCTTACTGCAAAATTTAGGATCAGACTAAAGAGATTAGGGAAGACCCACAGATGAGTTAGATATGAGCTCACTAATATTCCAAAGAAATATGCAATGGAAGTGAAGAATAGATTTAAGGGACTGGACTTAGTAGATAGGGTCCCAGAAGAACTCTGGACAGAAGTTCGCAACGTTGTTCAGGAGGCAGCAACATAATACATCCCAACGAAAGAGAAAACCAAGAAGGCAAAATGGCTGTCTGCTGAGACACTAGAAGTAGCCCAAGAAAGAAGGAAAGCAAAAGGCAACAGTGATAGGGGGAGATATGCCCAATTAAATGCAAAATTCCAGAGGTTAGCCAGAAGAGATAAGGAATTATTTTTAAACAAGCAATGTGCGGAAGTGGAAGAAGACAATAGAATAGGAAGGACAAGAGACCTGTTCCAGAAAATTAGAAACATTGGAGGTAAATTCCAGTCAAAAATGGGTATGATCAAAAACAAAGATGGCAAGGACCTAACAGAAGAAGACGAGATCAAGAAAAGGTGGCAAGAATATACAGAAGACCTGTATAGGAAGGATAACAATATCGGGGATAGCTTTGACGGTGTGGTCAGGGAGCTAGAGCCAGACATCCTGAAGAGTGAGGTTGAATGGGCCTTAAGAAGCATTGCTAATAACAAGGCAGCAGGAGACGATGGCATCCCAGCTGAACTGTTCAAAATCTTCCAAGATGATGCTGTCAAGGTAATGCATGCTATATGCCAGCAAATTTGGAAAACACAAGAATGGCCATCAGACTGGAAAAAATCAACTTATATCCCCATACCCAAAAAGGGAAAAGCTAAATAATGTTCAAACTCAAAATGAGTGGCACTCATTTCACATGCCAGTAAGGTAATGCTCAAGATCCTGCAAGGTAGAGTTCAGCAATTCATGGAGCGAGAATTTCCAGATGTACAAGCTGGGTTTAGAAAAGGCAGAGGAACTACGGACCAAATTGCCAATATCCGATGGATAATGGAAAAAGCCAGGGAGTTTCAGAAAAACATCTATTTCTGTTTTATTGACTATTCTAAAGCCTTTGACTGTGTGGACCATAACAAATTGTGTCAAGTTCTTAGTGGTATGGGGATACCAAGTCATCTTGTCTGCCTCCTGAAGAATCTGTATAACAACCAAGTAGCAACAGTAAGAACAGACCACAGAACAACGGACTGGTTTAAGATTGGGAAAGGAGCACGGCAAGGCTGTATACTCTCACCCTACCTATTCAAGTTGTACGCAGAACACATCATGCAACATTCTGTGGTTGAAGAATCCAAGGCTGGAGTTAAAATTGCTGGAAGAACCATTAACAATCTCAGATACGCAGATGATACCACTTTTTTGGCTGAAAGCGAAGAGGAACTGAGGATCCTTATGATGAAGGTGAGAGAAGAAAGTGCAAAAGCTGGCTTGCAGCTAAACCTCAAAAAAAAAACAAGTTTATGGCAACTGGCTTGATTGATAACTGGCAAATAGAGGGAGAAAATGTAGAAGCAGTGAAAGACTTTGTATTCCTAGGTGCGTAGATTACTGCAGATGCTGACTGCAGTCAGGAAATCAGAAGACGCTTAATCCTTGGGAGAAGTGCAATGACAAATCTTGATAAAATAGTTAAGAGCAGAGACATCACACTGACAACAAAGGTCTGCATAGTTAAAGCAATGGTGTTCCCCATAGTAACATATGGCTGCGAGAGCTGGACCATAAGGAAGGCTGAGAGAAGGAAGATCAATGCTTTTAAACTGTGGTGTTGGAGGAAAATTCTGAGAGTGCCTTGGCCTGCAAGAAGATCAAACCAGTCCATACTCCAGGAAATAAAGCCAGACTGCTCACTGGAGGGAATGATATTAAAGGCAAAACTGAAATACTGTGGCCACAGAATGAGAAGACAGGACACCCTGGAGAAGATGCTGATGCTAGGGAGATTGGAGGGCAAAAGGACGAGGGGCGACGAAGGGCAGGATGGATAGATGATATTCTTGAGGTGATGGATTCGTCCCTGGGGGAGCTGGGGGTGTTGACGACCAACAGGAAGCTCTGACGTGGGCTGGTCCATGATGTCACGAAGAGTAGGAAGCAACTAAATGAATAAACAACAAAAAAGTGGTCTCCATTGGCTAAGCAATGCAATCTTGTGAGCAGACTTTTCCTACAGCCGTATATCCAAATGACTGCTGACATTCCTGTAAGGAATAAACAGCCTTCCTTCCTTCCTTCCTTCCTTCCTTCCTTCCTTCCTTCCTTCCTTCCTTCCTTCCTTCCTTCCTTCCTTCCTTCCTTCCTCCTTCCTTCCTTCCTTCCTTCCTTCCTTCCTTCCTTCCTTCCTTCCTTCCTTCCTTCCTTCCTTCCCGCTTTCCCCCCTCATACTTTAACTACATACTGACTGGAATATAACCCAAGAGACAGGCAGTAATTCAGTGGCATCCAAAGGTTATGATCAAAAAAATCAAAATGACAGTCATGACAGCTCAATCATACCCTATCCATTTGTATGACTGTGTGACATTGATTCATATACAAAAGGCACATGGCTTAGATCACGCTGCCACCAGTGCCATCTTTACTTTTTTGCCCCCCCCACAGACACCACTGCAGTAGGTTTTCCTCTTTAATAACTGACAGGAGTGGTCCTCTGCATAAACTACATAATCTGTAGTATCCAAGAGCTCTATTTTAGCTCAGTGGGAACTATGTAGATTCGATGGCTATGCCTAACTCAGTTATATAAGGCCATCCAAGTCAACGTTATATAACAATATATAACAAGTCTATTGAAAACCAGTAGAATATCTAAAAACAAGCCACTTCCCGTGGAGGACTTTAAATTAGCCAATCTTGAAACACTGAATCTCTTAGAATTTTGTTGTTCCTTTGCTCTTTTCCATCGCTTGACTTCTTTGCATTGGTGGACAGGTTCTGGCAAGTCTGTGACTCTTAGAGGCACTAGTGTTGGATCTTGAAGGAAAACTAGTGATCTGCAATCACTAAATTCCTGTTTCAGCAAGTTTGCAGAGACTCAGGCAAATGTCAAATAGCCTTGGCCTTGCACAGAGGCATACATTTACCTTCATTTCCAGTTTAATTCAAATTATTGCTGGTTCCACAACAGCTAGTTGCTTTATTCAACTGTTCATTTAGTCCATTTTTTTTTTATTTTATCAGGGCAGAAATGAGACTTTTTTTCCTCAACATGAAAAATTACTAGAATAATGATATATTTGCAAATAATATAAATGTTGCAGGATTTTTAATTAAATGAGTACAATTAATAATCTAACTTTTTTCTACTCTGAAAAAATACTTATATTGGAAAAGACTACCCAAACATATTTCATCTCAACAGCAAAAAGACAAAAAATGCCAGATTGACTCAGAAGTGACTCAAAAGTGTAATGGTTTGTACTAATGGGTTGCACTAATACAATCTTTTGTATCTCACCAAAGCACTTGAAGACTATAACTTGCTGACACCAACAAATGGTACAATTAATCAAAATGGTGGCAATCTGCTATTATTGTATGAACTGCAATACAAAGACCAACTTGTCACCAACTTGATTCTCGCTAAAGTGAGATGGAGATGTTGCTATTCTGTAGCATTATCCGGTATCGCAGCAACATTGATGCCTGGTGGTAGGACAGCACACTCAAGATTCAAGATACCTCTCAAAGTGAATGAAAATGCTTTTCGTAAAATTGAAAACAAAAAACAAAAACCCCTCCAATACTGCAAATTTGCTTCAACATGTGAGGCTTATTTTCTGGGATGAGAGCCCCATTATTAAGAGGGAGAGCTTTGAAGCCATCGACTGGACCCTTTGCAATATATGTGGCAAGAATAAGGCCTTTGGGGGATTTTGCCATTTGCTGTGGCAATTTCCATCAGCTTCTACTAGTTGTGAAAAGAGGAGATGATGCTGATGTGGAGAATTGATGCATCGCAAAATCATACTTATGGAGAAGCTTCAGGTTTCAACTGAAGAGAAACATGTGATTGAGTGAGGGAGGAGGAAGATATTCTGAATTCTTATTGGATGTTGGAGAAGACAAGACTCAGCAAAATGAAACGATGAAATGGAATTACCTGAAGATACGGTTCTGCCAGCAAGCACTATGGAAGAATGTATTGATTTCAGCTACCTGACATTTGAAAATCCTGCAGAACTGTTCTTGGTTCTCCTCAATGAAATGATTAGAAAAATCAATTCCACATTCATTAGCTGCTTTCCTGGAATCATGAAAGAATACTGTTCCTCCAATGACATCAGTGAAGGAGCTAACACTACTCATTTTCCAACAGAATTCCTGATTCACTTGAACTTTCTGGATTGCCACCTCATAAACTGGAATTGAAGATAAGATCTCCCATCATTTTAATGTGGAACTTGGATCTTCCAAGGCTTTGCAATGGAACCGAGATGATCATGTAAGAACTCCACAAGAATCTTATTGTAGCAAAGATAAACATTGGTGCATTCAAAAATGACATTGGCATGATTCAAAGAATTATGCCTAATTAATCAGAAGGTGAAAATATCCCTCTTTGGGAGACTCAGTTCCTGATAGAGTCATGCTTTGCTCTCACTATACATGAAGTGCAACGACAGTCCAGAAGAACATGCTGATCTATCTGGAGAAACCAGTATTCCAGCAAGGTCAGCTGAATGTTGCCTTAAGCCAGGGAAAAAGAAATGAAAACATTATAGTATGTATGTATGTATGTATGTATGTACGTACAGTAGGTATGTGCTAAATTTATACACCACCCATATCACTAAAAAAGTGACTCTGGGAGACTTGTTTTTTTGTTTTGTTTTTTTCATATTCTTAAAGGATTGCAGAGCAATCAAAAATGTTGTCATCAAAAGCATCCTTTGTTAAACAAAAAGCATCTACATTTATCTTGCCATGCATTTTTCTTCTTTAATAAACTGATGTGTTCTTCTTTAATTTTCAAACCAAACCAAGAGCAATCTGCTTTTGGTCATTCTGTTTCTCTGCTTAGATAAGGAAATATTTCCAAAATAATGACCCAATGGGTCATGGGTTGTCTAGTAAACATTAAAAACAAACAGAGCCAGCTAAATTATTATTTAGAATTATTCAGAATACCTACTTAGAATTTAGGCAATCCATCAGAAAAGGAACATGACATATGACTTTTTTGTAAGAGTTACCACTACAAGCACAAATGTCTCTCTAGTGTTTTACAAGAATGTCATTTATATGAAAAAGCACAACATAACTTAACACCTCATCTCTCACATTTCTATGCTATGAATGCAACATGCCAATGTAACTGCAAAGTGTTTGGACTTGATTCAAAATATCCCATTCTTTTGAAACATGCTCTACACAGGGGTGTCTTGTGTGTGACTTGGAAACTTGAATTGGTATAAAATGCAGTAACCAGAATGACTTGTCTTTAGTTTATCCCAAAGAGAACATATTATGCTAAATTTTAAGTCTCTGCACTGGCTACCAATTTGTTTCAAAGTACATACAAGACATTGCTTATTGTTTTTAAAGCCCTAAATGACTTAGGCCAGGATACCTAACAAAACACCTTCTGAAAGATTTGCACCATTTAGTTATATCAACTATGGAAGCTCTTCTTTGGTGGCAGCCATTTCAAACTGAAGGATGTCTATGTGGTGGGAATTAACTTCCTGATGAGATACAGCACTTCTAAGAAGCCTTTAAAATACAGCTTTTCCAACTGGTCTTTAATACTGTCTTGTGTGTATTTTGCAATTGTTAGTATATCTAATTGTAGTGAGTACTTTATTTTTACTGTAGGATTTGTTGTTTTAATGTGCTTGATTTTTGTACCTCTCCCAGAGGTTTTGGTAGTGAGTTATTTAGAAATTAAATTAATTAATGAATGGCTGCCATAATTTAGCATGGATTTTCATTTCCCTGCAATGGATGTGATGAATTCAGAATCCTGTTCTAATTCTGGGTTTCTGATCTCATTTTCTTTTCAACTGTTAAAATATATCATGATCAATTAAAATTCCACAGTAAAAAAAATAATGTAGAAAATTAGAATACAGTGACAACATACTCCAGGGGACATCTCTTTTAATGCCCAATAGTTCTTTATCATTTTTTTTATGTTTTTTCCCATTGTTTCCAGTGTTTATCCATAATGATACAGTAATGTGTGGGCCTTTTGTGAGCTATCTATTTATCATCAAATTTATCACCACCCATCTCCCCCCAAGGAGGGACTTTGGGTGGTTTACAATAAAACACAATTAAAAATGCCCTATAAAACTATAGAATAAATATAATACATAATAAAATATAAATATGGTGGAACCCGATGGCTAAAAGTTCTCTATAAACCCACAAGTAGAACAGGGCCACTCTAGGGAGCTAGCCATCCCCAGAAGTGACTATTCTCCCTCCCACCCCAGGGTGGTGACAAAACCAGGTCTTTAATTGTTTTCTGAAGTCCAGAAGGAAAGGGGCCAACCTCACTTCTGGGGGAAGGATGTTCCAAAGGGCGGGAGCTGTTGCAGAGAAAGCCTGCCTCCTGGAGCCTACCAGGTGGAATTCTCTTGCAGACCTATTAGCTAGCTGACCTAGGTTAGATTAATTTATTTCACGTCTATTCAAAAAATTATCTACTTTTCACATTGCATATATTCCCCTGGGGCAGATCTGAAAAACCAGCAAATTAATGAGCTATGGTTCTTCCTCAAACCTAACACAAAACAACTGTTTGAAACATTTGGTATAAGTGTTCCCTACCGTAAGAATTATAATCACTGCAATTTCTATCACATTCTGTCTCAAAACAATAACATTCAAGGTATTTAAGTGTATTTTATTGAAGCTTTAAAATCCATATGCTGACATCTATGGAATTGTTGTGCATTATTTTCACATGAAGTTCAAGCTTTTTGCAAATTATATCTTGTTCTGAGGCAGAGAAAAATAAGTAACACTCAGTTGTGTTTTTTACATGTGATATTACAGAACAATGGAGCTCCTCTTTCAAATTTTCACCCTGGGCGCTGAATGAAATTGATCAAACCCCAAAATTGCCAGACCAGTTTTTGCTGTTCTCAGTGTTCCTTACCTCAACTGCCTATCCCTTCACATTCCTGGTGTTTACTACCTATAGAGACAACTGTAAAGAATAAATTTATACAGAATGGCTGACTGTGGCACAGAGGAAGTGATGATGAGCTTTTTATATTAACAATGTCAGTGCAGATAAAGACATTCCAGGTTATCTCTGTGATAAATGCAAGCTGAACTTGTCCACCATTTGAAAGCAACATTGATATGGTTCATTGTGAAAATTGTTAAAGAAAATCAGTGAACCATTCCCAGGAGATGATTAATTTTGTTTTAATTAGAAGGTAATCACATCATCTTGGGAAAAAATATCTGGGAAGCAAATTAAAGGAAAAAAATGGCTAAATAAATAAATAAAGGCAGAAGCAGTAGAAATGTGCCTAAATGACTAAATCCATTTCTCACTATTTCATGGATGGAGCAACTTTTGATGAATGCCAAATTAGCACTTATTTGATATGGAAATATGGCTATTAATTTTTAAAGACTGAACGACTAGATGGTGGGTGGTGTAGTTAGGGAAGATGACATATTTAACTCAGCCCATTAGGATTAACCAGGAAGTTTTCTCTTTAAACTGATGAAAGAATACTTTTATCAAAGCTCCCCTTTTACAGCTATTGTTGAACAATGGCATTGTATCAAGTTTTTGTGTGGATGGGATACTACTTTTGATATGGTAAGCAATGAAAATAAATCCATGTGAGTGATAAAGTAAAGGTAAAGGTTTCCCTTGACGTAAAGTCCAGTCGAGTCCGACTCTAGGGGGCGGTGCTCATCTCCGTTTCTAAGCCTTGGAGCCGGCGTTGTCCATAGGACACTTCCGGGTCATGTGGCCAGCATGACTCACAGAACGCCGTTACCTTCCCGCCAAAGCGGTACCAATTAATCTACTCACATTTGCATGTTTTCGAACTGCTTGGTGTGCAGGAGCTGGGACGAGCAACGGGAGCTCACCCCGCCGCGCGGTTTCGAACCGCCGACCTTCCGATCGGCAGCTCAGCGGTTTAACCCGCAGCGCCACCGCGTCCCTCTTATGTGAGTGATAGAAGATTGTAAATATATAGAACTTATATTTATTTACTTAATTTTTATCCCGCCTTTATTATTTTTATAAATAACTCAAGGTAGCGAGCATACCTAATACTCCTTCCTCCTCCTATTTTCCCCACAACACCAACCCTCTGAGGTGAGTTGGGCTGAGAGAGTGACTGGCCCAAGGTCAGCCAGCCGGCTTTCATGGCTAAGGCAGGACTAGAATTCACAGACTCATGGTTTCTAGCCCAGCACCTTAATCACTAGACCAAACTGGCTCTCAATCAAATATATATTTATATTCATATATTTGATAGTTACTATTCTAGTATTCAAATATATCTATGAATATATTTGTATATAAGTTCTATATATGTAACTGAGCCAGGATCAAAGAAACAGGCAGTTGCATGAAATTAAATTCTTTATTCTTCACCCAAGAGCAAAAGCAATGACAGCAAGCTGTGAGGTGGGCGATCATGTAGGACCCTTTCCTAACAGCACATTGTATATATCCATTCAGCATCTCCTATAGAATAATACCCCTTACTCAGTTATCCATACCCCACCTTAGCATCATTCCAGATAAGGAACTTCCTTCCTTCCTTGCTAGGGCCCCTTGACCATTAACTAAACAATGCCTTTTCTCTGAAGAAGGTATCCTTGGAATGTACACCTTATCTTGTTTCTATGGTTATGGCTATCTATCAAGGCCTGTGAGAAAGAAAGAGAAAGAAGGCCAACAAAACTCTTCAAGGAAGTAAAACATGGTTTCAGAGCCATAATAAAAGTATAAATGTTCAAATATATGAATACTAAATATCAAATATAAGAATATAAAATATATGTATATAAGTTCTATACATGTAAAATCATCAGTCATGGGCACCATCTAGTGTACCAAACTGAGGATTGGTGGGTGGGGGGGCATTAACTAACTTGTGACCATAAGAATGGATCTGTCTACTTTATTTCTTAGGACTGTTGCATTTTATCCACACACATTCATTCTGCTGTTTTCTTACCAGCGTGTAACTTTAAAAAAATCTGAAGAACACTTGATAAACATTTTTATCTGCACATTTGTGGATGGTTTTGTTTATAGTTTTCTCTAATATGTGTTTTTCCCCCCCAAGCAATTTCCCCTTTAAAGTGCTTTCTTGGTAACTATCTTTGTTAATGTAACCACTGTTCTATACTATTTTTGTAGTGTAAACATTTAAAGCAGAGTAACACATGACAAAAATTAGAGAAGTGTAAAATCTAAAAAAAATATTGCAGTTTTGCATATTAGCTTGGGAAATGTAAAAATGGTTGGCTCATATTAAAATATGGAAGAAACATATCCCTGCTTCATCTATATCTGATGACTTGTTAATATTACTTTACCATCTTCAACAAATAGGAGGAAAAAATTATCTTTTGGGCCAATTCAATCTAAGCCTCTTTACAATTTCTCACCATTACCATTAACCTTGAAGGATTTGAAGAACCATTGGCAAACAATCTTGAAAACTGCTTCTTTAATAAGCATTTCATTTTGGAAAATGTTGAGGGAAAGAAACATTAATCTTTGTGTCACATCTAGTTTTTATCCTAAGGCAGCTGGTTACAAATTCTGACTCTGCTTGTTTCAACACTAATAAATATGGAAACAGGAGCAATTACGAGAATGGAGTGATCATGTTAACAAAAAGCCTCAAGTCCTTTGCTGACATCCAAAATGTTCCTAATACTAATGTAGCAGGGTGGGACATGTTGAAATGTATCATTTTACTCTACTGGAACTGTTAAAAAAAGTTTAAATATTTTCATGCTATGTCTGTCTGTATGTGTATGGGTCTATACTTATATAGTATATATACTCCACAAGCATGGAGTCATCACATGCCACATTTTAGATAGAACATTATGCATAATAAGAGAGTTGTTTAAAGCATCACTGCTTCAAAAAACACATGCACATGCAATCCCATTAGTTTTGTTCTGGTTCACATTTCAGCAATACAGGTATCCACCACAAACTATAATAACGGGGAAAAAAAATCTGTGTTGTAATGTCACAATGCAAATCCTGAACTTTTATACTTGGATCCCAACAGTGATGGTGTTCCTTTCCAGATGTCCCTAAATTGCAATTTCCAGCAGTCTTACAAACATGACCATTGATGCTTGGTACACAGAATGTAATTCTGCAACATCTGGAGCCCACAACTTCACCATTATTAACATGTACTCACCTATCTTTGGCAGTAAGACATTCTTCTGAATAAAATGAATCTCCAAGCTTTTAAATCTGACAATATATGGAAATAATATCTTTACTATTAGCTGTTGTCATCTGTATATGCATAAAAATAATTTAAATATACTGAATGTTTGGTTGATTAAAACGTTTTATGTCTTCTGCATAAAATGTTTCAAAATGATTTAGAACATTAAACAAAAAAGAGTGAAGCAATAATAAATTAAAGAGTTAATGTAAGTTAATTTTATTACAGCGAACAACCAAACTATGATTAAAATATACCATAAGCATGACACAAACCTATGGAAAATTACTGTGGCTTGCACCTAGCCCACCCCCTGTATCCAGAAGTGCACACCCCACTCAGTTCAGTTTGCAAAAAAATACACCTTGATGTTACTTTCCAAACAGTTAACTAGCAAAATGGGACAAAAAACAGGCAAAAACAAGGAGGGAAATATGAAGGGCAGGAAACAAGCAAGAAATAAAAGGGCAGATACCACCAATCTACATTGTCTATATCTATGTATATGCATCAAAGGCACAGCACTTTCCAGAGCCACTGGAGACAGTACTGTGGGTAATTAGCATGGACAGTCCTAAAGGGAGAGACCTGGAGTTATTCCATCCTTAACCCTTTTATCTAGCAGCACAATAAAGATAGACTAACAACTGATCCATCCTTTATTCTGCACCATGAAGAAAATGATGGATGGGGGTGATGTATCCAACAATAAAACTAGTATTTTGCAGCATACAGAGGCACAACAATTAACTCTACAGATGATGTTGGGATAGCAATTATCCAATAGATAATATTCTAAAGAAATGGGGTAAAATAGACCAATAAAATGAGCAATAAAGCATTTTATGATTCAGGGTCTCCAACAAGGCCAGCGGTGCTGTGAGAAAAGTGTATGATGAAAATAACAGTACCAAATAACAGTACAGAGGGCAAAAGGTCAATCCTTGCCAAAATGAAGGTCCACTCATGTTTTGAAGCAGTAGGGTAAGCAATTCAGACCTCTTTTTAAAAAAACCCATGATTCAAGAGGCTAAGGGCTAAATGGCATTCAACTTGGCAACCAGAATTCCAGATTTTTCTTTTTAATAAGCCACTCAGCATTACCAAAAATATTTTTTTTAAAAAAAATATTTGGGGGAAAACACAAGTAACTGAACTCCTCCATCATATTTTTAGCTAGCTAGATTTAAAATGATCAGGGAAAAAAATCATTGGGGTAAAGGATACTTGGGGAAAAAAAATAGCAATCAAAGACTGAGAGCATGACACCAGGCTCTAACCAACTGCATTTCTAACACACTTGGGGATAGCCTAGATAGATCTGACAATCTTTGATTGAATCATTTCTAATAGTGGCAGTTTTCTAAATGCACAGATTTGTATGCCATCAAGAAGCTGAGATAAAACTTTTGCTTCAAACCCTTAGACTGCTGAGATAAACTCACCCTCTTTCCAGGAAAGAGTTTAAGAGATGCAGCTGTGCTCCTTTGGGTACAGATGACACAATTCTTGAGATATTCAATCCATGACAAAGAAAAAGATACTTAAATACCTGCTCAGTTCCATTTCCAATGATTTACATGGTGTACCTTTTCAATTCAAAAAGAACCCCAGCACTTAAGGCTCTAAGGCTCTAATGCTGGGAAAGGTGGAAGGAAAGAGAAGAAGAAGATGACCAGCAGTGTGGTAGATGGACTCAGTTATCTTGCTGATGGGTGAACCAATGGAAAAGCTGAAGGACCAGGTTAGGGACACATCCTCATGGAGAAAATCTATCTATGTGGTTGCTAAGAGTTGACATTGACTTGATGGCACATAATCAGTCAAGATGTTTTGGTAATTAGCAATCATCTGTTCAGTTTCAGCTGTTCAGCTTTAGCACTCTTCTCAGGCCCATCTATGAAACTGATAAGGCAGCTGCAACATTAGCAAAGAATACAATTGGAACTGCTCCTTACTCCAGAAAAGGAGGGTGAAGATTTGGGTCAGAAAAAGCCTGCATAAGTGAGTTAATTCATTTAAGAAGGGCTAATATACAACTATGCATCTTCATATGGGGAAAGAATTAACAGTTAACATAAAGCATCTACAGTTAAAAAAAGGATAAAGGTATTTTTTCTCCCATTTACACAGGAAAGATTGAGTTAAAAGACAGGTCTTGTAATCAATTTAATTTATGCATTGCTTGAATATCAAAGGGGAGAGCACTGCAAACAGATCCTTCTGCCAAGAATGCCCATCCACGAGTAACCACAAATGTCAATTGACACTATATGGCATAAGTTACCAGCTGATCTAGAGAGGATGCAGGCTTAGAAGTAGAAAGACTAAGTATCCCCACATCAGGTTCTTTAGAGTATTATATACCAACAATAGCCTACTAACTAATTGCCAATGCAGTTGCAGATGTACTATGTGTATAGCTAGGTGCTACATTTAACAATGTCATGAGTTGTACCAGCTGCAACTTCTGGATATAGAATGTTATAGAAATGTAAACAACAGTGCAGATTTTCAGTGGCTGGAGTATTACTGTTCAGTAAAGCTGGTGAAACAGCCAAAGCAGGTTGTAGGTGATGGAGTTTTTAAAAGTTAATAAAATAACTGCAAGCAGCAAACAGCAATCTTGCAGAGTAGAAGCGTGAACCAAAAAAGAGAACTTGCACATCAGGCTTAATTATGTTCAAAAATAAATTCAGTCTTCACACTGTAGTTAGATGAAGAAAATAGAGATAGCTTAGTTTTATTCAGTAGATCTCAGTACAGGTAGATTCATAGTAGAAAGTACTTAGTAATTACTGGTTCTTTGTAGACACTTTCTATGTGGAATAGAAAGTCTGGGTGCAAGTGAGATGGTAGGGGGAGGGCTGCATTCCTGCAGCAGTTCCTGCTTGCAGGTCTGCCAGAAGGGTAATGGAGATTGTTAATCCCCAACCCCAACAAGGAGGAGGAAGTGGAAATCAGGTGACCCATGTGACATCCCGCAAGCACAATAGAGATGTGTTTGCTAGAGAGACCCCCTTATGCTTATGAGACAATGCTGAGTTGACCCCTGATAATTCCAACAGTAGGAACTCCTAGACATGGAGATCATTTGGACCTCTAATGACATTGAAACTCTAGGAGCATTCCCAAATTATTTACTTGTTCCTTCTGATGGAGCATAAAACTTATAACAGGGAAAGCCACATCTAACTCATTATTGCTTCCATGCACTGCCTCTCCCGATTCAGAGGTTATACAGAGCAGAGATGGATGTCATTAGCATCAACCTCTGCTGATTGTCCCCAATAAATTAGAGACAAAAGATCTTTTATTGCAATCAATAACCTAATTACAGGCCTGCTGAAGTACAGTCATCCAATCTTAATTTCTGAAATTGTATGGATCACTGACCTCAATAAAGAATGTGTGAATGTAATTTCTGAAATTGTAGCTGCCAATAGGAGTGGAGGAGTGCCTTCAACCCCATTTCACAGAATAATTCAGAAGGATATTGTAGTCAATTGCATTTAAAGCCACTGAGATATTTAGCAGAAATAACCAAGTCACACTCTCTTTGTCTCTTGCCTGCAGGAAACCAAAGATTAGGATATCCACACTGACTTTTGTCTCCAAATCAGGCGTGAATTCAGACAGAAGTGGATTGAGATAGTCACTTTCTTCCAAGAATATTTGAAGATCCAGTGGGCACTGTCCCCTGCAATATTTTTCATACTTCAAAATACAGCCCTATGAGATAGGATGCACTCAGAGAATTATAGGCTCATGAGCTCCGCTGCTAAATATGAACCAACTTCTCTATGGCCTCAAGTTAAACCTCTTAACCAAGACACTCTAGTAGTCTTTTTTTTTTTGGGGGGGGGGGCAGGGGTATAAGGAAGGCATGATGTTGTTTTCTGAATTTTAATGATTACATATGTATGTGTTTGTGCATGCAAAACAGAAACTATTGTAAACCAAGAAAGTAATAAATCTGAACATAAGAGATAGGGGTACACAAATTCTGCTTATAACCTCTATGTACATTTTATGTATACAGAAAATTTTGTACAAGAGTCCTTTTCAGTTCTTTTCAATAGAGGGGCATTCCCTGCACATTTGTATGATACCATGATACTTATTAATAAGTAACAATAATTTATTATAATGTATTAACCCTAAACCGCCCAAAGTCCCCATTTTGGGAGAGATGGGCAGTAATATAAATTTGAAAAATAAATAAATAAATAAATAAATAATAATAACTTAATAATCAGGAAATATTTGAAAGCACAGCCATTGTGCATATACAAACTCAATGCAACCATAAGGAATCATTGAACTTTACTTGAAGCCTTAGATGCTGGTAGCTAAGATGGAAACTCTGAGAACAGAGCATATTTGCATTTTCTAAATGCAATCATTGATCAGGGACCAGAGACAAATTGTGTATCTGAATGAGCCCTTGCTTCCTGCCTCATGAAGATAAGGATTTATTAAAATCATCAAGAATTTGAAGGAGTATATGAATGCCAACAACGTAATACCATTGTTGTATTTACAAACCATATATTCCCTCAAATTCTTGATGATACAAGACTCCATTCTAATTGGGCTTTAGTTAAATATTCCTTATGGGCTATTGTCTTCTCATTTGTTTATCTTTCTCCTCCATAATTGTCTTCTATTTTAACTTTTTAAGGCAATGAGGAATTTAAAAAAATCATAATGAAGAAATTATATTTCCCTGAGATAATAAGATGAACACAGGAATATGGCTGAAGAATCATATATTTTATTATGATAAACCTGATTCAGATAAACAGGGGAATTTGTGAGAATTATTGCACTTCAGTGTACCAACATGGTAGTACAAACCTATAATAATAATTATGTAAAGTCATTATTTTGTAAGAACATTGGAAAAATACAGTCTTTTTTAATTAGAGCCTAAATGTGCAAAAGGAAAATGTGATATACAGTAGTAGTTCTTGAAAAAAAGCACAGATTAGAATGAAGTCATTCTTAGTTATTATATAACTGTTTTAAGAGAAAATGAATCCATTTTCACACAGCAAAAACTAAAATACATTGTTAAGGGAAAAAAATAAAGGACAGAAATTGAACAATTCAGTGACTTCAGATTCTGAGTTGGACAAAAGTTTGCAGGAACTGGACAGGAAAAAAAATGGCATGGCATGGTTTGCTGGTTTAATAGATGAGGAAACTGAATCTAACCACTTTCCATCCCCCACCTCAAAAAAAGGTATACTTTTTACATTAGACAACAAACCAATGGACTACTCTTAATTGAACTATGTGTGGGTTGAGGATGGAGCAGAAGTGCAATCTGGGAAATAGCAAAGATCTGTCCTTCTGCTTGCAGTTCTTCTCCCTTGCACTTTTTATGCCCTTCATCAGTTCAACTCTATACAGTGTCAAGACAACTGTAGGAATGTTATCTGAACAGAATTCAAGTCCTTGCTTGATAAGACCATGATCTTCAGTGAACCTGAAGTTGTTACATATCACAATTAGAACTGGACTCCTCCTTCCTCTTGTTACTATGTACTCTTCAATACAAACACACACACACACTTACTTATTTACACATTTACATGTACACAGAGAGAGAAAGTTATGGGAATATAGGAAGATGTGTGGCATGCGCAGAGCAGATCTGTGTATAGTAATGCAATTCAATGGGGAATTGTGTTAAAGGGGAGGGGTGAATCATGCAAGCAACCATCCAACTCAGCAAGAAGAACTTCTATTTTTATTGCATATACAGTGCAAAAGATACAAACACAGACACCACTATATTGCTTCAGATAACCCATTCATAGAAATAAAGACTGAGATGGGAGGTTAATGCTAGTCAAGCAGGGTGAGGAGAAACAATAACATCAGCAAGGCATTTCTTGGGAACTATATGGTGATGGAAAACAGGTGATAATGAAAATCCTGGCCTGTGGAAGGGGCAATTAGGCAGACTTCAAGGAGAAAAGCAAAGGGAAAGGAGAGAAGAGTTCAAGAGCAAATAGAAAGATAGAGGACTTGAATTCCTATTTGGACAGAGATACTTGCAAAAATACAGGAGGGATCAACCATTATGTGAGGTTGGGGGTTCAGATATCCCAATAGTAAGAAATCTCTCTGGAACCAGTCAGGTCCCAGTAAAGGATTTATTTTATTGAAAGATACAGTTCCATCTCCATCTACTGTACATCTAAAGACTCAAGTGAATGTGATTTCCCAATTCCCTCCTTTTACCAGTCCCAGTTTCCCGCTTTCATTTGAAATTGAATATTTACAACTGCTATTGGTTTTACAACATGATTCCCAGCAACATTCTTCACTGTCTGTTTGCTGATAAGGAGCTAGCCACAACATTCTGGTGTCAGCCTGATGGATCACTTCGAGATGTCTCCGTTTCTCACACAGCAATCAAACGTCCCCCTCCCTCCTTTACAACCCATGACAGAGGAGAAGGACCAGGAGGGGTTTTATGGCTTTTGTGACCAAACCTCTGACACATTATCAGATTACCATTTTCTGGTTGCTTTGAAAATAGAATTCTAAATTTAGAGACTTAAATTTGGGCATTCTCCTTATTAACTCCCCTGAGGGATGCCGTGTAATAAAAATGGCAGGAAGGAATATAGTTTGGGAAAGGAGACAAGGAAATGGAACTAAAATGGTTAGTGTGTAGAAAGAGTACCAAATGCTTTTCCTGAAGGAACTGGAGGGGATCCAAGTATTGTTTTTTCTGTATGTATTGATACAGTGAGTCGCTGGACTCCATGCCTCAGAGGGGTGGAGAGAGAATATAGGTTTCAGAAGTATATATAGCTTACAAGCATTTAAAATGGAATAAACTTTAATGTAAAAGGAAATTTATGCAGAGAGTTAGCAACAAGGGTTTGGATAAGAAATTATATGAGACCTCTATATTTGTAATGAGTAGATACTGCAACAAAGTTTGTTTATTTAACTTCTCTGTTACAGCAGGAGCTGTTCTAATAGGACCCTTCATTGTCCTTGAGTTGTTAGGCTTCCTTGGTAACTTGGTATTTCCTCCTAGATCAAAAGTGCCCCCCTTTTTGCCCTTTTTACCACTATTTGCAGTACTCTAAACATTCACAGTTGCTTTAAAGCTAAAAGGTGTCATGAAAGCAATTTTTCACAATCGGGTAGCAGAGAGTATCGTTTGTACCTGCTTCTCATACCATGGATAGCACAACATTAAACACAGTTAATGTTAAAGACCTTCTCAGTTTGGAAACTGTGATAAAATTTAAATATCCCACAGGACTGAGTTGCAAAGATCAGCTACCTAAGAAAACATCTTTGGGGAGTTGGATTGAGTTGGATTGAGTTGAGTTGGTCAAGTTGTCCTTTTACTGTATGTCCAGCAATACTGTGTCAGTATGCTTTTGACCTGCTTGTACCCTAGGAATTGAACAGCTTCCTTGGAGAACTATAGATTCCATAGAGTTACAGCTTCTTTAATAGATATCACCATCTACATTGAAATTATTTGCCAGTGTCAAAGGGGACAAGCTGACAGGAAAACGTTTTAGCTTATGTTTAAAAAAAAAAAAAGGCCAGCTATATACTTTACTTCTCCTTTTTGAGTACTAGGCCAATTTCACTTATTCAAAAGCTATGAAAATTTGATCTCAGCTTGTATCTGATACATGGGGAAACCTATGAAATATATAGCAATCCCCAAAACCTGTTAACTGTCCCATTTTGTTTCCTCTGTAGTATAATGATAAACTGTTCATTTTTGGTAACATATGTATCTAAATGCTTGATAGTGAGAAATGTTTTAGTGTAAACTGCAATGATAGCAAGGAATAATCTTGGAAGCAATTTCTTGAGCAATGGATAACAACTTGTTCATGCTACCTCTCAAATAAAGGGCAAGAATACCAAAAAATAAAGACAGAAAAGAAACTTTGGATTTCTAGAGGATTAGTCTATTGCACTCCATTAAAAGTTTTGCACAAAATGTTTATGCAGTACTTGGGACACAGGACCATTGCATTTTTACAAAATCCCTTTCTATAAGATCATTGTATTACAAAAACCTTGTATTAGGGAAAAAATATATAAATATCTAAATATAAGGAAAGTTGCATACAAACCCAAATGGGAAATTTCAACCATTTTATTTTAATTTGCAAAAAACATACTGTAAGGAATAGGTGAAATTTTAAGGGGTAGGCGATAAAGGCCAGTATTCGGTTAGATTTCATGAACAAATGCAACATAATTTATCTTTTTAACTTTTGTATTTGTGTCCAAAGCAATGTCAATTTTTAAGAAGAGAGACAGAGCAGTTATACTGTGGCTGTAGCTCTTAATTTCTGTTGGGTAAACTGATAAAAAATGATTTTAAAGAAAGATCAAACATTTATTTATTTATTTTCTATCCCACCTTAATTATTTTTATAAATAACTCAAGGCGGTGAACATACCTAATACTCCTTCCTCCTCCTATTTTCCCCACAACAACAACCCTGTGTGGTGAGCTGGTCTGAGAGAATGCGACTGGCCCAAGGTCACCCAGCTGGCTTTCATGCCTAAAATGGGTCTAGAACTCACAGTCTCCTGGTTTCTAGCCCAGCACCTTAACCACAAGACCAGACTGGCTTTAGAAGGATAGATATAGTTAGAGGAGTATTGGTATAGTTTCAATTCTGTGCCGCATCCTGTGTCAGTATACTCCATATACATGCTAGATAATGGGATTCAGGCAAAAAACATTTTGGTTCTCAGGGTAGTCTCTAAATAGAGATACTAATTTGTGTAGAACAATATGAAGAAGCTTGAGATAAAGCTGAGATTTAGTTGCAGTCATGGTGTGATGGCTGAAATATACCCAAACTGACTAGTAATGTCATTAAACATTAACAGGGATGTTCAGGGTGGGGTCAAAAAAGTCTGCAGGGTATGATAAAAAAAATGTCAAGAGAGCGCAATCAAGGCTCAGTCTGGTTTTTTTTTTTTTTAATATTGTTAATGTGTCACTCTGCCTGCTGTGTGTGTGTGTGTGATGCATTTAAAAACCAGGTGGAGCTTTGATAAACCTTCATGGCTGCCATGTTGATTCTTTTGACTACACCCATGGACACCCCTGTAGGGAATGCTGCATGTGGTATGGTACCCTAGTCACTGCTTCTACATTTTCTCCCTCTATTTGCCAGTTATCAATCAAGCTGGTTGCCATAATCTTGGTTTTTTTGAGGTTTAGCTGCAAGCCAGCTTTTGCACTTTCTTCTTTCACTTTCATCATAAGTGCAATGATTGCCTACCCTAACAAAACCAGACTCACAAGTAGAGGCTTAATGATATCTGATTTATTAAAGAATAGTATGCAAATACAGAGAAAGCTGAGAATGAGCAAAAGCGCGCCAAATACAAACTAAAAATCCTTGGTGCGAACATAATCCCTCCCCTCACCCAAACCATTTCAAATTCCCCACCGCAGGTGCTGGTGACAAGTTGTGCTGATGTCCTGGGAAGAAAACCTTGAACACACAAAATAACCCAAACACATTCCAATCCAACTGAATACAGATAACATCCCAGGAGACAGAGTCCTCCTCCCCTCCCAACCGAAACACGCATCAGCAAAATGGCATGCGAAATGTTACGATGTACGTTTAACATTGAATGATGAACATGACATACCGCCCCCCCCAAAATAAGCGAAACATCAGGGAGCAGGTTTCAGAGGATAAGCAACATGAAAGCGTCTAACTAAAACAGGAGAATTAACATCATGGGCAGACACCCACCCAGGGTGGGGGAAGTGCTTCCACCGAATCAGGTATTGCAGGTGCCACGAATCCTGCATGAATCAAGGACCTCCTTCACCTCAAAATGCTGCTGCCCATCAATCAGGATCGGAGCAGGAGGTGGGGGCTGTGGATGCCAATGGGACGAGTGGCTGACAGGCTTAAGCAAGCTGCAATGAAAAACAGGATGCGACCATTTCAAATTGTGAGGCAAATCCAATTTAAATGTGACAGGGTTCACAACTCCCACAACGGGAAAAGGACCCACAAACTTGGGAACCAATTTTCAGGAAGGCTGTGGGGACTTCATGAACTTGGTGGAAAGGTAGTCCTGATCACCAATCTTAAAATTAGGTTGAAGGGCTCTCTGCTTATCTGTGTGCAATTTATAAGCAGATTGGGCATCAGCCAATGCCTGCTGAATCACCGGCCACGAGTCAGCCAGCTGAGCAGCCCAATCAGAAGCAGAACAGGGCTGCGTAGAAGGTTGTGGCAACTCAGGAATGGGTACAAAATCTCGCCCAAAAACCACCCGAAAATGGATGTGCCCCATACTTTGATGGACAGCATTGTTATAAGCCACCTCAGCAAAAGGTAGCAGATCAACCCAATTATCTTGTTGATAGTTAACAAATGACCTTAAAAATTGTTCAAGGGTCGAATTTAAAACCTCTGTAGATCCGTCAGTCTCCGGATGCGAAGCAGTGGACAATGCCTGTTTGGTGCCAACCAGTTTCAAAAATGATTTCCAAAAGTGGGAAGTGAACTGTGTCCCGCAGTCCGTGACCAAATGGGAGGGGCTACTGTGAATCCGGTAGATGTGTATTAGGAAAAGGTGTGCCAATTGTGGGGCGGAAGGAATAGAAACACATGGAATGAAATGGGCTTGTTTGGAAAAATAATCCTTGACAACCCAAATCACAGTCTTTTTCTGACTAGGAGGTAGGTCCACAATAAAATCCATAGAAACCTCCTCCCATGGACGGGATGGGCTCGCAACTGGCTGTAAAAGCCCCTGCGGCTTACCCCCCTTCCGTTTTGACATGGCACAGACAGGGCAAGAAGCAACATAGTTTTTTACATCATGTCTCAGGGTAGGCCACCAAAACTGGTGCCGTACCAGGTGCAATGTTTTTACAAACCAAAATGACCAGCTACTTTATCATTGTGAGACCTGGTTAAAATTTCCCTTCGCAAGTTGTCAGGCACATAGAGGCAGTTTTGCTTCCAAGCTAACCCATTGTCAAAAGTAACATTGTCTCTATTTTCCTGCAACCAAGTATCGGATTTCAGTTCCTGGAGAAACTGTTGTTGCAATTGAGAGGGAACTGGCGTCCTCCTCCCAGCTGGTGAAACTGAAGCTGGAGGCAGTTGCGCACGGGTTTGGCTGCATGTGACAGCCTGCAACCCCAGCTGGGGCTCCGTCCACACTGTGCCCACGATTTCAGGGGCTTGGACCGAATCCTGGGGCAGGCGGGAAAGCGCATCAGCTAGGAAGTTCTTCTTTCCCAGGACAAACTTCAATTGAAAATCAAAGCGACTAAAAACTGAGCCCAGCGAATCTGCTTAGGACTGAGTTTGTGGGGTGTTCGGAGCGCTCTAAATTCTTATGGTCAGTCCAAACTTCAAAAGGGCATTTAGCCCCTTCTAGGAGGTGCCACCACGCTTCCAAAGCAGCTTTGACTGCAAAAGCCTCTACAAACGGTCTAGTGGGATCAGGGTGCTGCAAAATCAGTTCAGCAGTGAACTGGCTTTTGAGTTTGTTGAAAGCCACCTGGCAGTCAGTTGTCCAATTCAGCAGTGCCCCTGGGTTCTTTACCTTGTGCGTGTCCCCCAACACCTTGGTATGTAACAAGTCAGTTAAGAGCAATGCAATTTCAGTGAACCCCTGGATGAACTGGCAATAATAATTGCTAAATCCAAGGAAACTTTGGAGTTGTCTCCAGGTGCGTGGGCTCCCACCACAAAATAGCCTGAATTTTCCCAGGGTCCATCTCAATGCCCCTGTCAGAGATCCTATAACCCAAGTAGTCAAATTGAGTCTTTTGGAACTCACACTTGGAAAGTTTGGCAAACAGTTCAGTGTTTCTCAGTTTGCTAAGCACCTGTCTCACCAGGCGTTCGTGCTCCTCTTCAGTTTCAGTATAAATCAACACATCATCCAAATACACCAGTACACCTTTAAACAAATGTCCATGTAACACTTCATTGATTAATTGCATAAACACCCCTGGTGCCCCCGCCAATCCAAAAGGTAAGACTTTATATTGGAAAGAACCCAGTGGACAACTGAAAGCAGTTTTCCATTCATCCCCCTCCCGTATGCGGATGCGGAAATAGGCTTCCCGCAAATCTAGCTTAGAAAAGATCTTCCCCTTTGCCAGATGTGCCAACATGTCTTTTATTAATGGCAGTGGATATTTGTTTGATATTGAGACCGCATTTAATCCACGGTAATCTGTATAGAGTCTCAGTGTCCCATCCTTCTTACCCTGGAACAGCACGGGGGCGCCAGCTGGTGAATTTGCTGGTTCGATAAATCCCCTGGCCAATTTTTTATCCACAAACTCCCTCAATGCCACAAGCTCCTTCTGAGTCATGGCATAAATCTTCGGCTTGGTCAGTTGAGCATTGGGGACTCTGTTCCTCCCCAGTAGCATTTTGACCATCTCCCAACCTGGGGGTCTCATGTTCCGATGGTATACCGACATATCTCTGGTTGTACCGATCTGTCATGAGTGCCGTTGAGCTGAAGACATCAGCGCAATGGCACACATGACAATAACAAGGAAACAGGGGAAGGGGCTCAAGATAAGTAGCCATCAACTCACAAAGACTGAAGGACAAGAAACAATGGCTAAACGGATCGCGAGGCACACCCAAACTGTTAGCGCTAACGCAACGGAGATTGCCCAGCTGACAGCAATCACTGGAGGAATAGAGAAACCGATGATGGGCGATCCCGGAACGCCAGCGGGGCCTCGCAACCTCTCACCTACCGGCAGGACAACGTGTTGGACAAAGGGGGGTGACGTAACCGCGAGCGAGGGGGCGCTGACCGGCGCGGGGTATTTAAACCCCGCACCGGCGCGCTCCTGTCACTCTCAGCTTTTTTCCTATACTGTACCTACACTGCGAATAAATCAGAGCCTGTTCCACAGAATCAGCATCTGAGAATTATTCGGAGGTAGGCAGCGCATGACATAAAGCTGAGAGTCATAAACTCAGCCTCGCCGAGCCCCACCGGACGACAACGAGCCGCGGGAGGAGTAGACAGCAAGAAGACCAGGAAGATGAGGCTGGCGCGACGCGGACAAGGAGGGCGAGCCGCACGGCAAGAAGCAGAGGAGGACCGACCGAGGCCAGAGGCACCGCGGACTCCCGGAGCCATGGACGCCCACCCGACCCAACCCGAGCCTCAGCTCCAACCCCAAGGGGAGATGGCGACGGAGGCAACCCGACCATGGGAGGGAGCAACATACCTCCCGAAACCAGCGGAGAACCCCGCGCCCCACATCGCACCCCAGCAACGGGCTTGGAGCGACAGCCCAACGGCGGTAAGCACGGAGGAGGACGATGGAGCAACCCAGCAGACGGCAGAGGAAGCGGACCAACGGCCGGGAGAGACTGAACCCCACCGGCAACCCACCCCCGCCGACACACCGACGGAACCGGCCCCAGCGGCGGCGCGGATCGTGGATGAGGACGCACGAGCTAGACTCGCGGCCATGGAGACCCAACTGAAGGAACTCTGGACCATGCTTCAGTCGCTCATGCCCCCCGCGCCACCCAACGACGTCCCCGCACAGGTCCACACCCCGAGCGAAGCGCCGAATCCCCACGGGCCAAATGAAGGTCAACAGACGGCCCAGGCGGACGACACCACAGGCCGGGAAGCGAGAGGAGGGGCCGCACAAAACGCCCGGGCCCCAAAGGACTTCCCCATCTTCTTTGATGGGAACCCCGCGAAACTGTCGTTCTTTATCACGAACGCCACGGGGTTCATGGGGAGGCACGGACACTCCTACGACTCCGAAGCGGACAAGATCGCTGCCGTGGCGATCAAATTACAAGACCGGGAGGCGGACTGGTACGTCCAACTGTACGAGTCCAGCTCCCCCGCCCTCGCCAACTTCCCCGCCTTCATCAATGAGATGAAACACTACTTCGAAGACCCACTAGCCAAAGTGAGGGCGAAAAGCGCACTCCAAAGACTTAAACAGGGCACACGCACTGTCCCAGACTACGCCCTCGAGTTCAAAGCCCTCGCGGGGAAGGTCAACGACTGGTCCGAGACCACCCTGCTGGAAATGTTCAAAAGGGGGCTCAACCGCGACGTACTTCAATGGGTCCTCTACCGCGACGCCCCAGAAACTCTACACGGGTGGATCCACCTCGCGGGGAAAGCCGAACACGCGCACCGCACCTTCCTCATGACAACTACGGAAGACACGAACTACACCTGCAAAAAGGTACCCGCACCACACGTGGGGACGGCCGGCCCCACATACCCAAAGAAGAAATTTAATCGGGAGCCCTGCGGGAAGTGTGGAAAACTAGGGCACAAGACGGCGGATTGCTTCGCCAACCGACTGCCGACCAGTGCACCTAAACCCACCCCGAAAACTAGCCCCAAACCACCTAACCCGGTGCCGCCCCCTCACCGCTGAATGACCGGAGCCACAGCGACACCAGAGGAAGGCTGGGACGCCTACTGGGGGGAAGAGGACAACGTAGACCCAGACCAGCCGGCGGGAAAAGCTCCCCGCCTGCCCTGAAACGCGTTGCGAGGCAGGCGGTGGGACAGCAACGCGGACCACCTCGACGGAACGGTGAAAGCTCCGTGATAATGGCGGCAATTAAACTCTGCCGGCAATGGAGCCACCACGGCCGCGGCACTAGTGGACTCGGGGTGCTCAAAAAACCTCATCCACCCCGACTTAGTCGCCAAACTCGACCTCCGCTGCTTCCCCCTCCCCACGCCGTTGGCATTCCACCAGCTGGACGGCTGTACAGCGGGAGGGAAACCAGCTATGATGCAAACTGAGCCGGTCACCCTGCAAATGGGCACTCACACCGAACGCACATCGTTCGTCGTCACCCACATCGGACGGCCCATTGCAGTCCTGGGAATGCCGTGGCTCGCGACAAACAACCCGCGCATCAACTGGGAGACCCGCACCTTCACATTTGGCGACGGCGAGTATCGGGCACCAGTTCCAGCGGGCGGAACCAACCCCACTGTGGGACGAGCAGAGGCGACTACACAGGACAACGCCACTACCACAGCAGACCTACCGGAACAATACGCCGACTTCTCCGAGGCCTTCGGAGAGGCGGAAGCTGACCAACTACCCCACCACCGCAAGACGGATTGCCGGATCGACCTGCTGCCCGACGTCCCCTTACCTAGACCGAAGATCTACTCGATGACCCCGAAGGAGATGGCAACCTTCCGGGAGTTCATCGATAAAAACCTAGAGAGGGGATTCATACAGCCAGCATGCTCACCGGTCGGAGCCCCCGTCTTATTCCGGGAGAAGAAAGACGGCACCCTACGGCTCTGCACCGACTACCGGGGCCTAAACGCGGCTTCCCTGTCCAACAAATACCCCTTACCCCTGGTGAAAGACATGCTCGCCCACCTGTCCACGGGCAAAGTCTTTTCCAAATTGGACCTTCGCGAGGCGTACTACCACATCCGAATCAGGGAGGGGGACGAATGGAAGACTGCGTTCAACTGCCCCCTAGGCTCCTTCCAGTATAAAGTGCTGCCGTTCGGACTCGCGGGGGCCCCCGGGGTGTTTATGCAGCTCATCAATGAGGTACTGCATGAACACCTGTTCAAAGGGGTCCTTGTCTACATAGACGACGTCCTTATCTACACTAAAACGCACAAGGAACATGTGACCCTAGTCAGGCAAGTCCTCGACAAGCTGAGAAGGGTGCAGCTCTATGCCAAGCCTACAAAGTGCGAATTTCATAAAGCGCGCCTAGACTACCTGGGGTACCGAATCTCCAGAGACGGCATAGAGATGGACCCCGCAAAAGTCGAGGCGGTGCTGAACTGGGAACGCCCCCGCAACAGACGCCAACTCCAGAGCTTCCTCGGCTTCGCGAATTTTTACAGGTCATTTGCCCGAGGGTTCGCAGAGATAGCCCTCCCCCTAACAGACCTCCTCAAAACCAAAGGGGTTGGGGACACCTGACGCGCCAAGAACCCGGGCACAGTATTGAATTGGACTCCCACATGCCAGACCGCATTCAACAAACTGAAAGCGCTGTTCACCACGGAGCCAATCCTCGCGCACCCGGACCCAGAATGGCCGTTCGTGGTCCAAGCCGACGCCTCAGACTTCTCCCTAGGGGCCATCTTACTCCAAAAGGACCCCACGGGACTCCTGAAACCATGCGCCTACCTGTCGAGGAAATTTTCCAAGACAGAAAGGCGATGGCACGTCTGGGAGAAAGAAGCCTTCGCGGTAAAATTGGCGCTAGAAACATGGCGACACCTACTCAAGGGAGCCACCCAACCATTCGAGGTCTGGACCGACCACCGGAACCTCGAGGCCCTCCGAATGCCCAGACGCCTTAGCCCAAAACAGGTCCGATGGGCCCAATTCTTCAGCTGCTTCAACTTCCAGCTGAAGTTCATGCCGGGCAAAAAGAACTTCCTGGCCGACGCCCTCTCCCGACTGCCCCAAGATGAAGAGCCCGCCCCAGACACCATTGGGACGGTCCTATCCGCCTCGCAACTGGGGATGGCCATGACCACCCGAAGCGGCGCTCGGAGGCAGCCCGACGCTACGGCGCAACCGATGGCGGGACAACCTGCGACCGGACGAAGCCAACCGCAACTACCAGGGGGAATACGCACGGACCTCGCCGCCGCCCTCAAAACCGACCCCTGGTTCCTGGCAAACCCCGACAAGGTAACGATGGCACAGGACCTGGCATGGGGGGAAGGCAGAATCTATGTCCCGGACTCGCAACGCCAAGCGATCTTGCATAGGTCACACGACGCCAAGCAAGCGGGACACTTTGGGTTCCTCAAGACCCTACACCTAACAAGGCGTCAATTCTGGTGGCCCGCGCTAAGACGAGACATGAAAGCATACGTAGCGTCCTGCCCAACGTGCGCTAGGGCCAAACGGGCACCAGGCAAACCCACGGGGCTATTACAACAGGTGGCGGAACCCTCCCGCCCATGGGAGGAAATCTCTATGGATTTTATAGTGGACCTCCCACCCAGCCAGAAGAAAACGGCCATTTGGGTGGTGAAGGATTACTTCTCGAAACAGACCCACTTCATCCCCTGCACGTCGGTCCCGTCCGCACAACAACTAGCCAAACTCTTCCTCATCCACGTGTACAGGTTACACGGATGTCCCGCACATGTGGTGACCGACAGGGGCACACAGTTCACCTCTAAATTCTGGCGGGCCTTCCTAAAGCTGACGGGGACCCAATAGGCCCTATCCACCGCCTGGCACCCCCAGACGGACAGAGCCACAGAGGTCCTCAATGCCACCCTAGAGCAATTCATACGCTCATATACTAACTATCATCAAGACGACTGGGCTGAACTGCTCCCGTTCGCCGAAGTCGCATACAACAACGCCGTCCACACGAGCACGGGGAAAACTCCGTTCGAGGTAGTCTCGGGACGCGACTTCATCCCCATACCGGAGCTACCACAACCCCTGGAACCACAGGTGGACGCTAGCGACTGGGGATGGAAGATTGCGGAATCATGGCCAATAATCACAGCAGCGCTGAAGGATGCACAGGCGGCCTACAAAGAGCAGGCCGAGAAGCACCGGCGCCAACAACCGACGTTCCAGGCGGGGGATATGGTCTACCTATCCACCAAATTCCTAAAGTCACCCCAACCCTCGAAAAACTGGGGCCTAAGTACATCGGGCCGTTCCGAGTCACGCAGATAGTGAACCCGGTGGCAATACGCTTGGACCTGCCACACAACCTACGGAGACTCCACCCGGTGTTCCACACCAGCCTCCTGAAACTGGCAACCACCTCTCGATGGCACCCAAGCATGCCACAGCCCTCACCGGTGATGATCGACGGGCAACATCACTTTGACATAAGGGACATACTCGACTCTCGCAGGCAACGGGTAACTTTACACTATTTGGTCAGGTGGAAACACTTCCCCCACCCAGAATGGGTGGCGGCGCACAACGTTAACACGCCTGACCTGACCCGGGCTTTTCACTGGGCATACCCCGACAAGCCAAAACCAAGGCTAGCAAGCCGGCACCTGCAAAACCCCTCCCCCGTGGGCCCCCCCGCCTACCGTGCCCCAAGGGAAAGGGCCCCCCCAAGCCCGCGACTTGGGTGGACCTCCCCCCCCGGGACTCACCCCCCCCGCCCAGGGCCCACGAGGCAGTAACAAGCGGTCGCCAGCACCCTCCCCCCGCCCCGGGCCTACGGGGGAGTGGCAAGCAAGTCAACAGGGCATCCTGGGGGCAACGCCCAGGAGCACACATAACAAAGGCGACGCACTTTTGAATAAAAAAGAAGGGCCCTACCTGGAGCTGATAAGCACCCGACCAGCCACGCCTCTCTCCTCGTCGAACTGAGCCAAACTCAGGGTGTGGCCGGAGCATGCGCACGCCAGGGTGTGACCTGGGCATCCGCACTAAGAACACACCCTAGGAAGGCACGTGGTAGAGGGCGGGGCAAAGGGAGGGGCGAAAAATACTCCGGCGGGAATTTCAAAAAAAAAAAAAAAAAAACCATTTTGACAGCTCTCCTGGAAAAAAACCGGAAAACTGGGGGGGGCACTATTCGGACAGGGGGCAGTATGTCATGAGTGCCGTTGAGCTGAAGACATCAGCGCAATGGCACACATGACAATAACAAGGAAACAGGGGAAGGGGCTCAAGATAAGTAGCCATCAACTCACAAAGACTGAAGGACAAGAAACAATGGCTAAACGGATCGCGAGGCACACCCAAGCTGTTAGCGCTAACGCAACGGAGATCGCCCAGCTGACAGCAATCACCGGAGGAATAGAGAAACCGATGATGGGCGATCCCGGAACGCCAGCGGGGCCTCGCAACCTCTCTCCTACCGGCAGGACAACGTGTTGGACAAAGGGGGGTGACGTAACCGCGAGCGAGGGGGCGCTGACCGGCGCGGGGTATTTAAACCCCGCACCAGCGCGCTCCTGTCACTCTCAGCTTTTTTCCTATACTGTACCTACACTGCGAATAAATCAGAGCCTGTTCCACAGAATCAGCGTCTGAGAATTATTCGGAGGTAGGCAGCGCATGACACGATCCATTTAGTTTTCACGGCAAGAAAGTGTGGTGGGTTTCTGTTACCTTCCCCAGGGATCATGTTTAGTCCTACTTCTCTGTCATGACCTTCCCATCTTGGGTGTCCCTTCACAGTTTCACTCAGGGTGTCATTGATTTGCTCAAGCTCCAGTACCACAAAGTAACAATCCTTTGCTGAACATGCTAAATAAAAAATAATAAAGCAAGGCCTCAAACTTCCAGTATGTTCAGAAGGGCCCAGCATACTGGACAGAGCAAATCTTGGTGGTCTAATGCACAATGCATAAAAACAAATGTGCAGGTAATCCAAGGCTTAACAGTTCATTCATCTGGAATGGGTTTGAACAGAGTCAAGCCTGAAATATTGTGGGTTAAACACTGTAGAAGGGGCATTTTAACATGAAAACATATTTTCTTCCAGGCAGAAATGTTATCACAAAACCTTTTGTTTGAAAATAGAGTTGGTGTAACAAAGGAACAAATGCCACTCAGATGTTTTCTGCTTAATTATTAATGTTTAGAAATATTACTCACAGCATTGCCTTCCACTTTGCCTAATCCATTTCCCTGAAATAGTGATAGTTGGAGATCATATTGGGAGGCCATTCCTGATAGATTGACTTTTATTTTGTAAATTTACTTGTCTGAAGTAGAAATATTCTTTGGAATGAGTTTAAAGCAAGAGCCTTCCCCTGCAGCATATGGGCAAGCAAGCTAATCTTAAAGGGAAATTGATAATAGGGCCTGGCATATTGGTAACTAGCTAATATCTCCACCTCTCTTTTTACTGATTTAGACAATTCAGCATGAGAGACCTGTTCAGCTTCTAGGTTTCTTTACTTATAATTGCTATTAATGTAGATCAATGCCCAGGAAACTCAGTTCTCATACATTATACAGCTGTGGTCAGAATTCAGGGAATTAGGATGCTGGTCTCCATACTGAGTGTCATGTCTAGGTAGATAATCAATTACTCAAAATGGAAAAAAAAATCCACTAGCTAGCAATGCTCATCTACTTTCTCATGCTAACAAGATTGGCTTCTTCTGCTTTTGCTTTGGAATGATAATAAAGCTAGAACGTGATAGATTGGAAGACCCTTTTGATAACTATAGGATGGAGGGATATTTCAGCCATTATGGTTTGATTTGAACAACTGCCACAGTTAGGAGTAGCAAGGGCTAACAAGCTTTTACTTAGCTCATATTTAACAATGCATGACACATATTTTGAAACCAGGAATTAGGAGTTTGAAGACCCTGGTACTTTTATTTGTAGAATGTATCTCTAGATGCACTTGAGTTCTTAGGAATGTTGTTTCTTCATAGATTTAAATTCAGAGTTGAGATTGGCCCATAACAAACTGTGGAGGAGAACCAGCGTGAGTTGGACTAGGAACAAGGAGATCCAAATTCTAGTCCATCCTGGCACAGAACATCACTGGGTGTCTAGTTCATCCTCAGTCACTCTCAGTTAGAATGATTTACAGTACACAGCCTTCCTTCCCTTAAACGGAAAGAGTAGAGAGATATGCAGATGTTAGATTATGTCATGACACCACGTATGGGGCTTTACCTGACTTCCAGCCCCACCCCATGGAGGGATTGGAAAGTTCTTATTTTTACAAACCTACCTCACAGGACTGTCCTCACGAAAAAAAAAAGGAAAAAAAAAGATTTTGTACTGTGCCTAGCACTTACATAAATAGAAATACTGTAGGGAAAAGCATGGATTTTGCTCTGGAAATACATGAATATTTTCTAATAGCATAAGAGATAAGTCGAGCTATCACTCATTCAAAAAGAAAGCAGAAAATTGGAAACATTCTAGGGTTTCTCACCTTAGTGAGAAAGGATGGGAAGCCAGAGGAAGATGAACCTGTTAATTAAATTTCCACCCTATCTTGTTTTTCTAGTCTTAAATTCACTTCGTGCTTGTTTCTGCAACAGTTTATGATTTTTTTTTTTAATAATGCATAGGTGTCTTATCACACCTCTAATATAATATCAGCTTGTTTTGCAACCTAGTATAATGTACCATTACACATATTATTCCCCCGTGTAGGGAATCTGCCTATAGGCAGAAAGGCAGGAAATAAATCAAAATAATAAATATTACAAAATCAACATTAAATACTAAATACCTGGAGGACACGAGTGTGCTTCTCTCTACACTAATACCTATAACTCTTTGTGAATTTTTTGGGTTGAGAATGTTTTGGCAACATTCAAAATAGTGTACCATCAGTGTTGCATTTTAATTATTCTAATTTTCCAGCTTAATTTTGAGGAGGATTTCTTTTTATGCTTATCTGCAATAATGTGACTAAATTCGCAGTATTTTCTATCTGGCTTTAAAGAAAAAGAAAATGCTGCAGTTAGTATTAGTTTTCTGTATCTTTCCAACTTTTATTACAGGTCTTTGAATTTGAGACTCTCAACTGAAATTCAGCAATGTCTGATTTAAAGAAAAAGTGTACATGGGAGGAGGAGAATATAGAAATACATAGTGAAAACAGATTGAACTGTTTAATTGAATTGAATATTAATGAATATTAATGAATTAATTGAATGTTATTTAAGAGAAAGGTCTCTTTGAGAACTATTCATTGCATGCCCTATACCCCTCTTTTTTTTTCCTCTGCCTCTCTCTCTGCTCCCTTCTTTTCAAGTTTGGAGACTTGTTATTGAAATGCAATGAAAGCAATTGTAGAGGAATTATGACAATAATTTTGAAATACATATTCTGAAATTTCACCCAGAAGAAAAATAAAAGTTACTTTTTCCAGAGACTGATAGTTTCACTGATTCAATTCAAGATTAGTGAAATGTGGCAGAATATTTCTGATGAGCAACAATTATTAAAACTATTGAGTACCAATTTAAGTCCCTTATCTGTGATTAAGCTGGAGCAAACATGACAAAGAGGGCCAATAAGTTGAAGCTAAATCCCAAAAAGTTGGATGAATTCTGGATCAGATCTGGTAATTGGGTAGGTCAATGTCTGTGGATGGGATTCCAATCCCCCTCAAGGATCAGGTGTGCAGCTGTGTGTACTTTGAGTTTCACCTCTGTTGATGGAAGGCCAGATGGCATTGGTGGGACTTTGTGGCTTTAGTAGTCTGTACTCAGGTAACAAACTGTATGTGGGTCTGTCCTTAAAGATGACTCAAACATTGCACTTACTGCAGGATGAGACAGCAAAGCTATTATCTACTTTTCTGCATAATACCTCTCAAAGTCCTTCCCTGTTGCCTTGCATTTGGCACTGACCATGTTGTCTGTCTCTTAAGTGTCTTTCTATTAATGTCACTATCTTTATTTTTGCAGGTTTAAAATTAATGGGGTGTGTGTGTGTGTGTGGTATGTATATATGTGTGTGTGTGTATGGAAGTATGTGTGTGGTTTAAATATATGGGCTTTTCAGTTAAGATATGGAAAGTACTTTACATACATTAACACATTAGACTTTATCAGCTGTGAAATAGAGTATTTTATTCCCATACTTTTGTTCTTCATTTTATTTTTTTACCATACTTTATCCATTTGTGGGATATTGATACACTCACACGAGCACAAGTTCCTCTCTGAAGATCAGATCAATCTACCGTATATCAGGTCTATCTGTAAGCTTGGAATAAAGTTGCAGTAAAATTGCAACAGTCAGGTGTTTGTGTGCATATACAGTATATGGCCTGGTAAGTGTCAAAGCCACTGTCCTGGACAAAATGCAGAGCATCCAGGAGTACATCAGTAAGATGGCACCCAAAGATGACCTGCTGAGAGAATGCCTGAGGCAGCAGCAGAAATGGAAGAAAGATCAAGCAGAGGAAGTGCCATGGCAAGGCAAGACCCCGTGAGGGATGTACCATTGACAGATAGCTGAGGTGGCATTGGGGAATCCTACCAGTGTCTGGACTAAAAGACAGCACTGAGGCACTGATCATAGCAGCACAAGAACAGGCACTAAGCACCAGATCCATAGAAACAATCCTTTTTATTAATGTGTACATCCCGCCCCTGCTTATATGTTCACAGTTAAGACATGTATGGGTTAAAATATACTGTATACCTATGTGGAAGTTCTAATGGTGGCATTCCCTGCAGCATATTTAATATTGGCTGGCAATTTTAATTCAAGAATTGGATCAAATGACAAATCACTTTTTGCCAGATTTCATCACCAACCTTTACCCTCTATAGTAACACCCCCTATTCTATGCCACCAATGTAAGGACAGTGACTATAGAGGGCTCTGCCTTGTTCAAACTTTCACAAAACTGAATTTGGTAATTTTAAATGGATCTACTAGTTATGATTACTCAGCTGAGTATAGTCATGGGGCTGGCACCAAGCCTTCCCTGTTAGACTATGCTGGGATCTCTCAGAGTTTAATCCCCTATCTATGAAAGTTTGTAATTTGCCAGTTGACCTGAAAGTGACCATTTCCCCATTACTCTGTGCCTAAAAATCTCTGATAGATTGTTTCTACCTTCTTGCCACGTTGCATCAGTGGCTGATGACCTTTGTCCCATTTGTGCTAAATGGACATCTCAGCAAGCAGCAATAGTTACCAACTCTGTTAGTAGGGAACCAGCCAAATCTCTTTATTCAGCAATAGTGGAGGCTAAGTCAGATGACATCATACTGGCTAATTTTAACAACTTGACCAAATTATTTCAATCACTGTTAACAGCCCCCAAATCTGTTACAATTAGGCATTATCCAAGAATACATAATGCCTGGTTTGACCATGAATGTTGTGAAGCTTAGAACTCTCTAGACCACCATTTTAAATTATACAAAGAGAATCCTGTGTCTTGTACAATTCCTGAGTTAATGATGTTGAAAAAAACAGTATAAACAGTTCACCTGTCAAAAAACACAGAATTCTAGAAGGGTATCCTGGCAAAACTTGATAGCGGCTGCTGGTGCAAGAAAACCTGCTATCTTCTGGAGGTCGGTAGCCTCTTCTTTCTCTAACAATATTTAGAGCTCATCACCAATATAACAGCCAGTATATGGGAATAGCATCTTGTTACCCTCTATAGTCAAGCAGAGAATTCCCTGGCAGAGTTGCAGTTGGATGTGATCCCCCTCCCTCTTGTCCCCCAGTCTTGTGCTCAGAGATCAGAAATATACTTGTTTGTTTGTTTGTTTGTTTATATTTCAAATTTCTGTCACTGCCCATCTCCCCTAAAGGGGGACTTTTGGCGGTTTACAACAAAATAAACAAATGAAAACCATAAAACATAAATTACGGTACAATAATTATAAATAGATAAATGTAAGATCCGTGTGGCGAAAAGCTCTCATTCAATGGGGAGGGCACTCTGGTGCCAACCACCCCCCAGGAAGAGCTGTTGCCCTTCCCATCCCAAGAAAGGCGGCAGAACCAGGTTTTTAAATTCTTCTGGAAGTCTGGGAGTGAAGGTGCCTGCCTCACCTCCAGGGCCAGAATGTTCCAGAGGGCGGGTGCCACTGCAGAGAAGGTCCACCTCCTAGACCCTGCCAGGTGGAATTCCCTCACTGACAGGATCTGCAGCCTGCCGTCTCTGCATGACAGGGTGGGATGGGACAATGTAATGGCGATTAGATGGTCCCTCAGGTACCCTGGCCCCATGCCATGTTGGGCTTTAAAGGTGATAACCAACACCTTGAATTGGGCCCGGAAGCAGAGTGGCACCCAGTGCGGCTCGCACAGGAGTGGTGTCACATGTGCTGATCTAGAGGCACCAATAACTACCCATGTGGCTGCATTCTGGACAAGGTGAAGCTTCAGGATACTCTTCAAGGGTAGCCCCATGTAGAGTGCATTGCAATAGTCTATATGGGAGATGACCAGGGCATGAGTGACTGTTCAGAGGGCCTCTCGCTCTAGGAAAGGGCAGAACTGGCGTACAACATGAAGTTGTGCAAAGGCCCTTCTGGTCAAGACTGCCATCTGCTCTTTGAGCAGGAGTCATGAGTCCAGGAGGACCCCCAGGTTCCACACTGGGTCAGAATGGAGCAGTGCAACCCCATCCAGAACTAAAGATGACAACTTTCTGGATGTAGAGGAGCCATCAACCCACAGCCACTCTGTCTTACCAGGGTTCAGCTGAAGACTGTCGTTCCCCATCCAGGCCCCCACACCCCCCAAGCACTGAGACAGGGCAGACACTGCATTGCTTACCTCACCTGGGATGGAGATATATAATTATCATCGGCATATTGATGATACCTCATCCTGTGGTGAAGGATGATCTCATCCAGTGGTTTCATGTAGATGTTAAATAGAAGAGGAGTGAGATCCAAACCCTGCGGCATCCAAACAAGAGGGGTTGAGGGTTGGATCTCTTACTTCCTATCACCTTGGATTGGGACTGGCCCTGGAGGAAGGAGGTGAACCAGCACAAAACTACACTGCCTATCCTCAACTTCCTGAGCCATCCCAAAAGGATACCATGGTAAATGGTATTGAAAGCTGCTGAGAGGTCAAGAAGAGCCAGGATGGATGCACTCCCCCCATCCTGCTCCCACCAGAGATCATCCATAAGCATGAGCAATGCAGTCTCTGTCTCATATCCTGGCCTGAAACCTGACTGAAAGGGGTCCAGATAATCCATCTCATCCAGAATCCTCTGAAGTTGTAAGGCCACCACTTTCTCAACCACCTTCCCCAAAAAGGGGAGGTGGGAAACAGGATGAAAATTGTCCAACAATGGTTTCTTGAGGAGGTTGTGTACCACCGCTTCCTTGAAGGCAGCCAGAAAAAACCCATCTCTCAAAGATGTATTAACCATTGCCTGGACCCAGCCACATGTCACCTCCCAGGCTGCTTTTACCAGCCAGGAAGGGCATGGGTCTAGATGACATGTGGTGGCATTCACAGTCTGGAGGATCCTGTCCTTGGGCCCAGCAGGATCAAACCGGTCCCAAATAACATAGTAAGTATGCTCCCTTGGCATCTCCTCAGACTGTGCCTCACACATAGAGTCCAAATTGGAATGGATCTGAGCAATTTTATCCTGCAGATGCCCAGAAAATTCCTCTGCACAGCCCTGTAGGTGGGTGACTGAGTCCACCCTACCCAAAAGGGAACGAGTGATCTTAAAAAGGGGAACTGTTCATTAATTAAACCATTTTTTAGTTAAACAGTTCAAACCAGGGAAAGCCCCTGGTTCAGACTTTATTACGTGTGAAGTAATAACAATTATTTGGAATGGTGGATCCCAGTGCTAGCTTCACTTTTCACTGCAATAGACCATTCAGCCATGACACTAAAGGACTGGGGCTTGGCTATTATAATACCAATATATAAGAAGGACAAGAGAGACGACCCAGCTAACTACTGCCCAATTAGTTTGTTAAGTCAGATCAGCAAAATGTAGGCTAAACATCTCCAGGAGAAACTAAATGATTGGCTTGAATCTGAAGACTGTCTGATGGATGAACAGGCTGGATTCAGAGTAGGACGATCAATGTTAGACCATGCTTCGGTGCTGAAACATTTAGTAGAGAAGTATACCTACAGTATAAATCAGGACAATCCTTTTATGCAGCACCCATTGACTTTAGGTTAGCTTTTGACACAGTATCTAGAACCAAACTTTGGTATAAACTGAACAGTTCGACAATTGACAAATGTCTACTCCTGCTGCTCATTAAAATACACGAGAATACAAGATTGAAAGTCAGGTGCAGTAACCAAGGACATGTCACAAAGGAAATACCTGTGCTGTCAGAAATGTATAATGGTGTAACTAATGGTTGTTGGAAATGTTTACAGTGTGGAGGAACCTCTGGTGGACCTGTGAGAAGGCTAAAAATGTCTGGGATCAAATATGCAGTATTATTCACAAGATTCTTAAAGTAAATATACAAAAAAGCCAGAACTTTTTCTTATGGGATTGATGGAGAAGGAGTTAGAGAAACAATACGCAGTTTTGCTGTTATACACGATTACAGTGGCAAGATTGTTATATGTACAACTATGGAAGGATCCACAAATACCTACGGTTGAAGATTGGATTGTTAAATTAATGGACTTGGCTCAAATGGCCAAATTAACAGCTTTAATAAGAGAGCATTCTGCTTCTGGATTTATATCTACTTGGCAACCACTTTTAGAGTACTTGCTTGTAATAATAATAAAAAATGCTTTGACATTTTAGTGATTAAATGGTTTGTTGTAATAGAAATAATGTTATGATAGGTTAATCAATTGTAAGAGATTAGATTTGTAAATTTATCTATTTCTGTACTGGAGAATGTTGGAAGTCACTTTCAGTTTCTGTTTTCTTTCTATGGACACTCTTAAAGTTTTTTTTTTTCCTTTTTTCTTTATTTCTGTCTTCTATCTATCCTACACTTTCTTTTTTGTATTTTAGTTATACTCTGAAAATAAGAAAGCTTTATTAAAAAAAAACAAAAACAAAGGAAATACCTGTAAGGAGGGGAGTCAGACAGGGATGTGTATTGGCTCGAGTTTTATTCAACTACTATAGAAACTCATTGGTCCCTCATTTAAGTAACTCCACTTTTCATCCCCTTAAATTAGCCCAAAGACATGTCAATTTATCACTATACAACGACAATGCAGTAATTCTGTCATTAACTTCTATTGGCCTCAAAAGAGCCATGAGATCACTTCTGCGTTACTGTACTGAGGAATTAATAATAAATTACCCCAAAACTAAATACTTACTTTCTCCAAACATCCAAAACAGAGAAGCTGGAAGTTAGGTGAGCAGCCCATTGAGCAGGTTAAGATATTTAGATATCTCAGGATAGTTTTTTCAAGCTCTAGGAAGCAGAAATGCCCACCTGGACTATGTAACTCGCAATGCACAGAGATCTGCATCAGCTGTCCAAACATATTACTTTGCCAGAGGAGCACAGTTTATCCGTGCTGCAATTAAATCATTTGCAGCTAAAGCCCAAGTGCAACTGCTGTATGGGGATCAACTGGGACCATATAACAGCATGATTGTCTTAGAAAGAGTCCAAACAAAATTTCTAAGAAATATCTTCCAGGTTACCCACTGTGTTCCAAATGCTGTACTTTGATGGGAAGCAGGAGTCAGTAAACTTGAATCTAATCTCTGGATAAATACCCTTACCTAGTGGTTAAAATTACATCACAACCCCAGTGGACTGACCCATCTAATATTGGCAGATAATTTAAATCTTCCTGGGAAAGAGCCATCCTAAAGAGACCGATGGTTTCTCCAATGATTCCATCTTAGCCTTAGAATCAGAACCAGCTTGATCACTACTAAGGCAAAGGATCTTAGATACAGAAGGCCAAACAGAAATTGCTGCTTTTTCTCATAATATATTTGTCAATAATCAAATCTTACTGTCCAAACCAGCTCCATATTTATATTACATCACTGTTCCAAAATTTAGGAGAGCCCTATCACTAGCCCGATTAAATGCCCTCCCCACAGCTGTTTTGGAGGGGAAATATAAGAAGACACCATATGACACCCGTCTTTGCCCCTGTGACACACGTGCTGTAGAGACCACAGCCCATGTTCTCTTGTATCGTCAGTTTTATTGGGATATTTGCCATCAGCTGATTATCCCCTTTTGTTTAAATTCCTGGGGGACTCTGGTAATTTTTATTTACGTTATCTGTCAAACAAAGATAAATATATTTCTTTGAAAGCAGCAAAAATATGCTACATTATGTGTAAGCTTTGCCTACAAATGGCTCTTAACAGACTGTACAGAGAGGCCTCAGAGACAGCCCAACACATAGTGGCAGGATGTACGATGCAGGCAGGAACAGCATACACTGAATGGCACAACCAAGTAGCTGGCATTGTGTACAGGGACATCAGCACAGTGTATGGGCTAGACTCTCCCAAGTCCAGACGGGAGATTCCACAGAAGGTCGTGGAGAATGACAGGGCTAAGATCTTTTGGGACTTCCAGATCCAGATAGACAGGCAGGTACTGGCTAATCAACCAGATATTGTGGTAGTAAATAAGGACCAAAAGACAGCAGTGGCGGGGCCAAGTGACAGCAACATCAGAAAGGAGTATGAGAAGCTGGAGAAGTACCAGGGCCTGAAGGAGGAACCAGAGAGGATGTTGTAATTCAGCTATTTTTAATGATTTTTTCTGATTTGGAATAGGTTAAATACAGTAATTTCTCATACCAAATTCAGAACCAGCAATACTTTGCAAAGGTGTTTGATATGTGTGTTTATGTGTTTGTGTCCATGTTATTATACCATCAGTAAAACGGCACATTTCTGTATCTCACCACCTGTCACCATTATTTGTTTTATGCAGGTTTGCATGTGATAAAACTGCTTTATAATTCCTTATTAGACAGGATGATTCATGTGTAACTGATCTCCAGTAGTCACAAGGGGGAGCATCTTGTCTCAGAAAAATAATACACTCTTACTGGCTGAAAGCTCTGTTCCAACTCCTAGAAACATACTTCAACTTCACAGTATAACTTCAGTGGGGAACTTTGACTAAACTTTGATGAAAACAAAGTGACCTTCATAGATTTTCACAGCTCCAGTAGCAAAGGTCAGGGAAGCCAGACTGCAAGCCCTCTGCAAATAATGGCCTGTTACACTTAGCATTAGTAGTTCTTAATGCATACAATGAATAAAATGTTGACAAATGAGCCACAGATTTTGAAATAAATTAGCAGTACTCTTTCATTGTATTGTGGTACATTGTTTGATACAGTGAATGAATTGCAAATGAACAGCATTCACTTTCTCAAGGTGTAGGTTTAAATGTTCATTGTTACATCAAAGACACCAAGGATAAGTTTGTTTGTTTGTTTGTTTGTTTGTTTATTTATATAAATAAATATAATGTGTGTATGTGTTTGTATGCATGTGTGTGTGTGTGTGTGTGTGTGTGTGTGTAATCAGAGAATGGAATATAAATCAGAACACTTAATATCTTTGCTATTCAGCATCCTTTGTTAGATGAGAGACAGAAAAAGAAATGCATCACAATTCCAATGTCATCCTCTCAATATGAGTTTTGTTAGCAACAGGTTCTAGTCATGGACTACAGAGATTATATTATTCTCTTTCCATGATTGCCAAAGTGCATAATCTTAAGTATTTCATAGCAATTAAGGTGGCTAAGAAATTGAATAAATTATATCCAACTATGCTATATTGGGCAAAGCAATGTGACTTGTATTAATGGATCCTGGGAAGGGCAAATTGGTTTATCCACAAAAGAGGTTTTGTTATGAACTGACCAGGAATTTAGCAACACAAATGCCAGGAATGGAAGTTCTGAACCTATGCTATCAGAAGGAGTGATGTAATGCAAAACCATTTTTTTTTTCTTCACTGCCCCTCTTTTTGTTAGCCAAGATGACCTGTGTTGCAAGTCCATTATTCTCCTCCCTATATTTCTAGGCCAAATCTTCACATTCTCTACACATAATCACCAGAATAATGGGAGATGAATAAATAAAAAAGTCTACAAGTTGTAAATAGTCATATGCTTACTGTACACAATGGAAAAATAAGTTCGGGGTGGGGGGAAGGATAGTTGTAGGAGGGAAGTTGCCATTTTTTCAAGGCCTTTCTGATTGTTTTTCCCTCTGAAAAAATAAGGGAAAGGAATATATATAGAGGGGGGGGGGGGAGAGAGAGGGGGAGAGAGATGCATAATGTCCTAAAACATGTTGTATCAAGAAATAGACCAGCATGTTAAAGGTAGTGAAGTGCAGGCATACCTTTAGTTTCCAGGAACCCATGAAATAATAAAACATTTTAAAAAATAATTCATTGTTTTATTTCACTATTTCCCCCTTTTTTCTACATCATTTTTTTCATCTCAATTTCTCCTCAACAAGAAAAAAAAAAAAATAATAAAGAAAAACTATATTCTGTAAGGCGTACTTTTTTTTTTTTCTTTGCTTTTCCTTCTTTGTCTTTGGGTAATTCTTGACTACTCACAACTATCCGGACAACTTCCTGCAGTTTTATTGCCAATGTTTTTAGAAGTGGTTTGCCCTTGCTTTCTTTTTAGGGCTGGGAGAGAATGACTGGTCCAAAATTCTACCCATATTATAATAATAATATAGCATTGTTTCTTCTTGTTGTTAATCTGTTATTTGGTGTAGCCAGAGGGACATGATCCCACTGCCTTGTTTTGTCAATAAATTCACTTAAATAAAGTTGTGTCCCTTTCCTTTTTTTCTGCTTTGAGATTGAATGTAATGAAATTTATAGCATAATTGGATCCTATAGTGAAGGATATCTGTGACAATTTTCAACTCAATAAGTTGGGGTGTTCTGCTAAAGGAGTGCCAGTAAATGATGATACCACTTCATGAATGGATTGCAGCTGACTTTCAGAGATAGAGGCTGGGAAGAAAATATAGCCCTCAATCAGTCAGGTACATAAAATAGCCACCAAATATATCCCTATAATTTCAAAGTTGGATTATGAGAAACAATGAGTAAATAGTTGAATGATGATTCGCTCACAAGTTCTCTCTACCTCAACTTATACTACTCCAACTTTGTGATTGGGCTCCTGCTAGTAGACAGAAGGATCAGTATGGTACCAAATCCTATACTCCTCCATCCTCTCCTCCCCACCAAGATAATTTATATGAACAAGTAACTTTTTATCTCTATCTCTATCTATCTATCCATCCTTTTTGGTGCCTGGCAGAGTCAGTGAACCAAAAGCCAGAGATTTCAGAGGATTTGAATCAGAATCAGAATACCATCTGTCCCACTTCAAGTGTTAAAAGTATCTCAGGTTGCCCTGATCCATGTTTGCACAGATTTGGAATAGTCCCTATTAAGAATCTTTCAATACTGCAATATAGACTGAGGAAATTGTCCAGTTATTCCATAGTGATTACCTGGATACATTCTTATCTAGCACATAAAAGAAGACTTACAGAGAATGACTTTGATTTTTTTTATAAAGAGTAAAATATCACACATGGCTTATTTATTTCTCTCACTTAGTGGCTAAGAATGGCAGATGGTTAATGACAAGGCTTTGAGAAACAGCCTTCCCAGAAGCCACTTTTTAAAACAATCTGTCAATTTGATTGGAGGACATAAGTTGCCCATTCTTCTTGCTATGAAACCAAATATTATGATGGAATGAATACAATTTCTGACATAAGCATTTGCATTATTACCTTGCATTTCTTCATGGCTATAGTATATTAGTCAAGCAGAAGTTCTGGGAAGATAAATCACAGACAGCATAATTGGGAAATGTGATTTATATTCCACTTTCATGTATTTGTTTAGAATGGAACTGTGAGATTAAACAAAATGTTAAATTGGCTGTTGATTCAACAAAGGAGGAAAAAAAATGAACACTTGTACATAAATTCTGTTTCATAAACCAGAAGCTTGATGTTAAATATGAAAACTCTCTCTTCCCCCCAGTCACATGAACTAAACAAATCACATTGCTAATATTCTACAAAGAATTGTGCTAAGTTATGAATAGAAGTTATGATTCAGTCAGCAGCAGCAGCAGCATCCCTCTGATTTAAGGTAAGAGTGGATCATTCCAATTATTGTTCATGCTTTAAAAGTCTGGGCATCTGAAAACAAACAAACAAACAAAAAACAAACTGCACTACATACTTTTATATAGATTATGTTCAGGATTCCTGCACTTACTGTGCATGTTGTATTTTGGGTTAACTTAGGCTAGGGGTGGTTGTATCTGGGCAGACATTTGAGAACTTTTAAACACCCATTAACTTGACTGAGATGTTGATGTTATGTGTAGTGCATCTGTAGATGATAAATTACTTCCTCCAATTTCAACCTATTATAGTATTATTTATATATTATATCCCCAACTATGGAAGCTCACTAGGTGATTTGAACCAATCACTTTCTCTCAGCCCTAACTACCTCATAAGGTTTTTTTATCATGGGGAAAAAAAATGGAGGCAGGAACACTGCATAATCCCCTTGGAAGAGAAGGCAGGAATCTGTTGGAAGAAAGGCAGGATGTAAATCTAGTAAATAAATACAGCCCATAAGAGATGCCTTCTCATTGTTCAACCTTCTGTAATCTCATGAAGCCAGATGTGCTTTGACCGTAATATTCTGGCTGGGAATTCTGGCAATTCTAATGCTGATATATTGGAAGATATCTGTTGGGGAGTGGGGAACTACAAGAGTTCTCAGTCATAAAAACACTTTTTTAAAAAAAAAATTGAATTTTAGCTATTGATCACTTATCCAAAACTATCAGATCTTAACATCATATTTAGCAAAGTTTAGAGGAAAAAAATCATCATGATTCTCCACAGAGTAACAGAATTTTCAGGCTTCGGAAGATCTTAACTTAGAAGTATTTTTATGGAATATCCACACCATTCTACTATGTTTTACAACTTGCTTTACATGGTGGCAATGGACAGCCATCATTTCAAATTTTCCAGTGTCACTCTTGGGTATTATGGCTTTCCATCACCCAGTGTAGAGAGTGCAGAAGAACAGATGTCAATGTCAGCAGGCCTTATCAAGGGGTTGAAGCTCTGTCAATTGTCTGGGAATGCACATGGTGATGCTATCCAAGTTCAACATGATGGTTGTAATTGAGCCTCAGGTTCACCTTATGTTTGGATGGGGAAATCCCTTAAATATGGCTAGTTTAAAATGCCTTACAAGAAATAAAAGAAACATTGATATGCAACCATTAGGATTTAAAAAAACAATTCAAGAGGGGAACAACTAGTCTATTCTCATCAAACTAAGGCTATGTAGGAACATAAGGAAGAATACAATAAAATAGAAATTGGCATAATAACAAATACACAGCCAATGCCTTGTGTAACACATTAGGTTATTGTTCCAGGCACAGCAGTTTGTATTCCAAACAGGACTAACAAATCAGCAGAATATGCTTCCTTTTCCAACTTCTGTAATTTCCAAATAAAAATATACAAATGCAATTTGCTATGTCAATTCCTATTCTATCTTCCACACTTCCACTTGAGATTTGTGCTAAATGGGCATGTAAAACACTGATTTCAATGATATTGTTTTTGTTTGCAAACATTTCAAAGCATGTATGTGAAATAAACAAGAAACCATTGTTCCTATAAATGTAAGTGAAAGTTTTTGATTTTTTTTTTCCTATCAGCAAGGGAAGAAGTTGGCTACTTTTGGACACATGCAACACAACAGGGTCCTCAAGGGAATCTGCTATCTTTGACCTTTAAGACATTTCTCTCAGACAGAAAAGAAAGAAAGAAAAGAAAAGAAAAAACTTCACTTAACGTAAGAATATAGGAAGAGCAACAGAGAATTATTTTAAAATAAAAAATATGATTCAATAAAAGAAAAGAATGTGGCTAATTGGCTTGAAGAACTCAGAGACTTATCTTCAAATAATTTCATTTTCAACAAGCCACCTTCAAACTTCATTTAAGATTAGGTATTAAGATATTTATGTAGTAATTTCCTCAGCCCTTTTGGCAGTACAGATGATGATGATGATGATGATGATGATGATGACGATGATGATGAATGGCCACCCACTCCCATAGACTCTGGGCAGCTTACAAACACAAATACAAACTAAGCACAGGGGGAATTTTTTTCAGATGTGACATTGAGACAAGAGAAATAAACTAAATAAGATAGTTGTGCTGCTGTATTAAATCTGAGCAATACTCTGGACAGTTTATCATCAGCTGGAGGAGAAACACAATTGGTTTGAGAGACAGGTCTCTTAAAAACTTGGAGACATAAGCCCTCAGGTATCAGCTATGTGGTGGACTTCTTTTGAACACAGGTTCAGCACTCTTGCTCAATCCCAGTCAAAACAAGTTTACAGTGGTTGAGGAAGTTGCATAGTACAGCACATAGTAAAGCACATCTTTTATCCATGTGTGTTAGTTTATAGGTCACCTTTTGTTTCTTTCCCTAAGTGTTCCCTTACCATTATCCTAAATACCTTAATCACTGGATGATGATGATGATGATGATGATGATGATGATGATGATGATGATGATGATGATGATGATGGCAAAAGCACAGCAATGTGTTACTCCAAATGTCCCTAAGCACTTTTTTTTCACCCACATGGGGGAGAAAGGGTGCCAAATGAATGAAAGAAAAAGTGGGAGCAAAAGCACTTAATTATGAGGGTTTATGGTGCTGGTGGGATATAAATGCTATCTGTCACCTGCTTGACAGTTCCATGGTCATCTTAGAAATGACATGTGACAGCCAGAAAGAATGGAGCCCCCTTTCCATATAAATGGAAAAAGGGAGATGAGATCTTCACTCCAAATCTCTCATTGGTTTCACATTGCCTTAGAAGGGAGAGTTAGAATGGTTATACTTTGGTGAATATGGAGATACAGTTTGTGATATTTGATTCTCATATCTTACGATTCAATTGTTATAAATCAAACCTGTTTAAGTTCATGATGCATCTGTTTAGTTTGGATGGCATTACAATTCATGGTAGGGGGCAAATCATTCATAACTGCATGACAAATAGGACTCTTAGTTTGATCTTAGACAATGATTTGTCCTAAACAATTTCATGCAGGGGTGTGAATGTATTTTCATAATTAGGAAAACTTACTATTAAATCATTCCACCAATCCACAGACAGCACCAATATGTACACCCACTTCACTTTCAGCTTTCTTACTTTTGGAATCTAGCACGTTTTGAATGAAGATGGCAGATATTAATAGAAACTCATTTCATTCCAACCCCCCATTACCTATATATTTAAGTTGATTTCAGACAGGCACAATTTAAAATAGACTTTGTAGGACTTTACATTGAAACCTGAGCTTTGACAGCTCAAATGGCTTCCAACCTTGACTAGCTATAACAATTCTTAAATATCAGAGCAAGGTGATGGTATCTGGATATGCTTATCAAACTAGATTTCACTCGAAATAAGCTTCCAGAATGCATACTCAGTATTTTCCCTGTTTGACCTTCCTCAGTGCTGGCTTCTAACTCATGGAAAAGGTGCAATAGCATATATTAACAGTATAGAAAAACTGGATGGAGATTAATTTTTAAGGAAATAACTTTCTTCTTTTAAATGACTGCTTCCAATTATATAAAATTGTAGAACTATGATAGTCTGTACAGTAGTCTTGTTTTTCTCAAAATACCAATCATGTACAGTCAGTTAGGTACCAATGACTCTGAACTCAACATCTGAAAATCCTGAACTCATTTCTACTGTATTTAATGAGTAGAACAAAAACAAATTAGAAAACTGGCTACTGAGCAGGGAAGTTTAACTCTATCTCCTTCACTGCTGTTCACTGAGAGCCAGTTTGGTCTAGTGGTTAAGGTTCTGGGCTACAAACCAGGAGGCTGTGAGTTCTAGTCCCACCTTAGGCATGAAAACTGGCTGGGTGACCTTGGGCCAGTCACCCTCTCTCAGCCCAACTCGGTGCAATGTAGACTAGCCTCCTTGTGGTGCATCCTGGGCAACGTGACTTGTCACGGCTAAATAGTCTACACATCTGGCTGCTGGACCTCACAAGGATTTCCCAGCAAGAAAAAAAGCAGCATGAACACTGAACTGCTATGCCATACAATTAAAAAAAAAAAAAAACTGTCGTTCACCATAATCCAGATTTTTAAAAAAAATCACTCCCATTAGATATGCAAATAATAATAATTGAAAAACAAATTCTTCTTTATCCAAAAAATCCCCTTCAGTCATCGTCTTCTCCATGTATCAAGGGTAGGGAATCAAAGGCCCTCCTCATGTTGCTGAACCAGCTCTTCCACATCCTTTTCTATTGGTCATAAAGGCTGACGTGGCTGGGAGTAGTAGCTCAGAAGCATCTGGTAGGCCATGTGTTCCCTATCCTAGAAACAAAAACTTTATTCCTTCTTCTTTTGAATCCAAAGGAATCAATACTTAAAATCCAGCAATCTTTCCCTATTGCTCAACTTGCAGAAACAATAGCTAGGTTTGGTTACTCTTTTCCTTCTCTATACATTCCTTAAGTAGCCATTTTTATTTTGCTATCTAAAAGTTAAAAATAAATAAATAAAAATTATAAGAGTGAACCGATAAAAATAATAGCGGGTTAGATCTATTATTATCCTTTTGTCCTCATCTTTACCCAATACTGGAGCCAGTACTCAATACAGATCGGTTCTTTAATAAAAAAGTGTTTCATGTTAACACTTGGGTAGGGCTACTGGATGAGAGGTAGAGAATGTGTCTTGCTGATCCACTTAATCTAATATCCCCACTCTACCTTTACGCACTAATGGTACTTTCCAATCTTGAGTCGTTCCAATAACCAACTAGAGTCGTTGTATATCAGATAGGTGGCAGAGAAATTTGACAAATAAATAAATAAATATTTCCATCATCCAAATCTTCTGATTGCCTTGTTTAAATGAATAGAGGCTTAATAGGCTGATATTGTATGGCTGTGCAGATCTTTGAAGAGATCTTCACTTTGACAAATGAAGCACTCCTTCAAAGCTGATTTTGGAAATATTGTTCCTCCTTATTTCTGGGTAAAAAGTGAAACAGCTAGCTTAGTTCACCTCAGCTGTCACGTGGGGCCTCAACTGCCATGTCCAATAGCCAGAAATAGATTTTGTGAATGGGGCTGCACAGGGTCTGTGTCACCTGGGGAAAACATGGATTCCGCACCCATTTTGGCACCCCCCAGTGCTCATTTTGGTGCCTCCCCAGCACAGCACCTGGGGCACATGCCCCACTTGCCCACCCCCTAGTTGCGGCGCTGGTTGCACATGCACCAAGACTCCTTGAGTCAAATGGAAATTGTCATGGGGGGCTCGGATTCCGAGTCGGAAGACGAGGAAGGGCAGCCAGCTCCTGAAGTGACCTTGGAAGGGCAAGTAGTCAGTTCTGGAGGCTCCAGATGAACAGCTGCCTGAGCAGGCATAGGAGGCAGGCCCGGCCAGTGAGCAGCAGGGACAGGTGTGGCTGCTCAGCGAGGATGAGGACTCCTCAGAGTTGCCACCCCTTCCCAATGCAAGAGCAAGGAGAGCAGAAAGGAATGTAGAGCAGAGGAAGTCAGTGAGGTTACTCTCAAGAAAGCAATCTCGCCCTCCTAAATGAGTTCCCCTGGGGCTGCTCTCACTTAAAGAGCTACAAGCACAGAACTGCTGTTAGAAACAACCGTTTGTTAACTCTGACTCTCTGCGCCTTGCCTTTGACTCTGAACCCAGACCGGCTGACAACTTTCCCAATGCCTTGGACTTCTGGATTGCCTGACCATTCTTGTGCCAGCTCCCTGGACTTTGAACTCTTTAATTGGGCAAGTTTCTGGACTTGTGAGAACTTGGTCACCTTTGTGTGTGTGTGTTTGCACATTGCTTTGCTGCTGCTTGTTGTAAGTAAAAGTTTGCAACTGCCTCTCTTGTGTATTGTGTGTGCCTGGCCTGAGACAGGACAGAAATGTGGTTTGAGGTTGTAAGGTAATGCAAAGAGTTTTATTGAGGCAAACTGTGTTACTACTCTGTCGTGGTGAGAATTATCTAGCCTCTGCAGTGGAAAGCTCTTCTTCAAGATACATCTAAGCTGTGATGCTGTTATGATTATTTAAGTTTAACTGGAATGGGTATGATTACTTTGCATATCCACAGTGCTTTCAGAGAATGAACAGGTAATCAGAACTCTTCCTTCCTAGCCAATCAGAAGCATAGAGACATCTCAGCCAATCAATGCTCATGGCCTCATTCTGGCTCCCACATGATTTCAGAGTGAAAGGACAAACAGAACAAAACCTTTACTCTGTATAAATGAGTAAAAACCAGGCATTTTTCATTCTCATGAAGCTGCTTTCTGCTATTATATATATTTTTCCAGCCTCCATGCCAAGAGCTGGAAGGTGGAGCAAAGTGGGGGACATCTTCCATCACCCCATAGATTACACTATGCAACAAATCCCAGAGCAAGGCTGTCAGTTTTACAGCAACACACACACAGCTTGAAGACAAAAGTTCCCTGTTTGCAAAAAAGCCAGGCCTGCAGCAGGAAGAAATCAGGACATCATCACTCAGTGAGGATTTCAGCAGATCAGCAGGAGATCCATTCCCTTTAATATTGCAATTGCACTCCGGTCTGGAAGAATCTTAAATAAAACTTGCCTAGAGCAGACTAAGAGGTTTGCTAAGAGTTACTTTCCCTCAAGTGTATATTTCTGGCCCTTTGAAGTCTCTCTGTTTCAAAACAAGGAAGAAATCAAAGGTGGTGTCAGTTATCTAAAAATAAAATAATATTGGAACTCCCCCCACGTAATGAAGGAAGATGCATGTATATCATTAGAAATATCAAAGTCACTTGCTTCCTAATCCAAATAACAGCAGGGCGCAAGAGACACCTTTTCTGATGGCATTATATGTGCACACCTATATAAATTGAAATTATTCTTAAAATATTTTCAAGGTGGCTTCCTATATCTATGTAGATCACACAAAGAAAAAGTGTGTTTTGTCTTCATTTAGCCAAATGGGTGACACTGTGACTAGTATTATGAGTGAACTAGGCATTGATGGCTTATTCAACAAACAATACAAATCCTGACTTACTATGATGTGAAAATAATACAAGAAGGCAGCTTTGCCATAGTGATTCCATCACAAACAACTAAAAATAATCAAAGCCTGAGCAAGGAAGAATAGTTTAATCAATAACCCAACAAAGTTTGAGTGTAAGTTTTGCTGAGAAGATTCATAGCTAAGGTGACTATCAAGATCCATAGCCTTCCAGCACATCTCAGAGGTTTTCAGTGCCAGGAATTTTAATTATAATTTTTAATAATGAAACATTTGTATAATGACAATAGGAATGTTCAGGTCTATATATTCCATAAGAAACGTGCTTCCCCAGATTATATTTGACAGGAGGTTCATGAAACAGAAAATGTGTCTGTTTCAAACACCAAACAAACATATTATGGATCAGATATTTGGCTGATCAAAATCCTGAATATCTTGGGAACATTCTGGGTTTCAGCCAAATCTCTTTCTCCCCCTCCCCCACAAGACTTCTGGGCCAGCCTCCTACCTGTCTTCCCACCACCTACCTTTTCCTATCTCCCCTTAACTACCACCTCATGGGCCACCACTACACTTAATTCAAGTGTGGCATATCCCACTGGCCCAGATGCTGCTTGTAAATGGTTCAGTGGTATATGCAGTGTTTCAAAGGAAAGGAATTCTGGAAAAGGAATTCTGGATAAGACTGAAGGGAGTGAGCTGCCCTTGAATTCAAGTTCAGCAGCCCACAGTAGATGCAGCCTATCCAACCAACCAACCCACTCACCTTTGATCTTCCCAATGCCTTCCTTTCCCTACCTCTCATCAGCTTGAATTCCAGTATGGTGCATCCAACCATCTTGGTCACTCCTGCCCAGAACACGTGTGTCTTGGTTAGGACGTGGACCACACAGTTTGTGCATGGATTGTTTTGCACATTCATAATATTTGATATATGGATATTTACTATTAAGAAGAACTAGATTGATTCTAATATTGAGAACCAGGGTTTCCCTCCCTCCCTCCCTCCCTCCCTTCCTTCCTTTAATCAGAAGAGCTTGATTAGAAATCTGGCCAGCAGAAATATTATGAGGTTTATCTTCTGCATACTAGAAGCAAATGCGATCACTCAGTTTGAGCTAATCAGCATAATTCTAATTATCACAAGGAACATTTTTAGTTACTTCCATACAAATCCTATAGAGAAATGAAATGCATGGGATAGAAATAGACTGAAACTAGTCTAAACGTCTAATACTGTTTTCTAGCTACGATACACAATTTATATTCTGTATTTCCAAGTCACACTAGTTCCTTCCTTCTACATAAACAATGTTTTTTGATGGTTATCACTCTCTTCTTTATGCATGGACTTTTGCATAGCCTTTTCTTGGTAGACCTGAGTAAATCAGCCCTTGTGACAAACTGCTGAATATGATATAGGGCTATACTGCCCTTGAAAGCATTTGATACTGACCTCATTTGTAGAGACCTGATAGATAAAATTTAGCTCTTGTTTCCCAAAAGAGTTTCTCTCAGGTAAAACACAAAAATCAAAACCTATGAAAATTATCATTCCACAAAGAGTTGATATGAATAATTAGCCCCGCAATAATTTCTGATTTGCTGCTATGACCCAGAAGGGGTCATACAGGAAGCATTATCCTTGACTGGGAAGAACAATAGTTTCACTGGATAGTTTTTACTTTTCCTCCTCAATCTATAAAGTTAGGTCTATCATATCTGGGCTGGAAAGTAGTAATTAGATAACAGCAAAGAGAAGTTGTCAGTGTGTCTGCATGTCTATGTGTGTGTGTGTGAATTTGTCTGCTGCTATCTATTGCACATATGGATTCTTGCAGTCCAACAAGAAGACAAGAAGCAGAGATTACCTACAAAGATCCAAAAGGAAGCCCAGATAATCTCTCTCCAACCAGCCTCTTGCAACATGTGCTTATTCAAGTAGGTCATAATTAACTAGTTTGATTCAGAATTCGGTGTGATTTTGCTTTCCCTTGTTTCTCCCATGTTTCCCTTTTCCCAATAAACTCCTTTTTAATATCTATAGATGTGGTTTAATTGTTTTTTTAAAAAAGAGATTTCTACATTAAAACCTTCTCCATGTGCAGTAGTGACATAACTACTTCTTGTGTTTCAGGATTAGCACAAGGTTCTATAGTCCTGGCTTTGAGCAGGAAGAGCCAAAACACTTCCCCTTCTATTTTCTTTAAATCCTGAGGGAATCCTGTTCAGCTGAACAGACTATAGGGTGTAAGGAGCTTTAGCCTAACTAGTGGCACACCCTTCAGCAAAGGATCGTTACCTTGTTGTGGTGCTGGAGCTTGAGCACCTCAATGATGCCATGAAGGGCCACCCAAGACGGGAAAGTCATGACAGAGAGGTCAGACTAAATGTGACCCCTGGGGAAGGTAATGGCAACCCACCCCAGTATTCTTGCCATGAAAACTAAATGGATCACTACAACCAGAGATATGTTGGTATACCATCGGAAGATGAGATCCCCAGGTTGGAAGATGGTCAACATGCTACTGGGGAGGAACAGAGGATGAGTTCAACTAGCCCCAGGCGTGATGACGCAGCTAGCTCAAAGCCGAAAGGACGGCTAGCGGCCGACGGTGCTGGTGGTGAACGGTGAATCCGATGTTCTAAGGATAAACACACCATTGGAACCTGGAATGTAAGATCTATGAGCCAGGGCAAATTGGATGTGGTTATTGGTGAGATGTCAAGATTAAAGATAGACATTTTGGGTGTCAGTGAACTGAAATGGACTGGAATGGGCCACTTCACATCAAATGACCACCAGATCTACTACTGTGGAAAAGAGGACCACAGAAGAAATGGAGTAGCCTTCATAATTAATCGTGAAGTGGCAAAAGCAGTGCTTGGATACAATCCAAAAAACGATAGAATGATCTCAATTCGACTTCAGGGCAAGCCATCTAACATCACAGTAATCCAAATATACACCCCAACCACAGATTCTGAAGAAGCTGAGGTAGAGCAGTTCTATGAGGATCTGCAGCACCTAATGGACAACACACCTAAAAGAGATGTTATTTTCATCACGGGAGACTGGAATGCTAAGGTGGGCAGTCAAATGACACCTGGAAATACAGGTCAGCATGGCCTGGGAGAACAAAACGAAGCAGGACATAGGCTGATAGAATTTTGCCAAGACAACTCAATGTGAATAACAAACACTCTCTTCCAGCAACCTAAGAGATGGCTTTATACATGGACTTCCCCAGATGGACAACACCGAAATCAGATTGACTACAACCTTTGCAACCAAAGGTGGTGGACATCTATAAGTCTGTAAAAACAAGACCTGGAGCTGACTGTAGTTCAGATCACGAACTTCTTGCACAATTTAGGATCAGACTAAAGAGATTAGGGAAGACCCACAGTTCAGCTAGATATGAGCTCACTAATATTCCTAAGGAATATGCAGTGGAGGTGAAGAATTGATTTAAGGGACTGGACTTAATAGATAGGGTCCCGGAAGAACTATGGACAGAAGTCTGCAACATTGTTCAAGAGGCAGCTACAAAATACATCCCAAAGAAACAGAAAACCAAGAAGGCAAAATGGCTGTCTGCTGAGACACTAGAAGTAGCCCAAGAAAGAAGGAAAACAAAAGGCAACAGTGATAGGGGGAGATATGCCCAATTAAATGCAAAATTCCAGAGGTTAGCCAGAAGAGATAAGGAATTATTTTTAAACAAGCAATGTGTGGAAGTGGAAGAAGACAATAGAATAGGAAGGACAAGAGACCTGTTCCAGAAAATTAGAAACATTGGAGGTAAATTCCAGGCCAAAATGGGTATGATCAAAAACAAAGATGGCAAGGACCTAACAGAAGAAGAAGAGATGAAGAAAAGGTGGCAAGAATATACAGAAGACCTGTATAGGAAGGATAACAATATCAGGGATAGCTTTGACGGTGTGGTCAGTGAGCTAGAGCCAGACACCCTGAAGGATGAGGTTGAGTGGGCCTTAAGAAGCATTGCTAATAACAAGGCAGCAGGAGATGACAGCATCCCAGCTGAACTGTTCAAAATCTTGCTAGATGATGCTGTCGAGGTAATGCATGCTATATGCCAGCAAATTTGGAAAACACAAGAATGGCCATCAGACTGGGAACTAATCAACTTATATCCCCATACCAAAAAAGGGAAACACTAAAGAATGTTCAAACTATCGAACAGTGGCACTAATTTCACATGCCAGTAAGGTAATGCTCAAGATCCTGCAAGGTAGACTTCAGCAATTCATGGAGCGAGAATTGCCAGAGGTACAAGCTGGGTTTAGGAAAGGCAGAGGAACTAGGGACCAAATTGCCCATACCTGCTGGATAATGGAAAAAGCCAGGGAGTTTCAGAAAAACATCTATTTCTGTTTTATTGACTATTCTAAAGCCTTTGACTGTGTGGACCATAACAAATTGTGGCAAGTTCTTAGTGGTATGGGGATACCAAGTCATCTTGTACACCTCCTGAAGAATCTGTATAACGGCCAGGTAGCAACAGTAAGAACAGACCACGGAACAATGGACTGGTTTAAGATTGGGAAAGGACTCTCACCCTACCTATTCAACTTGTACGCAGAACACATCATGTGACATGCTGGGCTTGAGGAATCCAAGGCTGGAGTTAAAATCGCTGGAAGAAACATTAACAATCTCAGATATGCAGATGATACCACTTTGATGGCTGAAAGTGAAGAGGAACTGAGGAGCCTTATGATGAAGGTGAAAGAAGAAAATGCAAAAGCTGGCTTGCAGCTAAACCTCAAAAAAACCAAGATTATGGCAACCAGCTTGATTGATAACTGGCAAATAGAGGGAGAAAATGTAGAAGCAGTGTTAGACTTTGTATTTCTAGTTATGAAGATTACTGCAGATGCTGACTGCAGTCAGGAAATCAGAAGACACTTAATCCTTGGGACAAGAGCAATGACCAATCTCGATAAAATAGTTAAGAGCAGAGACATCACACTGACAACAATGGTCCACATAGTTAAAGCAATGGTGTTCCCCATAGTAATATATGGCTGCGAGAGCTGGACCATAAGGAAGGCTGAGAGAAGGAAGATCGATGCTTTTGAACTGTGGTGCTGGAGGAAAATTCTGAGAGTGCCTTGGACTGCAAGAAGATCAAACCAGTCCATCCTCCAGGTAATAAAGCCAGACTGCTCACTTGAGGGAATGATATTAAAGGCAAAACTGAAATACTTTGGCCACATAATGAGAAGACAGGACACCCTGGAGAAGATGCTGATGCTAGGGAGAGTGGAGGGCAAAAGGAAGAGGGGCCGGCCAAGGGCAAGGTGGATGGATGATATTCTAGAGGTGATGGACTCGTCCCTGGGGGAGCTGGGGGTGTTGACGACCGACAGGAAGCTCTGGTGTGGGCTGTTCCATGAAGTCACAAAGAGTCGGAAGCAACTAAATGAAGAAACAACAAATGTGGCAGACCGCTGTGAATGGTGAAAGGTCACCTGTGCAAGCACTGAGTCATGTCTGACCCTTTGGAGGGATGCCACTTTAATTTACTGCAAAAGCACTGGAAGGAATCATCTGCCAGAGATATTTTAAAATACCCCAAATCCTGATTCATGGTTTTTAGCAGCCCTGTTTTGACTTGAACTGGAAACTTATAGTACAAAAATGGCATTGATTTTACTTGAGTTTGTGATTCAAAATCCAGTGGTAACTGAGTCATAACCAGTTTTACAGTCAAGCTTTGATTTACCCTTGTCTATAATTGGGAAGCTTCAAAATGCCTGAAATCTTTTGTGGAATGGGTTGAAAAGGGCTGAAAAATTCTTTGGAGACTTCAACTTTGCCAAGTTTCTCCTTGCAAGTTTCAAGGTTTATACCAAGATAAATATTGGAAACATCGACCCCATCCTTATTTTAGGGCAAAAATAACAAAAATGAAGAAAGGATAGGAAAATTGACCCCCAAACTGTCTAGCAAAACCCAAAGAAAAGTTGGCTGAATCAATGCACAAAGGGTCCTATTTCAATGTGTAAAGATTGCCTATTCTAAAACATCATCAGACTCATGAGCAGGATCACAAAGATATCTGATTTATTAAAGAATAGTATGCAGGATCACAAAGAAAGCTGAGAATGAAAAAAGTGTGCCAAACGCAAACTAAAAACCCTCGGTATGAATGAAATCCCTCCCCCCGTGGAATCTTCCCAAGCTCAGAATCCCAGATTCTCCTAACAGCTTCTGATGGTCTGCGGGAAAAGTCCTTGAGCAGAGCACATAACCCAAACACATTCCATTGAAATGAACATAGATACAGAGCTTGGCACAAGGTTTCACAGCAGCTCCCTCCCAAACAGAAATGCATGTCAGCACCATGGCATGTGAAACATTACGATGTACAGTGCACATTGAAACAGTGAACATGACATATTGCCCCCCAAAAGAAAGAAAACACTAAGCGGCAGGCTTTAAAGGATAAGCTAAGTGGAAACAGTTAACTAAATCAGGAGCATTAACGTGGCGAGCAGGCACCCATTCAGGATGAGGAAGGTGTTTCCAGCAGATCAGATACTGGAGGGTGCCTCAAAGCTTGCGAGAATCAACAACCTCCTTGACTTCAAAGTGCTGTTGGCCGTCACTCATGATTGGAGCAGGAGGAGGAGGTTGAGGATACCACCGGGAAGAGTGGTGGGCAGGCTTGAGCAGGCTGCAATGGAAAACAGGGTGCAAGCATTTCAAATTGTGAGGCAGGTCCAGTTTAACAGTAACTGGATTGATAAGACCAACAATAGGGAAAGGACCAATGAACTTGGGAGCAGGGTTTTTAGAGGGCTGTGGGGACTTGATGAATTTTGTAGATAACTATACTTGATCCACAATTTTGAAATCTTGTAGCAAAGAACGACGTTTATCGGCTTGAAACTTGTAAGCAGCCTGGGCATCAGCAAAAGCCTGTTGAATCACTGGCCAGGAATTAGCAAGCTTAACAGCCCAGTCAGAGGCAGAACAGGATTGGGGAGGGGGTTGTGGCAGCTCAGGGATGGGAACAAAGTCATGACCAGAAAATACATGAAAAGAGGTTTGCCTGGTACTCTGATGGACAGCATTGTTGTAAGCCACTTCAGCAAAAGGCAGCAAGTCCACCCAATTGTCCTGATGGTAGTTAATGTATGCCCTAAGGAATTGTTCAAGGGCTAAGTTCAAAATCTCAGTAGACCCATCAGTCTCAGGATGGGATGACGTGGACAGTGCCTGTTTGGTGCCAATCAATTTTAAAAATGATTTCCAAAACTGGGAAGTAAACTGTGTCCCGCAGTCGCTGACCAAATGGGAGGGGCTACCGTGGAGATGGTAGATGTGGATTAGAAATAGGCGGGCCAGTTGCCGGGCCGACGGGATGGATGCACATGGAATGAAATGGGCTTGTTTGGAGAAAAAATATTTTACAACACAAATGACAGTTTTCTTCTGACTGGGAGGTAGGTCCACAATAAAATCCATAGAAATCTCCTCCCAGGGACAGGATGGGCTGGCCACTGGCTGTAGAAGCTCCTGTGGTTTTCCTCCTTTCGTTTTGACATGGCACAAACAGGACAGGAAGCAACATAGTCTTTTACATCACGCCTTAAGGTTGGCCACCAAAATTAATGGCAAACCAAGTGCAAGGTTTTGACAAAACCAAAGTGTCCAGCAAGTTTATCATCATGGGAATGCTGCAAAACACCAGCTCTTAAAGTTTCAGGCACATAAAGGCGGTGTTCCACCCACGCCAGACCATTTTCAAAAGAAACATTGTCTCTATTAGCTAGCAACCAAGTGTCAGATTTCAGTGCCTGGAGAAAGTCCTTCTGTAACTGACAAGGAACTCGCACTTTCTGCTTCCCAGACTGGGGTGGGGTGGGGATGCCTGTGCATGGGTCTAGCTCCGGGTGACAGCAACCAAGCCCAGTTGTTGTTCAGTGAGAACAGTCCCGACCACATCTGCTACTTGGTCAAGGTCCTGAGGTAAATGTGACAAAGCATCAGCCAGAAAGTTTTTCTTTCCCGGAATAAATTTTAATTGGAAGTTAAAACGACTGAAAAATTGAGCCCAGCAAATTTGTTTAGGACTGAGACGCCAGGGGTGTGGAGGGCTTCCAAATTCCTGTGATCAGTCCAAACCTCGAAAGGGCATTCAGCGCCTTCCAGGAGGTGATGCCAGGCTTCCAAAGTGGCTTTTACAACAAACACCTCCTTTTCCCAAACATGCCACTGGCGTTCAGTTTCAGAAAATTTTCTGGACAAATAAGCACAGGGTTTCAAGTGATTTTCAGAATCTCTTTGTAACAATATAGCTCCAACTGAGGAGTCAGAAGCATCAACTTGGACCACAAAGGGGCATTAAGGATCAGGGTGCTATAGAATAGGCTCAGCAGTAAAGAGGGTTTTTAACTTCTCAAATGCTGCCTGGCATTCAGGCGTCCAATTCAGCACTGCCCCAGGGTTTTTTTACTTTGCGTGTCTCCCCCAAACCCTTGGTATGGAGTAAATCAGTGAGGGGCAAAGCAATCTCAGTGAACCCCTGGATAAATTGGCGATAGTAATTACTGAACCCGTGGAAACTTTGTAATTGCCTCTAGGTGCGGGGACGTTCCCAACCTAAAATTGCCTGAATTTTTCCAGGGTCCATTTCAATGCCCTTGTCAGACACCCTATAGCCTAGATAGTCAAGTTGGGTCTTGTGAAACTCACATTTGGAAAGCTTGGCATAAAGCTTGGTATCTCTAAGCTTGCTTAACACCTGTTTGAGGAGGCGTTCATGTTCCTCCTCGGTTTCAGTGTAAATGAGCACATCGTGAAATTAAATCAGGACCCCTTTAAACAAATGATCATGTAATACTTCATTAATCAATCGCATGAAGACTCTGGGCACCCCTGCCAACACAAAAGGGAGGACTTTGTACTGAAATGAACCCATTGTACAATTAAAAGCGGTTTTCCACTCACCTCCAGCTCGTATGCGGATGCAGAAATAGGCTTCACGAAGATCGAGCTTGGAGAACATCTTGCCCTTAGACAAGTGAGCTAACATGTCCTTCATGAGTGGCAGAGGGTACTTGTTTGAAATTGAGAGAGAATTTAACCCCCGATAGTCCGTACAGAGTCAAAGCATGCCATCTTTCTTTTCCTGGAATAGCACAGGGGCCCCAACTGGGGAATTTGCAGGTTCAATAAACCCCCTTGACAGATTTTTGTCAATGAAGTCCTGTAATGCCTCAAGCTCCTTCTGAGTCATTGGATAAATTTGTGGCTTGGGCAATTGAGTGTTGGGAACCAACTCTATGGCACAATCAGTTTTCTGATGGGGGGGGTAGCTGATCCGCTTCCATTTCCCCAAAGACATCTGCAAAGTCTTGGTATCGATCAGGCAAGCCTTCTAAACGTGCCAAACTAGGGTGCGGCATGGCAATTGCCCTTCCCACCCCTGTGCTTGAAGCTCTCTCCGCGGTAGGGGCTTGGTAAAACCCATCCTTAAAAGTCAGAGTTCTGTGTTCCCAATTTATATGTGGGCTTCGATAGTTCAACCAGGGAATCCCCAGAATTACCAAGGGGTTGCCAACAGGTGCCACTACAAATTTTAAAGTCTCATGGTGGCTGCCCATTTGCATTGCAACAGTTCCAGTGAAATGGATTGTTGCCCCCCCCCCCCCCGCCATTGAACCATCCAACTGTGTGAAGATCAAAGGCTGCTGGAGGGGGAAGCTAGGCAGGTCCAAAGCAGCAACCAGATCAGGGTGAATCAGACACCTGGAACACCCAGAGTCAACTAAAGCCCAGACCTCTGTAGTCTTTGTGCGGGAGCCCAATTTCACTTTTACTGCTAGAGTGGGACAGTCAGCACTCACCATAGCATCCTTGCACCCATCTTCCCCCACCTGCCCACAGGCGCTCTTCATGGCAGGTGGCTGGCATTTCCCGCTGGCTCCTTAGAGTCATCTTCAGCCTCTCCCGAGAAGTAGAACACTTCCTCAGTGTTGGCTGCCCCCTTGGCTGCTGTCATCCGCTGCGAGGGGGGCAGTGATTTGGCTGGCAGCTTGCCCACTCAATCTCCAGCCTTGGCTTTTGGGCAATCAGCTGCTTGATGCCCTTCCTTTCTGCATTGTAGACACTGACCCCTCACATAGCACCGATCTCTCTCCTCTTCCCAGGCTCTATAGCCTGGCCGGGCAGCAGTTGCACCACTTTGGGGTCCCCTCATGGTGGCTGGTTGTTTTTCAGGTTGTTTGGTTTGCATGAAGGTATGCTGGGCATGCTCAGCCTTGCCGGCCAGACAGATCCATTCATATAATGTCTCTGGGTCTTCTCTACACACGCCCACCGCAGGATGTCCCCATTGAGCCCCTCTTTAAACCATTCTATTAAGGTTGACTGAGACTAATTGGGGATTTTCCCAGCTAAAGCCTTAAACTCCAAGGCGTACTCAGCTACAGACAGTTGTCCCTGGGTAAGATCCTTCAGTGCCTTTTTAGTTCTTGCCTTGGCCAGAGGATCCTCAAAATCCAGCTTTAAGGCCCACATGAAGTCCTCAAAATACTCAAGCTCAGGGGAGTCAGCCTCACTTAATTGAACATACCAGTCAGCCACTCGTCCCTTCAGCTTTGTGGCAATGGCAGTTATTTTAGCCTCTTCGGAAGGGAAGCATGGTCCAAACTGCCTCATGTAACTTTTAGCATTAGTGAGAAAGAAAGATAACTTAGTTGGATCCCCATCAAACTTGACAGGAAAGTCTTTCACCCCCACTCCTGTTAGAGCTGAATCAGCGGCTGCTTGAGTGGTTGGGCCCCAGGTTACAGTAGTTCTCCCTCCTCGGGGTGGGGATGCTGGTGGTCGAACTCTGCAGGGTGGAGATTCATCCCGGCGCCGTCTCCAGCCCCGCTTGACCGTCAACTTGGGCATCAAGCCAGTCAGTTCCTCAAGTCCCCCGGTTGTGAGCTTGGACTCGGCCATCGTTAACTCTTTTCCCTCACAAGAAACTAATCTTGGTAGGAGCTAATGGTACAACTTTGGTGATTCTCAGCTTTATGTAAAGATTGCCTATTCTAAAACACCATCAGACTCATGAGCAGGATCACAAAGATATCTGATTTATTAATGAATAGTATGCAGGATCACAAAGAAAGCTGAGAATGAAAAAAGTGTGCCAAATGCAAACTAAAAATCCTCGATATGAATGAAATCCCTCCCCCCATAGAATCTTCCCAAGCTCACAATCCCAGGTGCTCCTAATGGCTCTGATGGTCCATGAGAAAAGTCCTTGAGCAGAGCACATAACCCAAACACATTCCCTTGAAATGAACATAGATACAGAGCTTGGTACAAGGTTTCACAGCAGCTCCCTCCCAAACAGAAACATGCATCAGCACTATGGCATGTAAAATGTTACGATGTACAGTGCACATTGAAACAGTGAACATGACACAATGTGGACATGCAAATGTTCAAAAACTATATAAAAATAAGCTCTTAACATTCCACATGATTTTGGGGGGTTCACCAGTCTTTGATTCTGAGGTACCAGGATCACTGGTGTAACCCCCTCAGTGGCAGGATTTCATTGTATCAGAGTAATGCTTTGCTTGCAAAACTATGCTAGTATGAAAGCAGCAGGAGCAGAATGGTACAATGCTTGCCACTGTGATAGGCAAATACACGAAAAGAGAAAGTGGTACAAGGAACATGCTATTTGTAGCTTTTCCATCCACAACTATTTTTAGAGAATAAATAGCCTGGATTATTCCAGTCCTGTCATGAAAAAAAAAAAAAAAAATGATAAGCCACGAGTCCAAATTCAGAAGGCAAAGAGCTATGTTGAACTCCTAGATGTCTTGGCAGAACTAGTACAAAATTGCAGCATTGACAGTAAGAATCCAGAAAGAGGAGGAAAGTCATCAAATCTGAAAAAAACTTTGGATCCACCCAGTTATGTTTATTGTTTTAAAGCAGGTTCTTTCTTTATTTTGTGAACCTACTTCACTGGGATAATTTGATCAAAGCTTTTTTGAACTGAATCAATCATTAAAAGTTTACACAGCCTTACAGTATGTCCTGGTCCTGTGCAAGCCTAATAGTATGTTTTTTTTTTTTTTTAAATGCACATAAAAATCCTGTCTGTATACTGGTGTAGGCTTTCATTGCTGCTGTCAGTCAAGCAGTGATGATCCTGTCTGTTCCTCATTGCTCTTGTTATGCACACTAATCCCCATAATTATGCAAAACAGATTTGAGAATATAAACAAGCAATAAATATGGCCAAACCATAAAACTGCAGGACTGCTTATACAGATTAAGCAACTGCAAGTTTGTCTTTAATGGCATCCACCAGCTCTCATACTTCCAGGGGACAATCCACTGTTCACAAGTAAGAGAAGACAAAGATACTGGAGAGATGCACTACATGCAATATGTCCCGCAATTCCTTTCTCCCACCCCATATTGTGTATAAAGCTATTAAATATGTCTCTGATAATCCTTGTTCCTTCAAAATTATATTTCCTTCATTTGAATATACCCCTCAACCAAACTATTATACACTAAGAATTTATATTAAGGTCCAAAACAGAAAGGGGTATATTTATAATCTATAAAGCTGGGAAGAGCTTAATTTTCTGTTGCTGCCTTGTTTATTTATTTAGGTGAGGTAAAATAAATATAATTAAAATGAATATAACTCCTTGGCTTGTATGTGTTTATTTATGTTTTAAAAGCACTATGTTTATTCAGATATATGATAGATAGATAGATAGACAGACAGATCAAATTGATAGGCTTTTGAGAAAATTTATTTGGGAAAGTAAAATACTGATTTCAAACATGTATATAGTTGTCCATCTTGTTCCAATCTCTGGGCGGCTCACAACCAAGATTATCTATAACTATAAATATCTATTATCTATAACAGATGGGGGGTTTTATCTTCCAGATTTCCAGAAATATTCTGTTGCTGCCTTACATTCTTCAAAAAATACCACCTCCCCCATCCCCTGAAACGTTCCCATCCCTGTGATGTATTTTATTTATTTATTATTCATATTTCTATCACCGCCCAACTCCCCCCAAAAGGGGGACTCTGGGTGGTTTAATGTAGCTGAGTGTCTCTAAAATGCATAGTCAATTAGAATCAGCCATTAAGGAAACAATGCCCAGATAAGAACTGTTGAGCTGTATGAAGGTTATACTGAGTAGTAAAGATTTTCTGCCATTATCAGACCTTTAGAACAACTTTCCAAAGTTGAGTGTCAGTAGTAAAAAGTATTTTGTATTCATCTCCCATTTCTCTTTTGAGACAATGATCTCATCATCTCCAACCTAGCATCAGCCACAACTCAAAAAAAAAAACATATGGACATAGACACAGACATAGACATAGACACATATATGCTATCTAATACCACAGCTCTATGCAAATGTGCTAAAATATAAATTGCATTTAACTCAAATAGACTTGCTCCTAGGTTTAAGACTGCCTTTTTTTATTTTTTATTTTAATTTTCATTTCTATTGTGTAGGTCAGAAATTGTATAAATAATATAATGTTTTGTACTCAGAAGCTAGGCCAATTCCTCATAACTCTGTTGCTTGGTGAGTGACCCAAATTCTGAGCACATTTGGTTATAATACTTGTGTATACTGAACTAATTATGAGAAGCTTCCTTAGAGATTTCTGGAGCTGGGAGGGTATGGAAATCAATAACAATTCTACTATACAACCTGTTGCTAATTAGTCCTTCTGCTCCTTCAGTCTGCTTTTTTCCCTCTCAGTTTCTTCAGCTGTCTATTTATTTTCCTTCTTACACAGCAGGAAGTAATATTCTTGCTCTTAATGATTCTTTTTCAGATTGCTTCTTTAAACAGAGATGTATCTGACTTTGGAAAGGCTGCATCAAGATTCATCACTGCTGGATACATAGTACAAATATATTACCATTTTATTACTTGCCAAACAGGCAAATGCATTTTATTTTTTATTTATTTGCAGAAATGAACTCTATTACAGAAGCATATATCCTCACAGGGAAGGAGGGAGAGGCAGGAAGGGATTCTGTTCTTGTTGCATCTTCACCCAAATTCTCCAAGGTGGAAGTTGGATGAACAGATGTTTAATCTTGGCCTCTTTACAGATTAATGTTTAAATAGTGGGATGCTCGATAGCAACTTCATTCATCAAGAGTTTGTCAATTTGTCACAGTGCCACCAGTGACAGGTTGCTCAACTACCACAAACATGAGGAAATCCAACTGTTTCAGCTGCCTTTCTTTTTGTTTAATGCATAAGATTTTTTTCATAAACATAAGCATGAAGCATCAGCTTTTTACTAAGAAAAGAGCTGATGTGGTGTAATCAGTGTATGGTCTGAAAATAAGATAAGCCAAATCGCCTAAAATCTAATATATTACTACCACGCAACCAATCTCTGCAATATCTGCTAAGGATATTTCATTTTAAGTGAAATTATGTTCACACCATTTTGATTAATCAGAATGAAAAATTGGGGAGGGGTTTATTTGCTTTGTTGAGTTATGTGGTACTGCTTTCCTCTTAGAAATATATACAGATATGTACAAAATGCATATTTTAGGAAAATGTGAAGAAAAAAACTTTATTTTAGGATAACATGCATGGGAACTTATATATCCGACTAAGCATGTAAATTTAATTTTTCATGTCCTGAGTTGCAGATTAATGTGAAAATAGGAAGGAAAGAAAACTTATGACACTGAAACAGAGGAGTAAATGAGTGCTCTACCCTAAAGTCTGTGCAATAGCATGTGTGCAAAAGAAAAGTCTACATATGTGCAGTAGCAAACATAAAAGATGGATAGGGATACCTCCCAGAATTTTATTTTTGTAGCCTACAAAAAACTCTGAGATTGCACAAAAATGATTGAACCTCCATGGAACAAGTTCTTTATTCACAAAAAAATAAGGATGGAAGAGTTTAAGACCTCTTGGAGGTGACCTATTCCCATTTGGTTGCTTAGGCTCCCACCCCGCCCCCTGCCTCCCATGTCTGCCACCACTAAAAGACTCAGAATTATGCTTCTGAAAAACATCAGCAAAATGGACAGATTTGGGGAGTTCATTGTTTGGTCAAAGGATTAGAAAATATGGGTGAGAATGGCAATGCAGCTCTTCTAATAGCTGAGATGCTCCCATTGCTATCATGATTGATTGGTTATGTGCCATCAAGTCATTTTTGACTCCTAGTGACCACAAAGATAGATTTTCTCCATAACAATTGATCCCTAACTTGGTCTTCCAGGTCTTCCAACAGTGTACTGATTGTCACCATAACTGAGTCCATCCACTTTGCTGCTGGTTATCCTCGTCTTTTCCTTGCAACTTTCCCCACAATAGAGCTTTCTACAGAGAGCTAAATGTTTGCATAATGTGTTTGAAGTAGGATAATTTGAGCCTGGTCATTTTTGCCTTGAGTAAGAATTCTGGATTGATTTGTTTGATGATTGATTTGTTTATTTTCTTGACTGTCCACAGTATTCTCAGGAGTCTTCTCCAATACCAATGTTCAAAAGCATCAATTCTCTTCCTATCTTGCATTTGAATATTTTTTACAAAGCCCTGATGGCTTCCCTACCAAGTGCTAGTCTGCACTGTATTTCTGGATTGCTTGTTCCCTCACTGTTGATGGTTGATCCTAAAAGGCAGAAGTTTTCTACCATTTCAATAGCTTCATCACCAGTTCTAAGGCTGGCTATTGTACCTGTTGTCATTAGTTTGGTGTTATCAATAAAGTTTCTTTATCAATAATTTTAGTCCCATTTTTCATGTTGCCCCTTAGCTTATATTACATGAGCTTGCAGATTCTTTGCATTTTCATCTATCAGAGTCATGTCATCAGCATAGTGCAGGTTATTGATGTTTCTTCCTCCAGTTTTAAAACCACACTATCTTCTTCCAATCCAGTTTCCCTTAATAAAGTCAGAATATAGGTTGACTAAGTAAGGAAAGAGTATACAGCTCATCGCACTCCTTTGCCAACCTGGAGCTAGTCTGTTTCACCATGTTCTGTCCATACTGTGGCTTCCTGACCTGTATATACATTTATCATGAAGACAATGAAATGTTCTGGGATTCCCATTTTTCTGAGCACTTTCCACAGCTTGACATGAGTGATACAATCAAAGGCCTTTCTATAATCAATGAGGCACATACTGACTTCTTTTTGGTAGTCTTTGGCTTTCTCAATTATCCAGAGTCCATCACAATAGTATCTCATGTTCCTTGGCCTTTTCTAAAGCTAGAATGAACAGCTGGCATCTTTTTTTTTTTTCTGTGTAGGGCTCTAATCTGCTTTGGATGATTCTAAGCATTATTTTGCTATAATGTGAAATTATAGATATTGTATGATACTTTGCACACTCTGTTAGAGCTCTCTCTCTCTCGTTATAACTCTTCCAATCCTAAAAACAAATCACATCTTTATCATAATGGCTAAAGGCCAGAAGTCAAGTACATTAGCGCACGCGTGCACACACACACACACACACACACTGAGTGTACAAAAATAGAAATGAAGAGGTATAATAAAATAAAGCAAAAAGTAGAAGGTAATTATTACAATTCTTCAGACATAATGAAAGATACACATAGAGGCCAAAACTGAGCAACTTAGGAGGATATTGTATATCTGAATCCTTGTCAGATAGAGGAGAGACTAGTAAAAGTCATGATCTTTACCTGGGAATTTCATCAGGATGTGATGGATGAAAATCATCTGGGATTACCTGAAAGAACAGCAGAAAAGAAGCATGTGGCTGATGGACTCTATGAGCCATCCACACAAGGGCTTATGTGCTGATATAAGGGTTTGAAACAGCCCAGCAAAAGTTGACAGCAATTCAACCAACCTGGCCAAAGTAAGGGCTCATTGAAGCTTCAAAATGGTAATGGAAAAAAGGTAGGAAGCTGGCACATACCAATTTGAAGAAGCTGTAAGTAAAGAACCAGAATTAAATTGATTTGAAAACCAATATCCCAGATACGCTGCTTTAGAACATTTCTGGCACTTTCAAATCTGAATGGGTAAAAGCTTTCCAATAAGAGTCCTAGAAAGTAGAGCTTTCCAATAGCCTTTTTTTTTTTTTATCCAGGTTGATTTAATACAGTCTCAAAGAACCAGTGAAGCCAAGCCCACTAGAAAGAAAATCAGCTTTGAACAGAAATTAAGAAGGTAATACCAAACTCTAGCATCTAGGAAATCAAGCTTGTCTCTAAACATAGAGCAGCATTCTTAATACATCTTGAGAGTGGCAGAATAGGTCTAAGAAACTTAGATTGTATTACTTCAATTACATCAAGCTCTGTTTGAGTACAGACTTGGATGCCACAGAGAAGCCAAGAGATGATTTTGGATGCAAAGACCTTGCAAGCTGCAAGAATGAAATGTGCTCTCTTTGAATAAAAAAAAAATCTCAGGCAGCTGAAGAGCAGCCAATCATACAAGAAAAGTGTTTTCTCTAGGATAGTGAGACCTGGAACAAGATATTTATAGGTAGGAACCAGCTTGATAAAATTTCCATTAATTTGTCAATTATGGATTTTGTCGTAGAATGTTAGTTTTCTGATGATTTGTAACAAGGTTTTGGGAGACACACATGATTGCAACATCATCTGCATACAGAAGAGCTGCAACTACTCTACCTGCTACTACATAAAGGTGATGATTAGGAACTGAAATGGCCTGGATTGTTTTAATTGAATATAATATAATATATTAAATAAGGAGGCTAAAAGGCACCCCTGCCTAACCCTGTCTGTGTGGGAATAGCTCCAGAGTTGTCCTTGGAGGGTGCCTCTAACTCTCAAAGAGTAGAGAGAATGAATGAGAAGGAGCAGCCTTTTGTCTGTTAAGGAACCCCTTAGTTTTCCCCACAGTCTATCCCTTGGGATGAAATCAGAAGCTGACTTGAAATCAGCAAAGGCTGTGAAGAAGGAACATTTTCAGCATAATGATGAATGACCAGACAGGAGTCTAGAGTTGATCGATCTTCTCTAAAACCAGACTGTTTCTCAGCAAGAATATTTTCACTTTCAACCCAATGTTGTAATTTTAGATAGAGATATTTGGCATATAGCATGCTTATTGTATTAAGCAGACTAATGGGTTCATAGTTGGCAGGATCAACTCTAGATAGCAATGGCATCGTTCCAGTCCAACAGAAAACATGCTGAACTGTTAATATGTATAAATAAAGCAGCCAGCACTGAAGCCCACCAGTCCCAGTTCACCTTTAATAATTCTGTGGGATTAAAATCTTCTCCTGGAGCTTTTCAAGGTCTTAATTGTGCACTAAAGTCCTTAAGTTCAGATGTAGACAAAGGTGGCCAGGCAGGGAGTATACTTTGAGGATAAATCATAATTGGATTATCTAAGGACTCCATTGTGAAGAATGAAATTTATTATCCCATGCTTCTTCAGACATTTGGCAAATTGGACCAAAGCCTTTTCAAGTGCCAGACCAAGATGGATTCTTAAATTTAGCAGCTGCAGTTAAACTCCCCCATTCCTCTCTCACTGTTTGTATTTTCTTTCAAATCCCAAGGAACATGGCAATGGAAAGATGATATTGATATATATATATATATGTGTGTGTGTGTGTGTGCGCGTGCGTGCGCGCGCGCGCACGCGTGTGTGTGTTTATTTATTAACTTTTATACATAATCTATGCTGACCCATACATAATGTTAAAATCATTGCATTTTACTGCATATGCATTGGCAGAATCTGTCAAGGAGAACATGCCCTCAGAATATTACTCTATGCATCACTTCTTCTCTTCTAACTGACCTCTACTAATTTCAGCTCATTCATTTCAATACCACTTGTTCTAAAATTTCTATTTAGTAATTAGTGTATTTATTAATTTATATAGTTGTTGTTGTTTATTCACTTAGTCGCTTCCAACTCTTCATGACTTCATGGCCCAGCCCATGCCAGAGCTTCCTGTCGGTCGTCAACACCCCCAGCTCCCCCAGGTGACGAGTCCGTCACCTCTAGAATATCTTCTATCCATCTTGCCCTTGGTCGGCCCCTCTTCCTTTTGCCCTCCACTCTCCCTAGCATCAGCATCTTCTCCAGTATATACAGATAAATGTGAAAGAGAAATGGCAAGTGTTGGAAGCCTGAAATAATAAATTACAGATCTTATGAAAGTAAGGACTGGTTCACCGCAGAAATCCCATGTGGCAGCTGGAATATGCTTGCAGCAAATGAAAATCTTTGATCCTCCACTCTGAAATGAAGATGCTAGAGACATGCTTAAGAATCTGAAATAAGTGGTAAAATAACTGATGGAACTGTTGGGAGAGGAGATATGTATGTAAGTACAATACAGCCTCCCTTAATCTGAGTTCATCTCCTAGTGACTACATGGTCATTTCCATATTGTTTTTCTGGCAACAGTATAGAATTGTTTTGTCATAGCCTTCAACCAATCTCCTAGTCTAATGGAAGAGTGCTGCAATTCTTTAACAATACAGCTGTCTGGAAAATATTCTTCAAACTCAGAATTCCAAGTCTTATTTACAGTCTTAATAATCAAATCTTTTCCTGAGTAGCTTTTTAAAGTTTGGATTTGTATTTCTTGCTTCTGCAATCTGCTATGAAGAAGATATAGTAGACATTTGAATTTGGTTACTGAAAGAATGGGCATTGGTTTCCAAAGAAGACAATTTGAGATTACCTTAAAAGGTTGATGGACAGTGTGAATATCTAGATAACACAAACCTTCTTCACCTGTATGCACACCATCCATGCTATGGGGGTCCAACATTTGGCTGACAATCTCAGCGCAGATATTCAGGTCTAAATCACTGCTCTAAAGTTTTACTTCTTAAACACGTATGGTAGATCACCCTTGTATTTACAATGGACAGCCAGACAGTCTTAAAAGAGAATGAGATGGGCTAAGTTTACACCTAGTAACTCCAGTGTGTTTGTTTCCCTTCCCTTAACCTGAAGCTGTACAGCACACACCAAAAGTAAGTAAAGTGGGTGAAAAATCTTTAACAAAAGAAAATTAGTGGATCTTCATTTTCCCCTAGTTCCATATGTTTAAATTTGACGATAGAACTATGTTGATGGAATATAAGTCCATTTTTCTGTGCACACATTTGTAGAAATTGCACTTTATTAATTGGTTGTATATAATTACTTGTCTACTAAATGAATTTGGTGTGTGAATGCTAACAGGTCAATCATTATCAGACATTACACATTTACAACACACCACACACAAAAAGTTTTCTTTTTGAACTGGATTTATGTGGGCAGAGTTTCAATCAATCTCCTAGTCTGATGGAAGAGTGCTGCAATTCTTTAACAATATGGCTGTCTGGAAAATATTCTTCAAAATCAGAACACCTATTTATAAAAGGGCCAACTCAGATTCTGAAAGCTCATTATCCCACTTTTAAAGTTCTCTTCAGAAACTTGGAGCACCTTTCAGAACTAGTTTAAAGGTTTTTTCCTCTGATTCTCCCAGATTATGTAGGTCTGGGGCTTAATTAAAAATGTTTAAGCTTATTCTTCTCCTGGTTGAAGATGCCATTGTCACCTCTTTGTGCAATTATTTTTCCACTGACCAGACAGTGGTTAGTCTTGGATGTGAGAGGAAAAGTAGATCACTTTCCCAGAAATTAATTTGACATGCAGGAACATAGGAATGCTATTTGACCCTATAGAATTGATTCTCACTAAAGCAAAGATAAGCAAGCAGTTTACATTGCAGAATTCCAATCTCTCTTGCAAACAGTGGCAAAAGCTCTTAATTTGGATTGCTTCTCTGCCCCTCTCCCTCTCTCTTTGCCCCACCCCCTCCCCAGGCTTTTGATAAAATCAGGGAAGATAGCACGAATATCCACTGGGGGTGGGGGTGGGGTTAAAAAAAGTCAAGATGACAGCTATCCCTTTTTACATGTGTTCCCCCAGAACATAACCAAAAATATTCTAGGAATAAAACAGAATCACAGACTAATAAGGTAGAAGCTACCTCATCTCTGGATAATTCACAAACCGTTCCATTGTTAAGAAGTTATTTCTAATGTTCAGTCAGATTCTGTCTTCCTGTAGCTTAAATCTGTTTTTCTGTGTCCTGCATTCCAGAATGATACAGAACAGATCTTCTGTGTAACATCCTTTTGGATCTTTCAAGAGTACCATCAAGAGACACCCATCCTCACTATTTGCTTTTCAAAGCTAAACTTTCACAAGCCCTTCAATATTTTTTTCCTAATTTCTAGTTGCTTGATCCCTCTAATTAGCCTTCTCTGAAGTTGCCTCAGCTTCCCTACATTGGTCTTAAAGTGTGGTGTCCTGAAGTGGAGACAATTCTCATTGTGTGGTCTAACCATTGCAGAATAAAGTGAAACTATTACTTCCTATGATTTGGGAACTATTCTTCTGTTTTCAGTAAACTACTATTTCAAGAACTTTTCCAAATTACTATTACCAAGACAGGTATCCCATGTTCTAATATCCATGATTTGACTTTTGTTTTCAAAACAAAGAACTTTGTGTTTTTCTCTGTTATATTTTATTTTGTTAAGTGGCTCTGCCTTTTCACTGTTATCCATTCATATTGTGCTGCTGGAAGATTGTTTCTTTTTAATTCCTGTTATTTTGATCTTTTTTGTTGTTCTTAACATCTTTTTTGCCAACCTTGGCTCAATTGGAGGATTTGATTTTGAGATACAACCCTGTAGTCCTGGGCTACCTGTATACATATTTGTTTGATGACATGACCCTCTTTCTTGCTCTATAAAATCTTCATGTTTTGTGACTTGTGTCTTGAAAGCCAGCATTATATTGTGATCTCAGGTCACAGGGTCACTCTAGAAAATGCTGCAGAGATAAAGAAGCTCCATGATACTGTGAGAAATGAATGGCATTTTTTTTTTTAATGAAAGAAAAAAATTTCCTTCCTTGGTGTGCATTTTCAGACTTACATGAGTCCCCAAACAGACCTGAAAAGTTATGCCCAGATTTATCTGGGCATAAAATTGCTGGAACAAAAATTTGCCTTGTGAAACAAAGTAAACAGATGAAATTTATGCCAATTCATGAATCCCTAGTACACATTCAGGATCCAGAAGAAACAAATTTGAAGGAGGTTATGTGGAAAAAGACTGATCCCCATAGACTCCTGCAGGAATGAATGTGCCTCCAAAGCATGTTTCTGATTTAGAAAAACTTACAAGGAGTTTTCTACCTTTTTAAAAGTCAAATCAGAGGGACAGTGAAATTTGAAGAGCTGCTGGGGGTAGTGATGCTAATTCTTTTTTTCTTAGCTTAAATCATTCCTGAAGCAGTTTTTTAGTTCCTAGAAGGACATCTGGTTTCCACAATAGGGTGCATATTGAAATGTATGGAGACATTCTGTTAACACAAATCTCCCAGTTCAGTTTGGTCCTTCCCACATAATTGTTTCGGTGTTCTGTATCTTTTTTTAATCTCAGTATCCCTTTTATTCTGAAAATCTTAAACAAACAGGTCCCTCTCAGGCATGATAAATTTTGTAAGTTCAAGATCCATATTTTAGGTTCCAGAAATATCTTTAGAATAAAATCTGATGAGAATTTGGCAGATGAATATTGTATTTTCTCCTCAGAGGAAATGACTTGCTCTTAATTATTGGGTTTAGTGCCTTTTGTATCTGATGTACTCATACTGGCTTTAAAGTTATTATTCCATTGACTGACATAGTGAAATATTATTATCAATACAGGATTATGTAAGTAATGAATGGACTGCTATTGGGGGCCTCTGGGTATCTGCTATGCTTTATTATATGTTCATACTATAAACAAAGACTGCTGCATTGCATAGATTGATTCAGAATGAAAATATCCTGGATACCTCATTAATGTGACAAAGAAGTAAATATACGGTGTAATTTAGTGGAACTTTGTCACTGGGAATTGCAGCATAATACTGCCAAAACCAAGCAGATAAAAACTCAAACTACTTTTTTCTAATACTTATTGAGAACAAAGATGGGAGAACATCCTTCAAATGTTGCCAAACTACAATTTCCAGCAGCTCCTACCAGCATGGCCAAAAGAGAGAATTGCTGGGAGTCATAGCTTCACGTCAGATGGAGAGTACAAATTAAGGTCCTTCTTTACTCTGAGTTGCCTTTGTTTGACTACCTATGGTATTATTTTTTAACGATATCACCACTTTTGCCATGGGACAAAGACAATCAAAGAGCATATTGGCACTGCCAGGTTATCATGTTACAAAAGTATGGGCCACCAACAGTTTCTGAAGGGTAAGAACAGATGGCATATTCTACTTGTCCCCAGCACACCATGAATACAACCAGTGCCTGTGCTTTTCTGTTTTCAGTTGATAGTAGAGTCTTTGTTCAACAGCATTGTCCAGTTTGATCAGTTGTGGTTTACTTTCTTCCATGCAAGCCCTGCACTTTGATTGGCTGCTGTGCAGAAGCAGGAAAACCCACTCATCTGAGTCTGGAGCTGGAGCTGTCTCATCTTTGCTGAAGCTATTTTTTATCAATAGTTTTCTAGTAGGTTAGTGATCATAACACTGGTCTGCTATATCTCTCTGTCTCCATCTCCATCTCCGTCTCTATTGACTGGTGTCTTTGAGTCTGTATTGACGTTTGGCAACTGCCTGGACTAGTCCCTGCAGTTTTCACGGCAAGGCTTTTTGGAAGTGATCTGCCATTGTCTCCTTCCTGGGTCTGAGGGACAGTAACTAAGTTTTGTGCCTAAGACAGGACTAGAATTCACAGTCTCCTGGTTTCTACCCCAGTGCCTTAACCACTACACCAAACTGGCTCTCTCTGTATAGAACATTACCAATTCAGCCCTAATTTGGGGGGCAGGTGAAACTCTTCTACCTGAAGTGCTTCGAAAAATGATGAAATATTGTGGTAATTGACTTTAAAAAAATGAGAAAATATATATGAAAAATATCACAGTTTATTAAGATATATGCTGACAGCAGCAAGAATCAATCTAGCACAACATTAGAAAAGATAAATTTTGTTGTCAATACTGGAATGGGAAACTAAAATTTAAGTTGCAGCAATGGAAAAATTGACTGTATATGTTCACAGTAGAAGTCTAACTAAATTGAAGCAGGAATGGTTTCCTTATTAAAAAAAAAAATCACACCACAAGGCAAGATAAGACACTTACAATATGGCTTTTGAAGAAAGAGAGAAACTGTTAAAAAAAAATAATCATAATAATCCAGATAGAAATGAGCAATAATTGCAGACGTTCAAATTTATTTATTTATTATATATATGGGGTTGTCTGGAAAAAAACAACAACTGATTTTTATAACCATAATATTTTAATTTCAACTTTCACTCTAGTGTAAAGGTTAGGGTTAGGGTGGGGACATGGTGGACTGAGCAGCTGTGCCTGCAGACTCTGTGGGTGGAACTGACTGCAGCAATTTTGGGGGGACTCAGGCAGGTTTTCCTGAAGCCCAGAACTGTTCTCTGGATGAAGGAAAACACCAGGAATTATCCCATCTGTCCTCTGGATGGCTGCTTGCAGCCAGAAGATCGCAAACAGCATTTACTTTCAACTGGTAAGAGCTAGCTGGGAGGCTGGGATGTCACCATTTTCCAAGCCGCACTGTAGCATTAAAGGAGACTAAGACCAGCCATCCCATTTCTAAATCACCCTGTATGTATGTATGTATGTATGTATGTGTGTGTGTGTGTGTGTATGTATGTATGTGTGTGTGTGTGTGTGTGTATGTATGTATGTATGTATGTGTATATATATATATATATATATATATATATATATATGCGCATACCCAAAGATAGGCTTTCTCTAGCAAGTAGAAGCAGAGTCTCTTGGTGCTTATCATTATTTTGGGGATTACTTTTTAAAAAAAAAAATCTTTTTAAAGTTTTGGAATTATTTTTCCTTCCAAATATAAAGGAAGATTGAGGGTAAATTATTCTCTCCCTGTTATTATTTTTGTACTAACTTTGAAGATATTAGCATTTTCATACATATTGAATTGGCTGTTTTGAACCTTCAGCTTTCTGCTTCTACTTTCCCTTGGGAGCTGTCTATCTCACTTTCACTTTGTGTAAACATACTGGGACTTTTTCATCTCTTCGGCTTTCACTGGTTAAGCTCCAAGGGGGTGCCATAATCTACTCTGTGAGACAGGGAGGATTTTAAACAGATTTTTTCTGACTTCCATCAAGATTTTAAACAGATCTTTTCTGACTCCTACCAAGTTTTTATACAAGAGATTCAGGACATTGTGGAAAATATGAGTTTTAAAATGTGTCACCTGGTTGGGGATGTCATGGATAAACTGAAGAATTCAACAGTGATAGAAATGTTTCTTTTAAGAATGAGATTTGGATTTCTGTTGAGATGCTGGATGAAGATTGGATAGTGGAGTTGCAGAAATGGAGACGGGGATCTGCAAGCAATAAGTAAAATTGACTTTTTGGTGAAATGTTATGAAAAAGAAGGAGTCATTATGTATGGGAGGTTTTCTGAAGAGAAGTTGAAATTTTTGAGGAGGCAGTTGAGCTGTTTGATTTTTTCAAGAGAAAGCTCTGTGCACAAAACCCTCTGCGGGGATATGTAAATGTTTTGGTTTATTTTGAAGTGAGATAGGGGTTAAAAATGTTTATCTTGTATCGCTTTTAGGGTTTGACTGATGTTATTTGTTTTTAAGGATATGGGTTAAGATTATTAGAGTATTAAAAAATATTTATTTGGATGGTTTGAAAAATTGATTTAAGGTCATTGTTTCAAATTGCTTTTCTTTTTTGGGTTTATTAAGATTATTAAAACTGTTCTATTATTTAGTATAACAACAGACAATTTATGTGCTTTTTAGATGGAATTTTATTCTAGTAGACAGAAATGTATAGAATAGTAGAAGGAAGGGAATGATTAAATGTTATTTTTGGGGGGAGAAGTTGTTTAGGAGGATTATATGATTTTTTTTCCCTTTATTTTAATATAAGGGAAGGGAATAATTGCACTTAATGATTTTTATAATGTGCCTTTGGTATGATTTATAGAAATAATGTGATTTTGGTTTAATATGGAGTAAGAGAATGATTATGGAGATTTTTGTATATCCTTGCTGTAAAAAGTCGAAAGTCACATCTTTCTGTATTGTATTTTTTTTTCTTTTGTGTTTTCACACCTTTTTAGTTTTTCTTCTCTTTTTTTTCCTAGTTGTTTTTTGTAGCTTTTATCTTTCTCTTTAAACTTAATAAAATTCATAATAATAACAAAAGAAACAGCTTCTTTCTCACATTCCTTTTTTTTGAAGCTGCTACACTGTGAAAAGTATTATAATTCCCTGAAATTACCATTTTATTTAACACTTACAAACATTATTACTATAAACTCACACTGTAAAACTATGCTGAGATACAGGCAAATATTATATATATGCATATGCATATGCATATGCATATACATATACATATACATATACATATGCATATACATATACATATACATATATAGTGTGTGTGTCTGTGTCTGTGTCTGTGTCTGTGTGTGTGTGTAGTATTTGCCAAGCCAAAAAACAAAAAGACACCACCAACTCAGAAAATTAATTATGGAAAAAAAAATTCTGCTGAGTTTTGAACCACTGAAATTCCTCATGTGTAACTATATATATGCCACTAAAAGTCTCTGTTAATACAAGCTGCAGCAGCTGTAATGGGCTAAAGTTGAGAAAGGATTCCAAGAAAGGGTAAATAAATAAATAAATAAATAAATCTGATTGGGGTCCCTGTGTATATGTACAGTTGATGCTTTAATTGTGTGTTTATAGTGACTTTGTATACGTGTGTGTTTGTGTATACACACAGAGAGAAGCAGACACTATGTATTCTTGTCATACCTATGTGCAGAAAGCAAGTGACTGGTGATTACTTTCCTAGCATGAAAGCTGGAAAAGCAGAGCAGCAGGGAATTGTCCGATGTGGAGGGCTGGGCTCGATAGCCAACATTCTAGGCTGAACCCCTACCTAATGGCTGCAAAGGCATCTCAATCTGGAGAGAATAACCTGAATGAGTCCAACCAGCATCAGCACAGGATAGAAACAGCTTAAGGCTGCAGTGAGGATATGCAGAAAGTGGCAAAGAATCTATGATTATACAGGATAAGGGGAAGGATAGTCTATCAGAGAATAGGATGTTACTTCTGAGTAGCCTGGATCTTCCAATCTGGACTAACTGTATTTAATCGTTCACTTGAAGTATTACTATAGCCCAACTGGCACAGTTCAACTGTGCATGTCTTCTACCCTGTCTCTGAGTTGTAATAGCCCCACTGGGATTTGAAAAACTCTCTCTGCCTGTCTTGTAAATCTTTCCTGCAGGTAACACATTTTTGTTTATCTTGAACCTGAATGGGATAAGGACTACAGCTTTGCTTTTTGATGTCAACTGAAAGTGCCTCAGCAAATTTATGAGTGATGACTTTTAATTATTTAGCTAAAGCCTTTCAGACTAACTTAATATCCTCAAATATTCACCAACTTCAGGTACAGAGACAAATTGAAAGATTACTTATTAAGTACTATATCTAAGCCATAAATTGCAAAAGGGTGATTATGTTTTTTAAGGGAAGAAGTGAATTCCCAGCAGATCATGGTGTCTACTAGGCTTAGCCTAGATATCAGTGTCAACTTGGAGAGGTTGCACTGATGTCTATTATTTGTGGACTATGCTGTTTGTAGTCCTCAATTTCTCATCCACATCTTTGTTCCTGCACACTCTACAGAATTCACATAGCTTACTGCATACACGAGAACACTGCTAAGCACAGCTTTTGCAGTAAATGGAGTTGACGAGGGGAGCACATTTCTAATTTATTCATTTCCATCCAGTTTTCCTTCCTTCTGGTATCCAAAGTAGTGGGTGATTGCTATCCAAGAAGCCTAGCCTGATTGTTTTGTTCTGTGCTGTATAGGCTATATCCAAAAGTGAGATCACAGACTCAGAGCAGCTGTTTCCATAGCTAGCTACTGTATCTTTTGTTCATTCAGAATTTCCTCCCTGTCTCCTGGGTCTGCAAAGTTACATATACTGTTATACAGTATGGTACATATAAAATCAATTATAGAGCAATGTCAGAGTCTAAATTTCTTTCTGTTGTTGATCCTGTGTAAAGAATTTATAATATCACTGATTCATTGCTTTTTTTGGGAACAGTAGTCTTTAAAAGCTGCTCTCTGAGTTAACAGTTCTAAGGCAATGGGAAACAGAGCTTGGGGTCAACATACCTATTATATACTGTTCTTGAACAGCATATAAAATAAAACTTTCCCTTTTCTGTTTTCTTCCTGTTCGTGCAGAACAAGATCTCTCTAAAGTTTAAGACCCTGACAGAGGCTGTTTCCCTGTATTAGGGGAGACAATATTATTCTCTAGATGTGGGTTGGCTACTAACCATATTGTTTGGGTGGCCTAGAGAAAGTAATTTCCTATTGCTGTCTTCTAGAATGCTGTATTTGTCCTACTAGCTCACAGTCCTGGTATTTCCTGGTGTTAACCAAGTATTAACCAGGTCTGGCTTTGTTTAGCTCTTTTAAGATCAGACAAGATTCACTAGGTGCTGCCTCCTAAGTTAGCACCATATTTAACATCAACAAGGAAGAGGAAGAGGAAGAGGAAGAGGAAGAGGAAGAGGAAGAGGAAGAGGAAGAGGAAGAGGAAGAGGAAGAGGAAGAGGAAGAAACATTTTTTAGATGTGCATATAACCACAGGATCAGCAAGTAACCATGCTGACACCATAATAATGAAATATATATTGTGATTTTTGTGGTGCAAACTCTTCCCTTTGTGTCTGATTTTGCATGGACATAAGAGATAGACCGTGTGTGTCACAATGTCACACTTTTTTTTGTTGTTGTTGCTTGCTACCCAGCCCCCCACTGGTGCTACCATTTTTTTTTCCCCTGAAATCTTAATTCATATGGTTTGTGATAACAGTTTAGGACTTAGGTTTCCTTCATGGCAGGCTTTTTTGAATCTGCCAAAAACTGAAAGGCACAATTTTCTAAGCACAATTCTCATCCTGTCTGTTAGAGAAAATAAAAAAAGAAAGAGATGGGATTACAAGAATGCCAGCAACTGAATTGTTTCCCATCTTCAGCTAAAGTACCTTAGGATGGAATCCACATTTTTTTCCTTCTACAGCACTTCTGTGAACTGGTGGTTCTCTTCCTTGATGATGAAGAATTTGGACACGGTTATTTATATCTACCTCCTGAGACCTTATCAAGTGGGGAACCAACCCTTTCATTCCATTTCATTCTATTAGACTTGGGCCTCAATATACAGCATGGAATCGAGAAAAAAATATTATTTATTTATTTATTTTATTTTCTATCCCGCCTTTATTATTTTTATAAATAACTCAAGGCAGCAAACATACCTAATACTCTTTCTTCCTCCTATTTTCCCCACAACAACAACCCTGTGAGATGAGCTGGGCGGAGTGAGACTGACTGGACGAAGGTCACCCAGCCAGCTTTCATGCCTAAGGCGGGACTAAAACTCTCAGTCTCCTGGTTTCTATTAACCAATAGACCAAACTAATGGAATTTGGACCAAACCAAATAGACTAAATATGATACTGTTTGTCACAGAAACACTTATTCACTCAAAAATCATATTTCCCTGAACTTATCAAAAATGAATGAGTACATCTACAATACCAGCAAACATCTTCAAAATGGTCTTTTGCTTGAAAATGATGAGTGTAGCTCATAAAAGCTGCTTTGCAAGAGCATATCAAGGCATGTCTAACCCTGGTCTGTTTCTAAGATGAACCCAGGTACTGTACATAACTCTGTAAGCTTGTGATGAGCTTCCCCTGTTATCTGTTGACATTTCCATGCAGAAATCTTTGTGTGCATGTGTGTGTGTGTGTTTGGAAGCAGCACAGGCATATAGAAGACTATCTGTGTTCATGCATATTTCTTTTTGTTGAACATTATGGAATTGTTCCTTTATCACTAACTCAGTTTATATTATAACCTGCCATACATGTTCAAAACTTGCAGTTCAGTAGATTTCTTGGGCAAAAATACATATTTTGGGGTACCCTTCTTTTTTACTGATTTTTCCCTACTATAAACCTGTATACATTTTGTTCTTTTCAACTACAGTATAGTGCCCAGAATTATTTACTGTTTTATTATTCCTCAATATATATTTCAGTGTGTATGCTTTCTTCTTAAATTGCAAATCTTACAGATTTTTTGATTGGCTTCAGGGTAGCCACATTTATTTCAATATTCAATAAATCCTTAGTGGAAACCCTTTTATCTCCTGGACCCAGAAGTAGTTTGAAACTTGTATGTAAGTAAGATCAGCATGAAGTATCTTTACTTCCATTACAGCATTTAATTATTTAAATGTATATTGAATTTACTTCCAACAATGGTAGAACAAATAGATTACTCATTTAAACTGGCAAAGACATCTAAGGAAACAGAGTGAGTGGGGAAGGATCCATCCATTCTTCCTCTTTATGGAAGATCCTTCTCCATAATAAAAAGGGATATGAGCACAAACCAATTAAAAATGAGGAGTTTCAATCATATTGATTTTAATGGAGAGGAAAAAAATCTTAGTTGATTATCCAGTTGAAATCAATGGAATACATATCTACGTCACCCACTTCACTGTACCTAAATTTTATTTCTCCTCATAACTATTAGTGGGTAGCAAAATATTACTGGCTAGATAATACTGAGATAACAACTAATTCCTTTATGTGATTCATTATCTAGAACCAAATCATGTCCCCCCCATCCCTAAGGGAATATCTCCAATAAAGCATTATATATGACTTCCAAAGGGGATAACACACACACATACACATACATACCTTTATGAAGTAAGAAAGTAAATATTTGCACTATACTTCTGTACTTGGTCTTCATTTACTGTCCTTGTTTTCCAGTAGACCACATGTATGTGCACTAGCAAACATTTTGCTATTTGGGCCACACTCCACTATTGAATAAATTTTCATATCACCATTTCCCAAACTGTCCTGTGTTAGAACATTGGCATTATTTCAAATGTATGCATGCTTAAAACCAGCTTAAATACAGCTTTTATTAAATGGTAAATGGCTAGAATTATAAAGTACTAAAAAGGACTAACCCTATTCAATTTTATAGAATAAATAGAAAGGAAAATGCCTTAATGAAAAGTAGAAATAAATACTTGCGTAAAAAAAGATTACATTGGAAAACAGTTTCATTAATTATTGTATAATTCCTGTAGAGAAGACCTTAGCATGGGGGACAGCAATCCACTGACTTCAAATATTTTGAACAACAATTCCTACAGTGTGTTTTTTTTTTTTGTCATTTATCCTGCTGGCTTTGGTTTATGAGTGTAAAAATCTAATGCATCTGGAGAATACTAAATTCCATACTCTCCCTTAATACATAAAAGAAATGTGACTCTGTTTAATAAAATTCTAACTAACTTGGTGAGTTTATTTTAGAGGCATTCTAAAGGAGACGGGCCACCACTGCAAGGCTCTGATTTTTTAAAGCCATGAAGCTAGTCTTAGATAACATTTCAAGGAAAACAGGGACCATATGCTAATAGTAGATAGTCTCAAAGTAAAAAAATGAATTGGTCAACTTTTTTTCTAATGCATTCTTCTCCTCTCCCTCCTGCTCCCCATCCAGAGAATATGCAGAATTGTATTAAGTCTTTGGTATGAGCATGAATGGGCATAAGACTGAGACCTAAATAATAAAGAGTTTTTCACAAGTAACTCTACTATCATGTAAATAAGGTAGGAATAGTCAGGCAATTCCAAAAGAAAAAAAATGCATGGAATGTTTATGCTTATTCAAAGATATACTACAATTTATACACTATTATGTTGCATTACTACAGCAATGTAGTACATAAATCTTCCTAGTGTTATTCCTGTGCTATGGCAGGGTCTGCTTGTCACATATCTGTCTCCATTTGGCTCGGTCCAAGGCATCTTCAGGGGTGACATCCATGCATTCCATGTCCTCCTTAATGCGGTCCATACACCATTTCTTGGGTCTACCACAGGGTTGTCGGCCACCAGGGTCCAGACGCATGGCTGTTCTCACCACCGAGTCTTCTTTGCCATGTACAACATGTCCATACCATCTAAGCCTTCCTTCCCACAGTTTTGCCACGACTGGCGTGACTTCCAGTCATCATCAGACACAGCGTGGTTGAATCGCATTAGTCCAAGGAGCCATTGGAGCATTCACATTTCCATCATGTGCAGGGCACATAAATAACCTGTACATATTCCTAGCTGGTTACATACAGTATCTGAAGTCACTTCTGGCTTGTACTGTATCCTTTTCAGTTCTGAAGTGATATATGCTTGCTTTTATACCTTGCAATTCTAGGGTACTTGGTGTGTGTGTGTCTGTGTATAGATGGATGGATGGATGGATGGATATTCCTATGTGGATGTTAACAACCTTATTCTATTTTCTGTAATAATAGCCATTCATTTTGTGAATGTTCCTGTTTGTATAATGCCCAGGGATTCTGGCATAGAAAACAATGCTGAAATAAGATTTTGGCAGGAAAAATGATTTCTGAATGTTGAGGTTTGGAAGAGTCCCTCCATCTGGTGCGTATGATGAAAGATTGTATTCAGAAGGGTTGTGGGGCGTAAGATAGAGAGGAAGAGAAAAGCAAAGTGGCAGTAGCTGGTATGAATTAGTAGATGGGCCTTATCAACTAAAAACAGAAGAAATATTTGGAAGCTGTAACTACAACTCTTGAGGTGAGGATTCTCATTGAAATGGCATCTTTCCTTTCCCTTGTTACACATCTAGTGCAGCAGATTTGACAGTGAGCTCTTCTTTTTCATTCTTTTGGATAATGTGGTACTTTAAATCAATTAGTAATCTGAGGATGATGGCATCTTATTTTATTTTATTTTCTATCAACCTCCCTCCTCCTCCTCCTCCTCCTCCTCCTCCTCCTCCTCCTCCTCCTCCTCCTCCTCCTCCTCCTCCAAATCTCCTGGAACTTTTAAAGGAAAGTCCTGAGGAGCACAATTTGCTATGTCTGTACCTATAAATTTGCTGCTGCATTCCCAGCAAGATCTGAAAAAAAAAATGCCCTTGGTTTTATTTAGGCATCCCTTGTTTCCAGCTTCAGCTGTGGTCTCAATGAGATACTTTTAGTTTTAATTATAGTGGCTGCCAGGAAAGCAGTCAAATAATTTTTCCCCACAATAAAACACACATTAAAATTTACTAGCGTGATTAATCTAATAATACTCACTGTCTATGGTGTCTTTTGAAGTTTCAAAGACTTCTGAAGAGATAATTCAGAGATTCCTTGCATGATTCTCTATGTTAAAATAATTCACATATATGGTGACTGAGACTCTGAGAGGGAGAGAGACAGATTCAAGGTTTTGGTCACCAGAATATGAATTATATTACATGGGAAATATGCTAAGAGGCAATGGTACATAAAATGTATCCTTGAACTGTCATGCAGATTGTCATCACAGCTTCTGAGGGCCTATAAGAACCTCTGCTCTAGAGTTCATGCAGCCAAAAATTAGGCCTTATGTCTATGGGGGGACAAGGAGGGTCACATTGATGAAACCAACATCATGGATATGAGCTGCCTGTCCTGCCTTTTATACTGCAGGTGTGTTTTGAATTGCATGCATGCTCATGACTTACAACATAATGCCACTACACTGATGACAGTGACAAGACCCTGAGGATGCCACTGTGTCCATATCAGTTGGTTGATACACTTCTTTGTGATTCTACTACCACATAGCGTGACTTCACCCATTCAGCAGTGATTGGGAGTTGGAACTGTCTAGAGTTTGGATGTACTCTGCCATGAAGTAGAACTTGCATGCTGCAGCCCCCTTGAACTGCAGCCTTCAAAGTATGATGCACAGAAGATGATATAATTAAATGCACCCCTCCTTTTTTTTAAAGAAGGCATTTTATATACCTAAGATGAAAGGCTTCTTGAGTTTTTGGCTTATTGATTTCTAAATGTGATCCCTACAGCTTTTACCTGAAACAGTACAGTCTCAGGAAGATCACACCCATGACATTTATGCATTTGTATTATTGTAGGAATAGTTCTGAGCAGCTTATGTACCTGTCCATCAGCTGTGGTCTTGGGAAAAACAGAGAAAGAAAAAGAAAAAAAAAACTATCTTAAGAAAGTTATGCATGCTGTTTCCATTTGCTAAATGTTGCTATCCTTAATGAGACACACAGAAACACAAACAATACAAGTGGCTTAACTATATTCCATAAGTTGTGTTAAGATCTTGTCCTCTGTGCATGCTTATATTTACAGTCCTTGTTACAAACAACAAAAGATGTTCAGACAATTTGGAGGACTTCTGCAGGCAGGGTCTTCAGACTAGGGAGAGCAAACCCCAGCTAAATCTCAAAGAGCGGATTATATAGCCAACAATATCCTATCCAAAAGAAATGTTCCCAATAGTGCGTATCCATAGGATACATGCTGGTAAGGACATATCTAAGTTGTAGCCCCACTTCTCTGTTACACTTGATCATGCTGTCACAATGCTTGTGTCACTTTAAAAAGAATAGTGGATACGATTAGCCTTGAACATATACAAGAAAAGCAATTCCTCTTTCTGATGAATGCCAAGCAACCAAGGAAAACAAAAACTTTTACAGATCCCTAAATCAAAATACTCCAGTAAGAATGCTATAAAGTAAAGCCACAAAGAACAAAAGGCCACACCCTTTAACAAGAGAGCAAGAAGTAGAAAGCAAGGAATTGGAAACCTTGTTTAAAAAAGGGGGTGGGGAGTGTGGACAGAGGCATAGACACACCTAATAAAAATATCAGAACAGTAAGTTGGAAAAAGATCCAAATACAAAACAAAGTAATTAGACTATATCAATTTACCCTGCAACGCAGCAGATCAATCAGAGACTTAGGCAGGTATAGGTTCTTAAGGAAAGGCCAAAGGGGAGGGCAAGAAAAAAACATAGTCAAACTTATTAGAAAGTAAACAATAAATCAGACTCCTAAGCCAAGGAATTTCTAATATTACAAAACAGATTATCTGGATACCTTCAAGTGTGGACAAGTGTTGAGATGGCATTGATTGTGTTGGTGTATGACCTATGGTATTACTAGGATGAAGGTAGTGAATCTATCCTGGCTTCACTGATCTCTAAGTGGCCTTCAGTATCCTGATCATGTTATGTTCCTGGAGTGTCTCAGAGGGTGGGAGTGAAAGAACACTATTTTGGTGGTTCTCCTTTTTCCTCCAGGGTCAGTTCCAGTTGGTTTTAATGGAGGGAGATGTCAGCCCTCAGCCCTTGCTTGCTTTATGTGATGCTTCAGAATGCAATTCCCTCCCCACTGCTGTTTAAATAAAGTGCTTGGGTGAGGTAATCCATCAGTATGGAATTAGACAACATCAGCGCTTGAACAGCAGGTAGTGGTTGTGGCATGGAAGGCCTTTGCACAAATCCATCTTGTGTGCCAACTGTGCTCATTCCTGAACATTCCTGGTTATTCATGGACACTCTTACCTGGATTACTGCACTGTACTCTACATGGACTGCCCAGAAGCTAAAGCTCATCCAAAGTACAGTGAAGGTGCACCTTGGTACATCCATCTAAAGCACTATTTCATGAGCTGCACTGGTTGCCTGTGGGTTGCCAGCTGTAATTCAAGGTGCTCGTTATCACCTTTAAAGCCCTTCATAGCAAAGCCTTGTTTGCAGGATTCCCTTGTTTGCAGGATCCCCTGTCTGTAATTTTCTCTGCCTGTCCAAAAAGATCTGAGAGGTTTGGCATGCTCTGGGTCCCATCATCTAGTGGCATCATGTAGTGGGACTCAGGAGATGTGCCTTCTCTTTTGCCAATGTCCCATGTCCAGCATTTCCCCTGTGATTCAAATGCTCCTGACCATGTGTCCCTTTGAAAGGCCACAAAGACCACCTGACGTGGTCTTTGTGGCCTTTCAAAGGGACGCATGGTCAGGAGCATTTGAATCATAGGGGGAATGTCAGATGGTTTCACCTGATTCTCTTGAATGATTCTCTTTGGTTGTTTGAACTGTTTATGGCTCTGTGTGTGTGTGTGTGTGTGAATAAATAAACTGATTTGCTGGAAGTACTGCGGGAAGAGAAGAATCGGTTCCATTGACCCACTGTCCCATCAGCAGGCAGACACATTGTGTGCAGAGGTACTGTGTCTCAAAATATTTATAAATTTGAGATGCCAGAATTCCCTATAAGAATTATGACCTCTAAAAATACCACCATTGTTATGACAAGATTCAACATGTCAGCATTTTATTTTCATGATTTAGATTTCTATCCTGTCTTTCACCAGGAATTCAAAGCAGTGTCCATAGTGGGTTCCTCTGTTGTTTTATCTCCGTAACCATCCTATGAGCTTGACTGGATCAAAAGATAGTAACTAGCCAAAATCACCCACTGCACTTTCAGGACTGACTGTGGGATTGAATTTAGGTCTTCCTGGCCTTAATCCAACACCCTAATAATTTCCCCACACTAGGTCAGTGATTTCAAGCTTCTGATTAAAAAAAAAATGGATTCACTTGGATTAATTGTGCATTAAACATTGTGATCTGGCTAAGAAAATAAAGATGGTAATGGACACCTTTCATGGAAAGGAGCATTTTGCAATTATTCCACTCCACATCTTGCCAGGCTATTGTTCAAAAATTACAGCTATTTGCAAATTTATATTACATGGTGAGCACATTTCTCAAGTATTGCTCAGACAAAATGTTCTCTGGGATTCCCCCCTCTCCCCACTTATATCTAGGTAAATGAAGTTCCCTTCGGACATTCCCTTCAGAAACAGATAGTGAGGATTTATGGGATGTTTATACGGCTGTCTTTCTGTTTCATAACAACTGAACAAAATGAAAAAAGCAATCACCCATAATAAAGGGCTACCTTATGGCAGTAAATAGAACTGCATAACATATTACCCTAGAGCGATGTGAACTTTGAAATACATATGCTTGCATTTAGCTTTGTAAGACTTCTGCATTGCACTAGCTTTCCAAAGTTTGTTACTCCTATTTCATAATAGCAATACTAATAAGAAAGGCAGCAAAATATATGTATGATGCACTGTATATGTGCATGCAATACACTTATGATAGTGTGCATGTGTAATACACATATGCACACATACATACATACATACATACATAGGAGGATTTGATCCAGTTGCAGGAGTTGATCCAGTTGTCCAATTATCTCTGAAAAAGCTTCATTTTATTAATGGGAATTATATTTGTATAGGTCTATTAAGCTAAAAAAAATAGATAAAGTAAATATTATGCAGCTGGCTCTCTTGCTGTTGAGATGCTCAAAAAAGAGCTTTTAAATAATTTCCAGTGAGCTGAATGGTTCCATATGCATGAGCTTATTAGTTTTGCACACATCTTGGAAGACGCTGCAAACAACTAAAGGTCAATGAATGATATGATGTTGCTTATGTAGTCAGATGCTGCTATTCCCAGCCAAGGTTTCCATAGACAACTCTCTTGGTGGGCCTAGATTCCCAGGTGTACCTGATTCTATTATAATGATGGTGATGGTGATGATGGTGATGGTGATGGTGATGGTGATAACTATCCTCCAGCATTATATTTATTTTTTTAAAAATGCCTTTGTTCCCCTTTGTTTCCTTTGAAAGGAAAAATGGATGGTGGCTATAGTGTAGCTCTCCCCAGAAAAAAAGGCAAGCATCAAAAAGGAATCTAGAGGAGGAGGGCACAGGGGAGATCAGCAAACAAACTCCATTTTTCTTTGAATCAGTAACTTTTTTTTTCCAGTCAAAACATATAGTGGCACTGGGATGTTGTATGTTATAGTAAAGCACCCCAGGAAACTAATTTAAAAAATTAACTACATTTTGAAAGTTACAAATATTACCTTTCTGCTGTTTGGGGAAAAAAATCACATTAACCTTGAAAAGTGAGAAAGGATATGTGGCCCAATGCTATGTTCCCAGGCTATCCTAATTCTGCATCAGATTATTTATTTGTTTGTTTGTTTATTTATCACATTTATATGGCCGCCCATCTCACAAGAAGCGACTCTGGGTGGCGTACAACAATCAATAAAGCAACAAATATATAAAAGGACAATCATTATAAAAATATAATGTCATTATTAAAAATGAAAAAAGCACTATATATTTTTTTAAAAATACAAACCCACATAGAGAGGGTAAAAGATCAACCACAATGGAGCCATTTAAGAACATCTCTGGTTCCCTGGGACCCCCAAGTCTGGTGATATAACCAGGTTTTGAGGGACTTCTGGCAAGATAACAGGGATCGAGCTAACCTGATTTCAGGGAGCATAATGTTCCCTAGGGTGGGAGGATGGCAGAGAAGGCCCACCTCCTGGGACCCACTAAATGTAGGTCCCTGGCAGAAGGTACCTGTGACATGCCTTCTCTGACAGATCTAATGGGATGGGCTGATACAATCAGGAAGAGGCAGCCCCTCAGATAACCTGGCCCCATACCATGAAGGGCTTCAAAGGGCAAAACCAGCACCTTGAATTGGACCTGGAAGCAGACTGTCAGCCAATGCAGCACTCAGGGCAGAGGTGTAACGTGTGCTCTTCTGGGAGCACACGTAACTGCCCATGCCATTAAAGTTTTTGGATAATCTTCAAGGGCAGCCCCAGGTAAAGCACATTACAGAGGTCCAGTCTGGAGGTGACTAGGGCATGAGTGACTAGGGCATGATCCAGGGAAGAGCACAAGTAGTGCACAATATGAAGCTGTCCAAAGGCCCTCCTTGCCACGACTGCCACCTGCTCTTTCAGCAGGAGATGTGAGTCTAGGACGACCCTGTGATTGTGCACAGGGTCTGTCTGGGGCAGTGCTACCCCATCCAGCACCAAATATGGCATAGTCCTAGAACCAGTAGGCCCCAAAACCCAGAGCCAGTCAGTCTTGCCAGGGTTCAGACTGACCCTCACAGCCTTCAGGCACTGAGATAAGACATTCACAGCATCACTTAATTTGCCAGGGACAGCGATGTATGGATGGGTATCACCAGTGTACTGATGATACCCCACTCCATGGTGACAGATAAGCTCACCCAGCGGCCTCATGTATATATCAAATAGGAAAGGGGAGATCACTGAACCCTGTGGCACCCCACATAGTAGGGGCTGAGGGTGGGACCTCTCCTCCCCAATCACCACTGACTGGAATTGACCCTGAAGAAAGGAGACAAACTGGCACAACACCATACTACCCACCCGCAATCCTCTGAGCCAATCCAGAAGGAAACTATGGTTGATGGTATTGAAAGCTGCAGAGAGGTCAAGTATGGCATGAATGGATGCACAACCCCCATCCCACCCACGCCAGAGATCATCCAAAAGCACAACTACACCTGGGTCTGAATCCTGACTGAAAAGGATCCAGACAATCCACTTCATCCAAGGCCCTCTAAAGCTGTTGTGCAACCACTATCTCAACCACCTTCCCCAAAAAGGGGAGGTTAGATACGGGACAAAAAATGTCCAGTACAGTAGGGTCCAGCAATGGCTTCCTGAGAAGGGGGCAAACCAAAGCCTCTTTAAGAGGTAAAGGAACCATCCCCTCACTCAAAGAAGAATTAACCGCCACTAGAACCCTCTTCACACAACACCCCCTGGGCTGCTTTCACAAGCCAGAAGGATCTAAAGAGCAGGTGGCTGAGCTCACAGCCCTAAGGACCCTGTCTACTTCCTCGGGCCCAACAGGTTCAATGGGAATCCATTATAAAGGTCTTTTTACATGATATATAGACAGTTCCAAATGTATGGTACAAATATGAGAGTTTCTCAAGATTTCAAGAATAGAAATGAGGACAATATCAATAGTCTCCCAGACATTTTAATTTCAAGATTTTTCTGCATAGTAAAAAGCCTTCACACATGGTCATCTTTGCTCATGCTAATTTACTAGCAGATCTGGCTCTCTATACGGGTAGCCTGCATAGAGACCTCTGAGGAAGAGGAAACAAACAGAAACTAATAGTAAGGGGCCCTTTGCTGATCTGGTTGGATCCTTTCCTCGATGATCATTCTAGGCATCAATAAACAAACATTGAGCACACCTGGAACTTTGCCAGGAGCTACCCAGCAAAATGTGACAGTCCTGTTGCCACCATCTACTAACTTGCATGCAGGCAGTTCCACACCTGCCTGGGGCTGTTCATGGTGTCCTTTCAACTGGCCCTATCCAGACTGACTCTTCTGACCACAGATGCAAGAGGAGGATCAGGGCAAAGAATGCAACTTCTCTAGGGCTACCAGATCTGGGCCACAAAAATCCAGAAGACCACTAATTGCCAGCAAATAACAGAAGAAAAAAACTGCATGTAGTAGAAGTGACAATGCTGGATAGAGGGAATAGATAAGAAATCAGCCAGAAGAGAAAAGAGTAAAACTCCCCAAGAATAGCTTGTTCTTTTTCAAACAGAAAGTGAGGAGACTATAGAGAGACATTTTATTTTATTAAGTTTCTTTGATAATCTTTCTGGATAAATAAAAGGTAGAATTATTTAAATAAATCTAGCATCTATTTCTCTTTAATGCTACCACATATTATTAAGTATCACAAACAATATTCTGTATGATCTGGTTTGGGGACATCTAAGAACTGCCTCAATGCCTATAACACATTTTTTTTATTATTATTGTTGGCAGGTAATCCTTCCACTCTTATCCTGATATTTAAATCTTTCTCATGTAGAAAGAAAGGTTGGGCACTCTTTACAAATGTGGAAACATAAAATACACTGTGTTGCTTAGATTTCAGTTGAGCTCCTCCACTAGCCTTGACTCAATGAAGGTAAGACTGGTGCTTATGGGTTGGACAAAGAGAACCTCCAAAAGAGATTTGGTGCCATAGATCAGATGTATTTGCTTATTCATTTTGATGACATCCAATATTCATCCAGATTGTTTTTAATGGAATTGTTGAATTCAAGGAAGCTGCCCATTTCCTTCCCCCTTTTTTTCTTAATATTATTTTATTTTATTTTATTTTAATTTATTTATTTTTCTATTCTGCCTTTATTATTTTTATAAATAACTCAAGGTGGTGAACATGCCTATTACTTCTTTCTCCTCCTATTTTCCCGACAACAGTAACCTTGTTATATTACTTCACTGTCTTTTAACTTTCCAACAGATGAAAGTGGTACTGCAACCTTTAAAAAAAAGTGGCTGGGCCTAAGGACAACATGGTGGAGGAGTGATTGGGGTTGGTAAATTGAGTGACTTCCTTTTCTGATAGTGAACATGAAACTATCTTCTTACCCTTTTTCTCTCTGAACCAGACACATACCTCAAGGCACCACTGCATTCAGAAACTGACAGGAGGGAAAGAATTTCTAGGTGGAGAAGTTATTATCTTATCTCTCTATAGGTTTTGAGAGTGTGAGTGGAGGATAGGGTGTTTTTTCCTCTTTTTTAGGGCACTAGAACTCTTCTTTGGGGTTCTGGAATGCTAAGATTCTGGAATGTTGGGACCAAAATGTGCCTAGAATCCTGTTTGATTTTAATGTTAAATTGCTTTGCTTATGGTCATGTAGCACAGGACATTTTTAGAGGAAAGACACATTTATCAAGAATAAATAAGACAGATAAAGGGATAAAAGTAATCAGAGGGAAGGTAAGGTAAGGTAAGGTAAGGTAAGGGAAGGGAAGGGAAGTTTTTATGTTTTATTCAGAAGTGTGAACAGGATAACAGTGGACACTCAGTAAGGTAAAAAAATATATAATAGTTCCATTGTGAATCCAGGAGAGAAAAAGGCAGCCTTCAATCCTTGGATGTTTGACTCTGTAGAAATAGTAGGGAAAGCTTTTAAGCATATTGTTGGTAGTCTTTCAGGTTTGAAGAAGACTTGTGTGCAGTTCATCTGTGGACACAGAGGTGGCTCTGCAGTCCCAGTCTGGAAGCACAGAGTCTAGCACAATGGGGACACTAGAAGTCCATTGTTGAAGTAACTGCGGGTGTTATTCTGTGATGCCACTCACAGTTTTCGATCAGTTTTTGGTGGCACCTGTCTTCAAAGCCAGTGGAGGCTTCACCAGTGGGTTCTGTCAGCATCCACAGCTTCTGCTTCCCTTGGCTGGATGTCCCAGTGACTTAGGGTTTCTTTCACAGTGTCTTTGTAGCGCTTGCGTGGATGGCCTCAAGGTCTCTTTCCAGACTTCCATATACTATAGAACAACTGGCAAAGCATGTGGTGGCCATCCATTCTGTTGATGTGTCCCACCTACTGCATCTGGGGTCTGATAATCAGGGACTCAATGCTGGTAGAATCTGCATGATCCAAGACCTTTTCTTTTTATTGCAGTTATACCAAGAAGCTCTACTTGGATTTCAAAGATTTAAGCTAAAATCTTTTGCCTTTTCTTGTCAGTCTTAAGTTAACAGTCCTAACTATTGTCTCATTTCTATCTCTTAGTAATAGATGTCTAAAGATGAGGAGGAGGAGGAGGAGGAGGAAAAATAAATACATACATACATACATACATACATACATACATACCAGAGGGCCTTAGTGTAAGATACTGTATAACACTGGAATAAAATAGATACTTAAATAAAATTGGTAGTACCTTTTTTGGTTTGCTTTTTAAAAATATAACCTAATTTTCAAGATCCATAAAAACTTTGCAGGAGTTTTTGTTTTTTTTAAATACACCTACTCAAATGCTAAGGCTGCAAGGTCCCCTTATTCTAATTCTTTGCAGTTCTGTGCAAACACTCTGAGGTGCCAAGGCTCCCTCCCCTTAACGTATTTCTGCAGGGCTTTTTTTCCCCTTTTAATTTAACCTATTGCTGACTTTCAATTGTCTTTTTTTCCGACATTTTTCCCTAGGAACTTTGCTGCAAGAAAATGCCTTGGGGGTATTGGCAATGGCTTATCCTGCACTGTGCGTTGCCATGTTTTGATGTAAGAGGCTAGTGGGGGAGGAGGGAGGAAGAGAAGCTAATGTTAAATTCTGTGGTAGTTGCCTTCCTTCCGGACACAGATTCAGAAGCTAGTTTAAAGCCTTTAGGAGCTTTATCCTGTCCCTTTGTATGAACTCTAGTAACAGCCACAGAGAAGCACTAAATAAGTAATTTAGCTACCTGATCTATTTTTCCTTGCTTTTTAGATTGCCTGATGACTGAATTACGTAGAGATAGATAGATAGATAGATAGATAGATAGATAGATAGATAGATAGATAGATAGATAGATATGAGAAGCTGGAGAAGTACCAGGGCCTGAAGGAGGAACTAGAGAGGATGTGGAAAGTAAAGGCCAAAGTGGTCCATTGGTGGTGGGAGCACTCGAGGCCGTGACAGCTAAGCTGGCAGAGTGGCTCCAACAGATCCCAGGATCAATCTCAGAGCTCTCTGTCCAGAAGAGTGCAGTGCTAGGAACAGCTAAGATACTGCGCAGAGCCCTCAAACTCCCAGGCCTCTGGTAGGGGACTTGAGGTTGAGGAAGACACATAGCACCCATAGAGGTAAGAAGGGAATACACACACACACACATGCATATACATATACATATATATACATACACACACATACACACACACACACACACGTATATCTGTGTTTTGACCATCAAAATTCTCTCTTTTTGTCCTTATTTTTCTTTCTTATACTTGCAAATGTCCACAAACGTAAATATATCAACCTACTTATATTAAATGGCACGTGTGAAATGATATATAGAGTAAACAGCAATTATATTATCGAATGACAATTTCATCTAAATGAACAAACAAGAACTACCATATGTACATAAAACAAGGAAGAATGCTGTCTTATTGAAATATAAGATAAAAAAGCTACTTGGTAAAATTAAACCAGATTGCGTGAAAGTTGTCTTCTTTTCTTTTCTTTTCTTTTCTTTTCTTTTCTTTTCTTTTCTTTTCTTTTCTTTTCTTTTCTTTTCTTTTGAAAAAGACCCAATTAAAATCTTTACAGAGAATACCTTATCAGCTCAGCAAATCAAGATTTGTCCTATCTGTGCTGCACAATCAGTCTCTTGCCCCCCTTACCATTCCCGAACTTTCTGTAAGTGGGATGTAGCCTTAGAGAGCATATGCATCTTTAAGTAACAATCATGTGAATTTCAAAGCAAAATAAGCTCAGGCCATATGTGCATTCCCAGTCGTGAATAAATCCTCCAACTAAAATACCAATCATGTCTTCTTCTAAGTAAAGGGTATTTGATCAAAACTTTAGAGTTTTCTATTAAGTTTGCTTCAGGGCTTGACTTAAAGTGTTTTTAATCTTTAAAGCCCTGTAGGGTTGGCATGCCAGCATTAGGCTGCAAAAATCAACATGTCCACTAGGTGGCAGCAATTAGAAAAAAAACTGTGGCTCTTGGCTGCCATTTAATCATCATTTAGGTGTTGCTATCTAGATTTGATAGCTTTATGTATGTGCCAGGCCTGCATACTGTATCTTAGAGGACACCTTTTTTTTCCTTTCTTTTTTCTTTTTTAATGAAAATTCCCCTCTACTGCAACCAAGATCAGCATTCAGGAAATTGACTGATAGTGACAAAATGAATGCATTTTCTACAAAAATAATTTAAATGAAACTCCACAGAGCATCCATTTGCACGCATAGATCTTTGCTGAGATGTACGGAAATATTTGAAAGCCCATCTTTTCTTGATGAGCTGTTAAGAATTGTTCACTTCTGTTTCTTATTACTTTTCCTATTGATCCAAATTGGATGCAAATGATTCTTTCCTCTCTGTCACTATTAGAGAAATGGCCCAATGTTAGGATTTTTCAACAGGTGAATGTTTTAGTGGTGCACTATTCTTTTAAGAAGTGTATTACTTATGTTTAAATCTTACCTTAAATCATTTTGAGCCATGCTGGGCAGGAGGCAGAAATATTATAAATAAATGCATGTTCCACCTGGATCCCCTGCATATTTACTTGTAATGCCAGAAAATACGAATTGGCTTGCAGCCAGAATTGTGAACCATGAAGCAATAAAACATGAATGCTTATAAATTACACATATGGTAAATTGAAAAACTGAAGAACACATGCTGAATCTCCCTGTTGAAACCGTTAGGACTGTCAAATTCTTAGCTCTGGCAAAATTGCATCTTCTGACTGGTATCATACAAGGTTGTCAGGCTCTTCTAAAGTGGAAGAAAAATAGACAAACACACACACACACACACATACATATATACACACACATACATATATACATACACACACACACACACACACAACTTTATTAAAGTTTCAGAATATAGGTAAAATATGAGAGTATAGAAAAAGATTGAAGAAAGACTAAAAGAAAAAAGATAAACTAAAAAGTACAGAAACAGAAATACAAAAGGAGTGACTTCCAACCTCCTCCAGCACAAATACAAATGCATAATACATTAACCTCTTATTCTATTTCTAACCATAATAAACATTATTTCTATCAACTATACCAACCTAAGAATCAAAACCCAAAATCAAAACTTCATTTTTTCAGTTACAAACAAAAAGTCCAAAAACAGTTTCCACATAAAAAACAAAACCAGACAAAATAGAGACACAATTTTGTAGGTAAGTGTGGCATACAGGCCATTTTTTTTTTCCTTGAGTATCTGCTATGCCACAAGATATGGATCATGCATACACCTTCTGAAAAAAGATGAAAAAGAATTCTCCATTGCCTTGTAAGAAAGTGCCAAGGGACCTTAATTAGAAGCATGAGAGTTGGAGTTTCTTTAAATGCCTCATCAGCAAAGTTACAAGACTCCTTCCATCTCTGTGGAAATAACATCTGCAGATCTTGTCCAACATCCATGGCTTATCTCACCAGAGCTGCACATTATCATTAAATTCTTTAGTTTATACAATATTAGAAGTGAGTCTTAGTGAACTCCAGGCCTAACAGCAAATTGTTTAAATTCTGACAAGGCATTTCCCAAACCCTAAGGGCAGCAGAAAAAACTTTCATAAGAAATCTCTCTAGGCCTACTTACAAGTGGGAAATGGAACAAAAAGTTCTTTTTTTATGAAAAGCTGCCTTGTGAATTTGCTACTGTTGTAATAAATGTTAAAATCTCAATACCCTTGATGGAACTGTTTCAGTTCAGTCACTAAGCTTAAGTAAATCATGTAATATAAACCGGCATGGAATGTGATGGGAAATCAGCAGCTGTAGAAAACATGAAGGGTCATTTTATCATGCCTGGTGGACTTGCAAAGAAGTCAGATAATTTTGGGTTCAGACACATACAGCAATATAAAGAATTTTAAAGATTAATATGCAATTGAAACCTGAACACTTCTTGCTGGACTAACTGATAGACAATTAGAAAAGAGTTATGGAAGATTGTTTTTATATATGATAACTGCTGCAAGATTATTATATACATAAAAAAGGAAAGACTCTGAAATACCCACAATGGAGGAATGGATGGCGAAGATGACAGAATTAGCAGAGATGGTAAAATTGACTTGTTTGATTAGAGAAAGATCAACAACTACATTTATCAGTGACTGGAAAACCCTTATGGACTATTTGTTGAAAAAAGAAAAAAAAATGAACTTGTGATTTATAGGTTTGATTATTAGAAAGAATAGACTATGGAAAGAAGGAAATTATGTTGTAACCTTAGAGTGTAAATGTACTTCTAACTGCTGTTAGACCAGAAGCATCTTCTTTATTACTTTTTATTTCCTTTTCCTTTCTCTTTTCCTTTCTCTTTCCTTTCTCTTTTCTTTCTTTCTCTTTTCTATTTCTTTCTTTGTAGTTTTTTTTTTGTACAAAGAAAGAAAGAGAGTACTTTTCTAGTTTCCTTTCCTTACTTTTCTCTTTCAAACTTTGTATTGTTTTTATTCTTTTAAAAAAATATTTAATAAAAATTAAAGGTGAGTGTCAAAGCCACTGTCCTGGAAGAGACCCAGAGCATCCAGGAGTACATCAGTAAGGTGGCACCTAAAGATGAGCTGCTGAGAGAATGCCTTGGGCAGAAGCGGACATGGGAGGAAGACCAAGTAGAGGAAGTGCCATGGCAAGACAAGACCCCACATGGGATGTACCATCAACAGATAGCTGAGGTAGCTGACATTGGGAAATCCCACCAGTGACTGGTAAGGGCTGGACTAAAAGACAGCACTGAGACACTGATTGTAGCAGCACAAGAACAGGCACTAAGCACCAGATTCATTGAAGCAGAGATCTACCACACTAGACAGGACCCAAGGTGCAGACTGTGCAGAGAGGCCTCAGAGACAGTCCAACACATAGTTGCAGGGTGTAAGATGCAGGCAGGAACAGCATACACTGAACAGCACAACCAAGTAGCTGTCACTGTGTATAGGAGCATCTGCACAGCATATGGGCTAGACCCTCCCAAGTCCAGATGGGATATTCCACAGAATGTCATGGAGAATAACAGGGCTAAGATCCTGTGAGACTTCCAGATCCAGATGGACAGGTGGGTGCTGGCCAATCAACCAGGCATTGCGGTAGTAGACAAGGACCAGAAGATGTAGTGATAGATGTGGCAGTGCCAAGTGACAGCAACATTAGGAAGAAGGAGTATGAGAAGCTGGAGAAGTACCATGGCCTGAAGGAGGAACTAGAGAGGATGTGGAAAGTGAAGGACAAAGTGGTCCCAGTGGTGGTAGGAGCACTCGGTGCTGTGACTCTTAAGCTGGGAGAGTGGCTCCAACAGATCCCAGGAACAACATCAGAGCTCTCTATCCAGAAGAGTACAGTGCTAGGAACAGCTAAGACTCTGTGCAGAACCCTCAAACTCCCAGGCCTCTGGTAGAGGATCCAAGGTTGAAGAAGACACACACCACCCACAGGGATGAGAAGTGTGTGTGTGTGTGTGTGTGTGTATCAGAAACCTGTAGGTATATAGCCAAAAACAGTTTCTTGAGATGAAACCACAGATTCCAATAGTTATACACGCTCAGTTCTCTCTCTATACCTTTGTGCATCTTTTTTGTCACTGGAGCCAGTGGGAGTAAGTCAATCAAATACAAATTGAATCTAGTTCAATTTATTTATTTATTTATTTATCCATCCATCCTTCATTTGGATCAATTTCATTTCAGTGGTCTTCTGCGTTTCCTTAATATCCCCAAGTTTGTTGCCATCTTGTTGCCAGCAAAAATATCAGGATATAACATTTGCTGGCAAAACATCAGGAAATCTGCAGTCTAGATCACAGTCACTAACATCTGAAGCTCAGTACTGCCTAACAGATAAAAGCCATGAAAGCCTACACCAGTATATAAATCAGTTCAACTTTTTTTTTTAATGGGCAAAGGAATAGAAATGTTTTAAATAAAAGATAAAGAAATGGATAAAGTTCATGGTGCTATGATCAACAAATTGGTACAGGGGGGCATTGATTTGGCCTATTCCAATATCTTTGCAGGAAAAGCTGTTACCAACTAATGATGCTATTGTGGATGCAAAAGATGGAGCCCTCTTTACTTTATTGGAACAACTATTGTTGGTTTCTGGTTTACAAAGGAAAAGGAACATAGAACAACAGAAAGGAAGATCTTTTATTAGGTTTTTAAATCATGGGGTGGGAAATCCTAGGGCTCTGTCAGGATCTTGGGGCCATATAAGGAAAACTGTATACATTTGATTGTATAAGAAAGCCATTTATTGTTAAAAAACTTCTGTGATTTTTAGAAACAGCAGTGGTGCTGGAAATAGCCATTAGATTTTTGTTAGGAAGCAGAGAAAGGCTGATGGGATTAAGTGCCTATCACCCAGTTATTTTGTTGCAATTTTCCTTACTAGGTTTGCCTTGCTAGTTAATCTCAACAGTCTATCTCCACTGCCTCTAGTCAATTTCATTCTGCATTTGTTAATTGTGAGCAATACTTCTTTCTTTTCATCAAAGAAAGGATTAGTGTGTGTGTGGGGGGGGGTTGTTTAGGGGCAAGAATAGTTCCTTTGGGTCAGGGAGAAGTATCCTGGAAATAAATTCTCATCTCATAGCAGCCATAACAAAGCTTTTCATAGAAAGGATTAGACTTATCAACTACTTGATACTGAAAAGGGACTATGCTTCTAAGGACAAACTGGAAGGACAAAGACTTTTCTATGTTTACAACCCTATCAGTCTGCTTTACTGCCAGTAACTCTTACTGACAAGGTTGCTGTCTTTTCTGTTCTAGTGTTGTTCTAATACTTTCTTTCTGGGCTGCAAACATCTGGTTGACCATTCAATGTTAACAAAGCACCGTGTGTGTCTGTGTGTGTCTGTGTGTGTGTGTGTCTGTGTGTGTGTGTGTGTGTGTGTGTGGGTGTGGGTGTGGGTGTATGAGAGAGAGAGAGAGGGAGGGAGAGAGAGGGAGAGGGAGAGGGAGAGGGAGAGGGAGAGGGAGAGAGACAGAGAACTTCACTGCCATCTAGGGGACTTCTGGATTCCTGCAGCCCAGGTTACATAATCCAATGAAAAGGCTGTGTTTGAACTGGTCCTCTGTGCTGGTTAATTCCAGTAACAATTTTGTAACACATCAATTTTGAGTGTTTTCAAAAAAAAATATGTATTAGACAGCTTAAATGACAGAAGGGGGGGCATCCCAGGGACCAAGAGTATAATATAAAATTAGAATTCAGCCAGGATGCTAAAGGCATAACACCTAGCCAACTTAGAAAGAACATATAAAGAAACATTTTGTGCTTTGAATATGAAATGTGCTCAAACATCTCATTTTATATATTGTAGGAAGATCTTGAAAGAGCTTAATCGCTGATTCATTCAGTGAGTTTTTCTCAGAGATTCGCCAAGTTAATCTTTCTTATCGATGCTCACAGAGTTCTGATGTTGAAAGATTGAAAATATATATTTATTATTCTGGTATGGCTTAAGCAATACTAATTCCTAATTAATTAGTAAATCTCTCAATAAATTAAACAGGCCTCCCATTTTTTTTCAAAGAATATTTTGCTGCATCCATTATAATGTCAATTAAATGGCAACATCTCCTTTCAAGAATGTTTTCATGTTTCAAGTAAATTAGTTTGTCATTAGCTACCCTGGCATAAAACTATTAACAGTTGTGCTAGTTTCAGAGAAAGAGAAGCAGAGATCTAACTCCGCAGCATGGAAGGGGATTTTCAAAACTTTATATGTCTAATTATTTTACATAATTGCTACTCCAAACTGGATTACAAGTAACTCTAAAAATTCTAGATTATTCTGGCCATGCGGATAACATAGTTTTCACAATATTTCTGTTAACAGTGATGAAACAGATGAGACTTTACTGCACAATGACTTTCTCTAATATGATTTTGCTAGAATGAAGGTTCACAAGCCATAGAGGATTGATGACTTTGTTTCACTAGAAATTTAAAACTACATCACTATAACTTTTAATTATTATTTCTTTTTAATGCATGCCCCACAACAATACATCATTATGTTTTATTCAAATAGACATAGTACTTTAAATAAAAAGATGACTGACAGAATGGCTGCTTCCATATCCTAGTTAGGTACATAGGACACTACTGAGAAGACAGCCCAGAGAAATTTGGATTGAATTATTTCCAACTTGGTAAAAATGTGGTAAAAGCTGGACCAGTGCTTTAGCCTCAAAGACTTGTTGGCTGCTGAAATATAAGGAAAAAAAAATGTGGAGGTAGCTGATATACTTTTCTGGGTATTATCAGTAGGAAGTTCTTGCCGTCCCAGCTGTTTATAACTTGTCTATGGCATTGCCATCTACAATATTTTCCATTTACATTTTGAAGGTCTTTTGGCCAACACTATCATTTTGGTCATATCACAATTAATGTAAGAAATTCCTGTCTATGGTAAGAGGTTAATGCTCATAGCACCTTCTTTATTCCTGTGAGAGTTCAGAGTAAGATAATAATACATTTGCAAGCTAATTCAGGAGTGTGGAAGTCTCAATTTTCCAAACAGGTTATTAATAAATTAATATAACATTTACATAAAATCAGAGCTAAAATATACCCTTGTTGGATTCCTTTGTGGTCTATATGACACTTGATGGGATACCCTGAGTGCTATATCCAATCACAACTTAGATATTTAGATCATCAGACTCTACCTCAGTGTTGGAGTCAAAGTCAAAATGGATGTGAGACCTTTATCTACAAAGAATGTTGCAAATTGTTAATGGAGCAACACCAACTGTTTCATTTTCCCTTCCTTAATATCCTAATTGAGGAAGTGTCACATGTCTTATCTTTTTCAGGGACAGGATCTTTTAGATCATTAGCTTAATATCAATGCTGAAATAATCACAGTGGTTAAATGGCCAGCCATTATATTATTTGGAGTTCTTCCTTCTCTAAATAATTTTGCATGTATGGTCAGAGGGACAATCATATTACCTTTGCAGATAAAAGAAGCAGTTGAAAACAAATAAATGAACATGTGTCATAAATTGCTGCAAAATCTATTTCCATCTGTACATTTGTCTCTTTTCCCTTCACACTTCCCTTTACTCCATTCTGTCCCCATTTCCTTCATAGCCGCTTCAGCTAGGATGAAGGAAAATGTCTGGGTTCGTGTGTGTATTTGAGTGGTTCTGTTGAGAGAATGTTTTGTTTGTGTGAAAGAAAGAGAGATAGGTCAGTATAGGCAGGCGGGGATCAATTAAAATTGTAAACAGAGTGTCTTCTTTTCATCAGCAATGCATTTTGATTCAGTACCTATACTTCTCTTAGCCTTGCCTCCAGTTTTGTAGTGTGGCTTCTTATACATATAAGAAGCATGCTTACATATGTGTAGATATATGTAAGTGTGCTATACACAAACACATGTATTAGTCAAAGGGAGAATCTCCAGGAGTGCCTTCAGTTTGGTTGACAAGACTGAGGAAACTGGCATAGCACAAGATATTTGCTGGTTTACAGATGTGCCTGAAGGCCAGTGTGGTGTAGTTCTTGGGTGCTGAACTAGTAGCAGGAAGATCAAGATTTTAACCTCCCTTAAACACAGAAACTGACTGGGTGACTTGGGGCCAGTCATTCTGTCTCTCAGCCCTAGACTGGGAAGTCTATAAAAAACATCTATCTACCAACTTGCACTGGAGTAGCAGGGTAGATTAGGATCCATAGTCTTCCATAAAATGGCTTTCATCCTGCAATAGTTAGATATGAGGTGAGAACAGTACACACACAGACACAAACACACACAAACATACACACATTTTCTTGCTTTTGGAGAGTTCATATTTTATATATATACATACACACATACACACACACATATACATATATACATATACACATACACACACACACACAGTGTGTATACACAAACACACAGATGTGTATATGTATACATGCACACACACACACACACACACACACACACAGAGTATATTTTTGCTTTGGGAGGGATCATTTTAAATTCAAGGTTATTTTATTTTATTTTTGGCCAAACACAGAATGACTTTTGCTGTTGTTTGTTTGTTTGCATTTATTTTCAGAGAGTTAACCTACATACAATCTCTGACAACAGAGAAAAAATCAGAGGTATAGGATGAACAATCAACCCACTACAAAGTGATTTCCACTTGCAGGACTTTGCTTACCATTTCAAAACCTCAGGGCATGGAAGCTCCTGTACTCACAGAATGTCAAGGACCAGAATTTTCCATATCTCTGTTTTTGTTTTTGCTTTTGTTTTAATCTGACTGCTTTACAGTTTGCATCTCCTTCATGAGTCAGCCGCTCCATCAAAGATGACGGAATGAACTTGCTGAACCACCAACCCTGCTTTGTTTTGCCCTGAACTGTGTTCACATTTGCAAAAAAAGAAAATGCAAAACCCCAAATGAACCTTAAGTTTGCCCAGATGTGTGAGAATTATTTTTAAGGCTCAGTAATTAAAGCAAATGGCTGGCAAAGGGCTGTGGGTTTTCATTGTTCAGTTACACAGTAGCCACTGAATCACAATGATTGCTTTTGGCATGTATTATTGTTCCCTGGTGCTGTTTCTGGTGAATTGGCAGGTTCATAGTTTTGATGGATTTCAAGCTGTTTGAGGCCAAAGCAGTAATACCCACTGAGAATGCTTGATGACTTTTCAAAGCTGGTATCGCCACAGCATGGTGTCTTTTATTTTCCCCCTTTGTTATTACCAGCTACTGTAGAATTCTCTCTCTTATACACCCACCCACGCACACACACACATGCCACACAACATCTTCTATTTAGCTGATTTATTGTCTTTTGTGTCCTACTGCTGAACAGTTAAAGTTAGTCTGAAAAGGACTGAAGTGTGGACATTCAGAACAAGATACAGTTGTAGCCGAGAGTCATACTGTACATCCAGAGGAACACATACTACAGTGTTGAATTCCCTCCTTTTCTTCTGCAATACATATGTAATACAACATACCTTCCGGTGTCTGCTCATTAATGTAAGCATTTCCCTGCCCTTGTCAGTGGTGGACACAGATGGAATTTATTCCAGATGTGGAATAAAGATGATGAAGTACACCACGTCATGTAGCATTTGTATTACAGGTAGTCATCGGTTAATGACAACTTGTTCAGCCACCATTTGAAGTTATAACGGTACTGAATTAGGAGACTTACGACTAGTCCTCGAAGTTGTGGCCATTGCAGCATCCCTGTAGTCACATGATTGCAATGCAGGCACTTAGCAACTGGCTTGCAATAACGACAGTCACAGTGTCCCCCAGTCACATGATCACCATTTGTGACCGTCACTGCTGGCTTCTGACAAAGTCAATGGGGAAGCCAGCAGGAGATCGCAAATGGTGATCACATGATGTCGCGCTTAACAACTGCATGGGATCACTTAATGATCACAACTGGAACTGCCAGAACTGCTGCTGTAAATCAGCGTGGTCATGTGATGTCACGCTTCACAATTGTGTCGTTTAGCAAGAGTTCTCGGTCCCAATTACTGCTGTTAACCGAGGAGTACCTGTATTAGTTTAAAACTCTGCTATATACTATGTGGAATAGTAGGTGCAATGTTATACAGGGGAAAAAGCGATTGTTGACTTTTCACAGTTTTAAAGTAGGGTCAAAAATAGCCTTAGGTTTTCTCAGAGAAGTAGCCACCTTCAACTGTTGTAGCCAAAGCAACAAAACATCTTGGGCCAGCTTAAAGACTGAACAACATATTGTTAGCCTTTAATATATCACCAGATACTTGGATGCTTTTCATGGAACCTTGCTTTGACATATTTGAAATGATGTCTAAACAATAAGGGATGTTTTATCCTCACTACCTCTTGCTTATATCAGCACTTGAAAGTAAATGTGGATGTCTTTCGAAAGGGAAAACTATCTCAAGAATTTCAAATATGTTAGTTCTGGGGGTGGGGGATAGCACCTTGGCTTTTTTCTTCTTTTACCTAGAGGGCTAATTTGATAATTTGTAAAATCGATACATAACCATCCATCCTTGGATTTTGGATTTAACTATGCAGAATTCTTCATAACAGAAAGGACAAAGAATCTCTGCTAACCTCTTAAATAAGCATATGAATTAATCCAAAACCAGGCTGTGTGACTGGCCAATATTACTGGGAAAATGAAATTGTAAAGGTTTTTTTTTTCCCCCTCAGCTACACTATATTCACCCAAAGTTCACTTATAGCATTAACCACCATTAAAGGGCTTGTTTATTAATTTATTTATATATTCAGTCTTTTGTAATGTGTGACTGATTGTCACTGAAGAGTGGTATATATATATATATATATATTTGGGATTAAGAAAAGAAAAGAAGAAAAGAAGAGTAAAAAGAAAATAGATGAAATCATCTAGGAAATTCTTGTACACAAAGACAAATGGGAACTCTCCCTGTGCTGCTTGTGTACCTTCAATTTCTATGAAAGCCATACAGTTTCCTAAGGAGTTGAGCCTGGCTACTTTACAGACAGAAATAAGCATTTCAGCATTTAAAACTGACCACTTTCTGAGTTAGTTATAAAATGCTGTTCAAAAGTGGGTTTATAATGAAGCCCCTGAAGTGTTTTTTGGCAATCTTGTAAGTATTTATTGAAAAGAATTTTTGAACGTTCATTTAATGTTTAGGCTGCTGAAATTTGAATGCTTTATCTCGCCATGGTGAAATCATTTTACTAATATGGAAAAAATAATTGTTGGTATAAACTTAACGAAGAAAAAAATAGCTTAAATGTTAGATTACCATATCAACTACAGTACAGTATAACATTATTTGTTGTCTTTTATGTTGGATTCTTTTAGGATTGTTTAGCATTGGTCTGGCAGTGCATTTCTTTCAGAAATGTTTAATGAAACAACCCATCATTAAACCCAAGACTCACATTTTTTCATCAACATCACAGATATTTAATTCACATGCATTACAAGTTTCCGCAGACTCTGTCCAATACTGATCAAGAAACTATTCCATGTTCCAGGAATTACTAAATCCAGAGTTTATTATAAATTGAGCTTTAATCCAGTGCCTGCCAACTCCTGATAAACCTATTTTTGTTTCCATAGTGTTGGGAAGAAGAAAAAAAAAAAGAGGAATAATTTCTCCTCATCATCAATGATTCAGATCAAACATATAAAAAGAATAATATTCAAAGATAAAATATTTGACAACACATTGTAACCACAGCAGTGCAGAATACAGCTGCAATACTGGTAATGCTAGCACTGAATTTGGAAAATAGGAGCTTAACATAACAGTATCCTGAATCCAGTTGCAGAAATGATGAATGAAATAATTCCTTAAGTCCATGTAGAAATTTCAGTAATTATAAGGGCAAACTTAGTCAGATAATGGGGGTAGGGGAGGGCATACATTATCTTCCCAGCACTGATGGTAACACATTAAGTCATGCCTGTAAGAAGTCAAGCCTGGGGAAGGTGAGAAATGTTAACTAATTGGCTGGCACCCTAAGGTAGATGTTCCTGGGCATCTTATCTATGCTCCATTTGGTATTCTATCTCATCTATCCTTTGAGAACACATGACCGGCTTTTTTATAACCCATGGTATAAAGAAAGCCTGTAAATTACTAGCATAACCTCTATAGCACTCCTTTGGATAGGAAATTAATCCCCCACTAATAGAAGAGTAATAGCCCAGGGCAGACAGGAGGGGGGGGGTGAGGGTGCCAATATTTTAGCTAATAATTTATCACCAGGACTTCTATGCTAGGCATTCCTATTGCACTTCAAGTCTAAGAGTCTTGGTGGTTGCATAACTTGGAGCAGCAAGAATGGGTTTTAGAAATTAAGTTTACACCACTTCCATTTGATACCCATATTATTATAGCCAATCTCAATGGAAGTAATTTTAGCCTTCCTGTGGAGATGACGTCTTGGCATGGTCTACCTAATGGTGCTGAAACAAAGTGATCACCATCTACAAAATATCTGTTATCATTCATGTAGCTTTCCACATGTTGGGAGTTGAAGATACGTAGTTAGGAGCATTTTCTACTCAAGTTAGGTTACCTTAAGAACCCTGAAAGATCAAGGCTTTTAGTTGCTATGAGTGTACAGTACCTTCTGTTATTAAGAAAGGGCAGATGCAGGAATAGCGAGAGGGGTAGAATAAGTAGCTAACACTCTCATCCCCACTCTCACGTTTAACCAGTGATAAACACATCAAGAAGATGCATTGCTTAAGTACATCCTAATCTAGCTACCTGAATATCACACTGTCCTTTCCTCTCATTTCCTTGCCTTTGAACTCCAAGAAAAAACAAAAACATCATCATCATCATCATCATTTATTCCAGTGCTGATTCCATCAATAGAATCTGCTCTCAGAGGTTAACAAATGAATACATTCATTTGTTGAAATGAATGTTGAAAACTAAATTTTGAAAACAGTAAAACAATAACCTAAAACCAATAATCACCATCAACAAATTAGAGCATTTGAGGGAATGATTGGAGAGCTGTAGACTGCACATGTGAACTCCTATCTAAACTGTGTTGATCCACAATTACCTACAGAATTTTCTTAGCTGGGATGCCTCTGTTGTGAGTGGTGAAGAAATCTGGAGTGTCAGAAATTTTATGTACACTTAGATATGGCTTCAACATCAGTCATGACAATGCAGAAAATTGACCTATTTTCACTGACCACCGTTAATTGAGAGATCTGTATTACAGGTAGTCCTAGAGTTATGACAATAATTGGAACCAGAATTTCTATCACTAAGCGCTGCCGTCATTAGGCAAAACATAATGTGACTGCATTGCTTTGTGACAGCAATCCCAGCGCTCCCTGTTAACTGAATCCTACTGGTTGTTAGGTGAGGACCCATCCCAATCCAACCCATTCCCAGCTTGGTCTCTCCAAGCCCCGAGCTTTGGTAAGGTAAGGGACTGCCTCCTCTGCCTACTTTTAAATGCCCCCTACCTGCCTATCTTCCCCCTACATCTCTGCCCTTGTGGCTGCCCTGCACAGTGGCACTCTTCAGTGGCGGGGTGGTGCTGGAGGCACTGGGGCTGAAGTAGAGGCTGGCTACCACTGCCCCTAGGCATCATGTCAGCCCCAGTGCTGCCCCTGCCACTGAACTACCAAGGACTGCCACCTCAAGCCCCACACCATGGCCAGCTGCCACAGCACCAAGCCCCCGGCACCCCTGCTGCCCTGCACATTGCAGCCCCTGCTGTGCCTAGATGACCTTAGCCATCTTCCTCCTGCTGCTGACAAGGTACGCTCAGCCTGGCCCTATGCAAGGCAGCTGCTGGCCATGCCAGACCTTCTTCCAGAGGCCGTTCATGGCGTTCTCCAAATAGTGTGCCCTGTTCTCGTAGGGTGTCTGAAGGCCTCAGAAGCTTTCCAAGGGCTTTCTCAAACATTGTGAGAATGGGGCATGCTGTTTGGAGAATGGCATGAGCAATCTTGTGAAGAAGGCCTGGCATGGCCAGCAGCTGCTTTGCATAGGGCCAGGGCAGGTGCTCCTCATCAGCAGCAGAAGACAGCTAAGGTCAGCTGGGTGCCACAGGGCCTGCAGAGTGCAGGGCGGCAGGGGCTTGGTGCTGTGGCACTTGGTGGCTGGCCTCAGTGGCAGTGGTGCTGGGGATGAAGTAGAGGCCTGGGAGCAATGGTGGCCATCTGAGACTGCTGAAGACCCTGGGCCTCTACTTCAGCCCCAGCACTACTGCCAAGGAATGCCACTGTGCAGGGCAGCCAAAAGGGCAGAGATGGGAGGGGGAGATAGGCAGGTGGAGGGAGTTGAAGTGCCTCTGCATTTGTAAATGCAGCTGGCCTGCCAACCGCCTGAATTTTGATCAGATGACTATGGGGACAGCCATAACTTTGGGGACCAGGTTTAAGTACCATTCATTCAGCACCACCATAACTTTGATCAGTCGCTGAATGAATGGTCATAACTCGGGGACTACCTGTAAGAGATTTTCAAGTGAGGTTTACTTATTCCCCCAAATTCATATTTCTTTTTGCTTTAACCAGTTCATTATTTCATGATTGTATGAATATACAGTAAGGCCTTTAAATGAGGTCCATGACATTGAGATTACCAATTTGGTAACTTTTACAACACTCTCTTACCAACAGCTTATTTTGCAGACCCTGGAAATTCTAAGTGCTTCTGCTGAAATAATCAGAGTCTGTGTTAATCAAAAGAAAAAGACTTGTGAAGAGTCTTGGAAGACACCAACTGCTGTATTAACAGACACACATACAGTTTATATTTATGGCTGAGTAGTCTATTTATCATATTTAGTTTGAATGGCTACGTTTTCTAAGATCCAATGACTAATTCAGACATTATAATCAACTGGGGGGGGGGACAGTATTCCAGCTCCATTTTCAGATGAAAAGTTGTGAAGCACATGAATCAGTCATAACCTGGCTTTCCTGCATCAAATGAAGATTTTACTCACCAGCATTTTCTCCTCTATGAAATATTGGTTAATAATTTGTAATTTTAATTAAGCCATAACAGATGGGAGAGCTTGGCTGATCTACAAAGCTAAGCAACGTTTATACTTGCTTAGCTTTAATACTAACCATAGTTATTATTAAATGCAGGACCAGTTGGAAGCTCATAGTTGTAAGACTAGACTGGGCAGTTGAAAAAACAATCTCTGGAAGATTGCGCCAAGAAAATGTCATGCATGTCTCCAGGTAAGTCACCAGAAACTGAGCTCAATTTTGAGACAATTTTAATTAACTAGGATTTTCAGGGAGATACTCAAATTCACTGCAGAATGTCTTTTCTGGATTCTTGATTAAAATCCCATTATTACATTGATTGATAAATAGATATTCTTCTGGAAAAGAATTGTTATTTTCCACCAGAGATTGCAGAGTACAATCTTCTACTGAATATGTTGTAGCCTGACTAAGGAATGGAAACAATTCTGCTGTTTCTGTTCCTTCCTTGAGGGTAGGATCCCCCAGGCAGTTCAACATCTATATGAAGCTACTAGGAGTGACCATCCAAAAGTATAAAGGTGGATGTCACCTTTATTCAGATTATATCAAGATTGATGTAACCTTTTCCATCTTTTTCCAGGTATATCAGCCTCTGTGACTGGTTTCTGCTTGGATTAAATTGTAATCTGAGTAAGGCAAAACAAGCTAAACCTGAATCCATACAACTCTGAAATTTTGGTAGTTGGTAATAAATCTGTCTTGGAGAGGACTTTACCTTTATCTGGATGGGGCTACACTCTCCCTAATATCGCAGCTTCTCAATTCTTACAGTGTCCCTGAGTGCTCTTCTGAGAAGATGGTGAGGGATGCTCTGTTGTAGTATTCTCCAGTGTCCCCCTCAATTCTTAAAACAGATTACAAACTGGAATAGATGGCAAAGGTGTCACAGTGTGATGGGGTTCTTGTTGAACTGGAGATGTATTTTGCTTTGCAAGGGTGGCAATTGATACAGAAAAAAAACAAGAGATTGGAGGCAGTTATGCTTTTTTTTAATGATTTACAGTCAAGCTATTTACAAGTATTTATAACAACACAATCCCAGCGTTCACACTGTGTCAAGTTTCCTCCTAGGTCTCCCTCCTACAGATTATCCCCTTCTAGCTGTCCTGCTTCCTCCCTGTATCTCTGCATCTCCATCCCCACTTTTTAGGCTGATCAGGAGAGAGTGGAAAGAAAGGAATAGGCTGGATTTATTGTATGTGCTCAGCACAGCTTGACTTTCTCCTGGATCTGCTTGGCCAAACACCTTCTGCTTCTCCACTGGGGGAAGATCCTCTCTCAGGGTCTTTTGTCCAATCTTCCCCAAAGACTAGGGCTTTGACCATGACTGATTATCCCCTCCTTTCTATCTTGGGTTTTGTAGGAAGCCAGCTGGGTCCTCCTTCCTGTCCTTGAGTGAAGATATCTTCGCTCTGGGTCCACTTCCATTCTTCTAGGGAAGCCACCCATGGATCTTTTTTCTCCCTTCTTGACCAGGAACAGCCAACTGCTCTGCTTCCTCATGTAACTTCGCTCTCCAACCTTTCTCTCCAGCCACTCCAATTCACACAGTCATTTTCTGTTCTCTCCTTCTCTCTCTCTCTCTCCCTCCCTCCCTTCTATTTTTAGGAGACTGGCAGCATGTCCCCCAGCAACTGAGGAGCAACTGTATCCCTAACAGCAACTGCATTCCTAACATGGGATCCCTAACGTCCCTAACAAACTTGATACCATTGTGTCACGTTTCCAAGGATGGATCAATGGGACCTCTACATCTCCCCACAACAGCCCTGGCTAGCAGCACAGCTGCCTTTCAAGGCCAGCATGGAGCTTCTTCTCCCCTTTTCTCACTCTATTTGCTGACTCATGCCAGCTGAACTGCTGCCAGGCCAGGCCACTAAAACCCATATGCCACAACAGGCAACCAGAAATACTCACTAAATTCCAACAGCAGTAGCAGTCTAGCCACAGTCAGTGTTCACAACCATCTTGCTGGTCCTGCCAGCAGCAGCAGACATGGCTGTTTCTTTGAGCCATGTGATGGCTGTTTTACCTACATTATCTTATACCAATATGACCAGTTGCTGTTCTATCATCATCATCATCATCATCATGCAACCCCAGCAACCCCAGTTTCAGTTTCAGTATCAGAATAATTGAAATACTCAAAACATTCCAATCTCTAAATAGTGGAGTTTTACTCCAAGGCTGGAAGGAATCACTGATCCTGAAAGAAATGCTCAAATGTGAATTTCTTCTCGGAAATTCTCAAAATGTGCATTTCAACTTTGGAATGCTTGAAAGAGCTATTTCTCTAATGAAGTATTTTGTGCACCCCAAATAACTCCTCAGAAGTGATAACATTAAAAAAAAAAAAACATCACTTCCATAACAAGAAATTAAAGTGTGAAGTAATTAATTAAATAAATAAATAAAGGCAGTTCTACCACTTTAGGATTGTGACTTCCAACATGATCCACTAAATCTGGTTTGCTGCTCTCAGGATTGGTCATATCTTTCATTTGAGTCCTTTGCCGTGCCTATGATACAGAATAAAAGCCTTTTCTATATAGTGGCTTTCCTAAAGTGCCTTACTTGCTGTAAGGCTTGAAATCTTTCCCACCATAGGCAAATCTTATTCTTCCTCTGAATCTTTTAATGTTATTGTTGAAATTATTCTTCTGGGAAGTTTTTGTTTAATGATGATTGTCTGAAGACAATTAGCCCTTGAACTTGGGCTTGTGCTTAAGCAAAAAGCAAAAAAGTAATCAGAAGAATTGCCTTAGGATGATGGTATGTTTCTAGTTGTACATCCAAATCATAGCATGTTGTGTGCAACAGAGTTAGACGTGGTGTTGAAAGAGAAAACCAATACAAATTCATTTTTTCTTCATTTTGCTCTCATAAATTTTATGATGTTTCAGAGAAATGAAATCTGAACCCAGCTTGTCCAGACAAAATGTGGTAAAAAAAGTAATAGAAAACAGAATCTTCTCTGTGAGAGACTGACTAGACACCTACAAAATGTGTTTTTTCAACCAACTTTTGTTTTTTATTAGTAATATGTGCTGGATCAATGCTGCCACAAAAGGAACTTGTAAATAAAATAGAAAATAACATCCTACATCTAGGATATGTCCACTAGTATGGAGAGATAATACTTAGACCAGATGTGAAAAAAAGTGAAAACTTAGCAAATTCTCTCTGTTGATGCACTCTAAAAATTGTTATTTCCCTCCCTGAGATGTTCACAATGAAATGCAGGAATACTGGAGACAAGCTTAGGCCTCCAAATTCTGGCTGTCACACCCAATCAAGGGCATTGATTTGGGTCATCCAACTTTTACTCTAGGTGCTTTAAAGATCAAGGCAAGAATTCTTTCTACAAGTCCTGGGACATCCCCTAAATACTGAACTCTTCTGCCAGCTGCATTGAAAAGTGGCAACCCTCAGGTGATGAAGAAAAATTACTGGTTGTTCTTCCAGAGTTGGCAGAGACACCAGTTTTGGGATGCAGCATGAGTATTATCCATATTGTCTGACCACAAGTGTGCTCAATAATGCATACAGATAAAAATACATACTGATCACCATTACAAAGACACTGATTAACAGCTTAAGGTTAAACTAGGTTCTACTGTATGCCCTAAGTAAGGTCAAATGTGGAGTTACCAGATCTTAGCTGCAGAAATTCAGTCAGCCACTAGATGGCTGTAAAGAGATAAAGAAAATTCATTACTGTTACCTCATAATTCTCTGAATTTGTGCAGCCCAAGACCTGGCAGCCATATTATACTCAACTTCCTGTTTTATATACAATTATAGGTAGAAGACACATGCAGTAGGTATTGAGAACAAATCCTCCAACCAAAGTCTTCAAATCAGAATAGACAAATTCCACCCAAAATGAGAACATGAGTTAATACCACTTGAATAATATTATGACATCATCCCAGAACCCTGTGAAATATTTTGCCGGCGAAGCATTAAAAAAGAAAATGATGAAATATCCACCCCCAAAATATTCAGATACCTTCTGTCTTTTAGAATCAACCATCAATAGTAAAGGAATAAGCAGTTGAAAAATACACCACAGGCTAGCACTTGGTAGAGCAGCCATGAAGGCCATGGAAAAGATATTCAAATGCTGTGATGTCTCTATACCTATGAAGATCAAAATTGTGCAAACCATGGTTTTCCCTATGACAGTCTATGGAAGTGAAAAGTTGGACTTTGAAGCAGCAGGATAGGAACAGTTTTTATGCTTTTGAACTTCAGAGTTAAAGAAGACTTCTGACAATATTGTGGACAACCAAGGAAACAAACCAATGAATCATCAAATAAATCAACCCAGAGTTCTCACTTGAGGCACAAATGACCAGGCTCAAATTATCCTACTTCAGACACATCATGTGAAGACCTACAATAGCTTTCTGGAAAAGGCTGTAAAGATGAGAAAGGTGGAAGAAAAGGGAAGAAGAGGATGACCAGCAGCAAGGTGGATGGACTGTGTTACAGTGGTGATGAATGAACAAATGGAAAACCTGAAAGACCAGATTAGGGATAGATTGTCACAGAGAAAATCTATCTATGTGGTTACTAGGAGTCAAAAATGATTTGATGGTACATAGTCGATCAATCAATCAATCAATTAATCAATGTTATCCTTTATTTTCCTCTTGGAAAAGTAACCTGTTTGGTCTGTATGTATTATTTCAGAACATACATCCTCAAACCTTCAGCTAGTATTGCAGTATGTAGCTTATAATAAACATTCAGTAAAGAAATTGATCTATATGACAGGTGTTTTTTTCTGGATCATTCCTTTCTTTGTAAATCAGAATTATGCACATGCTTCTTCCCATGTCTCTAGTATTATTTTTTGCTCTTTAATTTCATTCATTGTCCTTACATCCTTTAGACTGTAGTTATATTTAATAGTGTCTTCCATTCAGTATCAATGTTGGAACAAGATGGGTTTTCATTTCAAAATGTTTCCTTGTGAAATACTGCACTCAAACAATACATAAACCACTTATCTCCTAGAAATAACATTGGATCATCACATGGCATAATTCCCATTACATTTGGTCCAAAAAAGATGAATAGTTTATTTTTTTTAATGGAAAAAGAGGAGAAAATCTTGGCCAATATTCTGAAATGACATTTTCCTGTGCCCAAGGATCTAAAAATTCTCCCTGTTTCATAGTGTACTAATGAAGCTTCATGGGGCTAATTATTTGATGTGAGGTTTGAATACAGTATGTATATGGACACATGCACACACACCAGCCCCTTGAACATTCGGCAACTCCTTCAATTGGAACAAGAAATGAACTGAGTGCTATGCAGATTGTAATGATTGCCTACCCTAACAAAACCAGACTCACAAGTAGAGGCTTAATGATATCTGATTTATTAAAGAATAGTATGAAAATACAGAGAAAGCTGAGAATGAGCAAAAGCGCACCAAATACAAACTAAAAACCCTCGGTACGAACGTAATCCCTCCCCTCGCCCAAACTGTCTCAGATTCCCCACCGCAGGTGCTGGTGTGTCAGGGTCAGTCTCGCTTCGCAATAAGACACAGACTCACTTAATGGGTATTAAGGATTTCTGGTTTATTGGAATGGTGGCTGACAGAACGAAAAACGGGAACAGGGTGTGTGGTGTGGAGGTGCCCATTTTATACCCTCTTGTATGGCCCCGGGCTCCTCCACCCTCTATTGTCCCAATCCCTCTTGATGGGACCCTTGATTGCTGCATGGGCGTTTTCCCGGTGTCTTCTCTTGTCCTCTCGATTCTGGTGTGTCCTCCAGGGCACCAGGTGCGGCTTATCTCTGCTCATCTGATGTCCTTCTTTTCAGCTGTATATGGCTCCATGGGTGTGGGTGCTTTGGGTGCTTGTTTTAATCCCTGGTTTAATTATCTTCTTCCTCTATTCCTTGATGATCATGATCTACGTTGTGAGGCTCTTTGTGCCTTGCAACGAGGTCATGACATGGTGACAATTTCTGCTGATGTCCTGGGAAGAAAACCTTGAACACACAAAATAACCCAAACACATTCCAATCCAGCTGAATACAGATAACATCCCAGGAGACAGAATCCTCCTCTCCTCCCAACCTAAACACGCATCAGCAAAATGACATGCGAAACATTACGATGTATGTTTAACATTGAAACGATGAACATGACAAGATTGTATTAAACTGGTATATTATGTTTAGAATGAAAATATAATTGTGCAATTCTATACAGAGAATCACAATAGGGGGAATGATCTGCAAAGAGTTAAGCAAGGTCAGGCTGGTTAGTACTTGGATAGGAAACTACCAGACAGTACAGAAGGAAAACAAAACAAAATTATGTTCCATATAGACTGTAAGATTATTAGATTTTTCAAATAGTTTACAGTACAATATACTTGCAATGTTTCCAGCCCAATTCCCCCAATGATTTCCTTTTCATTCATCATTGGTTCATCCATCCAGCTTACCTCTTATGAATTACAGTGAGCCTAGGTAAAGGTAAAGGTTTCCCTTGACGTAAAGTCCAGTCGTGTCCGACTCTAGGGGGCGGTGCTCATCTCCGTTTCAAAGCCTTGGAGCCGGCGTTGTCCATAGGACACTTCCGGGTCATGTGGCCAGCATGACTCACGGAACGCCGTTACCTTCCCGCCGAAGCGGTACCAATTAATCTACTCACATTTACAGTGAGCCTACCCAACAAAAATATTCCAGTGTTTATGCCTTCCCCATCCTAATGATATCTCTTTTCTTTGAACACCATATATTAATTGGTGAAATTTACTTTCATGTTAACCATAGCCACATTGAATTCATCCCCTACGAATAAGGTTGGTGCTCACATGGCTCCACACATTAATTTTATAGCTCATTCTTCAACTGCAGATAGATAGATAGATAGATAGATAGATAGATAGATAGATAGATAGATGATAGATAGATAGATAGATAGACAGACAGACAGACAGACAGACAGACAGACATCAGCTTTTCTGCCTACTTGTAGTGACCCATCTGGTGGCAAAAGCAAATGCCATTTTGTAGGAGTATCAGCTTTTACAGCATCACAGGAGAGACAGCTGGTCACATATTATGAGATTTGTATTATTCACCTAGTTGGATGGTTTCTCCTGAAAATTCTAATTTCTCAGGACATCTGCCAAAATGTTTTAGTGCAAATTCCGAATATATGATTACCTGGGAGCTAAGGTTGGGGGATGGGGATGGGACAATAGAACTACTGTAAATCATGCTTCCACTGTTATTCCCTATAAAGGTGGGTTTACTCCCAACTCTCTTCAGAGTGCACAACCTGCCACCCGCGTGCCAAACAAATCCTCCAAAGACTTTGCTGCATTTGTAAGAGCTTCTTGCGGTTGACCCAATGCAACATCAACTTTCACACTGAACTACACCATTACCTTCTGAGATGAAACTGGAAAAAAAAAAACTGTTATTTTTTCCTCCGAATTTTGTAGAGAAGATTGCTGCTTGTCACTTCTTAAACTTTGTGAAATGCTAGTTCACAGGTGTTTTTGTTGCATTTCTGTGATTTATTGGCAATAGATATTGCCTTCATATGTAAGGCATACATACAACTAGTTCCAAATAAATAAATATATAAATAACCAGCCCTACTTGCTGCCAAAAAAAAAAAAAAAAACCCCTTACAGCTTTACTCATATTTTATGTGGCCTTGATGTGAGGTAATGAAGGATCTTACCTTGAGTTATGTTTCTTTTATTAACCTGCTATACTTTGGCAGCTTTCTTCGTTTCTTTGAAAGGTGATGTTGATTTATTCCAGGGTAAAAGTAAATGTCAGCATCATCTTTCTGACACCTGTCCTTTTTACATATGTCAATTTCACCTTTACATCAGCTTTCAATATTTCTATAAATACTCCACATTTTTTCTTTGTGAAAAATAACAATTTCCATAGAAACGAAAGCATTTACAAGTATACTTAAAATTGTCTTGATTTTAACTTCCAGAACTGAGGCAGTCTTTAAAAGGCTAGGTTACCAATAGACTATTAAAAAAAATGAATCCAATGGAAATGCCCTCATTTTGATTTTTTTCCCCACAATAATGTTGTTATCTTCATCCTGTCTGATGCCCTACTTGACAATAGCTCTAATTAGCTAAAGTTAAACTAAGAGAGAAAATTGGGGCTCTGTTTGATGACTCTATATGCCCTTGTTTTGTCCCACTGCTAGGATCTTCTGTCTACCATAGGTTGGGGAGGAAAGCCTAAAGCAGAAACGTTGGACTTTGCATGTAGTTTCTTCTGTAAGGTTCTAAATCACCTGAGAATTTAGAATCCTACAGAAAATTCCCTGCTTTAGGTTAACCATACTAACTCGTGAATCATGGTGGATGGGCCCAGCATGGTAGCAGATCCAATTCAACTTTTCTTTCATGTGATGGTAATTGTGTGTGGCAATGAAATTCAGTGTGGTAAAATAATTAAAGTATTGGACTAAGACTGGGGAAGTCCAGGTTCTAGTCCATCTTCAGTCATGAAAGTTTACTGGTTGACTTTGGGCTGGTCACTTTATCTCGGCCCAATTTACCTTATACTGTATTTGGGGTGGGGATTGGAGTGAAGAGTACAATATACTCTGCGATTAGCACTTTCAGAGAGAGGACAATATATAAATCTATTGAATGAAGAATGAATCAATTAATGAATCAATTAATCAATGACAAATAACAGAATAGTTTACTGTCACTATTTTTATGAAGAAGACCTTTAGTGAAACAGAAAATGACACTGACATTTGATTTTTTTCACAGAATTCTCCTGATTCTACATCTGAAAAAAAAAAAAATGCTGAACCCTTTTATTGATCATTTCATTTGGACTATATCACAGGATTATGCAGCACATTAGTAGGGACCAACGCATTCCTAATTCCTAAGCACACTTAGTTGCCAAGTGGTATGCCTGCTGATGAAATCTCTCTATGGAGTAACTCTAATGGTTCAGGGGCTTGTGTTAACACAGAACATCAAATTGACCTCCTTTCGCAAGGCAGAAAATCAGCGTAAGGCTCTTATTCCTACGTGCCATTTCCCCACCAAACAGAAAGATGTCTTGGGGATCATCCTGTTGCATGTCTCTTGTTCTAACACAAGTGACATAGCTGTTATATTTTCTTTTCTCCTCTCATGTGAAGTGTAGAAATAAAGTATGAATGCCACTTTCCTTGTGTTTCCCCCACTGATGTACTCCATAAACTTATATTCCACAACTGAAGGAACAGACATTGGACATACAGTACCCTGAAATTGAGAAGGCTTCCAGAAGTCGCTCTTGGCTTTTTTAGTAGATGAACACTTCAAAAACTTTTGAACAGTCTGTCAGAAGTGCAGCAAAACCCATAGAATGCCTTCTTTGACCAGACTGAAAAGAGTGCACAGTAACGTTTCAGCAAAATTCAGAAAAAGGCTGTTGATTTCCCTTTGATTTGTCCCATTTGTGAAAGGTTTGGAGACAAATTTAAGAAAGACCAAAGAGAAAGTGTGTGTAATGCTTTTTAAGAATGTACAAAGTGAGAAGGAAAGTGACTTTACTTTATTTTTCTTTTTTCTTTAAAAAAAACAAAAAACTTTTGCAATCCTCCATTGGCTTTTTTTAAGAATTACCACCTCACCATGCAATGATCAGGTAATACTGTAGGCAGTATTAGGGAGGTGACTTTGCAACTTTGCATTGATAAGTAGTTATTCTTTTAAGATGCTGGAATTTCAAGAAAATATCCCCAGTGCCTTAACTGAGTGTTCATGAGTCTTTTTAAAAATCAAATAAATAAACAAACAATATAAAATTTAAAGATACAGTTATCTTAGCTCCCAATGCGCACATTTTTTATCCCCAGCTATACATTTTCTTATTATTCATTTATTCCCTATTAAAGAGGCAAAAAAATGTTCCTCTTTCATATACAATCTTGTGAAACATTGGTGTAAAGGTGTAAAACTCTGGCACAACCTTCATTTGAATAGCTTTCCTTGGGGAAAGTACTGTAAGTTACCTCGACATGTACTTAAATATCAAAATCAGTTTTAAAACCCTTTGAATTTTGAGGGTCATGTTTGTTTCCCACCTTTTCCTCAGCCTGACTTAACTAATGAAGCATAAATAAAAGTTGAACAAATGCTTTGAAACTGGAAAGATTTTTCCAGTCTTTTTCACAAGTTCAGTAGCAATTCTACATCTCATTAGGACATATTTTGATTGCATCAGAAGGAGTAGCATCAACAATTGACATCTGCTAGTTTTTATTGTAGATAGTTTTATACTGTTTCCTGAAAGTTAGTTTCTCTCCCCCTTCCTCCCACATTTTTTTTTTTACTATTAGGCAAACTGTTTCCTGGAATATTTACTCAGAATATATTTCATATGTACAAGCTTTAGTAAGTAGAGCTGAAGCAAACAGATGTGAAAACCCCAAGTGCACATTTTATTGTCAATCCCCAGTGGGGCTGACATTTTAAATGGAGACCAAATTCTCATTAACTTTAGGCAAACTATTGACTTTCAGCATACATAGGCACTATTTGTTGATAAATGGTATTAAAAAGGAAAGGTAATCAACAAAGATCAGATTTTCAGTCACTTATGTTGAACATTTTTCAGCCAATGCCTTTTGAAGGGAACTCAAGCTTCTGAATGCAATCTTGAATGCCAAATACTTTTGCTCAACAACCAAAGGGCATTCATCACTATTTCTATCATTGATTTGTTGGGAAGAGGCACAAGTATGACCAATAAAGTCTAAGTGAGTTGTTTCAATAATGTCTACAGTGGTGAGGGAATCAAAGTTTACTAGCTGGCAGGGTGATGATCTAAACTCTGCCTCAAGAATCATGATATTGTGTCTACCATCTGTGAATGTGATGTCACTTTGATTGTCAGAAGAAAAAAAAAAGTTTGAAGCAGAAATTAAAGAAGCCATTTGAAATTAGTGGAAAAAAGGTCCTGTTTCCCTGCAATCAATCAATCAATCAATCAATCAATCAATCAATCAATTGTAATTTTTGCACTAGAAAGGAGTGAGCAATTTTACTTACTTTTAATTTGATTATGAACTTACTTTCACATTATTAAATTCTTAATTAACATTATTAAGTTCTTAATTGTTCTTAACTGTCTTTCAACATGATTCTTATTTTTTTTTCAAGAAATATGTATTAGGGGATGCATGTATTCATGAATATTAGATATAAAAGTACCTTATAACAGGGCAATCTATTGCCAAAAGACAGGTACATTAGGAAAAATATGGGAAATATGCATAGAACATGTAAAATTTAATGTGTAAATTTAGTGTAAATGTTAGAGTGAATTAAAGGGGGATTTTTTTTCTCCAGTACAACAAACCAGATGCTGTTTGACAGATTCACAAAAAATGAGAACTGGAGAGGAACTGAGCTTGACAAATGTGCTGAGACATAACCTTTCCCAGGGAAAAATAAAGAGAATGAAAGCTTACCCAGATATTCAACCAAAGGTGAAAATTCCAAGTCAGGCTACATGTCTGCCCCTGAATCAGATCTTTTCAAACCCCATTGAATTTATGAGTTTGAGATCAATTAGAGGCTGTGAAAAACAAAAGCAGGGTAGTGTCTGAAGAGGAGACCTGCTAGAAAGCAGGGATGGAATGAGTTTACTTTTTAAAATAGAACTGGACTTCACTTCTAGTGGGAATGTTTGGGTGTTAGTTAGAATTTCACAGAATAACTCAGAAGGACTTTCAGTGACTCATTAAACTGCATGAGTCTCCATGATCTCAGTGGAATAAAAACAATGAATTAAATAAACCAAATAATCCATTGAGCCCTTATGTAATGGAGGCGTGGGTCAATGGGCAGGTAAAGATGGACTTAAAAGAGAGGGGGGGAGAAAAGTTTAAGCATCAACACATTCCTCTATTGCCCCTCCATTATTCATCTTATTTTTAAATGGAATTTTAAACATATTCAGCTAGGGTAGTAAATCACATATCCTTAGGTCAGCTCCTGATCTGCAATAATTTTAAAAAGCCAGCTTACTGGCTGAATAAAGTTCTAATGTACCCTGGGTTTAATGAGCCTCCATCTAGTGGACTTCAAACATAACAGACAGATTATCCACCACACTGAATGGTTTGTCCATTAAGTATTCTGTTAAGAAAGAGGTATCAGGTGTCAGAGATTATAGAAAACCTCCCTGAAGCCCATCAGAAGTTTGGGAAGTTAAATTGCAGACCCCATTCTTTCAAAGGCAGTCCTCCCCTGCATTAAGAACATGAAAGAAAGAAGCAGTTTATAAAAGGTCTGTTTATGTCCAGGTGTTCCCAGGAATAGGTATTTGCTACTATGAGTTAATAATAGAGATAGGTGGAATTGGCTGCAGTCCAATTCAAATCATCACTTTGATTCAGATCTTATCTGATCCAATTTGACAAACTGAATTGATATGCAAAATCAAGTAAATTCTCTTCAATTCTCCAAACTGTCAAATCAGTTCAGAGGCACCCAGTGTATTGATCAGATTTGACTTTCCAATTCGATTCCGAGACCTCACTGGCTTCAAATCAAATCTCTGGATTAAAGCTGCACACAGCCCTAATCGATAGCACCATTCATCCATGTGCCTTTAAAATGTCAGGGAGAAGGGGTAAAAATAGGTAGATTAAAAATACAAGTAGAAAGACATGTGGATTAAAAGCCAGAAATTGTAACCAATCCTTTGATAAATGAGATGCTGACCTTTATGAAAAGAAAACAGGAACTTATCTCATGAGCAACTATGTAAAATGATTTAATGTCATATTTGAAAGTGATGTTAGCATATTGCAAAAAGCTTGTAGATGAATAGTCTAGAGTCTGGTTTCCTGTCAACCAGAAAGATACCCTCACAGACGTTTGTAAGATCATCTTCACCCTCCGGGAAAGAAAACAGTGATATTTAGTAACTTCCTAAGTGATATCAGAAGTTTCAGAATGTTTGTTTGGAGTATGGGGTGGTGATGGTGGAGGAAAAAGGGCTCCTTCTATTAAGGCTAATGGAGGCAGCCATCTTGCTTTCCCAACAGCACTCAGGGAACTGTAATGATTCTGTAATGCCAATCATTGCCTCATTTTGCCCCACTAATATGACCCGATTGCTACTTTTGGGAGCAGAAAAAAAATCTGACCCTGCTTGCAGAGTAAAAATTTGTGAAACAATTGTGGAAAGAATAAATGAAATAGAAGACAGTGTGCTGACTTTCATGAATGCTCATGCCTCAACCACCTCTACCATTGGCAGGAAGGGAAGGATATCGAGATATTGATGCTAACTCCATTGGAAATTATAACATTGGTTTGTTTCTGGGAAGTAAAAACCCTTAGAGTAATCGGCAGCACAAGCAATAAAAACTATGGACTAAAAAAATATTTAGCATGTAGAGTAATTTTATTCCCCTCCTTCCAGGGGCAATTCTGAACTTATATATTGTTCCATTGTTCTTCTATAGGAATATTTTGAAGAAATGATCTTATAAAACCCCAGTAGAGCAGAAGTGGTTGAATGTCCCCAGGAAGGAGGCATTGCATTTTCATGGGACAGTCCTTGCAAAACATTCAGAAGCTTCAACTGGTCTAGAATGCAGTGTTGAGTGCCCTGAGGTTTACCCAAGTAAGACACTGTTGTGTGAGTTGCAGTGGCTTTCAGTAGGCTTCTGGGTGCAGTTTAAGGTGCTGGTTATCACTTTTAAAGTCATCCATGGCACAAGGCCAGATTATTTGTGGGATCACTCATACCACTTGTTTCTGCCAGTCCCACCAAATCTGGCAGGATGGGCATGCTTTGGGTCCCCTCAGTGAAATGGTGTAGGGAGTAAGGAAAATGAATTTGATGGAAATATGTGAAAAATGTTACCTAGGAAAAAGTGGGTGGAACATTTTTTAACTCCAGAATGACATAACACTTGGAAGCAGCTCAGAGAGCACAATCAGGCTTGCAAGACTGTGTTATTATAGCCAATGTCAACAACAATAGTTTTAGCCCTCCTGTGGAATTGATTTCCTGGTCTGGTCTCCCTAGCAAGGCTGACAAACAGAACCATCTCACAGAACCCAGGAATTGTGCCTTTTCTGTTGTGCTGCTTGTCCTGTGGAACAGCCTCCCTCCAGAGATTCAAATGGCCCTAACACTGCTGGCCTTCTGGAAGGCTGTAAAAATCTGGCTTTTTCCTCAGTCCTTAGGGACAGGTGAACAGACCCTGATATATCCATGCTTTGGATTGTGAACCATCTGTGCAATACCTCAGTTTTGTAATTTGTATTTGTTTTGTCTGTTTCTTAACAGCATTTTTGTTGTTTTGCATTGATATGGTTTTGCAGTCCTCTCAGAGTTATTTACTTTAAATGGGTGCCCATATAAGCTTTTAAAATAAATATGTTATCTGTAAGCCACCCAGAACTGTTGTATGCAAGATGGATGGTAGAAAAATATGACAAATAAATAAATAAATAAATAAAATCCTTTGTATATTACTATTAGGTAACTGTTGAATGATGTTGAATGATAACTGATTTGTATCATCTCTTCCAAATGTGTCACTACTGTTCACTCTCAAGTCAAACCAAATAAACCCAACTTTCTATGCCTATCTTGACTTTAGCTACATTTCCTTGGTTTTAGTCTACATTTTCTGGTTCATTAAAATTATACTTATCCCCAAAGAGAAATACTGAATAAAATGTTTAAACTTCTGGAAATAAAATCTATACAAAACTTTTTTTTCCCCCAAATCTGCAATTTCACTTTTTGTTCTTTTTACTCTAACACCTGCAGTTCTAAGTCCCTCAACTATATATGAAATTGCATTAAACCAACATAAAGAAATAGACTCTCCGCACAATAGAAAGTGATTTAGTTTTTTGCCTCTAGCAAAAAACTAACAAAAGTTATAATAATGTCTTTGAATATCGTGCTAAACATTTATCCAGAGGGTATGACTTAAAGTCAATTTGGAAAAGCTAAGACATTTGTCATTAAGATGGTACATTCTCCTTCAACAAGTGTCTTTTTTGTTGAAATTCTAAGACAGCATTTGAAGAAATTTCAGCAAATTGCTTGCAGTTTTCTCTCTCTGAATTTTCTTCCACAATACTTTTCCTTCGCATAATGTTATGAAGCCAGTAACACTGAAAGTAGGTATTCTATTTTCATTTATCTTCTCAAATTCCCCTGCCATTCCTTGCCTTTCAGTAGCTTCTGCATTCATGTTACATAAAATAATGGAAGTAAGTAAAGGCTGCTTTCGTACCCCAAACATACAGTATGTGGTACTCCATATCTTACAACTATCACAACCATAAAGTGGAATTTTACTCTGGACATATTTGCATAATGGGGAAAAAAAAGCCTTGTTCTACAAAAGGATCACACACTCTGTGTTTAAAATAGACATGCCACATGGGGGTTACAAAAACCTAGACAACCAGAAGATGACAAAAACAACAACAACAAATACAGAAAACTATCATTTGGTGGTAATTTGTACCTTATACAGTATATGCTGAACATCTAATTTAAAGTAAGAATACAGAAGTGTGAGTGAGTAAGTGAATGAGTGTGTCACATAGATATGATACAGACACAACACATGAGAATAAGAAGCCATGCTGTTGCACTCAGGGTCAGTCTTGCTGATCCTCATCACATCCATGCCAGCTCAAATGCTCATACTGATCTCTGGGGCAATTTTTTTGGCTCCCATTCCTGTCTGTGGGGAAGGTCTATGTTCATTTGGGAAGGTTTATGTGCAGGGGCATGCTGCCAATTTGCTAACAAGTCACACATGGCTGGAGGGGGTGGAGAGGGAGGGAGAGAGAAAAGTATTTATTTGGTAGTCTAGACAACCAAAGACATCCTGTATTTGGCACTGAGGAAGTGGGTCTATATTCTCTCTAAGTTCCCTCCCAGCTTTATGATTCTCTCAGTTTTGATTGCCTGATGTTTGCCTGTATGTCTTTAGTTGAGAGAATGATTAATGCTGCCAGCCTTAATTCCTTTGCCCCTGTGGATGCAACCAGGCCACTGTGAGCAGATACTCCTTTCGTCTTTATTTCTGCACCCTCCATGATCACAATCTTATATTTTAAATCAAAGCAAGTCTCTGACAATCCCCCAATATTTAAGAAGGGGATCCTGTGAGTCTTTCCAAGGCCCCTCCATCATACCATAATCTATACTCAGAGCCTTAATCCAACCCTGGCTTCTCAACTGCAGATAAATTGTGCAGGTAAAGGTGCAGGTGCTCATTTGCTAACCCTGAGTTCTGAAAAACACAATAAATTAGAAGCAAAGATGCTGACATTTGAGAACTGGGGCAGCACCAAGCATGGCATGAGGTCCCTTTAATTTCAAAGGCCTATAATACATGGGCTTTTGCTATGCCAATGCTAACATATGATTTACACTATCAATAATCACTGCTATTAATTTCTATATGTATGGATTTCAAGCTTTTCTCCCCCCCCCCCTGCAGAAATGGTGATGGGGCAGTGGAAAGACCATATCCCTTCCAGTGGGTTCCAAAGGAAAAAGTCATATCAATTAGCATCATCATCATCCAATTTGTATAGTTACCCACCTCTCATATGTGTCTCTAGGCTATTATTATTATTATTATTATTATTATTATTATTATTATTATTATTATTTCCATTGGCAAAGTAATGTTACACATGTGAAGGAGCTGGAAGGATTATAACAGCTAACATCATTTATGGCATGTGATGTTGTTTCTGCTGAGGTCTCTAATTAATCATGTTGGCTGGGGCTTGAAAGATTAAGTTGAGGCTGGTGCTGTGATTGCTTCCCTTCACCCGCTAAGCACGGAAGGAAAGAACCTGCAATGGCTTCTTCTTCGCTGCCTAGGTAATTTGAAGAAGCTTTGGCCTGTGAAGTGAGAAGCTTTAGCAGCAGCTGGATTTGGCAGAATTACCGTAAAGCTTGGAAAGCAATATCTAAATTACTTCATTTGTTGCTTACCTCTAGTTGTCATAGGTAATGTTTCTCTGTTGATAAAGGAATGCCAGCAGATCCAGAAAAGGGAAAAGAAAGAGAAGTGGGCGGTATTCAGGTTGTCTGAAAAATGCAAATAGGTTAGAACTCCAAATAGCCACAATGTCTCCCAGGCTTTGCACATTCAGTATTTTGTGTTGTAACTGACATGAACATGTTTAATGCATGGCCATATTTCAGGCTTAATTTGAGATTCATGTATTCATTAGCTTGACATTTATTGTAACACCTCTGCTGTTTGTTTGTTTGTTGTTGTGATTAACATCACACTGTAGTTATGAGTTTGCTGATAACTTGCCTCTTTTATTCAGGGGACTGAGATGTTTTCTTTGCTCATGGAACAATTTGTCATGCCAAAAGGAAACACTCATCCTCGGTGGAAAGCGAAAGCCAAAGGAAGGGGAGGAAATGAAAGCGAAGTCTTTCTCCTCAAGGCACAAGAAAGTTGCCATACCAGAATATTAAAAAAAAAAAAAAAAAAAAAATGCAGTCACACCAAAGACAGAAATTTGCAAAGCAGAAGAATGTGAAAATAGAGCAAGAGTGGATAGATAGATAGATAGATAGATAGATAGATAGACAGACAGACAGACAGACAGACAGACAGACAGACAGACAATCAATCTTATAATTTTAATATCATTTTTTTTTCTCTTTTTCTTTTCATAATTTATATGCCAACCATTTCCCCAACTTGTTTGCAAACTCATTTTTTGTTGTTTTGGTTTTAGATAATTAATGTTAACTTCCATTTCTCTTATTGTTAACATAGACAACTGCTGCTGTAAAACTTCAATTTATTGTGTAATAGTTGTCTTTTCTGGGAATTTCTTTAATTCTTCTTCTTTCATCTTTATCTCATCTAAAATTGCTTGTGTTTTCTCTGGTCTCTTCTTTTTAAGTTTGTTATTATGTTTTATGAAGTGTCCTCTTATAAAAGTTTTACTTGCATCCCAAACCATCCTTAAATCTGTACCTTTATTAGGATTATTCTGAAAAAAATCATTTAACTTCTTTTTACAATATTCCATTAGTGTTTCTTTTTGTAACAATATTTCATTCAATTTCCATCTAAAGGAACTAATTTTCCTTTTAAGTGCTAAAGTCACTGGATTATGATCTGAAAAAGTCTTTGGCAATATCTCCACTTTGTAAACTCTAGTAGCTAAATTCTTAGAAATCCAGAACATATCAGTTCTTGAAAAAGATCTATGCCTTTCAGAAAAGTAAGTATATTCTTTTGAATCACTATTGCTGTATCTCCATGCATCTGCAAGCTCATATCAAAAAAAAGACTTTTGACAGTTTTCCTTGTGTTCTCTTTTTCAGAAATTCTATCATTTTGTGGGCAAACCACCCCATTCCAAACTTCCATTAGGCACCAATTTTCATATGGTAAATCCATTAATTTATTTACAAGTCCTTGATAAAAAGTTGTTTTATCTTCATTTGGGGCATACATTCCTAACATCAAAGTCTTAGCCCCATGTAAATTCCACCCCCACATATCTACTATAATCATCAGTCAATATCAGTTCTGGTTGTAATTTAGGGTTTATACACAAAACAATTCTGTTTCTCTTTTTAATTCCTGCCGAAATAAACTCTTCACCTATTTTTTTATGAATCAAATATTTTTTAATCCTTTTTTTCTTATGCATTTCCTGTAGACAGATTACATCATGTTTCATTTTTTCAAATAATGAAATAATCTTATTTTTGAGGAGCATTTCTCCATTTATATTCCACGTTAGGCATTTAAATTCCATAATTATGCCAAAAATTTAGAAAAGTTAATACCTGTAGCACCTAAAATGGTAGTCTGTTCCTCAGTTTCTTGTTTAGTCCCTTCTGTTGCCTCCACGTGCATTTCTTCCATTTCCTCTTTATTTTTTTTCTAAAAATTCTCTTATATTTTGCACTCAATTCAGTCTGAATCTCTGTGGTTTGAAAGTAGAATCACTCTTTCCAATTTATCCCATAGAAATGGTATCTTTTTTCTGTTTCAGCTTGTGAGTCAACAAAAAACACTCTTTTCTCTTGCATAGTATTCTGGTCAGGATTTATTTAAGTACAATTATATCTACATTATTAATCTTCAGTCTGGTAGTAAAATGCTACTGCAAGACTTGATCTCTAGTCTTCTTCCTGACAAAACACATAAGAATATCCCTTGGTACATTTCTTAATTTTGCAAATCACGTATTAATCCTATATGCTTTGTCAATCTCTGCCTTCATATCACCTTCATCCCATTCCAAAAAAAATGTTAAAGATTGAACAACCTTTTCTCTGGTGTCTTCTCCAGGATCCTCTGGAACCTCTTTGAATCTTGAGCAGATTTTTTTTTCTCTTTCAATTCCAATTGTGCCAAATTGTCTAAGTCCTTTTCCATCTCTCTGTTTATTATTCCTGTCTTACTGTCATGTTCCACGTTTCAATGATCTGTATACATCATAACGGTTCACATGTCAAACCTTTCTGCTTATTATATTCATGTTACTTCATGCTGGGAATTTTCCATTCCTGCTCTCCTCTTTGTTTCCCGATACTGGAATGTATGTTTGGGTTTGCCAGCCTGTTCAAGGTTACTTTCCCAGGCGCGTGTAACGGTTGCTTGCACCTGGGGGCAGGGTGCTGGTTGTCATGCATTCGGGGCGGGACTGGTTTGAACGCAAGGCTCTTAAGTTTGTATTTGGCGTGCTTTTGCTCATTCTCAGCTTTCTCTGTATTTGCATACTATTCCTTTAATAAATCAGTTATCTTTAAGTCCGAGCTTGTGAGACTGAGTATTTGGGATTAGGCAACCATTACATAAAGCTGAGAATCATTTCAATCATCTTCCGCTAGCCCCATCCAAACGTTGGATAAGAGGGAGCGCTAGCGATGACCGACCAATAGCTTCGCGTGAGTGAAGGGAGCGAGGAAGAGCAGGATTCGACAAGGACCCGGCCCGTTCTAACTTCGAGAGCGCAAAGAGCAGCACGTCGAGAAATGCGGGAAGTTCAATTAGATGAGTTGCTGCTATCCATGCAGGAGAGCCTCCGGAGTGAACACAAATCCATAGTGGAAAGGGCACCGGGGAGGGGGTCCCCACAACTATCCTGGGAGCCCGAAATCCCCTTGTCACCGAGGGTGGTGGTAACCAACCAACCCGTGGAAGAGCCGGTCACTCCTGCTCGTATAAAAGCAATCGAGGACAAAATGAATCTGATAGTGACAATCCTAAAGGATCTTCCCAGGGGTGCAGAGCCAACTCAGGAAGATTGGGAGGAAGAGCTGTCACAGCTGGCTTACCCAAGACACAGCACCCTGCCACCCAGGGGAAGGAGCAGGACTAGAGCATCCCACCAGGGAGGGGAACGAGAGGCGAGACCGCCCAGAGATCGGCCACCCCTGGGGGCTCGGCGTACGTTGACGTTTACGGAGCCGCCACAGCCAGCCGAGCCGGTAAGAAACTTCCCACCGTTTGGGGTGAAGTTTGATGGGGATCCCACTACACTTTCCTTCTTTATTACTAATGCTAAGCATTATATGGAAGATTGGGGCCAAAGCTTTCGTTCGGAACATGGCAAAATCAATTTTATTGCCAACAAACTGAGAGGGAGGGCAGCTGATTGGTATGTGCAACTGTGCCAAACCAAGGCAACCGAGTTAGAGGACTTTGATGACTTTCTGTGGGCACTTAAACAACACTTCGAAGACCCTCTAGCCCAAGAGACAGCAAAAAACGCCCTGAGAAAACTCTATCAAGGGTCCCTCTCCGTTGCAAACTACGCGCTTGAATTTAAAGCCTTATCAGGGAAGGTGGAAGATTGGTCCGAGCCAACTTTAATTGAGATGTTCAAGCAAGGGCTAGAACCAGAAATTATCCGTTGGGCGCTGGGAAGAGATGACCCTAAAACGTTATACGGATGGATTCAGTTGGCGGGCAGCGCGGAAAACGCCCTGCAGACCTATGCCCATACTAAAGAACTGAGACAATCCCGAATTGCCAGAGGAGCGTGTACGACTGGACTTGCCAGCCACCCCAAACCAAAAACCTGGGAAGAGGAAAGGGAACGACGGTTTTCCAAAGGTCAATGCCTGAGATGTGGAAAAGAAGGGCATCGCGCCACTTCGTGCCCCAGACGTCGTCCAGAGGAACGACAGGCAAAACCGTCAGTGAAGCTGTCTGCCCCGCCACGGAAAATGAAAGCTGCCATTGCGGAGCTAGACCCCCCAGAACTACCATTCGGGGAAGAGGAAGAGGAACTACAATTCGAACAGCCGGCGGGAAAAGGCTACCACCTGCCCTGAAGGGCGCCCTTGGGCAGGTGGAAGAAACCGGGTGTGACCACGATTCAGTGAGTGGAAATTTCCCTACACTGACTGTAAAAGTTAAAATAGGCTCAAAAACCAAAACTGTGGAAGTCTGGGCCATGCTCGACTCGGGCTGCTCCCGTTCCCTTATGCACCCTGATGTCGTAGCGGCCCTGGAACTGCCCACGTTCCCTTTGCCAAGACCTATGATCTTCACCCAATTGGATGGAACTATGGCGTGGGGAAAGGCAGTCACTCATTCCACAGGATTTGTCGCCTTACAAATGGGTTCCCATAAGGAAAAGCTACCATTTGTTGTAGCTCCAGTGGGGGGCCCTCTGGTCATTTTAGGGATGCCCTGGTTTGTACCACAAAATCCTTTCATCAACTGGCTACACAGAACTGTCACCTTTGCGGATGGATTTTACAAAGTACCCGAAAAGGATCTCCTAGATGACATGGAGGGTGGAGGAGTAGCGCACACCACTGTACAAACACTCCAACCTCTCAAGGGACTACCCAGCCAATATCAGGATCTAGCTGAGGTATTCGGGGAGAAGGAGGCAGATACATTGCCACCTCACCGAAAGACAGACTGTGCCATTGACTTCCTTCCTAATGTGAAATTACCTCCGCCAAAAATCTACCCCATGTCTCCGAAAGAACTTGCTACGCTAAGGGAATTCATTGACAAAAATTTGGCTAGGGGTTTCATTGAGCCGGCAAACTCCCCGGTGGGGGCACCTGTCCTATTTAGACCAAAAAAGGATGGTTCCTTAAGGTTATGTACAGATTTCTGCGGGCTCAATGTGGTCTCAATATCAAATAAATATCCTTTGCCCATAATCAAAGACATGTTATCACATCTGTCCAAAGGCAAAATATTCTCAAAATTGGATTTAAGGGAAGCCTATTTTCGCATTCGCATAAGGGAAGGGGACGAGTGGAAAACGGCTTTTAACTGCCCTCTGGGTGCCTTCCAATACAAAGTTTTTCCTTTTGGTCTCTCCGGTGCCCCTGGGGTTTTTATGCAACTGATCAACGAGGTCTTGCATGACCACCTTTTTAAGGGGGTATTGGTGTATTTGGATGATGTATTGATTTATACTGAAACCATGTTTCAACATGTTCACTTGCTGCGTCAAGTGCTTACTAAGTTAAGGAATGCACAATTATATGCCAAATTATCCAAATGTGAGTTCCATCAATCACAAATAGATTACTTGGGATACCGAATTTCCGATAAGGGTATTGCAATGGACCCTGCCAAGGTTGAAGCCATTGTGGCATGGGAACCTCCCCGCACCAGAAGGCAATTACAAAGTTTCTTAGGATTCGCAAATTTTTACAGGGCATTCGCCCAAAATTTTGCAGAAATTGCCCTCCCCCTCACTGAACTATTAAAAACCAAGGCGCAGGGCGATACGCGCCATTCCAAAAATCCGGGAGCGCTCCTTAAATGGACTCCTGCCTGCCAACAGGCTTTTGAGTCGCTCAAGCAAATCTTCACGACAGAACCAATTCTGCAACACCCTGACACCACTAAGCCTTTCATACTGCAAGTGGATGCCTCTGATTTCTCTGTGGGAGCCTTACTGCTCCAATCTGATAACTCTAACGCCTTAAAACCCTGTGCCTATCTCTCCCGGAAATTTACTGAAACAGAGAGACGCTGGCATGTATGGGAAAAGGAGGCTTTTGCTGTAAAAACAGCTTTGGAAACCTGGAGACACTTATTAGAAGGGGCGTCCAACCCCTTTGAGGTCTGGACGGACCATAAGAATTTGGAAGCATTAAGCACCAGCCGCAAACTCAGCCCCAAACAACTCCGCTGGGCTGAGTTTTTCAGTCGCTTTGATTTCACCCTTAAATTCATACCAGGCAAGAAAAACTTTCTAGCTGATGCCCTCTCCCGGAGACCACAAGATGCTGGCCCAGGGCCATCAATACAAGGTACAGTCTGGACAGACAAACAATTGGGTTTGGCAGCGGTGACGCACAGCCAAGCGCGAGCGCAACAGCCTCAACCCCCATCCGCTCCACCTCCCTCCACTCCAGCGTGCTTGCCAATTCCCTCAGAATTGAAACAACAGTTTCTTTCCCACCTTAAAACTGATACTTGGTTGCAAGCAAACCAAAACACTGTAACTTTTGCGGACAGTTTTGCCTGGTGGAATGATCGTCTTTACGTTCCTGCAGCTCTAAGAAAAACGATCCTCCAAAGATGCCACGATGACAAATTGGCTGGACATTTTGGATACCTCAAAACCCTTCACTTGCTCAGACGGCAATTCTGGTGGCCATCGTTGCTAAAAGACCTAAAAACATATGTCACTACTTGCCCTGTCTGTGCCATGACAAAACGCAAGACTGGCAAGCCACAGGGGCTTTTACAACCTGTGGCCACCCCGTCTGTCCCATGGCAGGACATATCTATGGACTTTATTGTTGACCTGCCTCCCAGCCAAAGAAAAACCGTCATTTGGGTGGTCAAAGATTTCTTTTCTAAACAAGCCCATTTCATACCGTGTGCCTCCATTCCTACCACTCAACAGCTCGCACGTCTCTTCCTCCTTCACGTGTACCGGCTCCACGGAATACCCTCCCGTTTGGTGAGTGACAGAGGCACACAATTTATGTCACACTTTTGGCGGGCATTTTTAAAACTCCTGGGAACCGAACAAGCCCTTTCAACTGCTTGGCATCCACAAACAGATGGATCTACTGAAGCCGTTAACTCTACTCTAGAACAATACCTTCGAGCATTTGTCAATTATCAACAAGACAACTGGGTCGACTTACTCCCCTTTGCGGAAGTGGCCTACAACAACGCCGTTCATCAAACTACTGGACAAGTTCCCTTTAAGACTGTCTTTGGACGTGAGTTCGTCCCAATACCCGAGCTTCCGCACTCACAACCACTTCCTACTTCCCTCACGGACTGGGCTGACACTCTCAAAGACTCATGGCACAATATTCAACAAGCTCTAGCCCACGCCCAGACCACCTACAAAAGACATGCCGATGCCAAGCGCTCCCCGGAACCTACCTTTGCTGTCGGGGACAAAGTCTATTTATCCACAAAATTCCTTAAGTCCCTACAACCCTCCAAAAAACTAGGTCCTAAATTTGTGGGGCCATTTCCCATTATTGCACAAATTAACCCTGTTACATTTAGACTTGATTTACCACACAACCTTAAACGTTTACATCCTGTTTTCCATTGCAGTTTACTCAAGCCGTATTTGCCGTCCGAACGATGGCACCCCCAACCAGCCCCACCTCCTCCAATCCTTATTGATAACCAGCAACACTTCGAAGTGGGCGACATCCTCGACTCTCGTCGCCAACGCTCTGTTTTGCAATACCTTATTCGCTGGAAGCACTTCCCTCATCCCGAATGGGTGGCTGCCACTGATGTTCGTTCACCTATCCTTGTGAATCGCTTCCATTCTGCCTACCCTACCAAACCGGCCCCTTAGCAAATTTTTGGGGGTGGGCAATATGTCATGTTCCATGTTTCAATGATCTGTATACATCATAACGGTTCACATGTCAAACCTTTCTGCTTATTATATTCATGTTACTTCATGCTGGGAATTTTCCATTCCTGCTCTCCTCTTTGTTTCCCGATACTGGAATGTATGTTTGGGTTTGCCAGCCTGTTCAAGGTTACTTTCCCAGGTGCGTGTAACAGTTGCTTGCACCTGGGAGGGGGTGCTGGTTGTCATGCATTCGGGGCGGGACTGGTTTGAACGCAAGGCTCTTAAGTTTGTATTTGGCGCGCTTTTGCTCATTCTCAGCTTTCTCTGTATTTGCATACTATTCCTTTAATAAATCAGTTATCTTTAAGCCCGAGCTTGTGAGACTGAGTATTTGGGATTAGGCAACCATTACACTTACTTTCTAAAAGTTCCACTTTGTCATTAGTTTGTTTTACTTCTCCAGTCAGTCGTCCTATAGATTCTTCATTTTTTTTTAACTTCTTTCATTTTGTCTTTCATCTTTACAAATCTTTCTTCCATTCTCCCCTCAAATGCAGCCAGATCACTTTTAAAAGATTTGACAGATTCAGATACCTTATTCCCCATCTCTTCAAACATGTTTTGTAATATCTATGGAGTAATCCCCTTTTCTGTCAGGTGCTCTAATGATCCTCTTCTCCCTTCTCCAAGTTTTGCTGTTTTCTTCGTAATTGCCAAACTTTTATCTGTAATCCAAAAGCAAAAATGAGTCAATTACAAAGGTGAAAGTAAAAGGCAAGCCTCTCTCCCTCTCCGTCTCTCTCTCCTTCCCTCTCTCCCTCTCTCTTTTCTCCTTTGCTTTTTCTGTGTCCTTAAGTCCTTAGTCCAATCTGGCACTCAGTAGATCTGATCACTCAGTCTATCTTATATTACATTTATTTCCTTGTTTTCTAAAATCCAATAATTGTCTTTTCCCTTTAATATTAAACAATTAGCATTCCCACAAAGGTATGGTATATTTGTCTAATTATTTCCAAATAATATCAAAAGCACTTTCACCAAATTATTAATCTTTCAAATTTAAAATGTCCCCGTTATCTGTCAACAGCATTCTTAGGTCAGAATCTTACTAAGCTTTTTGCTAGTAATTTAAAATCCTTGAACCTATTATTTTCTTTTTTTCTGTCTTTAATCTGGAATGAAGGCAGACTCACCGAGTTGTTTTCTTCTTTATCCTGATGGTCCAAAGATTCTTCTTTATCCTGATGGTCCAAAGATCTCTCTTTAACTGATTGATTAATCTTTTTTTTTTTTTTACTAAGCCACCATTGATTGATTCCCACATTGTATCAATGAACTAAGATGGGTACATTCATGCCAACCATAATGGCTGGTTTCACAAAACACACTAAATCCAGACCAAATAAATTGAATGATGGCTTAGAACAGTACGTTCTAAGCCCTTCTCCCACCAGCAACATAGTTATTGGAAAGGTCTATGTTATAAACTTTGACTTTGGCAGGGTTTCAACTTGTGGTCATACCTGGGTAGTAGGAATAACCCTGGGGAACAGGAAGAAGAACCACAACCAAAGCAACAGTCAGATTTCATTTATCTGACCACTGTCTTGGCTGCAGCTCTCCTGCCTGCTCCTCAAGGTTTTTCCTACTGCTCATTACACTGCCATATTGATTTTTTTAAAAAATCCTCTGTTTATGCCCCTGTTGCCCCTGTTGGCAGCTTTACAGAAGTGGTTTGTTTTCTGGAATTTTTTTTGTTTTCCTTTTAATTTCCTAGCCTAATACTGCAAGTTGCTGTGGAATTGCTAGTATATGCCCTACTAAAATTTCTTTTTGCCTTTGGTCTTCTTTCCTGGAAGTCAATGGCTTTGAAACATTTTTTTTTCTTTGTAGAGGTTTAGTAATTGTGGGGAAAAGGTAAGTCTCCTAGGACTAATAACTGGAACAGGCAGGTTTTTTTTATTATTATTATGGGTTCATATTGGATTGAGCAGAACATGAAGTTTTATTATACCCTGTATTTCTTCAAGCAGCAAAATGAACATTTGAAGATATTGAAAATATGGCAAAATAATTTTACCAGTGAAATTTTGAACTTTATATTTGAATTTGTATTTTATCTGTGAAAGAGGGCATTTCCTGAATATTGGGAATTTGACAAATGCTTTATTAGTTGTTGCAATGCTCACTGTCATAGCAAAATACTTATGAAACACAGTTCTACAGTAAGGCATTACAGGTAGTCCTTGCTTAATGTATACTCATTCAGTGACTGTTTGAAGTTATGACTGTAAGGGCATCCATTGCAATGCAAGTAGCTAGCAGCTTGCAATGGGCCACATTTGCCACTATGCCTACATTAGCTCAATTTGGATGCACAACAGACTAATTTAAATGGGCTTCTCCTTGCTACAGTTCCTTTGTTGTGCCTTAATGGACTTCGGAATCTTTCAGATAGGACGGCCAATGCTGTAGAATGAAGAATGGATATCAGCAAAGCTGAGGAACTAATGGAATCTGCCAATCTTGTCAGCAGTGGTAAGACCTGCTGCCAAATATGTTCCCAAGAGGAGAAAGACTGAGATGAAGAATGAATGAATAAGAGGGCAACCCAGGGTGACAGAGTTCATTTAATTGTCCTTCTTGTCTAATCTTCTATTGTCTGCATTTGTTTTTTCTCCTAGACTAAATTGGAAGAATCATGTGAATGACATTAATACAGAAAGATCTTTCAAATTAAATGGGGGGGGCGGGAGGCATACCTACCTGGATTTTCAGTTTTGTTGAATTAAAGAGTAAAGCTATGGAGTACACTCACTCAGCAAAAAAAATGCTCAGCTGTATTGAATGGTACTGACCCCAAGTAACTTAGCTTTTTACAATAGGCATAAATGAACACATTTCAAATCCAGCTGACTGGTACATGTTTTGAAATGAGAATAAATCACAAAGTCATAGAGTTGGAAGACACCATTTATGTCTCTGAGTATAAGCCACTGCTCTATACAGAAATATTATAATGTTATAAAACAGATGAATTAAGAAATTGTATTCTTAAGTTCTGAATCTAAAATGGGGACTTGTGAGTCACATTATAAAAATAGAATATATCAAACACCTCTGTGCCAGAGTGAATATGGATAAATGTTAGACTTAATAGTCTTACTGATAGGAGTTTCTGTAAGAGTAATATGCTAGACCAGCCCTTAATATTTCTTATTCTTTTCATTAAAAGGGACCCTGGATCTGCCAGCAAGTCTTGTTGTACAGTTATGCTTATCATTTCAAGATTGTCTAAAGGAGTATAAAGTAGCCATAGGAAATGGGAACAATTAGTGTCTGAAGAGTAAAATACAGACTTTATTTATTTATTTATTTATTTATTTAATCACACACACAAACACACACACACACACACACACATATCACCTGGCTCCCAGTGACTGGAATTTTCAGAAGATAAAAAGGGGAACATTAAAGAAAGAGGTAAGTTGGGATTTACTAGTACTTCCTAGTTGTCCTGTGGCCAGAATGCGACAGTAACTACTTTTGTTGTTGTTGTTGTTGTTTTTACCTCAGTAACCACAATTATTTTTGAGGTTTTTATCTCACATGATTGGAAAAATGATGAAAGGCTGGAACTCTGTACGGAGACAGAGAGAGACAGCAGTTGTTCAGCTAGTGAGCTTTTCTTAGCTCCTTTTCTGCTAGCTGAAGGAAAGAAAATAGTAATTAAACTCCAAGATGCATCTGTTGGGTTTTGAACCAGAAAATTCTTATATGCTAAACAAAACTTTTAGCCACTACAGTATCTTGGCACTGATGGTAAGGAGGTCAAGAAATTATTAGAATGAAAAATGGTTGACAAGAAAGGATTTTTTAATTTAAATGTGGTTGTGCTTTACCTTTGTATATATACATTTAACTTTACTTTGTAGAAGTTATTTTTTAAAAAAATGCATATGTTAGTATAAGTATACATGTGCACTAAGAACCAGATACTTGAGCAATTGCTTTCCTGCAACACAAAGATGGGGAACTATCTATCTAATGGGAGGATGGGATAGCCTGCAGCCTGGACTACATATTCTGTAAGCTGTCCAAACATATTTTTTTCTTAAGCTGGTTCAAACTTAAGCTGCCATGAGCACAAGTACAGCAGCTTGAATGACAAGTGTGGATGTACCCTTAAATAGGAAAGCAAGAAAATGTAGGCCCTAGAACAATATATAAGTAGTTTAAAAAGAAACATAAGTAGACATTTTTTTTTAAAAAAAGAGAGAAGTTAATTATAATGAATGGAATAGAAAGCAATATACTGTACATATATTGTGTATGTGTGTGTGTGTGTGTGCATGTATAAGGGAAGCAATACACACATAGAGACATTTGAGATTAGATGGGTAAATCAAAAAGAAAAAAAAAAGAGTAGTAGGTATGTGAACAAGGGTTACTGAGCGATTGGATGAATTTTGTGGACAGCACAGAATAATTTGCAATGAAAATATGGGCACATGTAAGTACAGTATCTGTCAAAAAATGCTAGCCCTCTATAGGTTGACCTAACAATAAAAATATATTATACTAACTTTATCTGGAAATAAAATCCAGAGTGAGACAGAGGATAAGGGCCAGAACTGGGTCAGCGCATGATGATTTACTTTTGCTCTATGCCATTCTTAGCCATTTTTCAAGAAGGTAGTCTTCCCAAAACAATCAATCAAAAGCAATAGATGAAATTACTTAATAGTAACCTCCAATGTTTAATATTCAGAGTACAGTACAAATATTTAGGTAGTGGTTGGCAGCTGGGGAGATAAATGGAAGGATGGAAGGGAAAGGGAGAATGCTTTACCAAAAGTTTTATTTTATATATATATATATATATATATATATATATATATATATATATATATAAAAAAAAAAAAAATCCCTTCTTACCTATGTGTCTTCCTCAACCTCAGGTCCCCTACCAGAGGCCTGGGAGTTTGAGGGTTCTGCACAGTATCTCAGCTGTTTCTAGCACTGCACTCTTCTGGACAGAGACCTCTGATGTTGTTCCTGGGATCTGTTGGAGCCCCTCTCCCAGCTTGGGAGTCACAGAGCCGAATGCTCCCACCACCACTGGGACCACTTTGGCCTTCACTTTCCACATCCTCTCTAGTTCCTCCTTCAGGCCCTGGTACTTCTCCAGCTTCTCATTATCTATCTATCTATCTATCTATCTATCTATCTATCTATCTATCTATCTATCTATCTATCTTACATTTTATTAGTAGTTTATCTTCTACTTTGCTTTTGTATCTTTATTATTGTGCTATTTCTGCTTAAATAATCTGTCAAAGCTTATGCAATAAAAAAAACCTTTCAATTGTTGCTGACATGTCAATATAAAAAGTTCAGAAAATCATAAATGTGATTTAAAGAAATGTAAGAATAAGTCAGTTAGATCAAAAAAAAAAAAACTTCCTTTTGAATTCTTAAAGATATGATGGATGGATTAAATTAGAAACAGAGCTGAAAAGAGGAGAAAGCTGTTTCTCCCTCCAGCCGTATGGCTGTGCAATCCTTTTTCCCATAGAGAAGAAAAATCAGTGCATGACTCATCAGTGCATGTCTTCATCCTCTATATATTCACGTTCCCTTCATTATGAGAATACATATTTTCCTAATCTAAAATTACGAAATTATCATCTTAAGAAGAATTATAACAGAAAGTGATTCATACTGAACAGGGATTTCTTTTATTGATACATTAAAAAAAAATATCTTGGCTGCTAGTGCATGCTTTCAATTGCTAAGTTTATCTTCTAACCTAATTTTCTTTATCATTTTAGATGCAATGCCAGTGACTAAGGGTTGGATTTATTTTCTTCTGTTTTTTTTTTTTTTAATAGTGGATAACTAATGCATGCATGCATGAAGAAGAACAACAATATATTAGATTAATTGTTATGTTTTAATCAGTTCCATCTCTTTGTCTTAGAGACCTGCATACACTGAATTCTCATTCAGTACAACATTGAAGGCTTTATCAGTGTAATCATGTATTCATTGTTTCTTCTTACAACAAAGAGATCATCACAACTGAGTGGTTTTCTTGTATGATTAACCCTCCCTCTGAAGGGATGGTGGAAGGTGGGAAGAAATAGTGCAGAACTTGACTGGGTTACAAATAAGTAATACTAAGATTACTTTTTAAAAAGGAAAGAAAAGGTATACTAAGCTCCTGGAAATTGAAATGACAATCCAGTAGAAAATAGTGATAAGGATGATGTCTAAATTGTATGGCTGTGTGAATATTTGATATGAAGACTCAATTTTGTGGTAATTCAATTCAATTACCAAAATGATTTGAAATGTCGAATCAGATTAGAAGCTTCTGACATGATTCAGAGAGATTTGAACTTAATTCAGAGTTCTGACACACTTTTCTACAAGTGTTTTTTTTTCCTCCCAAAACTACTTTAAAAAGCAGATTTGACTTGTTTTCATCAACTTGGAAATTCAAACTGGATCAAGGTCAGTTCATACAGGCCTACATTGTGGAACAAGTTTATTTGACTCATCAAGATCCAGAGGGAGATGCTTCTGGTTTTTCCAGGGCCTTGTTTGAAAATGTGTGTGTGTGTGTGTGTGTGTGAACTGCACATGTGCAGAAACATTTTCTGACCCTTTTATACTGAAAGTTCCGAAAGGCCTTTTGAAGTATGGGTGCAGAAGCCTCTTCCAGGTGATGGAGTGTGGAGCACCATGAAATAACTCAATAAACCAGACTGTGATTTCACTTTGTGAAAATAAGACAAACTGTTGTCTCTACCATGCAAAGTATAGTCACCTTACACATCCATGTTACACAGAATGTTGAATTTTTAGTTTAATGCCATTCCAAAATTCATCAGCAAGATATTCATGAGATGTCAAACAGTACAGTTCAGCATGGTTTTTTTTTTTTGAAAAAATGGTTGCAGTCAGATTATTGGGATTAAATTATTGTAGTTTTAATCTTTGGGTTTTTTTTGGACCCAACATAATTTGAATGAGTTTTGATTCAAATAAACAATATAAAGCTGCATAGGAAATGGTCAGGAATTTAACAGTGGTCAAAATTCTGATACTTAAAATGCCAACATTTTTTTTTTTTTTAAAATTTGGGAATGAACAAATGTATCAATTTCAGTTTTGAATTCCCCCTATTTTAAATTCATTCAGTATCCCATCTGTTTGACAATTGTCTTTCTTAATGTGCTGTTCAGACTATGAGATGACCAGGAAGATTTACTAATAAAATTATTTATTGAATTAACTATTTACAATAGCAAAAGTTCTTGCAATAGATTAGACTGTGTAACACAATCAAGTCCACCCAGGTGGCAAGGGATACTCAGGCAACACTGCAGGGTCAGACCATGGCAAGACAGTGAGGCAGAACTTGGCCAATCCTCTGATTGAAGCTGCAAGACTGGAAGGAGCTAGAGTGTGTGGCAAAGGAGAGGCTGAACACTTAGATTTGTGCCCTGGCAAGCAGGCTGGATCAAGCTGGTACATGGAGGCTAGACAAAGCTGAGCTGAAGTATTTGGCAAGACTTGGATCTGGAGACAAGACTGGACTAGACTGCAGCGTCTAGGCAAGGCTTGACTCTGGAGGCAAGACTAGACTGGACTGGAACATCTAGGCAAGGCTGAGATCTGGAGGCACATTCAGATCACACTGGAGAGATGCAGTGAGGCTTGGAGCTGGACGTGAGGCTGTGCTCAGCTGGGGTGGCAAGGAGAGGCTCAACTGCAGTGGCTTGTGCAGAAAACAGGTCCGCAATGGCAGAAGACTCTGGGTCTGATTCCACACTGGAATCAGGCAAGGCTTCTGAGGCTGGTAAGGACTCTTCCACAGGTGCTGTGAGCTCGAAGGATTGGCTGTCTCCAGCAGTTTGCTCTTGGCATGCCTGCCTTTTTATTCACTCCTTTTCACACCATTTCCCATTAGCAGCCAATCACGCTTCTTTTTCTTTCACAAACTTGCCTGCTGTCCTCTCCTGAGCACTGATTGGAGGCTTCAAATCTCCCTCCAGAGTTTGTCCAATCAGTGTCTGCAATTTCTCCCACCCTGCTGAGTCACTTCTCAGTTTTGATCCTTCAAGTCCTTCCCGTAAAGTTTTGTTGTCCCCTTCTGACTCTGGATAAGTTTCATTTTCGGAGTCAGAAGAAGGCTCAAAGCATCACTCCAGTGTGATCCGGATGTGCCTCCAAATCTCAGCCTTGCCTAGATGCTTCATGTTCATCTATGCTGCTAGGCGTTCATGCACTGCTGTTAGTTTCTTTAGCCAGTAGGTGTGGATCATGTCCGGGCCAGGTGCTGTCCAGCTCTTCATGTTCTTGACCCACTGTTGGATGTCTGCTACCATGATGGTGACTGGTTCCTGCTCTGGGAGATTTCTGTGGTCTGTTCTCAGGTCCTGCAGCCACTTTGCACTGAACAGTGTGTGTGTGTGTGTGTGTGTGTGTGTGTACACCGTTTCTCTTCTTCTGGCTGCATAACCTTTGATAAACACAACTGTCCTTGTAAGAGAACATCTATGATTCTTAACAGCTTAACAGCTTGATTGGGATCCAAGGAAGGGAGGGAAAGAAAGCAAGCCAGCAAGAACGAAAGAATGATCTAGCAGTTTAAGGGAACCCGTGGTTTGAAAAAAACACAAATATTTAGTAAGACCTTTTTAAACAGCTCAGTGAAATGTATGCCCAGTGGCCTTCAAAGATGGTCTCAGTTTTTGAGACATTGGAATGGAAACTCAAGATAAAAGAAACAACATGTAAGGCTGCAATGAAACATTTCATAGTCCAACATATTGTTGGAAATCTCAATCTTTTTCAAGCAATGCCTCTGAGGCAAATCAGCAAATCCCTCAATGTTTTTTAAAGTCATGACCATCTTTTAGGACTTCAGAACACGTCAACATTATTATTTCAAATTCCATTTTTGGGACATGAGGATGGGGCTGTTAATAATAATAATAATAATAATAATAATATAATAATAATAATAATAATAACAATAATAATAATAAAGCCCTGAAGGTACAATTTTTATGATATATAGAATTTCACAGCATATCCATATGAACATTTTGTTTAATGGCACCAGCTGCTTTTTAATGGCCTTTTTTCAGCTATAAAAGACTTCTATGGCTCATCATATTGTTAACAAATTAAAAAGATTTATAGTACATTCCTATGTGTACTATTTGTTCTTTATTCGTTCAGTTGCTTCTGACTCTTCGTGAGTTCATGGAACAGCCCACGCCAGAGCTTCCTGTCAGTCATCAACACCCCCAGCTCCCCCAGGGACGGGTCCGTTGCCTCTAGAATATCATCTATCCATCTTGCCCTTGGTCGGCCCCTCTTCCTTTTGCCTTCCACTCTCCCTAGCATCAGCATCTTCTCCAGGGTGTCCTGTCTTCTCACTCTGTGGCCAGAGTATTTCAGTTTTGCCTTTAATATCATTCCCTCAAGTGAGCAGTCTGGCTTTATTTCCTGGAGGATGGACTGGTTTGATCTTCTTGCAGTGCAAGGCACTCTCACAATTTTCCTCCCACACCACAGTTCCAAAGCATCTATCTTCCTTCTCTCAGCCTTCCTTATGGTCCAGCTCTCACAGCCATGTGTTACTACTGGGAATACCATTGCTTTAAGTATGCGGACCTTTGTTGTCAGTGTGATGTCTCTGCTCTTAACTATTTTATCGAGATTTGTCATTGTTCTTCTCCCAAGAATTAAACGTCTTCTGATTTCCTGGCTCCAGTCAGCATCTGCAGTAATCTTCACACATAGAAATACAAAGTCTTTCACTGCTTCTACATTTTCTCCCTCTCTTTGCCAGTTATCAATCAAGCCGGTTGCCATAATCTTGGTTTTTTTGAGGTTTAGCTGCAAGCCAGCTTTTGCACGTTCTTCTTTCACCTTCATCATAAGGCTCCTCAGTTCCTCTTCGCTTTCAGCCATCAAAGTCGTATCATCTGCATATCTGAGATTGTTAATGTTTCTTCCAGTGATGTTAACTCCGGCCTTGGATTCCTCAAGCCCAGCACGTCACATGATGTGTTCTGCATACAAGCTGAATAGGTAGGGTGAGAATACAGAGCCCTGCTGTACTCCTTTCCCAATCTTAAACCAGTTCGTTGTTCTGTGGTCTGTTCTTACTTTTGCTACTTGGTCATTATACAGATTCCTCAGGTGGCAGACAAGATGACTTGGTATCCCCATACCGCTAAGAACTTGCCACAGTTTGTTATGGTCCACACAGTCAAAGGCTTTAGAATAGTCAATAAAACAGAAATAGATGTTTTTCTGAAACTCCCTGGCTTTTTCCATTATCCAGCGGATATTGGCAATTTGGTCCCTGGTTCCTCTGCCTTTTCTAAACCCAGCTTGTACATCTGGCAATTCTCGCTCCATGAATTCCTGAAGTCTACCTTGCAGGATCTTGAGCATTACCTTACTGGCATATGAGATGAGTGCTACTGTCCGATAGTTTGAACATTCTTTAGTGTTTCCCTTTTTTTGGTATGGGGACATAAGTTGATTTTTTCCAATCTGATGGCCATTCTTGTGTTTTCCAAATTTGCTGGCATATAGCATGCATTAACTGGACAGCATCATATTGCAAGATTTTGAACAGTTCAGCTGGGATGCCGTCGTCTCCTGCTGCCTTGTTATTAGCAATGCTTCTTAAGGCCCATTCAACCTCACTCTTCATGATGTCTGGCTCTAGCTCACTGACCACACCATCAAAGCTATCCCCGAGATTGTTATCCATCCTATACAGGTCTTCCGTATATTCTTGCCACCTTTTCTTGATCTCTTCTTCTTCTGTTAGGTCCTTGCCTTCTTTGTTTTTGATCATACCCATTTTGGCCTGGAATTTACCTCCGATGGTTCTAATTTTCTGGAAGAGGTCTCTTGTCCTTCCTATTCTATTGTCTTCTTCCACTTCCGCGCATTGCTTGTTTAAAAATCATTCCTTATCTCTTCTGGCTAACCTCTGGAATTTTGCATTTAATTGGGCATATCTCCCCCTATCACTGTTGCCTTTTGCTTTCCTTCTTTCTTGGGCTACTTCTAGTGTCTCAGCAGACAGCTATTTTGCCTTCTTGGTTTTCACTTTCTTTGGGATGTATTTTGTTGTTGCCTCCTAAACAATGCTGCAAACTTCTGTCCATAGTTCTTCCGGGACCCTATCTACTAAGTCCAGTCCCTTAAATCTATTCTTCACCTCCACTGCATATTCCTTAGGAATATTAGTGAGCTCATATCTAGCTGATCTGTGGGTCTTCCCTAATCTCTTTAGTCTGATCCTAAATTGTGCAATAAGAAGTTCGCGATCTGAAGTACAGTCAGCTCCAGGTCTTGTTTTACCAACTGTATAGATGTCCGCCACCTTTGGCTGCAAAGGATGTAGTCAATCTGGTTTCGGTGTTGTCCATCTGGGGAAGTCCATGTATAAAGCCGTCTCTTAGGTTGTTGGAAGAGACTGTTTGTTATGCAGAGTGAGTTGTCTTGGCAAAATTCTATCAGCCTCTGTCCTGCTTCGTTTTGTTCTCCCATGTGTACTATAGGACTTCTATTAAACTCAGAAGTCAGTTTCACTGAGTTCAGCAGGACTTTCTGCCAAGGCAGTGTATATCGGACTGCTCGTCTTAAGTTTTACAGAATTCACATTACTATGTATACTTTTTCCTCTCCTTAGTTATTTAATTCATAGCAGCTTTGAGTGATCTGTAGCTCATGACAAACCATATTTTAAAATAAAATCGAAAGTGCCTTCAAAAATCTACCTGTAATTGAATCAGTTATTATGCTTTTTTTTTTTCCAATTTGTACATAGCGTAGTTGTTTTGTGAGAATGTTAAAGTGACTTCAACAGGGCTGCAGGGTGTATACCAAGAATGCAGATAGCCTAATTAGCTGCTAAATTAGTCAGATTGTCATTATGCCTCTATGTTTTAGAATATATTTTCTAAGGTATAAAATATATACCTGATGAACATACAGATGAGAAGAGAATTCTCAGTGCAATTTTTGAAATAATGGCCCCCATCTCTTTCAAGGAACTTAGTCATGTTTAAGTTGTTCTATCTATGGGGAAGCACTTACAGCACTACTATATTATGGTATTGCTATACATGGATTTATTCCTAATCACTAGAATGACAGAAATGTGGGAAAGATAATTGAATTGGCTGTGCAATGAAGTGGCTGTGCCTGCAAAAATGAATCCGGACTTGCATCATAAAACAAAATATAATGCACCATTTTGCCACAAGATAACATTTCTGGATGTATAAATTAAGTCTACGTTTTGGATAATACAGGTAGTCCTCACTTACCAACTGCCTCATTCAGCGACTGTTTGAAGTTTTTGTTGTTTATTCGTTCAGTTGCTTCCGACTCTTCATGACTTCATGGACCAGCCCACGCCAGAGCTTCCTGTTGGACGTCAACACCCCCAGCTCCCCCAGGGACGAGTCCATCACCTCTAGAATATCATCCATTCACCTTGCCCTTGGTCGGCCCCTCTTCCTTTTGCCTTCCACTCTCCCTAGCATCAGCATCTTCTCCAGGGTGTCCTGTCTTCTCATTATGTGGCCAAAGTATTTCAGTTTTGCCTTTAATATCATTCCCTCAAGTGAGCAGTCTGGCTTTATTTTCTGGAGGATGGACTGGTTTGATCTTCTTGCAGTCCAAGACTCTCAGAATTTTCCTCCAACACCACAGTTCCAAAGCATCTATCTTCCTTCTCTCAGCCTTCCTTATGGTCCAGCTCTTGCAGCCATATGTTACTACTGGGAATACCATTGCTTTAAGTATGCGGACCTTTGTTGTCAGCGTGATGTCTCTGCTCTTAACTATTTTACCGAGATTTGTCATTGCTCTTCTCCCAAGGATTAAACGTCTTCTGATTTCCTGACTGGTGTGCATTTGTGACATTCGCAGTGTCCCGCAGTCAAGTGATCACCATTTGTGACCTTCACAGCTGGCTTCCGACAAGCAAAGTCAATGGGGAAGCAGGCATACCTGACTCTACTCTCAACACAATCCTGGTAGCTGAGTTAGGCAAAGAAATGGTGAGTTGTTCAAACATGTGCCTAACCAAAGCGCCATTCCTAACTACAACAATGATCACTTCACCCATCACTACAACTCGAGTTTACCTTATGTTGCTACCTTTCCTATTAGTAACTTTTGATAGATTCCCTGGTGATCTATTGCTGCTTATATTTTGGTTAGTGTTATGTAATATCAGGTTTTCCAATAAGCAAAAACTCTCTTAAGATCCATTTAAAGGTTTAAGATCAAAGGAAACTAGAGTTTGGAAGTAATTACTCTGATAACATGGAAAGGAGAAGGAGACACCCGGAAATAGAATTTCACTTTATTGCTGATAGCCCCTCATATCTGAAATGCTTCGGTTCTGTGGCACAGTTCCAAAATTGCAAAAGTGGAAGGAGTAAGATAAGCTTGGGATGATGAAAGGGGTAGTAAGAAAGTGGTGAATCAATGCAGAGGATGATACTAATGCATGGGCAATATAATGCAGTCTAGACTTTTAGACAGACAGGTTAAATCTCATCCTTAGCATCTCCACTAGTTATAATCAATTTGAAGTGTCAGGACATTAAGAAAAAAGTATTCTTCTAGGATGGCTGTTGTTATCTGGGGCCTACTGTTACTTGCAAAAATCTCCCCTTTAAGATGCAAAACCATTCCTCACATCACTGAAAACAAACAAGCTCCCGTGGGAGCTTATTTGCTTTGGATGATAGCTTTTACAGTTGCCTGTTTTCAATCAGTTGAATTATTTGAAATTCTGGAGGTTGGCGGTTAGCATTTCTTCAACTCTAGAAAACAGCCTCCAGTCTAGCTGCAGTGCAACAGAGAGAACCAATTAGGGTCATATCAATCCATTGATTTTCTTGCATGAAAACTGATCTGGGACTTCCACCAGCTATTTTTACACATCTAGAGTGAACTTCAAGAGTCAGCTTTATGTCTGCACACAACTTCTCTGAATAATTTATTAAATGTATATCCTTTGTTACCATCCAGAACAATAGATGACATACACAGCACTCCTGTCTCTTATTTTACCTCATCCCATTAAAAAACAAAAACAAAAAGTGTGAGGTATGTTGGGCTGAGACATAATGACTAACCAAAGTCACCCAGCAGACTTCAGGGCTAAGGGTAAGCCTGAATCTGGACCTCCCCAGTTCTAGTCCAAGATCATAGATATTTCACTTACCTGTCAGTGGCTGACATTAGGCTTATATGAGCTTTGGCCACAAACTTAAGGCAACAGGCTAGAAACCAGGAGACTGTGAGTTCTAGTCCCACCTTAGGCATGAAAGTCAGTTAGGTGACCTTGGGCCAGTCACTCTCTCTCAGCCCAACTTCTTTTATTTATTTATTATTCACATTTCTATTATTGCCCACCTCCCCCCAAAAGAGGGAATCTGGGCGGTTTACAATAAAATTCTCCTTAAAACCTCATCATCATAAAATCATCAAATCAACACCTACAATACTAAAATAATAAATTACTTGATTACTACTTCCCTTAGCATTGATTGTTGATCTGAGTGGATTGAAATTGTTGACAACTTCAATTTCTTCTCCATTTATTGTGACATTGTTTATTGGTCCATTTGTGAGTATCTTCATCTTCTTCACATTCAGGTGTAGTCCATATTGCTGACTACAATCTTTGATCTTCATCAGAAAGTACTTCAAGTCTTCTTCACTTCCAGCAAGCAAAGTTGTATCATCTGCATATTGCAGGTTGCTAATGAGTCTTCCACCAATTCTGATACCCAGTTCTGCTTTGTACATTCCTGCTTCTCAAATTATTTGTTCATTGAATAAGTAGGGTCAAAGTACTGTATACAACCTTGCCACACACCTTTTCCAATTTTGAACCACTCGGTATCACTGTTTTCTGTTCTAACCACTGCCTCTTGATCCCTGTACAGGTTCCAAATGAGGACAATTAAGTGCTCTGGAATTCCCATTCTTCATAATATTAACCATAACTTGTTATGGTCCACACAGTCAAATGCCTTTGTGTAATCAATGAAACAGAGGTAAATATCTTTCTGGTATTCTTTACATTCAGTCAAAATCCATCTGACATCAGCAATGATATCTCTCGTACTGTGTCCTCTTATAAATTCAGCCTGGACTTCTGGTAGTTCTCTGTTGATGTAAGGCTGCAAACATTGGTGAATTATTTTCAGCAAAATTTTGCTAGCATGTGAAATTAATAAAATTGTTCCATACTTTCCACATTCTGTTTGATCTCCTTTCTTTGGAATGGGTATGAATACAGATCTCTTCCATTCAGTTGGCCAGGTCATTGTCTTCCAAACTTCTTGGCATAGAAGAGTAAGTGCTTCCACTGCTGCATCTGATTGTTGAAATATCTCCTTTGGCAATCCATCAATTCCTGGAGCCTTGTTTTTCGCCAATGCCTTCAGTGCATATTGAACGTCCTCCTTCAGTACCGATGGTTCTTGAACATATTCTACCTCCTGAAATAGCTGAACATCCACTAATTCTTTTTTATACAGTGATTCTGTATATTCCTTCCATCTTCTCTTAATATTACCCGCATCATTTAATGTATTGCCCATAGAATCTTTAAGGATAGCAACTCGGGGCTTGAATTTTCTCCTCAGCTCTTTCAGCTTGAGAAATGTGGATCGTGTTTTTCCTCTTTGATTTTCTAACTCTAGGTTTTTGCATATTTCATCATAATATTTTTCTTATCTTTTCGAGCTGCCCTTGGAAATTTTCTATTTAGCTCTCTTACTTCATTCTTTTTTCCGTTAACTTCAGCTACTTGGGGTTTAAAAGCAAGTTCCAGAGTCTCATCTGACATCCATTTGGATATTTTCTTTCTTTCTGGCCTTTTTAATAATATTTCACTTTCTTTGCATATTATGTTCTTAATGTATTCCCACATTAAGACATCAACGTTTAGTGCATCAAATCTATTTTCTTCTGGTCCTCGGTCATCAGTGTTTAGTGCATCGAATCTATTTTTGAGGTGATCTCTAAATTCAGGTGGGATGTTTTCTAGATCATACTTTGGCACTCTTGGACTTGCTCTAATTTTCTTCAGCTTGAATTTGCACATGAGCAATTGATGATCTGTCCCGCAGTCAGCTCCTGGCTTTGTCTTAACTGATAGTATTGCACTTCTCCACCGTCTCCTTCCACAAACGTAATCAAATTGTTTTCTGTGTAATCCATCTGGTGAGGTCCATGTATGTAGTCATTGACTGTGTTGTTGGAAAAAAGTGTTGCAAATAAATAAATCATTGGTCTTACAGAATTCTGTCATGAGATCTCCAGTTTCATTTCTGTCAGCAAGGCCATATGTTCAACTATTGATCCTTCTTCTTTATTTCCAGCTTTTCTGTTCCAGTCACCAATAGTCAACAGAGCATCTTGATCAATTGATCGAACATGCAGTCAAGATCGAACTGTAACCCTAGAAGTTTACAAATTAGGGAAAGGAAGGCAATGCTAGTTAGATTTATCAAATTTTCTTGTACCCTGAGGGCAATTGTACTTCCCAGTGCAATCAAAATATGGTATATTTGTGTGTGTGTCTGTGCACGCGCGCATGCACGTGTGAGCTATAAAACAGTATATTCTGTTCCCCCAAATGGCTACAAACTCAATATTTTAATTATAGTTCCTGTTCCTGGGAACCTTAAAAACCTTACATTTTGTTCCATTTGTTGCAGGGAGAGACCCAGCACTGGAGGAACAACTATCGGAGTACAGAAACCTGCCCCAGGCATATGATTTGGGGGTTGCATTCAATGCATTATTCAGTGGTAAAATCTTAATTTTGTTCTGTTGTTGGCTTTGTTTTATTACCAAACAAGGAAAAGGAAAATGTGAATTGTGCTTGTTTGTCCTCCCTCAGGAAATAAAATGCATTTGTCTAGATGTGTTGGATATTGGAGGCAAAAATAGAAAGTTTGCTGGCACACTAGGATTCCATGGTTTTAATGATTTGCAATAAATCATGAAAGCCAAACAATAAGAGGGGGGAAAATCAAGAGATTGGGATTGTTGGACTAAATAAATAATGCTTTCTCCATCCCTCCTCTGGAAGTTTGGAAACTAGAAGTTTGCTTAGGTCAGTGTGATGATTAGTTTTGGTGCTATTAGCTCGTTGGCCTTGGCTGATCTCAAAAAGAACATGTTCTCCCTTTTATTTCACTTGTTTGTCCTCCCTCAGGAAATATAATGAATTTGCCTAGATGTGTTGGATATGTGTTGTCCTACTTTTAGAGATGTCAACCGCCTAGAGTCAACTGGAGTTTGCTGGCCTCTAAATCCAATACATTAATTAATAATACTAATACTAATAATGTAGATGGAGTTGGATCTGGTTAGCACTTGTATGCAAGACCATCAGGAAAAAAGCTAAAACATTTGAGATATAAAATATGAAATATATCTAAAAGTTAGCAGCATTAGTAATATAATGATATGATATTATAATATGAAGATTTATATGTAGAAATTCTGCTTAAAACAATACTAAAACTCTAAATGGTGTAAAGTAAAATTACAATGTATTATATAAAATAGAATAATATAATAGCTAAACAACTAAAACTAAGCAATCGTAATCTGAGTAGTAAACATATAGGGATGGTCCTCATCTGATCTACTAACTCATGTTCCTGATGGACTTTATGCATTGCCTTACAAAATATACAGTGGAAGGATTATAGCTTGACAGCAACAACAACAACAATGACAGCAGCTTGATAGGCTTGACTGGGCAGCCTTGTGAGGATCGGGTAAGTAAGAGCACTTTAAATCTTGCTACACAATGAACTTTTCTTTAGCTTAACACAGTTAGTTGAAACCATGGAAAACAGAACAACAGTTAAGCTATCCACGGATTTAACCACTGATAGCTATGTGTCTTTTTAAAGTGAGGCTTCAATATTGTGCATTTCAACTGACATTGTTAAAATTACTTCCACATTCACCACACAAAGACAGACAGACAGACAGACAGACAGACTTTTCCCGGCAACTGAGACTTGAACAATTGTTTGAAATAACAACAGACTTCCAGTCTAAGCACAAGAATTGGAAATGTTGTTAATTCCCTGCCACCGGACAGATGGCTACCAGCAGGATCAGCACCTGGCAGTTTCATTAAGTATGCATCAACATATGAGGAAATGATAGCTAGGCCACTGTCAAAAATCTTGTTTCTTCATAGGAACTTTAATCAAAGAGTGCAAGGAAAAGAAGAAAAGAAGCCATAACAACATTTTCCCCATAGGAATGACAAGATCAAGTGCCTTGATCTCATACTCAAAAGAAATAGTGAATACAAATCCTCTCCTTTTGCAAAACTGGAATTGTAGATGTTTGGCAACCACAGTACATCTCATACCATATTTGCTCTGCAGCTGTCATACAGTGGAAAACCTGGGGCCACCCCTGAGGAGTGATGGACAATGGCACGGCATGATACCATTGCATTTAAGCTACTTTGGAAGTACAGTACTCAGGGAGGCACACAATTTGTGGGAAAAGTTCTGGAGCAGTCCTCAGAGATAAGAATATAGAAGTGAAAGAAGAACATCAGACTAAGTCCTATCCAGCCCAGCATTTTTCTTCAACATGCTAAACTGGTAGATCTGCATAGAAAAGGCAGATCATGAATAGGGATTAGATGATCAGGTCTGCTCCATTCTAAAACCACTTATAGGAATAGATTGCTGTTCTGGCTAATTTGCAATTCTAATTTTATGATTTTAATAAAAATCAGACTGAAAACTCTAGTCCCTGGAGTGGGAGGGGTCTTGAACTCACGTTAAAAAATTTAAGATGTAGCCAAGAGATGATTTTTTTTCTTTAATGTATAAAAATTCTTTGGCATACTTAGGGCAACATCAGACTGTTTAAAGAGTTTTGTTTTGGTTCCAGTATTTCCTGGAACCCTCCTGTGCTCTTTAAAAAGCCTAGCATTGCTAGAAGAGCACCAGGCTCTTAAAAAATTAAAAAGAGGGAAGATGACCAGGTTGAATTTAACAGAACTAAAAGTCCATTCACTTTCAGCACAGATACTGTAGTTTGATGATGTCAAACTTGTTCTGGCTGGGGTCCACCCCACCAGGAATCTTGGTGTGTATGAAATGAGTGAGACTTCATTTTAATCCCTAGCATATTGTCATGCACTGCCTACCGCTGAGTAAAGCACAGACACTGGTTCAGTTGAAGCAGGTTCTGTTTTATTCATCACGTAGTGTCAGTTGTGGAAAAAAGCTGAGAGTGAAGGGAGCGCGTCGGTGCGGGGTTTAAATACCCCGCGCCGGTCAGCGCCCCCTCTCCTTAGGTTACGTCACCCGCCCTTTGTCCTGCATCCTTTCGTGCCGGTAGGTGTAGGGTTGCGGGGCCCCTGCGGGTGCCCCGAGATCGCCCATCATCGGTCTCCTCCTTCAGCCGATGATTGCTGTCCACTGGGCGATCTCCGTGGCACTCCTGCTAATAGCTTGGGTGTGCCTCGTGATCCGTCTTGTCTTTGTCTTCTTTTCCTTCTCTTTGTGTCGTGATGGCTTTGCGTGCTATGCTTATTTTGTGTCCCTTCCTTCTGCTTCCTTGTCTTTGTCATGTGTGCCGATGTGCTGATGTCTTCAGCTCATCGGCACTCATGACACATATTGCCACTCACGTTTCTCAAGCACAGGTATCAATACTGGATGGAATATTATATATATATCTATATAATATATATATATATATATATATATATATATATATATATATATATTCACACACGCACACACACACACACACATCTTGACCTATGAGGCTATATCTGTTTTTAAAATCAGATATTTTAAGGGCCGTTCATTTCTGGAAAAAAAAAAAAAGAAGAAGAAAAAGTTTCTACTGCAATCCTGAGCAGTTGTTCAAAAGTTACCAAGTTTTTTCTAGTCGCCATGGCAGCAACAGCTGGCAGTGGTACAGAGTGAGTCTCATATTGAGGCTAGAAACCCACCAGTAATCCACTGTTTGTGGAATGAGTCATCAAGTAAATTTCATGTGCAATGTCTATTCCCTTATGTATGGAATATGACCTCCTAGAGAACATAGAGTCATCTAATTTACAAGTGAGACTAGGGAACGGTCTTTCATGAATGGAGACATGAAGCATGGGAAACCAAATCCTTTCATTCCATTTCTTCAACACAATGAGAAAATGTGGGGACTGGAGCTCTTGTGTGATTCTCCCCCTCTTTCTATATGGTGGAAAAAGATGGGTAAAGATCAGTACACACAGTCTTCCAGCAGAAAGGAGCTGATGGTGTATAGAGAAGGTTCACAAGATATACACTTGGCTGATCAAGGGAGAACAAGCTCAGTTGCTACCTCCTTCATCACATTATTCTTTGTATTTTAGGTAAAATTATATAAGTAAGGATATTGAGATTCCTCCTCCTCCTCTGCCTATCCAGATCTTGCATTTGATATACCATTGCTTTGTCTACATTCAAGAGATTTCAATCTTCTCCTTCCATACTGAGTAAGTCAATCTCAGAATTCTACCTTCACTGATTTAAGGTTAGAACCGATCTTCTTTTGGTTAAGGTAATTGTATCAGAGGTAGTCAATGTGAATGGAAAATAAAGAATAAAATTAATTTATTCATGCTTAATCTGATAATTATTTATCTCCCATTACACTAATGGGGTGGGGTGAATAGCCTGTGAGAATATTTAACTTTACAAAGGCCTTTAAGTTCTCACATTAGCCTTTGTTATGTCTAGGTCAGACATTTAAATAATGAGCTGCAGTCTTCTTAACATCTCTTTTCAAAGATTCCTAGTGGCAGGCACATAATTTTAAACAATTATCCTATTAAAAAGACTTGTAATAGTATAGTCTAATATTATAACAAATATTTATTTTATATTTCTGAGCAGAAGATAGACAAACAGACAGACAGACAGACAGACGGGTACAGATATTTTCATTTCACTCCCTTTAGATGAAATCACTTTTTAAAATTATTATTATGTTGTGTCATAGGTACTTTCTCATTTGCTCCTCACTGGCAACATCTTTTTTTGTTCCTGTAGTGTCCCAATCACATTGCTTTCATCTCATCCCAAGCCCGTGAGTGACCAGGGTTAAGTTGTCTTTCACTGTATCAGTGCTAAGAGGGTATCTCCCCCTTATTCTAATGCTACCCAAGGCAGCCTTAATCTGTTAGCCCCGATCAACCATGATCTTAGAGTAGAGTCAGGTGGCTGTAGTGATTTCCAGCAGAGGCAATATTAACTAAATAAGGATTCACAATTGGGACACCACTTTTCATGGCAGTATGGTTTTCTGCTGATTCAAGGATGGGAAAGCATTTCATCTCTGCAGTGGGAAAAGACCCATTGTTCCATTTGGCTATTTATTCCTCTTCTTTTAGCTCCATGGTTGCCCCGTGGTTTCCTATTCCTAATCATGATCCACAAAGGTATTCTGTCTGCAGAAACCATTTTGATCTCAGTGTTTGTACCAGCAGCAGGTATTCTCAGTCCACTAAAGATAACCCATTGTGTGCTAGTTTTCATTCATAACAATGAATATTTACAGCTGTGTAGGCAATGAGAAGGGAAACACAACTGATCAGGATTACATTTCCTATGCCTTTTGAAGAGAAATGTGCAGTTTTTGTATTTCCTGGTCTCCAAGGTTTGCAATACTGGGTTTGAACAACATGCTAATTTGGCTATGGAATTAATCAATTTTCATTATTATCACACTACATATTCAGCCTTACCACATTAACTAAATAGCCAGGGTTCACATAACGTGAAAGCCATAAAAAGTAACCAAATTTAAAACCAACTTCCCAGGTTATAAGAATGCAGTCATTAGGTCATTTCATGATTAGGTGTGTGGCATGACCCTAGCCTAAGTCCCACAAGAATTACACATATCAAAATTATACTCTTTCCTTCTCTCATAAAAATTAGTACCAGCCCAGTGAACTGATTAAAAAATATTATTTTCATTGTGGGAATATAAAGTCATGGGTCTTAAGGAGCCCCACTTGATAGTTTCATGTCCTCAAAGCTCTGAAGATTGTACTACTATTTATAATACCATCCTGAGAATCTGAGATGGAGAGATTAGCTTCTTCTATTCCCCAAATTGTCTCCTAGAATGTAGAGACCCTTAAGGTACAAAAAAATAGCTATCACTGTTCTATATTCCTTGTAAAAGAATTAAAAATATGAAAAGAAAGAGCTCTATAATTGAAAACTACTAAAATGGAAAGGTAGATCATTGGTCTTGTATCCTTCTGAGCAAGGTAATTATCTTTCTCTCATGTGTACTTTCTCTTTCTTTCTACCTGAAAGGGCACTATGTGTACTTATAGAAATTAGACTCATGTGTCTGTCAACTTACTTACTTTCTTGTTCCCTGGGACCAACTGGGCAATTATATGCTATGGCAAACATAATATTCCACACAGCAGCCATTAGCAGTGAGTATGGCTTCTGGGAAGCGAGCACACCATACTCTCTGGGAAGCTGTTCTGAATAAACAGGCAGCTGAATTTTAAATTAACTCACTTACTGTGTGATCCTTCAGCTCCCAATTCATCCGGTGCTAGAGCCAGACACTGAAATAGTGATACCAAAGCCAAGTTTGCATTCAAATGCCTAGACCCAACTCTGTAAAATTAACTTAACCAACTGTTCACAGTTTGGGAGAGAGGAAAGAAGCACCTGTTTTGATTAGTCAAATTAAAAAAAAAAGTTGATCTTTTCCTTCCATATCAGCAGGTGCAACTCAGCTTAGGAGATGCAAACAAAAGGAACATTTTTTCATTGAAACTTACAATCTGGTTCTTAAGCCCTAAAATTAGGGACAAGAGGAAAGAGGAAGATACTTCATCACAGAATGGGGATAAGTCACCCAACACAACAATCCCTGATACAATTTATTTGGCATTTTTAGTCCATTCAGAGAGTAATGACACTGGAATATACTGACAGTAATGGAGATAATAAAGTTTTTCTACCTACTAAAAGCCAATGCAGTGTTTGTAGGGTCAGGCTGGAACAATAATAGCTGATTCAAAATCTGCAATTTGTTTGGCAATATAGCAGTCCAATCCATTTAAATTGGTTGGATCATACTGTATCTCCACAAATTGTCAAGATGACATAGATGTGGCATGAAACAAGATATTTAGAACCAGCTCCATAATCTCAAACTTGGGGTAACAATGAAAATATAAAAACTGCACATTTCTCTTCAAAATGGAACTTGAAAAGGGTTTCCTGAAAGGTAAAGTGTTCCTAAATTAGCTGGAACATGTTGTTGTTGTTGTTTATTCATTTAGTCACTTCCGACTCTTTGTGACTTCATGGAACAGCCAACGCCAGAGCTTCCTGTCGGTCGTCAACACCCCCAGCTCCCCCAGGGACGAGTCCGTCACCTCTAGAATATCATCCATCCATCTTGCCCTTGGTCAGCCTCTCTTCCTTTTGCCTTCCACTCTCCCTAACATCAGCATCTTCTCCAGGGTGTCCTGTCTTCTCACTGTGTGGCCAAAGTATTTCAGTTTTGCCTTTAATATCATTCCCTCAAGTGAGCAGTCTGGCTTTATTTCCTGGAGGATGGACTGGTTTGATCTTCTTTCAGTCCAAGGCACTCTCAGAATTTTCCTCCGACACCACAGTTCAAAAGCATCGATCTTCCTTCTCTCAGCCTTCCTTATGGTCCAGCTCTCATAGCCATATGTTACTACAGGGAACACCATTGCTTTGACTATGCGGACCTTTGTTGTCAGTGTGATGTCTCTGCTCTTAACTATTTTATCGAGATTTGTCATTGCTCTTCTCCCAAGGATTAAGCATCTTCTGATTTCCTGACTGCAGTCAGCATCTGCAGTAACCTTCGCACCTAGAAATACAAAGTCTTTCACTGCTTCTACATTTTCTCCCTCTCTTTGCCAGTTATCAATCAAGCTGGTTGCCATAATCTTGGCTTTTTTGAGGTTTAGCTGCAAGCCAGCGTTTGCACTTTCTTCTTTCACCTTCATCATATGGCTCCTCAGTTCCTCTTCTCTTTCAGCCATCAAAGTGGTAAATCATCTGCATATCTGAGATGGTTAATGTTTCTTCCAGTGATTTTAACTCCAGCCTTGGATTCCTCAAGCCCAGCATGTCACATGATGTGTTCTGCATACAAGTTGAATAGGTAGGGTGAGAGTATACAGCCATGCCGTACAGCTTTCCCAATCTTAAATTAGTCTGATGTTCCGTGGTCTGTTCTTACTGTTGCTTACAGAGTAACTTCTAGGAAATATAATAGGAATCTATGGCATAATTAACATTGAAAAAGAAACTGATATTTATTTTCCTGTGGTAAATTGATCTGATGGTTTCTTACCTGATTTTGGTAGGTGAAGAATGAAAAGCTGTAGCCCTAAGGAAGACTTTTCTTTGCTAAAGGTGGTGAAGAAGCTGCATAACAATAATATTATGGAAAAGAAAGGAAAGGAAAGGAAAGGAAAGGAAAGGAAAGGAAAGGAAAGGAAAGGAAAAGTAGTTATAGGCCATTTTTAATCTCTTTCTGGTTGCTAACTCAAAAAACCAAAAGACATTAATGATGACACAGTGCTGTGTATTATTAACCAAACATTTTGGGAATTGTATAAGAAACTTTTATAATAGGGCTAATTAACTGGAATATGTGGCCATAATTGTCCCCTGTCATAAAAAACTGAGCACAAAAGACCTCTTCTCAAACCTGAAAGCTTTCACCTATTTGTATAACACCTATTTTGAACATTTGTGTTTGAAGAGAAAAGTTTTTCTGGTGTTCTGGGACCTTTAGAAAAAAGGAAAATTTAATTGTGCATTCTGTGACTTCATGTATTAGGCATGATCCTAATTGGAAGAACATGGAGAATGAGTGTGAAATGAAGGCCTTCTTAATTAGTATCTATAGATTTCTTAAGAAAAAAATATGGAAAGAATGAAGGATGGATTGATACCTTTATTAATAATGAGTAACTTTTCATGAATAATTTTCCATAGTAGATTCAAAATAAGCATGACTGGCTGGGGTGGGGGGTGAGCTGAAGAAGTAAAATTTAATGAGTCTATATTATAGAAAGGTACCCTTTCAGAAATGCTGGAACTTTCTGTTGAAAGGCACGTAAGAAGACTGAAAATAAATGTTTCAACACTATTTTTACTATGGTGGAAGACCAGATTCCCAGTTACCAATGGATAATGCCCATAACAAAACACATTAGTTTCCTAGAAGTTAATCACATCCAAGACTACTTCAGGCTCCTAGACATATATTCTTCCTCTCTCATCTTTCATCACCCGTCACCATTGTATGACTAAAATATGACTTTTTCTTTTTCCATCATGGAAAAAGCCAAGGTGAATGTGTGCTTGGTAGGCTTGCCTTGTTGAGGACTTTGAGGATGTTGTGGATGGTGTGTGGAACCACCAGGAATTTGGTGGTCCTGGCTGGTTTGGTGGATGGCCAGAGGCAGTGGGTGCCAGTTGTCTGGGCCAACAGGAGGAACAGGAGGAATGGGATGAGCAGCAGCAGCAACAGCCATAGAGACAGCCAGCATGGGGGAAGGGGGAGCCAGATAGGGAGGGGAGGAGTTGCAGTGGTGACAGGCATGGGGTGGTGTCCTAACAGTCAGGAATCATGGTGAGATGAGGAGTAGGTCTCTAGCGTTTATTACTGCTACATAAGACAGAATCCTAACAAACTGAAGAAGCATGGGAAAACCCAGACAGATAAACACGAAAAGTTAAGGTGAGTCTGATCTGTGTCTCTTTGAATGGCTGCTTAATTCCTCAGTACTACGCATGCGTTTTCCCCCCTGGATAGAGGCCCCCTCCTGCTCGCCATCAGTACTCATGACAGGTGGTATGGCGGGAGACAGGGGGTGGGCTGCTGTCAGGGAAGGTGACCCCTGTGGTCGGCCCCAGAACTGGTTTCCCGAGCTTCAGTGGCTCTGTTCTCTGGCTGCTGCTGCTGCTGCTGCTTAATGTCTTGCAATAAAGCCCACCTTATCCATGATTTTCTTGTAGATGAGAGAGTTGACATGGCTTGTATTACCAAGACCTGGTTGGGTACTGAAGGGGGGGTAGTCCTTCAGGGATGGGGGTATGGCGGTTGTTATTCATGAGTCTCTGGTGGCCTCCAGGGCCCTACCCCAGACATCACCAGATGTGAGACCCCCTTTGTGGGGTTGGGCCATAGGAACAGAGGGGATTGATGCTTACTTACCTTCCTCCCTGTAGTGCAGCGGCATTCCTGCCTGTGCTCCTAGACTCTGTGTCTGAGCTGGCAGTGGAGTTCCCCAGCCTTATGGTTCTTGGGGATTTCAACTGGCCATCTCTGGGCCCAGGGTCTGAGGCAGCACAGGAATTCATGGCCACTATAGCAGCCATGGACCTGGTTCAACTGATTCATGGCCTGATTCACACTGGATCTGATGTTTGTCTTGGGGCAGTGGCATCATGATCTGGTTTTGAGGGGGGGCATTAACATAAGTCCCCTGCCATGGTCAGACCACTCTGTGTTAGCCCTGAGTTCTCAGCAACTGCAGGACCTCATGGACCCTGTGTGGTTCCAGAGGGAACTTTTTTTTTTCCCCTAAAACTCTGACATGCAGTTTGGCAGATGCCCTCATTGCTGCTTGGAATAAGAAGGTGTTGGGGGCACTGGATTGAACTACACATATGCAGACTCTCTGGGTACGCAGATCTCATTGAACATCTTGGTTTACCACACAGCTACACCTAGAGCACTGCTGGAGGAAGAAAGAGAGTGAAGCTGACCGAGCACAGGTAAGACCCTGTAGCAAAGTATAATTAATTCTCTGCCCTTATTGCATCAGCTGCCCAGTGGCTGTTTCAGATGACCAGGGCCTTCCTAGGTAGAAAGGAACCAGGGAAGCCCCTGCAGGGCCATTGTGAGGAATATTCTCAGCATCTGGCAGATAAAGTTGCTTGACTTCAGATGGAGTTGGATTGGGCTGGGCAGATCCTTTGGAAGTGACTGAGGTACATCTGAGCCTTGTTATCTGGGAAAAGTTGTTTTTGAGGAAGTGGACAGGGTCCTCATCCTGACACATGCCCCTCCTGGTTGGTTAAGGACTCCTGGGAGGTGGCACGTGGCTGGGTCCAAGCAGTGGTTAATGCCTCATTGAGGGAAGGGGTTGTACTGCCTGCCTGAAGGAGTTGGTGGTACGCCCCCTTTTCAAGAGGCCATCCTTGGACCCAGCTGTGTTTTATAACTTTCATCCAGTCTCCAACCTTCCCTTTTGGGGAAGGTTGTTGAGAGGGTGGTTGGCATGCAGCTTCAGAGGGCCCTGGATGTAGCAGATTATCTGGAACCTTTTCAGTCTGGGTTCAGGCCAGGGTATAGCACTGAGACAGCATTGGTTGCACTTGCTGATAACCTTTGGAGGGCCCAGGCTGGGGGTAGTGCAACTGTCCTGGCTCTCCTGGATCTCTCAGCAGCTTTCAATACCATTGACTATGGTATCCTTCTGGACCAGCTCTGGGAGTTAGGAGTGCACCATTTTACAGTGGTTCTCTTCTTTTCTCCCTGGCCAGTTCTAGTTGATGTTGGTGGGTGAGGAGAGGTCAAGCCCTAGGCCCCTGCAGTGAACTGTTGATGGGATGTGGGGAGGGGATCTGTGTGCTCAGCAGCTAGCCTCCTTTGTCTGTCTTCTGAGGACATTTCTCCTGTGATCCTTAACAACTTGGTCCTTTTTTATCTCCCTCCCAGAGGGAACCATTTGACAAGACTCCTGGCTTCTATCCTTGTGCCTGCTCCATTTTTAGGATATGGCAACTTCAGTCTAGTTTCACACACCCAGTTGTCTATAAAACAGCCCCCAGAATTGGGTATTAAAATCAGTAATTACTTTTCATTGGGATGTATAGCCATTGTTACTCCATATGGAATAATCCTGCTAAATTGTATTGACAATTCCAGCTAATCTAAAGGCCAAGGAAACCAGCAACCCTTAAGCTGTTATGCTTACCTGGCTATGTTTTGTAATTAACACTTTTTTTATCTCTAAATAAAGTTGAATAAGCCAAGATTTATTAGATATCTTCAGCAAGAACAGTGGAGGGAAAAAATATCTTTAAATAACATTTACCACTGTAAATGTCAAAATCAGAACAAATACTTGCAGAAACCATTATATCTAGCTAAGCTAATTTCAGAATAACTCCTACACAGTATTTTGATGTAAATGATGCCCTTGAGGCTTGTCAGAAATATTGATGACATTTCCCCGTAAATTTTGAAAAGTGTACATGCCCTCCCTAGCAGCTTTCTAGAGCTAGTGACCATTATGCTGTACTCTACTTTCAAACTTTAAAGTTTGGGGAAAAAAAGCAACTTTGTAAAGACAGATCGATTGGCCCTAGTGATGAGAGAAAGACAAAGCACCACAGAAGAACAATGTGAGTTCCTTTCCTCTAATAAAAAGGGAAACTGAACCTGGCTGTTGGGGACACCATCCACACAGTTTTCTTGGCAGCGTTAATAAAGTTATTTGCCACTGCTCTTTTCTGGGATTTTTTTTAAACTACCCAATCTACCCTGTAATTTCCAAGTGACCCACCATCTAACTATTACCAAGACCAGCCTACTTATCATCAGACAACTTCCAAAATTGGCTGCTTGACCACTACAGCCAAATCTGTATAGACATCCTTTGGGTAAAGTAAAAATAAGTAAACACTATATATATATATATACACACACACACACACACACACACACATACACACACACACACACATACACACATACATATATATACATACATACACATACATACACATACATACATATGCACACATACACATACACACACACACATACACACATACATATATATACATGCATACACATACATACACATACATACATACGCACACATACACATACACATACACACATACACACATACATACACACACATATATATACATACATACACACATACATGCACATACATACACATACATACATACACACATACACACACATACAAACACACACATACACACACACACACATACATGCATACATATATTTGTTTTGCTTTAGTTTAGTTTAGTTTTTTTGTTTTATCACAAATAGAAGCAGTTACATTTGTAGAGGTTTCAGAACAGTTAAGGATTTCTAAATATGCCATCTCTCCAGTTACATACCACTGCAGAATTCATATCATGACCCTGTGAGTACTGATCTTATAAGAAAGAAGTTCAGATCCAAGCAGAACTAATATAGCCTGGTCTGTTCTAATGACAGAAATTATTAAAATATTACTAATCCATTCAAAGATGGTTCTTTTAGCTATAAATCCAATACCTTATGGCTCATAATATGGGTTCATTTTGTTGCACAATTTCTTTTTTTGGTATTTTTTGATATAATTGTAAGTATCACTAGACAACGGATAGGCATTCTGCAAAAAAAAAAAACATGCTAGATTGGACTACAAACTTTTTCATGTGGATAAGTCCTATTGAACTTAGAAAGGCTGATTACTAAATACATGAGGACTGTTAAAGTTTCTTTTCTCTTTTGTTATTTGGTTTTCCAACTACAGTATCAGAGAAGCTAATTAAATCTAGCTATTGTGTACATTGATTTTTTCTGCTAAATCTCACATTACATTCTACTATTTTCTCTTATTAACCAAGGAAAGCTAACAATAAACATAAAGCATGGCAAGTATAGTATGCATTTTTCAGGAGCTTTCATTTTAATACATTTGAATTAGGATCAAAACATTTTAAAAATAATCTTTTTTTTTTATTTTTTAACTTTTTTCTTCCAAAATGAAACAGTAAACAAACCAGCTAGCAAAAGTTTAAAAACGTTGGGAAAAAAAGAGTCATCCCTATCATAAATCATCACTTTGGTTTTGATGAAGACTTTGGAAAACATTTTGAAATGACTTGCTGAGTAAATAATAATAAATATTGTTGTATTCTCTGCACTTCCCAAAGCAATGAAGAGTCCAAGAAACAAAGTTTTAAAGATGGCTTTATTTCTACTGGATGATAGAGTAATAATGCATCAATGTTGACTTGAAATGTTTTTGACCAATCCTTGAGTCAACAATAAAAAAAATGTTGTTTCCATGATAGCCTTATCTGGACTTAGCATCCAACCTTCCAGGTTCAGTCACTGCCAGTCACCTGACTTCTGTTCAAGTGATGGGGGACAAAACATAATAAATTGAATACAGCTTGAGGCTTCTCTTGAACACTATTGAAAGAAGATGCAACACCACTTTAACACTGGTAGAACTAAGGATGACTTAGGCCTGCTGCATTCATTGGCTGGAAAGAGATGAAAGAAAGCAACATAATGAAGACTTGACAGGGAAAAAAATACAGAGAGAGAGAGAGAGAGAGAGAGAGAGAACACAGACTGTATGTATATAAAACTTCCCTTCTCACCCTTAATGGTGGTGTGTGTCTTCCTCAACCTCAGGTCCTCTACCAGAGGTCTGGGTGTTTGAGGGCTATGCGCAGTATCTTAGCTGTTCCTAGCACTGCACTCTTCTGGACAGAAAGCTCTGATGTTGTTCCTGGGAACTGTTGGAGCCACTCTTCCAGCTTAGGAGTCACAGCTCTGAGTGCTCCTACCACTACTGAGACCTCTTTGGCCTTCACTTTCCACATCCTCTCTAGTTCCTCCTTCAGGCCATGGTTCTTCTCCAGTTTCTCATACTCCTTCTTTCTGATGTTGCTGTCACTTGGCACTGCTACATCTATCACCAGAGCTATCTGTTGGTCCTTGTCTACTACTATGATGTCTGGTTGATTGGCCAGTACATCCCTGTCTGTCTGGATCTGGAAATCTTAGCCCTGTCATTCTCCAGGACTGTAAGGATTGCCTACCCTAATAGACTCAGACTCACAAGCAGGAACTTAATGATATCTGATTTATTAAAGAATAGTATGCAAATACAGAGAAAGCTGAGAATGAGCAAAAGTGCGCCAAATACAAACCAAAAACCCTCAGCACAAACGTAATCCCTCCCCTCACCCTGCCGTTGCAAACTCCCCCCCCCCCTCAGGTGCTGGTAACCGTTTCTGCTGATGTCCTGGGAAAGGAACCTTGAACACACAAGATAACCCAAACACATTCCAATCCAGCTGCTAACATATAACAACCCCATGAGACAGAATCCTCCTCCCCTCCCAAACGAAACACGCATCAGCCAAATGACATGCAAAATGTTATGATGCAGCGGTAACATTGGAATGATGAACATGACATACCCCCCCCCCCAAAAAAAGCGAAACACTAAGGAGCAGGTTTCAGAAGATAAGCCAGATGAAAGCATCTAACTAAAACAGGAGATTGAACATCACGGGCAGACACCCACTCAGGGTGGGGGAAGTGCTTCCAACGAATCAGGTATTGCAGGGAGCCACGATTCCTGTGAGAATCAAGGACCTCCTTCACCTCAAAATGTTGCTGTCTGTCAATCATGATTGGAGCAGCAGGAGGAGGCTGCGGGTGCCAATGATTGGAGTGGCTGACAGGCTTGAGCAAGCTGCAATGAAAAACAGGATGCAAACGTTTCAGATTGTGAGGCAAATCCAGTTTAAACGTGACAGGGTTCACGATTCCCACAATGGGGAAAGGACCTACAAACTTAGGAGCCAACTTTTTGGAGGGCTGTGGGGACTTTATGAACTTGGTGAAAAGGTAGACCTGATCCCCAACTTTAAAATCAGGTTGAAGGGCTCGCCGCTTATCGGCGTGCAGCTTATAAGCAGACTGGGCATCAGCCAAGGCCCGTTGAATTACCGGCCAGGAATCAGGTAGCTGAGCAGCCCAATCAGAAGGAGACCAGGGCTGCGTGGGGCAACTGGGGCAACTCAGGGATGGGGACAAAATCCCGTCCAAAGATAACATGGAAAGAGGTATGCCCTGTGCTCTGATGAATGGCATTGTTATAAGCCACCTCAGCAAAAGGCAGCAAATCAACCCAATTATCCTGTTGATAATTGACAAATGCCCTCAAAAACTGCTCCAGGGTCGAATTGAGAACCTCTGTAGATCCGTCCGTCTCCGGATGTGATGCAGTGGACAACGCCTGCTTGGTGCCCACCAGCTTCAAAAATGACTTCCAAAATTGGGAAGTGAACTGTGTCCTGCAGTCTGTGACCAAGCGGGAGGGGCTACCATGGATCTGGTAGATGTGGATTAGAAAAAGGCAGGCCAATTGCAGAGCAGACGGAATAGAAGCACATGGAATGAAATGGGCTTGCTTGGAAAAGTAGTCCTTTACCACCCAAATCACAGTCTTTCTCTGACTAAGAGGAGAATCCACAATGAAGTCCATAGAAACCTCCTCCCAAGGACGGGAGGGGCTGGCAACCAGCTGCAGCAGCCCGTGCGGTTTCCCCTGTTTCCATTTTGACATGGCACAGACAGGACAAGAAGCAACATAACTTTTTACATCACATCTTAAGGTGGGCCACCAAAACTGGTGCCGTACCAGGTGCAACGTTTTGACAAACCCCAAATGACCAGCCACCTTATCATCATGAGATCTATTTAAAATTTCCCTTCACAAATTGTCAGGCACATAGAGGTGGTTTTGCTTCCAAGCTAACCCTTTGTCAAATGTAACGTTGTCTCTATTCGCCTGCAACCAAGTATCAGATTTCACCTCTTGCAGAAACTGTTGTTGCAATTGAGAGGGCACTGGAGTCCTCCCCCCAGCCAGTGAAACTGAAGCAGGAGGCAGCTATGCACGGGTTTGACTGCGCGTGACAGCCTGCAAACCCAATTGGGGTTCTGTCTACACCGTACCCAGAATGTCAGGTACCTGGACCGCATTCTGGGGTAGGCGGGAAAGTGCATTAGCCAGGAAGTTTTTCTTGCCCGGAATGAATTTCAATTTAAAGTCAAAGCGACTAAAAAATTGAGCCCAGTGGATCTGTTCAGGACTAAGCTTCCGGGGTGCGCTGAGCGCTTCCAAATTTTTATGGTCAGTCCAAACCTCAAAAGGACATTCAGCCCCCTCTAAAAAGTGGCACCATGCCTCCAAAGCCGACTTGACAGCAAAAGCTTCCTTTTCCCAGACATGCCACCGCCTTTCCATCTCGGAAAATTTCTGGGACAGATACGCACATGGCTTCAGGTGGTTGTCAGCATCCGCTTGCAGCAAGAGCACTCCAATTGAAAAATCAGAAGCATCCACTTGAACCACAAAGGGTTTAGTGGGATCAGGGTGTTGAAGAATGGGTTCAGCAGTGAACAGGCTTTTGAGTTTGTTGAAAGCCACCTGTCAGTCAGTTGTCCAATTTAGCAATGCCCCCGGGTTCTTTACCTTGTGTGTGTCCCCCAACCCCTTGGTACATAACAAGTCAGTAAGAGGCAACGCAATTTCTGCGAACCCCTGGATGAATTGGTGGTAATAGTTGGAAAATCCAAGGAAACTTTGGATGGGTACGCAGGCGCTCCCACCCCAAAATGGCTTGAATCTTTGCAGGATCCATCTCAATGCCCTTGTCAGAGATCCTGTACCCCAGGTAGTCAAGCTGAGTCTGATGAAATTCACACTTAGAAAGCTTAGCATAGAGCTCAGCCTTTCTCAATTTGCTAAGCACCTGTTTTACCAAGCGCTCATGTTCCTCTTCAGTTTCAGTATAAATCAAAACATCATCCAAATAGACCAGTAGACCCTTGAACAAATGTCCATGTAACACTTCATTGATCAATTGCATGAACACCACTGGTGCCCCTGCCAATCCAAAAGGCAAAACTTTATACTGAAAAGAACCTAGCAGACAATTGAAAGCAGTCTTCCATTCATCTCCCACCCGTATGCGGATGCAAAAATAGGCTTCCCGCAAATCCAGCTTAGAGAAGATTCTCCCCTTAGCCAGATGTGCTAACATGTCTTTTATTAACAGAAGAGGATGTTTATTTAATATCGAGACTGCATTCAATCCGCGGTAATCTGTACAAAGTCTCAATGTCCCATCCTTCTTTCCCCGAAACAAGACGGGGGCACCTACTGGTGAATTTGCTGGTTCAATAAAACCTCTGGCCAAGTTCTTGTCCACAAACTCCCTCAACGCCGCCAGCTCCTTCTGAGTCATTGCATAAATTTTTGGCTTGGGCAGTTGAGCGTTGGGGACCAACTCTATCGCACAGTCAGTTTTTCGATGGGGTGGGAGTTGGTCCGCTTCTTTATCACCAAACACATCCACAAAGCCCTGGTATTGCTCCGGCAAGTCCTCCAGCAGTGGGACAGTGAAATATGGGGTTGCTGCCGCCGCCCTCTCCACTGCAGCCTCCGGAGCGTCTTCCTCCCCAGGGGCTTGATAGAAACCATCCCGAAAAGCCAAAGTCCTGTGCACCCAATTTATATAGGGGTTTTGTTGGACAAACCAAGGAATCCCCAGAATGACTAGGGGATGACCCACAGGTGCCACCACAAACTACAGCCCCTCACGGTGGCTGCCCAATTGTAACACCACCATTCCCGTGAAGTGGGTGACCGGTTTCCCTCCCACAGTAGAACCATCCAGCTGGTTGAAAATCATGGGATGCTGCAGTGGAAAGCTGGATAACTCCAGAGCAGCCACCACATCAGGGTGCATCAAGCAATGCGAACACCCCGAATCGATCAATGCCCAAACTTCAATGGTCCTTGTGCGGGAGCCTAACTTCACTTTCATGTTCAGTGTGGGACAGTTGGCACTCACTGAAACATCTTTGTGCCTGTCCTCCACCACCTGCCCACAGGTGCTCTTTAGAGCAGGTGGCTGGTGTTTCCAGCCAGCTGGTGTAGATCGGGCTCCCCCTCGCACCCAAAGTAAGGAACCTCCTCCACTTCAGTTTCTGCCTTGGCTGCCTTCATTTTCCTGGGTAGGGAGGGTGATTTCCCTGCCGGCTTCCCAGAACAATCATCAGTCTTGCCCTTCGGGCACGCCACCGCTCGGTGACCCTCCTTTCCACATCGGAGGCACTGCCCTTTCGCATAACGGCACTCCCTCTCCTCCTCCCAGGCATGTTGACCGGAGTTTTCAGTAGGTGCAGCAAGGTGGGAACCCTTGCTGAGCCCGGAATGTCTCATCACCTTCCTGTGAGCGAAGGTCTCATGGGCATGTTCAGCCTTCCCTGCCAACTGTATCCATTTGTACAGGGTATCTGGGTCATCCCTACCCAGCGACCACCTCAGGACCTCCATGTTCAGACCGTCCTTAAATAGCTCTATTAAGGTAGATTGGGATCAATCCTCAACCTTCCCAGCCAGAGCCTTGAATTCCAGAGCATAGTCCGCTACAGATCTTGGCCCCTGGCTAAGCTCCCTCAGCACCCGTTTTGCCTTTTCTTTAGCTAACGGGTCTTCAAAGTGTAGCTTTAATGCCCACAGGAATTTGTCGAACTCCTCCAGCTCAGGGGCATCCGATTGACATAACTGCACATACCAATCGGCAGCCTGCCCCTTGAGCTTAGTGGCAATGGCATTAATCTTGGCTCTTTCCTAACGAAAATACGGTCCCCATTCATCCATATAACTCCTTGCATTAGTAAGGAAGAATGACAACTTAGTTGGATCTCCGTCAAATTTAACTGAAAAGTCCTTAACCCCTACTCAGGGTGGTCCCTTCACCACATCTGGGCAGTCGGACCTTCTTTTAGCTCCCAAGGATTTCCGCTCTCGAGGAGGGGACTTTGAAATTCGCACCCTAGGCACCCTTGCCTCCTCTCTGTGCCGGGTCCTACTCCTTTCCTCCGAAGAAGGGGGGGTGAAGAAGGGGATGAATGCCTATTACTAGACTCCCCTCTCCTCCTCTCCTGAGGACCCCAGTCCATTGATATTTTCTGGAGCATGAATTCTATTGACTTCAATTTGGCCTCCACCAGTCATATACGGTCAGGGGTTTGGGAATCCTCCTTTCCCTTCTGCCTCACCACGATTGGAGACATCGGGTATCGCTGCTTCCAAGACATTTTGGACATCCCTGGTAGAGGTCCCTGTGTTTCATCCCAGGTGACCAGTTCGCCTGGTGACTCGCCGGTAGGTTCAGGGGCTCTTTTACCTCCAACCTCCTCTTCTCCCAGGCTGGAGCTCAACATCTCCTGAATCTCTGAGAGCTCCTGAGTAGGGACCTCTCTGTTCTTATCACCATGGAGTCGGGTTCCCCCTTGCTTGATTCCTCGCTTTCCACGGTTTGGGGATTTGGTTCACTCATCGCTAGCACTTCTCCCTCACAAGATAAATCTGGAAAGGGGCTAATGGTAAATTTTTGGGTTTCTCAGCTTTATGTAAGGATTGCCTACCCTAATAGACTCAGACTCACAGGCAGGAACTTAATGATATCTGATTTATTAAAGAATGGTATGCAAATACAGAGAAAGCTGAGAATGAGCAAAAGCGTGCCAAATACAAACTAAAAACACTCGGCACAAATGTAATCCCTCCCCTCGCCCGGCCGTTTTGAACTCCCCCCCCCCCCCCAGGTGCTGGTAACCGTTTCTGCTGATGTCCTGGGAAAGAAACCTTGAACACACAAGATAACCCAAACACATTCCAATCCAGCTGCAAACAGATAACAATCCCATGAGACAGAATCCTCCTCCCCTCCCAAACGAAACACGCATCAGCCAAATGACATGTGAAACGTTACGATGCAGCGGTAACATTGGAACGATGAACATGACAATGACCTTCTGTGGAATCTCCCTTCTGGACTTGGGAGGTTCTAGCCCAAACACTGTGCAGATGTTCAAGTACACTACTTTGTTGTGCCATTCAGTTCCTGCCTGCAGTATGCTGTTCCTGCCTGCATCATACATCCTGCCACTATGTGTTGAGCTGTCTCTGAGGCTTCTCTGTACAGTCTGCACCTCAGGTCCTGTCTAGTGTGCTAGACCATGCTTCTATGGATCTGGTGCTTAGTGCCTGTTCTTGTGCTGCTATAATCTGTGCCTCAGTGCTGTCTTTTAGTCCAGCCCTTTCCAGCCACTGCTAGGATTTCCCAAGGTCAGCTACCTCAGCTATTTGTTGATGGTACATCCCATGCAGGGTCTTGTCTTCCCATGGTACTTCCTCTGCTTGATCTTTCTTCCATTTCTGCTGCTGCATCAGGCATTCTCTCAGCAACTCATATTTGGGTGCCATCTTACTGATGTACTCCTGAATGTTCTGGGTCTCATCCAGGACAGTGGCTTTGACATGGATGATACATGAATGAAACAAGAGAACCTGGGATAGGTAGGTAGGTAGGTAGGTAGATAGATAGAGCATGTTTATATTGTAGTTAGGTGTGCAGGTTGAAAAAAGCCTTTTGTTATCCCTAAATTATTTACAAGTATAAAAAACACATTAGAATGATACAGTACAGTAATTGGGATCCCTGTCATAGGCTGCAAATCACTAATTGGCATTATGTTCTCCAATGAAATGAAGATCTCTGCTTCTGGTTATACCATAGGAATCTCATATGTGGGTGCATGATTGGACTAGTGAAGATAAACATAAATGTAGTTGGATTTTAAGGTACCAGTTTTACTTTGAAATTTTGTGTCTTTCAAGACAAAGGAAAGATATAATGTTGAATAATATCCTGAAATCATAATTTGCCTATCTGATTATATAGAGTAACTCATAGAGAACTCATATAGAGTTGTAGTTGTAGCTGTTGTTGTTGTTGTTTTTGGTAAAGGGTTTCTTCCCTTGTCAACTTCATAAAAAAAGTTTCATGGTAGTGTTGGCTGAAGTCTTCTGAGACATGGTCGTGTTGTGAAAATCTGCACTGACAGCACATAATAAGCCTTTGGCTATTACATTAAAATGTCAGAATGTTTCTGTAAATAAAACACGATTATGTCAAACTGGTAGAATTCTGTTAAGCCAGAGCTAGAATGTATTATTTTATTTATACAAATGTTATATACTGCCTAATTCCATATGCTTATGGTGCTTGACAATCAGAGCAAGCAAAACAAACAATATATTATCAGCACTAAACACTCTGCAGAATTAAAAAGGTCTTCAGTGCTTTTTAAAGGTGAAGAAGTTGAGCATATTCTGTATCTCAGAAGGCAGAGTGTTGGGGGAGTCAGCCACTGAGAAGGCACACTGTGGAGTCCCCAAGTTCCTCACTTCATGTGGGACAGGTACTGTAAAAGTGCCCTTTTTCAGGGAAGCATGGGATGGGTTGGATCTGGCTCAGAACTATTTTGTTGGCACCTGGATACTAAGCCATGTAGAAATTAAAGGAAATCACTAGTAGTTTGAATTGGATCTGGAAACAACCTGTACAGCAACGGTAGCATAGGTACACTTTCTTCACAACCTTCTCTAAAAAGAGAAGATTGTAGATTGGCAGATAGTTGACAAAATGACTGGATCCAGAGATGGCTTCTTAAGGAATGGGTGAACACTCCTTGAAGACAGTTGAAATCATTCCATCCCTTAAATGCTGATAAGTCACATCTTGAATCCAGTCACGTATGTCTGCATGGTGACCTAGTCAGACAGACCAACAGCCTAGCTGTTCACTATGATTCTGGCAACAAGATCCAGGAACCCAGGGAGAACCACTTCCAGGCAACAGAACACCTGATACACTGATAGCTGCCCAATCTTGTCCATAAGGCCCAATGTAATACACAGATAATCATATCCAGCCACCTGGGGGTAGTACTTCTACTCATTGCCAAGATCACTTGAATACTTCCCCACTCCCATTTTGCAACCACTGCATTGAGGCTGCTGGACCATCTGGATACCTGGTGGGCAAGTCTTGAAAAGGCTACATTCAATCAAGTCTTCATGGTGCAAGTCACATGCATATCCAGTACTGCACTGTGGAGAAACAAAGTCCTATTGAGCATGGATCTGGCATTCACTAACAGCAACCTGAGGCTATGGCACCCATTAATCCTGCTGCTGGGACAAGCTTGAAGGGCTGGAATTAGGACCTGCACCAAATTGCTGGACCACCTTATCCTGGAATAGGTTGCCCAACAGCTTCCATCATACTTCTTATGGCCCATCACCATGGGAGTACAACTTCAAACTTATTAGCTTCCTGAGACTCCCATACTCCCTTCTCAATCATCCCACTTGGAGCAACCCAAGAGTCACTGCTGTGAGATAGGAACTCATATAAATGTTATATACTGTAAGTAGGTATAAATAAATAAATCCCCTCAAAATAGTTCCATTCCATCCCTGTACAGACTCCTGCTTCATTCACCCACATAACCACCCTATCACAGTCCCATCATACCACCAAAACCTTCCTATCATTTGCAACCCACTCTGCCTTCCTCAAGGCCTTTTCTCATAAGGCCAAACACACAACAGTAGATTTCCCCTGTACTCTCTCTCTCTTTCTTTGGGTAGAGGGCATCCTTATTATTCAAATTTTGCCACCGCCCATCTCCCCCAAAAGAGGGAATCTTCATTGGCTGTGGACACGTTGCTCTCAAAGATTCCTCCTTGTGCTCCTGCTTCTTCTTCACATTCTTAGGGCTTTCCAACCCACAGACTGCAGGTCTTTCTGTGGTTTCCTCATGCTGGCGGATGTAATCCAACCATTCTTATGTCTGTTTTTTTTTTCTATTTCTTCATTCCAGAATATCTTGTTATACATCTTTCTCTAGGTACGACTTCTGTTCCTTGTACATCAGCACATATACACATAGATTGTCCTTCACAATCTACTTAACCCTTCCTTCTTCCCTCCCATTAACAAAATTGCCTCAAAGCCCTCACTCTCATGCTGATGGCTACTACTCTATTATTTTGTTAACATGTAAAAAAGTTATTCAAATATATATTTGGAGTAGAATATTACAGGAATTGGTGCTATTCCCCCAAGCAAAAGGTGATCAAATTCATTGCAAGGAAAACACATTTTTGTTGTGTATGTTATTTCTCAACTGTAGTTACTGTGGCCAACTGACCATCTTGGTAATTTAGGAGCTGGAACCGCAGTGGGTAAAAAAGAGAGAAAAATTCCAGAAAGTGGAAAGTAGACTGACAGTTTCATATGCTCCTGATTTTCTCCATTTATTTAAGGTTTAATGTTTTATTAGTTCTGGTGTCATGAGTGCCGTTGAGCTGAAGACATCAGCGCAATGGCACACATGACAATAACAAGGAAACAGGGGAAGGGGCTCAAGATAAGTAGCCATCAACTTACAAAGACTAAAAGACAAGAGACAATGGCTAAGCGGATCGCGAGGCACACCCAAGCTGTTAGCGCTAGCGCAACGGAGATCGCTCAGCTGACAGCAATCACCGGAGGAATAGGGAAACCGATGATGGGCGATCCCGGAGCGCCAGCGGGGCCTCGCAACCCCTCACCTACCGGCAAGACAGCGTGTTGGACAAAGGGGGGTGACGTAACCGCGAGTGAGGGGGCGCTGACCGGCGCGGGGTATTTAAACCCCGCACCGGCGCGCTCCTGTCACTCTCAGCTTTTTTCTATCACTGTATCTACACTGCGAATAAACCAGAGCCTGCTTCATCGGAACCAGTGTCTGTGTATTACTCGGAGGTAGGCAGCGCATGACATCTGGACACACCTGCACTGTGCCTGAATTCACACTGGGTAGGGGAAAAAAAGATGAGAGTCTACATTTCAGTGGCCCTGATATGGCAAAAATGTTTAAAGTTTGAAAATTGCCACCAGACTCAACAGTACTCGGTGTTTATATTCCTCGATTGTGATGCCACAAAGAGGAAATTTCTGGCTCAGTGTCTGAAATCACATGAGGAGCTCAGATAAACGCATGCACTAAATACATTTGCCAAGAGTGGCAGATGGTAATAGTCCCATAACAGGTGTTATAGCATGCAACTCAAGGAAGAGGAAGATAGACACAGACAATGAGGACTTTATGGTAGGACTGTTACCATTCACTCTCCAAGTTGTTGTCCTCATAGTTTTTGTTGTTTATTCATTTAGTTGCTTCCAACTCTTTGTGATTTCATGGCAGCCCATGCCAGAGCTTCCTGTCAGTCGTCAACACCCCCAGCTCCCCGAGGGACGAGTCTGTCACCTCTAGAATATCATCCATCCATCTTGCCCTTGGACAGCCCATCATCCTTTTGCCCTCCACTCTCCCTAGCATCAGCATCTTTTCCAGGGTGTCCTGTCTTCTCATTCTGTGGCCAAAGTATTTCAGTTTTGCCTTTAATATCATTCCCTCAAGTGAGCAGTCTGGCTTGATTTCCTGGAGGATGGACTGGTTTGATCTTCTTGCAGTCCAAGGCACTCTCAGAATTTTCCTCCAGCACCACAGTTCAAAAGCATCTATCTTCCTTCTCTCAGCCTTCCTTATGGTCCAGCTCTCACAGCCATATATTACTATGGGGAACACCATTGCTTTAACTATGCGGACCATTGTTGTCAGTGTGATGTCTCTGCTCTTAACTATTTTATCAAGATTTGTCATTGCTCTTCTCCCAAGGATTAAGTGTCTTCTGATTTCCTGACTGCAGTCAGCATCTGCAGTAACCTTCGCACCTAGAAATACAAAGTCTTTCACTGCTTCTACATTTTCTCCCTCTATTTGCCAGTTATCAATCAAGCTGGTTGCCATAATCTTGGTTTTTTTGAGGTTTAGCTGCAAGCCAGCGTTTGCACTTTCTTCTTTCACCTTCATCATAAGGCTCCTCAGTTCCTCTTCACTTTCAGCCATCAAAGTGGTATCATCTGCGTATCTGAGATTGTTAATGTTTCTTCCAGCAATTTTTGGATTCCTCAAGCCCAGCACATCACATGATGTGTTCTGCATACAAGTTGAATATGTAGGGTGAGAGTATACAACCCTACCGTACTCCTTTCCCAATCTTAAACCAGTCCATTGTTCCGTGGTCTGTTCTTACTCTTGAGACTTGGTCATTATACAGATTCTTCAGGAGGCAGAAAAGTTGACTTGGTATCCTCATACCACTAAGAACTTGCCACAATTTGTTATGGTCCACACAGTCAGAGGCTTTAGAATAGTCAATAAAACAGAAATAGATGATTTTCTGAAACTCCCTGCCTTTTTCCATTATCCATCGGATATTGGCAATTTGGTCCCTAGTTCCTCTGCGTTTTCTAAACCCAGCTTGTACATCTGGCAATTCTCGCTCCATGAATTGCTGAAGTCTACCTTGCAGGATCTTGAGCATACCTTACTGGCATATGAAATGAGTGCCACTGTTCGATAGTTTGAACATTCTTTAGTGTTTCCCTTTTTTGGTATGGGGATATAAGTTGATTGTTTCCAATCTGATGGCCATTCCTGTGTTTTCCAAATTTGCTGGCATATAGCATGCATTACCTCGACAGCATCATCTCGCAAGATTTTGAACAGTTCAGCTGGGATGCCATCGTCTCCTGCTGCCTGGTTATTAACAATGCTTCTTAAGGCCCACTCAACTGTAGGCAGAATGCTGGGAAAGCCTTCAGCCCAGGAGAGATCAGAAAAGTCACACACACCAGGCATATCTATAAAAATAATTTATTTACAGAAAGCAAACCAAAAGCAAAACATATTTAAAGGACTTAGCTCTCATTGAGAGTAAGCCTGGCTGACTACATGCCAGCAGAGAGAAAAAAGAGGAAGTGAAACATGTCCGGGCAGGTTCCTCCCCCCAGGCGATTTGCATCAAGCACGTGAAAGGAGACAATCAAATACAACCTCTTCACCTGGCCAAAATGATGAGGTACAATAGCAGTCTTAATCATTAGTAGGAAAACCTCAACACTCCCCTTTTTACACTATAGATTAAGATGCAAACCAATCTTCTTTGACAACTCTTTGTGTCTTGGTACAGGAAGAGATTTGGTTAAAATATCAGCAATCATGTCTTTTGATTCACAATATTTTAACATTATTTCTCCTTTGCTTATCATATCTTTGATATATTGATATCTAATATCAATATGTTTTGTTCTATTTCCGCAGGCTTCAGATTTTGCCATAGCAATGCAAGCTTGATTATACTCATAAACAGTTATAGGCTGGTTCACTTCCGTGCCTATGTCTTTTAACAAATGTTTAAACCATGTAACCTCATTACAGGTTTGTGTTAGAGAATAAAACTCTGCTTCTGCAGTGGAAAGAGCAACAAGTGTTTGTTTTCTAGAATGCCAGCCTAAGCTAGATCCAGCAAATTGAATTAAAATCCCAGAAGTGGATTTTCTGTCACTGACATCTGCTCCCCAGTCAGAATCGGCAAAAGCCTGCAATTTCTCAGTTCCAGAGGCATTTAGCTTCAGGCAATAATTCTTTGTTCCTTGCAAATACCTCATTAACCTCTTCAATGCTGCTTTTCCAGTAGATGTAGGCTTCTCTACCTGTCTACTTAAAATGGCCACAGAATTTGAGATATCTGGGCGGGAATGATTTGCCATGTACAGTAAACTTCCAATTGCAGATCTATAGTTCTTTGCCTCAGTTAATTGAGTTTCTCCTATATCTTTCTGAAAATCTATTATCATCGGAGTAGAGACTGGTTTACAGTCTTGCATATTAAAATCTTCTAGGAGCTTTTGAATTTTACTACGTTGGTTTAACAGAAAGCTACCATCCTTGTCTCTGTGTACTTCCAAATCTAGGTAATTGGTCACAACTCCAAGGCTTTTTAATATGAAATGGCTTTTCATGCAGGCTTCAAAATCAAGCCTTTGTTTTTCTGTTGATGTGAACAGCAGCAAATCATCAGCATAAATGCACAGATACATACAGCCTTGTTTGTCCTTCTTCATATATACACATGGATCTGCTTTTCCTTTTTCAAAGCCAAAACTCTGCAGTTTTTCATCTAATTTTTGGTTCCAGGATCTAGCAGCTTGTTTTAACCCATAGATTGACTTCTGCAGTTCACAGACTTGATTCTCCCCTTTTTCATAGCCAGGGGGTTGCTGCATGTATAATTTGTGATCTAAATCTCCATAGAGAAATGCAGTTTGAATGTCATAGTGGTTAACTGACATTCCTTTTAGTGCAGCAACTTTTAACAGTAATCTAATTGATTCACCTTTAGTAACTGGTGCAAAAGTCTTGTCAAAGTCTAAATCTTTCCTTTGAGTGAACCCTTTTGCAACCAACCTTGCTTTATATTTTTGGATTTTGCCATCAGTATCCCTTTTCAGTTTGAAAACACACCTACAACCCAGACAGCGTTCATTGGGAGGTAGATTTACCAGTTTCCATGTTTTATTTTCTTTCAAGGATGCTAATTCCTGTTGCATGGCAGAATGCCAATTTTGTGCAATCTCAGGTGGTAAAGCATTCACTTGTTCTAAAGACTCAGGTTCTGTGAATATGTGAAAAGCCTTTACTGTTTCAGCCTGAAAACGTGATGGAGGAACGCCTTTATTACTCCTCTGAGATCTGCGAGGTAATACAGGGCTTAAATTTTGACTCCTATCACTTTCCTGAGAAGCATCTGTCTCATCAGACAGATCTTCAGTTTGCTTTTCTGTTTTAATGCCCTCATCAGGCAAAAGATCACCATCAGCAAGTCCTTGCTGTTCTCTTGTGGTGGTCAAATCAAGTGGAGAGCTAGAATTTAATCTCCCCCAGTTTTGTTCAGCAAAAGAAGTGCTTTTTCTAATTATTAATTTCTCTCCCATTATGAACCTGTAGCTCCTCTGGCTTTGTTCATAGCCAACAAAGATAGCTTTCTTTGTTGTGGGGCCTCTTTTCCTTCTCTGCTGTTTTGGAATGTGAACCCATGCAGTGCTACCAAACACTCTAAGATGGCTTACCTTTGGTTTCACACCATAAAATAAATGGAATGGAGTGTCCTGAATCACAGAGTTATACAACCTGTTTTGTACATAACAAGCAGTTGATAAAGCTTCTCCCCAGTACTTAAAACATAATCGTGAATCTTTTAACATGCATTCCATCGCATTTTGCAAGGTTCTGCCCTTTCTTTCAGCAACACCATTTTGCTGAGGGGTGTAAGGGTTAGAAAGAATTTGTTCTATCCCTTTTTCCACTAGGAACCTTCTGAATTTGTGAGAAAGGTATTCTCCTCCTCTATCACATTGGAGTGCAGATACAGGCCTAGGGAATTTTCCATTTGCCCATGTCACAAAACTTTTAAATTTCTCAATTGCCTCATCTTTATGTTTTAAGATGTAGATAAATGTGTATCTTGAGAAATCATCAATGATGGTCATTGCATACCTTGCTTGTCCAAGACTTGGAGCAAAAGGACCAATAATGTCAGAGTGTACAATTTCCAAAGGTCTAGTTGTAACTCTGTCACTGTGCTTACTCACAGGAGCTTTTAGTGTTTTGCATTCTTTGCAAACTGCACAGTCTAAGTATTTATCACAGGGTTTTATCTTTAGGTCAGCACACAGCTGTGGCATTTGTGCTATATACTTGAAATTAGCATGACCAAATCTCCTGTGCATCAGGTGTACACATTGGTCATGATATGGAGTGTTGCCAACTGCAGCCTTGCAGCTTGGCTTCCTTGCATTTTGCACAATGTACAAGGAGTCTTTTAACATACCAGTAGCACTCAATTTCCCATTGTTTCGTTTCTCACAACCATTTTTCTTAAATGTTATGATATACCCTGTTGCAGCCAATTGTGCCACAGATAAAAGGTTTGATTGTAAATTTGGCAGATACAACACACCTTTTACAGTTTCTCCTAAGCAGGATAAATACAAGTCACCTTGTCCCATAATTTTGGTCACAGACCCATCAGCCAAAGATACACTCTGTCTTTCAGTTTTAGATAGTGACACAAAAGAGCTTTTACAATTACATAAATGACAACTGGCCCCAGAATCTAACACCCATACATCAGAATTACCCTTCTCAGCAACCTGTGCAATTTGGGTTGTCTGAAGAGCCTTCTTCTGTGTTGCCCTTGTGTTCTTCTTCTCTGTCTTTCTACTCTTGGGTCTCATGGCACAGTCTCTTTGCAAATGTCCAGCTGAACCACAAGTGAAGCATCGCTGGCTGGCTAGCGCTGTGGCCTCAGGTTCCTTTCCCTTCTTTTCCCTCATTTTCTGGTATTGCAGCTTTCCAGAAGAGATGGGGGGAGATCTTTCCTCTCTCTTCTCCCATTCAGCGAGTAAGCGCTGTGTAACATACGATGGGGTGAGGTCTGCTTCAGGCATAGCCCCCAGGGTACAAATCAGGGTGTCCCACATTGCATTTAGTGAGGACAGGAGGATATAGGATTTTTTGAGAGGTGTAAATTCCATTCCTCTCTCCTGCAACTCAACAAACAGCTGCTGAATATAATGCAGGTGCTCAGGAAGGCTATCTCCTTCTGCAAGGTAGGCTCTGTACAGCTTTTTCGTCAGAGTAACTTTACTCCCTGCTGTTGCCTTTACATATAAGTCTCTCAAAGTGTCCCAAAGTTGCTTTGCAGACTGCATGCCTCGCACATGGACTAGCTGATTGTCCTCAACTCCCAAGATAAAGGTGGCTCTAGCCCGCTCATCCTGTCTCAGCCATTCAGCACTGGGATTTTGGGGGTTTTGCTCACCAATTTGCAGCCAAAGATTCTCTCTGCGAAGATACATCTCCATCTTCAGGGCCCAATTCAAATAGTTGGTCTCTGATAGGTGCTCCAGAGGCATCGCTGAGGGCTGGGAGGTAGCGATGGCTTCTTCCTTCTTTTACAAGTCACCTCAGCTAGCTTCTTTGTCCTGTAGACCGGCAGTTGCTGGAAAATCTCCAGGTGGCTCCAAAGAAAATCTTCACAGGTCTTTGCTACCTGCCTCTAAAGTGTGCATAAGGTGTGGAGCTGATCTCTCTTGGTTTTACTGGGTTGCTCACTGGGCACATAACCTGTTGGCAGAATGCTGGGATAGCCTTCAGCCCAGGAGAGATCAGAAAAGTCACACACACCAGGCATATCTATAAAAATAATTTATTTACAGAAAGCAAACCAAAAGCAAAACATATTTAAAGGACTTAGCTCTCATTGAGAGTAAGCCTGGCTGACTACATGCCAGCAGAGAGAAAAAAGAGGAAGTGAAACAAGTCCGGGCAGGTTCCTCCCCCCAGGCGATTTGCATCAAGCACGTGAAAGGAGACAATCAAATACAACCTCTTCACCTGGCCAAAATGATGAGGTACAATAGCAGTCTTAATCGTTAGTAGGAAAACCTCAACATCAACCTCATCCTTCAGGGTGTCTGGCTGTAGCTCACTGACCACACCGTCAAAGCTATCCCCGATGTTGTTATCTTTCCTATCCAGGTCTTCTGTATATTCTTGCCACCTTTTCTTGATCTCTTCTTCTTCTGTTAGGTCCTTGCCATCTTTGTTTTTGATCATACCCATTTTTGACTGGAATTTACCTCCGATGTTTCTAATTTTCTGGAAGACGTCTCTTGTCCTTCCTGTTCTATTGTCTTCTTCCACTTCCGCACATTGCTTGTTTAAAAATAATTCCTTCTCTCTTCTGGCTAACCTCTGGAATTTTGCATTTAATTGGGCATATCTCCCCCTATCACTGTTGCCTTTTGCTTTCCTTCTTTCTTGGGCTACTTCTAGTGTCTCAGCAGACAGCCATTTTACCTTCTTGGTTTTCTCTTTCTTTGGGATGTATTTTGTTGCTGCCTCCTGAACAATGCTGTGAACCTCTGTCCATAGTTCTTCCGGGACCCTATCTACTAAGTCCAGTCCCTTAAATCTATTCTTCATCTCCACTGCAAATGCCTTAGGAATATTAGTGTGCTCATATCTAACTGATCTGTGAGTCTGATGTCTTTAGTCTGATCCTAAATTGTGCAAGAAGAAGTTCGTGATCTGAACTACAGTCAGCTCCAGGTCTTGTTTTTACTGACTGTATAGATGTCCGCCACCTTTGGCTGCAAAGGATGTAGTCAATCTGAATTCGGTGTTGTCTATCTGGTGAAGTCCATGTATAAAGCCGTCTCTTAGGTTGTTGGAAGAGAGTGTTTGTTATGTAGAGTGAGTTGTCTTGGCAAAATTCTATCAGCCTATGTCCTGCTTTGTTTTGTTCTTCCAGGCCATGCTTACCTGTAATTCGAGGTGTCATTTGACTGCCCACCTTAGCATCCCTATCTCCAGTAATGAAAATAACATCTATTTTAGGCCTGTTGTCCAGTAGGTGCTGCAGATCCTCATAGAACTGCTCTACTTCAGCTTCTTCAGCATCTGTGGTTGGGGCGTATATTTGGATCACTGTGATGTTAGATGGCTTGCCCTGAATTCGAATTGAGATCATTCTATTGTTTTTTGGATTGTATCCAAGTACTGCTTTAGCCACTTTACTATTACTTATGAAGGCTACTCCATTTCTTCTGTGGTCCTCTTGTGCACAGTAGTAGATCTGGTGGTCATTTGATGTGAAGTGGCCCATTCCAGTCCATTTCAGTTCACTGACACCCAAAATGTCTATCTTTAATCTTGACATCTCACCAATAAGCACATGCAATTTGCCCTGCTCATAGATCTTACATTCCAGGTCCCAATGGTGTGTTGATCCTTAGAACATCGGATTCTCCGTTCACCACCAGCACCGTCGGCCACTAGCCGCCCTTTTTGCTTTGAGGTAGCTGCGTCATCAAGTTTGGGGCTGGTTGAACTCATCCTCTGTTCTTCCCCAGTAGCATTTTGACCATCTTCCTACCTGGGAGTCTCATCTTCCGATAGTATACCGACATATCTCTGGCTGTACTGATCCATTTAGTTTTCACAGCAAGAATACTGGGGTGGGTTGCCATTACCTTCCCCAGGGATCGCATTTAGTCTGACCTCTCTGTCATGACCTTCCCGTCTTGGGTGGCCCTTCATGGTTTAGTTCATGGTATCATTGAGATGCTTAAGCTCCAGCACCATGACAAGGTAACAATCCTTTGCTGAAGGTCCTCATGGTATGATGACATAAAAGCCCATTGCTATCACTGTAAGCCTAAAGACACCCATTTTTTTAAATTTCTTTTTAAGTGTGCTCACTGTAAGTTGAAAGGAAATAACTTTGAGAAAGTAATTTGGGGCCTGCTGAATATGTTATCCTGAAAATATACAAATGGTGGGATTTGCACTTTCTGGATTTTTATGGTGTTGTTCACAAACCAGAACATGTACACAATACACACATGTGCATGTTAGGAAATGGTATGCACACAACCACAAAGAGTATTCAACATCCTTGTTTTCCCATGGAAAACTTGTTTGCCAAAGAAAAGCTTGCACTATGAAAGGTGGGTACAAAAATACATCTTATTATGAGAAGTGTAGAAAAATGCAATCATGCAAGAAGGAAGGAAGGAAGGAAGGAAGGAAGGAAGGAAGGAAGGAAGGAAGGAAGGAAGGAAGGAAGGAAGGAAGGAAGGATGGACGGACTTTGGGACTTTCTGATTTATTCTTCTTCTTCTCTGCTCAACCAGTTGTTCAGCTTTGCAACTTTCTTTTCTTCCCCCCTCTTTTCTTCATTGCTAATTTAAACTTTTTCATCCACTCATTCTTCACCTTGTTTTAAAGTCCCTTTTCCCCTTCTTCTTCCTTATTACCAGTTATTCTAGCTCCTCTTTCCTTGTAAGCTATCTTAATTTCTGCTTGCTTTCTTTCTATTTAGAAAAAAATATTTCATATTTTCCCATATTTCCTCTATTTAAATGCAAAATGATATGTTGTCCTTTCCCTCTCATTTCCTGTGTTGATTTGCTTCTTTTGGAATGGGGTGGAGGGTCATATGAACCCTTCTGTGCATTCAGTGAAATTCTAGAGGGAAGTTGAGTGCCACCAAACTACTTTCACCAACCACTACTGCATTTGTCCCATTTAGCTCTCCATGCAGAGATCCTCATGTCCTGGACATATAGTACACCATGTAAGAGAGGTAGTCCTACAAAGTTATGATGATGAGCCAGCCTAGATTGTGTGGCCTAGAATTGAATCATCTCTGGAAAGCTCCATTTTTACTCCACTCCACCACTGGTTCTTTTACACTGTAATTTAAATTTAATGGAACTGGGAGGCCTAGTTAAAAGTCTTATGGTTTTGAGGTTGCAGACTTCATCCTCTATTCCTATCCTCTGAACAAGTAAATGAATAACAGCTTCTCAAACAGAAAATAAGGAGACTGTATTTTCTTATCTTCTTATTTTCTGTTTTGGCAACTTTACTATTATTTATTGATTTATTTATTTATCAAATTTGTCACCGCCCATCTCCTCCGACCGGAGGGACTTTGGGCAGTTTACAATACAGAATAAATATACAATAAAATTCAAATAAATATACAATAAAATTCAAATAAATATACAATAAAATTCAAATAAAATCCCTTTAAAACTAAAACTAAAACAATTTCTTAACTACCCCAGCTCATAAAATCCAGATGGCTGTGATCTCCTTCAGTGATTATGTAGGAGGGGCACTTCAAGGCACTAGCCAGCCCCAAGTATGACTATTCTCCTCCCTGCCCCAAGCCCGGTGGCAGAGTCAGGTCTTCAACTTCCTCCAGAAGGCTAGGAATGATGGGGCTAATTATTATTATTATCCTTATTTTCCTTATTATCCTTATTATCCTTATTATCTTTATTATCCTTATTATTATTTGTCTCTCAGTTTTATTTTGAATGATGAACATTTCCACTTGAGTATTCAGATTCCTCCATAATGGGGCTTTTGGCTGCACTAAAATACACTTATGCTAATTTCAGTATTAAAAAGAATTGAGCATTGTGGTAATAAGATTACATAAACCTCCTAATGATAAGGCCTCTATCAAAAAAGAAAAAAAATAATAATTAGTCAAATCCTCTTTATCAAGAAACAATTGTTATTTCACCTAAACAGAATCACCTACTTACACACAAAGATAAAATTGGAATTATAGTTCACTATGCAAAAAACTTTATATGCCAAATATAGTGAATATTTGCCTAGAGAAAAGAAAGTTAGTGCTTTTAGACTCTTTTTTCAATCACTGCACCCTTTCTCTGGAATAACATTCCCCTGGAGATTTGACAAGCTGCAACCCTGTTAGAAAAAGAATTAAAACCTGGTCATCTCAGCAGGTCCTTGTGGTGGACACAAATTGAGATAGGCTCCACCTGTTATATGGATTTTCACTGTATGTTGTCAGCAATGTCCCTTTGCATATGAAGATATTACTATCTTTTGTTAATGTTTTGGTATTTTACATTGACATGTTTTAATTCTGTTTAGCTCTGGTAAGATTGTAAGCTATTCTGAGTCAGTAATGATTGGCATATAAACCTAGTAAATCAATACAATCATTCTGAGAATAACTTCCTCCATAAATAAAACTGATGTAGTCTGTAATAGCATTTAGGCCACATTAAATAGGATTCATGATCAATAATAGTCAGTACCGTTGTGCTAAAGACAGGCTCACATGAGTCAAAGTATGACCCTATCCTTAGCATAATTATTAGACATATATGTAAGTTATTAAATCCGATTCAGGCATCTGATTTGGAATTCTGGAAACACCCTAGTCAGATCTGAGACAACAAAGCAACAGTGCAGTCTGGCTTAATAGCTAGGTAAAATTCAGAAAAACACAACACTTAACTGATCAGGTTTGGACCTAATTTATACTAAATGAGAGACCACCAGGACATTTGAGGATTGTAAGACTGGGAAGTTTAAAAAAAAAAAAATCCTACAAGAAGACAAGCACAAGCCAGTTCTGTACTGTTGCCAAGATAACTGTAAATGTTTTGATTCAGTCACCAACAATCTCAAGTAACTTTTTACCTTTATTTTATCATTATTGTCTCATGGTGTCAGTCTCTCTTTCTCTCTTTCTCTCTCAGCAGAATGGGACAAAATTCAAGCCCAAGTTTGAATTTATAAGAGGATGAAGCATGGCAAATGTCTAATGACTCAGGACAATAGTTTCCAATATGCTGCTTTGTGATCCACTTTTAATAGATAGATAGATAGATAGATAGATAGATAGATAGATAGATAGATAGATAGATAGATAGATTTAAAAACAATTAGAGAAGCCACATGAAACAAATTCAAATGAATAAAATTCACAAGGGAGGAAGAAAACAATAACACAATACCCTTCCTGGATATCCTCATCAGCAGAGGAAACAATGACAAATTAGAAACACAAGTCTATCGAAAACTAGCAGTCAGAAGACCAGAACACATCCTCTCTCAGATAGGCAGGGATTAGCACCAGACAAACAATCAAGCAGAAAACAATACCCTAATCAACAAACTACCAAGGAGGAAACCACATTCCTAACAACAGTGGCAGGACAAGCTATTTGTCCTAACAGTCAGGAACCACACTGAGATGAGGAATAGGTCTCTAGTGTTTATTACTGCTACATAAGACAGAAAATCCTAACAAACTGAAGAAGCGTGAGAAAACCCAGACAGATAAACCCAAAAAGTCAAGGCAGGTCTGTTCTGTGTCTCTTTGAATGGCTGCTCAACTCCTCAGTATTATGCATGCATTTTCCCCCCTGGACAGGGGCCCCCTCCTGCTCACTATCAGTGCTCATGACACTACTGTATATCAACAGGGAGCAAACCCCATGCTCACTCACAATGATGGTGTTACCTAGCCGGGTCATGAAATGTCTGCAAGCAAACAACCAAACTCAGAAAGCACCAAGGGCTCCACAGTTGAAACCCTGAGCTACATATATTCTTTTCTATTGGAGATAGATTAGATAGATAGATAGATAGATAGATAGACAGACAGACAGACAGACAGACAGACAGACAGACAGACGAGAGGGAGAGAGATTTCTGTAAAAAGAAAAGGGCTGTTCTTAAAAATGATGAAGGTCCTTCCTGAACTGAGGTATAAAAGACTTTATCTTGTATTTTTTTCCAGAAAATAAATCAGGCCACTTGGTTATCAAAGCTCACAAAGTATCATTATATATAACTCAAGTGTAAAAGAAATGTGGGCAAAGTTGAGGGTGTGGAACAAATGGTAGAACTGCAGATTTCACTTTCCTGTCTCACACCTTGGACTATAGTTATTTTCCCACTATGGGTTTACAGCATCTTCTAAAGCCATCCAACCATTAAAATGAGGACAGTCTTTATCCTTCCATAGGTGAGGCTATGGAAACACTATAGTCCACTATAAAGGGTAAATGGCCCATCACTGGTACGAAGAAAGTTGGTCTATTCACAAGGCTCATACTAATTTGAGGGTGGACTTGTTGATTATGGCATGTGCTCCTTCTCTCTCTTGTGAAACATTTTGCATACACTCCAGTTCTTTTTTCTTTTCTTTTTTTTCTGGGATTCCTGCCACTGTATCATCCTTCACAACATTCCACTTTAATATAATTTTCCTGTTACAACCTTGTGGTCCAGGTTTCATTTGCATCCTATGCATAGCCCTTTTAATTATCTCTGTTTTAACCCTCTTGATATGATCTAAATTACTTGTATGGATGAGTACATGCATGGTAAGACATATTTGTGCTTACAGATAAGAAAACAGGGAGAACTTGAATATAAATGATTATGTCATGCATGGTTTATTTATTATGTTTAATCTGCTAATACCTGGGAAACTTATAAATTATAATTGTACAGAAGATTTTTTCAAAATTAAAATTATTACACTAGAGTTTAAGAAACTATACATTCTTAAATTCTCTCTATACTATTAATCAAAGTACCGTCATCTAGTCCTTCTTTGCATTTGGTCACCTTGGAATCTATCAATAATAGTAGGATAATCATTTCTTCTTCCATATGTCACATGCCTAGATTTTAGTTTAGGACACAGAAAACCTTCAATTTATTTTGAAAAGAGAAATTGTCAGCTTTCTGAATATTAGCATTGTATTTGGAAGCAGAAAAAGAGATGTTCAGAGTTCGCACACTGACAGGATTTTCATACTTCCTGAATTGTGATTGGATTCCATTGTGTATGTCATATACAATTGTACATTGTGCCCATTCCGTGCCCAGAACTGGTTATTGTGCATCATTTCATGCTATTTTTCATTGTCCCCCATTCAAAAGCTCAGATCGAACCATGAATATGTTCAAAAGCGCACACCAAATGGTGCTTTGAATTACCGCTCCACAAATGGTGTAGTCATACAATACACTGTTCTTTAAATCACTACTTAAAAAAAAAAGCAGATCCATTAAATCTGTTTGTAAACCTTCTGCTTGCTGAGACCAGTTATCACCATCAAATATGCAATTGCCATGTTGAGAATAGAAAATTATAGCTATTCACAGCTGTCTTAATTTAAGTCACTGGCAAATGCAGATTGGGACATTTTTAGAAGGGGGTCTATGATCTGTCTCCCACAGGCATACATAAAAAAACTTTTCAAACCATTCAGGTATTAATCCATCATTGCCAATTCCACACAACCAATCTTTGATAGCTCAAAGTTTGGCTAAATTATTTTACACTGAAAAGTTGAATTCAAATAATTAGTCTAATGGAGGTAATGAAAACCTGGCAGCCAAGCACAGTTGCTACATTGTTCTGACCTTCAGCAAATGATATGGAGCTCAATAACTCCTACTGAGATCACCTGAATAATGTTTCACTGAACTTAATGAATCTTCTTGGAATAGAAATACAGGTAGTTCTCATTTAACAATACTAATTGGGACTGGAAACTCCATCATTAAGTGATGCAGTCATAAATGGAAAACCATGTGACCTTGCCACTTACCAACAGCAGCTCCAGCAGTCCCAGTTGCCATAATTAAACAAGGACCATGCAGGTCATTAAGCAAGGACCTCACATGACTGCAACTTGTGACTTCCTCCTGGCTTCCCCATTGACTTTGCTCGTGGGAAGCCAACAGGGAAAGTCACAGTCCCACGTGACTGTGGGACACTGTGACAGCTATAAGTATAAGGCTTGGTCTCAACTACCACTCATTCAGCACCAATTATAAGTTTGAAAGGTTTCTGAATGAGTGATCATTAAATGAGGATCACCTGTAATTGGATCAGACTGATAATTACTTAACAAATTCTTATTGTTTTTTTCTTAATCTGAACAGACAATCTTCCATCTGTGTATGGGAACGTATCAGTAAATAATCTATATAATACATGGAGAAAATAACCTTAATATTTCATATTACATGTGCCTTTCAAACTTGCATTTAGTAAAAACCATCGTGAATAATAGAAACTCAAACCTGGTCATGCAGAGAGGGCATGCTGTGAACCCCACCAGTAAGGGAATTCTACCTGACGGGGTCCAGGAGGTGGGCCTTCTCTGCAGTGGCACCTGCCCTGTGGAACATTCTGCATCCAGAGGTGGGGCAGGCCTCTTTGCTCCCTGCCTTCTGGAAGAACTTGAAAACCTGGTTCTGCCACCTTGCCTGGGATGGGAGGGGCACCAGTTCCTCTTGGGGGTGGCTAGTACCATAGATCTCTCCCCAACAAATAAAATCTTAACTTCTGGGATTTTATATCTATTTTATCTTTATTTATTGGTTTGTTATACTGTAATTCATATGCTTTTATTTATTTATTTTTATTTTATTTTAAACTGCCCAGAGTCCCCCTTTTGGGAGAGATGGGCGATAATAGAAATGTGAAAAATAAATAAGTAAAATAAATAAACTGAAATCTCAATGGCATACTTCTTATTGTAACACTTTTCTTGTAATGTGTTCTTTATGTGTCCAAAGTAGGATCATTTGAGGCTGGTCATTTGTGCCTCAAATAAGAACTCTAGGTTGATTTTTCGATGATCCATCTGTTTGTTTCTTGGCTGTCCACAGTATTCTCAAGAGTCTTTACCAATCCCAAAGTTCAAATGTGTCAACAGTCTTCCTATCCTGCTTCTTTAAAGTCCAACTTTTGGTTCCATAGAGTGTCACAGGGACCAGTTTATGTAGAAGGTACCAGCTAGGGCAAAAATGGGCAACACAAGGTGGCAAAACCAGATTGTATCACTGAAATTGTCCAATAATAGACAGTGCAACTTTTTTATTCATTTGGCCAAAGCAGGGCAAAACAACATTTCTAACATCCCAATCCCTCTCCCAAATGTTCATGTTTCTACCCGTTTCCATTACTGGACATGCCCTTGTAGACTCAATGGCTGTTTTAATGTCATTTAAAAGGATTGCCCAAAGGTAAATAAAGGTTGCATCCTACTCTAAGAATAGAATAAATAAGGGGAAAAAAAGATGAATAAGCATAACAACTTGAGAGCTAATAAGGTGGTGTTTAGTTAAAAGCCTCTAGATCTGGAGTTATTTCTCCTATGCAGCAAGATTTTGCTAAGACATGAATAATGTTTCCTTGAGTGGAAATAAAATTCTGTTAGCAGAAGGGAACTTTTCAGTTCAAATCAGAATGAACAGGCAATCCTGAAGCTGTCCTTAAATTTAATAACAATACCAAGAACAGGCATGCATACATTTAAAAGGCAATCCCCCATCTGGAGTCCAAAACTGAACCATCTCACAACTGTAGGTACTGATGATTTACTGTTAGGCATCTTTCTTTCTTTCTGCATATGTATATGTAAGTATGTGCATAAATCCATGAAGATCCTATGCAAAAGCAGAACAAATTTTCATTTTCACAGGAGGGTTCAGACAGATCAAATCTACTCTTTTCTGCTTCTTGCCTTTGACAAATGTCCTACTCTAGAGCTGTGGGATACCACAAAGATTGGTACTGTGGCAGTTTGGAGGAAGGACAGCTTTAATAAATTATATAAAGCACCATGCTAATGAAAACAGGATTTCAGTGATTGGCCAGCCTGTGATAAAATCAGGCTGATCTTTGCAGTTATACAGGATTTTCAGGCTAGAAAGTGAACTGAATTCTCAGTTGTTGTTGTTGTTGTTGTTGTTGTTGTTGTTGTTGTTTTAATGTCTGTTTTAGGGAAACGTAGGAAACACCTATATGCAAAAGCTGTAATTTGAAATATTCAAAAATAAATTAACAATTTCTTACTATTGTTTTTAATTGGCATGATGTTGTGGATGTTTGGTGGAACAGGTTTATTATTAAGAACTTGAAAGCAGAAATACTACTAGATAAACAGGGATCCATAACAAGCACGTCTTCTGTTTGTAGCACACAATGTGACCTGAATTCAAAAGCTCTCTGAGGCTTGCAACATAAGGATGATGACATTTTGAACTTGATGGAGTTTAACACTTTTCTACAAGTATCCTCCTCTTCCTCCTTTCACCTTAGGATATATTACCCTCCAATAATATAAAAAACATAAAAAGCCATTAATACCATCAACAATCCAATATTTCTTTTTATTTTTTATTTATTTTCTATCCTACTTTTAATATTTTTATAAATAACTCAAGGTGGGGAACATCCCTAATGCTCCTTCCTCCTCCTATTTTCCCCAAAGTAACAACCCTTTGAGGTGAGTTGGGCTGAGAGTGACTGGCCCAAGGTCACCCAGCTGGCTTTCATGCCTAAGGCGGGACTAGAACTCACAGTCTCCCGGTTTCTAGCCCGCTGCCTGAACCACTACACCAAACTGGCTCTCAAATATAGAAGGATTAAGGCTTTAATTCCTTTTCTACAGACAAAGAGAACGGGAGATAGGGACACTACCAAGGGAGTGTTTCTATAGCTTGCAAACAATGCAGAAAAAGGCCCTTATGTTTACCAAGTATCTCTGCTCTACAATTATCATATATTTGGATTTGCTTGTTATTTAAGTATGACTTTAGCTCCTGAGATGATAGATTTAATTTCCTACTTTACTAATAGGACTTTTTAAAAGAGAACATTTAATAAATTATTTAATTTCAGAGTGGAAAGGGATTTATTTGTGATAGAACATTCCCAAATCAAGCTTCAAGAATATTTATTAAACAAACAATTAATTAATTGTATTAATTAAAAAAAATCAAATAAGGACACTGATTTCGTCTTGGAAAATAGGGATGCTGTTATAGATATGAAAGTAGACCCAAGTCATGGATTTAACAACACAAAAAATGGAACTGGAATTTGGTGATTGATAAAAGGTTCCATTTGAGATCCACAACTTTTCCTTGATAGAGTCTTTGGAAAAATAGAATTACCATAATTTACAATGCAACACTATATACAGATCATACATATACTGAAAAAGGAAATCTCATTATATTCAGTAAGACATGCATTCTTTGATACCTTTGCATTTATATAAACATAATGTTTAACTTCAGATTTAATCTTAGTGCATTAAGTAACAGGCCTATATCAATACTGCGACTGATACTATAAAACCTCCAAAGCAATTTTAGAGAAAGCAGAGCTGATCAGGTGAGAGGTTAGTCATTTGCTTATGGAATTCAGTTAATTAAAAAAGACTTTCATATCCTGTGTGAGTTATTGAGAAATTAAACTTTACCCCCAAGAACAATAACAGGAGGACCAGCTGCAGAGTGCAATGATAATCAGCGAAATGTTGGTTCATGCATACCCAAAGAGGCAACACCCTTCCCCCCAGGATCAGAGAAGGATGGGTTATGATGTTCTGGAGGCAGGCAGGATTAGGCACCCTGTTGTCCCCTTGGTAAATTACCCACAAACCAAGCTCAGCCTATGATTTTTCAAAACTCCTCAGGGTCAGCTTAGCACAAGGATCATACATCACTTTCTGTCATTGCCTATTTACCAATGAATATGTAATTCATTTATGATGGCTGGCATCTAAAAAACATATCTTACTGAATTGTGCTGTTTGTAGAACAGAAGAGGCTGATAAGCATGAGGAGAAAACAACATTGGGAGGAGGCTCAACAAGATCAAGAAAAAAGAAGAAACAAATGTGTCTTTGGAACAAGAGGAAGGGGAACTTTCCTCTGCAGAGATAAATGGTTCTTGCCTCTCAGGCAAAAGAAAACTTTTTTTTTACTTCTCCAAATCCTATTGTAGTCTTGTAAGGTGAGCAGGAGATGCTCAGGCAGGAGGGCTGGATACAGAGAAAAGAAACATTGGTGTTTCAGGATCTAGAAGAAATATTGCAAGCTGGGGCATACTGTACAATCAGATTAGTTCATGGCAAAAGCTAAAAACCAATGCAAAGCAGAAAATTGGAGAAGTGTGTTAATCCTAGCTATAGAAATGAACAAAATCGAAAACCTAGAAATTAGTTATATATGTACAGTACATCTTTGTATCCACATGCCCAAATATATATAAATAGAACGAGACATTTTGTAACACAGACTTCTCTTTTCTTATAGAGTATTAAAAAGTCTATCTGCTTTCTCTTGCATAGACAGCTGTGCCTAATCACAATCTTTTCCTATGCAACCTAGGACTGTCTGAGGCAGGCTACTCTTGACTTGACAAGGTGCTCCATTAAGGAGACTTAACACTCTTTGGCCTCTCAGGATGTAGCAATGATGGGAGCTGCTCTGGCAGGCTCTTTGGGTCACTTCTCAGCATCCTTTCTCCTAGTCATAAGAGGCTTTTGAGCATGTGTGCCATGGAAATGAGGAAGCTTATTGCAGCATGTGAAGGGAAGCAACACAGCGACCTCATTCTTGAGAAACAGGGCACCATGTTGCTTCATGAAGCAGTTACCTTCAAAGACATCTCACAGGAAGCACTATCAAAGCAAAGCATTCCTTGAAGCATTCCTTTGAAGCCCCACACAATTATTATACATATACTCTCCATTTGTACTACAGGGGGAAAAAAATCCATATACTTTCAATATATATCCAGCATCTCTTTCCAGGCTGCAGTCTAAGATTCAGATAGATGTCTTGAGCTTATATAGCCTACCATTTGTCTCAACTGTGTAACTAATCACAAGGTAAGAAAACCAGTTGGCTGTCTGACCTGCTAATGCTGCCTGCTACATTTTCTCTCATGCTTTTACTCTTCAGAAGGACATCCATTTAATTTAAAAATGAAGCTTCTGGGATTCTATAGTTGTCCATATTGCTCAATATGACAATGGGAGGAAAGGGGGAGGAAGAGGAGGGGGAGGGGGAGGGAGGTAGATTTTGAAAACATTGTACAAAATACACTTGAGATACTACAATGATTTGTGCTTTGAATAAATACATTTCAAATTAGGTCATAAAATGAACAATGAAGGAAAGAGGACAGAATTTTTCAGCATAGAACAATTTGCTCTATCACCCTTATTTTTAATGTGTGCCACTAATTTAAAGCAGATTAAGGAAATGAGACTTTTGATCCTTTGAAAAAGCTTCATAATCAAATTAAACTAGTTGAAATAAGATGTGGGGAAAGAAAGCCAGCAGTGTCAGTAATAACAAAATGTGCCACTCTAACAGGCAAAGGATATTTGTTATGTCTTGCATATCCTTTTGTGAAAAACACAAGGCATATTTTGGCTATTTGTATCATTCTACCAGATTTCTCCAATCTGGTGCCCTCCAGATATATTGGACTTCATCCCCCATAATTCTCAGACAGTTCTAAATAATTGTTATATCTTAAATCCAATCCACCAATCTCCCCATTGTCTCAGTTACTGGAAACTAGTTACTGACTTTGTCCCACACTGAATTAAAGTCATGGGTGTTAATTTCAATATTTGTTTTATTTAATACAGATAAAAAAAAATGTTGTCCTAAACTATGTTATGAATATGAACCACACTAACTGAAGCTTGGGAAATTAAAACAAATGTATTGCATAATGCCTATTATTTATATGTATTAATTGGTCCTGTATACTAGAACATAGGCAGTGCCAGCATGGCCAATGGCAAGAGGCAATGATTGCTGTAGTTGAAATCTATTTTTCAGCAAATCAACAGCCTTTCTCAAGAACACTTACAACCTAATCCATTCTCTCTTTCATACCAACCTAATAAGCAATCTAAACCTTGTTTGATATGCAAATTCAAGTCAAGCCAATTGTCCTGCTGTGAGTTGACATAGCAACAAAGACAATGCTCTAGTGTCATCTTAGTCCCATCTGTGTCACCATCAGCCTGTGGATGATGGGCAGAGGAGGAATGAACCTGTACATCAAATAATCAAAACAAAACTTTCCAAAAAACAGGATTAAATTGAATCCCAGAATAAAAAAATGATGTCTCTCTCCATATGGGAAGACATGTTCAATAAACAGTTTTGCAGTGGCTGGCAGAAATGGAAGACTCTTATAATGAACAAAGCAATCTATTTTAGTAAAAAAAGATCTACCACAACCACAGTAATGTAAAATCCTTGACATTAGGGAAATCAATAATAAAATCCAAAGAGACAGAACCCCATAGCCCTGTGGGAATGGTGAGGTGGTATAACAACCCAGCTGTTACAGATTGGCATGATGGCAAATGAGACAAGGAGAGATATGTACTTTTGCATCGGCTCCAATTCCCTCTGGTTCTCTCTGATTTTTTCCCTTTTCTTGTAGATGCCATTTTCCTTTCCAACCTCAGTTCAAGCCACCAGCTTCTTCTCTTATCCTTCTTTGGAATGCAACTCGTCTTAATCCTATTAATTTTATTATTTGCACACAACTAATTTTGACCAAGCCAGTATAGATATGATAACACACCCAACTGCTCACTCAGATGCCATATCCAGGAATAAATATGCAGATAGAAATACATATGAACCCTTTGGAAGCAGAGTAGGGTTTTCCATTTTCAGTGGATTGTGAAGCAGTATGACAGTTAGTAATAAACAGAGCTTACCATCACATGCTCTTTTTCCCCCACAAGTCAAGACTTCATATAGATAGATAGATAGATAGATAGATAGATAGATAGATAGATAGATAGATAGATAATTCATTTAGTTGCTTCCGACTCTTCGTGACTTCATGGACCAGCCCATGCCAGAGCTTCCTGTTGGTCGTCAACACCCCCAGCTCCCCCAGGGACGAGTCCGTCACCTCTAGAATATCATCCATCCATCTTGCCCTTGGTCAGCCCCTCTTCCTTTTGCCTTCCACTCTCCCTAGCATCAGCATCTTCTCCAGGGTGTCCTGTCTTCTCATTATGTGGCCAAAGTATTTCAGTTTTGCCTTTAATATCATTCCCTCAAGTGAGCAGTCTGGCTTTATTTCCTGGAGGATGGACTGGTTTGATCTTCTTGCAGTCCAAGGCACTCTCAGAATTTTCCTCCAACACCACAGTTCAAAAGCATCGATCTTCCTTCGCTCAGCCTTCCCTATGGTCCAGCTCTCACAGCCATATGTCACTACAGGGAACACCATTGCTTTAACTATGTGGGCCTTTGTTGTCAGTGTTATGTCTCTGCTCTTAATTATTTTATCGAGATTTGTCATTGCTCTTCTCCCAAGGATTAAGCGTCTTCTGACTTCCTGACTGCAGTCAGCATCCGCAGTAATCTTCACACCTAGAAATACAAAATCTTTCACTGCTTCTACATTTTCTCCCTCTATTTGCCAGTTACCAATCAAGCTGGTTGCCATAATCTTGGTTTTTTTGAGGTTTAGCTGCAAGCCAGCTTTTGCACTTTCTTCTTTCACCTTCATCATAAAGCTCCTCAGTTCCTCTTCACTTTCAGCCATCAAAGTGGTATCATCTGCATATCTGAGATTGTTAATGTTTCTTCCAGAGATTTTAACTCCAGCCTTGGATTCCTCAAGCCCAGCATGTCGCATGATGTGTTCTGCGTACAATATATATATATATATATATATATATATATATATATATATATATATATATATATATATATAGTGCATTATGCTAGTGCAGATTCAAAAGGGTGCTTCAGTTTGATAAAACTTTAAATCAACCCATAAGTACAGATTTGTGAATGAAAAAAAACATCCTTTACTTTGAAAGAGTGAATGGAATCAGGTGCCTTTGAAGAACATCATGGTTTTTTGAAGCATTTCAAACTATACAGTAGCTTTTCTACTACTTCTCAGGTTGCAAGGCTAATATTGCTTTGGGCTTCTTTCATTTTCTCAGCTTTCAATTGTTAAATGGGAGCAGCCTCAAGCTTTAATGTCACCTTCTTTTCCCTTTGCTATTCTCTGCTATTATTAGCAGCATCCCTGGCATTAACCCAGCTCTCGGAATTCCAAATGTGGACTCAAGGCTGGCCAGTCCAGCACACCCTCTTAGGTCAATCATTCTTCATGACTGGGCAAGTCAACACTTTCAGCCCCTTACTTAAAGTCATGTATGAATGGATTGAAAGCCAACACTTTAGGTAAACATTTACGATTTTAAGAATAGAGAGTACATATCTATAAGTGACACTTTTCAAATGCCAGTCTCTTTTTCTAGTATCTGGCTCTCAGTGAAACCACTGATAAGGGGGTCCTTCCCAGGGAAGCAAGCTTGACCATCAGGTTTAGCAAGCTACTTAGAACTCCAGACAAGACAATAAATAGTAGAACAAATTGAAAAGTAAGAGCTTAGTCTGAAAGTTTTAATTAGATTTAAGTTGGAATAATATTCCTTCTGTATTGGTTCAGCACAGCATAGCTTATTTCCTTGGCCAGAAGCTTCTGTGCTGTAGAACCTTCCTCATTTCTGATGGGTCTACCTTAAAAGAGATTCAGAGAAATATTTCAGAACTTTATTGCAGTGAAATCCTTGAAGATATCCAGTTAAAACTAGGTCCATTTAATGCCCCTTTGCTATTTTTATCCTAGTCTATGAAAGTAATGAAAGTAGTGACAGGTACTTTTACTTTTAAAAAAAAAACCTGGTCCAGAAAACTACCCTAATAAACAGACCACAAGAAGTTTTTTCTCTCTTCTTCTGATCTGTGCATCTATGTGTGTGTGTGTGTGTGTGTGTGTTTGATGCACTGTGAATAAAGGAAGTATGAAGAGTCACAAGGAAACTTGTTCTTGAATTTGAGTGATAAAGGTTTAATAATAAGTTATTACAAAGAACATGAATATCCAGGCATTGAAATTATAGTGAAATAACTTATCTTGCTGTTTTGGAAAACACAATCAGTGTTTGCAGATTTGAAATGTTTAAAGTGATTTTCATTGGCAGTTACAATGGTAGCCGTTTCTGACATCATGAGTGGAGTAACTACTTTGTGAGGATCACCCACACACCCAATGTTGGGCATCTTAGATTTGTTTTCTATTCTTTTGATTCTGATCACAAGATTTTTTTCTGCTATCCCTCTCTACACATTTGTAATTACTATGAAAATGTCTTTTCATAGGGTTATTATAATTAGGAGTGGCTATATAAACCATTTTGAAGCATGAAATGCAGGAAAACTATAGTGTGAGTTCAGTAGTTTTCAGTAATTTTAGGAATCATATATGATTTTACCCACCACACCCACAGACAACCATAAATAATGAAACAATTGTAGCCCTTGTCCACTACTTCTGATACGAGGTTTATCCAGCTGTTGTTTTAAAAGTGTATGCACAACACACAAGCAGGAAGGATTACTATCTCAGGTATCCCTGAATCAAAAATTCCTACTCTAGGTCACATAGCTTCTCCACATGGGATTTTCATAAACCATACAAATGTCTGTGTAGAGGCCTCTATAAGTAAAATGTTTGTACCATTGAAGTCTGTGTTCACTAAACCTGTTTCTGATATTATCATAGAGTCTCCTGTTGTACAATGTATATGTGAATACCTTCTTTGTAAACATTCACACCATATGCAAAGATACCCACAAGAAGAGCTAAATCTTGAGGCAGGGCATGTTCAAGTACTTACATAAGGCTCAAGGATAGTTTATCTTGACTCCCTATTTAATTATTTTCTGGTTTACATACAGGCCTGAGAAAGTGTGTGCTGTACTTGGCTTTAAAGGACAGCATACATATTCAATCAATCAGTAGAATACCTTGGCCATCCAAACTAGAAAGAGATGATTTGCACCACCCTAACCATTCTTCCTGTGGTAGTTAAATGCCACCAAATGTTGGCAACAAATGAACAGAAATGCCAGTGAACTTTCTCCACTTAAACTTTTGACACGTAGACAACAACAGCAACAATAAAATAGCATGTCAGGCTTTTATGTTAAGCTTTACATGCCAAGTTTTTGTTTTTGTTTTTAAAAAGGAACATCTGCTTCCCTATGTATTGCCTCACTATACTCTGATCAGTGAAGATATTATTCCTTTTAAAAAGATAACTACCAGTACCAATATATATATATATATATATATATATATTGTGTGAACTGCTCTATTATTTTCATTTCTTTTTCATAATCTCTCTCTCTCTTTATCTCTCCCCTCCCTCCCTCTCCCTCTCTCCCTCTCCCTCTCTCCCTCTCCCTCTCCTGGAAGCAATTTCCGAAGGAATCATCATCTTATGTCATGCTGACACTGAACATATAAAAGTCACAAGCCAGGAGTTTGTGAGAACGAATCCTGTAAACCAAAATGTATGTATTGCAACTTAGATTGTTTGCAGAATCAATTCAAAATTGGTTCATCTCAAGGTTTATATAGAAAGAGGGCCCTCTTTACATTTTCTAAATAATAGAATAATAATTTCATACAGAAATGTGAATCTTAAAGATCAAATCTACCTTGCCAATGATGAATGAATTCAGGAAGAGGCAAAGCAACAGTTCCAATGGTATAAAGTATGGAACAAAAACTGTTGAGACGTGTATCCCAGAAGCTCACTACGTCCCTTGCTTAGAAAATAATCTGATCAGTTGTTGCTTTGTTTACAAAGAAAAAGCAACTGATCACGAAGGGACCATTAAAGGAGAATGATCTATATGAAATAACATGTGCAACAGAACAAATGCTTCAAATGAGAGTTTTTGTAAAGACTTCAAGGAGCTGTGGCATCACAGATTTAGCCATAGAGATACTGAATATATTTCAAAGCTGATAAAGGACAATTTAACAAAGTATTTGAATATTGTGTTTTGCCACTCTGAATTAATATGTATTCACTGTAACAAAGCAGATGCAACTAGAGTTACCTTTTTAACATGCATAGAAAAATGTCCAAGGAATTTCTCAGTTAATTCACACTGACCTTTGTGAGCACCATCTTATAATTACTCCTGGAAGATTTTTTTTTTTCCCTGACATTTATAGACTTTTTTTTACCCCCTCATTATATGTTTTCATTTAGGTTCTTAAGAAAAAAGGTGAAATGTCATGTGGTCAGAGTGAATAATATATGTAGAAGAATGCTTGACACTTTGCACACTGATAAAAGTGGTAAATACACTGGAAAAGAAAAGGGAGAATAATCATGATTGTGACTTACTTGTAAGACTGCCTGATAAAAGCAGAGAAGCGACACAGAAATATTTTTTTGATAAAATGATATATTGTTGGTATATGACACCAGTCAAGCTGTCAAAAACATACAAAGGAATATCAACCCAGTGTTGGAAGTGTGAAAAGGAAGAGGCAGGGTGGACCTGTGAAAAAGCAAAGAAATTTTGGGTGCAAATCCATACAATGATGCAAAATATATTGTGGATTAACATTAGAATGAAATCAGAATTATTTCTATTGGGTTTTATGGACAATGCACTAGAAAAGAAATATGGGAAATTAATATTGTATACTGTAACTGTGGCAAGATTATTATATGCACAAAGAAGGAAGAATAATGAAATACCCACAGTAGAAGATTTGGATCATACAATTGACAGAGCTTGCGGAAATGGCAAAGCTGGCCAGCTTGGTCAGGGAAAAAATGTTGAAGACTTTTTTTGAAAGGCTGGAAACCTTATATGGACTTTTGTTGAAAGAAGAAAAGACCGAATTGATGATTTATGGATTAGGTGATTAAAAAGGGCTAAAGAGGGAGGGGAAAGAGTAAGATGGCAACTACTGGATAGAAAGAAGAGCAGAAGTCATAATTCTATATTTTATTTTATTTTATTTTTCTATCTTCTCTTTTTTCTTATTTTTCCCTTTCAAAAATTCTAATAGAAATGAGTTTAAAATAAAAGCAGAGACCAGTACCATTTGAACTTTGGAATGGAACTAAACCAAACCTTAAGCATATTAGAATGTCTGTATCCAAGGTATGTATATGCTTATGTTTCCAAAAAATAAAAAAAAGAAAAGAAAAGAAAAAGAAAAAAGAGGTCAAAGTAGAATGCAAAAGTAATGAAGATATGTTTATTGGCTATGAGCTGAACTGCAAAGGGTACAGTATTCTTGATCCTATCATGGAAACTGTTAAATTATGGAGTGTGTGTGTGTGTTCACAAAAGCTAAGTACTAACAGGATGTCAGAAATCAATTTAGACATTCCAACAAGATACGAAAATGTACAATAGCCTTTCAGAAAGGCTGATTTCAAGGCACTGTGATTGACGGGTTGTGTTTTCAAGCCAAACTAAAAGGGGACAGATAAAAAGAGCTAGAGGTAAGATGTTAAGCACACACAACAAAGGAATGCCACCCACAAGACTTCTGGTTAGATAGAGGACATATCAGAGCAATCCATGTAGCAGAATATTGATAGAACATCACAGGCTGAAGCACAGAAATGACTATAAGCCATGAGAAAAGACATTGAGTCTCTTCATGAAATAAGGGCTCTCATAGAGCTACCAAAAGGGAGAAGGACCATTGGATATAAATTAGTTTTTACCGACCCTAATGGTACTTGCAGTCTTTGAATGGGTTGCTTCCAAATGTATATTATCAATGAATGATTACAATGAACTTGGTTCTTCTCCCAGGCCTTGGGATGGAGTGATTGTGGAGTCCTTGTAAGTGTGCTTTGCTCTTTTTTGAATTGGTCTTCTGGCCATCTGCAATCTTTCGATAGGCATTGTCGCCTTCTTTCTTTACCTGTAAGCCACCCAGAATCACTAAGGAGTTGGGCAGCCTTGAAATGGAATTAAACAAATAAAATAATCCTTTATTGAAATTGTAGATGTAGATATAGATTTTTTCCCCTTTGTTTTGGTTAATTAAACAAATAAAAGCAAAATAATAAATCAATAAAAAGGTCCTAAGATTTAGGACTGTCATTCAATCTTTACACACAAAATAACCTTTCATTTAAATTATTTCGTGATGCTTCAGTGAAAATAATACTTCCTTGCTTTGTTATATTCAGTATTCAGAAAACCTTAAGCATTTTAAGATCCATATTATATTATTAAGTTAAAAATGCATCAGGTTTTTCTGATGTTGATTGCCATAGTCATAAACAAATGTAGTTCAAAGGATCTTGGATAAAAGTATGCTACCTTGGATGAAAGTGTATTCATTATATGTCTCTCCTGTCACTTTCTTATATGAACTTAGACTAAGCTGGAGAGTACAAATGTGCAGTACTTTCAATTAAACTTTAAGCCATTAAAGTAATTTGAAAGCAACTGCTACACACCACAGAGAGCATAATATCTTTAAATTTACCTTTCTTCCAAGCTTTTTAAAGATTAGCATTAAACCATAGCCTATCTATTATGCATTATACTCCTTCTTCAGGAACAAAAGGGATTTCATTTTTTAAATTATTTTTGGACCAAATTTTAGGGATGCTTTCGTGTTAGGGATACAATTGCCTCATGTGATGTATTTGAAAAAAAAGTCTGTCAAAGAAGTTATGCAATATTTAATAGAATGAAATAAATTTTTAATGATTTTTATTCAAGCCAACAGCATCTTATGGCACATGTAGGAACTTAAATATTTAAATGGTTTTATGGGAATATATATATATATATATATATATATATATATATATATATTCCCCCAATGATATAATTATTTATTGAAATCAATATAAAATCTAATTAGTGATAGGTGAATGTCTTGGTGGCTGGTATGAATTATACATTGTTTTAGTGAAGTCACTTTCTTTAGATATTATTAGATCCCTGATACTAAAAAAATGGTTACAAAGCCCTGAAACTGACTTTTAGTTACTGAATCCATGCAGTTTTCTTGGCAGCTTTAAAGAAATGGTTGTCATTGCCTTCTTTCAGGATGTTTTTAAACTTCCCAGACTAGCCAAGACTCCAACAGCCAACAATCTAGGTGTCCCCCATTCAAGTACTAACCTTGAGATTAGCCAAGGCCAGCTAGGATCTGCTATATCCTGACGTGATGGGGGGAAAAAAGCTAAGATTATTGCTATACTTTGAAAAACAAATCCTTGGCAAAATGACTTTTTCTTCCTTTCTTAAAAAAAAGAAAAGAAAGCAGACTGGTTCCAGATGAAGAAGACATTGGAATGAATGCAAGTGCATCCATTACCTTAAGGGTAACTCAACATATACAGTAGATATATAAAAGTATAGATATGTGGATATCTATACATAGATAGATATGTAAAAGTATTAGTATTAGTATTTTTTCAATGGCTGGAGATTACATTCTTTTATGCCAGTGAACCAAAAGTAGGGAAAGGCAAATTAAAAATTATTATTTGTCATTTTTCTTGGAGGAGGCTATTCATGTTTTTTCCCCTTTATGTAGAAACAGAAGCCTCAAATTCTGTATTCAGTATTCAGTTGATCAGGAAATGTTGGGGGAAACCAAAGACTGTGGAAGGTTGCTTTCCTTGAAAACAAGATGTTCATCCTAATGAGCTTATTAGCAGGGCTCCTGTTAATAGTAGCATGAAACTAGTGATTTATTTTCCCAAGGATCAGCTGATTGTACTGATCAGCTGTATAGAGATCTTCCTTGGACATGTCTGTTGCTGCAAAACTAATTGTGGAACATTTCCTATTCAGGAGCCAATCTGAACATGGTTTGTTAAATAAACTACATGCAAGAGACAAATTCCCAACTAATATTATTCATGCAATTCTTTGCAAACCCTCTTCTCAATATATGGATCTTGATTATTCCAACTCCCCCCACTTTTTTTTTTTTTTTTGGTCTTTATATTGAAGCCCCTTGGAGTCATTCTATGCATCCTTCTCAGAGGAGGTTTAGCAAAACTGAATTAGTAGATATGCAGGGCACTGTAATTATTAGAAAACTGGAGTAGGACAAATCAATACAATGTTTTTTTTTTAATTATTTCTGTAAAGTATTAATACTGTGTTATCAAATTATTGCAACTGATATTTATGAACAAATGTCAACTGTTTCTAGAGTAAGGATGGCTTAGGCAGGTATTTGAATTAAAAGTCAGAAAAATAAAAACAAGAATGTCTGTGATTGAAGTAAATCTCACTTACTGGAGAAAGTGGGTCTACAAGGATTGTTCCACAACCATCTACATGTAAAGAACGTGCATTTATCAGGCATACACATACGAGATGTGTGAATTACATCATAAATATAGTGAAACCCTGTTTTAATGGACTAATGGGGGTGTCCATTATTCACATAAATACAAAAGTATGTAATCACTATGATTTTGCACCATTCATGTAATTACATCATTAAATAAATGATGCAAAAATAATGCAAACAACTTTGATTTTATCATTGTGTTTTATATGTGTAAAGGACACCATCATGCAAATAATGTAAATTATCTCTTGCACTGTAAATCAAGTTTTAACTGCAACACTTTTTTAAAAAAAAGAATAACTTTTACATAACATTTTTGAATTAAAATTGAAGAGAACAAGCATGGCATGAAAGCTTACATATTGTCCCACCATATATAGTAGATATCTTTACACCAGTAAGGATAGATCCTTGTATATCACTTTTTATTTTCTATTCAGTTGATGAAAATTATTCTATTCCCTGCTTCTGGTGTTTCTAACTCAGAAATGTTAATGTCTATTACCATGGTTTTCCTAAAAAATGAAGAAGTATAATCAAAAAGAGCATGAATGATTGACAGTGAGAATGATTCATTAGTCTTTTGAATGTTTTGACACATCCACCAATGTGAAATCACTGCTATTACAACACAGATTATAAAGTAGTCCTTTTTCTCAAATCTCATGAGCTGTTTATTTGCAGTGTAACATATCTTGTATCACACATTAATAATTCTCAGTTAAATCCTAATTATTTCTTTCACAATTATATCTACTACAGATAACAGGACTGAATCTATTCCACTTCCATCCATCACAGGAACCTGTTTCTTTTTAAACTGTATGCAAAGTTCTGTAATTACAGTACAGTGTTGGTAATGTCCCCTGTCACCTGAAGTAAACTGCTAATCTGTCTTCTTTAATTCTACACGTTTTGATTAGCAGAGGTAGTCCAAGATTTCAAGCAATCCTTGGAAATGCCAAGTACCATATGAGAACTTTTGTATATGTAGTGTATGCTTTAGTAGCAAACTATAGCCCAACTTGTGAGCTGCTAGCTCACCCCATAATACAGTGGCTGCAATTCAAGTGTCTACAAGCTTCATTCTGGAGCATCTCACTAAAGAAAACAAAACAGACCAAACCAACTAAACCCTTCTGCACTTGTGTCCCTGTTTCTCCAAAAGATCTAAAAATTAACTCAGTAATCTGTCACATCTCTGTGCTTATCAGACAGCCTAACAGGGGGGGAAAAAAATCCTCTTATCACAGAACCCAATATTAACTTTGTTTCACTTTGGTAAGCATAAGCCGGATGGATTCCATCAGTAAGCAGGATATCAAAAAACCCCAAAGGCACAAAATGGGAAACAGGAACTATATGTTTAAGGGAAAGAAGAGTTCATTTGCCATTTAAAAGTGAAAAAGAGGAAGTAAATATTTCTAAAATCGGTATACACATTAAACATAGACAAATGTAACATTTCTTAATTATTGTTTTATAAGCAGGCAGGTTCCCATCTATCCTGGCAATATTTTTTTTTTCGTTATAAATGGTCTTTTATATTAATATATTTTAAGATGTTCAAAATTGGGCAAGGCAGTAGAGGCTGATTGTATGTAATTTATGAGTCGTGCTACAAATGATATTATTCGCTTAAAAAAAAGCTACTGCATTGTGAATAGACACTGTAAGTATTTTGGTATATTGGTATTTTGGTATATTCTTTTGTAGATTTTGCCAAAACTCATGATTTGTTTCATAAATGACATGGACAGAATTTGAGATTTAAAATATTTTGGTAGGAGAAATTCATCCAGTCCCACCCATCTAGTTCAATAACAGGCATGCCACTCTTTGCCCCCACTGCTTTATTAGATATCACTGGGCCACTGTTCCCCAAGTCTGCACTGCTGACTTTGGGTAGCAAACCTTCAAATCATGGCAACAGGTTTCTCCGTTAGTTTATGCCAGTGAGAAATATGGGAAAATAGATGTGATAAGCCTTATAACAGCAGACCTTCAAAAACCTCAAAATATAAGATGGGGAGAATTCAGCTTCTTCCTCTTGGCATTTGCCACTGTCCTGCCTTCTATGTCCTTTGGATGATGACAATGAAGATGATGATGATGACAATGATGATGATGATGATGATGATGATGATGATCTCGTTAAAGACTGTGAGGTTGTGATCTGCACAAAGCATAATACTTTAGGGTTTAGTCCTTGAAATTCTATTTTTTATCTCCATTTTTTCAATGGTATTTAAATTGTGGAATTCAAATTGCTACTCCTTTTTTCTGACAAACTTTTCTGCTTCAGCACATACAACATAGCCTTCTCCATGCTGGGCTGTTTTTTTTCTTTTTTTTTCTTTTTTTCTTTTGGCCAAAAGGAAGAGGCAGTTATTGCACCAATGAATTCATTTTATTTTATTTTTAATAAAATTAATAAATATAATTGTAAACTGGACATACATTTCTCTCTCCCTCTCCCTCTCCCTCTCTTTCTCTAAAATTGGAAGGAATTCACAAAACTAGAAGGTTTCTCCATCAGGAAGTTGAACACAGCCACTTGTAATTTGAAGGGAAAAAAATAATAATGTTGTTTTCCATGAAACCCCATCTTCATTCCTTTACTGGAAAAGGGGGAAAAAACTGCCAAAGAGGGCTTTTTTAAAAAAAAATATGGATGGCACACTCAATTTCTCCCCCTTTGGAAACTGACTCAAGGAAGTCCTTGCACTGAAGCTGTATCCATTCAGTTCCCCCATGTGCAAATTTTAGCAGTAGATTAGAATCGATGGCACTTGGGAAAATGAGCGGCTGGAAGTAATTACCAGGAAGGGATAATGTTTAGCTGGAAACCATTAATATTAGTCTCCTGATATGGAAAATGGCATATTTTCAGTCAAGTGCATATTATCTTGCCTCTTTTAGTCAAACAGAGATTGTCAGGCTCAGCCCAAGAATGGCAAAGAATCAATTCAGTTAAACTTCAGTTCTTTATTTGTTCACACCATATAGACAGAATCTTGCCAGACTAAAGCTACTCCACCTAACTTAAAGGGAAATAACCTGGAACGCTTTAGGGTGTGGCTACTCTCAACATTAGTTACGAACACATAAAACCAAGCCTTCAAAATAACCAACAACCACACACACAGAGACACATACACACTCAGGGTTGGTAACAAATGATAAAGCATAATACATAATCAAATCAATGTACTGTTAAAACACACACACACACACCTTACCAAATGTAAGGTGATTACACTCTGATTCTCGGAGACAGCCTGGACAAGACCCTGAAGTTTTCTTGGCAAGATGTTTCAGAAGTGCCCATACATGCCAGGCTTCACTAATATCCCAGCTCAGTGGCTGAGGTAAAACCATGTTTTCAAAGTTTTCTGGAAGCCCCACAGGTCTTGGAGCCATCTGAATCTCCTTGGGGAGGCTGTTCCATAGGGCAGAAACTTCAAGAGAGAAGGCACACCTCCTCAGTCCTGCAAGATGGTACTGCTTAATAGAGGATGCTCATCCTGTCAGACCTGGTAAGACAGGCAGACAACATGAGGGATAGGTGGTCCTGCAAGTGAAAGGTGTGATTGTGGTGTGGGAAGAAATTAAGATCTCTCCCTGCCTGCCATGTTGTCTTCCCCCAGAACACTGACTTCCTGCCATATCACTCCCCCTTGAGCAAGGTAAAAGGTTAAAAGTTACAAAATATAATGGGTTCATACAGAGGATGGAAGAGATTAAAAACGTGTCAGGAAGCATGTTTAGAGAAAAGATTCCCTTCAGATTTAATCAGAGACCTTGTAAGACAAAAGGTTGCCCCTTCTTAGCAGAGCCCATCTAAGTAAACATTCTTCCCCATCCAAACAGATCTCCATAATCAAATCACAAAAGATTCCATCCAGGGTGAACATTCCAGGCCAGTAGACAAAGCCACAGCCCAGCAGGGAACCCAGACTATCAGAACAGGAAACACAAAGAGCAGGGGGCCTGACCACAGAGCACCTCCTCTCTGAACTTGGATAAACCGCACTTTCCTAGAATTCCTAGAGAGCGCCCTCTGCCAAGAAACCAGCTAGGTGTGCTTTCTCAGGAGTTCCTAGAGGAGTTCCTAGAGGGTAGGAAAACCCCCTCTAAGGTATAGCTTTCCTATACAAAGAACTTGTGGTGAGAATACAAATGTGGCCACCTCCAACCAGCAGACTCTGTACATGCTCTTGGAAAATGAAATTATCTCTGTTCAAGTAATTGCCTAAGAACCTTCATTCCCAGCCCAGGACAGACCTGGTAAGATTTCCTTCCAACAGTGGTTAGTCCCTTTTTCAGTGCTTAATCCCAGAACAAAAATCAAAGAAGAAAGAGTATTTGTAATGACACACTCTCTGATTTTTGGTTTGGGTGTGTGTGCATTTGTGTGCGTGCCTTCAAGTCATTGTTGACTCCTGGAGACTACCTGGACTAGTCCCTGAAGTTTTCTTGGAAAGATTTCGGAAATGGTCTGCCCTTGCCTTCTTCTCCCTAGGGTTGAGAGAAGGTGACTGGCCCAAGCCACCTAGCTAGCTTTGTGCCTAAGGCAGGACTAGAACTCATGGTCTCCTGGTTTCCAACCTGGTGCCTTAACCACTACATCAGACTGGCACTCTCTGATTTTTGTGGGCACTGTCTTTAATAAGCAGAAGCAGTTTTCTCTCAGAGAGAAATGGAAGGGCCAATGCTCTTCTGGACTGTTCCAATCCATGGAGGATGGGTTGTGGAATCAGCCCATATCAGGCTGTGGAATGGTAGATTTGTAAGGGCCTAAGTAAAAGATACCCTTTCTGTGCTTCTGCTATTTAAGCAAAGGCAAGGCAATTTTAATTAAGCACTCTCAAGCATTTGCCAGAATAATTAGACTCAATAAAATATAGGGCTGCTTTGCACCCCAAGGGGTCGTCTGACAGGAATTAGAAAATCCCTCCAAAGTACTTAGAGGACACTCAGGCTGAGTTAGCAGCACTTAACTAAAAGCCTAATTCTTTGAAGTGTTATCACCAACCATCCTTGAATGTGAAGAATAGTAATAAGTTGAACAGCTTGTCATTTAGGCAGACTACAATGCTTCTGTCAACTGCAAATTAGTGAGAATAAAAAGGTCTTGACATGTATATAGAAAGTCAACTTTTGCCAGAGGAAATGACAATTCTACAGTATATTCATATTGCTATGAAAATAAGGGGTTGCTAAGTGTTGGAGGGAATGATAAATGATTGGGAAACTGTATTCCCCTCAAATTGTTTACCTGGCCTGGAATCTCAGCTATTTCAGGGCCAAAGTAGTTGTAAAAACATGTAAAACAGGTACTGTTTTGCTTTATTTTTTTACTTAATCATAAATGAACCAATCAGATCAGCACCAGCATGGGAACGTGTATAACCCTATCTTCTAGTCTCTTTTTAAAAATAAAATCCACAGATCCCAAGAAGGTATGTTTTGTTTTGTTTTTTTAAACTAGCTTTTTAAAATGCAGTTTTCATACTACATTTAAAAGCGTGAAAAGACTGGTGGAAAAATGTTAGGTTTTCTCCACTCCAAGTGTGCTGTTGTTCATCTGGATCAGAACTCAATATGCTTAGTTTAAAAAAGTAAATCCAGAAATAGGATATAATAATACATATTTTATTTAATTCTAATTGTAATTAGTACAATTGATAGTATGTATTGTCTAGTTTAGCTGTAATTCTGTGGTCAACTATTGGATATTACCTGATTGCTTAGGTCAGAGTCTGTGTATGTAATCCTGAAACTGAATCAGGGTTAGCTGTTCCACAGGTATGGTAAAACCAATGGATTAGGTAGCAAATAATTGATGATGAGACATACTAGTAGATACCCCCCCCCCAACTGTGGTCCCTCTCTATTTAAAAGTTGGTTTTCAATTAGTCCCTTAACTCAGAGAATTTGCATATTCTGCTGCATTCTGTGCTTTTGGTTGTACACATCTCCAAAGATTGCCTTTTGTAGGAGCACCTGTTTTCAAAAGGGCAGATGTGATCTATGATACCAAAAAATACACCCAGGTCCTTGTTTACTTTAAGTCAATAAGCAAGGACAGAACATTTAAACCTATGCACCTTGGGTGCTCAGGGGAACATACAATGAAGCATAATCATGGCCACTATTTATGCCCATACACCATGTTGGAAAACCCAGGCAAGGAAGTGTGGCTGGCAGATTTCATGATATAAATAACTTCATTATGTGCTGCTCCATTAGTTCCTATGATAGAATTATTAGTTTGGGTCTACAACAATTATTACTTTTGGTCTACAAAAATTAGAACCAATACTAGATGGTAGCAAAGAGAGCTTTCTATATCTTTTGCTTCCATGCAATGGTCTTCTTTTGAAGCCTAACTCCTAGTCCTAACCTATGGGGACAGAAAACAGTCATAGCAGGGAAAATACTGAAAGCTGTCACCACAGGTAATCTGTCAGAAGTTGGCTTTCAGCTTCCAGCTCTTAATTGGACTCCACAAAATTCTCATCATTCATACCCCCAGGAAGTAAATGTTTAATTGGTGCTCTTTGATGTAAGTAAATGGATTTTATTTTTAAATAATAATAATAAAACATGTTTTGATATGAATTTAAATAACAACAACAAAAAAATGAAGCAGTGATGAGCTTTTGGGCTGAATGGCCATGGTCTATATTTCTTTTGTTCTGACATTTTGCCAGCAGCTGCAAATCACTGCTTCACTGATGCAGCCATGAAAGCCTACACCAGTATATTAAAAATCATACACATACATACATAAAGTTATATAACACAAGTATTAGGGATGTGTGTATATCTATACACAGTTCCCGCAAATGTACCAATTCCTTGGAAGTGGTTTTCTCTGTACCTTTCTTAATACAAAACAAACAAAAACCTTGATTTCAATGGTGTAAAGTAACACTTAAACCAAAAATCTATAGGTGCAAATCAGGTGTAATTTATCCTTCTACTGTTTTATAGTACTTTTTACGGCCTTATCCATGTTCCACACTCCTTGATGTTTTGATACAGTAGATATCAAATACCTGGGATATTGTGAAGAGGAATATATTCATATTTGACATGCAATGAATGACATACAGTCACCTTAATAGTCAGCAATTGCTTCATGGCTAAATAATCCAGATAACAAATGTTTAAATTGAATAAACTGCCAGGAAGCATTCTGACATTCTGGCCCAATTCAACCCCAAACTGTGGTTACTGAAGTTTTTAAGTCAAAGTTAACCATATCTGGCTCAATATTTTTTTTTCATATGTATTTTACAACATTATGTATAGATACTGAAATGATCTCTGAAGAAACAAGGTTCTTAGCGTTTGTCATTTGAGAATGTGGAGAAGTATTAGCTTCCTAGAAAGAAGCTAAATCTAAATTGTTTGAACCAGAGAACTACAGTAAGTTTTAACTATCAAACCTGGGCTACAAAAACCCAGATGACAAAATCTTGTTAAAAGATATATAAAACTCTTTGCTGACATCTAGTGTCCATCTGGAATTTTGCAGCTCAGTTCTGGTAGGTTTAACCTAAGTTAAAACAAATACTGAATGATAAGCTTGAAAGTATAGAAAATTAAAACTATTTTTCCCCCAAAGACTTGTATTTTACACAGTAAAATCTTGGAAGATACCTCCACCAAAGAAATTCATTTAACAGTATGTAAATTCACTTGAAATAATGTGAAAAAATGGAAATAGAAAGAGCTCTTAGAATATAAATCACCTTCGGAGCTAAATTCATTTTTATCTTTCTTGATCTTCCTTGCTTTATGTTAAAATAAGGGACAAAATCAAAATTAAGAAAGCTTACTAGGAATCTTTGTATAATGATAAATAAAAGAATGAGAATATATCTTAAATCCCAAATCCTTTAATAGGCCAAAAATATTTTTGAGAAGTTACATATCATGTCCAATTTACTTGGTCTTGAAAGTGTTTCAGTTCAATGAAGTTTCAGTTTGATCACTCCATCAGTGCAAATTCATGATTTGAATCAGGTGGCTTCAACATGCTTCATAGTTTTTCAAAATGTTTGATAACTGTTCTGCTGCCTATGTGGTCATTACATCACAAAATTTGCAACGTTGAAACTTCAGATCAATTTGCAAAGAATGCTAAGAAGATGGGGTTTTGAGTGGTATGATTGGCTGTATGAGATTGATATGAGCAGATTATCTGAGTTTCATCACTCATTCAACTCTCAGCCTATCAGAGCTCCAAAAGAGTAATAAGGCTAACTTTGCATTCTTTCATTTCCCCAGTCGTTGTTCTAATCTATTCAGGTTTCAAATATTTGCTTTTTTCCTTCTGGTCCATAATTTGATACACCACCTAGAGCCTCTAGACCAGCCTTTCTCACCTGAGGTTCCACAAGAAACTGTGATTTTTTAAAAAATAAACATTATTTGTTGATCTTTTCATGACATGCAATGCTAGCCCTTGAACTGGTGAAAATCTTTGTGTGCTGTGTAAGAGGGACAGAGGGAAAACACTGTCAGTCTTTCAAGGTGCTTTTACTATAGATGATATCAATAAAATCATTCTTGTGGACTGTTTCCTGATTTGCCCTACCCCAAAGGGCTGACAGGGAATAACAGATTCCTTGAATGAATGCTTTTCAGATAGGTTTAATTTATATGTTCTCTGTGAAAGAGTTGCATTTTAGAAGGGAGAATTTTGAACGGTCAGCAGAACCAGTATCCAAGAAGTCTACCAAAGTGGATTACAGCACAACCATTCAGAATAAAGAAAATAAAAACTGTTACTGCAAGATGCAATAGCTACATTGCTCACCAATACATACTATCATGACAATCTCCCAACATAATACAGTGTATGTACCCTGCCAACAACAGAACAGGCCAATAACATTTTTGGAAGGTAGAAATGAATGATATCACTCTGTATATTTGCCAATTCCATTACAAATGCAAAACCTATGGTTACATTTTCTTACTTCAATTCCCTCCCTTATATGTGCTCCTGACTATGTTCCTGGAATGGAGAGAGAGGCAAGCCCAGCAGCAGGGAAATTGCACAAAGGGTAACCTGCTGTCCAGACTGAAGATCTCAGAAACTTACCTGTGTCTCAATCTGGAGAGGATTTTCTTAAACCATTTATAGGTAAGGATGCATGAGCCCAGAGCAAGAAGAGCTTAAGGGTGCAATATGATATGGCCAATATTGAATGATTTGCATTGGATGTCAGCTGAGTTCTAGGCTCAGTTTAAGGTATTTAAAGCTCAGTAAGATTTGTGTAAGGCCCATTTATCTAATGGACTACCTGTCTAATTATGAAACTGTCTGATTATTAAAATACACCAGAGAGATATCTTGTCAAAAAATGATGAAAGGGGTTTTTTTTCTGTCAAACTGCAGAACCCATTTTCTTTTGAACTGAAACTATCAAATGATGTTGGCATTTTACATTATTTTGTGATGGATGTTACTGCTCTTCACATTTTATAATGTGACTCTTAATCTCTTATTTGAATTGTTATTCCTTAGTTGTTTTACAGAAAGGGTTACAGAGTTATTCTATATCAATCAACCAATGCAAATAACTGTGGCTGTAATTTTGAGGGATAATTATATAAAATGAATTGCTTAAAGAATATACTGATAGAACAGAAAGATGGCAAAGGTCTCCAAACAAGGTTCATATTTAAGCTTTTAAAAACCTGAGTCAAATGATCAATAAGCTTTTAAAAAACTCCTAAATTAACTTCTGAACTAATAAATAATCTGTCTTTTCTCCCTTCCAGTGTGAACCACCCTGATATTGAGAAACTCAGTTTAATAGCTTTTGCAAGGCTACTTTCAGCTCACTCTAAATTTTGGCTGAAGTATCTGTTTTGTTTCAGAAGGCTGTTTAAGCAGGATTTTCAAAATTCAAACTACTGACCTAATTGGATTAAAAGATTTGAGAGACACAGGATGGCTTTTGGGTCAATGTAGAAACCACAAGAACTTCAAATAAATACTCTGATTTTTGCAGTGGGTGACAGAAGATAGTCTCTGTAGTTTACCTTTCACTGAAAAAGGAGAGAGAGAGAGAGAGAGATTGAGAGAGATAAGAAGAAGCACTTTATGGGAAGAGAATATATGACAAAATTTAATTCAAAGGGTAAGAAACAGGAAAAAACTGCAGCAGCTTTTAACTCCTATACACAACTTAACTGGACATTGTAATTATGGAACAATTGTTATAATATGATAAAGAGGCAAAATTCAGTAAGCCTCTCCGTTCACTTCCTGAAAATAGCTACAGGCGTTTATATCTACTAAATCTGATTTGCTTTATCTAATAACGTTCCCAACATTCATGGGAGAAGGTCAGAATGGGCCAGTTGATAGACATGGTGCCATCATGCAAGTCCCACCTCTTTTGTACATACAGCTTATTAACATTGCACACACCTAAAACTTGTATTGCAAAGGTGTGTCTGCTATCTTGCAAATTTTGAACCCCCCTTGTGGACACAAATGATTCTCCTTTAATGGCCTAACCTATGAATTAAAACTTGTAGTCCAGTATTGTGTGCCTATATTTGATTTGTGTGCAGACATCAATCACATCAAGTTAAATTAACACATTATCTTGATCTTCATTCAATTGGTGCTTTATTTTTCTTTACCTTCAGATCAGAATGCTGTGCACTTAGTGTAATTTAAACAAAATGTGGAATCAACTTGTCACAACAGATTGGTTCAGACAGCCTAAGCTAGTTTTGTCTCAGTACGTTGTACAAACCTAGCTGTTATGGTTGAATGAAGTCTAAAGCTACCAGATCCGCACTACAAAATCCAGATGACCTTTGGGAAGGATAGATTTAACTTTTCTAGCTTTCTGGCTTATAACTGAACATTTACAGTATTTTATCTCAGGTGAGGACTTCCAGATCTGGGCTGAAAAACTTCAGATGAGCATTAGTTTTTCCTGGAACTTTTTGCTGCCATTTAGCCATCATTAGAAGGATTGCAACTCAGATCTGGAAGCCCTAGCAAAGCCATCCAGCTGTCTTAATTCAGTCAACCATAGTTAAATTAAGACTCAGTTAATGTGCTGTGTGAACCCAGCTTTTGTAATTTTGTAATTTGCAGTTATATTTTTGGACTCCTGATTCAGTGTTAATAAACAAGAGTTCTTGGCTTAGTTATAGTAGTACTTTATATTCAGCTTTATGGTATGGTGAAAACTTTGTGATATCCCATTGGGAAATTTCTAAGAGGGAAGAAAACAATCTTTAACTTAGTAAAATCATTTTCTTATTGCTGTTCTATGGTTAAGAACATTTGCCCCATAAAAAACTCATCCTGTATATAAGATTCCTTTTTGATTAATATGCCTAGGACCAGCACATGTGATTTAAGTTCCTGAATGATGATGATATTACAGTAGGATGGTGATGCACTGAACTAGAAATCACTCAAAATTCTTTGTATCAGATCAGTTGTATTTCCAGAACATTGAGTTGACCTCCCAGTTGAAAGACCACATAGAGGTACAATACCCTTCAGAAGAAAAGCAGAGAAAAGTCTACCATTGCAGGGTTATTATACTCTTCTGTGGTTATTTATAGATTATAAACTCCTTCAAATAGAAAAATCCAGCTGCACACAGGACCATTTATCCCAGATAACATCCTGACAGAGGCTCAAAAAAGCAACAGTATTAGAAGGTAAGTTCTAAGCAAGAACTGAAGAATCTAAGATGATAACCAGAGCAACAGACTGAATCGCATTTCCTTGGAGGGGGTCAATACAGTTCATCTGACTGACAGCATTATAAAGGAAGTTGAAGAAACTCAGCTGAACCTATCCATCCATGCAAAAGTTTCATTTAAGAAGTTTGAAAGATAAAGTTTTTGGTAGACCAAACTTCCAAGCTTTAGGTACAAAGACTTCCTTATCTTGGAATTAGTTTTAGCCCAAAGATGCTGAGGGGAAAATAATTTTCTTTCCTTCCTTAATTTGCTCTGTACTTATCACATCATCCAAAATGCTGATGGGCATATTGCCATTTAGGTCAAATAGAAGCTCTATGAAATGCAACATTTGGCTCATTCTCAAGAACTGTAGCATTATCTTATTTTCTTCCTGATTCTTGTACTTTTTGAAGCATTTCCAGCTGCCTAGATTTAAAGGTAAAAGGTAGAATGGAAATGTCCTCCATTTTGTTTCTTTATCATAATTGGGTGCTTCTTTGATATGCTCACAAAGGTGAGCCTATGGTTTCATGATTGTTTCCTTCACAAATACACTGCAAGAGAAGTAGTGTTGAAGTTCCTCCCTTGTTGGAAGCAATATACTGTAGGGTATGTAAGGCAATGGCTGAGTGGGGATCTGAATTCAGAAACCAGAATTCCCCAATTCAAAATCCAACATATTGCCTACAAATTACAAATTGCAGAAGAGCCACATGACTAATTTGACCTATGGATAGTCAAACAGAGCATGTCAGAGCAATTTGATAATAATGATAACAACAACTTAGTAAACACACAAGAAGGAGGGGAATTCTTAATGTCACATGTAAATCCAAGGTTCCTCTGTGTTTAATCAAACTGAAGTAAAGTTGGGATATATTAACAAAGCCTACTTATTGCTTGTCAGAAGGGAGTAAAATAATAAGACAATAATAGCAGCAGTAGTAGTAATTTACACTGTCTTATCATGGGACCACAACCTAAATAAGTTTTGATTTGTTGTACATTCTTACAGGTTGAGCAGTATGGAAAAAGGTAACCAACTCTCAACAATTTCTTTCAGGAGAAATGGGTCTATAAGCAATAGAATCAGTTGTTATTGTTTGCATATATCTAGATAATAATGCTCTAAGTTTGCATCAGAAAAAACCTCATCCTTCCAATTAATACTTATAAAGCATGTGTGTACAGAATCATTCTTGCCTGGCTTTAGATTTCAAGAAGGTTTATTTATTTCTCACAGATGTATTTATGTATTTATTTATTTGCACACATCAGCTATTATATAGGCAGAGAGTTCCATGTAAGAGCAAACAGAAATAGAAAACAAAGGCCTGAGAAGAAAAAAAAAGGATAAATCTTCAGAGTTAGTTCTTTGATTACAAAGGCACCATTACCAAATGTAGATTTTACTTTCTTTCTTTTTCCTAAGAAAAAAGTGGATTAAGTAGATAATAAAAATAATATTTTATAAGAACTTGCATGTGTGTGCGTGTTGCATTCTTATCTTTTCACCTGAAAGAAGAAAGATAGAATTAGAATGTTAGGAAAATATATATTTTAAAGCATGCAATTTAGTTAATAAGACACAGATCCAAGGAAATGTGCAGATATTACAAAACATGATGGGGCCAGGTAGATTTTTTTTTTCCTTTTCATTTAAATTTTACCCAGTGGTTGAAATTGTACTGTGGGGTGTAATCAGCCCTAAGTATCTTTGGATAGGATAATTTTTGCAGACAATGAAATTGCTTCCTTTGTACAAAACAGAAATCTAAGCAGCACATATTGAGGATCTGATTTGGAAGAGGAGACTTACCTAGAGAAAAGAGTTACACTTTTGGCTTGCCAGGCACGTCTGATGCATATTTTAAGGTACTTTGTTCCCAGTGCTTTACAAGTAGTTTTCTCTACCACTCTTCAGAGGCAGAGAGCAAACAGAGAAGCAGGTGTTGGGGAAAGATTTTGCTCATTTGATGTTGCTGTTCAGACATTAGAAGGCCCACTCCTTTCTCGGATTTGGTTCAGTTGTGGAATCTGTGCTGGAGAATGAGAGCAAATCCTTTTTGCTAAAGAAAGAAGGTTATTCTGGAGATGTACTCAAAGCTCTTAAATACAAACCCCTTCATTTGTACTGTATATCCCCCTCACTGAAATTGGATATTAAGATAAAACATGCTGAAATATAAACACCATCCATACAGGGTTTATAGCAAGCAAATCTCAGCATTTTGCAAAATTAAGTAATTCTAAATCAGATTTTATCTAAAGATGAGCACAGGCTTTCTAGCTGAATACTTTTTGTGGTGGATGGCATGGTCAGAAATTAGTTACAAGAGGGAGGCTATTGTAAGGTTCAGCCAATAATATTGGCGGAAGATGTTGGCATTTGATTGTTTTGCAGGGACCAAGCCACTATGGTACTATGATAACCAATCACTCTGGAAGGGTGAACAGATCAAACTTAAGTATCCTCAGTTTTGGGTGTGAAAAGAATGACCATATAAAATAAAGCTCCCGATTTGCCTAAAGGAGCTTGCCTGGACTAGTTTTTTTTTTTTCCTTTCTGCACAGCCTTCCTCCCAGTCCTCCTCTCTGAGTGTGTTTGAATGCGTAAGCTTGTAAATATGTTTATGTAAGAAGCTTTCTGTAAATACATTTATTTTTGTAGAAATGCCTGGTGTGTGTTTTTCTGATCTCTCTGGCCAAACACTTTCCAGTACACTCTGACAGAAAAAAAACTACAGGACAGCATACAGCTGGCAAATGTGATCATGATAACTCCCATGCCAGGTAAGTAGGTGGAAGAATCCCAATCTGAAGATAGTGGGGAAGATGTTTCGTTGAAAGTCCTAGCCCAAGCAAGGGACAGATACCTTAAATCAGCCTTTCTCAACCATTTGACTCTGGAGGAACCCTTGAAATATTTTTCAGTCCTTGGGGAACCCCTGCACTTTCAGGCTCAAATATAGATAGTAAAGGTAAAGGTTTCCCTTGACGTAAAGTCCAGTCGAATCCGACTCTAGGGGGCGGTGCTCATCTCCGTTTCTAAGCCTTAGAGCCGGCGTTGTCATAGACACTTCCGGGTCATGTGGCCAGCATGACTCACGGAACGCCGTTACCTTCCCGCCGAAGCGGTACCAATTAATCTACTCACATTTGCATGTTTTCGAACTGCTTGGTGTGCAGGAGCTGGGACAAGCAACGGGAGCTCACCCCGCCACGCGGTTTCGAACCGCCGACCTTCCGATCGACAGCTCAGCGGTTTAACCCGCAGCGCCACCGCGTCCCACCCAAATATAGATAAGAAGTTACCAAATTATTCTATTCGTTTCATGGGTAGGCCTATCTATATGTATTAACAGTGTTCTTAAACTAAAAATAAAGAATGAAATATACCTCTTTAATGTGAAGTTGCCCACATTTGAAGTGATTTTTTAAACAAATTGTGGTCTCACAGGGAACCCCTAATGGCATCTCATGGAACCCTAGGGTTCCACAGACTCCTGATTAAGAAACCATGTCTTAAATGAACTTATTCATAATGGTTATTTTAAGGATTTTGAAAGCATACATTTGGAGTACAGCTTACTTGAATTATTATCACCTGGCAATATATGAAATTTAAATATGTATGAAAAGATCACTATGGACTTGATGCTTTAGTAGCTTCAAAATTACCTAAATTATTAGGATCTTTAAGAATTCTATATTTGAAATAAAACCAGCAATATAATTTGATAAGAATTTTTAAAAAATAGAATGTGGTTTAATATTAGTATTTGGATTGAGCAACTGGAATATCCAGTTTTTGAAATCGGTCTACATTTTAAGAAATGTAAAGTCATCTCATCTAAGTGACTACTTACGATTTAGGGATGAAGTTAATTTAACAAATTAATTAATTTAATGAAGTTAAAGTGTACAATTAAGTATTTAGGAATGAATAAAAGTTCAACAGCAAAAAAAAACGTTCAGAGGCAGAGAACACTGAGCTCCTCAAATAATGTTTTAAGAAGGTTGGCTGTCAGATTTCTTGTGCTGACATTGTAAGAAATGGGTCTGTGTTACTCACTTGAAAAAAAAAAATGAATGAAGCTGAAAACAATGTTCTTCCTGCCTTTCCAAAGGAGATCTCACAGGGAAAACTACTGTATGATAAAGTTTATTGAATGGCTCCTTATTTCAGTGTCAGAGAAACTGGTACCCCACTCAACTCCCACACAGCATTCCACATTAAACATGCATGGCAGTTGTTGTTGTTGTTATTATCATTATTTCAATTTTTATGGCTGCCCATCTCATCTAAGTGACTCTGGCTATTGTTTATAAAGATATTTTATATATTGTTTATTATCTACTGCAACCCCCAAAGCACAGAAAAGCCACTGAATCTACAAAGAACCTTGAAGCTGCTTGATTTCACTGCTTCAAATAAAATATCTCCTTTGATTCATGAATCTGCTTTGATGGGGTGATTTGATTGAAGTTGTTATGAATGGAGGTGCCCTTTGGAGCTTTGCAGAGACCTGTTAGAAAGAGGTAACAAGAAGTATTTGTCATCTGGTTATGAGTTGTTTTCTGAGTTGCAGCACCCACCCTGGCAGCCATGGCAAGCTGTGTTATGGAAGCCATGAGATGATCTCAAAATTCCAAAAGTTGTCACAGCTCAACAAAGTTGCCTATCATTCCATTAGAGCTATACATTAAAAAAAAAAAAAAAAGCCTTTAAAGAAATAGGAAAGTTTAATTCATTAGTTCCAGTACTGCTAGATTTCTCCCTCCCACTCCCGCTCCCCCTCCCATCTTTCTCTCAAGTGTGTGTGTGTCTGTGTGTATTTTTCTCCAAGATCTGTTAATTACCCCAACATACTGTATGTTGAGAGACAAATCGCTAAGCATTAAATTGTTTCCTTGCTTTCTCCTCCCCAACAGACATGTTCCAAGTAAACAAATGCTTATGGAAAAAAGCTAAATTTATAGACTTCTTAGGACAGAGTTGCAAGTTGGACACCAGTTGGAAAAAAAGCCTATTGTGGCAAGTAGAGTGGCGGCTTGTGTGGTGATCTGCAATTGTTTTGGGGGTTTTGTTTTGTTTTGAACCCAAGCAAGAGGGTAAGGTTCTCTGTAACTTGAGTTGCACCTTCAGTGGGCCTCAGTCATGCCCTGTCACTCCTTGAAGTGGCCTTGTGGGCATTAGCACTTGAAACTGGGAAATAATAATTTCTTTGGGAAATTGATGCAATACCACCTACCTTAAGGAAGGCAATCGTTTACCCTCCCCACACTTTTTCTTTTTTTCTTGGACATAGCCATGTTTGATAACGTCAGCCCAGTCTCCAACCTCCCCATTTTAGGGAAGGTTGTTGCAAAAATGGTAATAAATCCACCACAGTTGATTTTAGAGGATACCGGTTATGGTGGGGTTATCCCAGGCTGAGCTGGAGGTACTGTATTGTGTAAGTTCTGAACCAGTGTCTGGAAGTTGTAAGAATCTGTACGGGACAAAACAAACTGACATTAAATCTTATCAAGACAGAGTAGCTTTTGTCTATAAACATTCAGGTATTCTGAAAATATTGGTCCTGGTATTTTAAATGGAGTCATGCTCTATCCAAAGGGCAGGTTCATGATTTGGATGTCTTCCTGGACTTCAGTCTCCTGCTGGAATTTGTGTTCCAGTTATGACCCTACCTGGATCAGATCCCTGGACCAGGATAGTAACTCATGTCCTAATTTGTCGCGTCACGCGACCAGTCCTTCGCCCTTCGGTCTATGGGATTCCCTGGGGGGGAATGAGCCAACGATTCCCTCGCAAGGGTGAGGTCGAAAAAACAACGGTAGGCACAGGATTCTTTTGTGGTGGTGAGTGACGCTACATCTCAGGAGGTTGCTGGTACTGCCTCCTGGTGCCACGCCCCCACCTCCTTTTATTCAGCAGTTCTATCAGGGCGGGGGAGTGAGTACAAAGAGAATAGGGAAATACAAGTCATGCCCTGAGGCTACGTGAGAGACATGCAATCTAGCTGTGCAGTAATGGAGTCAGATACGTCACAATTCCACCTTTTTTATTTAATTTTGTTCCTCCCCCAGAGGGTCTGAGTCGGGGAGCCAGGGACTCTTCAGTCCAAGGAGACCCATCCCAGCGTCCTCTCTCGGGGGGTAGTGTGACCGGGGGTCCTTTTCCATTTCCGATTCACTATCGGAGGACCATTCCAAGAGTGGTGTTTTCTCCATACCTACAGCAGTGACCAGGTGTTGAACAGCAAGCTTTGTCTCGGATACCTCTGAGTCCAATGTATGAAGTCTCTGCTTTAAGAAGCGGAGAACGCGACCCAGCACACAGGGGCCTATGGTGCATACGAGAATCAATAACAGGAGGGGCCCCAACAGAGCGGACAACAGTGTGGTTAGCCATGGAGAAATGCTAAACATATTTTGATACCATGACATGGATTGTTGGCGCTCCAATTCCCTTGTTTTTAAACGGGAATTGAGCTCTTTCATAGAGTCCAATACTACTCCTGAGTTGTCGGCATAAAAACAGCAGTCTTCCTTTAGAGCAACACACAGTCCCCCTTGTTTGAGGAACAGAAGGTCGAGACCCCTACGATTTTGCAAAACCACTTCGGATAGAGAGGTAAGGGAATCTTGTAGCGCCACAATAGATTGTTCGATGGCGCGAAGGTCAGTGTCAATGATAACGCTAAGGTGACGCAGGTTCTGATCATTGACAACAAGGGCTGACACACCAGTGGCGGCTCCGGCCGCACCTAAGCCCAGTAGGACTGATAAAGTTACAGCAGTCACTACTTCGCGCTTAGCCTTGAGGGGATAATGAGGGGGCTCTAAAATGGAGAGAAGTTCGTCAGGGGAATAGATAGAAATCTTGGGGAGTAGGAGCACCTGAATACAAAAGGCGTTAGTTTGTAACAAGGTATCACCATATACACATGCGGTGAGGCCAGAAGAACATGCCCAAACAGAGTTGTTCCCAGGGATAAAGTATTGCCCTGTCAATCGGGCAGAGATATTACCAGAGGTAGTGTAGAGTACACCGTAGCCACCATGGCCGGTGTGACCGTTGATGTTCAAGCGATTTTTTGGAAGATAGAGGGCACAGTGATCATGAGAAGAGTTAAGGCAATATTGAATATAGTTAGCAGGAACACGGCCAAGGCAGCAGCCCTGCCCTATTATAGAGGTGATAGTCAACGTGGTGTTTTGCCAGCGGCAGGAGGCGGCTGAGGTAGAGTTTCGGATAGGGTCAGGAGAACCGACTGCGTCATAGAATGGTGGGGAGGAAGACAAGCAAAGCCAACATCGAGATGTGTTAGAAGCGGTGTGAACAAGGGAAAAGGAGGAGTTAAGAAGAGAGACAAGGGGGTTTTTTTGTTTGGTGAGGGGTTTAAGAAAGGTGGAGTGAATGTCGTCGGCATTGGGCCCAACAGGTGGGGACTGAGGGAGAGTGACCTGTCGTTGAATGTAGAATATGTTGCCGTAATGATACCCGGGCCATCCGGCATATATACGACCTCCCCATTTTACACCTGAGTCCCAGGCATTCCCCTGAGCTTTTCCTGCAGCAGTGAATTGTACAATAACCGGATTACATCTATTCCAACCCCCCTGTCCTGCCGCATTCTTTTTGGTTGCGGTGCATCTAATGTCCTTTCGCAACCGAGTGAGGGTGATGTAATCAGTCTTATATGGAGGGGTCCAGTAGATGTAGCCAGTGGAAACGCAGGACCAAGATTTGCAAAAGTAATCTGCTATGCCTCCGCAGTCGTGCACGTGATCAGGGCTGGTGTCATGTCCTGGGCACACATACAGGGGATACCTTTTAACGGTGGAGTGGCTGGGCTCTGGGAAGCCGGCCAGCCTCCTGTAGGCTGTCACTCCTAAAAGCATTTCTGAAAAGTCAAAATACAGGTTAGGGAAACAAGATATAATTGGGCTATAACAAAAGGAGGTATTCAGGATCTGTCCCAAGGCATCGCGGATTGTCCAGGTGATATTGTAAGGGCGATGCGATCCCTGGGCGTCAAATGCCAGTAGGCGTCGTCCCTGCCAACGGGCGGGCTCAGGAAGGGAGAGTAAAAATAAGGTGAGCGTAAGGCGAGATGAGGTGGCGAACCCCTTAATTAATTTTGTTATTTCACAGTGATATTGTCCTAGATCGGTCAACTGTACGTTGGTGATAGCAAGGGTAGTTTGGCGAAAGTGATAAGTGATGGAGTAGGAATCGCCATCTTGGAGAAGGGTGTTGTTGCGGAACCAGCGCCAGAAGGTGCCTTTTCTTTTGATGGGAGAGCGTTGAAGACATTCCATGGCGTTGGATGCTGAGCTGCGGCCAATGGTGGCAGGGTAGCGTAAACGATGGGTTCGAATGAGAGAGGTTGTTTTAGGGTTCGTTGTGAGGGGAGCAGAGATGGAAGAGAGATAACAGAGAAGGAGGGTCAAGAAGGTGCTTGTCAGGAGACTGCCCATGATATGGCCGGATGCAGCGAGCAGGAACCCAGAGCACTCGATCAGGAAGTTGCACAGCAGCGTAGCCTTTTCCCCAGGTGACGAGTTGCGCAGGGCCTTTCCACTCAGGGCTGGGCAGTTGCCTAAAATAAACAAGGGGACGGGAAGAGGGAACTACTGGCTTGGAAAAGTGTCGAGATGCAGCCGTAGCAGGGGGGGTACCGGTAAGATTAAGGAAATTCAAGGTAAACAAGGTGAGATTAAGGATATTTTGTAACATCGGGAGGCTTGGGGGGCCTAAGGCCTTTTTCCCCGTTTGCCGATCAAGGGCATTCTTTAGGGTCTGGTTAGCCCTTTCCACAATAGCCTGACCTTGGCTGTTGAATGGTATACCGAATCTGTGAGTAATGGACCACTTACGGCAAAACTCAGCAAAGGGAGTGCTGACGTAAGCGGGGCCATTGTCAGTTGTCAAAGTTTTGGGACATCCCGATGTGACGAAAGTGCGAATACAATGATTGATTACGTTTTTCGTGGCTTCTCCTCTTTGCAAAGTTGCCAGGATGAATCCCGAATAAGTATCCACAGATACATGGATATACTTCCAAGGGGCAAAAGAGGGATAATGAGTGACATCCATCTGCCATGTGTCACAAGCATGGACACCCCTGGGATTAACTCCCTCAGGGATGCACTTTGCCTGCAAACTGCAGGTTGGACATTGTTGAAGAATGGCGGTAGCTTCTTGATATGTAATGCCAAATTGGCGCACCAAGGCTTTTTTATTTTGATGGAAATAAGCATGGCTGTCCCCTGCTGAAAGCGGCGGAGGAAGAGGGGAAGAGGCCATAATTTTGCAAGCCTCATCTGCCATGTGGTTGCCTTCGGACAGGAAACCGGGTAGCTGTTGGTGGCTTCTAATATGCGCTACAAACAAAGGGGATGTTCTGTCCTTCAGGAGAGTTTGAAGCTGCAAAAAAAGCGTCATGAGAGAGGGGGGGGTAACAGGGGAAATATATGCATCAAACATGGCCACAGCCATTTGAGTGACATACATACTATCTAATATAACATTCAAAGGCTGTTCTGGGAAAAGAGACAAGGCTAGCAAAAAGGCGGCTAACTCAGCCTGTTGGGCAGATGCTTGTGGGCCTGTTAGGCGTTTATGCCATTTGCAATTATTTTGCCATGTACAAGCCCCTATGGTTTTGGAGCCGTCTGTAAAAACAGTGAGGGCTTCCTTGAGTGGCTGCTGAACGAACGGCGAGGTTAGTGTAAAGGGTACTGTTCGCAACAGTTGCAATCGAGGATCAGGGGGAAGATGGCATGACACCTGGCCACACCAGTCCTCCAAGGCATCCTGCAGTGCAGTGGAGTTTTGTAGGAGGGGTTCCCATTGAGTAACCTTAAGGGGAATGTACAGGGTGGAAACATCCAGTCCCATTAGGGCTCTAATCCTCTTCCGGCCTTTCTCAACAAGAGAGGCCATTTGTGCTGCTCTGGTGATGATGGATGTCTTAGGTGTGTGTGGCAAGTGTAGCCATTCTAAAATATGTAGATGTTTGTTATCAGACGTTTGGACAATGATGGCAGTTAATAATTGATGTGTCGAAAGAATGGCAAGAGAGGGTAGTTTGTCAGTGAGCGCACGGTCCACCCATTGGGTCGTAAGGACGGCATTGACCTGTTGTAGGGCGTGCAATTGTTGTTCTGTAAGGTATACCTTGTCAGCTGGGTTTGTCAAACCCACTAGCGCTTGGAATAAAGGTGATAACATGGGTGTAGTTAAAGCAAGGTATGCGCGGGCCCAGTTAATGACCCCCAGACATTGTTGTAATTGGACCAAGGTGGTCGGCTGGGGAAGCGTGAGCATAGGTAGAAGTGGGGCAGCAGTGGAGGCTAAAACTTTGTGGCCTAGATATTGCATTGGATAACGAGACTGGACCTTTTCTGGTGCAACGTGCAACCCTGCCGTTGCTAGGGTGGCTAAAAGAATAGGAAAAGTTTTTTGAACTGTCCCTTTCGGGCCCTCAGCAGCGACTAAAATGTCATCCATATAATGATACACAAGAAAATGCGGAAATTGGGATCTATAGGGTTGCAATGCTTTATCGACAAAAAATTGGCACATTGTGGGTGAGTTCAACATGCCTTGTGGGAGGACCTTCCACTGGTACCGAGCAGTAGGCTTTGAATTGTTAAGTTCCGGTACCGTAAATGCGAAAATAATTCTGTCCTTTTGTGCCAAAGGTATGGAAAAAAAACAATCCTTGAGGTCTATTACAATAAGGTCGTGTCCTTCCGGAATCAAGTTGGGGTTGGGAAGTCCACACTGCAAAGGTCCCATGGGCTGAAGGATGGTGTTGATAGCCCTAAGATCCTGTAGGAGGCGCCATTTGCCAGACTTCTTTTTGATGACAAATACCGGAGTATTGTATGGGCTGGTGGAGGTTTCGATATGGCCTTCAATTAACTGCTGTTGGACCAAGATATGTAAGGCGTCCAGTTTCTCTTTGGTGAGTGGCCATTGATCAACCCATACCGGCACAGAGGTTTTGAGAGAGAGAGAGAGAGACCCTGAAGGGTCCTGTAAAGCCATTAGGGAAGTTGAATAAAAGCGTGGAACTGTGAAAGCAAGTCACGGCCCCATAGGTTACAGTGCAAAGGCAAGATATAAGGCTTTAGATACGCTGTAATATGAGAATGAGCAGTCACAGCAGAAAGCCAATGAGAGCTGACCTTAGCGGCCTGTGCTCCGCCTACTCCTTGCACCGAGGAGGCTTCAGCGATAGGCCAGGAGGAGGGCCATTCAGCGGAACGAATGACAGAGACGTCGGCGCCGGTGTCAATCAAGCCTTCGAAAGAGCGACCATTTAGTGTGACAAGGAGGGTGGGTTTAGAGGTTTGGACTGGTTGCTGCAAGGCAAACAATGATGGCATATCAGGAGAAGGGAGAAGTATGAGCGTGGCGACAATTGTTCCTTTATTTAAGGAAAAGCACCTATCTCCCACTCCTGCCAGAGCAATTTGTGTCAAATCTGATGAATCATACAAATAGGGAGCAGCAACCATCCCCTCAAGCGTAAGCGAGGAGTTGGGAATAAGCAAAGCAGGGGTAAGAGGAGGGAGGGGTTTATGCAGCGTGACAACAAGAGGAAGGGAAAGGACAGCCCCCGGATCGTCATACAAAAGATCCTCTGCCAACTCCACAGGGAAGCTGGTGATGGGTAATTCAGCCTTTGGGGCGGGGTTAGCTGACAACCCCCGATCTAGTTTTCCGAAGGCTGGTGAGGGGAGGAGTTATTGCGACATTGCGAGGCCCAATGATACCCTTTGCGGCACCTGGGACAAGGAGTTTTAGGTTTGGAGGGGGGGGGCGGCCCCCTTTGAGTGGAAGGGGGCGCCCCACCTCCCCCGGGTGCACGGCATTGATTCTTAAAGTGGCCCGGCTTCCCACAATTGAAGCAATTTCCATGACGAGTGATTGCGAGGGCTTCCGGGGAATGGAGCTGAGGGGAGGGGTTAGTAGAAGGCAGCGAGGTGGTAATGGCGGCAGCGAGAGCGCTCACTTTGTGAGAGGTGGTACCAACGATTCTGCAGAGTTGCAGGAAGTCTGCAAGCTTTACACCCGGTTGATTGACTGCGGGTTGCAGAATGGTCTGGCAGTCATGATTAGCGTTAGAGAAAGCAAGTTTCATTAGCAGCTCATGTTTAGCCGTGGCATTATCAATTTGTCGGTCTAAAGCAATCTGAAGGCGACTTATGAAGGAAGCATATGGTTCATTTGGTTCTTGCATTATTTTCAAAAACGTTTGGGTGGATTGAGAGTCGGAATCATCCACTCTTTTGAGAGCATTCATGGCGCACATGTGAATAATAGCAAAACAACGACGGGGGGAGTTCTGTTGCTGGACTAAGGTTGCGAATTGTCCCTTTCCTAATAATTGATTTGCGGTCACCCCTGCGGGAAGACCTCTTCTAATTTCTACTTCCACCCCTTTGTCGTATTCAGATTGCCACACAACGTATTGCGCCGGGGTCATAAGCATAGAAAAAAGCATTTTCCAATCATACAATAACATAACAGTGTTAGCAGTAACTAAAGAGTCTAAAACTCCCCTAGTAAAAGGAGAGTGCAAGCCGTAGGTGGTTACAGCATCTTTGATTTGTTTCAAAACCTTAAGTTCAATATTGTTATACAAATTTCCTCCCGCCGCCCCTAGGCCGATGGTCATGGGAAAGGCAGAGGGACTCTCCATTTCCAATGAGAGGGGGGAGGAGAGGAGTTCAGTGATGGCGCCTCCTAGGGGGTGGTGTTGAGGGGATCCGGGGGTTGGAGCTGAAGGGGGAGGAGGAACGGCTGGGTATGGAGGGGGTGGTGGTGAGGCAGCATCGAGATGGGCGGCAAGAGGGGGTGGGGTTTTTGGGCCGGGAGGAGAAGGGCAAGTTTCCGGGGAAGACGGGGGAGGGTAAAGAGTGTTGATGGCCGCCATAACAGCCTTCCAGGCAGTCAGAATAGGCACGGGTGCTCGTGGGGTATCATGAAAATATTTTCCTATCCTTTCCCAAGTGGATGCTTTGAGCGACCCCTCTGAAGGATAGACAGGGCAGTGTCTGTCCATGTACAGTAGGAGTTGAGTCACCGATTTTTTTGAAATGGGAAAGATGGTCGTACCGTTAGCCTTTTGACAAGAGTTAGCCTTCTTCACTAAATCATAAAGTTCGTCCCTATGAACTGACGAAACTTTGGAAAGTGGGGAGCCCATTACTTACGATTGCAGAGCCTTTTCCAGGTGCGTAGTAACGAGAGTGAAGGCAGTGCACCTCTAGACAGAGATCACACCGTGAGACCGAAGGGATCCCGGACGAGCCCCCAGTTGTCGCGTCACGCGACCAGTCCTTCGCCCTTCGGTCTATGGGATTCCCTGGGGGGGAATGAGCCAACGATTCCCTCGCAAGGGTGAGGTCGAAAAAACAACGGTAGGCACAGGATTCTTTTGTGGTGGTGAGTGACGCTACATCTCAGGAGGTTGCTGGTACTGCCTCCTGGTGCCACGCCCCCACCTCCTTTTATTCAGCAGTTCTATCAGGGCGGGGGAGTGAGTACAAAGAGAATAGGGAAATACAAGTCATGCCCTGAGGCTACGTGAGAGACATGCAATCTAGCTGTGCAGTAATGGAGTCAGATACGTCACACTAATTACTGGTCTGCTTGGACCCAGAAGAGCATTACATGAAGCTGACTTGGATATGAAAAGCTTGGTGGAAGAGATACATGTTTCTAGATTGCCCAAATAATGGCAGAATGTGAACCAAGTGCATCTTTCTAGAGCTCCCGCATCCAGGATGCCGTACCTGAGAAGACTTCCTCCTGTAACCAAAAGGGAAGCCTCTGGCAGAAGTGGTATCTTCATAATAAGACAGGATGTCTTCAGAACAGCCTCTCCTACTGATCTGAACAGCCAGGTAGCTTCAAAGCGGGAAAGGGAATCTTGAAGATCATGTGGTCCTCCAGTAATCTGTTTAGGGAAAGTAGAACCTCATCTTCATCAAGTTTCACCTTAGTCCCAAAGTCAGGTCCCCCCCCCTTCAAAAACTGCTGATCAGTTTTGTCTGGATTGGACAACTGAAGTCCAATTACCTGACCTATTACCAGCACAGTACATAGTGGCTTCACATGAAGCTTACTGGGGGGAAAAAAATACACAGAGATGTACTGTATAGTGTGTGTGTGTGTTTGTATATTTCACGGCATGTACATACTGTACATACATACATACAGTATATATATCCATGGATGGCATGTTTATCTGATAGATCTATATATTCATATTCATATATCTTTAAGAAGAGAACTGATCACCAAAGATCTGTAGAGATGGTATCAAGAAAGCTAAAGCTTAAAATAACTAAGTTAATTAGTTACAAAAAAGCAATAAAAAGGCATAACTGCCCAGAGTCCCTCCTTGTGGGGGGAGATGGGCTGTGTTAAAAATTTGATAAAGAAATAAAATAAATCCTCAGATGTTTTTTTTAAAAAGGAAGATGACGAAGTGGTAGTATGCTCAAGATAAAAGGAAGATGGCAAATGGGCAATAGATAGCAAAGGAGAAGCAAAACTCCTCTTTTGACTCAGTGTTCTTGAGAAGAAGATATGCATTTCACTGGCCATTGAAAAGAGGTGGTTGAAAAAAAAAAATTTCAGCTTGAGTTTGACTGTGTTTCATAGTCATGGAAAAGCTACTGGAATTCAGAGAGTCCATATACTATATAGAGTCAGATGCATTATATAGGGTAATGTAGTTCCTAGGGTACTGAAGAACATCTTAGGCTATGGACTGAACCTTGATCCATTATCTTTAAAAAAAATTGAGACTGGGTTAAGTTCCAGATGACTGCAAGAAGCACACTTACTTGGCAGAGAAGATACCTTGATCACGAAGACAGGATAGTACAGATCAGTCAGTTCACAACATTATCTGGGAAATTTTTAGAGCTGTTTATAGAGATTGGCCTGTAGCTTCTTGAAAACAATACCAAAAATTAGCAGAGATTTGACAAGACAAATCTCTTGTCAGACTAAACTTACTTCATTTTTTTTTAATTTACTCCATTATGTTCTGATCAGCAAGCTAGTTAAGTATAGGTTGGATGGCATGTCTATCAGATCCACAGCTGAAAACAGTACAAAAGGAATCTCATCAATTTTTCTTCATCAAATTGGCACTGAATAGGGTGCCACAGGGGTCAGTCCTGGACCTGGTACTCTTTTAATTAATGACTTGGATGAAGTAGTGAAGAGAATCACTATCAGATTTACAGATGATACAAAGCTGGGTAGGATAACTAAAACTCTAGAATGGAGAACCAATATTCAAGATGATATTTAACATTTAAAGAAATTGGCTGAAAATAGCAGCATGAGATTTCATGAAAATAATTGTGAAATTGTTCACCTAGAGAAAAAGTGCACAACTATAAAATGGGGGATACCTAGCTTGGTAACAGTATATGTAAAAAGGTAATGGGAATTGGAATTGATCACAGGTTGAATGTGAGTCACCAGTGTGTCATAGCTGGTGGAAAGAGAAAACACCTTTTGGGTTGCATGAATAGAAATATAATTTTCAAATCATATTTCAATAATAGTTTGTTCTATATGTCATTGGTTAAACTCCACTTTGAGTACTGTGTGTGGTTATGTGCACTGTGTTTTAAGATACAGGGAAACTAGAAGAGATGCAGTAGAAAGTAATGAAAATGAACAATGTGGAACTAGATAGTAAGTCTTATGAGGCAAGAGGGAGAGAACTAGCTATAAAAAAGATGGTTGAAATGGTGCTGCACACAGGATCGTCATTCTATTATATCAGAGTGTACAATATGAGAAGGAAAAGTCACAGGAAGGCAGATTTCATCTACTGTAGAACTTAGGGGGGGGGGGGAAACCTTTCCATTTTGACCATGAAACAAGTTACTGAGGAAGGTTGATAATCAACTCTTCACTGGATGTGTTCAAACAGAGTCTGTCTGTCAAGGACTGCATTTCTGTACTGAACACAGGAATGGACTCACTCAGTGGCCTAAACAATTCCTTCCAACTCTAGGATACTCATGTGCTGAACAATGTTGCAAATGAATACTGGGTTATTTTGTTTCAGTGCAATGGAGACAGAGAAGTGTTTTTTCATCCCCCAGCACTGTGGACTATTGCTTGGAATGGCCTTGTTTTTATGCTCAATCTGATTCTGAGATTTTCTCCAATTTTTCCCAAATGATTGTCCCTTTTATTTCATTATCCCCAGTTCTCAATAAAACCAGGGTGTTGATGTGGCTCTGCAAAAAGGATTCATGGATTTACTGCCAATGGATATACTGATAGCCATCAATTTATTGGAATTAAAAGTTGACAAGGAAACATCATGGAAGATCAGGCTGTCAGTGGCAACTAATTCTAATGGCTGTTCATTCCTTTCTGAATCACTGCCAACCTATCTTAAATAGCAACTGCTGGGGAATAGTAGCAGGAGGGGACTTTATACTACCTGTTAATGCTTGCGAGTTTTCTGAATGCATCTGTCTGTCTGCTGTGTGACAGATACTAGACCAGAGAAAACATTGAATCAAACGTGTTACACTATTCAGGATCATCTCCAGATCTGTCTGATCTCTTGGCATCTGCTATTCTGGGGATCTGAACTGATCTATTTCTGGCTTTCTATTGGAATGTTTGAAATTGAGAGGAACCAAGTCTTCTCCCAGGTATTTTCAGGGAAGACAAGAAGGAACAAATGATAAAACTTGTGTGACAATATCATCATGCAAATGACTTAGGTACATCTGGGAGCAAGGACAGAAAGGCAGCATTTGTGTGAGGGTATCATCATAAGTTTTATCATTTTGTTGTTATTGTGGTTTGTTGCAGATGCCAGTGGGCATGTGTTTCTTTAGGGTTCAGTGGAGAGTAATGATAAAAGGTGCATTGTTATGCAAAATCTGTCATTTCTGTACTTGCATTGCTGTCAGGAACATAAAGGGTGAAGCTTGCATAGTGATGTCATGGTGCTTGTTTTGTCGTAGGTCAAGATTTTGTTAACACTGCAGATAGCCCCATCACCACATTCTCTCAAAATTTTCAAAATTCCACTGCTCCAAAAATATTGCCTTCCCTTGAATTAAAATGGAAGGCATTTAATTGGCACAGGAACATTGGCAGGCAGCAAGGGAGCTTCTGCAGGTATATCATTGAGCTCCAGGGAAACCAAACTTCTTCCCCTGATACTACAACATGACAATTACTCTTTCTTTTCTTCTTTTACAATATGTTCTTGTACCAGACTTTCTTCCTTAGTTACTGTCTCAAAATATCCTCATAATTAATTGAGATGGTTTGCAAAATTAATTTTAGCATTGCTTTAAACAAACACATACTGTACATACACACACACACAATGAGCAAGAGCCATTTTCCAATGAAGGATTAAGGGAATCAACCCAAATTAGCAATCTTAATATAATCACTAAGCCACTTGGGGAGGAAGAATAGTATACTAATACTGTCACTAATGATTATGATAATAGCAACAGCAGTAATGTCATTTATAGCACAAAGGGCTTGTTTTTGTCCAAAACAAAGCACCAGTAGTTTACGGAGTGCTAAATTGGTATGCATATATTCAGAATATGATAATTATTTGAAAAGTAATGTTCATAAACCTATACAGTGCTAACTTGATGATTTACCAAACAAAAATGCTTAAGCCTAGAAGTATCCACTGTACTTTATGCAATCAAATTGCTGCTTTCAGTTCTTGAATGTCTAGCACAGCTTTCCTGTTTCCTGATTTTATGCAACAGCTTACATTACTCTGAAAAAACAGTTATGCTACAGTATATCCAATCCTTTTCAGGCATTCATAAAATTAAGGAAGAAGTGTATGGCAGCCCTACCCTACTGATCATGTCTAATAGGCAATAAAAAACTGATTGGCTGAACATGGTGTCAGTCTTCACTGTGATCATGAACAAGCATCAACTATCTGAAAACTGAAAATATCTCAACAATTTTACCAAGAAAGCCAACAGTGTTGAGTATCACTTTAGAACATGAAGCTCCCATTTTCTTCAATCTTTACTGTGATAATGCCATCAGCAAAACTAGTCACATTTTCTACCATTTATGAATCAATCTGAGACTAAACCTGTCAAGTGTCATCCAGTTAGTGAGTCACCAAAAGGGAAAAAAAAAAAACAAAAGAAAAAACAAAACAATGCTGTAATGTTGAGCTGTTACTGAAACTTCCTGGATTCTATTTTTCGTATTGTTATTGCATTATTTTATTAACTTGATGAAAATAAAGATACAACAGTTTGACAATGAACATGATTTAAATTAAAATTATCTGTATTATTTATAAATATTAATATAAAATTTTAAACACAATAATAAGACTAATGCAAACTAAAATAGAGTGAAAAAGGAAAGAGAAAAAGAAAAAAAAATAAAGAAAAAAATAATGGTGCAAAAAGAAAAACTAGTTGCAGGAAAATAGAAAAGAAAGAAAAAAGATTCAAGGAAGTGGCTTCCACTCTTCTTTACAGCAGTTATTGTTGTTTATTCGTTTAGTCGCTTCCGACTCTTCGTGACTTCATGGACCAGCCCACGCCAGAGCTTCCTGTCGGTCGTCAACATCCCCAGCTCCCCCAGGGACGAGTCCGTCACCTCTAGAATATCATCCATCCATCTTGCCCTTGGTCGGCCCCTCTTCCTTTTGCCTTCCACTCTCCCTAGCATCAGCATCTTCTCCAGGGTGTCCTGTCTTCTCATTATGTGGCCAAAGTATTTCAGTTTTGCCTTTAATATCATTCCCTCAAGTGAGCAGTCTGGCTTTATTTCCTGGAGGATGGACTGGTTTGATCTTCTTGCAGTCCAAGGCACTCTCAGAATTTTCCTCCAACACCACAGTTCAAAAGCATCGATCTTCCTTCGCTCAGCCTTCCTTATGGTCCAGCTCTCACAGCCATATGTTACTACAGGGAACACCATTGCTTTAACTATGCGGGCCTTTGTTGTCAGTGTGATGTCTCTGCTCTTAACTATTTTATCGAGATTTGTCATTGCTCTTCTCCCAAGGATTAAGCGTCTTCTGATTTCCTGACTGCAGTCAGCATCTGCAGTAATCTTTGCACCTAGGAATACAAAGTCTTTCACTGCTTCTACATTTTCTCCCTCTATTTGCCAGTTATCAATCAAGCTGGTTGCCATAATCTTGGTTTTTTTGAGGTTTAGCTGCAAGCCAGCTTTTGCACTTTCTTCTTTCACCTTCATCATAAGGCTCCTCAGTTCCTCTTCGCTTTCAGCCATCAAAGTGGTATCATCTGCATATCTGAGATTGTTAATGTTTCTTCCAGAGATTTTAACTCCAGCCTTGGATTCCTCAAGACCAGCTTGTCGCATGATGTGTTCTGCATACAAGTTGAATAGGTAGGGTGAGAGTATACAGCCCTGCCGTACTCCTTTCCCAATCTTAAACCAGTCCGTTGTTCCGTGGTCTGTTCTTACTGTTGCTACTTGGTCGTTATACAGATTCTTCAGGAGGCATACAAGATGACTTGGTATCCCCATACCACTAAGAACTTGCCACAATTTGTTATGGTCCACACAGTCAAAGGCTTTAGAATAGTCAATAAAACAGAAATAGATGTTTTTCTGAAACTCCCTGGCTTTTTCCATTATCCAACGGATATTGGCAATTTGGTCTCTAGTTCCTCTGCCTTTTCTAAACCCAGCCTGTACATCTGGCAATTCTCGCTCCATGAACTGCTGAAGTCTACCTTGCAGGATCTTGAGCATTACCTTACTGGCATGTGAAATGAGTGCCACTGTTCGATAGTTTGAACATTCTTTAGTGTTTCCCTTTTTTGGTATGGGGATATAAGTTGATTTTTTCCAATCTGATGGCCATTCTTGTGTTTTCCAAATTTGCTGGCATATAGCATGCATTACCTTGACAGCATCATCTTGCAAGATTTTGAACAGTTCAGCTGGGATGCCGTCTTCTCCTGCTGCCTTGTTATTAGCAATGCTTCTTAAGGCCCACTCAACCTCACTCTTCAGGATGTCTGGCTCTAGCTCACTGACCACACCGTCAAAGCTATCCCCGATATTGTTATCCTTCCTATACAGGTCTTGTGTATATTCTTGCCACCTTTTCTTGATCTCTTCTTCTTCTGTTAGGTCCTTGCCATCTTTGTTTTTGATCATACCCATTTTTGCCTGGAATTTACCTCCAATGTTTCTAATTTTCTGGAAGAGGTCTCTTGTCCTTCCTATTCTATTGTCTTCTTCCACTTCCGCGCATTGCTTGTTTAAAAATAATTCCTTATCTCTTCTGGCTAACCTCTGGAATTTTGCATTTAATTGGGCATATCTCCCCCTATCGCTGTTGCCTTTTGCTTTCCTTCTTTCTTGGGCTACTTCTAGTGTCTCAGCAGACAGCCATTTTGCCTTCTTGGTTTTCTCTTTCTTTGGGATGTATTTTGTTGCCGCCTCCTGAACAATGCTGCCAACTTCTGTCCAGAGTTCTTCCGGGACCCTATCTACTAAGTCCAGTCCCTTAAATCTATTCTTCACCTCCACTGCATATTCCTGAGGAATATTCGTGAGCTCATATCTAGCTGATCTGTGGGTCTTCCCTAATCTCTTTAGTCTGATCCTAAATTGTGCAAGAAGAAGTTCATGGTCTGAACTACAGTCAGCTCCAGGCCTAGTTTTTACCGACTGTACAGATGTCCGCCACCTTTGGCTGCAAAGGATGTAATCAATCTGATTTCGGTGTTGTCCATCTGGTGAAGTCCATGTATAAAGCCGTCTCTTAGGTTGTTGGAAGAGAGTGTTTGTTATGCAGAGTGAATTGTCTTGGCAAAATTCTATCAGCCTATGTCCTGCTTCGTTTTGTTCTCCCAGGCCATACTTACCTGTAATTCGAGGTGTCATTTGACTGCCCACCTTAGCATTCCAGTCTCCTGTGATGAAAATAACATCTCTTTTAGGCGTGTTGTCCAGTAGGTGCTGCAGATCCTCATAGAACTGCTCTACTTCAGCTTCTTCAGCATTTGTGGTTGGGGCGTATATTTGGATCACTGTGATGTTAGATGGCTTGCCCTGAATTCGAATTGAGATCATTCTGTCGTTTTTTGGGTTGTATCCAAGCACTGCTTTAGCCACTTTACTATTAATTATGAAGGCTACTCCATTTCTTCTGTGGTCCTCTTGTCCACAGTAGTAGATCTGGTGGTCATTTGATGTGAAGTGGCCCATTCCAGTCCATTTCAGTTCACTGATGCCCAGAATGTCTATCTTTAATCTTGACATCTCACCAATAACTACATCCAATTTGCCCTGGCTCATAGATCTTACATTCCAGGTTCCAATGGTGTGTTGATCCTTAGAACATCGGATTCGCCGTTCACCACCAGCACCGTCGGCCGCTAACCGTCCTTTCGGCTTTGAGCTAGCTGCGTCATCACGACTGGGGCTAGTTGAGCTCATCCTCTGTTCCTCCCCAGTAGCATTTTGACCATCTTCCGACCTGGGGGTCTCATCTTCCGATGGTATACCGACATATCTCTGGTTGTACTGATCCATTTAGTTTTCACGGCAAGAATACTGGGGTGGGTTGCCATTACCTTCCCCAGGGATCGCATTTAGTCTGACCTCTCTGTCATGACCTTCCCGTCTTGGGTGGCCCTTCACGGTTTAGCTCATGGCATCATTGAGGTGCTCAAGCTCCAGCACCACGACAAGGTAACGATCCTTTGCGGAGACAGCAGTTATAGGTACAATTATATTTTAACCTCTCTCTCTAAAGTTACATCTGGAATCTCTTCTTTCTATAATCTATCCTATCTAATCATCAAACCCGTACATAAAACAATCTGTATTTTTTTCAGCTTCTACTCAGAAGCATCCACTTATTTAGCAACCCTCCAGTACAAAGCACATAAAAAAACATTAACACCTGGAACACTGGGAAAAATAAAATCAAAATTCACCTACATGCAACTAATTCATCTCATACTTCAAGCAAAGTAGGATGGAGGAGTTATCATCTTAAATAACTAAGCCAGCTCCAATCCCACATAATGCACACCTGCTGCCAATTCTCCCAGCTGGCCTCCACACAGGTGCCAGTGGCAAACATTGCTACTCTGGTGAATTGCTCCGTTCAAGAAGGGGTTCAGCGTTCAGCATCATGAGGTTCCATAATCATAACAGCATGTGTGATTCTAGTAATTAGGGACCTGTTAGGCCAGTGTCAACTTTGTGTCAGTATCTCTAGTTTCCAACTTTTTTTCTATTCCCTCTGTGTGTGTACATAGACATAAAAGTAATACTTATAAAATCCACACTCATTAGAGTTTGCAATTTTCAGGCTTTTTAAACACAACAGTACATTCCTCCTCCCCGGGGGTGGGGGAACCAGACCTATACCTAATATTTGCTTGCATGCAACTTTTTAAAAAGTCCTATTTGAGCTTTGGCCATTTTCACAGAAAAACTTTTAACTGTCATTGCAGTGATGTAAAGCCAATTCTTATTTTTATTTTGGGTTTGGTGGGTTGGATTGTTTTGGCCCAATGATGGTTAGATCACTCTAGAAATTGCTGTAAGTCACTAGTGGAGAGAAGTATCTTTGTGTGAATGCTTGAATGAAGAATAGTAAGTGTAATATGTTCATGGTTGTATCTTTACTGGAATCTATTTTAGCAAGTTGTGTAATTTTGCTCTCACTGAAAGCCATAGCAAATTTCTTTTACACCCATACTGCTAATACTCGAGTTGCTTAGTGGTTATTTCTGTTATGAATTCTGGTAAGTCATAACTGACACCCAGTTTGGTGTAGTAGTGAAGGCATCAGGCTAGAAACTGGGAGACTGGGAGTTCTAGTCCCACCTTAGGCACAAAGCCAGCTGGGTGACCTTGGGCCAGTCACTGTCTCTCAGCCCTAGAAGGAGGCAATGGCAAACCACTTCTGAAAAACCTTGCCAAGAAAACTGCAGGGACCATATCTAGGCTGCAATAATCTGGACTATCAATACATGGAAGTGAAGTGTTTGAATGTCCTATATCTCTATAATGCCATTTAGTGTTTGTCCTGATTTTTTAGCCTAGATATAGTAGCCTTAATGCTTACACACACATATATATATTTTCACACCCAAGTATGATACATACATCATACAGTATAAAGAGGGAGATATTTCCAAGGCTGAGTTAGTGGAAGTTGGCAAACTCATGTGGTCAAGGTGTAGAAACTACACATTGCCTGGATTTTTGCCTGTAGTTGTAATTTCTATCCATCCATCCATCCATCCATCTCTACCTTTGTGAGAGGAATTCAGGCCCAACTTCCTTGTGCTTTACTTTGATACAATCCAGCACTGCATTTAATTGTGTTCTTGTTAAAATAGTGCTTTGTTTTGTTTTGTTCTGCTTTGTGACAGGTGGCACAGAAAACCTGGGGACATTTTGATCACCATGAGTACCATGCTGCCTCCCCCATTTTAATTTTAAAAAGTGAAGTATTAAAACTGGTAAGTTGCATGCAAAGTATGAAATTTTAGCACATAGGCCTTCATAGAAAATAACAGTGTGGGTGGCTGTAGCCCAGGGCATTGTGTGAAGAGGAAAAAAAGAAGATGAAAAAGAGAAAATACCAATTACCTTTCTCAGTCAGTGAACTGGCTAGAGGGCTGAGTGCTCTGTAGTGGGGAGCACATTTCTTAGGATTCTTTTTAGAACCAATACATTTCCTTTCCTTTCTCTAGAGAGTGAGAGAAGACTCACGTTGAAACACAAGGACCAAAAAATCAAATCTGAAGACTATTACTTTAAAACAGCCTTTACCACCTTCCAGGATGGTTGTCAAAGGACTGTCAATTTTCTCACATGCACCTGAACTTGGATCAGAGTTAATCATACTTGTAATGTTCCACTGACTTCAATAGATCTCCCCTGCCTAACTATGCCTGACTGTTCAGACAGCTTTTTATATTGCTTATAGTTGCACAATATGTCCCTTGTTTTGTAGCATTGTTGGTATCAGTCTAAGCCAGTGTTTTTCAAACTTGGCAACTTTAAGATGTGTGGACTTCAACTCTCAGAATTCCCATGTGGTATGTACTGATGACTCATTTTTATTTTATTTACTATAGAAAAAATGAGAGAGAGAGAAAGTACTGATAACATGTCTGAAATCTTTATCAGTGAGGACAAGCAAATGCTGCATTCATTTCAACTTCCTTCTTATGAGAAATATCTGAAAAAGCTACAGGTAGTCCTCACTTAACAACAACTCATTTAGCAATGGTTTGGACTTATGATGGCACTAAAATTGACTTACAACCGGTCTTCAGACTTATAACTATCATAGCATCCCCACAGTCACATGATCACGATTTGGGTGCTTGGCAACTGGTTCACATTTATGACCATTGCAGCATTCCACAGTCATGTTATCACCATTTTTGACCTTCCTAGACAGCTTCTGGCAAGCAAAATCAATGGGGAACCACATGATTCACTTAATAACCACATGGTTCACTTAACAACCATGGATTCACTTAACAGCCACCACAAGAATGGTCATAAAATCAACTCAGATTTGCTTAATGACTGCATTATTTAGTGACTGAAATTCCGGTCCCAATTGTGGTCGGTAAGCAAGGACAACCTGTATTAGTATGAACAGCAATGAAGAAAGATCTATACCATAGTTTCTTTATTTTATATATTTATGTATATGTATATGTATATGTATATGTATATGTATATGTATATGTGTGTGTGTATACACACACACACACATTATGTATGTATGTATATACACCCACACACAGTGTAAATATATATATATATACATACACACAGATATAGATATAGATATAGATATAGATGATATAGATATAGATATAGATATAGATATAGATAGGTCAAGACACATCAGTTAGAAGACCCTTTAAAAGTTTTGGAGTTCAAAATGTATTATCTTTAGAATTTCTCTGGGAAAAGTCCATTACAGTTTGAAACATGCTGGATATTTAAAGAGAAATTATATTAAAATATATTTTTAAAATTATATTTAAAAATATAATGGCTAGAAACCAGGAGTCTGTGAGTTCCAGTCCCGCCTTAAGCATGAAAGCCAGCTGAGTGACCTTGGGCCAGTCACTTTCTCTCAGCCCAACTCAGTGCAATGTAGACTAGCTTCCTTGTGGTGTATCCTGGGCAACATGACTTGTCACGGCTAAATAGTCTACACATCTGGCTGCTGGACATCACAAGGACTTCCCAGCAAGAAAAAGCAGCATGAACACTGAACTGCTATGCCATACGAGAGAGAGAGAGAGAGAGAGAGAGAGAGAGAGGGAGAGAGGGAGAGAGAGAGGGAGAGAGAGAGAGAGGGAGAGAGAGAGAGAGAGAGAGATTCACAAGCAACCCGTGGACTTTACTTTTCATTTCTGTCATGTCTCAAACTTTGGATTTAACAAGGAAATGTGTTTGATTCTCAGAAGTGTTTAGGGATTTCACAAGCAATAAACTTCTGATGTATTGCTAAGGGTATGCATTTTTGTTTTATTTTTGCATTCCTAAAATACCTTCAACACAGTTTGTATTCAAAAAAATGACAAGTCATAAGCTATAGCACCATTAAAATAGGAAAGTTTTAAAAAGCACACTGTTTTGTTCTAGCAAGCTGAAGAAAAAGGATTCTGAGATTTATTGCAGTCTTGCAAAGTTTATGATACAAAGAGTTCTAAATACTGCAATCTTGTTTTCATGAATACTAAATTACAAAAACATGCTGTTTGCCGACTATCATGCCCTGCTCTAATGAAAGTTATCCTGGTATAAATTGGATTTTATCAGTGTTAATCAAGGACCATCATCTTTGATTACAAGTGGAATTTTTCCTCTCTCTCTTTTTCTTTCTCAATCCATTCCCCCCCCCCTTATGTCATTCAGCACAGATGTTTGCTTTTGTTCCAAATGTAGACCTTTAGATATCTCCTTAAGATTTAAGGTTCATAATGTGTACATAATGTGAACCAAACTGAGAAGAAGTTTGTGACAAATTTGCACAAACCAACAGCTTGAAGGGTAGATTTTGCTGCCTTGTTTAACATCAAGCATGTCCTCCCAATGATGTTAGGGAATATATCCAACAGTATAGGGTCATTCAAACTGGGTACAAGCTGACTGATAAAAACATATTGCACATACTGTCAAAATGGAGATTCAGGACCAGACTTTCAGGGAAGAAATAGCAAACTATATATAGTCTTTAAACTTGTATTTAAAACTTCTTTCACTAAGGATTGAAGGTTTTACAGTTTATTCATATATATATATATATATATGAATAAACTGTAAAAGGGTGATTACGATTTTGACTTTGGAAAGTTACAAATGGACTAAGGGTCTAGATGGATTTGAAATTAGATTTTGGAATTAATCATAAGGATCGTTCCCATGGGAAAATGCTTCTGTTTTGATTTCTCTTAAAAAAAATGGTAAGATGAGACTTTGAAGGTTGGACACTAGACGGAGCCAGAAGGAACTAAATATTACAATTAAAGAACACTTAACTTTGACTTACTAATACAGAATGAAGCAAAACATTTTAACCTTGGTGTCAGAGGTTTGGCCCCAGAAGTCATAAAACCCCCTTCTGTGCCTTTTCCTCTGTCATGGGTTGTAAAGGAGGGATGGGAGAGACTTGATTGATGTGAGTGAGAGCTGGAAACATCACAGAGCCAGCAAGAATTAGAATCTTCACAGTTTGCAAGTTGACACCAGAATGCTGTGGCTAAAGTGTTATCTGCCAGCAGGCAGTGAAGAATGTTGCTGAAGCCCATGTTTTAAAATGGAAGGCAGTTGTAAATATTCAATTTCAAATGAAGGTGGGGACCTGGGTCTAATAAAAGAAGAGGACAGGGGGAAATACAATTACTTGGGTCTTTAGATGAAGTGGGCAATAGTACTGTATCTTTCAATAAACAAAATACTTTACTGAGACCTAACTGGTTCCTGAGAGATTTCTTACTATTGGGTTGTCTGAACCCACATTCCTCACACTTGGACATTGTCAGAACCAAGCCTGCCTCTGACTTGGAAAGTGAAACTCTTTCAGAGTCAGAGGAGGAATTGGAAACTTACCAGCCTGAAACTGAGAAAGCAAAACTCCAGGCTGAGTCAGCAGTGCAGGAAGAATCCACAGTGCTGATTGGGCAAGATTCAGAGGAGAAATTGAAGATGCTAATCAGTGCATGCCAACAATGAGCTGAAAAGTACGAGCTGGAGACAGCAGCCCAGTTGGCTACAGGAGACTCCAAGCACGCCAAAGAAGAGTATAAAGGGCAGCCGTGTGGAGAGCGAGCTGCCGGAGACCACCGATCCTCCAAGTCTGCAGCTTCAGGAAAAGTTTCCTTACCTGTGTTAGAGACAGTGTCTGTGGCCAAAGAGGAACCAGTGCCTTCATTCCACTTCAAGGAGGAACTGATTCCTGCACCTGCTGCCAATAAGGAATCAGCATCAGCCACGCCCAGCAGCCTTTGACTTGCCTCCAGCCTTGAAACTCTGCAATCTCCTCAGCAGCATAGCCAAGCTGAGAGGTCCCCATGCCACTGTTTGTCTGCAGTCCTGTGCAACTGCGCTTCGCAGACTCAGCTGTGTTTTGGAATTTCACAACTATCTTGTTCAGGATTTGGGTTTGCGGCCACTTCAGGGCTTCCAGCTGAGTCCAGCCCTGTTCAAAGTTCCGAGCCTTGCTCCAAGTCTCCTGTCCAAAGAATCCAGTCTAGTCTGGAGCTTCCAGCTGAGTCCAGCCTAGTTCCAAGTTCCAAGCCTTGCTCCAAGATGCCCATCCAGAGAATCCAGCCTAGTCCAGGGCTTCCAGCCAAGTCCAGCCTAGTTTCAAGTTCCAAGCCTTTTTCCAAGTCTCCAGTCTCGAGAACCCAGCCCAGTCAGGGGCTTCCGGTCGAATCCAGCCTTGTTCAAATTCAAGCTTTGTCTCCAAGCCTTCAGTTCAGAGTACCCAGCCTAGCCCAGATCCTCAGCTGGGTCTAGCTTTGTTCCGAGTTCGAGTTCTGTCCCAAGTCCTCAGCTCATTCCTGTCTGCTGCTCGTAGTTCTGCTTCCAGGTCCGTTGAGCCAGTGATTCAGCACCAGTACTGACCAGTACTGTTCCAGTTCGAGAACTGTTTCCTCCAGCCTTGCATTCCAGTTGGATCTAGTGAACTTTTCCAGTGGAAGGTCCTGTGCCCTGCCCTGCTGTGGCCCAATTGGACTTGTTTCATCAAGTTTTCGCATATCATGGACTTAATTATTGTAAATAGTTATTTAATAAAGAATATTCATTGAGAACTTGTCTGATGCATAGTCTGGACAGACATATTGCAGAATATTGCTGAACAATGGACCCAGAGGTTAAATAAACTAAAGAGTTTCTGCCTCTATAGATTGACTGTGTTTCAAAGATGTTATGAAAGAGGAACAAGTTATATCTGACAAGACTGAGACTGATCTGAAAGTGAATTTTAAAATGACAGGCTACAAGAATGATATGGAAAAAGATGCTACACTGGACATAAAATAATTTTGTGAGAAGGGACAAAGAAAAAATGAAAAAAAAATTAAGTTCTAGGACATTATTTGAAGGGACTAAAGATCAAGATTGTTGAAGTAAAAGGAAGGAATATAAAGTTGGTTTATATGATCAAGGTTAAAATAGATATGTTCTTATCTCTGGTAACCCTTAATGGTGTTTTGCTGATCAGGACTGAAATAACATGGTTTTTAAGGATTTGTTTATAGATAAGATATGGGATATGGGAAGAAGAGATAATTTGTAGTATTTTAAGAAGAGATAAGTTACTAAAATCGTTTATACCTCTTGTGATAAAGAGGGAAATCATTTCTTTATATATTTCTTTTCTTTTTCTTTACTATATTCTATTTTTTTCTTTCTTTTCTATTTTTCTATTTTTTTCTTTTCTGCACTTTTTCTCCTTTTTTTAGTTTGTATTAAGTTTTTATCTTTTTAACTGTATTTTTAATAAAATTAGTATATAAAAAAAATGAAGATGCAGGACCATGATTTGAGTAAGAGGGGAAAATAGTCTTTATTGATGGGTCAGCAAGAAGAAGGGAATATTCTAAAGGCCCAGATTCAGACTTCAGATCAGTAGAAGATATAATCATGGTCTCAAAATGAAAAATTCTAGAATGTCCCAAACACCGACTGTGCTCATGGCTATGCCTGATTAAAGCAGTCTTTATCCCTCTTTTTGCTTGCCACCTTTGACCTTTGGGGTTAAAAATAAATCTCCTCACTACCATAAAGCCCAAAGCAAAAAATGTTCAGATAATGGAATGAAGCACTTCCTGACCACACACAAGTCCCTTATTATCTTGAACCAAAATTGTTCTCCCTTGCTTGCACAGATATAATTTTCTTCCAAGTTAATTTTAACAAATGATGAAGAAACAAAAATTGCTTAGCCTTTGTCACTGCTCCAGCATCAATATCAGGACAAAAAAGTAAATGCCCTACCTGCAGGAGGAATGTCAGCCTCTCTAAATCCTGCCATTTTGGTTCTTCCAAACCCCTTTCTAACACTGCAGTGCTGTCTTCCTATCCCCTATTTGTGCCTTCAGCAAGTGGTTGACTAACCTGTACCATGTAAACTCACTCATCAAAGTCACACTGAATTAATGAGAACTGGACCTAGTTTCTGGGGACAGGGATTATACATGGGGTGTTGTATATGACTACAAGAGGGGTTAGATTAATGAAACCTTATACACCAGGAAATCACAATCAATACCCACCAAAGCTGGCTCTTAAATCCAGTGCTGCAATTAACTAGAAACTGTACTTAATTCCCCTAGTCACTAAACCAAAGAAGTGAGCTCAGATACAAAACTAGACTTGGTATAGGTCAATTATGATTAACTAGGAAAATTCTAAATGATTAAAGACATACTAAGGTAGAACTTTACAGAGGGTGGTAATGAATAGAGGGAAAAAGGCAGAGAGGAAGGAGGGAAAGGAGGAAAGCACATGGGTTAAAGTAAATAAAATGAAATGAAGAAATGCATTGTTCAATATTACAAGTGAAAGCGGAATTTTTATTTTGGTTTTTGTTGTTATGAGTCTTATTCTAGGAACAAAGTGGCAAGAAAAGGGTCAGTTCATAAGAAAATTATGAGGAAAAGTGACTCTAGCTGGAGCTTCTTCAGCAAATCTTTAGTGTGATTTTTCATATCACTGAACTTGCTGAAGTGGTAGCCACTAAATTAGTTTTGTTTATGTGTGTGGGGTGGAGGATCTTGCAGGCACAAAGATTCTGCCACTGAAAGAGCTGCCAAAGCAGAACTCCAATTGCCTCTTTTGCAGGCACACTTAGTGGCAGCATTGGGGCCACTAAAATGCTGGATCCAGCAAAGCTACTTACCTGGCAATGCAATATGCTAACCCAGAAGAAGAGCAAGAATGCCAGACCTGCCACACAATTGATAGGACCCTCTGGCATCATAAGGCAGTCACTTCTGAATCAAAGGAAGCCAGAGGGCGAAAAATGGGGATGGATTTTGAATATTCTGTCCTTCCCTTTCACATAGTAAAAGCCATGGATGCTGCCTGCACGTGCCAGGATTGTCACGGGTTGCCAATTACAGCAGGAATTTGAAAGCAGGAAGAAAGCAGGCATCTGGTATAATTTGTCCTATTGGCAGGCAACAATCTGTGCCTTCATTCCTGAGCAAGGCACACAAACTCACACATCCTTAATGGGATTGGGGTTTCTTTAATCTCTGTGCAAATTCCCTCAGCATTTTATGGCATTTAAATGGAAAGGGTAATTCAATGGACAATGTACAAAATATATATCTGATCCATACAGTATGTATTTTTTGCTGTTAATCAGTAATCATCCAAATGTTCTTGGTTAATGTTTAACAGTGTTTCCTGATGTCATCCATTATGGACAGACTTGTATTCAGGTGAATCTACCCAACTGGCAGTATTCAGGAAACATTCAGCAGTTCTCACATATTAATCTGGTTAGCACAGACTTTTTTAACAGAACTGATTAGCTGCTATGAAGCAATGCAAACCAAAATGATAAATGAGTGAATTTCTGGCTGCTTAGAAAAAAACCTTGGGCTGATTGTGGTTGCATACAATATGACTAACGAGGAAAGAAGAAGAAAAAGCTAGGGGAGATATCTAGTTGCCTGACAAAATCCTCAGAACAAAATTCTTTCTCCTCCCTGTTCACCACAATACAGTCTTCATTTAAGAATAGATCAGCTAATTTCCGTACTAAAAAGTGCAAATCATTGTAGCAATTCAGAATCACAACACTTACTTGGAAGTTCCATTTGAATCAACAGGGTTCACTTCCAGATGAACAAGGTTTGTGTTATAGATCTTGGCTATTGGGACAACATTTTTTAAAAACAAAATGTAAAGGAATTTGATAATGCTTTTAGTGGTTCCATACTTTTTCATCACACACAGAAGTATATGCTTTACTGCCTATTACTCCATAATGAAAATGCTTCTGTGATCATCTTTCCTTCACAGAGAGAAAAGAAATCCAATTAAATATAGAAAACATATTTGAAAGTTTGGCATGGTTTTAAAACTGGTGGCTAGAATGATACAGAGAAGTAGCTTGCTTATGCTCACAAATCTTCCAGACTGCAGTCTGGATTTATTCAACCTGCTTCAGTCAGTTTCTCATTCCCTCCATCACCACCCACTGTCACTTTACTATCTAATCAAGTACTTCCTCATCTTTACTGTCATGGAGATCTAGTTAGATAAGCTGATATACTGTATGTTGAGGTATACTGAGTTAGTCTAATTAGTTTCTGGAAAAAAATGTTGACTAGAATCTCTTACAGGGATTATTGATAGTCCTTTGGTTTATTTGGGATCAACAAGTCTAGGAGCCTTGTTGGATAAATGGATATCTCATTTAACAGACAGTAACAATTTAGATCTGAAAAACAGACCTATCCCAAAGAAAGAGGAGATGGATGGAAGTTGTGCCAATGTCTGAGCTGATCCATGAACATCTGAGGGCATGCTAGAACAAAGATAAGAAAAATGTTGTCCAGGTGCAGCAGAAAATAAGAAAAAAATGGATTTGTATGTACAGCTGGGATGAAAATGTATGTGTGGATGAAGATGGCTAAATCAAAGAGGCACCAAAGAAACTTGAAAACAGACTACTAAATAAAGAAAAATACTGTGAGTTATACTAAGACAGTGGCAGAAATTGCTCGTGTAGAATGAACAGTTATGATAAATAATTATACATTCAGATTTCATCCCAAATGTCTGAGTCCATTTCCTTATTATCAAAATGCAAGCATAAAATGGGTAAAAAATAGAATAGTTTTGAGGACTTGTTTTTATTGAGACCTAAAATTAAATCTTGGGTTAAATGTCAAACCCATACTTATTTTTTTAAGAAAGAGGCATTACTTTTGCCCATTATTACTAGCTACATATTAGAGCTCATGTTTTTGCATCATCTGAAATTCCTCTTGCATACTATCAATATCCACTAACCCCAATCTACTAGTTTCAGTGTTTGTGAAGGAATGTAGTACTGAGGGAACAGAATGAATATAACTTGAAGCTTTTGTTTTGAATAGCCTTAAAACACTGATGAATAATAGAGGTACTCTATATCAGGCTCATTGTTTAAAAATAATGTTGATGTTTCTTGCAGTAAAGAAATTGTTTGCTCTCACTTGTTACCCATAAGAACTGGGATGCATGAAAAGAAGAATCACACCATGCTAAGTATATTGAGAGAGAAAAAAAAGGAAATATTGGTCAAAACATATGACTAGTAATTATTTCTAGATAAAAGTACTATTCAGGCTTTTTTGAGTTTGCATCTGCACATCTCTCTGGAAGAGGAAAAGAATATTGGAAAGTATAAAAGAGACTGAATAGCAATTCTGTTGAGTGAATAAGACATCATCCATTGCAAAATCTACTACAAATAAGGTAGAGTAAACATATGAAACAGGAAAGAGAGAGAGAGAGAAACAGAGAGACAGAGACAGAGAGAGAGTGAAGGAAAACAAGCCTGTGACAGAAAACTAGCACATCAGATATTAAACTAGGACAGGATGTGTTCAGTTATTTTTAATGTATTAAAAAAATCATAATGTCTATGGAAAAATAAATGAGACAATTCCTAGGAATAAGTAGAACTGTGCAAGAGAAGGAATGGAAGGTGGTTGATTGACAAGAGCATCTACACAAAATGAAGCTGAGAAGTATCAGATAACAAAACTTAGTCCAAATGAAGTTGAAAAGACAAGTTTTGAACCATAGAATTTTTGGGAAGCTGTTTCCCAGTTGGCAATAACACCTACTTGTTTAAGGCAAGTTATTTACTATTTCTGTTTTTCTTATCTTCATGTTATGCTGTGTTATAATACTCTTTGTAAGCTGCCTTGACTAGCTTGTGATTAGACAAATACCTATCAATCAATCAAACAAACAAAATATCTCCTACAGACGAAGACTGGAACACAGGGGTCACCATAGCAAGTAAAGATTTTTTTCAAAATGAAGAAACTTGCATCATGACGTCACAATGCAAACTCTGCCCTTTAAATACTTGCACTATGATGGCACAACACACATGTCATCATTTTCCTCCCCATCCCCCTTACCTCCCACAGATGCCATATTGGAATTTAAGGGATAGTTCCATAAATAGTCCAATAAAATTACAGATTTTGCAGAAGCACAATAAAGCTAGATCTTCCTGAGCCTGGACAGTTGAGTCTCAACAGTGTCTCAGTTTCTATGACTGTTGCATTGCAATTTTATGTATCCTTTACCCTGTGCTAGGAAAAGGTTATGAATTCTTCTATCTACAGGGCAAAGTTTCAATTATTAATTTGGAGAGTAATGAAATGTGGTCAAAGCTGAATAAGAGTAATTAATTAACAGTAGCTCAAAAATACAGAATTTTCAGAAGAAGAACATGTCAGCAACAAGTATTTGGAGACCTTGAAAAGAGGGCCAAACATAGAAAGACAGTTGAGAAAGACCAGGGGAGAAAGAAAGGAAGAAGAGAAGGAAGCAAGAAGAAATGGGTACATTTACTGGAGGGGAAGATCAGTGATATACAGCCAGATACCAACCTCATCTCTCTGATAACAGCAAAAGGGAGCCTAATTTAGTTTTAAGAGCAATAGCAAGCTAGCGATTCTATTGTAAAGTCTCTGTGTATGCACCCAGCAAGAATGTCTAATTTAGAAGAGCATTTATGCTTTAAGATACTATAGCAGCCCATCAGGATTTTCTAATGTCTTTTCCCTCAGCAACAATAATAACCTGACCATTTGTCATCAGATGACATTGTTGCCAAGGAAGTAGAAGACTCCTGACAGCACACCACATGGAAGTGCCCTGCCCTGCCCTGCCCTTCTGATAGGAATTCCAACCCCACTCATCATTTTTTTTCTGATATGAACAGGGTAAATTCAAAGTGGGGCAGAAATTTGGCTCCACTCTTAATTAATATTGCCTGCAAAGAACAAACCAAGAAACAAACAAAAACAGTGTTTGTCCTGTCCTAGAGTCCTATCCTAGATCTCTCTGCTGACGTTTCAACAATACTGTATGCAGGTAACCTGCAGTAGTAAAATTATATGCCTGCTTGACATAATTGCAAAAGAAAACACATTTGCAAATCAAAATATAATAAAAAGAAGAAATCATGCATTCCTACAAATCATACATAACAAAAAGCAGAAATCAAAACAAAACAAAAACAAAACAAAAAGTTCATGCATTTTAAAAAGTGGCACTGCAACTGCTGATCTCTTTTCATCTATATGCCCAAATGCAACATAAAATCTTAACAGCAAGACAATTGTTGCAATCCCCACTGGTATCTAAATACAGTTCTTTTCTCCCAGTACCTAAACTTCTTCACTATTTTGACACTTGCAATTCTGGAGGACAGTCACAGTCCACTAACCTGATAAGGGACATTGGATTCAGTTGTATCAATTCTTTTGAAATCTATTTCCCAGTTTACAAAAACCAAACTGCCTTTGATAACTTATTTGAAGAAAGCAATATGTGTGCTTCACTGCCTTTCCTCCAACACAGTTTTCCATTTATTCTTTCAAGGATTGTTTTTTAACACCAGTAGATTTACAACAGAGAAGAAAGGCTTCGGTCTTCCCAAAATTATCCCACTTAATCAAGTGATAGTCTTTGGATGAGGTCACAATATTCTAAAGACTTCACAGACAATATCATGCACAAAATCACTAATCTGCAGCCCTGCACATGTCTAATGTAAATTAGGGGCTACTAAGTATAATTGGGTATCATCAGCATACTGGTGATACCAAACCCCATGGCAATGGATGGTCTTACCCAGTGGCTTCATGTAGATGTTAAGGAGTGAAGAGAGTAACAAACTCTGAAAAACCCCACATAGTAGAGGCCCAGGACCTCTCACCCCCAATTAACACCAAGTGGAATTGGTGCAGCAGAGTGCTGGAAAGCATTTGGCCTGAGAGATCACAAAAAAATCACATCAGGCATTTCTATAAAAATAAGTGTAACAACAATCTTTATTATTACGGTCACAGACCAGAATTACAAATAAAAAAGTACATTGAAATCTGTTGAAATACATTGTTATTGTTTATTCGTTTAGTCGCTTCCGACTCTTCGTGACTTCATGGACCAGCCCACGCCAGAGCTTCCTGTCGGTTGTCAACAGCCCCAGCTCCCCCAGGGACGAGTCCGTCACCTCTAGAATATCATCTATCCACCTTGCCCTTGGTCGGCCCCTCTTCCTTTTGCCCTCCATCAGCATCTTCTCCAGGGTGTCCTGTCTTCTCATTATGTGGCCAAAGTATTTCAGTTTTGCCTTTAATATCATCCCCTCAAGTGAGCAGTCTGGCTTTATTTCCTGGAGGATGGACTGGTTTGATCTTCTTGCAGTCCAAGGCACTCTCAGAATTTTCCTCCAACACCACAGTTCCAAAGCATCAATCTTCCTTCTCTCAGCCTTCCTTATGGTCCAGCTCTCACAGCCATATGTTACTAGGGGGAACACCATTGCTTTAACTATGCGGACCTTTGTTGTCAGTGTGATGTCTCTGCTCTTAACTATTTTATCGAGATTTGTCATTGCTCTTCTCCCAAGGATTAAGTGTCTTCTGATTTCCTGACTGCAGTCAGCATCTGCAGTAATCTTCGCACCTAGAAATACAAAGTCTTTCACTGCTTCTACATTTTCTCCCTCTATTTGCCAGTCACCAATCAAGCTGGTTGCCATAATCTTGGTTTTGTGCTGATTCTTAGAACATTGGATTTGCCGTTCACCACCAGTACCGTCGGCCGCTAGCCGTCCTTTCGGCTTTGAGCTAGCTGCATCATCAGGTCTGGAGCTAGTTGAACTCATCCTCTGTTCCTCCCCAGTAGCATTTTGACCATCTTCTGACCTGGGGGTCTCATCTTCCGATGGTATACCGACATATCTCTGGTTGTACTGATCCATTTAGTTTTCACGGCAAGAATACTGGGGTGGGTTGCCATTACCTTCCCCAGGGATCGCATTTAGTCTGACCTCTCTGTCATGACCTTCCCGTCTTGGGTGGCCCTTCATGGTTTAGCTCATGGCATCATTGAGGTGCTCAAGCTCCAGCACCACAACAAGGTAACAATCCTTTGATAAAGTGAAATACATTAAAATATATTAAATGAAATGAACAAAGCATGATAATATATTTAGAAATTGATAGAATCGTCAATGGGCAGTCGGGGTCTGCCTAATTTGCAGACAGTATAGCAAAATTTATCTACGTTCAGGGAAACTAAGTCATTCTGATCAGATAGCAACGACTGAACATAAAAAAGATCAGAATTTCCTGAATATTTTATTAAATGAGGAGTTATTAAGTGGGTTCATGAATCATTATGGAGAATACAGTATAGCAGGACATGTTCTATAGTTTCAATAGTCCCCTGTCCACAGGGGCACAATCTCAACTCGTATGGGACTTTTTTGTAGCGGCCCTCCAAAACTGCTGTGGGAAGCACATTACAGCATGCCAGAGTAAGTGCCCTCTGAAATTTGGAGACAGTTATATGATTTAGGTATCTCACTGGCTTATAAGAAAAGGTTTGATTGCCCAAAAAAAAGCACTCTTAGGCAAAGCTGACTGGTCCTGCTGGATTTCCAGGTCTTTGATATGCTGCTTGAATTCGCTAAGTGCACGCTCATAGCCCATCATTAGGAGTGCCACACAAGATGTGGTAGTTTTTGTGAGATGGTCCTGAACCATACTGATTTATAACTATCCTTAGAAAGGAAAGAACCCAAACCTGTAGGGAAAAACAGTAGTTTCAGCCAATGTGCTATAATACAAGTCCATGCACCTGTTTCAACTTTAGGCAACCCTGCTTCCCTCCTTAATACTACATTTGGGGTACAGGGAGGTATCTGAAATATGGCCCTTAAGAATTTGGATTGAACCCTTTCCAATGGTGTCAAAGAAGGATAAGGTCCTAGCTGAGCACCGAAGAGTAATTGTGTGCGGGCCTTAGCTGAGTATAACTTCAGTGCTGCTGGAATGTGCTGTGCTCCATTGGTAAAATGAAAGGATTGGATTGCTGCCAGTGTTTTTTTAGCATTTTGTATAACGTAGCTTTGGTGCGCACTGCGTTTAGTGGAGCTATGAAAAACCATGCCCAGATATTTAAAGGATTTAACTTGTTCAGTGTTCTGGCCGTTTATCCTCCAGATGTGCAGTTTAGGTCTCTTTGCAAAGACCAAAATTTTAGTCTTGCTATAGTTGATTTCGAAAGCGTCTTCCGAGCAATAACTAGCCAGAGCACTCATGGCTCGTTTGAGTCCAGTTTGTGTTTGTGATAGGAGTACTATGTCATCTGCATACAACAAAGTTTTGATATGCCTATCTGCCAGTTTTGGAGGGTGATATTCTAATTGATTCATTTTGGCCACAAGTGAATTGATATACAGATTAAACAGCAGAGGAGCAAAAATACAACCCTGCCTCACTCCTCTGTGAGTTGGAATCTCACTTGTGTGATGGCCTTGCGTACTGCATCGAACTTTGATTCTAGAGTTCTTATAAAGATTATGCATGAGCAGCAGTAGCCTTCTATCAATTGTAGTATGAATAAGCTTAGACCAAAGCCTTGCTCTGGGAACCAGATCAAATGCAGACCTAAAATCAATAAAAGCGGTATATAATGTCAAACCTGTTTTAGATGTATAGTTTTTGGCCAGATGTTGAAGTATAAGGGCATGTCCATAAATTGAATGTCTGGACCTAAAACCTGCTTGCTCATCTGCCAATATATGTTCTGAGTCAATCCAGTCAACTAGCTTATTGTATAAGTGTATTATACTTATATTTTATTATTATACTTATTGTATAAGTATAAGTATAAATATTATAATAAGCTTACTTATTATACTTAACAAGCTAATGGGCCTGTAGTTAGCAGGCAGGTCTCGAGTGCTCTTTTTATAAATAGGGACAATAATAGCTAGGCCCCAGTCCTCTGGAATTTGTGCAGTGCGGTCAATATAAGTAAACAGGGAAGCAAGAACAGGAGTCCACCAATCCAGGTTGTTTCATAATATTTTGGGCATAATGAAATCATTGCCTGGAGCTTTACCAGGCTTTAGCTGTTTTATGAACCTCTTTATTTCAGCATTTGTGACAGGGGCCCAATTTGGGAGCAGGTTAATATTGAGATCTAAGTCAACTATATGGGCCTCTTCTTGTGAGTATAATGCTCTAAAGTGGTCTTCCCACACAGATGCAGGTATAAGGTGAGGGAGTAAAAGGGGCCTGTCAATTGAATGGAGAGCTATAAGGTGCCAGAACAGAGTGGAATTTCTGGCCTGAGAAGCTGTTATCAGTTGCTGCCAGGAAACCTTATCAAATTCTCTTTTCTTGTTTTGTAGAAGATGTTTATATTGTTTCTTCAGGAGCATAAAATCTTGGAGGGGGTGCTCAGCTGGTTTCTCTTTATATAGCTTAAATCCCCTGATCAGTTTACCTTTGGCCTCAAAACATTCTGCATCAAACCAGGGCTGGGAAGGATAAGTCTTGCCCCCTGAATTATCTCTTCTCCTTGATATCTGGGTGGAAATCACTGGCTGGAGCAACTGAATCAGTTGTGTAAATGTCTGCAAGGGAGAATCCCCAGACCTCTCTCTGACTATGGTGGAGTGGAGTTGCAGTGCTGCTTCAGATAGGAGCAGCTGAGCAATTTGCTCACTAAGTTGCTGAGTCCATTTGACACGAACTAACCTCAGCAATGAATCTGAATCCCGAAATGGGGTGGGTTTCCAGAAAGCAATTGTCAAACACTTTTAAAACTGTGATACTTGGAAAATGATCACTATCGGGTCGATTTCCTAAATAAAAATTTTGTACAAAAGTAATCAGATTCCATGAGATTAAAGTATAGTCAATCAGGGAAGGTCTTGAACTGACCAAAAATAAGTGTACTTACAGAAAGCATAAAACACAAGCAGTTTCATATCCAGATCCCTGGATAGGCACAAAAGCTTTACAAGCTCATATTTTACAAGTTCATATGCACGGACATGTGCTCTGAGTAGGACTGGAAAGGAAGGCAGCAAAAAGGAAACTAAACAAGGTAAGTTCCCTTCCAGGCAATCAGCAGCCTTATCCTATATGGTCATCTTTTTCACCCCCAAACCTGAGGATACTGAAGTTTGACCTTCTGACTCTGCCAAAGTGAATTGTCACCATAATAACTTAGTGGCTTGCTCCTTGCAAACAACCAAATACCAACATTTGCCCCCCTAGGAAGGAAGGGAACCAGCACAATATGCTCTCAACCCACACAGTCTATTCAGAAAGATACCATAGTCAGTGGTATCGAAAGCCACCGAGAGGCCAGGTAGAGCCAGGATGAATGTGCTTCCTCTCTCCCACTTCTGCCAGAGGTCATCCAAAAGTGCAACTAATGCTCTTTCAGTCCCATGCCCAGGCCTGAAGCCTGACTAGAAGGGGTCCAGATAATACACTTTATCCAGGATCTACTGAAGCTACTCCACAACCACCTTCTCAACAACCTCTACCCTTGAATTTCCCTCCCTACTAGTCCTCTGATATTTCAACATATCCTCAGCATTACTGGATTATTGAACCGACTAAGTCCCTTAGATGGAGGTCAACTTTTTTTTTTTTAATCCTTTCAATCATGTCCAATTATCGGAGACTGCCTAGACAAGTTCTTGCAGTTTTCTTGGCAAGGTTTTTCAGAAGTGGTTTGCCATTGCCTGCTTCCCAGGGCTGAGAGACAGGGACTGGCTCAAGGTCACCCAGCTGGCTCTGTGCCTAAGGTGGGGCTAGAACTCCCAGTCTCCCAGTTTCTAGCCCGATGCCTTAACCACTACACCAAACTGGCTCTTCTGCTTTTTTGGGAGCTTAACTAAGTTTGACCATAATCTGATTACATGTCTATATTGTTTAAAATTCTTCTTGTTTACATTCCTTAGAACTTTTGTTAAGTCCCTATACCTCAATAAGTACTGTAAATCTATACATAGCACTCTTCTTAATCACCGTTAATAGCTCAACCTTTTCATCACTAAATCTCATAAATGTTTCTAAGGTTTCTTCTCTTTTCTTTGTATTGTCCTATTGATTTACTGTATAGTTTACTATGTACAAGAAATGTATAATAACTTCTATCAGTAGTGAGTGGGGGTGAGGGGCTATAGCAAGGTAAGGAGACAGATGCCTATGCTATGCTTCTCTCAGTTCCAGAATTAAATATAAATATTTAATATTCATCCATCCATCTATCCATCCATCCAGATTTGAGGCAATCTTAATCCTTGACAACTCTGCTTGGCCTACAGATAAATATAAATATAAATATGAGTAACAAAACATTCTAGCCAGCTGGAAGAATTTAAAATAAAGTATAATTGCCTTTCACCTTGTCTGCAGATTTTCATAACACCTGAGATACAGAACCCTTGTAAGATATTTATTTTCATATCTTTGCAAGAACATAGCTGGAAATATGGGTCCTGTGAAATTCCAAATCTTTTTTCTAGCAATGCCATCTTCTCTTCCATAAGGTGTAAACGATTGTTACTATTTACAGCTTTTCATTTGGAATTTTAGCCTTTTCAGCAAAATTTGTTCAATTTACATTTTAGATGCATGCCTGGGGAACCCATACAATAAACTACTTTCATTTGAATACCTAACTGATGGCTAAATATTCCAAGTGATAAAGTGGATACATGTTTTTTGGGGGGGAAAAGCAATTTATCATATAAACTTCATAATTAGCTTGCCATGTAGATATTTAATTTTCGCTGTGCTCTTGTACCAGATTAAAATGAAGGCCAAAATAATCAGACGCAGACCTTAGGGGATTCTTTGATCAAAGTAATTGCTACCAATCTAAAATGCAGAGCAGCAAGACAATTCCCTACAAATATTCTGAACCACATTTCACAGCTCTTGTTACTCTTCCATTTTGCTGAGGCTGCAGTGATAGAACACTTTAGCCATTAAAAAGTCTACAAAATACAACCTTTAGAAAGTGAGGAAACAAGGGCACAAACAGCTACAGACCAATTTACAGTATTTACCAGTCAAGAAGCAATGTGAAGGAACAAGCTTGCTAGCATTATGAAAGATATCATGAAACACCTTTTTTATAATATCATTATAAGAATTTTGATCCCAACATGAGAAAAAATGATTATGGATTTTTTTTTAATATAGCTTCATATAATTTTTATGAACCCATACTATTGTTCAGAATTTCACAGTATTCCAAAATGTTCAAGGGTTTCACATTTAAAAAAAAATATATACATTAAAAGAATGTATATTGAGGGGAGCTTGCAAAGAAAACGGTAAAATAGAAAAGTGGTTTGCTTATGAAGCAGCTGCACAACTTGAAGAAGGGGAAGACTAATCTGTGTCCAACAACTGGAAGAGTGCCAACATCAACAAAGGGAAAGATAGGGCACAACATAGCTTAACCTGAAGGTGTGCTCTTATGCATAAAAATATCCAATAATTGCACAAATGTAGGACTACTAGATCTGGGCTGCAAAAATCCAGGTGATGACTAGAAAGCAGCAAAGAGGTACAGAAAACACTAAGTCCTGCTTGCAGTTGGTAGTCATCCAGATTCTTATAGCTCAGATTTAATAGTCCACACAAACAGCACTTAATAAACCCTACATACACAGTGTTCCCTGCCACTTTTACCTTGATAACTCCAATTCTTCCAGGACCTTTTAGGCTTTTGTACTGAATTTTCCAGATCTTTGGTCTCCACAAGCCTCCAGATTTGCAGAGATACGGGGAGAAAAAACAACAACAACAACAACAAAAATCACTTGTTCTCCCCAAAATTCCACTATCCTGCCCAATCACTGTGCTTTGAAACCTCAGCTAGCCAATAGGCCACACAAAATTAAGAGCAATCCATCATAACCAGAATTAGAATTGGGCACAGATCCTTTTTGAAATTCTCCAATGGTTAGAAAAAATAGATGGTTTTTTCCTTTAAAATTCTCCAGGGTTATTAGCAGCTCTCTGTGAGATTCCAGCCAGCCTCTGACTCAGAAAATGAAACTCTTTCTGAGTCAGAGGAGGAAATAGAAACTTACCAGGCTGAAACCAGGTAAGCGGAAGCCAGAGATGAGTCAGCAGCATGGGAAGATGCTGATTGGCCAGTCTTCAGAGGAGGATTTGAATCCGCCAATCAGTACGTCCCAACGACAGGCAGAAAACCGTGTGAAGGATAAGACAGTCTGATTGGCAGCAGAAGGGAATAGGTGCGTGAAGGATCAGCATAAAAGACAGACACAAAGAGCAAGTGGCTGGAGACAACTGATCCTTCAAGTCTGCAGCTCCTGCAGAAGAGTCCCTACCTGCATTGGAAACAGCGTCTGTTACCCGAGAGGAATCAGTGCCAGCATTTTCCATCAGAGAGGACTTGGATCCTGCTTCTGCTGCCACCAAGGATCTTTTTCTCACTGGACCCAGCAACCTCAGCCTCACATCCAGTCTTCTGCGTTCACCTTGTGTGCATTCCAGGCACGCTTCCAGTCTTGCTTCAAAGTTTCTGCTGTGCCCAGAGACTCTAGTCCAGTCTTGTCATGTTTCAAGTCTGCAGCCTTGCCTTGAGTCTTCAGTTCAGCCTTGCAATGCTTCTAGCTCCCAGCCTAGTCCAAAGTCTCCAGTACAGCTTCTTTGTGCCTTCTATCTCCAGCTTCACCTTGAATCTTCAGCAGAGTCTAGCCACTCCTCGGTTGCATGACATTGCTCAGGAGTTTCCCACCTATCTCATTGTGAACCAGGTTTGCAACCTTGTCTAGAACCTGTGGTCCAGTCCTGTCGTGTCTCGAGTCCCTTGCCTAGTCCAGAACTTCCACTCCAGTCTTGTCTTGTACCTAGCTCCCAGCCTCAGCAGGAATCTTCAGCTGAGTCCAGCCTTGCTCCGAGTCTCCCATTCAGAGTATCCAGCCCAGCCCAGTGTCTCCAGACGAGTCTAGTCATGCTTTGAGTTCTCAGCCTTGTTCTGAGTCTCCAGTTCCAAGTATCCAGTCTAGCCTGACTCACTGAGTCCAGTCCAGTCCTGTCATTAGTACCAAGACTTTTCCAGAAGGCTCTGTTCAGCCTTGTCCAGCATTCCAGTGCCTGCCTAGTTTGAGTGGTGTTCCAATTTGTGGTCATCCATTCCCAGTTCCAGTAGCGCCACATGTCCTAGCTTCTCCCAGCCTCCTGCTCTGCCATTTTGCTATCATCTTCCCCTGCAACCTTGCCAGGTCCCTTGGTGTTGCACAGTTGTTCTTGACTGAAACCAGTTACTTCTTGATTCTAAGGACTTTTTTATTGTAAACAGTTATTTAATAAAGAGGGTTTTTTTTTAATATTAAATCTGCCTGGCCACCTCATAGGCTGATCAGGACACTCTCCAACAATTTCTCCAAGGCAGCACTTGTCCTTATCAGGAACAATAGAACTGCTACTGGGGGTGGGGGGTGGGGGGGAGGATAAATACAAGCAAAAACAAAATGGGAATTTCCACATGATAGCTTTCCTTTAAATTGACTGAGCAGTGGAAAGGGACTGCAGATTGCTTGCAAGAAGATTGGGGAAAGAAAGATGTAATAGGACATTCATACAAACTCTTTGCCTCTTCAGAAGTAAATATGTGGAAGGTGATCACATGTAGCTCATGAGAATTGCTTTTAAATTCTCTCTTTGAAAGAATTTTTAAAGCAAATTTTCTTTCATCACATTCAGTAAGAACTGGTAGAAAAAATGCAGAAGAATTAGTCTGGCACGAATACAAGTGCGAAATAACTTAATCAAGGAAAGGGAAGTAAACAGTTGAAAGGGACACATTTAGGGAGAATTTTAAAAAAAAAGAATGGGAGGATTCAGGGACTGTAATGTTAGGAGATGTCATGAGTACTGATGGCGAGCAGGAGGGGGCCCCTATCCAGGGGGGAAAATGCATGCGTAGTACTGAGGAATTAAGCAGCCATTCAAAAAGACACAGATCAGACCCACCTTAACTTTGGGGGTTTATCTGTCTGGGTTTTTCCCATGCTTCTTCAGTTTGTTAGGATTTTCTGTCTAATGTAGCAGTAATAAACACTAGAGACCTATTCCTCGTCTCAGCGTGATTCCTGACTGTTAGGACAGGAGCATGACTTACAAATAGTTGTTGGACTTTGAACAGAATAGCACAGCATGAGTCAAATATACTGTAGTTTTGCCATATATTGTGTCCAAGGTCTAATATGTGATTTTTGTGTGTGAGTGTATCATCTTATCTATTTTGTGAATCAATCAATCTTTAATATGGTCACAGACCAGAATCGATTTTGTGAATTACACTCTAATTCTGGATTAGAATCAGGAGCTTCTAACTTTTACTTGCCAGTAAGTTGCTTGAAAGCAGAAGTTTCTATGGGTTTCTATGCTCTTTTTGCTTACAACTTGGGTTAAACGTAAGTTGTGCTTTTGCTAACAGATAACTAGATATGGTATGCACAAATAAATCTGCCTCACAGAAAATATAACCTCTTGCATCCAACAAAACAGTATTTCTGTTTTTCTTGAGAAGTGATTTTTTATTGAATGTTTCTTGGCTGAGTTTATCTTTTAATGAATGCAAATGTTTATTGATTGTTTGATGAACATGGGAATTCATTGCTGCTTGTAATGAACTTGTCCACTTTGATTGGTGTAGCTTTCCTGGTATCTTTACTGGATTTCTGCCCTCTGAATCAAACCTCGCAAATGCCGACTCTGATTTTATTCTTTAGATGCTTTGATGATGCTGGTGGGCAAATCTCTAAACAAACATTGGCAGATTGAAAAACCAGAAAAAGAGAGATAAGCAAATCTAATTAATGCTTTTCTTAATTTCTTAGATCCAATTCTCAAGATATCAGAGATGCAGGATCACAGTTGTGATGCCCCACTCAGTGTTCCTGCTTTATATTGTAACATAAACCTTAGGATTCATATGTTGTCTAGCACTCAGTGGTTAATAGCATCAGCCAAGAGCAGGAGCAGTGTAACAATGAGAAGAGTCATTAAAAAACATTGGAATTCAGTAGTTCTGTTGGAGGGCATTGTTGATTGTGTCTTTCCGAGTCAGATTGTAGGATGAAAGTTTGCCAGGGGCTCCTTCAATTACTATATCAAGGTTTCTCAACCAGGGTTCTGTGAGAGGTCACAAGGGGTTCCCTGGGAGATCACGGTTTATTTTTTAAAAAAATATTTCAAATTTGGGCAACTTTACATTAAAGAAGTATGTTTTGTTCTTTATTTTCAGTCTAAGAACACTGTTAATGCATATGTACAGGCCTACACATGAAATGGATATAATAATTGTAACTTCTGGCCTATATTTGGGCCTGAATGTGCAGGGGTACCCCAAGGCCTGAAAAAATATTTCAAGGGTTCCTCCAGGGTCAAAAAGTTGAGAAAGGCTGTACTATATTATTACCTGTTAGAGAAAGCAGTAGGGCATTCTCCACTGTAATATCCATGGATTTATATAGTTTTGCTCAGAACTCTCATTTCAAGTTTCAAGCATTTTATTAGCTTTCTACATCTTTGGTACATTTTGGATTATGCTTTTTAAATTAGACAATTATGAATGTTGTTATTAAAATGTTAATCTCTGTATGGAAGCCACTTTAAAAAAATGAATAAAGGAGAAATAGAAATGATAAGATGGTTGATCCTGAAACTTTAGTTTGGCTAATGTGAATTTCTATTTTGTACTCATGTGATCACATGTCTAGAAATTCATGAATGTCTCTTTCATAGACAGACAGACAGACAGACAGGCATTATTTTCTATGCCAGACATTTGCAAATGATGGTATGAACGTGATTCTCACTGTCTATGTCAACACAGTGCAGTAGTCACTCCTACAATAGACAGGATCACCTTTTACCTGCTTAAGAAGACTGTCATAAATAATAGGGGAGCACCCACATCCACTGTTACAAATACAGTACGATTCAATACACAGGTTTCAGATCCAGACACTTAAGAGGTAAGATTTCAAAGCCTTCTGCCTAGATAGAAGCATCTGTCACTTCCATTTTCCCTCACATTTCAATTTTCACCTTCTTTCTGTAGCAATTATGAAAATACCTATACATTTTGGAACTTTCTCATAGTGAAAAATGAATCAAACAAAATCCTACTGATCCCTAAAATTACCTGTGCATTACAGTTACAGCCTCCATTACAGTGGTGGTTCCCTGTATTATTCTAAAAAATTAACTAGCTTTTGTTCAAGAGGCAATATATTTGATTGGTCATCAGAGATTATGGAAATTTTGTAATATCTTCTGCAATTTTATTGCAGCCATTTTTTCCCCCTTACTAGCTTCACAGGGCAGGGGGTGGGGCAGAATAAGGGAAAAAGCTATTATTGAAACCAGGAAGATTTTTAGTTTATCACTAGATACCACCAAAGAGAGAATTATTATCTGAACCAGGACAGAAATAATATGATCTTACCAAAAAGCACTTCAAAGTCCAATTTACTTTAAAAGGTGGATAAAGTATGTGTTTAAATGGATCCCACTGAGATCAGTGGGACATGAAAGCACTTAACTTTGTCTAAATTGTGTCTGGTGTATGCAAAGTGTTGCAAATTACAACTGAAATGGCATAAGTGACCTTTTCTTCGCAGAGCCAATCTTAAACCAACTAGAGAAAAGTACATATTCAAATGCTGTACATTTTATTTGTTAAAATCAATGTGCTCTTTCCTTTAACCATGAACCCTTTTCTATGAGCAGCAGAATCTACGGACAGTAATGGACTGGTACCTAACACGGCAAACAGTGCTGATCTGTATTTTTGTTTTGTTTACTTTTCTTGCCCTTTTTTTTTTCTTTCGGTAGTTTGAGGGGGAGTGTTTGCAGAAAAGCAAAAAGTTTTGGTGAATAATGATAAATAATGCATCAAATAAATAAAACACCCCTTCTCAGTCATTTGCAAGAGGGAAAAATACATAAGTTAGATTAATAACATTTTTCAAAACTGGGGGAAACTGCCATGGCTTGCCAAGGATTTTGTAGTCTCATGTGAATGATAAGACAAGGTACCCTCTTCACCCAATTCCATTTAGGATTGGCAAGGGCTGAACATCTTCCAGCGCACCTTCAAGTGCAGTTCCTTCAAAGTCATGTAACAGGCCACATGATACTTCTCAGCTCACCAACCAGGGACGTCTTTCTGGAGGGGTGAAAAGAGTCAAGATGGTGGCCACCAATTGTATGATTTAAGCCCTTTCCCCAGTTTACCTGCATTTTTTTCTCCCATTCAGTTGCGTCCGATTCTTGGAGACTGCCTGGACAAAACTGCTCTAAAGTTTTCTTGGCCAGGCTTTTCAGAAGTGGTTTCCCATTGCCTCTTTCCTAGGACTGAGAGAAAGTTACTGGCCCAAGGTCACACAGCTGGCTTTGTGCCTAAGGCAGGACTAGAACACTACCCAGTTTCTAGCCTGATGCCTTAACCAGTACACCAAACTGGCTCATCTGCATCATAGACACATGTAAAAAAGAGGCAGACTATTAATCACCTAGTCACTTACTGCCATCTTTATTTTTTCATGTGTCCCCTGCAGATGCCTCCATTTCCAACAGCCATTTCCTGTCTCTGTTCTCTGCTATATGAAGTAGCTCTCTCACTCTGCAAATGCACTGGCCCTGCAACTAGATAGCAATAAGTAATCCCTCAAGCCAACCCAACACAATACTTGAGTTTAAAATCTCCAATCTCCTGTGGGTTATATAACAATGTTTAATGCTGGTTTCAGCTTATCAAGTTATGCTGTATATGTCCTACAAGGGAGCTTAAGTTACAAACATGATCCACAATGGGAAAAAAATGGTATACTGTATAAACTGATTGAAAGTTATACCATTGAATTAGATTCCCCTTTATGCTGTAAACTTTCTTAATCCAAAGCATGCAGGACTGCAGCTCCTTTTATAAATATAAAATAATGTTGGAAATTCCTAATAAATGCCAGATTTATCCCTCAGGATAAGAAACTTCTATATTTAGAACTTTTTCTTCTCATAATTGGAATTAATTTGTATAGATGTTTCTTTCAGTAAGTTCTCACACAAAAAGGTCATCCATCCATGTATTTTAATATCAGAAATGGTTCCCTAAACTATATTTAATTTTCAACAGAAGCAACTATATTTATATTTTAATAAAACTATTGTTACATAAGCTACTTTGGGAGGCAAAAATAACAATTTAAAACTGGTGGACTTCATGAAGAAGTGCCAGTCAAACAAGAAAATCAGATTAATTAAAATGGTTGTCTCTTCATCCAATTTCCTCAGCTAAGCCGTATCTCTAATATCCATGAGAGGCTGCTTTTCTTTGCTCTCTGAACATGATATGGAGATATTGCTAAACGGATATTACACCTAAATTCATATGGGAACAGAGGCAGCTTGAATATTTGGAAGATAGTTTTCAAGAAGAAAGGGGGGAAGCACAGAAAACACACACACAGAGGGGTTAGAACCATGCCATTTGGTAATATGTACTGTTTGCTAGGATGATGGTATCTTTCTTAGGCCTTTCAAAGCATATATTTGAAAGGGCTAAGGAAAAGTTTAGGTGGGCAAAGTTTTGGAAGCCAAGAGCCACAATCAACAAGCTTGGGGCCAATTTGAGGGGAATTTCCAATATTTCCCTTTTGATTTTGAAATGGTGATATCCTTACATAAGGGATCACGATACTGTTTTCAAGTGCTGCCCGCCTCAGCATGACAGTTTTTAACAGTTATGGACAGAGATGGTTCTGAGGGCTGTAAAACCAGGCTTCAGGGCCACATGCACCTCTCCTCCACCCTACTTGGTTTTAAATAATTATTCATTCTTCACATTGGTACAGTTTTTGATTTGCTGTTCTTAGAGTGTTGATTGTACCACTCTCTTAACTCTGCCTATCCGTATGTGTGTGTTCGTTTTCTTTAAGAGGACATAAATAACTACAGCAAACTTTGCATGCAAAAGCATTCACTCTAGGTAAGAAATACATTTGGGGCACTTTCTATTATGCATGTATAATCAATCCCCCTAGATGGCCAGGAAGTCATCTCTCTTCTAAAGTTAATTCAATGCAAATCTGGTGAAGATTTAGATGTCCTGAATACTGTTTATTTTTCTGACTTTATCTCTTTCGCAGCAGGGGTTCAATTTTCCTCTCTTACCAGAAAGCACAATACTGCCAAGAATAAGGATGTGTTTATTGAAAACTTTTTGGAAGACAATCTATGCTCAGTAGTAATGAATGGTTTTAGTTAAAAAAAAAAAAAAAAACAGAAGAAGAAATAAAAAGAGCAGAGTGGTAGTTCTCTCTCCCCTTCCCACAATCTAAACTTCTGTCTATTGTTAATTTCTATACTGTAGTTCAGTGTTTTTCAAACTTGGCAACTTTAAGATGTGTGGACTTTAACTCCCATGATGGCTGGGGAATTCTGGGAGTTAAAGTCCACACATCTTAAGTTGCCAAGTGTGAAAAACAGTGCTGTAAATCTTATAAATACTAGTTATTATATTGGGGTAGTGATAAAAAGTATTTCCAAAAAGCTTCCATCCATTTTGCCAAGGCTCCAGTTTGTAAACTAGATAAAAGAGAGGGCAATGCACTGAAAGTCTCCCCCAAAACATAATAATAGACAAAATTGAACAATAGCTATTGAAAACTTGTCACCTGGTTCTGGACGGGGAGAATACAAGTCTCTTATTAAGGGGGGAGGGGAATCAAAACAGAAAAAAAAATGCTTGACAATTTGACTAAGGAGCTTAGTACTTACTGTACATTCCCTTCATATTCAACAACAGTCCCATGGAACTTCCATGGGGTTTGGGAAGCTGGCTGATTCACTTATGCCTGAACAAATGTTCCAGAGGAAATTCTGAGACACTGGATTCTTCCTGGCAGAAACTCTTATTTCCTTCTGCCTCCCAGTCCTGAACTCTAGGTTTTTGAAGTGTTTGTAACTAGACAGGATTTGAAACCATCAGACCCAGATTTTTCAAGGAGTAGTGATGTGTCAGCCAAGAAAGCAATAGAACTAAGTTTCAGCCACAATAGTTTGGTTAAATAATGACAAAATGCTCTTCTTTTGTTCTGTGTCAATCTCTTATGTGGACATAAATCAACAAATGTCACACTAGGTGACATCGACAAATCTCATACTCCTCCTGGCTAAAGTCTAGGTAGCATGGCTAGCATTGACCTACCATCACCACCCTCTGGAGTGCTTACCTTCAGGAGTGTTGCTTGAACAAGTAGTGAAACGGTTCAACCAAAAGAAAGAAATCCAGTTGCCATGACTTAACCTACATATAATTCCACCTGGATGACTGAGAATCTTCATTGACATCTTCAGGAGTGCTTTGTCCACTGGAGCCTCAGGGAATAGCTATCAGAACACTTGCCAAGGGTACAAAAGTGCAGCAAAAGCTAAGGAAGGTGAGGCCAGTGGTTGGGTGAAAGTACCCTAGGTGTCTTAAGACCTATTTAAATATGAGGTTAAAAAATAGAGGGTGATCAGAGGGTGGGTCCATGCTGAGTAGTTCCACCTCTAATAGTACATGTGCTGAATAATTCCAGCATATGCATTTACAACATAAATAACTACAAGGAAAGGTTTTTCACACACATTTTAGGTATTGTCAATAGCACAAGGTTATACAAACTTCTCTTTTTGCAGCTGTGAGCACAAGGAATATTGTCATTTAGCTAAGCTATCCTCCATACTCTTGTTCTTCCTAAACCCTAAAACAGGCTAAAAATGATAGACCTGCTGATGATAGATAAGGCCTACAGAAAGTTTCCAGTAGACAATTTATTCAGCACAACATTGTGTTTCCTAATTTGTTGTTTGAAAGCTTCTATCAAACACAGAATGCACAAAGCAACAACCAGAACTGATGAATAGGAGGGCTGGTAACTGCTGCAGCTTTGACTGAAACAGCGTGTCCTGTTTCTGATTTGGATTTTTTACATGACTATCATTAGGTCACAACTAAAAAAACAAAAAAACAAAATCCTCATGTGTGATCAGAGGTCCAGTACAATTTAAGCAACGGTAAATACTGAACTAGAAAATAAATGTGTGTGCCAAGACAAACAATACTGAAGTAGCACTTTTAGATATCCCTATCTGGAAATTAATTTGTATATCAAAGGTAAATGAAGAATAAGTGGGGTAGAAGGTGCAAAGATTATTTGTAACAGTACAATGTTACACATCATTGACTGTGTTTTATTTGTTGGACAATGTGCATATTTTAACTTTGACTAGATTAAGCTTTATACTGTAACTGATGTGACTGGTCAGAAATTATAAGAGCCATAACAATAAATGTCTTCTTTCCGGTTCTCTTGTATTTGTTCCAGACATCCTTCCTCAAAGGCAATTGTTTTCCCATATTAAGAGGGAGAAGTTAAAGATAAAGCTACACACTTATGGCCATTTGTACTCTCACAGGTTCTTCACACTATCACTTACTTTGGTACCTCCTCTTCCAGACTACAAAATCAACCAGTTGATTATGTTTTATATGTCAAACATAATCAAAGTTAATATACAAGTCCCTGAATGTATTCTACTGAATTCAGTGAACATTTCAAGAACTGAATGTCACAGGGGGGGACCTACACAAGCATAGCTGATTCTCTGTTTAGATCTTCAACAAATATACAGTGGAGATGAATGGTGTTGGGGATAGGGCCAGAGGGCTATGGTTTTATTCTTCCACAGATTGAATGAATACATGGAATGAATACAGATTGAATTCAGATGAATACAGAAGAATACAGATTGAATGAATACATGGACACCTATATATAGTACATGGACACCTATATTGAGATGTTGCTAACTGACCTTGGTAATTTAATTGGTGGATTAATTGTAAATATTTACTTTCCATAATTTATTTGGCAGAGATAAACCATTTGTACATACATATTATGCTGTATATAAACATCCCTACAAAATGCCTATCTTGCTGGAGCAGCATCAGTAGAACCTGCCATGCAGGTATGTCAGAGCCAGCTATTGATCTGTGAGTAACTGGGTCAGATCCACTTTAATTTGCTGCCTCCCTTTTTACCATATAAAGGTCTACATTTTCTGCCTACCTTGCTCAAAAAGAAACCCGTTCCTAATTATAGAAGTTTTTTTTTTTTTTTTTTAATTTGTAATGTAGCCAGCCAAGCCAGAATTTAAATTTTATACCCTTGTATAACACCGGATCACAGAGTAACCAAATGTCATTAGATGGTTGTTCTGTTAAACAATTGATTTGCTACCTTTTTCTTATAGGAAACTGATCTGCTGTATTTAAACACATATTCAGAAGGTGTTTTGCACAAGTAGCTGTACTCAGTAAGTGTAAGACCCTGTCAAAATCTATCTATCTATCTATCTATCTATCTATCTATCTATCTATCTATCTATCTATCTACCTACCTACCTACCTACCTACCTACCTACCTACCTACCTACCTATTCCACTGGTGAATGAAGGCATTGGAAATCTGAATATTAATATTTCTTAAAATGGTGATTACAGAATATTTAGCAGAATGCAACTGTAGATATTCATTTTACATTAAAAATGGTTTAAATAACACACAGAACTGGGACAGACTCTAATGATGTGGATTAATTTAGGATTAAGTACAGCCAATAATGAATATCTCGTAGCAGAATTCATTTTATTAGGTGACATTAATTAAGGTGAAATTGCAACTTTCTAAATTCTTCAACCTCTCTTAGGGAAAAAAAAGAATGTATTAGTTATAATGCATAATTTATTACACAAATGAAAGAACAAAATTCAAAATAAGTATTAGGCTTCTTTCAGGGTGAGCATTTTAATTAGGCCATTTTGTCTTACATTTTAGGTTATTTATTATTACAAATACCATCTGATGTGACTGAGTATATGTAATGTGGGTGTCTGAGTGTTGTATCCAAAGCTTGTGTTGTATCTTACTAGATGTGCATATCAAATCTGTGTTAAATCAAACACTAAGGCATAAACTCTTTCTCTTTCTGTCTCTCTCTCTCTCATACACACACACACACACACACAAACATAGTGGCTAAATATACACATCTCACTAACTGTTAAACCAAACCAGCCAGATTACAGCTTAGTGTTCCATGTGATCTAAGCTCACTACAATATATTTTCTTCAGGGTTCTCTTGAAATTTTATTTAGAAACTTTACTCAGTATTTACTATAGCCTGAATGACTGGAAAGAATATTTATCCCATGTTGCAATCAGTGAACTTTATTTCCAGATGCAATTCAAAGTGACATTATAACTGTTAAACCACCAAGAGTCCCTCTGGTGGGAGGAGATGGGCGGTGACAAATTTGATTGATTGATTGATAGATAAATAAATAAATAAATAAATAAATAAATAAATAAATTCTAAACTCTTTGTGATACTAAGAGATACCTTATTCCCATATAAATTTGCCCATCTGCTAAGTTTACCTTATGAGATACTTCTTTGTGTGATTTTGTTTCAGAGATATCCAGAATGTGAATCAACTTGTTCCTTCTTTGTGTGTGTGTGTTTGTGTGTGTACTAAAGAAGCAGTGGGCTATCTTTTAACAATGACTTGAAGTGAGAAAAAGCTCCTAAGAATGTCAATAGGACTTTTTTTCTCAAGAAAGTATCTTAATGATGTCGTTCCCAGGGGAAAACTCTCATATTTGTTCTTTTATGAGAATTGCTAAAAAAAAGATAATTCCTATTTTACTATAGGTAAAGGTAAAGGTTTCCCTCGACGTAAAGTCCAGTCGTGTCCGACTCTAGGGGGCGGTGCTCATCTCCATTTCTAAGCCTTGGAGCCGGCGTTGTCATAGACACTTCCGGGTCATGTGGCCAGCATGACGATTCAGAACGCCGTTACCTTCCCGCCGAAGCGGTACCTATTGATCTACTCACATTTGCATGTTTTCGAACTGCTAGGTGAGCAGGAGCTGGGACGAGCAACGGGAGCTCACCCCGCCGCGCGGTTTCGAACTGCCGACCTTCCGATCAGCAGCTCAGCGGTTTAACCCGCAGCGCCACCGCGTCCCTATACTCAGTCCTAATTACTATACTCAGTCCTAATTTAATATTATTGGTTCAATTTCCCTTGAAATAAATGGCACAAATTTACTTCCTCTCTTCAGAGGCCACTCGAGGTTAATGTAACGCAAATAATGTATTGGTCCTCCATTCTTCTTTTGAGAATGCTTCTGCTTATTAAAAGTTAAAAGAAAGCATATATATATATTTTTTTGTCCAAAGACATTGGAGGTGTGGATGGATTCTATCACTGTTGACTTTCTAGAACCATTTAGTGGATGCCATTCTGGGAAAGAGGTAAATACAATGAAAAGAAGATGCCCCATCCCATCGAATGACTTCATGAGTCCAATTATATGTAGGATTCTTCTTCTAACACTATAATTAAAGCTCAATCTTGGTTTGTGTAGAAAACATTTCCCCCACCAGGTCCCTTCCAAGTGTACTGAATTATGTCTTCTCTCATTTCAGGCAATATTGGAATATGCATCACCCACACTCTTTACAAGATGGTTCTTCTAACATTGATTAGTTATATTAAAATATATATTGTACTTTTTTTTAATTTTTTGCAACACTCAGAAAGCTTTAACGAGCAAGATGTTGCCTATCAATTGAGTTATCTCTACTTTTAGAGAAATGGGTGCAGCCTTTTTTTCCCCCTCCCTTCTTTCTATACAATGTCTGGGTACAAATGTCATATTATGATTTCCTCATGGATAAGTTCTTTAAGTAAATAAATATTTGCAATCTCACTCTGATTTTGCCAGGCTGTAGTATTCAGTTACTGATTTCCAAGTACTACCTTGTAAAACTATATTTTTCTACATAAAATTTTGTGTAGGTTTGGAGTTTTCAAAAATTACATTTTATTAGAGAAATAGCATGGAACAGATTTAGAACAAACCCCTTTAATAATTAACAGAACTCAAACAATTATATCTGTTAAAACTTGTAAGGAACTAATTATTGTTACAAGCAAAAGGTGGATCAACCAAAGTAATGTATTACTTGATCATGGTAGGAATTCAGAACTTGCGATTCAATAAAAACAGCAAGAGAAATAGATAATCTGCAGGATTTTCTGTTGCATATTTTGATATCTGTTATTTTTATAGTACTACACTTCTAAAAATCTGACTCATTTCCCTAATGCAACAGCAGTTGGGAATGAAATCTAACTGTTTCATTCCTTCTTACCTCCAGTTTCAAAAAGAAATATGTGAAATGTGGTTGAGGAAATTGAAAGACTTCCCAATGGAAAGAAACTGTTCTAAACAGTAATAATAATAATAACAGCAGCAACAACAGCAGCAGCAGCAACAGCAAGAACCTCTAAGCTTTTCCTGAAGAAGGTCCTTTTATCCTTTTTGACCTATTATGAATGATTATGCATGACAGGGGATAAAAATCAGGAGAACCAAATTCTGTCTCTGAAAGGAAAAGAACATTTCTATAATTACTTACCTAGTAAATGTTCTTGAGAGGATGTTATACAAAACTGGAACTATTATATCAGTAGCAGACAGTATCTGCCAGTTACTTTTTACTACTCCTCGAGAACTCATGCTGAGATTACTACACCAAGAAGTGTTCTAGGTACTGTTGAGCTCCAGTAATAATATGGGGACAAAATGAGACAAAATCTCTTCTTCAGTTTTCTTTTTCTGAGCCTTTACTCCAGCTGTGACTTGTGCTGCTGTTCGTTCCAACACAAAAGAACTCCAACATATTTTTTTTTTCTTCCAGAAAGCATTAAAACTGAAAGTACAGTTGGTCAGAATTCTGTCTTTCTTTTCTTTAAGTTGTCCCTAAATCGGCAGTGCCTCTTGTTTCACTTTGCCTGCCATTCAGTTACTCACTATACCTTTCTTGATCTAGTTTCAAAGTTACTGTATCTCATATGCAATAGGTTTCCTGATTTAAAAAAAAAAAAAATGGTTACAGAAATTTTGTTTGCCACCAGCTACTTTGCCCAAAAGATTCAAACTTTGTTCTTGTTATGAAACCATCACAGTAATACATAGTCATCCTGTCCATTTACTAAAAACCAGGGGAGTTGCAGGAAGGGGGTCAAACATTCAATGTGGTGGTCACCACCATGCAACTGAAGCCTGCCCTTTTTAATGTGTATCATGATGAACATAAAAAGGGGGCTTTGATCAAATGGTGGTGGCTGCCATCTTGAGTTTGTTTTTGCTGCCCTGCAGACCCGCTGCAAAAAAGTGTTGTCATGTATAACATTGTATGTCAAATGGCTTTTTTTGGGGGGGGGGGGCAAGCGGATAAACAATTTCAAGCCAGTGAGTTAACTTTCCTTAAAGGTAAAGGTTTCCCTTGACGTAAAGTCCAGTCGTGTCCGACTCTAGGGGGCGGTGCTCATCTCCGTTTCTAAGCCTTAGAGCCAGCGTTGTCATAGACACTTCCGGGTCATGTGGCCAGCATGATGGCTCGGAACGCCGTTACCTTCCCGCCAAAGCGGTACCTATTGATCTACTCACGTTTGCATGTTTTCGAACTGCTAGGTGAGCAGGAGCTGGGACTAGCAACGGGAGCTCACCCCGCCGCGCGGTTTCGAACCGCCGACCTTCCAATCGGCAGCTCAGCGGTTTAACCCGCAGCGCCACCGCGTCCTTAATTCAGTAATAAACCTTACTTGTTCTGCTGTGTTTTATGAAACAGCTTGGTCAGATTGAGCCACACCCAAACCTAGAACAACTGAATCATTGTGTAAATCACAACAACACTGAATGAACAACTCCAAAGGCCTGTAATCTCTTAGTCATCTCCTAAAAACACAACAGAACTGGTCAAGGTTGTTGCTGAATAAAAGCAGCACACTCTACCCTGCAGAGAAACAGGGGCAGGAATTCCTTGCCTTCATCTTGTTCTAAGCAATATATATGGAAAGCAGCTAATTAGATCTGCATCCTTAGTGAGCCCTGCTAATATATATTTAAGGCAATAAGAAGGAATTAACCCTTAATGTGATAGGCCGTCATCATCCCCCATTTCCCAAAAGCAATGTTTCAAGAAATGAACATAACTGTTTTTGAACAGAGCATAGGTGGACATAATACACAAAACAAACATTGGAGTGATTTTCAAATTTGTTTTTCACAAATTCTATTAAATTGCAATATCACAACCAATTAAACAGTTGTTGCATCTCTCCGTGTAACTTGGCCTGCATTCAATCAGATAAAATATGATTATTTCTTATGTGTATCTTAACAGTATTATTCCTAATCACATAGCACTGCAAAAGAGTGGGCTGTGGATCCTAGTAGGAAACTGCCTAATAATAAGTAGTAATGCATGAAATAAAATGAAATAATGAAGCAGCTTGTAACATTCATTCATTCATTCATTCATTCATATATATATATATTGTTGTTGTTTATTCGTTTAGTCGCTTCCGACTCTTCGTGACTTCATGGACCAGCCCACGCCAGAGCTTCCTGTCGGTCGTCAACACCCCCAGCTTCCTCAGGGACGAGTCCGTCACCTCTAGAATATCATCCATCCACCTTGCCCTTGGTCGGCCCCTCTTCCTTTTGCCTTCCACTCTCCCTAGCATCAGCATCTTCTCCAGGGTGTCCTGTCTTCTCATTATGTGGCCAAAGTATTTCAGTTTTGCCTTTAATATCATTCCCTCAAGTGAGCAGTCTGGCTTTATTTCCTGGAGGATGGACTGGTTTGATCTTCTTGCAGTCCAAGGCACTCTCAGAATTTTCCTCCAACACCACAGTTCAAAAGCATCGATCTTCCTTCGCTCAGCCTTCCTTATGGTCCAGCTCTCGCAACCATATGTTACTATGGGGAACACCATTGCTTTAACTATGCGGACCTTTGTTGTCAGTGTGATGTCTCTGCTCTTAACTATTTTATCGAGATTTGTCATTGCTCTTCTTCCAAGGATTAAGCGTCTTCTGATTTCCTGACTGCAGTCAGCATCTGCAGTAATCTTCGCACCTAGGAATACAAAGTCTTTCACTGCTTCTACATTTTCTCCCTCTATTTGCCAGTTATCAATCAAGCTGGTTGCCATAATCTTGGTTTTTTTGAGGTTTAGCTGCAAACCAGCTTTTGCACTTTCTTCTTTCACCTTCATCATAAGGCTCCTCAGTTCCTCTTCACTTTCAGCCATCAAAGTGGTATCATCTGCATATCTGAGATTGTTAATGTTTCTTCCAGAGATTTTAACTCCAGCCTTGGATTCCTCAAGGCCAGCTTGTCGCATGATGTGTTCTGCGTACAAGTTGAATAGGTAGGGTGAGAGGATACAGCCCTGCCGTACTCCTTTCCCAATCTTAAACCAGTCTGTTGTTCCGTGGTCTGTTCTTACTGTTGCTACTTGGTCGTTATACAGATTCTTCAGGAGGCATACAAGATGACTTGGTATCCCCATACCACTAAGAACTTGCCACAATTTGTTATGGTCCACACAGTCAAAGGCTTTAGAATAGTCAATAAAACAGAAATAGATGTTTTTCTGAAACTCCCTGGCTTTTTCCATTATCCAGCGGATATTGGCAATTTGGTCTCTAGTTCCTCTGCCTTTTCTAAACCCAGCTTGTACATCTGGCAATTCTCGCTCCATGAACTGCTGAAGTCTACCTTGCAGGATCTAGAGCATTACCTTACTGGCATGTGAAATGAGTGCCACTGTTCGATAGTTTGAACATTCTTTAGTGTTTCCCTTTTTTGGTATGGGGATATAAGTTGATTTTTTCCAGTCTGATGGCCATTCTTGTGTTTTCCAAATTTGCTGGCATATAGCATGCATTACCTTGACAGCATCATCTTGCAAGATTTTGAACAGTTCAGCTGGGATGCCGTCGTCTCCTGTTGCCTTGTTATTAGCAATGCTTCTTAAGGCCCACTCAACCTCACTCTTCAGGATGTCTGGCTCTAGCTCACTGACCACCCCGTCAAAGCTATCCCCGATATTGTTATCCTTCCTATACAGGTTTTCTGTATATTCTTGCCACCTTTTCTTGATCTCTTCTTCTTCTGTTAGGTCCTTGCCATCTTTGTTTTTGATCATACCCATTTTTGCCTGGAATTTACCTCCAATGTTTCTAATTTTCTGGAAGAGGTCTCTTGTCCTTCCTATTCTGTTGTCTTCTTCCACTTCCGCGCATTGCTTGTTTAAAAATAATTCCTTATCTCTTCTGGCTAACCTCTGGAATTTTGCATTTAATTGGGCATATCTCCCCCTATCACTGTTGCCTTTTGCTTTCCTTCTTTCTTGGGCTACTTCTAGTGTCTCAGCAGACAGCCATTTTGCCTTCTTGGTTTTCTCTTTCTTTGGGATGTATTTTGTTGCCGCCTCCTGAACAATGCTGCCAACCTCTGTCCAGAGTTCTTCCGGGACCCTATCTACTAAGTCCAGTCCCTTAAATCTATTCTTCACCTCCACTGCATATTCCTTAGGAATATTAGTGAGCTCATATCTAGCTGATCTGTGGGTCTTCCCTAATCTCTTTAGTCTGATCCTAAATTGTGCAAGAAGAAGTTCGTGATCTGAACTACAGTCAGCTCCAGGCCTTGTTTTTACCGACTGTACAGATGTCCGCCACCTTTGGCTGCAAAGGATGTAATCAATCTGATTTCGGTGTTGTCCATCTGGTGAAGTCCATGTATAAAGCTGTCTCTTAGGCTGTTGGAAGAGAGTATTTGTTATGCAGAGTGAGTTGTTTTGGCAAAATTCTATCAGCCTGTGTCCTGCTTCGTTTTGTTCTCCCAGGCCATACTTACCTGTAATTCGAGGTGTCATTTGACTGCCCACCTTAGCATTCCAGTCTCCTGTGATGAAAATAACATCTCTTTTAGGCGTGTTGTCCAGTAGGTGCTGCAGATCCTCATAGAACTGCTCTACTTCAGCTTCTTCAGCATTTGTGTTTGGGGCGTATATTTGGATCACTGTGATGTTAGATGGCTTGCCCTGAATTCGAATTGAGATCATTCTGTCGTTTTTTGGGTTGTATCCAAGCACTGCTTTAGCCACTTTACTATTAATTATGAAGGCTACTCCATTTCTTCTGTGGTCCTCTTGTCCACAGTAGTAGATCTGGTGGTCATTTGATGTGAAGTGGCCCATTCCAGTCCATTTCAGTTCACTGACGCCCAGAATGTCTATCTTTAATCTTGACATCTCACCAATAACCACATCCAATTTGCCCTGGCTCATAGATCTTACATTCCAGGTTCCAATGGTGTGTTGATCCTTAGAACATCGGATTCGCCGTTCACCACCAGCACCGTCGGCCGCTAGCCGTCCTTTCGGCTTTGAGCTAGCTGCGTCATCACGTCTGGGGCTAGTTGAGCTCATCCTCTGTTCCTCCCCAGTAGCATTTTGACCATCTTCCGACCTGGGGGTCTCACCTTCCGATGGTATACCGACATATCTCTGGTTGTACTGATCCATTTAGTTTTCACGGCAAGAATACTGGGGTGGGTTGCCATTACCTTCCCCAGGGATCGCATTTAGTCTGACCTCTCTGTCATGACCTTCCCGTCTTGGGTGGCCCTTCACGGTTTAGCTCATGGCATCATTGAGGTGCTCAAGCTCCAGCACCACGACAAGGTAACGATCCTTTGCTGAAGTATATATATATATATATATATATATATATATATATATATATATAAAACTTTTAAAGGGCAAAGCTGGGATTTCAAATGGCTGTTCTGCATCAATGGGTTGAATATTAAATTATCATGCAAAGCTAAACTATGATGACTCCCAGCTTCTTTAGATGTCCAACTTCTTAAACTTTTTTTTTTTTTTATTAAATACATTTAACACACTGATTTACTACCTTTTACTGATATTTTAACGGGGTTAAAAAAAATAACGAATGTCATCAAAACATAACAATGCAGTTAGAAAACAATGATTAAAATTCTTAAAAAGTGTTACTATTTGATGTATTTTAAAAAGATGCCTGGTGGAAAATATTTTGTATGTACTGTATGTATGTATGTATAATCTCAAAGCATTTTAAAACCTTGTTTTATTAATTGGGAAAAAAAGCATTATCCAATGACAGCAGAGAGATTGGGCAGAAGTCTCTAGTTCATCTTCAATGGTCTAATGGTCCAGTGACATTTAGGGCTTTAATAGCAACAAAATACACACCAGAGGTATTTTAACATTATTAAAATATTATCTAAAAATTTCAAAATACTACCCACTGTTCTGTGCCAATTCTAGAGGGAGATCAGTTCTTGGTGTTAGAATGTTGAACAAGTGCCAAGAAAGGACCGTGTTTCACCCGAGATGCCATCTAGGTAACCTGCAGTTTGGACCTGCCCTAAGATTTTGATCTGTTCCTCCTCACCTTACTTTCTATTCATTTTGATATGAACTTAAACACCTGAACTTACATTGAATTACTTTGCCACTTCTAGCAAACAGCCTGTAGATTTCCTTCAATTCCAGAATCTGAATGTTGCTTCTCAGTAATCAGCAGATCCACCCTCTGGGGCGGGGGGGGGGGGAGAAGGGGGATATTGCCCATTCATTATTCACAACTGTTTACTATTTTTTCAAACATGTCCAGTGAATCAGCTTGTCATGAGGCAAAATCACTTGGTGGCAGTAATAGGCTTTCCCACTATACATAAAAGCTGAATTGAAAAAGCACCACCAGTTTTATTTAATATTACCTTGTAAAATTGCTGGAGAACAACTACCATTACAGTTTCATTTCAGCCCAAATTTCCTCCATATTTCTTTTTACTAAAGGATGCTGCTGAAGTTCATGTCATCTGTCAACCCACTCAAGTAAAATATGGAAGTTGGTGTCATATTAATATTTGCGTGATGGCCAAATATTTCTTGCTTTATATTGTCAGTTACTATGTTGCATTTACAGAAGAATTGCTTTCCTGGGTGACATTTTTATTTCCAGAAGCCACAAAAGCATGAAAGTTCATATTGCCACACATTTTGCTGAATATAAGATCTTGAGTTACCAAATACGTTTTTCACTTCCCACATCTCTTTTTGGATTAGATATTACGTATCTTAATAAAAATCACAGGAAGACAGTGAATGCCATAGCTGTCCAGATATACTGTAAGTGCCTTGATTCTTAGGCATAGATTCAAGGGGGCAATAAAATATATTGAGGTGTTTGGAAGATGAAAGAAGTGGGTCTACTTGCATGCTGTAATAGCTACTATTTATGAGAATAAGATTCATTTATGTCCTTTGAATTCTTCTAGATGCTGATACGAATGGAATAATGGATTTTCTCTGAGACAGAAGGGGAAAAACTACTATCTATTATCTATCTATCTATCTATCTATCTATCTATCTATCTATCTATCTATCTATCTATCTATCTATCCTCTTGAAATGTTATACTGTATATATCAGCGGGGAAAATTAATAATATTTTGCTATAAAGAGGTTTAAATTATAAATCCAACATATTAAATGGATGAAATATACTGAATGGATTATTTAATGAATGTTGAATGACTCAGTTTCAGCCTGATCATATGTTTCATCATGGCAAAGGATATTGCAAGCTGTTTCCTTGATAAAGTTTGAGTGTTTGCTGTCAGACTGAGGTCTAACAACCTGGCCTCTACTGGACAGCTGCAGTAGGAAGAGAAGATGTAGAGAGAAAATGATGTTGGTATCTACTTACACTTTCCTTCATGGACAAACCACGGCTGTCTCAATGTGAGCTTTGCAGCTCCTTAATGGGACTCTTCAGGGCTAGTGGCTCTTATTCAGTGAGTAATTTTCAAAGCCACAAGGGAGCATTCTCCAAATAAAATTATAAATAATTCTGTTTAGAATCTAAAATGGGTGGCAAAGGAGATAGGCTTACCATCATTGTAGAATGAGAGCTTACTGTATTTGCCTCTTTGGGGTGCTCACTTTTTGAAAACTTCCTTATATGTTATAAAACATGATAATATTATGATAGCAAATATTCTGTGAAAGTTGAGAAGATATATTAAAATTACAGTAGATCAAGAAGCAAAAAATAATAATGTAAAGGATGGTAAAATAATGTGAAATCCTACCTGGTAGAAGAGGCACACAACTATCCACTTCATATGTATTCTAAATCATTTTTAATCATGCACAGAAATCTTGAAAGCACCAAAACCACATGAGTAATGCCCCCAAAATTTAATAAGACTGGCTATATTTTTTTATGTCAGTATGGCTACTAACTTTGGCCTTGGCAACACTGCCAAATTGCCTTGTAGTAAGCATTAGCCACCAACAGTTTCTTTAGGGCATAAATGGACATCATCATATTCTATTCACTTCTAGTCCTCTACAAATGGAACTTCCATTCATGATTTCCTGTTTCAAAGTTAAATTGTTAAAAATTTAAATTGTTTAAAAAGTTAAATTTCAAGTTAAATTGCTATTTGGTTTGCTTGCTATGCTCTACTTTGTCCTAGGTAAACCTCTATATTTTGACTGGCTCCTATGTAGAGGTAAGAATGTCCTCTCAGCAAATTTTCACAGACTGTTTTCAACAACATCTGCTGCAACTTCTGCTGTAGATTTTTTTCAATAATATAGGTGCTATAACAATAAAAGATGAAAGATTTACATGATCTGATTTTTTAAATGATCTTATATTCTAAACATGAGAAAGTGGAACAATATATTGCTATATGGCTTAGACAATGATAAATTTAAAGATTGAATTAATGCTGTATCAGCTACTTACTCTTCTGATAGGCAGCTTCCTCCTTCCTTCCTTCCTTCCTTCCTTCCTTCCTTCCTTCCTTCCTTCCTTCCTTCCTTCCTTCCTTCCTTCCTTCCTTCCTTCCTTCCTTCCTTCCTTCTCTACTGGTGGTAGGTAAGCAGCTTACCATAAGTTCTAGTCTTGCCTTAGGCACAAAGCCAGCTGGATGACCTTGGGCCATTCCCTCTCTCTCAGCCCTAGGAAGCAGTCAGTGGCACACCACTTCCGAAAACTTTGCCAAGAAAACTGCAGGGACTTGTCCAGGAAGTTGCCAGGAGTTAAAACAAAAAACAAAACATGAGTTGAACACACACACACACACACACACAATCACAATCGGTTCTCACTCATGAGAGTATCAACACCTAGAACAGTGAATGAATTTCAGATCTCGGAATTTCTGATTTTCAAAATTAAATCCTAAATAATTGTGAAAGGGCCACCATGAAGACATGTTCTGGAACTAATTTAGAAAAAATAACATTTTCACAACAGGGTAACTTAAAAGAATATTCACATTCTTATCTTATGGGAGAAAATAGAAGTGGTGTGATCAGTTTGATACATCATTGCTTCTCATGGATTGATTTCCATTTCAATGGTTTGATTTCTTTTCATTTCATTTGCCCTGCCAGGAAATCAGTGAGGGGGATTATTTGACATTTAGACTAATCATGTTTGCAAATGGGCAAAAGTTAATGATCAGGTTGAATGCAAAACAAGTAAAGAACCCTTCATTATTTTTGAAGAAGCAAAAAGTTAAACAGCAGGCATTATGAAATCTTCATAGCCAAAATGGCAAATAATTATTACAGCTTAAGGCAATGGTTGTATATATATTTATTGTCACTGAAAAAAAGAAAAACTCAGGCAACTGTAGGTTTGTCACAGACTTATATAAAAAATAATAATCTTTTCTTTCTCCTCTGTTCTTCCTTCCTTCCTTCCTTCCTTCCTTCCTTCCTTCCTTCCTTCCTTCCTTCCTCAATCCCATCTAACTTGCAACCTGTTACTAAGACTACAATTTCCCTTTCCACCACTACTGTTTTTTTTATGGATCTTACATAACGTAGTGATGAAGAATGACATACTATTTCTTGTAAAATAAATATAAATCCACAATTAAAGGAGGAAATGGCCAAATTCTACTTTCCAAGAGAATAGTGCTGTAGTTACTGTATCTGAATTCTAAATCTGTAAATATATACATGCATACATGCAAAGTACGAAATACAGGTACTCAGAAAATCAGTATGAGCTGTGCATGCCTACTACATACTTCCATCTAGGAAAAAAAAAACAAATCCAAACTGTATGCTAGCTAACTTTCCTATCACCACAGATCTGCTGGCAACAAAGCCAGATTCATGGCATATAGATTTTTAATCTATAATAGCTACTAGTGTTGCATGAGCACTACATGCCACCTTTAAGTCAAAGGTAATATATCTCTTTACACTAGTGTTTGGGAAACATAAATGGAAGAAAACTACTGAATTTTGTTTCTACTGAGATACCTGGTTAGTAATGGTGGATATAGAATACCTTAGATGGGTTTTTGGTTTAATCCAATTAAGCTCCTATCCTTTTGTTACCCTCATCTTATGTTGCCCAATGTTTTCATATTATTTCACCATGTTAGGCCAATATTATTATCACCCTGTAAGGTTGGGCCTGAGAGATGATGACATAAAGTTACCTAATAGGTTCTCAAGGCCACCTGATAAGGTCCTAGCTGATTTGAGGATTCAGCTCCTATGCTAAATTAATGTTTGACTTTAAGTTTTACTGTGATCTGGCATAACAGCATTTCCTTTCCTACAGAAATTTATCTTGTTCTTACATTCATCATACAAACTAATCTTCTTGTCAGAATTTGTCCTATATCCATGCTTCTTTGTATATCTTAAGAAATCTTTTGTGTGATTCATGATCCAGAATCACTTTTCTTATCAAGGTTGATGTGCCTGGAAAACAGGTGCATGTATAATAAGAATAATTATAATGGGAATAATTCAAGAGCTTTTGATGGTGACTGCCCATAAATTGACCTGTCAATATTCCCACATTTTATATGAAAAATAAATTATATAAGTTGCTCAGATTATTCTGTAGAGATATGTGGCCTTTGAAGATTTACCTTTTTTTTTTTTTTAAAGCTCATTTATTTGAGTCATTTTGCCCTGACTGGGTTACGGGCACCCATCTTCTCTATGCTTTTGGAAAGTCTTAGAAAGAAACTTTAGAAACTGTCAGGAATAACAGAAACTGTTATATACCACAGATTTGCATCAAATTGTTCTTCTGTTTCTTTTTACAACTCAGTGATTTCAGACTAACGTTGTGATGGGGCTGTCTTCAATGCATCTGGTATCTTAAAGTTAATATATGTATGTATATAAAGTTAGTTTCCTGCTGTAAGCAGCTGCAATCCAAAATCAAACAGCAGGGGAAATTGTTACACAATAATAGAAAGTCTTAAGATCAGTCAGAGGTAAGGTCCTTCAGATTCCCAAATTCATTAGTTAGACTTCCAGGGGAGGTATGGCAAAATGAAGACATCTCCACTAAAGTGGAGCCAACGAGACCGGTAAAGACCAAAGTACCAGTGAGTAGGCCAGTTCTTTGGAACCTCTGCAGATAAGGAATGGATGGGAGATCATACACATCTGTTCCTCATGAGGAAACCACAGGACAGCAGTCTTCCATGGGTTTGAGCACTGGGAGACAAAGGGATTAGCCATCTTGCTCACAACTGTGGTGGACCCTTTTAAAGGACACCAAGTTTGCAAGCTTCACTTTCTAATCACTTTTGGAAATTACCTATTAACCATCTTAAAGCTATTAGAGACTTTTCAAATGACAAGTTTAAAAGTCACTGGGTGAGTATAGCTTCAACTCTGAATGAAAGAAAAAATAATTACAAGCTCAAGAACTTAAGGAATTTGAAATGAACAGCAAAAAGCTAAAAAAAAATAATTTAAGAACATTACAAACAGATTAAGGGTCCAGTTAAATTTGGAATATTGACTTTTACTATAAGATTTTGGAAATAACCATCAAAAATAAATAACTTCTTGTGGGAATGAGAATTATTTTGGCTCATAACAAAGATAAGCAACTTTATGATTTTAGAGACTGGACACTAAGGGGAGCTAAAAATTCTAAGTAGAAGGGGAAAAAAATACAAGCCTATTTTTTGTGTCTGTTAACTGGGACTTACAAAATGACATGAAACATAATAACATTGGAAATATTAAAGGAGATCTTTGAAGAACGGAGCCAGAAATTAGTAGCTACAATATCAACAGTGTCAGTAACGATGTCTGATTCTATGGATAGATTATGTTTTACTGTAAACCTCCCAGAGTCCCCCCGTGAGGGGGAGATGGGCGGTGAATAAATTTATAAAAATAAAATAAATAAAATAAAATGTCCAAAAGATGTTAATTACAGAATGATAGATGTGGAACAAATTTTGTTTGTCAAGTCAGAGAAAGAAGCATATGCCATGCAGTCTTGAATGCAGAAAATACTATACGTTTATATCCAATATCATCAAAGGAAACACATATTATGTTTCTAATTGTGCCCAGAATGGATATGTGAATCAATTCATTGCACTGCAAAAGAAAATCAAACTCATAATACAAGGCCATCTGAAAATACAGAAGATTAAATCTAGAAAGTAACAGTACTGTAGGTAGAGAAATCTAGAGGGTTTGTCCTTGCCATAGAAATAAGATCAGATACAAACTGCAAAAATTTAGCCAAACACTAGATGACAGCAAAGAGTTCCTAAAAACTCTGCTATTTTTGCAGTTCAGAGTTAGCAGTCCTAATAAAAAGATTTGTAATATCTCATCCATCTGTTTAAATATGTTAGAATTATTAACAAAGGAATACCTCTAAGTTAATATATCAGTCTCAAAGGCAGAATCATTTTAAGTATGTTTCTTTTTCCCATAAGCTCAATGAAATGTTTAACCATCTGTTTACTTCAATTTTAATTTGTGATTAAAATAATGGTACTTTTAAAGTCACAAGTGTGGAAAGGTTCTTTGAAATAATTATTCCCAATTCAAAGGAATTCAGAAAAACAATTGAAACCCCATTTATTACATATCTCCATAGAAACATTAAAATATCATGGGAACAGATAGAATTTACTCCAATTAACTGAATAACCTATATAGTTCCAAACCACTGGACAATATCAGCAAGTTGTTGTATATAAAATACATAATTATCAATAAAACATAGCATAAAAAAGTGTAGGTTCAACTCCAGTCACAGATCCACCCAAACTACTATCATTTTATTGATAAATGCAAGAGATAGCATTTCCTCTTTTGACTTGCAATTATAGATAAGAGTTTCAGTCCTGCAAATCTTTAGTATCTTTGCTTTAATGCAGCATCACGTCTAAATTGAAACACCACCCCAAATCTTTGAGTTGTAAATGAACACTGGCCATTTTGAAGAAATCCAGCCTCTAGTCTAATTGGTATAACTAGCTTGTTACATTATGACACAGTCCAAAATTATTTCAGCTGTTAATTCCATAGCAGTATTCAACACACTGAGTTGGCAAAGGTTCTGCTTATTTTGCTGGATCTGGACTTTATTTGCTTTAAATTCCTCTAGGCCCTTTTCTTTTCACTTATTTCAACTGAACTTTTATAAATTAAATAAAGGCTGTTAATTAAAAATATTTCTGGAGTGATTTGAAATAAAGTCAGCAGCTTTCATTGGAATATGAATATAAATGAAGTCTTGGGTGCAAGTTAATCACACTGAGGTGAATGCCAAGGCATGGATATTATGTTGGTTATGCCTTCTGTGTTTCCATAACAGGTGGAACATAGCTACCTAGTTGGCCATTATCAGTAATTTCAGCCTCTTAGAAAGTAAGTGATCTTATAAACATGTAAACTATGCTGGAAGTAAAGTTACATAGGGACCTAACTTCAAGAATTAGGTTAGGGATGGGGGAAAATATTATTTAGCCTCTACAGTACTTTGTTATGGCTGAGCTGACCAAATGTGCTCTTCTAAAATGAAATGTACTAATGAAATGCAAATTCTTCTTTATTCACTTGTCTCAAAAAATGTTGTAATGTGTTTCTACAAATAAGTAAACACAAATATCATGGAGGACCCCCAAACTGTGCACTAGCTCTGCCTGGGGAAGTGCAATCTTATCAAAAGTCAAAGATAGCATTTCACCAGACCCAAGGGGGTCAAAAACACAAAGCTGTCTTGCCAGGATTGAGTTGGAGATGGTTTCTCCCAATCCAGACTTTCACAGCTTCCACAGCCTCCAAAGAAAGGTGGCAGCTGTTGGTTGGGAGCCCTTTGCATCTTATGTACCAGTTCCCCACATTCCTGGATCAGGAGGCCTTGCTCATGGTCACTCGCACCATGGTTGCTTTCTGACTCGACTATTACAATGTGCTCTACATGGATCTGCCCTGGAAGTTACAACTGGTCCAGTATGTGGCAGTTTGTACAATGCTGACTGCTCCTCATTTTGCCCATATTGCACCAGTGCTGCATGAACTATATTGGCTCCCAGTTACTTTTTGGATGGATTCAAGGTCCTTGATCCTCACTTCTGCTGCCCACTTTCTTCAGGCTTCAGAAGGCCTCTGTACCATGTCTCCTTGGACCTGCTGCTTGTTTACCTCAACCTTGAGTACATGGCACAAGGCCAGGTTGTTTGTGGGACCATCTCTCCCTGAGGGTTTCTGCCTACTCCATTAGGCCACAGTGTGGGCACTCTTCAGATCCTTTCCCTTAAATGTTGACATCTACTGGGACCTAGGCACTCCTTCTCCATAGCTATCTCTGCCCTGTGGAACATCTTTTTTCCCCTAGAATCTGGCAGGCCCCCACTCCTTTAGCTTTCCAGAAAGCCATAAAGGGCTGGCTATTCCCCCAATTTTGTGACAGTATGAGGATTGTCTGATCTGATGGATTGGTGATTGTGGGGTAGGCACCTCATTTTCTTGGTGTTCTTTGTTTTGGTTTTATTACTGTTGTTAGCCACACAGAACTGTTTTCCACAAGATGGATAGTCATACAAGACTTTTAAATAAATAACAAAAGTTCTGACTATCTGAATCCTGTTTTTTTTTACTTTCCATTTAAAGCTCTCTAATATTCTTATTTCATTTTTGTGTACCATATAATCTCTGTATAACATTCTATTCTCATTTCACGTCTGAGCTCTATCTGTCCTGGTACCAGTCCCAGAAACTAAAAGCCATTTGACTGCCTTTATTGCTGGGCTGGCTATCATGGTCCTGGAACAGCTGCTGGTGTTGCTTGACATCTTGTAGTGTTGGCTCTTGCTACATCTGGCTCTGGATCTTCGGTTTTGGCTCTATGCTGATAGTCATTGGTGTTGGCCCTTCTAGCTTTGCTTCTCTTAGTCACTTGGTGCATTTGCCATTGGACTCGACCCTTTCTTTACTCTAGTTTGGACTTTTCTTTCACCTGTTGGTGTTATGCCATCCAGTACTGGCCATTACTTCTACTATGCTTCCTGGTCCCTTTAAGTTGATCCTCACTTCTGCTGCCCACATTCATCAGGCTTTAGAAGGCCTCTGTACCATATCTTCTTGAACCTGCTGCTTCTTTACCTCAACCTTGTTTCGTTCTCCTGCAGTGATCAATGCTGTCCCCCCTCTCCCTCTTCCTCTTTCTGTCTTGAATACTGGTATGGCTGGCTTCTGTTGGTATGAATTGCCATTGATGCTGGCTGACTACAGTTGCACTACAATCAACCTAGTCTTCCAGATCCCACTTGAGGCTCCCCTGTAGCAGCTACGGGGCCAAAGGAGACAAACGTCTTTCCCCCCCCTTGCTTTTCCTATTGCCCCCCCCCTCTACTGTCAGTAGAAGAGTTTCCACTGCCCTGCAATGTCCAGGGAACCCATGCAACTTAGGTTTACCCTGGCAGTACCTGCCTGGGCTGTTGCCTCTTCTCCTGACTGACATCTCCCTCTAGAATTTCTGGTTGGCAAGGCCTTTCTCATCAGCTATGGAGTTTTCCATCCACCCTGCACAACACATGCTTTTACACATGCTTTTCATTTTTTCTTCAAGCAGTATCCATCCAGCTTTCTCCTTTCCAGTTTTTAATTTCTATCTTTTTCAGTTATTTTTTTTCCTTTTGTCTTCTGACCGTCTGAAATCCAGCCCCAAGCCACTTATGCTCTTGATGGGTTTAATAAGTCCTTTGCTGAGGCAGATGTATTTATCTTGAAGGGAAGGGCTCCTTAAGCCATAGGGGAATGGGAAGGAGAACATGAGAGAAAATAGCTTGAACATTCTTGTTGCGAAAGACATCCTCTCACAACAGCCAATATAAAAACTGGGTTACATCCAAATGCTGAGATGGTGTTGGAGTACATCAATACTCTCAAAGAATGATTTAAAAAAAATGGTATATGATTGAATAAATTTTCATAGTATTCCTGGTAAAAACTGAAGCTCATATATTGGTAATTTAATAGAGCCAAAAGGAACTTTCATTATAAGATTTCACCAAGCATTCAACACCTTCCCCAAAAGGCAGTAGTACTTCATTTAATAATGATGCTACAGGCAAATCAGGTGTTGAGAAAAAAGAGAGAGAGAGAGAGAGAGAATTTTCTAGACCTGAAATCTAAGAACACTTCATGGTGGGCATTGGAGAACTTCACAAGTTCTAATTTCAATGTTCCTTCAATGAGTATATGAGAAAATAAGAAAAATAATTTCTAGCTGGATCTGTACTACACAGTTGTTTACTGCCTTCCTTCCCTGCCAGAAAGAATTTTTGGCAACTTCTGAAGGTTATGATCTGGGTAGTGTTCCTTCCTTATAAACTAGGTGTGATCTCCAACACTTATAATGCATAGGGATTGTCTCCACAGTATCTTCTTATGGAGTTAAACCAATATGGAAAGCATTGCCTAAAAACAGCTATTCTAGACAATGTGTTCTGACTCATTTTATGGCAAAGTCGAATAACAGGTGTCCCTCACAGCCTTCAAAACATGTTTTATGGTACTTGGTGCTTCCTCTACCTGCAGGGGTTGTTGTTTTCCCCCATTTCTAGGTAGAACAAACATGACATTTCTACTGGAAGCTTAAAATAGACAATTACAGAATGAAGATGGGAGGGGAATCACAGAAATGACTTCCTTTCACTGTTACCTCCATTGAGGTGCTTTCTTTCATAAAAAATTAAGTGTCTTCTATGGTGACCAGAAGGTTTCCCAAAAGTCTGCCCTGACCCGTTTGAGCTACTGGAACATTGGACCAAGGAGGTGCTCAGTTTCAGATGCCATGCTTTCCCTCCCTCCCCTCCTTTGGGTATCTTATAGATGGCTCATTTGGTAGAGACAGACCATGAATGCTAATAATAATGCTATCCAGCAAACATGTTGCTGAAGAAATGTGATGCTGGTAATAGGAAGTGTCCTTCCTCTTCTCTGTTTACTTTTCCTGGCTGTTCATTTGAAGGCTTTTGATGTTCTAATGGTTAATTGCACCTTTCTTGGGGGTCTCCTTCCATGGTTTCTATCCTTTATGTACGAAGAAAGAATTCTTTTGTGACCCAGTAATTATCTTCTCTCCAGGTCTCTCTCAGTAGCTACTTTACTTTTCTATTGATGGAGCTTGCAAGTAAATGTTCACTCCTGGTGTCTCTCACAATTGATTCTTTCAGAGCTTATATTGATCTTTCCCCCAGTTGGGATAGTGATGTATATGAATGGCTGAAATTCCTCAAAATACACATTTTGTCCCCAAAAGCTGGCTAAATGCAGTCTTAAACTCCAATTACATTTCTGTCCAAACCGCCTGTGGTGAATATTGCACTCTGAAGGTTCTGTAACTTTCTAGCATGGTTTGGGACAGCAATAAAAGCTTTTCCAAGTATAAGTAAAATACAAAGAGTAGTAGAATCCCACATCTGTTGGAGCTTTTTTGTTGTATGGTTCTTTTCTTCACCAATCTGGTTATTTAGTTAAGAAAATAATTTCCTGATTGGAAAAGACAAAAACAAAACCCAACTCCTTTCCCCTCATAATGTAAGTGATTGATCTACATGAACTGAGCCTGATTCAAATATTTAAATTGATTTGGAGAATCAATCCAGTTAGAGTCATGTGTCCAAATGGACTTGGATTGGATCTCTGAATAGAACATAATGAGATTTGGATTGATTCAGACTGCTACAATACATGATTTAACAGACCAAATTGGTCCAAACTGGTCCAATTTTCTCAATTAGTCCAAGTAAATTTGGAGTATCAGATCTTCCCATGGCTGTAGTAAATGTGGGAAGGAAATACAGTATTAGTTTGTTATGTGATTCCTTTTTACACATTTTCCTGAAGGGAGAAGAGATCACTTGAGAGGTTGTGAATTGATTTAAATCTGTTTCTAAGGAGATTCATTTATAAATCATATTTGAACAATTAAGTCAACTAAGAAGACAATTCACATGTTTATTTAATGAGAGGAAGTATGTTTACAGAGTAGGGATTTCTTGAAAAATCTTTCCATAGAAAAAGAGAGAGAAATTCATCTGATATGAAACAATCAAGGCAGGGGTGGGCAATGCACAGGCCACATGCAGCCATCCAGATCTTTGATAGGGCCTGGCATAAGAACTTGTAAACTCCTGGACCTTCCTCAGTCCTCAGTCTCCAGACCCATGTATGTTGAAGGTTTCTAAAGGGCCTGCTAGTCATAAAGCCTTTTCAGAGCAGAAGCCTGGATATTGGCATTTAGGTTTTGCACTGCCAGGGCTCTTGATTACTTATAGGAGCAGGGACTTATGGACTTTTGAGTGGTAATGGCTAGAAGTGTGTATTAAATACAAAGTGTGTTTTGGTTCAAACTTGGAACAAAAGACCCCCTCAGACTGTTTGCTGAGAAGTTTCCAATGAAAGAAAATTCAAAGCAGTTGAGTTTTCCATCAATTAATGAAGAGAAAAAGAAACAGCAAGTGAAAGGAGAAGAAACAAAAAGAAAAGATAAAGGAAGGAGAAAAGCATTAGTCATCTATTAAAGAAAACACTGGGAGCAGCCCCCATTTTGTCTGTCTTCTTTGCCTCCCTAATGCCCTGGTTCACTGAACATCTACAAACGGAAAACAGTAGAACTAGACAAGATGTCTGGAGGTTTTATGTTAATAACAGGAGGTCTGGGTTGCTGGCTGCTGTCATGGAACATGCTTTGGGGTGTATATTCTTCAGCTGGGCTGGGCTTCAAGGAAGATCTATGACACTGAGATTGCTCTGGAAGCTGTTTTTGAGCAGCTTGCCGCCCTGTTGCATGAACCTTTAACAGTGACTGGATTGTGAAAGTATATTGAGATGGTAAGGACTTTTGATTCCTTTGTGTCTGCTCCTCACATAAGTACATTGGGAAGATTGCAGTTTGGATGGGGCCTGGACAGCAATATGCCTGCAAACCTTAGGATCCCGAAAAGGTAGTTTTTGGACTATAAATGGCCTACTTCCTGCAGCTGATGTGACACTTGCTGTCTTACCCCCTACACATGGCTGCAAAACTCAAGGGGACTTTTTTTTCCCTTAAATGACTTTGAGCAGGATGATTGGCTAGTATGGCTTGAAGAATGAAGGTTAGAAGAGTGAAAGAAAGTGTGGAAACTAGATTGTAGTTTGAATGTGAATGTGCTGGATACAGTTAGAATCAAAGTGAAGGTTAGGGTAAGTGACATGCATAATGTGTGCCAAGTGGGTTAGTTAATGAGTATTGTGAGTGCTGTGACTCTTAGGCTGAGAGGATGATGGAAGGACACAGTCCAGATGATTGCTGCTGGTCAGAGAGTTGTCAAGCTGCCTCTTTTAACTCAATGGAACTGCTGAAGCCTGGAGTCCTGGACATTAGAAGTTACAGCAGAAGAGCTGGAGTCTAGATTGGGCTGACAGAGTGAGAAAGCTGGGGCCTTAAGGCTTGTTGGGGGCAGGAGAGGGGGGCTTAACTATGGGCCATCCAAGAAGGACATCTGGACACTTTTCAGTCAGGGTTCACCCTAACATGGAACAGAGATGGCATTGGTCACAATAGGGGGTGACCTTTGTCAGGATCTGAATGAGGAAACTGTGCCTTTAGACCTTGATACTGTTGGCTGTGGCTTCTTTGTGGACCACCTATGGGAACTGGAAACAGTATGTTGCAGTGGTTCTGCTTCTTCCTCAGTGGGCAATTCCAGTAGGGGTGGGAGGGAGATCAGCTCAGTGACTATTCTCATTTGGGGTGCTATAGGGGTTGGTCCTCTCCTCCTTTCCTATTTAACATTTACATGAAGCCACTGGGATATGTCATCCAATGCTTTGGGACTTGGTGTAATTGATATGCTGATAATTCCCAGCTTTACATTGTTACTCCAGGCCAGATTGCTGATGCCAGGGCCTGGAGGCTCTAAATGGGAGAGAACAGGATTAAATTAAATCCATACAAGATGATGATGATGATGATGATGATGATGATGGTATTTTTATCCTGCTTTTTAAATATTTGGTCAACTCAGGGTGACAAACATACCTAATACTCCTGCCTCCTATTTTTCCTACAAAAACAATGCTGTGAGGTGGATTAGGCTAAGACAGAGTGACTGGTCAAAAGCCAGCTTTCATAACTAAGGGAAGCCTAGAACTCACAGTCTTCTGGTTTCTAAGCCAGCACCTTCACCACTACACTAAATGGAATAACTATTTGTCCATCAGAGTTCTTGGTCTGCTCTAGTGGTTTCTCTTAATGAGGTAGCATTACCCTTGAAGGTGCTCACTCCTATAGTGAATTTGACCTCCTTAGGCTCTAGAAGGAAGTGAGCAGGCAAGACAGGGTGGCTTGAAAAAAGATTCTAGTCTAGCTGAAAAAGCAGATACCATCAGGGACCTCCTTCCATGACTTCAGCCCAGCTGGTAACATGGTGTTCTCCTCAAAGTTGATTTTCCAGCAGTTATAAGCCTAGCCTCTTCCCATTTGCATTTTTAATTGCTGGATCCTGATTTTTTTTTAAAAAAACAAAACTCTGATAGATCTAATAGGAGAACATATGCATAGCCATCATTTTTTTCTCAGCAACTTCTTTTGTCAGATGAACAAATTAGAGCTCTCTCAGGGTTTCAAACCTCTTGCAATTCTTTGTTCAGGTCAAGAGGAAAGTAAATAATTAATTCAGCCATCTGGCAAAACTTGTTTGTCTTCTTTGTCCCTTCCTGTTACTCTTTTGTTAGTCCCTGTCACCCTTCCCTTTCCCTCTTTCCCCATTTCCCATATATATATATATATATATATATATACACACACACACACACAAACACACATACAAACACGCATGCATGCATGCATACATACATACACACACACACACACAGACAGACACACAAACACACACATTGTTGTTTATTCTCTTAGTCGCTTCCGACTCTTCGTGACTTCATGGACCAGCCCACGCCAGAACTTCCTGTCGGTCGTCAACACCCCTGGCCCCCACAGGGACAAGTCCGTCACCTCTAGAATATCATCCATCCACCTTGCCCTTGGTCAGCCCCTCTTCCTTTTGCCTTTCACTCTCCCTAGCATCAGCATCTTCTCCAGGGTGTCCTGTCTTCTCATTATGTGGCCAAAGTATTTCAGTTTTGCCTTTAATATCATTCCCTCAAGTGAGCAGTCTGGCTTGATTTCCTGGAGGATGGACTGGTTTGATCTTCTTGCAGTCCAAGGTGCACTCAGAATTTTCCTCCAACACCACAGTTCAAAAGCATCGATCTTCCTTCGCTCAGCCTTCCTTATGGTCCAGCTCTCACAGCCATATGTTACCATGGGGGACACCACTGCTTTAACTATGCGGACCTTTGTTGTCAGTGTGATGTCTCTGCTCTTAACTATTTTATCGAGATTTGTCATTGCTCTTCTTCCAAGGATTAAGCATCTTCTGATTTCCTCACTGCAGTCAGAATCTGCAGTAATCTTCGCACCTAGAAATGCAAAGTCTTTCACTGCTTCTACATTTTCTCCCTCTATTTGCCAGTTATCAGTCAAGCTGGTTGCCATAATCTTGGTTTTTTTGAGGTTTAGCTGCAAACCAGCTTTTGCACTTTCTTCTTTTACCTATTTCATAAGGCTCCTCCGATCCTCTTCGCTTTCAGCCATCAAAGTGGTATCATCTACATATCTGAGATCGTTAATGTTTTGTCCAGCGATTTAAACTCCAGCCTTGGATTCCTCAAGCCCAGCATGTCGCATGATGTGTTCTGCGTACAAGTTGAATAGGTAGGGTGAGAGTATACAGCCCCGGCCGTACTCCTTTCCCAATCTTAAACCAGTCCGTTGTTCCGTGGTTTGTTCTTACTGTTGCTACTTGGTCGTTATACAGATTCCTCAGGAGGCATACAAGATGACTTGGTATCCCCATACCACTAAGAACTTGCCACAATTTGTTATGGTCCAAACAGTCAAAGGCTTTAGAATAGTCAATAAAACAGAAATAGATGATTTTCTGAAACTCCCTGCCTTTTTCCATTATCCAGCGGATATTGGCAATTTGGTCCCTAGTTCCTCTGCCTTTTCTAAACCCAGTTTGTACATCTGGCAATTCTCGCTCCATGAACTGCTGAAGTCTACCTTGCAGGATCTTGAGCATTACCTTACTGGCATGTGAAATGAGTGCCACTGTTCGATAGTTTGAACATTCTTTAGTGTTTCCCTTTTTTGGTATGGGGATTTTGTTGTTTATTCGTTTAGTCGCTTCCGACTCTTCGTGACTTCATGGACCAGCCCACGCCAGAGCTTCCTGTCGGTCGTCAACACCCCCAGCTCCCCCAGGGACGAGTCCGTCACCTCTAGAATATCATCCATCCATCTTGCCCTTGGTCGGCCCCTCTTCCTTTTGCCTTCCACTCTCCCTAGCATCAGCATCTTCTCCAGGGTGTCCTGTCTTCTCATTATGTGGCCAAAGTATTTCAGTTTTGCCTTTAATATCATTCCCTCAAGTGAGCAGTCTGGCTTGATTTCCTGGAGGATGGACTGGTTTGATCTTCTTGCAGTCCAAGGCACTCTCAGAATTTTCCTCCAACACCACAGTTCAAAAGCATCGATCTTCCTTCGCTCAGCCTTCCTTATGGTCCAGCTCTCGCAGCCATATGTTACTACAGGGAACACCATTGCTTTAACTATGCGGGCCTTTGTTGTCAGTGTGATGTCTCTGCTCTTAACTATTTTATCGAGATTTGTCATTGCTCTTCTCCCAAGGATTAAGCGTCTTCTGATTTCCTGACTGCAGTCAGCATCTGCAGTAATCTTTGCACCTAGGAATACAAAGTCTTTCACTGCTTCTACATTTTCTCCCTCTATTTGCCAGTTATCAATCAAGCTGGTTGCCATAATCTTGGTTTTTTTGAGGTTTAGCTGCAAACCAGCTTTTGCACTTTCTTCTTTCACCTTCATCATAAGGCTCCTCAGTTCCTCTTCACTTTCAGCCATCAAAGTGGTATCATCTGCATATCTGAGATTGTTAATGTTTCTTCCAGAGATTTTAACTCCAGCCTTGGATTCCTCAAGCCCAGTTTGTCGCATGATGTGTTCTGCATACAAATTGAATAGGTAGGGTGAGAGTATACAGCCCTGCCGTACTCCTTTCCCAATCTTAAACCAGTCCGTTGTTCCGTGGTCTGTTCTTACTGTTGCTACTTGGTCGTTATACAGATTCTTCAGGAGGCAGACAAGATGACTTGGTATCCCCATACCACTAAGAACTTGCCACAATTTGTTATGGTCCACACAGTCAAAGGCTTTAGAATAGTCAATAAAACAGAAATAGATGTTTTTCTGAAACTCCCTGGCTTTTTCCATTATCCAGCGGATATTGGCAATTTTGTCTCTAGTTCCTCTGCCTTTTCTAAACCCAGCTTGTACATCTGGCAATTCTCGCTCCATGAACTGCTGAAGTCTACCTTGCAGGATCTTGAGCATTACCTTACTGGCATGTGAAATGAGTGCCACTGTTCGATAGTTTGAACATTCTTTAGTGTTTCCCTTTTTTGGTATGGGGATATAAGTTGATTTTTTCCAATCTGATGGCCATTCTTGTGTTTTCCAAATTTGCTGACATATAGCACGCATTACCTTGACAGCATCATCTTGCAAGATTTTGAACAGTTCAGCTGGGATGCCGTCATCTCCTGCTGCCTTGTTATTAGCAATGCTTCTTAAGGCCCACTCAACCTCACTCTTCAGGATGTCTGGCTCTAGCTCACTGACCACACTGTCAAAGCTATCCCCGATATTGTTATCCTTCCTATACAGGTCTTCTGTATATTCTTGCCACCTTTTCTTGATCTCTTCTTCTTCTGTTAGGTCCTTGCCATCTTTGTTTTTGATCATACCCATTTTTGCCTGGAATTTACCTCCAATGTTTCTAATTTTCTGGAAGAGGTCTCTTGTCCTTCCTATTCTATTGTCTTCTTCCACTTCCGCGCATTGCTTGTTTAAAAATAATTCCTTATCTCTTCTGGCTAACCTCTGGAATTTTGCATTTAATTGGGCATATCTCCCCCTATCACTGTTGCCTTTTGCTTTCCTTCTTTCTTGGGCTACTTCTAGTGTCTCAGCAGACAGCCATTTTGCCTTCTTGGTTTTCTCTTTCTTTGGGATGTATTTTGTTGCCGCCTCCTGAACAATGCTGCCAACTTCTGTCCAGAGTTCTTCCGGGACCCTATCTACTAAGTCCAGTCCCTTAAATCTATTCTTCACCTCCACTGCATATTCCTTAGGAATATTAGTGAGCTCATATCTAGCTGATCTGTGGGTCTTCCCTAATCTCTTTAGTCTGATCCTAAATTGTGCAAGAAGAAGTTCGGGATCTGAACTACAGTCAGCTCCAGGCCTTGTTTTTACTGACTGTACAGATGTCCGCCACCTTTGGCTGCAAAGGATGTAATCAATCTGATTTCGGTGTTGTCCATCTGGTGAAGTCCATGTATAAAGCCGTCTCTTAGGTTGTTGGAAGAGAGTGTTTGTTATGCAGAGTGAGTTGTCTTGGCAAAATTCTATCAGCCTATGTCCTGCTTCATTTTGTTCTCCCAGGCCATACTTACCTGTAATTCGAGGTGTCATTTGACTGCCCACCTTAGCATTCCAGTCTCCTGTGATGAAAATAACATCTCTTTTAGGCGTGTTGTCCAGTAGGTGCTGCAGATCCTCATAGAACTGCTCTACTTCAGCTTCTTCAGCATTTGTGGTTGGGGCGTATATTTGGATCACTGTGATGTTAGATGGCTTGCCCTGAATTCGAATTGAGATCATTCTGTCGTTTTTTGGGTTGTATCCAAGCACTGCTTTAGCCACTTTACTATTAATTATGAAGGCTACTCCATTTCTTCTGTGGTCCTCTTGTCCACAGTAGTAGATCTGGTGGTCATTTGATGTGAAGTGGCCCATTCCAGTCCATTTCAGTTCACTGATGCCCAGAATGTCTATCTTTAATCTTGACATCTCACCAATAACCACATCCAATTTGCCCTGGCTCATAGATCTTACATTCCAGGTTCCGATGGTGTGTTGATCCTTAGAACATTGGATTCGCCGTTCACCACCAGCACCGTCGGCCGCTAGCCGTCCTTTCGGCTTTGAGCTAGCTGCGTCATCACGTCTGGGGCTAGTTGAGCTCATCCTCTGTTCCTCCCCAGTAGCATTTTGACCATCTTCCGACCTGGGGGTCTCATCTTCCGATGGTATACCGACATATCTCTGGTTGTACTGATCCATTTAGTTTTCATGGCAAGAATACTGGGGTGGGTTGCCATTACCTTCCCCAGGGATCACATTTAGTCTGACCTCTCTGTCATGACCTTCCCGTCTTGGGTGGCCCTTCACGGTTTAGCTCATGGCATCATTGAGGTGCTCAAGCTCCAGCACCACGACAAGGTAACGATCCTTTGCTGAAGGGTATGGGGATATGAGTTGATTTTTTTCCAATCTGATGGCCATTCTTGTATTTTCCAAATTTGCTGGCATATAGCACGCATTACCTTGACAGCATCATCTTGCAAGATTTTGAACAGTTCAGCTGGGATGCTGTCGTCTCCTGCTGCCTTGTTTTTAGCAATGCTTCTTAAGGCCCATTCAACCTCACTCTTCAGGATGTCTGGCACTAGCTCCCTGACCACACCGTCAAAGCTATCCCTGATATTTTTATCCTTCCTATACAGGTCTTCTTTATATTCTTGCCACCTTTTCTCGATCTCTTCTTCTTCTGTTAGGTCCTTGCCATCTTTGTTTTTGATCATACCCATTTTTGCCTGGAATTTACCTCCAATGTTTCTAATTTTCTGGAAGAGGTCTCTTGTCCTTCCTATTCTATTGTCTTCTTCCACTTCTGCACATTGCTTGTTTAAAAATAATTCCTTATGTCTTCTGGCTAACCTCTGGAATTTTGCATTTAATTGGGCATATCTCCCCCTATCACTGTTGCCTTTTGCTTTCCTTCTTTCTTGGGCTACTTCTAGTGTCTCAGCAGACAGCCATTTTGCCTTCTTGGATTTCTCTTTCTTTGGGATGTATTTTGTTGCCGCCTCCTGGACAATGTTGCAAACTTCTGTCCATAGTTCTTCCGGGATCCTATCTACTAAGTCCAGTCCCTTAAATCGATTCTTCACCTCCACTGCATATTGCTTAGAATATTAGTGAGCTCATATCTAGGTGATCTGTGGATCTTCCCTAATCTCTTTAGTCTGATCCTAAATTGTGCAAGAAGAAGTTTGTGATCTGAACTACAGTCAGCTCCAGGTCTTTTTTTTACCAACTGTATAGATGTCCACCACCTTTGGCTGCAAAGGATGTAGTCAATCTGATTTCGGTGTTGTCCATCTAGTAAAGTCCATGTATAAAGCCGTCTCTTCGGTTGTTGGAAGAGAGTGTTATGCAGAGTGTGTTGCCTTGGCAAAATTCTATCAGCCTATGTCCTGCTTCGTTTTGTTCTCCCAGGCCATGCTTACCTGTAATTCCAGGTGTCGTTTGACTGCCCACCTTAGCATTCCAGTCTCCCGTGATGAAAATAACATCTCTTTTAGGCGTGTTGTCCAGTAGGTGCTGCAGATCCTCATAGAACTTCTCTACTTCAGCTTCTTCAGCATCTGTGGTTGGGGCTTATATTTGGATCACTGTGATGTTAGATGGCTTGCCCTGAATTCGAATTGAGATCATTCTATCGTTTTTGGGATTGTATCCAAGCACTGTGTTAGCCACTTTACTATTACTTATGAAGGCTACTCCATTTCTTCTGTGGTCCTCTGGCCGCAGTAGTAGATCTGGTGGTCATCTGATTTGAAGTGGCCCATTCCAGTCCATTTCAGTTCGCTGATGCCCAAAATGTCTATCTTTAATCTTGACATCTCACCAATAAGCACATCCAATTTCATAGATCTTACATTCCAGGTTCCAATGGTGTGTTGATCCTTAGAACATCAGATTCGCCATTCACCACCAGCACCGTCGGCCCCTAGCCGTCCTTTCGGCTTTGAGCTAGCTGCGTCATCACGTCTGGGGCTAGTTGAACTCATCCTCTGTTCCTCCCCAGTAGCATTCTGACCATCTTCCGACCTGGGGGTCTCATCTTCCGATGGTATACCGACATATCTCTGGTTGTACTGATCCATTTAGTTTTCACAGCAAGAATACTGGGGTGGGTTGCCATTACCTTTCCCAGGGATCGCATTTAGTCTGACCTCTCTGTCATGACCTTCCCGTCTTGGGTGTCCCTTCACAGTTTAGCTCATGGCATCACTGAGGTGCTCAAGCTCCAGCACCACGACAAGGTAACGATCCTTTGCTGAAGATATAAAATAGGATATATATATATATATATATATATATATATATATATATATATATTAGATGAGCATACCTGAACTATCAGTACTTGTTTCTCAAGAAAAAAAAAATCATCTATAAGAGTTGGTTATGCTTCTGTATTTAGTTTTTCAATCTCTCCTTCTCTCTCTCTTCCCTGTACTTCAGAGTAAGGTTATTTCTCAACACACTCTTTTTTTGGCTTGGATTTCCTATTTTCCCCAAACAAATAATATTCTCTTTGTATTCTTTTTTTCCAGAGCTAAGCTGCACCTGAAACACGTTCAAGTACTTCCTTTTAGCACATTTGTCTGTGTGTCTGAATATTACATTTCCAAGTCTCTTTCTTTGTTGTAGCAAGAAGCTCTATTACATCTGTAAACCTATTGATTTCTGTGCTGTAGCCAAAAGTGTTAATGTTAATGTTTCATCTTTCTTTGGCTGAGGAGCCTCACCCTAATTTCCTCCTGGACCTATCACTCTCTTGCCTTGGTAAATGCTTTGCAAACTCAGTCTGTGTGTCTCTGTGTGTGTTTGTGTGTGTTATTTCTCTGCTCTTACTCTCTCTAGGTAAACTGTTTATAGTCTATTAAAGAGAGCTGCCTCTCAAAATCCTCTGCTTTCCCTTTCATTCTTTGAATTCATTCTCTGTCTTTCCTTCATTGAACTGAATGTAATTTATTCCCCACTGACTATAAGCATCTATCTGTTCTCACCCTAGCCCTTGTTTCTGAGATCCTGCTTTCCACCTTTTTTTTTCCCTATGCTTCCTGTAGTCTCCTTAATGCATTGGTCACCATACTAAGTTTTATGTCTATTGCTTAGTGTTATTAATATGTGTTAGCATAAGATCTTTGTGTTGGACAACAAATAGGTAACTGCTGAACATCCTTGTGTGAGACTGCTGAGTGTTGATTGGAGTAACTATATGCCAAACTGGTGTGGAGAATAAGGAAGATGATCTTGGTGGAGATATGCAGAAGCTGTTGCCTTAGCAAAATCAGTGTTTAAGTCCAGAACGGCCAGATAATATTCAGAAATGTCTCAGGCAGACACCTCCCTAATTCACTGAGCTTTAAAAAGCAGGAGGAGGTAGAGAACAATCAGACTTGCAAGATTCTGTTATTACAGCCAATTTCAATAAAAGTAGCTTTAGCCTTCCTGTGGAGTTGATTTTATGGGCTGGTCTACCCAATGGGGCTGACATCTATGGCTGAACTACCCAGTATGCTTTACCTCAAATATTACAGTATGTATAAATTGTATTGTATTATAGTTTCATTTTTGTTCTTCTTGATCACATAATCCTGTTAAATATCCTACAGTATGTGTTTGGTTATAACAGAATCCATACTGTGGGAAGCCCTTGTTCATTGCAATATAAAAGAGTGCTTATGAGTGTCCAGACATGTTATGTATATAACATTATAGAAATTTTAAGGAACCCATCTCCAAAGAAAAAGATATAAGTAAAACTTAATGCCAATAAGAAAATGCCAACCCTTCACCTATAATTTGCTATGTGACCTTGGTGAGTCATACCGAGATGAACAAGTGTTAAAACTGGAGAGCTAGAGGAGGAGGAGGAGGAGGAAGAGGAGGAGGAGGAGGAGGAGGAATCAAACAGGAAGATTGTATAGGCATTTTAAGAGGGATTAAAATACCTTTTGATGATAAAGTTACAAGTTACAGGGATAGAGAGAAATGAGGTGTGCTTTTGAAATTATTATTTTAAAGATGGGAATAACTACTATCTATCTATCTATCTATCTATCTATCTATCTATCTATCTATCTATCTATCTATCTTTTGGCTTCATCTTGTTATGAATTTAATTACATTTTAAGACTGAGTTTGCATTATGTGAGTGACTCACCCATGCCCTCCCCAAGCCTTCACATATAAAACATTATTTATTTACTGGGTTTATATACTGCTCCCATTGTGAAGAACTCTGAGCAGTGTACATATAAAAAATGGATTAAAATATAAAAAACCCAGTTCAGGGGGAACACTATCACAACAATCCAATTTCGAAGGCCTTCCACAAAAATCAGATTTTAATGACCTTCCTAAAGGCCTGGAGGGAAGGAGTCATAAGTATATCTCGGGGAACATTCCCCACAGAAGAGGGATACGATTTAGAAGACTTGATCTTGTGATCCCTGAAGACTGTATTCCCTGAGCAAAGGGATATGAAGAGGCCCTCCTCTACCAGATCTCACTGGACAGGCAGAAAATAGTGGGGATTAGTGATTCCATAGAATAAATATCTCTTTCATGGTCCTAGTGGACACAGAAGCAATCCATAAGTGTTAGTAGTTGCAGCAGCAGCAGCAGTCTAACTTCTTGCACAGAGAACCACATCAGGCTTTCTTGTCCTACCACCGTGCATGGCTCCTTAAGCAAAATTGGAGAGGGGCTGCACTTCAGTTTGCAAAATAAGTTATCTTTTCAAATTCATCTTTATTGCTTACATAATTATGTTAGATGTATCTGTTCTTGATATGAGTAACGGTTTTGTATTTTTAAAGAGCACTTCAGCACTTAGATGAGTTTGCAGATTGGCTGCCTCCTGCTACTTCATTTTGAGAAGAAAATTAATTGTATGTATGTTGGCAGATGCTGCAAATAAGCATGGTAGATAGCAGTAATAAATCTGAACTACCCTACCAAACAGCATCATATTTAACATGCACCCGTCTTCCATTATCCCTTCCTAAGCAACTCTACTCGTGATGTTAGATGTGAGCATGGTTTATAATGAACATATTTTATCCAGTACATAAAGCCTCTTTCTCTCTTGGATTCCTGGCTGCAGATGAGGAAACATTATCTATATTTGCTATGTGGGCATTTTTTCCTAAAATGTTTATAAATATATTAAACATTAAACCTGAAGAATTACTATTACCATACAAACCAATTTGTCTCCTTAGGGTATCTTCTCAAGCTCTGTTATGAATTCTAACTTCTACTTCTGTAAAAAATTAGACTGGTTAATAGGGGTAAGCAACTGTATACCCTCCAGATATATTAGGCTTCAGTCCTAGCCTGTCTGATCAATATTTAGTGATGTTCTGCGTTATATTTGCAGGGCCACTGCTTCTGGACCATGGCTTCCAGTTTCTCCTCTCTTTCTTTTTTTCTTTTTTGATAAGAATTTTATTAAGTTTCAAAGCAAAGATAAAAGCTACAAAGAAAAAAAAAACTACAAAGAAAAAAAAGAAGAAAAACTAAAAAGATGTGAAAAAACAAAAGCATTTTTTTCAGAGTTAAACAAATATGTGACTTCCAACTTTTAACAGCCAGTATATACAAAAATTTTGCATAATCAATTTCTTACTATATATTAAACCAAAACCACATTATTTCTATAAATCATTCCACTTTGGCACCTTATAAAAATATTTAAGTACAGTCACTCCCTCCCCTAATATTGAAATAAAGAAAAAAATTCATATGAACCTCCTAAACAACTTCCCCTTGCAAAAGATAGCACTTATTTAATTATTCCCTTCCTACTACTATTCTATACATTTCTGTCTACTATAATAAAAATCAAACTAAAAAGCACAGAAATTGTCTGCCATTATACTTAATAGTACAACAATTTTAATCATCTTAATCTTAATAAACCGCAAACCAACGCATTTTTACTCTAATAAACTTAATCCAAATCCTTAAAGATAAATGACATCAACCAAACCCTAAAAACAATCCAAATAAACATTCTTTAACCCTTATCCCACTTCAAAATAAACCAGAGCATTTGCATATCCCCACAATGTGCACAGAGCTTTTTTCTTAGGAAAATCAAACCGTCCAATTGCCCCCCTCAAAAATTCCAACTTCTCTTCGGAAAACCTCCCATACATAATGACCCCTTCTTTTTCATGGCATTCCACCAGAAAGTCAATTTCACTTGTTGCTTGCAGATCCCTCTTTCTCTTAAATTTCACCAGGTCCACTATCCAATTTTCATCCAGCATCTCAATAGAAATTCCAATCTCATTCTTAGAAGAGATATTTCTTTTACTGTAAAATTCCTCAATTTCATCCATTACATCCCCAACCAGATGACACATTTTAGACCTCATATTTTCCATGATGTCATGAATGTCTTGCATAAAAGAGTCAGAAAGAATCTGTTTAAAGTCTTGTTGGAAGTCAGAGAAAGTCTGTTTAAAATCCTCCATGTGTCAAGCAGTAGATTATGGTGCCCCCTAGGAGCTTAAACAGCAAAAGTTGAAGATATGAAAGAATTCTTAAATGTGTTTACATAAGTGAAAGTTATGCAGACATTTCCCCAGGGAAAGTAGAAGCAGAAAACTGTAAGTTCAAAACAGCCAATTCAACATGTAGGAAAATTTATTTATTTATTCAAATTTAATTTAATTAGCATTTAAAGTGCTAATGTCTTCAAATTTAGTACAAAAATAATAACAAGAAGAAAATTATTTACTCTCAATCTTCCTTAATATTTGGAAGGAGAACAAAGTCCAAAACTTAAAAGAGAATTTTTAAAAAGTAATCCCAAAAATAACAAGCACCTAGGGAACCAACTTCTCCTCACTGTGGAAAGCCTCTTTTAGGGTACCCGTACCCTTTAAGGCTACAGCGTGGCTTGGAAAATAATGACGTCCCTGCCTCCCAGCTGGTTCTTACCAGTCAAACATGAAACACTACAAGCAACTGTCCGGAGGACGGATGGGGTGATTTCAGGTTCTTTTCTTTATCCAGAGAACACTTCTGGGCTTCAGGAAAACCTGCCTGAGCCTGAAAAAAATTGCTACATTGTCAGCTCTGCTCACTAAGCCTGCTGGCACAGCTGTTCAGTCCACCATGTCCCCACCAGAAGTGAGTTTCTCCTCTCTTTGAATAGAACATAATGTAATCCTATTTTAAAGAGCTTTGGAGGGAAGGAAAGGTTAAAATATTGTATACTGATTTTGCATATTTTTCACCTATTGCTAAGTTATTGTCTTAATCACATTTAAAATAAAATTTGCCATAAAGTTTCTCCTAATCTACACCTTCGATGGACTGTTTTCTGCATATACAAGTGATCAAGCTGCCCATGGTTATCAACTGGGGCAAATTTGGAAGGGGTAGGAGAAATTGACTTCTGCACTTAAACAAAACAAAACAGCCAACCCCCCAAGCTTAGAAATGGCTAGTAAACAATAGCATCCATGGAGGGGGCATTAGTTTGATGCAAACTGCACTATAGCATCATAATACAAGCTCACCTGTTTTCTACATGTGCTGCGACACTGCATGCATGCCCATTGTGATGTTATCTTGCAGATGTTACTGTAAATAGTTCTTGCTGCTGAAGGAAAGAGATTGTCAATTTCATCCTTATAAGCCCCATTTCTTGCCAGGATGTTTGGAAATAGTAGTTTTCTGTCTTTCCCCATTTAATATGTCAGGATGTGCAGCTTGAAATCTAAACAGCCCATGCTTTCCAGGAAGAAATGTTTTCCTTGAAAAATGATCATCAGGATGTAAACCTTATGTATGATGGCATATGAGGCCTTTTTTATGTGCATCAAGGTGGTGGTGGTGCTGATGATAATAATTATATTACATGAATGCTCAAGGCAGTGCACATCTGCTCATTCCCCACAACAAACCAACTTAGACAGATTGGACTCAAAGCTAGTAACTGGTCCAAGTCATCCAATGTGCTAGGTGGTCCATTGGAGATGATAATTTGTATCTCTTTTGTCGTATTCTAACCTCCCAAATTTTACACCACCCTGGCTCTTTTTCCCCTTGTCTTTGTAAGGGTATATTTGATAATTGAATTTATTAAAGAAAGAGCAGGGAGGATGGTCACAAAGGCTTGGATGTCCTAAGTTTGGAAAATCTGTTTGTTCCCAAGAATTCCTTGGAAAAGTCGAATCACCCCAAGACTACTTTGAACAAGCATATCAATCAAGCATTATCACCTATTGGTTACAAAGTAGAGAGAAGAAAAATCCCTTCCTGACACATTTTCTACCATATCCCAGTAGCTTCTCCTAGCCAAATCAACACTCCTCACTACAATCTTAATTCACTTAGTTTTGGAGTAATATATTCTCAAGGTCAGGAATGCCATGGTCTATAAATCATTTTAAAGTTTTCTCATTAATAATAAATACAGAAGGTGGTACTCATAGCATCTTGATTATATTTTGTGACCTATTTTAAGTAACATTTTTTACAATGTACTTTTAAATTACCTTTTGATTACAATAATAAAATTATATCTCCCTTTACAATTGATTATGCTATCATGACATCAGAATAAACTGTTCATTTTTAATTATGTGGTTTGTAAAACATGTTGTGCCAAATGAGAATAACAAAAACAGATGTGTCCTGTCAGGATAAAAAAGAAAATTTGAATAGTATGTTCACCCAAGAGGAGTTTGATTAGTACAGAGACATAATCATTAATGATTTTCTTTAATGAAATACAGATAGATTTGTCTTTGAAAATTGACCTTAGAGTTTATAATCTCACAATCTAAAAAATTATTTAGTAACTGGCATTATGATTTGAGTAAGAATGGACATTTGGCTTTGTAAACAGGATTAATATAGGCTCCCTTGGATATTGTAAACTAGAAACAGTCATAGGAAAACTTTCTATTGCTTCCTCAAATGAAAATTTAAGAACATAATCTTAGAATATAGAAACAGTATTAGGAACAGTGGTGATTCCATCTATCTTGGGAACAGAGTGAGGGAGCATAGAATCATCTGTAGGAATGCTGTGAGTTCTAGGTATCTATTGGATAATTTTGCTCAGATCTACTCTGAGCTGGACTGGGTTGCCCCAGTTATCTGGCAGGAATTTCAGCCTGTTGACCCTGAGGAAGTGGACAAGATCCTCAGGGCTATAAGTGTGGCTCCTGTACATGTGCTGGCATCCAGGGAGTGATGAACTCATCTTTGAGTTGGGAGGCATCCTAGCAGCACTTAAGGAGGCAATGGTCCTTACCTGCCTCAAGAAAACATTGCTGGATGAATGGTACTAGACAATTTTCATCTATTCTCCAATTATCCCTATTTGGGGAAGGTTGTTGAGACAGCGGCTGGGCTGTAGCTTCAGAGATCTTTGCAGAAAATGGGTTATCTGAACCCCTTCCAGTCAGGATTCAGACCTGGGTACACTACTCAGATGGCATAATTGATGACCTACATATGATGGGACCAGAATGGTAGTGGTGCATCCATTCTAGCCCTCCTTGATCTCTCTGTGGTCTTCAATACCATCAAACATGATATTCTTCTAGACCAGCTGAGGGGGTTGAGAGTGGAAGGCATGACATTCTGCTTCTCCTCCTTCCTCTAGGGTCAGTTCCAGTTGGGTAGGTGTGTGTTTGGGTAGGAATTCAGGGAGAGATCTAGCCTTAAGTTCCTTCTGTGCAGGACTATTTTCTCTTTGCTCATATTTAACATCTACTGTACATAAAGCCACTGGGTAAGGTTATCCAATGCTACAGATTATATATCTATCCTGGGCTACCCACGTGATGCCACCAAGTTTAGTTCTCACTATTTGGAGGATGCGGAAGAACAGACTCTGGCTCAACCCTGGCAAGATCAAGTGGTTATGGGTTTTCAGACTCCCATAGCTGGGTCTCATCTTCTTTGGTTTTGAATGTGGCAGTATTTCCACAGCCAAAACTTGTGCCCAATTTGGGGTACTCTTGGCTCCTGCTCAAAGAATTGGTGAAAACCATGGCTAGGAGGGCCTTTGGACAAATTCATGCTGAATGCCAGTTGTTCCTGTTCCTATATTAGGAGGCACTAGTCACAGTTACTTATGCTTTGGACACTTCCTGTTTGGATTGCCACAATGTACTCAACATGGTACTGCCCTTGAACACTACTCAGAAGCTATAGCTGGCCTAGAATATATCAGTATGGATAGTTATGGGGATATCTCAGTAAGACCTCTACTTCAAGATAAATGTGTTTGGGATTAAACTACAATCCAGTACACTAGCTGGTCAATAAATTAATTGACATGTTAAGCTTTTACTAAATAAAAATGCTACTGATGGTGTCATTCCTATTGACTTTTATCATGGTTGTCATAATTGCTCTGAGTTTCTGTGTTCCTTGTTAACCTTAATCTATTCAATCACACACAGAATACAGCATTCACATCAGAGGAGGAGAGAAAAAGGCAACTAAGCATAAAGTTGTTGAATACATAAAAAGATTAATCTCAGATATAAAAGTGTTGTATTCCAGGAGTCTCACATTCTATGATTGTCTGACCATAAGGTGCTGAATAGGTCAGTTTAACCAAAGGTTTATGATACACTTCAGTTTTAAACCTTCAGTTTTAACTTACAGACAAAAATCTCTTAACTGAAAGACTAGTTCATTTTAATCCACGACCTCTAACTTTGGCTTTCTGTCACAAGCAATGGATTCTTGAAGGCCTCAAATAGTACCCCTACAATAATTCAGTATGACTGATGTTATATAAAAGTGTATTTTATCGTTCCATGCCTTGGGATGTGACCATGACCTTTTTCAATTATTTTTATGACATGCAGCGTTCTCAGCTTTCATAGCTTCACAGATCTATGGAACAGGCTTAATAAAGATGGCTTTGTAGAATGATCAACCACTGTTTCACTGAATGGCTTGTGCTACAATAAGCAAGTACAAGATATTGAACATATATTCTTAATGTAGCACCATTACAACATTTGATTTACAAGAACAAGGTTAAGAGTACCTTATCCAGTAAAGTACCTTATTCAGCAAAGGATCGTTACCTTGTCGTGGTGCTGGAGCTTGAGCACCTCAATGATGCCATGAGCTAAACCGTGAAGGGCCACCCAAGATGGGAAGGTCATGACAGAGAGGTCAGACTAAATGCGATCCCTGGGGAAGGTAATGGCAACCCACCTCAGTATTCTTGCCGTGAACACTAAATGGATCAATACAACCAGAGATATGTCGGTATACCATTGGAAGATGAGACCCACAGGTCGGAAGGTGGTCAAAATGCTACTGGGGAGGAACAGAGGATGAGCTCAACTAGCCCCAGACGTGATGACGCAGCTAGCTCAAAGCCGAAAGGACAGCTAGCAGCTGATGGTGCTGGTGGTAAACAGCGAATCCGATGTTCTAAGGATCAACACACCATTGGAACCTGGAATGTAAGATCTATGAGCCAGGGCAAATTGGATGTGGTTATTGGTGAGATGTCAAGATTAAAGATAGACATTCTGGGCGTCAGTGAACTGAAATGGACTGGAATGGGCCACTTCACATCAAATGACCACCAGATCTACTACTGCGGACAAGAGGACCGCAGAAGAAATGGAGTAGCCTTCATAATTAATAGTAAAGTGGCTAAAGCAGTGCTTGGATACAACCCAAAAAACAACAGAATGATCTCAATTCGAATTCAGGGCAAGCCATCTAACATCACAGTGATCCAAATATACGCCCCAACCACAGATGCTGAAGAAGCTGAAGTAGAGCAGTTCTATGAGGATCTGCAGCACCTACTGGACAACACGCCTAAAAGAGATGTTATTTTCATCACAGGAGACTGGAATGCTAAGGTGGGCAGTCAAATGACACCTCGAATTAAAGGTAAGTATGGCCTGGGAGAACAAAACGAAGCAGGACACAGGCTGATAGAATTTTGCCAAGACAATTCACTCTGCATAACAAACACTCTCTTCCAACAACCTAAGAGACGGCTTTATACATGGACTTCACCAGATGGACAACACCGAAATCAGATTGATTACATCCTTTGCAGCCAAAGGTGGCGGACATCTGTACAGTCGGTAAAAACCAGACCTGGAGCTGACTGTAGTTCAGATCACGAACTTCTTCTTGCACAATTTAGGATCAGACTAAAGAGATTAGGGAAGACCCACAGATCATCTAGATATGAGCTCACTAATATTCCTAAGGAATATGCAGTGGAGGTGAAGAATAGATTTAAGGGACTGGACTTAGTAGATAGGGTCCCGGAAGAACTCTGGACAGAAGTTGGCAGCATTGTTCAGGAGGCGGCAACAAAATACATCCCAAAGAAAGAGAAAACCAAGAAGGCAAAATGGCTGTCTGCTGAGACACTAGAAGTAGCCCAAGAAAGAAGGAAAGCAAAAGGCAACAGTGATAGGGGGAGATATGCCCAATTAAATGCCAAATTCCAGAGGTTAGCCAGAAGAGATAAGGAATTATTTTTAAACAAGCAATGCGTGGAAGTGGAAGAAGACAATAGAATAGGAAGGACAAGAGACCTCTTCCAGAAAATTAGAAACATTGGAGGTAAATTCCAGGCAAAAATGGGTATGATCAAAAACAAAGATGTCAAGGACCTAACAGAAGAAGAAGAGATCAAGAAAAGGTGGCAAGAATATACAGAAGACCTGTATAGGAAGGATAACAATATCGGGGATAGCTTTGACGGTGTGGTCGGTGAGCTAGAGCCAGACATCCTGAAGAGTGAGGTTGAGTGGGCCTTAAGAAGCATTGCTAATAACAAGGCAACAGGAGACGACGGCATCCCAGCTGAACTGTTCAAAATCTTGCAAGATGATGCTGTCAAGGTAATGCATGCTATATGCCAGCAAATTTGGAAAACACAAGAATGGCCATCAGACTGGAAAAAATCAACTTATATCCCCATACCAAAAAAGGGAAACACTAAAGAATGTTCAAACTATCGAACAGTGGCACTCATTTCACATGCCAGTAAGGTAATGCTCAAGATCCTGCAAGGTAGGCTTCAGCAGTTCATGGAGCGAGAATTGCCAGATGTACAAGCTGGGTTTAGAAAAGGCAGAGGAACTAGAGACCAAATTGCCAATATCCGCTGGATAATGGAAAAAGCCAGGGAGTTTCAGAAAAACATCTATTTCTGTTTTATTGACTATTCTAAAGCCTTTGACTGTGTGGACCATAACAAATTGTGGCAAGTTCTTATTGGTATGGGGATACCAAGTCATCTTGTATGCCTCCTGAAGAATCTGTATAACGACCAAGTAGCAACAGTAAGAACAGACCACGGAACAACAGACTGGTTTAAGATTGGGAAAGGAGTACGGCAGGGCTGTATACTCTCACCCTACCTATTCAACTTGTATGCAGAACACATCATGCGACAAGCTGGCCTTGAGGAATCCAAGGCTGGAGTTAAAATCTCTGGAAGAAACATTAACAATCTCAGATATGCAGATGATACCACTTTGATGGCTGAAAGTGAAGAGGAACTGAGGAGCCTTATGATGAAGGTGAAAGAAGAAAGTGCAAAAGCTGGCTTGCAGCTAAACCTCAAAAAAACCAAGATTATGGCAACCAGCTTGATTGATAACTGGCAAATAGAGGGAGAAAATGTAGAAGCAGTGAAAGACTTTGTATTCCTAGGTGCAAAGATTACTGCAGATGCTGACTGCAGTCAGGAAATCAGAAGACGCTTAATCCTTGGAAGAAGAGTAATGACAAATCTCGATCAAATATTTAAGAGCAGAGACATCACACTGACAACAAAGGCCCGCATAGTTAAAGCAATGGTGTTCCCTGTAGTAACATATGGCTGCGAGAGCTGGACCATAAGGAAGGCTGAGCGAAGGAAGATCGATGCTTTTGAACTGTGGTGTTGGAGGAAAATTCTGAGAGTGCCTTGGACTGCAAGAAGATCCAACCAGTCCATCCTCCAGGAAATCAAGCCAGACTGCTCACTTGAGGGAATGATATTAAAGGCAAAACTGAAATACTTTGGCCACATAATGAGAAGACAGGACACCCTGGAGAAGATGCTGATGCTAGGGAGAGTGGAAGGCAAAAGGAAGAGGGGCTGACCAAGGGCAAGATGGATGGATGATAATCTAGAGGTGACGGACTTGTCCCTGGGGGAGCTGGGGGTGTTGACGACCAACAGGAAGCTCTGGCGTGGGCTGGTCCATGAAGTCACGAAGAGTCGGAAGCGACTAAATGAATAAACAACAACAATCCAGTAAAAGCAGCAGTCCTGAATAACATTTCAGAGTATGCCAAAATAGTACTGTCATTCTGCTGCCCAGTATCATGATGGAGTTGGGCAGCTTATAAATATAAATATAATTGATTGATTGATTGATTGATTGATCGATCGATTATGTGCCATGAAGTCATTGTTGACTCTTAGCAACCGCATGGATATATTTTTACTATGACAATCTACCTCCAACCTGGTCTTTCAGGTTTTCCAATGGTGCACTCATTTCCATCCACCTTGCTCCTGGTTGTTGTCGTCTTCTTCTTCTTCTTCTTCTTCTTCTTCTTCTTCTTCTTCTTCTTCTTCTTCTTCTTCTTCTTCTTCTTCTTCTTCTTCTTCTTCCTCTTCCTCTTCCTCTTCCTCTTCCTCTTCCTCCTCTTCTTCTCTTCTCCTCTTCTTCTTCCTCCTCCTCCTCCTCTTCCTCTTCCTCTTCCTCCTCTTCCTCTTCTCCACCTCTCCCAGCATTAGAGCCTTCTACAGAAAGCTAGGACTTTTCATAATGAGTCTGAAATAGGATAGTGTGAGCTTCACTATTTGTGCCTTGAGTGAGAACTCAGGGTTGATTTGTTTGATAATCCATTTGTCTGTTTACCATTCCTTGTACTATTCTGACCTTTGTAGGTATGGACTCATCACAACATTTAAATATTTTTTCCAGTGTCTTCATGACTGCTGTTCCAAGTGATAGTCTGCAGAGTGTTTATATAATAGACCAACATGGAATATGTAATGAAGAAGCTGATACTTTTCTTTGAATTGGTTCATGTATTGCTTCATTACTATATCACATTGTGACTTGAGTGTATGAATGATCCATGAGAGATCAAAAGAGATAATAATATTAGTCCTCTGCAGGAGGTTAAAACAATCATATGGTATTGTTTTAAGACAGCTCATCTCCTAGTCTTAGAGATAAAATCTACATCTTCATGCAGGAGAAGTGTTCTTTGTTATATAGACACAAAGAGATACTTCCAGTTCCCCCTTCTTTGATAAGTCAAAGCCCATTGGAGTTAGACAGCTATAATATATTTAAATAAATAAAAAAATAAATGAGAAAATCAAGAGTCCTGTTAAAATGAGGCAAAGTTGCTCCACAGAAGCTGAAAAACAAGTGGGGTATATTATCCCTCTGAACAATCTCAGGTAAAAGGCTGGAATCTCCAGGAAAATTCCAGTTAAATTGGAACAGGGGGAAAATATGTTTAAAGACTTATTTATGCTACTTATGAATGGATAAAGCACTTATTCAGGATTTTGTGTTAGGTGGTTTGTTTATTTGTGTCATGATAATTATCTTTATTCTGTATATATTATAAAGTTGGGTGTTTAAACTTTATCATGCAGGTATCCTTTCAGGCTGTGTGCATTAAGTTATAATATTTCTCCAAAAAACATCTTATATTTAGTGATTCAGTAGGAGTAGAGACACGGTGTGAAGACCCAGAGAGTTTCTGGAGAAAGTAGTTTGAAACTTACACCTTTCCATCCGACCGCTATTCCACTCCAGGCATCTTAAAAACCTGAAGATTTATTGTGGCCTAAAATTTCATTGTCTAGAGGTTACTTCAGTTGATTGAGACTGAAATTTAGAGCTACCATATAGACCCCTATTTTGAGTGGTATGGAAGTGTAAGCTTTAATGTAAAAACGTAATGCACAAAGGCTAATGTTGATAATTATATTAAAGCTTCAGTGTACAGAGATTATAGGTTTACACAAAAGACTGTAGAAAATAAAACAACTGGCATTGGTAAGCTATTAATAGCAATACTGGGATGAAGATCCTTTTTTTCCCCCTACTATTCATGCCACATGTGATAATATTACCAGGAATCAAAGGCATAAAGACAATTCATATATCACTTCTCCTCACTTCAAATACAATCACTCTGCACTACATTGGAATAATCAAATTAACTTATTCTGAGATAAAACAAGAAGGGAGGGAGGATGTTGGTCTTGAAGCATCATTATTCATGCTAGATTTGTCTTGTTTACTGGTCATTGTTCTTTCTCCAGCAGTAATTGGTTCTTCGAAAGTTCCATTTGCACAAGATGCTGCTGTGTCTCAGCAAAGGGGACTAAATTGTGTCTCTCTCCATCTGGCACTTATGAAGCAGTCTTGAAACTGAAATGTTATCACAGCTTATGCTCATAGAGATTCAACATGCTTAACTGGATCTTCCATTCATGCTGATTGAAAAAAAATAATAATTAATTAAATTGTTTTGACGTTTCAGCAGATGTTTCAGCCAAAACTAGAACCAAAACTGCTGAAAATATCAGACCTGAGCAGTGGCATGGAGCCATCATGTGCAGAGTATACTCCCTTTTGTTCAAAGCAGCCATTGCAGAGGAGGAACACACCAGAACATGATTTGTCTGTGCACTGGTAAAGATTCCTGGTTATTGTTTTCTGTAGCTGCCATGTAAGTAATCAATTTATAGATCTTAATTTACCTCAGGACAATCTTTGCCTTCATATTTTGCTTCTGTGGCCCTTCAGCATTTGTAATGGTATATTCTAAACTCCTAATATTCTATAACTGTAATCAACTATAGTTATAGTTAGAATATCTCTAACTATATTTTAACTCTGTTTTAATAAAGTTACTCCAGAAAGGGAAAATTTAACAGTGACAACTCCTTTGGTATGTCACTCTACTGGGGTATGCATTATTTCTCAGCTGTAAAACCTATTCCTTAACTACAATGTTATTGCCAAAGTGTAGTGAAGCACTAGCATCATGAAAGGATGCAATTCTGAAGACTTCAAATAGTAGAATTGAGAAATGATGACACAAATAATTGAAGCATTTCTAGTTTGTTTCTTTTTCCCCCTAGAACAGCTTATGCACTGGAAAATTCAAGAAAGTCAATTATTCTTACACTATAATGACAGGACAGGCATAATTTTATATGGCAGTAGCCCTATTCATTATTGTTTATCCTTTCAGAGGCCCCATGCCCCAAACCAAAAGACATGGATATCGAATGTTTAAAATCATTTCTACTGTCAGCCTTCCTTCATTGTTTTACCTGAAACTAGGCAAGGAGGCAAAACTAAAGTCCCCTTCAATTCAATCTCAGTTTTTGGTGACTTCATTCAATTGGCTATAGATTTTCCTTGGTAGCTGTACTGCCAAGTGTCCAAGCAGTGATCAGGTGCTCAGACAATTGGTTCTTTTAGATCCAGAGACAATAAGCATGCCAGTGGATAAAGAAACTTTAGGTTTTATTATAAACTTAAACAAACAGAGTTAAACAGAAACACAGTTTAAACCAGAAACACAGTTTAGGCAGATTAAACAAAAGCATAAAAAGCATAGCATAAAGAAAGAATTCATAACATACCTAAGCAAGTTGATACCCAATCCCCTTTATGTTGCCAGGAGCTTCCTGACCAAGGCAACAGGGATCCCCCAGGGTGGCAATTGTTCTATAGCACCTTGTGCACTGGATCTGTACAGAAGCTCCCAAACCCCCAAAACAAGCCCAAGAGTTTTTTCCAAGTCTGGCCCTTAAACCTCGTGACCATGTTTCCATGGTTGCAGACTATGAGACATGACCTTGACTAGAAAGCTTCACAAGGCCCAAAAAGACCTTTTCTCATCCAAGAGCCTGGGAAGTTTTACAGATCTTAACAAAACAATCTGGGGGTTTTCTCTTATCTCTCTCCCCACTCCAAACAAAGGTATATTCTGGAGGGCTGTTGGAAGAGTGGACTTACAAACTTTCAGTCTTGTGGTTTTATCCCCCACCCTATGCCAAACAGAAATAAAAAACAAACCAATTAAACATCAGCATAACTCAACATAAACTCTAATCTTCTTTGTGTAAGGGAGGAAATCAACATATGTCACTTAACTTCTCAAAATAACAATGGTCTTCCGCATTGCCACTATAGTAGCAAGATGGAAGTATGGAGGAATTGCCTTCTTCTGGGATATTTTCAACTTCCCAAAGTGGGATTCCCTGGAGTTTTCCTACCCAAGTACTAACCAGGCCTGACCCTGCTTAGCTTCCAACTGTAGACAAGGTCAACCAGATATTACGTCTAATATATGGACAGCCAGCATCACTTAAAGTCAGCTAAAAAGTTGTATTCCTCTATCAGTTTGTCCAGTTTGTTGATGGACAAAGAAAATTATTCTTGAAAAAGAAATGAAGATATCTCACTGAACTTGATCTCAAATGTTGAGGATGATTTGGAAGATTAAGCCAAATAGAAGAATATTTCAGGAACACCAATAGTAATCCCTTATAGTACTGAGTGATACTTGACATAAACAATTATATATTGTCCTGTGAAAATCACCTCAAGTGGAATGTTAGGTAAAACTGATGCTGTATCCTCAGTCAAAGCATTGATTTTTTTTATTTCTTGAGTTAAATAAACCAACAGACAAATGCATGCAAACATGCACACATACATATAACCAGTAATATTTGCTGGCAAATTGCCAAACATTAGCAGCCAATTTCCCTCCAATCTCTGGAAGAAAACCAAAAACAAAAGCTGTCTTAAGATTTTGGTAAATTCCCAAAAACAAATTGTTCCTACCATTGTATTAAGGAACTTGATAAATTGGCCTTAGTCGGATGGATGAGGTCATTGTATCATTCTTACGCCATCCACCATTTCGTAACTGCCAAAAATAATAAGGGAAAAAAATGCATCTATGGAAAGGTTGCAAGTAAATCTTACAGCCTCCCAAATCTTTTATCATATGTTGCCCTAACACTAGTGGGTTTTTTTCCCCTGTCCTGGTTGCAGGGATTATGAAATATATCTGGAATGTCCTGTGAAAATTAAAATAAAACATAGGATACATACTTTCTCTCTGGTAATAGTATATCAAAATTGTGTAACTTATTTTTAGATTCCCCCCCCCCTTCATTCATGTGTTTTGGTTTTACTATTAATAAAACTTCCTTTATAATGTCAAAATGTTAATATTTATTTCAACTATGAGGTCAAAAAAAAGTATTATAATGCTACTTTTTGTTAAAATTTTGACTAATAGCAAAGAACTTGATTCAGATATGTCTTCCTCAGGAAATAATATCAGATGCTGAACATAGTAGATATAGCTCGCTCATATCTAAAAATAAATGAAACACATGGGAAATTATGTGTGTCAGATGTTAGTGGTATACTGCATATTTCAATAATGAATCATTACAGCATGTCATCCTATATTAAATTATCATAAGCAAGAACAAGATGGGATCAGTTTAATTTAAAAATGATTGGATGCCTCTTGCATAAATGTAGCATATTACTCCACCATGTGAGATTCAATGTCAGTATGCATGACTTTTGGCCTGAAAGATTATGACTGCCTTAAATCAGATTTAGTTATATCTCAACCTATGATGCCAACTGAAATGTTTTCAGACAGTGGGATGAACTTGTTAGAAGCCACAGATCTGCATTTCCAATTTTTATGGGAGGCTGAAAGACATGCTGGATGTGAGATCTCTGGTCCCAATCAACCAACAAAAATAGATTCCTATCAGCATGCCCACTCAGAGGGGAAATATAGAGAAGTGCATGCCCACAGGCTGTGCCATACTTTTGAGACGGATGCAGTGTCCTTCTGTCCATAGCAGTGACCTTCGGGGTGCACAAGTTGTTCCATGTGTTAAGCCCAGGGAAGACATAGCTAGTAAATCCAGCCCTGCTCCCAATTAAGATGCTCAGTGAAGAACCTGAAAAGGAACAGAAATACTGTATATGGCTGCCATGTAAAAGAAACATTCTGAATAAAGTAGTTACTTGTATTTTATTCCTATGTAAAAATAACCTATATAATTCAGCCCAGTTTGTTCTCATTAAAAGCAAATGACTTCCTGTTTAATCAGCACACCATATGGCAAGTCTTCCTTTATTTTTCTGAAGATAATTTAAGATGGCATGTAAATATATGGCTCTGAATTGAAATGTCAGAGTCTTCTCCCCACTTCTCTCCCTCTCTCTCTCTCTGTCTTTCTCTGTCTCTGTCTTTGAAATATTTTTAGCTTCCATTTTCTTATCTGCATCATTATCCTTTGGATTTATCCCTCCTTGTTTCTAGAATACAACAGTCAAATTATTTTAAGTGTTTGATTGTAATTCCTTAATAAATTAAATTCAAACAAATTGCATGGACATGATTAAAAAATTGGGTAGGTTTTTGTTTTTGTTTTTTGCCGGGTATACACACACACACACAATTTATAATTATATAAACTGTGTGTGTTACTTAAAGAGTGAACAGAAAAGAAAAAAAAATCTGTATTATTCTTATAAGTTATATTCAGTTGGAAAAAAGATAAAGATAATTATATGAGAGTTTAGCCCTTTAAGAGCTAATATCACTATAAATTAAGACATTGACAAAAACACCCAAAATAATAAATAATAAGAATTAACAGGAATTTCTAACTAATCTGATTTAGTCCATCCTTAACTTTATGTCCATTTTCCTTTCCTTTTCTTTTTAATATGCATTATCAATTTTGGTAATCAGTGTTGTAATAACATAACACCACTTCGCCCCAGTTTTCTCTAATATTCACAGTACACTTAACATTTACTGTTAATTGATATTCCCATTTTTGAATATCAATAGTCCTATTTAAATTCAGCATCAATTTAATCCTGCAGTCTTTGACTTGTTCAAATTCTGAATCACACTTCAGCCACAATTTATATATTAGCTGTAATAGATATCCTGAGTTTTATGTTACAAGCATTTCAAATTCAGTCATATCTCTAATTATGCCACCTTGGTTTTTGTAGCTCTTTTGGAAATATACAGCTTTTTGAACATATTGGAACCAATGAGGCAGTTCTGACCATTCCAACCAGAACGTATCAAAATATTTCATCTTTCTTTTATTAGAAGCTAACTCTTGTGGTCTACACAGATTATTAACTCTCCACTGATTATTATTATTTTTTAGCATACTTGCCTTCAAGAAAGTAAATATTTAGTATTGAAGCAAGAAACAGTAGGTCTGAGCATATAAATATATTGCATAGTGGTTAGAGCGCTACCAGGGTTTGAATCCCAGACCAGGGTTTGAATCCCAGCTGGTAACTACCTTACAAATAGGGTTCCTTGGGCAAAGACCCCTTAACCCTTCACCTGCCTACCTTGGACATGAGAGTGACACAAACTAAGAGAATCACGAGGGCTCGGACAGCACCTGGATTAACAAAATCCATGCCAGATGTTGGGGAACCAGGACAATCTGACAATAAGTGGGCCATTGGAACAAACCATACATACTGAGCTATTTGTTTCAAATATTGTTTTTCCTCTTCAGATAAGTAATAGATAGAACCATCTACAGTATATCAAATCTAATCCATTAAATGTATTATTTACTTTTACATTCCATATTCATATGTAATATTATATGTTGTTTGATCATTTCATTTTTATTTTTTATTTTTAGATTTTTTTATCCCACCTTTATTTTATTTTTTTTTATAAATAACTCAAGGCAGTAAACATACCTAGTACTCTTTCCTCCTCCTATTTTCCCCACAACAACAACCCTGTGAGGTGAGTTGGGCTGAGAGACAGTGACTGGCCCATTCCAATATGAAAGCCTCTTTAACAGTACAAGGTAACCCTCCACGAAAGGAATATCTTTAAGCAGACATTTCTAAGGGTTGCTCTCCCTCCTTCCCTTTCTCTGTATTTTAATACTGTTTTGTTGTTAAGAACTACTCTAGATTATTTTGTAAGAGCAACCACTGATGGAAATTAAGTTCTGATCTGGGCATTAATCTGGGATGTGTACAGTAAATTAGATATGTTCATACTGCAATCCAAAATGAATAACTCTCTCAAGTATTACTCATCTAAAGATCTCTTACTTTAATCAGCACTGCTACCTAGAAAGTGTTTCTGTGAAGAATAAAGGAATTACTCCATTCTTTATCCAGGAGGCAAACTGAAAGATAGATCCTAAAAATATTCTTCCAATCAGATGAAAGTGGAGCAAAAATAAAGGAACAATAAGGGGACCCTTTGCTTATTATCTGTACTTTTAATGTGCCTAGTGATGAATAGGATAAAAGTACAAACATTTCATGATTCTGAAGCTGCATCTCCAATATTCAGTCTGTTCCTTTGAGTTAGAAAGATTCTAAAGAACTATTCTATACCCCCCCCCCCCACATACACAAAGTCTTTAAGTGGCTGAAAGGAAAAGTATTTATAAATGAAGCTCTTTCTTATAATGTAAACAAGATCCTTCAATGAAACTGAAATATTGACCTCCATGAATGCAGAAATAGCAAACTTTTAAAAGTTTTGAATTTTCACTAGGGTGCCATGCAACTACAAATAAAAGTTAATGCTTTACAAAGTACAAATGTGCTATTCACATTTCAAGGGGATAAGCAGGTATTATTCAACAAATCTTTTTTTGAGTGCAGTTAAGTATAAGTCAGCCTTGTAATCTTCTTTTTAATTATATTATAAAAGAGCTTTCGACTGAATGCTTTAGCAACCATCCTAAATTACTGTGATGGAGGAAGAAATCTTATACTTTTTAAACTGAACTGAAAGATACTTTCTATTATAAACTATAATATATTGTTTAGAAAGGTGTATCCAGCTTTGCACAACAGAATAGCAAGAATAGAGATGGTTGCACATTACCAACTTTCTTCTCTGCCTTCTTTTTATCTTTCTTCCAGTAAATTTTGGAAGACTCAACACCCTTTGGGAGTTCTTGCAAGTCAGGAAATGTTAAGTGGAGTGGGTTTCAAGATGCAAGAGCTATATTTAAACAGGATTGTCTTGCTGTGAAACAACTTGGTATCCAGGAGTTAAAGTTTAAGTGGACTCCTGAAGGTCAAATAGAAGGAGCGGAGTAAGAACAGAAGAAATAGAAGGAAAAAAAGCTACTGTCATTGTAGAGGAGAGGGAGGGAGTATAAGGTATTAAAAAACAAATGGGGAGTCAAGTGGGAGAACAAAAGAAGAAAGAGAGGAAAATGGAAGGAGAAACAAAGGACGTTTGGAATAAGCAGAGCATAGAGATTCCTTTCCCCTCACCTACACAGCAGAAAGGCAACTTGTCAGTATGCCATAGTGAGAGAAGGACCATTTTGTCCTGTGGTTCTATTTTCTGCACTTGAATGTTTTGTTGGTTGGGTGCTTCCCTATTCTATAGTCCTCTTACTGTGAATAGTGGGTGGGGCAGAAAATCACCAGAGAATTGAAAATACCTATTGGTTAACCTCATTTACATGAGCCAGTTCTATAAATAGTAGAACAGCATCCATGTATGAATGCACAAAAGCAGAAATGGCTATATAAATTGCATCCTTAAAGCAGTTAAAAAAAAAAAAAACAGACAAACTTTCTACCACTGCAACATACAGTATTTGTTAAGCTAAAGTAAAGCTACCTAATCTGAGCTGCAAAAATCCAGATGACCACTAGATGGCAGCATTTTTTTAGAACTGTCTATGTCCTCTTACTGCCACCTAGGAGGTACTTGGATTTCTGCAGCTCAGATCTGGTAGCAATAAATTAAAACAACCTAAACCAGCAGGGTTTTTGTTTGTCTGTTTGTTTGAGATAGTGACATTAATTAGCATGCTTAACCCCAACTGTAATATGATAAAATTAGCTTGGAAGGAACATTTGCTTTCGGATCCAAACCCTAGGTGGGCCATACTTTGAATAACTGCAGATCTCAAACTAGTTTTCTTTGACTCACTTTGCAAATCACCTTTGGTTAGAATCCTACAGTTCTCCCATTAATCTATAACAACAACTAGTGTACTACAGTCCTGTGCATCCTATGAATATTCCTACCTACAGAATGATGGATTCTTTCTGACTTGTCTTGATCTCTTTATCCACATCAAAATTACATTCCCTTTATTTCTCATTTCAGCCTATTATTGTCCCCACTTTCCTTCAGATCAGACTGAAAGGCCACAATTTTATACCAACAGATCCTTTATTGACTTGCCCTATCATTTATATTGTATTTTCCTTGGTGCATAATTAAATGAATTTATGAGTAGATTCTTTTCTTGGCTTGCTCAGGAGTCCAGTCTTAAACACATTGGTCCACAAAGGGGTTCTATTAAAAGGCAATGTTACCTGCTCTGAAGCAGGTGTATGCCAGGCTGGGACTGAGGGTGTCAGGATTGCTTGCAAATTTAGTGCACAGAATAGTTCCAGAAGTACATTTGTAACCAAGTCGCAATTCCTTAAGTATTCTAGCATTCTAGGCACTCACTGTAATTTATTAAAATATGGCATACTTAAAGAAAAGCTAAAATCGAACCAAATTATAAATGCTAGAAATCTGAAGCAAGTTCTCTGCAGGTCAGGTTAAAAAATGATTATTTAGCTGAGTTCAAGGACCTCATTTATCAGGATTGCTTTAATTGCTTCAAGTTTTTGCAAGTTTCACTGCTAAAAGAAAGGTCACATAGGAATAAAGCTGTCCACTGACCCTGAGGGAAAAAAGGCTTATCTGTAAAGGAAGGGCAATGTCCCAAAAATGGAAGACAAGACTGTGTTTTTTTTTTCCCTTTTTGAGCAATTATTTCTTTAAAGTGTACATTATAGAAGGTGTATTCAGAGCCAGAATATTCAGACCTTTTTTTATTATTTTTGTTCCTGTGATTCCCCTTATCCCTTAGAGTCTTCCAGAGTGGGTGACCATATTAAATTAAATTAAGTGTGATAGATGATATGAGGTGTTACAGATCAATTTGTCATTTGCCTGAACAAGGTAGTGCTCAAAATGCATGGGTATTCCCTGGGCAAATGAAGAAACAGGCATCATATAGTGAGCTCCACCCCTTTTGTACATTAATCATGATATCTCATGGATGTACATCAGGGCAGAGCTTGTATTGTGACATCACTTGTTTCATCATTTTGGCAAAACCATTGGATTCTGAGGATGCTTTTCCCAAAATGCACTAGTGATTTTGTGATTTGGTAACAAATTTATCATTGCCCCTTTAGGCATCCTAAAGTCTGCACAAAGGAATTGGTGATTTCTTGTAGTTTATTGGCAGACTCCCAACTTCAGGATATTCATATTTGGCTTGCTAACTTTATCAGTGAGAGGTAAAAGAAACAAAAGAAGTACAGAAGAAGCAGAAGGTTACAGAGGAGACTAGTGATAATACTCTAACAACATTGTATAAAAATGGAATAAAATTAAAATACTACCTACCTGTCTATGGAGATTCAGAGCTCTTAACCAACATAAGAGGCAAACCCAGAATTTTCTAATAGCAATTGCAATTTAGCAACATTTGGCAACATTCCTGGGAATTTCAGTGGAATAATCAGCAAGTGAAAGTAGATAGTTTTAATTTCAGACCAGTCGGCAGGGTGGGTAAGGAATAGGGCTATGAGCTCTGCATGCCAAGCACAAGAAAGAGGGCAATGAAGTAAAACATGACTTACTGATTCAATTGCAGAGTCAGAACAGATGCAGAAATGTTCTGCATAAGGGATGCTACTATGTCTCCCATCAGCACTGAGGGTTAGGCTTTAAACCTGGCTAATGTGAGTGTTCTTCTTCTGTGCAGCAGAATTAATTCTGTAGAGGCAACCTGGGAGTGAAAGAGAACAGTAGAGGAAGACCTTGAGACAGCAAAATGGAATTTTAGATCTATTGTTCTGTTTATCGAGCTCAAGGACTCTCCTTGTAATTACCTACATGTCTCTATCTATTCCAGGTGGTATTAGGAATGGGACAGAAAAGCAACACCAGGATAGAACATTGCTGATCGTCTTCTTCCAAATGGAAGTAAACTTAACTGCCAAAGTAAGCTGGACAGTGATTCACCCCAAAGGGTCTGTTTTAGCCAGTTTTTCAGGCAATCAATCCTTATTCAGGTTGCTGTAGAGGATCCAAGTTCTAAATGAAAAAAAAACTCATTCGGATCAGTGCAGAAAACATGCAGGAAAGTTCTGATGAATTTAGTCTTGATGATTTCAAAGCATCATCAGAGTATGCATAAAATAGGGCACTAAACACCCCCTTAGTGCTGAAAACTTTAGTGGCCAATGGAAGTAATATGTTCCCATTGCAGTTGGTAATTTTGTGAGCTCAGGCTGTGATCTCTTAGTTTGCTATCAGTTTGCTCAAGAAATGAATATATACTGTAGATACACCTAGATATTTAAATACTGCAGCAGAGTCCAATTTGGTGAGGGAGAGAATAGATATGTCTTTAGCACAGAGGAGTGTGGAAATTAGTCTCTGATTTAGTGATGGGAGTGGTGGGTGAAATTCACATTTGGAAAAGCCTGTACAATTTCATTAACATAAAAAGTTAGGAGGGGGGCAGAATGCATCTTGATTCACACTCTTTTGTATGGGAATAGGTGCTGTGAAAAGTACCACTGACATTGCTTTTAACCTGCACGGTATGATCCTCATGTAATATTATAATTAAGGTTACCAGATGTCCACCAAAAAGGAGGATGTGTCCTTTTCATACTCAGGTCCTCCATCCAGCAGGCGTACCCTTAAAATCAAATACTGTTGAGTATCTCTTCCTGAGCAGCTTTTCTCTGCAGTGCAGTGCTTCCTTAATAACCACTAACCGCAAGTTAACAAACTCAGCTTTGTGACTTTAATTAGTTGATTGGTACCTAGCTTCTGCTGCCTGAAATTGACAAGACTTTAATCAGCTTTTGCCTCCTAAGGGCTCCAACACATTCCTGCAATTGAAAAACCAGTCTTTCTGATGCTGGAAAAAGTAATTTCATATACATTTAGGTAGGCCTAAGTATTTTTGTTGTTTTGTTTTGTTTTTGTAGTTTTTCACTGTAATTTTTGTTGTGGATGCCAAGAAAGTGAGACAGTTGTTGTGTCCTACTTTCCCCACCATTTGTCCTCTTTTCTAAATGTCTGTGTCCTTTTTTGCCTATTCAAATATCTGATAACCCTAATTATAATCAATCATGTTAACTTGTCTCAAGTTTATTCCCCAGGAATTGCATCAAAACCCACCTTCAAGCCAATGAAAGTCAATGATCCCTCTGTAAGACTATTTTTTAGCTGAGCATTACAGAGTGATGCCTTCATCAATGACTGAGAATCCTGGTCTAATGCTAGCTTGTTCTACAGCTAAAATCTTTTCTTGAATCAGCCAGTGCTTAAGAATATATTTGACTTGTGTTGCTGAGTATCAATAAATGCCTGGATTAAACTTGTCTCGCTTTTCAAAACTTGGAACAGTTGTTGACCAATTGTACTCTTGAGAATTTAAACAGATTGGCCAACATAGGTAAATAAAGAGGTCAAAATAGGGGACCACCATTCATATTAGATTTGAAGAGTTCATCTGGAATGTCACCACCAGCTGCTTTATTACTTCTTTAGCTGAGAAATTAAGTTAAGGACCTCTGAAGTAGTAACAGGCCCTGTCACATGCAATAATGAGTAGTGTTGAGTTGTTAGTTGCTTTGCTGAATACCTCACAAAAGTAGCTAACCCAGGCCTCAGAGGTGTTTATCTTTCCAGTGCCAAACATTGGTTAGGGAGCAGGGTTGCTTGCATGCAGGGTTGATTGCATGCACCAATCATTCCTATTCAACTCTTTGGCTCTGCAGCTTTGTCATTGCCTAAAAGAGCTTCATATTCTGTTTTTATGGAATGAGAGGTGGTATAACAGCAGTTCTCATGTTTGTGTTTGGCCGTTCTAAGGACAGCCACTAAGTTGGCCTTAGTGGGGTATATTCTTTGTCAAGCCAGGGTTTTGAGGGCTTGTTTGTAAGGTTCCTTTGCACAGGAAGAGAACTACCTCTAAACTTACCTTCTGAAAGCTTAGTAATTGATGGTAAGCATTTAGGACTTTGTGGACATCTCGTGCTAGCAGAATGGACTGCTGAAGCAATGAACCAGCCTATTGGAGGGTGGGAGGGGGAATGGGTAAACATTAATCAATAGAAGTCTAAGGCCCCTGATTTTTTTTAACTCAAGGCAATAAAAAGAGAGGTACATGTTATTGGATTGGAAAGAACTGCTTGAAGTTTGGATGACACCAAGATGGATATGCCCCTAGTGCATGACCCACATCAAACTAGGATTTGCAGGCATTGAGAAGGGGCTAAAGCTAGACAAAATCATGGACTCTTGCTCCCATGTTTCCTGAAAGAAAGCAACATCATGCTGCTCTAATAGAGTAGTGAAAGTGAGGTCATTCTGTTTGGAGTGCTAATTAGCTATATTCCAAGAGATCAGCTGTAGAGTATGACCAGAGAGGGAACATTATTTGGTTGAGAGAGGCTAGAGCTCAAGATTGGATCTGGAAGTTGGTGAGTCATTCAGGCATCAGGAAATTATATTTGAATTGGTCTCTGGTGCTGATGCACATCAGTTGTAAAACTTGTACTGTATCTGGCTCCTTAAGTTATAATGGAATCATGCTTGGCTAAATTGATGTAGAGCATCAGTCCAGAGCAGATGTAAGAGCAGGATCAGCTTATGACATGCTTTGGCACTTCTGCAGGGACTAATTGTTGGATTATGATTTGTGTAGTGCAGCATAGTGAGAAAGGCTGGATGTAATATCTGGCAAAGTAGAAGAAATAGGTAGAGTTGATTCCATTAATTGGCAAGGGGCTGTAAGAACTCTGAGGCTGGTAATGTGAGGTTCTAAGCACTCTTTCACAGAGGCACAAGGGCTGGTATTGACACACAAACTTTTTTAAGCAATGCAGCATCACAATGTACTTTTCAGTCCTCTAGTCTATAAAGAATGATTACTTCCTCCACCTTTGGTAGTGGTGTAAAAACAGTTCTCTACCAAGGTTTCTTCAGAAAGGACCTCTGGAGTTGAGAGACTTATGTTGTCCTTGGGCAAGTTATTGTTAACTGTATTCAAGGTCAGCCTACCTTTGAGCTGATGTCTGAAAGTAGCCCTGATTTTTAGTGAACTGACTTGACAGATTACCTCAGTCTGATATTAGGCAACAGAGGCATCATGTTCAAATTACAAGGAACAGATTTTTAAATTGAAAAGGGATTCCAAATATTTTCCTCATTCTGAGCAGCATGAGTAAGATAGTTGAAGTTTTGAAATTAATTAAGATTCTGCAGATGATGGTGCTAGGAAGCCAGCCTATTGCTTCTGCATCTATGTGGGAGATGGTGCCACATAGCTGAGAGGGAATAGCTGAGCTGCAATAAGTCCATCTGTGTTGGTTGATAATGTTGTTTCTAATAATAAGCATTATTTGAGTTGGTTGTAAAACATAATTGGAGCATCAGAGAGATGAGATGTTGTGGGGGTTTCCAGGTTGCCATCTGGGGGTCACTTTAATTTCTCCAGGGAACAACAAACTGATTCTCTCTTCATCTATAGAATATAGCCTTTCAGCTGCCTGGCAGTCAGAGGAATGATTTACAAGGTTGTACAGAGCATCAAGTTTTTCATTGATGCCTATAAGATTCAGATAGATAAAAGACAAATGTCAGCTATAAAAAAAACCCTTGTTTTCCCTGCAGATCAGGCTGAGAGACAGCAGCTGTTAAATTTGGGATCTTCTATGTATCCTCTGAAGTGTTCAGTAGGTTATCTGACCTCCTTGAGGAAGGGGATGGCTCATTTTATTATTGCTCTATAGATCTTCAAGCTCATTTCCTATTAAATTTACAGGGTCAGTTTGGTTATTTAAAGTGAATAAATCATCCTCATTTGCTAAGATTCAATCATCCCATTTACCGAGATTCAATCAACAGTTGGTATTAACTTGTTTATCTTCACTTGTTTGAAGAGTTCTTAGGACTTGGGTATCTGGAGTTTATTCAAGCTCTTTTCTTTTTTTTGCTCATTGAGGTGGTTTAAAGATTAGCTTCTGTGGAGTAACCTTCTAAAATTGAATTCTAAAAAATGAGATGAAGTAAAATCTCCTTCTCCTTCTCCTTCTCCTTCTCCTTCTCCTTCTCCTTCTCCTCCTCCTTCTCCGGAATAAAGCTGATTGCTGAGAATAGTAAATAACTAGGGGGTTTATTGAGGCAGGCTAAGAAATACAGTATATTATAAAAAACTAGTTTAAAAAATAGGGTGGAACAGCAAAGAAAGCTAAACCTGCTGCAGGTCTAGCACCATCATGAAAAAAAAAATAAAGAAAAAACATTGCACTATACTTCTCAAAAGTATACCTCACTGTGCTTAGAAAGATACATTTTCTTAGCAAATAGCAAACAATGTGTGTAGTGTTCATAGGTACAGACCCGTAACTATTAATGGAAGAAGGTCTTCACCTAATCAGGTCAGAGAAATAATGTTCCTCATGAAATATCAATGCCTATTATAGAAGTAAAGAGTTTATGAGGGCTGGGAATAGTGTAAAATGTATTGGTGCAAGAGGAAAAGACTTCATGTTTTAAATATAAAGAATGGACAAGAAGGAAGAAGGGCACATGTGCCCTCCAGACCAATTAGTGATTTGTACTGGTTAAAATGAAAATTATAAGAGTAGATTTAAGTAGCTCTCTCTATAATTGTTCCCAAGGCAGAGAAAACAATTAATTTCACTTCCCTTAAAGCTCTTGTTCATTGCAACAAGCAAAATGCACATTCATCGACTGAATTTTAAGATAAACTGTCTGTGTATATGTATGTGCATACACAAATTTAAAGCCCCCCCTTGAAGAAAATTCACCAGAGAGAGAAGGAGAGAGAGAGAGAGAGATTGCTGACTATTTATAACGGAATGCTTTATAAAGATTATAATATGCCACCTACAGTCAAAGGCTTATGAAATACTTTGTGTGTGCCTGGACATATATTACCATATTCTGATCATGTGAGAGGAATCACTGAAGAACCCTGATAGAGTTACATGTTCTGTAAGACAAAGAGTATCTCAGAACAGTACCCCCGAAAGAAGATATTTCTTTTTCTAAGTCAATAGAGAGACAGATATTTCATCTTTTGTTCCCAAGTGTACATGCTTAAGCAAATCCACTGTTGACCCTAACTTATCTATAGTAGTCTAAACAGCCTGCTTAATAATGCAATTTCAGTTCATTGTATTTTCAGTTAATTTAGACAGTAGAAGCAAACTTAAATTATTTTTTTTGATTGGCCTGCTAGATCATATATGTAAGACATGGAACCCTCTTCCTCCTCCTCCTCCTCCTCCTCCTCCTCCTCCTCCTCCTCCTCATTCTGCTGGCAAAAGAGGCAAACTTTTATTGCTTCGAAATGCAAGTGCCATTTGTATGCAGTCATAAGAATAGAGAGAAAGATCTAGATGGAGCCAGCTGTGTATCTCATACAAATGAATACCATAAGTTAGGAGTCACCACTTAGAAGGTGGAAAAGGAGACAACTTTCTTGATATTAATGCTAGGCCATTGAATGGGGACTCTGAAAATGACCTTAATGATGGGCAAGTTCATGCAGAGGAGGATAGTGCACAAATAACTTGGATGCAAGGCTTTGAAAACTGAACTAACTTTAACAGTACATGCAAACATTTTCTACTGGCCAAACTCATTGTGGGCCCTATACAGTATATCCATAAAGTCCCCCAAATTGTCCCTCTAGGTTTCCCATTCAGCAACCTGAGCTCTTAAATAACCTCTATCCTCAGACACATGTCTGTCAGAATCAATCCAAGGAAGTCTGAAGATATTTCTATCAAATTAGGGCCCTCAAATCTAAGGGGATGGAAAAGAAAGGGATGGGAGACAAATAGGCCACAAGGAAATGTCTTTTAAGATGTTTCTAAAATGAAATGTCTTTTCTGCATTCTGATACCGTTTTTACCATTGTAGTACTTCATTAGACTCTCAGAAATAGTGTCAGATGGATGAGGGGACTTGAGAAGTGAGAACCAGTGAGGCCAGTATCTCACAGGAGTCCGTGGTCTTCTTCCTCCTCATTTCAGGGTGTCTAGTACCCCTTGTTCATTCTTCTTACTGGTTCTCTTGCCCATTTTTTCCATAGTTTATTCTTTCAGAACTCTATCCTTCTCCAATATTGGTCCCCTTTTCAGGAGAGATGGGTGGTGATAGAAATTTGAAAAATAAATAAATAAATATACATAAATAAAATAAATATACAAGCCATATATTTTCTATCTGTGTGGGTATTTCTCCTAGCAATAGATGTGATTAGCAAATTGCTTCCTGCTTTAGCTATCCTAGCTTGATGTGATTACTGGTTGGCCTGTAATAAGGCACTCTTCATCCATGGTCTTATGTTAACTACGGTGACAAAGTGGCAAAAGATAGTTATTTTTTTTCCTTATTATTGCACCTGCAGATTGCCATCTGACAGGCTACTGTGAGGATTAGGGCATCTTTTGGATAGAGTCACTTGGATCCTCTCTGAGTTGTGTAGATCTGGTTTAATTGATTGAGGTATAATCTAGAAAAGTTATCTGGGAAGAGTTTGAGCTGAGGAGGTGGACAAGGTCCTTGGATCTCTTAGCCTAGCAACCTGAATATTAGATCCATATCATCCTTTGTTGGTCTATACCTCCCAGGATATGATGAATTGGGGGGTCCAAGTGGTAGTGAATTCATTGATGAAGGAATATTTGGATTCAAAGAATTTCCATGTAACATTGCTACTTTGCAAGCTGTATACAGTTCAAGGTGCTGGTTGTGACCTATAAAGCTTTTCATGACACAGGACCTGGTTATTGTAAGACTGCTTGTTTCCAATTATTTCTGCCCATCCAGTAAGATCCAAGAAGGTATGCATGCTCTGGGTCCCATCATTTAAACTGTCATCAAGCAGGACCCAAGAGTTATGCCTTCTCTGTCACTATACCTACCTATGGAACAACATTTTCACCAAGATTCAGATTGCCCTGTCCTTCCCTGCTTTTCAGAAGTCTCTTAAGATCTGGCTTTTCCTCCAGGAACTGAGTTTGGAGGTTTTGTGCCCGTCTTGATTATTTTTGGATTGGTTTTGGGTAGATGAAGTTGCCTCAGGCATTGTATGTTATATTCATTCACTCATTCACTCATTCATTCATTCATTCATTCATTCATTCATTCATTCATTCACTCATTCATTCATTCATTGTTTTTATTTGTATATTGCTGCCCTGAATCATACGTTGGCTGTATAAATTGCTTGAAATAAATGAGTAAGTAAGCAAGTAATACAAAATCTGAAGAAGGAATTGGGGGCATAGGTGGAACAAGTTAATTTAGTGGCCTCTGGACTTTTGCAAAGTTATGTCAAATCAAACAAGAAGTAATGCTTCTGATATGGCACATCTGTCTGTCTATCTGTCTAGCTATCTATCTCAGAAATTCATGAAAATTGATGTAGCCAGTACAGAAATAAAACCCAAGCAGCCACATCAGTTGAAGTTTCTGAATCAACTTCAAGGGTAATCTGACATAAGTGGCATTGCACTATCCACTCTGGATGTTTAATAAATTCATAACTGAAGCTTCTTGGTTTTCCCTGGATAGGGTCACAGCAAACCTTTAAACCAAAGCTGCCAAAAATACGTCAGTATATGGCTTCTGTCTGTGCCTCCATGGAATATTTTTATTTTTCCTCTGCTGCTAATTCTATGAAGGGGGTAGGAAGAATGTCACCATTTTTTTTTTAAACAAAGCAAGCACAGGCATATATGTGACATTTGGTTTGTCATCTATTTTAATCAACCTTCAAGCTCTATTAACAGAAGCAATTAGGTAGTGAAAAAGAGAGTTAATGCTGAGCTTCTTCAGCATCATCTACTAGGCCCCAAAGAGATTAAATCTTAATGTCTGTGAGGTATTGTAAATCACCTCGACCCCTAACACTTTCTACTTCTGACCTGCAAAGTAGCTTAAAGAAAGAAAGAATTAAAAAGATGCAGGGGACACTGTTTATTTTCTACTCTTTCCAAGTCATGATAATATGAAATCATCATCATCACCACCATCACCTTTTAGATTCCAGGAGCCAATACTTTGAATACATTGCTGTGGCTATGTACTGTATATGATCTATATTGTGGCTATGTATACTATGAATATATACTGTGGTAGGCTTAACAGCTAACTAATGTTGATTGTTTGGTTTATACTTTGTGCTACATCATAAATCTGTATTTATGCTCTTTTGTTCCCTTTACCCAGCAATACCTTCATCCTGGAGCTCTGCATCAAATGCTAAAAATATTTGTAACCTTAGCTTCTATCCTGCAAGAACAATAAAATATATATTTTCAATACCACCCAGCCAATTGTTTTGTCCTGTTTCAGGACAATTGCAGAGAAACATTTGAACACAGAAAAAAAGAAAACTATTATAAATAAGAGGCAAGTGTGAGTCAGCCCTGATTCAATCTGAATGGAAGACTTGAAGTTCAGGAGAGATTAATGTGGAGCCCCTGTTTTGTTTTGTTGGTCTGATTTGCTCTGGGTTTATCTGGGTATTTTGCTCTTTCCAGTTGGTAGTACATTCTATATGTTGGCTTTTTAGTTTTACACTGCCCAGAGTCACTGCCCAGGGCAGCCTATACATTTCACTAATGAATTGGATGATTCCATTCAAACTTGTGAACTGAGGTCTGAAATCAAATCAACTTTATCTGAGCTCGTTCAAGATTCTTTCCTTTTTTAAGGTGCAACAGGTGATAATGGGAAAATCTCAAAACACCCAAACCTGCTTTCTTTTTGGTATAATGGGATGAAAATAACTGGGGTAAAAATGTTATTAAGGACATGAACTTTGTCAAATTTTACCTGAATATATTCAAGTATTTTACTGATCTGTCTCTCTCATCTCTATCTCCACTGTATTTGTTTTAGGACAGAAATAGTCAAGTTACAAAGAGCAGAACCAGAACCAAAGTTAACAGTCTCCAAACTGTTAAGCAAATACCCTTTAGACAAATTTTCCAAACCAATTCAGGAAGTGTCCTATTCTAGTTTAAAAATAATTTGAAAAAAAAACAAAAACTTCAATATTGTTCATTTCATTTTTTAAAATTAAAAAAAAACCTTTTTTTTTCACTGTGTTTTTTCGAGGTGCCAGGAAAGTTGGCATCATTAATGAGGAAACTTGGTGCCTCCTGGGACCAAGCAGGAGTTATCAGAGTTATGGCTTGCTGGCCAATACTCTGTGATAGAGTGGCAGAAGCAGGCAGAACCAATGAGAAGCAATGCCACACAGATAGATGAGTCACAGAAAAAGAATTAAGGATAGTGAAAGATGCTTTTTTTTTTACCTTGCTCCAGTTCTTAAACATTCTTATGTATTTAAACTAGCACCCATGTTAGCTCACTATCCATTCACCCATTGTCAAGAGGCTTGACAATCTGTTCCAATCACATCAGTGTTAAAAGTAAGATTTGACCTAAGAATTGGCCTTGACTGCATATTCAGGGCACTGACAGTGGGTCCCTGTTGCATTGGTGGTGTCACCATAGAAGTCTAACAGATCATTGGCCTAACAGACAGCACAATTAAAACTTCTGGTTGACCATGTCAAGTAAACTTAAAAAAAAAAAAAAAAGGAATTCCAACCAAAGTTAGTCTGGCCTCCCAATCGGCCTAGGATAGGCAGAGTTTCATGAAGTGGCTGGTTACTTAGCTCAATGTCAAAAAGTCAACTTCTCAATACCTGAACTCAGCATTTTGCATACATGGAAGTGAAATTTCAACATTATGTATGGTCTGTAACAACCATCAAAGAAGAAGAGAAGCTACTGAATCTTCCAATTGCTTCAACATTTCTGTTTTAAGGTGGATTCCCTGTTTGATTTATCAATCTGCTTGATCAGGATAATCCAATCAAACTTCATCAAACCAAGACATTGACTTCAAGCTTTGCACATTTTTTTTTTAAACTTTGCATATGAATTAGGTAAAAGAAAAAGAAAAAGGATCACTGTAGTGAAAGAGTAAATGGAACTGAAAACAGATTGCACTTTGTTAATTCTGAATTCTCTAGAGTGGTGGGCAGACATTAACTCTCTTTGAGAACCTGCAGAATTCCACCTGAGATGGACAGCACTAGGCTAAGGCAAAGCAAGAGTCTGCAATGGCAATGTCAAATGACATTTTTTTCTGATTACCACAGGATTCATTTCTAATAGTAATATAGTAATATAACTTGATTGATTAGTCAGTTGACCATATCAAAAAATTGGGCATCAGCAACAATAAAATATCATTTCTAATAGTTAAAACTTTTGTCCCTGTTTGACTTTGGAAGTCTGAATAACTGGCATAAAAGAGTTACTTTCTACAAAAAGAACTAACCTTTGCCAGATAGAATGCATGACCTGCTTGGCAGCAGGGCTGTGATGATTCTTTCAACAAACTGCTTTGCATTCCTGTCCTGCTGTCACTATGAATTTGACAAATCTCTGTTTTGCAGTATAGCGACCCCCATGTAGCACTTGTTATAAATGGGATCAAAAGGATCTCTATGCCCTTAATAAGTCTTCTAGCTATTATTATTAATACCTGAGAAAATAGTATACAATAAATATTATAAATCCCTTCATATCTGTAATAGCAAATGTATGTCAATTGTTTGGTTTAAGATTGGGAAAGGAGTACGGCAGGGCTGTATACTCTCACCCTACCTATTCAACTTGTATGCAGAACACATCATGCGACAAACTGGGCTTGAGGAATCCAAGGCTGGAGTTAAAATCTCTGGAAGAAACATTAACAATCTCAGATATGCAGATGATACCACTTTGATGGCTGAAAGTGAAGAGGAACTGAGGAGCCTTATGATGAAGGTGAAAGAAGAAAGTGCAAAAGCTGGTTTGCAGCTAAACCTCAAAAAAAACAAGATTATGGCAACCAGCTTGATTGATAACTGGCAAATAGAGGGAGAAAATGTAGAAGCAGTGAAAGACTTTGTATTCCTAGGTGCAAAGATTACTGCAGATGCTGACTGCAGTCAGGAAATCAGAAGACGCTTAATCCTTGGGAGAAGAGCAATGACAAATCTTGATAAAATAGTTAAGAGCAGAGACATCACACTGACAACAAAGGCCCGCATAGTTAAAGCAATGGTGTTCCCCATAGTAACATATGGCTGCGAGAGCTGGACCATAAGGAAGGCTCAGAGAAGGAAGATCGATGCTTTTGAACTGTGGTGTTGGAGGAAAATTCTGAGAGTGCCTTGGACTGCAAGAAGATCCAACCAGTCCATCCTCCAGGAAATAAAGCCAGACTGCTCACTTGAGGAAATGATATTAAAGGCAAAACTGAAATACTTTGGCCACATAATGAGAAGACAGGACACCCTGGAGAAGATGCTGATGCTAGGGAGAGTGGAAGGCAAAAGGAAGAGGGGCTGACCAAAGGCAAGATGGATGGATGATATTCTAGAGGTGACGGACTTGTCCCTGGGGGAGCTGGGGGTGTCGACGACCGACAGGAAGCTCTGGCGTGGGCTGGTCCATGAAGTCACGAAGAGTCGGAAGCGACTAAACGAATAAACAACAAATGTCAATTGTTAAACTAATTCATTTTTTTTTTTCTTTTACTTTGTTTAAATCATTTCCGGACAACTGATGGAAATTTTTACAGGCTGATAATATAATTTGGAAATCCCAACTACTTTAGTAAACATCGGGAAGTACATTCATGAATTTCAAAAGTTGCACATTTTTATGCATTTAATGGAGCAGAATAATCAGTTTCTCAATGAATAAAATCTTGTATTTTTTTTTTTACTTTATCTTTCTTACCAAAGTCAAGATTACTCATGGCCAGCAACAAGTCTCGTCTAGTCCAGATTTGACCATGACAAAGAATCCAGTCTAAAGTCCTCCATGTCCTGATTACTTATCATTGCTTAAAGTAGATATGTGGCCTAGCTTATGTTCATCTGTGTATATCAGGCTAAATATTTCTTGAGATAAATCCAAGGAGGACACAGCCTCTTCAGCCTCCCAGAGCCCACCCCCAAGACATGGTGACTAAAATCTCAAGTAATTGGAGAAACTCCCACGCCAGTCAAGTTTCAGGAATCCTGCCGGGCTGCTAGGTGGCCATTACATAAGCAAGATCTTCACCTTGTCCCTAGTGCCCAACCAAACACACTGTCGTTCACACCTCATCACTCCTGAAGAAGAGGGCAGAGATTCTAGTTACAGGCAAGATCTCTTTTATGACTAACCCCACCACCATTCTCTCATTGTGCTGAGGCAGTTAAAGAGCCTGAAACCCAGAAGGACAGATTTTGAAAAGACAGTATTACTTCCTTCATCCAGCTTTCAGTAATGTAAGCTAAATTACTTGCTTACCCAACATGATTTCTTGGATGAATTGTGGTTCTGTTCCAAATGGACCTGATATTTATTTGGCAGCTTGAAGCCAAATTCACCAATGTTCTGGGCAACTAGAACCAGGACTGAGGCACTTAGGCCAGAAATGGGGCCCAGCATCAGGTTGCTAGGCCACTTCTACAACAGTTTGGCTTTATTTGTTGTAATGGAAAATGTTTCATAATAAGGAGGGATACATTTCAAGTGTTGTTGCTGTTGTGTACTTTTTAAAAAAAAATGTAGCTATATTATATCCATGTTTGGACATGATATATTTTAGTCTTCAAAGCTGTTGGGTATCATAATATATGAAATATAAGATTGACACTTAGGCTGATATTTCATTTGGAGAGAAATCATATGTTTGGGAAGCGTTATATGATTTGAAGAGAACCATTTTTTTTAAAAATAGGAGTTAAATGCAATGGGCTAGAAACAAGAAGATAGTGAGTTCTAGTCTTGCCTTAGGCACAAAGCCAGCTGAGTGCGTTTAGGCCAGTCACTCTCTCTCAGCTCTAGGAAGAAGGCAATAGCAAACCACTTCCAAATAAGTTGCCAAGAAAACTGCGGGCAGTACAGGCAGTCACCAAGTGTCAGGACTGACTTGAAGGCACCAAAAAAAAAAAAAAAAAAATGAGACTTATAGGTGGACATTTGTAGTTGTCTTTGCATGCATGTAAAAGAAATGGGTGCCCTGTCATGGCTTCTGTCTGGTGAAATTAACCATACCTTATGTTTGTTTTTGAAATGTTGACATCAGAAGTAGTTGGCAGGTTAAGCATATGGGTAAGTGGGTGAGAGAACTTCCAACTTTTAACACAAATCCAAAGGGTTGTCATCTGCAGAAATGTAGACATTGTTTATCAATCAAACAATCTGGAAAAAATATGTGGGACTTGCTTATTTATTTATTTATTTATTTATTTGTTCAATGTATATAGCCATCTCAAACCAGTGATTCTGGAAAGCTAACAATCATAAAAACAGTTGAACTATTAAAACAGTATGTATGTATGTATGTATGTATGTATGTATGTATGTATACACACACACACACAAAATACACACAGAGAGAGACAGAGATATACACAGAGTACATATATACACAGAGTACACACACACACATGCATATATATTTGTTGTTTATTCATTTAGTCGCTTCCGACTCTTCGTGACTTCATGGCCCAGTCCACGCCAGAGCTTCCTGTCGGTCGTCAACACCCCCAGCTCCCCCAGGGATGAGTCCGTCACCTCTAGAATATCATCCATCCATCTTGCCCTTGGTCAGCCCCTCTTCCTTTTGCCTTCCACTCTCCCTAGCATCAGCATCTTCTCCAGGGTGTCCTGTCTTCTCATTATGTGGCCAAAGTATTTCAGTTTTGCCTTTAATATCATTCCCTTAAGTGAGCAGTCTGGCTTTATTTCCTGGAGGATGGACTGGTTTGATCTTCTGGCAGTCCAAGGCACTCTCAGAATTTTCCTCCCACACCACAGTTCCAAAGCATCTATCTTCCTTCTCTCAGCCTTCCTTATGGTCCAGCTCTCACAGCCATGTGTTACTACTGGGAATACCATTGCTTTAAGTATGCGGACCTTTGTTGTCAGTGTGATGTCTCTGCTCTTAACTATTTTATCAAGATTTGTCATTGTTCTTTTCCCAATGATTAAACATCTTACAACGTACATACAATGCACACACACAAACACACGAATTAGATACAAATATGAGCCAAGAGATATTAAAATCTGTCAGTGTCAGCACAAACAGAAAATGGGGCCGTTCACACACTTGGGACCCCAGGCTCGAGCACATATAGTAGCCAAGTCTTCAAGCCCTTCTGAAAAGCCAGTAGGGTCAGGGCCATCCTAATCTCAGGAAGGAGGATATTCCAGAGGGCAGGCAATATGGTAGAAAAGGTGCATCTCCTCACCCCTGCCAGCCAACATTCCTTGGCTGACAGGACCAGGAATGTGCCCACTGGATGGGTAGAAACAACTGGCAAAAGATGGTCCCTCAGGTAGTCCAGTCTCAAGCTTTGAAGGGCATTAAAAGTGATAACCAGCACTTTGAATTGCATCTGGAAACACACTGGCAACCAATGAAGCCCCTGAAGCAGTGGTGTTACATGTGCTGAGTAGCTGACACAATTTATTACCCGGGCAGCTGCATTCTGTAACAGCTGAAGTTTCCGAGTGCTCTTCAAGAGCAGCCCCACGTAGAGCATGTTACAGTAGTTCAAACAGGAGGTCACAAGGGCATGAGAGACAGTGAGTAGAGACTCCCAGTCCAGGAATAGGCACAACTGGCACACAACCTGAAGGTGTGCAAGGGCCCACTTAGCCATGGCTGCCATCTACTCTTCCAACAGGAGCTGGGAGTCCAAGAAGACTCCCAGATTTTAATCCTAATTAAGATGTTAATAAATTGCTCCCAAGTTACTGTGGATATTTTTTGAAGAGGATGTTAATGCCAGGCTCACAGTGAGTTGGCTGCAAATGATCACATCTTGCCTATTCACAGCCCTAGTTATAGAAACGGCCATTTCATATGCAATGTCAGCCTTTATATATCATGCAGTGCATGGGAATGAAAAAAAGAAAAAAAAGAATAGCCCAAGCATCTTTATAAAGATGTAGGAGAAAGGAACATGTTGGTCTTTAAACCTAGAAGCAAAGAAACTATTGTGATAACAAATGATGGCACACACAACGTCTTTGAATAAAAATAAAGCCCCAGAGCTAGAAAACACTGTGGCCTGCTGAACCATTTGAGCAATAAAATCACCCACTGACTGGCTATAAAAGGGAACAATTAGTTGCTTCTGTCAAATAATAACCTCACAAGCTTTTTGTGGGTCAAAAATATCCAGCCGCAGGACATTTAAGATTTAAAAGAGAAGGTAAAAGAGGGGATAGAGAACAGAATGGGAACATGAGATTATAGATGTGTGGAATACTAGTATCACATTCTTCTGAGACTTACTATAGTTTATGCTACTTTTATATGCATTTCTCCAATTGTGATTTAAGAGTATAATCACAATTTATAGCTGCAATTTACAATGAATGCCCTGGGCAAATGAAGTCATAGCTCTCTATACAATTGCTTGCATAATACACATTTTAGATGGATAAATATTTTAGGTAGCTGCAGGAAAAGCAAGAGTCCTATCATCATTAATGATAAACAAGTTTATTGGGCCAGGTGTTGACCAGGTGAAGGAGGTAATACCAGGTCAACTTATGATATTCCTAAAAAAAAAAACACCTGGATATTAGAACTCATTCCAATTCAAATCCAATCCTATCTGAGTCTGGGACATAAAACACCTTGGTGTCCCTCTTGAATAGTTTTCTGGAAAAGTGTGTGACAGAGGGGACCCCTTTGATTCTTCTAGTAGCTTTTGATATCATTTGGGTATTATTAATGTTGTGATCCAGTTTGTTAACATGGAAATTGGGAGACTGTGACTCTGTTCCTAAATATATTCCTTCTGAGAGTTTCAAAGCCTGTTACTGGTAGAATGCTATTCTCCCCCATTGCTCTGTTCAGCAAGGATCCATTATATCTCCTATGCTATTCAGTGTCCACTGAAAATCATCAATTTGATGGTGATGCCCAGTGCTATAATCCTCTTGATGAATTCTTAATAAATATATGAAAACTAAACTATCTAGTAGATAGGCCATCAGCTATAATTTTGTGCATATTGAGAAAGGTCTGTTTTCTATCCAAGTGGCAGAACCAGCAGGTGGATCTGCTAACATAAAACATTTGCACAACATAGATTGATTTTTATGTGCATAACAACACACAAGTTGGATGCTCCCATGTTGTACTCCACACATTAATGTCCACTTGCATGATCTGATATCAAAGCTGATATCCTTAAATTGGGTGTTACCTTTTGATTTATGTGATCAACAGAAGTGAGGCAGAAGTAATGATATTCTGAAGACATTTTGTAGCTACAAGATTAAGCAGGTTTTAACTTGCATAAACCAGCATTTTTTTACCTTGTTTTTTATTTGTATCCCACTACTCATTATTTCACTGCAAGTCATTTGTTTACTGAGAAGTATGCTTCTGCATTAGTTCATGCAATCAGATGGGATGTTGTAATTCTTACCTTACTGCCAGCAATTCAAAACAGATCGATTGTATTGGGAGAGTACCTTAAGAAATTTGAAAATGAGTTTGTACATTTTATAATTTAATTAATACTCAGTTATATTCTGTTCACATTTTAGAGGCAGGCTAATCTAACCAAAACTTTTTTTCCCCCATCATTGAGCTATTCTGGATATTCAGTTGATTCTTTTGGAGAGGTAATAAGAAGGATACATGAAAGAATCTATGGGTCACTGAAATGAAATCAGTCTGTATCATTATTAGGTGTAAATCCCCCCCTCCAAAAGAAAAGGGGGGGGGCTTTTAAAAATGGTTTTATGGAGCACCATTCAGCAGCAGAGCCATGGAAGGGAGGGGATTTTTTTTTTTTTAAATGATACATAAGGACAGTTGAATTCTGCCCTCAAATCTTTCAGTCCTATGATTGCATCAGACTACCCTCATGGTGATCCAGAACAGAGTAGGTTATTTCTGGAGTTCTAGTTCTAGTCCTTGAAGTAGCTCAAATGATTCATTATCCCTTTCTACCTACTTCATTTGACTTGTTTGCTTGTTTGTTTATAAGGAACCTCTTATTTTGATGACAACATATTTCTGCTCTTTTCAGAATAAGTCTACTTCCATTAATTTTTATAATAAGTCTACTTCCACCTTCCTTCATTCTACTTGCCTGTGCTGCTTTTTTTCTAAATTAGAAAAGTCAGCCCACTCAAATACCACTTGGTGTAGTTTTTTCAGATATAGTCAAGCATAAGAACTTCCTATTACAACTTTTAAAAGAAAATTTTAAACATCCACATGAAAATGTAATGTGCAAATACACACACACACAAATATATATATATATATATATATATATATATATATATATATAGAGAGAGAGAGAGAGAGAGAGAGAGAGATTAATTTCTTACCTTTCCTGAAATGGGTATTGGACTAGTGTGAATCCACTGACTAATTTGTGAAATTGCAGTTCACAAATTAATCTTGAAGATGTGGATCATATCTATTTGTTCTAGAGAAGCTCTGTGAAGAAAGATTTCACCCTGTACCTGGTCTTATTTGGATATGTGTTTGCTTGAACAATTATATTTATGGTCTTAACATTAATATAGAGTTTATTTGTATTGCAAAACTATCATCACTCATCCCTAGCCCATGCTTACAGGTTGAGTCATCCTTTTCCTTTTCTAAAACCACATTTATCCTCTTTTTTTTTCTTCCAGAGAGAACCATGTTGCCTTCTACATACATAAAGAAAAGGTTACTACTTTCTAAGATTACTGTTGAATCTAAAACCTAGTTCTCATACTCAGCCTGTAGACTCTAGGAACTAGCAGACTAAATTTGTTCTATTCCATGATCAATATTTGGGGGAAGAAAAAAAAACTTTTTTTAAATTGTTAATTTAAAAATCTGTTGCATATTTTTGTCAGATCATCCATGTCGCAATTACTTTCTAAAATAAATTAAAATAGACTGTAGGTCTCAAAAGACCAATACACTTAGTTTGAAGAACACAGGACATCTATGACCATGCAAATTTGTGGGTATAAGAACAAACAGACAAACAAACAAAAATCCAAAATTACTCACAGTACACCATTGAGAATTTAAATGAATTAACTCCTCTTTTTGAAAAAAGAAAAAGAAAAACATGAAGTTACTATTCCCCTTGGCCTAGTGGTTCTTAAACTGTGGGTAATTTGGGCATATCTTGAAGGTAATGGAACATTCTTTTTTGTTAATGAAAGATCTAGTTTGGGACTGCCGCTGCCTTGCTGCTGCTGAGACACTTGTGTAAAAGAATAGATTCTGAGGTTTTTTGGAGGGAGGGGGCTGTAAATGTCATTATTCAAGACTGGGAAAGGGGTAATTGTGTTAGTCAGTTTAAGAACCACTATGTCAGACTGAAGAATTTTTTTTTTAAAAGGGGGGGGGGGATTGTATAGCACTAAATGTTTGCATATTTGTATTTTCCAGAAATATTGCTACCCCACCAAAACTAGTATTTGAAAATTCAAATTGGAAAAAAAAAAATAGCACATCTTTATTTTTTCCTCTAGTTCTTTAGTATATTGTCCTCTAAAATGGCAATGAAATGAGGTATTCTCTAGTCCTCAATGTGAATATCCAGAATAATTGTGGTACCTAAAAAATACTCCAGTCTCTTTTGGAACAAATAAAAACTGCCTCTAATTATTCCTCAATATTCATATTTCCTACTCATTTGACATATTCAGTAGAAGAATACATTACCTTGCCAAAAAAAAAAAAAAAAATCCTTTAACTTGTTTACTTGCAGAGAAAAATAAATGAATTTTCATCTTTTTGAGTAGCACTTTGTCTGTATTTTATCTGAGTAGTGTTAAATGTTACAAATGCCAGCCTGATCCTTTGCTACAAGTAACTTCTACAAATAAAACAACAGTTATACTTAAATACAAAGATCCCTCTGAAATCATGTAAAATAGTTAGAAGATGATGGCCACTTATAGAAGACCTGAAAGCTTTGAGCTTTGGCATAGTTCCAGATGTTTCATACTAATATGGAATGCCAAAGGCCTGGTTATATAGTGACAATTTAATTATTTTTACTCCATCTGTTTATTTTTCAACAGCTTGCTCAGATTTTCTGTCCTACAGAAATGGAGGCAACAGAGAAGAGGATAAGAGCTAGAAAATTAGTTTCACAAAGATACTACTTCCAAAGCATTTTCCAAGAATTAAATTGAGAAGCAAGAAACAAAGTATCATATCCAAGAGCAGAGCTAGAAGTGTATTTGTAATGCAAGCCAGGGTCAACTAAATGTTTCATAGCCTTAAAGAGCACGGTGGGCTGAAATGAATGTTTTTTTTCCAGCACCATGTAAATGTCTAGCCCCATTCAAGCATTACTTTCATGTGTCTAGCACCCAAGCAGCAAAGAGCTTGTCTTCATTTCTAATCACATGGGTGATGTAAGTAAAGAGCAAGTCTTCATGCTTACAATGTGATTGTCTGCTGTGTTGAGCCTAGATCAACGAATTATTGCTTACATGTGAGTGGCAGCTCTGAATTAGCATTACATTTCAGTCAAACCTGGAAAGTGAGGATGCACAGCCCTGTATCTCTTGGCAGCTTTCTACCATGGTATCCTTCTAAACAGTTTTGCAGAATTGGGTCTTGGTTATGCCATCTTGCAGTGGTTCTGGTCTTTTCTGTAGTGCTATATCCAGACATTGGTATTGGGGGACTACTCTTTGTCACCAGGCCCTTGATCCAAAATGTCTCACAGCATTCAGTCTGGTACCACTGAGTGGATTCACCCAGAGTTAGCACCCAGAGATAGCACCCAACTTCAAAGAAGCACAGGATTGAGGAAAAGGTCTTAATGTTCTATGAAACAATTGCTAATTTTGTGGATTATTTAACCAGTGACTATATTTCTCCTGTAGTACTCCACATTCTTTTTCCAACTTGGATTTATCACATTTATTCCTTGAAATTTTTTACACCCTATTTTTAGCCAGATTTATTGAAACAGCTGCAATAGTTATATACAGTATATTTCATAAGACACTTAGTTTAAATGTAACTTTATATTTCTGCATGTATCAGGTATTATCAAGAAAATTCCATTGGTCTGTTTGTTGTCAAATACAAATAAACAACCAAAGCACACCCACTTCTATCTTCTATGGCTCTATCAATGACACTTGACTGCTTAATCTACTATAAATATGGTCTTAATATATTATATATGATGAAAATAATTAACTGATTTTAGTAAGTGGCAAAACTTGTATAGTAGAACTTTTCTCCCTTAAGTTTTCTTTCTTTTTTTGATATGCTTTTATCATTAGAAGGACAAATCCCTTCATAATAAAAATGAAAAGACCATATCTTGGGATAAAAAGCTAGAACATACTGTTTAAAAGATATAAACTGTTTAGAATTATGAAGACATAAGAGATACTTTATAGAGAGAAAGAGATATAAAAGAGATATACAACTAAGGTAGTCTGAACGAGGATATCATATCATTTGAACACCTAAAATATATCATATAGAGGAAGGCCTGTTATCTCTCATTCCAAAATGCAGGATATGGAATAATATATTTAAATTACAGGAAAGCAGATTCCAAGTAAATGTTAGGGGGGAAATATAAACAATAAGAGCACCTTGAAGAGGAATCAGAAAGATGGTGGGCTTCCTGTTGGATGTGTTCAGATACAGGCTGGACTATCAAAATAATTCCTACCTTGAGCAGGAGGTTGGATTCAGTGTCTAAATGGCCTCTTTCAGCTCAATCATTCTTTAGTCTTCCAATTTTTGCTAAATCAACCCCAAAGCTAATGACACCAAGCAATGACTAAAGAATGTAGTCAGAGCTACAATAAGTCAAATTCTCCCAAGTCAAATTGTAGAAGGAAGCTCAAGTACTTCTCTTAACGGCTATCCTATTCCTGTAGATCAAAGGTGATACCTGTCTGGTATTATTGAGGAGAAATGTAACCTAGGCCTTTGTATACAGTTGTCTACAGAAATGAACAACTGAAAAAATGTCTTATTATACAATAGAAGATTTTACAAATACCCATGCACACACATGGAGATTTTACAAATACACATACACACAAGCCTGAAGTTATAGCCTAGTGAAAACTGATTAAGTCTATAATAATGATATGAAAGTATAAAAAGCTACTATGTTACTTAATGAACCATTGGCTGTGAATTGCATGTAAGCTTCTTCTAATGAAAGTGGTCAAATAACAGGCATTGTAATTCTTAATCCTCCCTCTCTCTCTCTCTCTCTCTCTCTCTCTCTCTCTCTCTCTCTCTCTCTCTCGTTAATGTAGCAAGAGAAATCTTCTATACTTGACTCAATGGAGGTGAATGTTAAGTGATATTACAATGATGATTTGAATAACTTCGGAAAATGTTGTTCCCTACAGGTTCTGTCACCTGAATTTTCCTTTTCTGATTGCTTAAGAAACCATTATATTGCGAGAGACTTCCAAGGGAGGTACTGTATGGTGAACTGAAGTGGAGCCAACAACTGCCAACAACCGCAGCAAAGACTAAGGAACTGGTGAGCAGACCAGTCCCTTTGATCCTGTCTGGATAAGAAGAGGATGGGAGTTCACCCACATGTGCTCCAGATGGCTGGTCCTCATGAGGAGATGGCAGGACACTGATTTTCCACAGGTTTGAGCACTGGGAGGCAACAGGATTAGCCATCTTGCTTGCCACTGTGGCGGAGACTTTTAAAGGACATGAAGTTTGCAAACCTCACTTTCTAATAACTTTCAGAAATTGCTCATTAACTACTTCTAAACTATTAGACACCTTCAGACTGACAAGTTTGAAAACGCCAATAGTGTCTGCCTTCCATCCTGAATGAAACATTTTAATCATAATCATAAGCTTAAGAATTTAAGTATTTGAAGTAAACAGCAAAAAGCTAAATAAGATTTTGATTTTAGAAAGTTATAAATGGACTACGTTATAAAATTGGAATATTGAAACTTTTACAATAAGATTTTGGAATTAGTTATAAAGAACAAACAGCTTCTCATGGGAAATAAATTATGTTTTGGTTTTAAAAGACAAAACAAAGATAAACAATTTCATGATTTGAAAAACTAGACAGTAGAGGGGACTAAAGTTTTTAGGTAGAGGAAAGATTTACAAGCCTGTAAAATGTTGCAAATCATTATAACAATGAAAATATTGAAAGAGACTTTTGAAGAATGGAATCAAAAAATAGTAGCCACAATAGCAACAATGTCAGTAATTATGTCTGCTTCTATAGATAGACTATGTCCAAAGGATATTATTGAAGAAATGACAAATGTAGAACAAATTTTATCTGATAAGTTAGATATGGCATTGAAAGTGGATTTACAAGTCACAGGCTAAGAGAATAACTGAGAAAAGGATCCTTAGCAGACATATCAATATCCTCTTGATTGCAGATGACATGGTTTTGATGGCACATTCCCAAGTAGGCCTGAGAAGACTGATGGGGAAATTTGGTACTTACTGCACCTCAAACTTTTTGGATATTAACAAATCCAAATCCAAAGTGGTGTTTTTTGGGAAAAGACAGGCCAAATACAATTGGCACTTGGATGGAGAGCCTATAAAACAAATAGACTCTTTCTCATATTTAGGGGTGGTTTTTTACAGGGGTGGTTTTTACAGGGCCCTGGGTTAATTATTACAAGCAAAGTTCTACAAAAGCCACAGCAAGTTCTAAAATGCTAATTAAACTGCTTAGTTACAGCCACTCTTGCTCTCTGCTCTCCATTTTGAAGGTCCACAAGGCAAAATTTGTACCAATGCTAATATATGGTGCCGAATTCTGGGGCCTATCAAAGACCTCCTTACTTGAGCAAAACCAAACACACTTTTTAAGAACTATTCTGGGGACTGACAGGAATACACCCACAGCAGCAGTAAGAGCTGAAACAGGCACCCATTCCATTTACAGTCTGTCAGTAACTAAAGTCTTTAACTACTGGTGGAGGATTCTCCCAATGGGACATGATAGACTATCAAAAATGTGCCTTGAAGAACAGATGGGCACACCTCAACCCTCCACATGAATCAACCAACTCCAAATGATCGCATTCTTCGGTTTTTCATCACAATACTTACTTACACTCGGAGATCAGGCCAAGGCAATATTCAAACAAAGAGTCTTGGATGTAAATGCCCAAACAGACATTGAGTCACCTGCACACAATAGGTTGTCAAAATGGATGGGCAAGAATAAACTGTCCTTTCAATTAGAAAAATATCTGACAATGGGTCTGACTCAACACCATAGGATAGCTCTTACTAGAGCAAGATCTGAGCAGCTAGATTCTATGGTCAAATACAGACGATTCCACCAAGTGCCTTACCTTGAGAGGACATGTGTTTGTGGAGCATCCAAAGTAGAAGACATTGCACATGTCCTATTTAACTGCCCACTATATGCCCCAGCAAGGGCTCAGTACCTTCAGACTTTAATTGATAGAACCACATACTGGGACCATAACAAAGACTATGTTACTTCCTTCAGGGCATAAATACATACGTGGTCAATAGAACTGTTAAGTTTCTAGTTAGGGCTGTCCAACTGAAAATGCAATTTATAGAACACATTGGGGTGGCATGTAATGGTGATGAATTCATCTAAACTCACATTGTTTCTGTATTTTATTACTTGTTTTATTATATCTTGCATTTTTATCTTACAATTTTATCTCTATTTTACCCTACTGTATTTTATCATATTTTATCTTGCCATAGTATATTTTATCTAATTTTACTGTATTTTATCTGTTTTATGGTATCGTATTTTATATTTTATATCTTATAGTGCCTGAAGCTCAACTTTCTGGTATGGTCATTTGACTAATCAATAAAGTTATTCATTCATTTCAACTGAGAAAAGGATATTTCATTGGATCTACAAAAGAAACCAGCTAATGTTTTAAATTTTAAAAGGAAATACGTACAAATGACAAACCAAGAGAGTGACCTGGATATTTTTTTTCCTACTGGATTTTCAAAAGAGGCTTGTTAAAGCCTTGAAGAATTCTGTGTGAGACAAAAAAGAAATGAAGAGAAATCAGATCCTACAACGTTTGAATGAATTAAAGATTAAGACTGTTAGAAGTAAAAAGAAAGAATACAAAGTTGGTTTATCTGATCAAGGTTAAAAGAAGATAAGTTGTTACTTCTAATAACCCTTTATGGACTTTCTGCTGACACCAGGACAGAAAAGATGATGCTTGATTGATTTTTTTATGATTAGAGATGGGATATGAGATGAAGAGATAAATGTTTGTAGCCTTAGAGGGGGTGAAGAGTCACATTTTTTTATACTTTTTATAAGGAAGATTGGAAGTCACTTTATGTATTTATTTTCTCTTTCTTCATTATATTCTTACTTTTCTTTTTCTTCTTTTTCTTTTCTCTTGCACTGTTTACTCCTGTCTATTTTCTTTTCTTTAACTCTAATTTATATTAAATTTTATTATTATTGTAATCAAAATTCTTAATAAGACATATGTAGAAACCATTTTGTTGCTTTAAATTACACAACAGTTACATGATATGGGTCCACCTATTGGACATATGGGTCTTTTGTGAAGTAAACATTTTATTTTTTCACATTTTATGCTTTTTCACACTGTGAGGCACTTCAAGTCTTATCTACTTCTCTGTTACTAGGTTTTGTTCAATCATGCATGTCTGCATACTGATGTTTCTATATAAATCTACATGGAAGATTCAGGGAAAAAAGAAGGATTAATGTGATCTTGTTATTGGAGTACACACTTACACACACATAGGGATGTGACGGATTAGCTCCCTAGCTCCCTCAAGCAAGTTTCTCTAAGCTCTTCCCCCATAATTGTTATTGCTGCGACTGCCCACAATATGGAAGGTCTGCTGCTATTGTCATTTTCATTCAAGGGCAGATTTTCTTCCTGTGCTTTATTCTGGGAAAAGCATTGGAAGATTGTCTATAGAAGCAGATCTGCATTGCACACTAAGCAACTTCCCTGGTAGTATGAATGGAGCGGTATGATGAAAAAGATATATTAGGGTATATTAGTTAAGGAACCAGTTTAGCATTAAAAGGACAACAGGGAAAGGAAAAATGAAATCACGATTCTATTTCTGAAGAAGGCCCTACACTCACACACACACACACACACACACACACACAGGTAGAATAAAATAATAGGAAAGATACACAAGGGATGGCTCAGATCAATCCATAATGCAAATTAACAAAGAATTCCGATCACATCTAACTCTATGTTTCCCTAGAGAAATAATTTCATCTAGTTCACCAATTCTCATTCTAGGATTGGGGCAAGTGGACCTTTCCTACTGTAGCAGAAACCAGCTGGGAGATATTTCTTCTTCTTGTAATGGAAGATGAAATAATAAAGACAAAATGGAATTACCCCCTCCCCTTTTGATAGCTTATCTGAGAGTTAAGGAAAACTTCCTTTTCCTCATTGGTTGTTTATATATTGAATTTCCCAGGCTTTGCTGGACTCTGCCCACTATTTAGATTGATTAATTCATTAATGCCTTATGTTCACAACAGAGTTCTATTCCATTATTATGTGATTCCATTATTGGAAAAATGCTGACTTTGGGGCTGAAATGTCCTCCCACAACAGTGCAGACTGAACTGTGCTATACTATATCATTTTCTGGTACTATTTATTGTGCCAAATCACTTCCAGTATAATATGATAACTAGCTCACTACTTTGCCCTATACATTTATGTGTTTCTGAACCCTACTGACCTTTTTTTAAAAAAAATAAAATAAAAGGGAGTTGCTTGCTTGTTTGTTTTTGTTTTACATTCTCTCTAAGCTAGTTGGCATACCATTTGATCCTTCTGGGTCATCAGTTCAACACAATATTCAATTAAACACAGTCATTCACATCTAATTTGAAATTTAGCTTGGTGTAGCATAAGGACTAAATCACCATTTAATCATTTTTATTTTCCAAATGAGGGTCATCTTTGCAGTGGATGCTTGACAAAGATATAGGAGAAGGTTTCTCTCTCAGAAGCAAAGTATAGTACGTAGTTTGTATCCCTAAGGATACTGATGCAATGTTTTGCATTTTTTGTTTTATATGTACTTAAAGACCTACTGCCAAGTTGTAAGTTTGATTTACATGTTTCCTCTGACCTTATCATCCTTACCATATATGGGTGCAAGTCAGAAAGACTAGCTTCTTTAGTTAACATCTTGCACACAAATATGAGTGACTTCCAAAATCCTTTATCAAGAGCTATGCTTATCTTTGACTGTAATAAAGATTTGATTGATTTGTCCAGAACTGATTAAACAGCAGCTGTTACAAAATAATGTGACATTTCTACAGAATGCAATCCAATAATCTGCAGGACTATGAGAACAATTGAAATTTCCTTCTGAAGTTGGAGCAGGGATTCCAACCTCAAAGGGACAGTTCTGATGTTGGAAAACCTTTCTCTCTGCCTCAGCCTCTCAGCCTCTGCCTCTGGAAATGATTTTCCCAAAATTGGAGATGCGGGTGGGTGGGGGGAGACTTGGCATTGAGAAGATAAAAAAAGAGATCAGATTTGGCAGGGAACATCCTGGAAGGGATAAGGGGTTGTCAACGCCTTTGATCCAAACTTCTCCACTCTTCACAATGTCCCAATCAGGAATATAATTTAGACCAGTCCTTGAGCTAGCTTACATTATTTCTTATTTATTACTTGCACTGAGAAATAAATTAAAGATAAAAGGCCTCTAGCAGGAGATAGATAGATAGATAGATAGATAGATAGATAGATAGATAGATAGATAGATAGATAGATATGGATGGATGGATGGATGGATGGATGGATGGATGGATGGATGGATGGATGGAAACATTTTTACCAGTCTCACTTCAGTCCTGTTTATCTGTGGCCAACATGGCTTTTGATATCTTGAAACCTTTAAAGCTGGAGTGCATTGAGAAAAGGGCCAGGATCGCTGACCCTGTCAATACTGAGAAAGGGAAGTTATTTACATAGGCATTCACTTACGCTTTTGTCACTAAAGGGTTTGTTTTTCTCCCAAGATTTAACAGGCAGAGGTTCTGATACTGTTTAATTACATATGAAAGAGAAGTTCCAGGTGACTGCTTAACACCAACAGTTGGCAAGGAATGTTGTGCCATTTTATTTTGGACAAGGAACACACTGTGATTATCCTTGACTCTTGTCTCCTTGAGGATGAATTATTACACTGTGTTCTAGCCATAGTTTCATTACAAAATTAATTTAACGAATTCAGAGAGAGCAAACAGTAGCACTGACAGATCATTGTATGACTCTGGCATGGGAAACTGTGCTATAAAATGATATGTGGGAAGTTGAAGTATAAATGATCTCCTGTGTGATGTGCATATGCATTGATCAAATTATAAACTTTGTAAAATGTGTTAACTCCAGGCCAGTCTAATGAGACATTTTGGCATTTTAGTTAATTGAGGAAATGGACTGAGTAGAGTGCCTGTCCTTTCATCAGACAGAAGTAATAATGGTTGCCCTCTATGTGAACATCTGAAATGGCTTTAGACTAAATCAATGGTCAATACATTTGTTCTCACTTGCTGTGGTTCTACAGAAACTCAAAGTTCCCTTTCAGACTTTGTTACTGGATTAAACCTAAGTTTTTGTGCATTCATACATCCATATTGCTAAGTAATGCTCACTTATTGTGTCTGTTGATGACATTGCTGTGCCCTCAGTCCACGCTCACAGTACATACAATATGGAACCAGCAGTGTCCATACTCTATAGGAATCCCTTTTACTACATTAACTGTGCATTTGTCAGCCAATCCTTTACTCCAGGAATGTCTTCCAACATCTACAACAGATTATTTGCATTAATCAGCTGCATTTGTCAGTCAGTTCTGACATCCAGAAACATCTCCTTCCACCTATGCTACATTTATATGGTATTTTTCTCACTAAGGTATCCATTTTATTTTCTCAAGTGTGGCCAGACTACATTCATTGGAGTAAACTGTGAGCATAAAAATTAAGGATCAGGCCAAGTTAAATTCTTGTGCTTCTTTACTTGTTAAATATTAAATTACAATTAATACTGTAAATGATACATGATTTCAAAATTAATCACCCTAATCTAAAAGGACAGATGGAAAAAGGAAAGGAAAAGAAGATACAAATTAGAGAAATAACTTCTTAGGTGTCAGCCCTCCCAGGTAGACCAGACAGGAAACACAGTGAGATAAGCTAATTCTACTTTATTGTAAGGCAACATTAACAGAATCTTGCAAGTCTGAAAGTACAAATCTCCTGCCTTTTATAGCCTGATAAGTTAGGGAGGATCCTTTCTGAGTTTCTTTCTCTTCCCATTATGTATCAGTAGGCTATGTCTTCTCTTATCTGATCATTTCCTAGGCAGCATCTCTTTCCTTCCATCTCCCAAGGTCATTCCCACATAACATTACATTAGGAGATTTTATGTGCAAGTGTTGTTTGTTTCTCACTACCCGTGGTAATCTTGGCCTTCCATTTGTTGGAAGGGTGAAAGAAAGGGGGCTGAGTAGAAGAGGAACCAATGAGATAATCAGGCTGTGGGAAGCTAGTGACTTTTTTCTAGCTATGTCTCTCCTTTAAATCTTTAGACTATGATGTCATCTCTCCTTATAACTTTACCCATCCTTTTTATTGGTTTTTTACCACATTTCTCTATATTCAGACCATTCTGATATTCCTCATTGGTCCATGTCTTCAATTTTTTCACATGTAAAAATGTGTGACACTTCTTTCCCCTACTGGCAGTTGATGGTTGCCTACAATTACTTTTCTGGCATTGCTTTTTGGTCTATATCTTACATCCATTATTGTCTGCAGTTAGGTATCAATGTCTTGTAGTAAAGTATTTCTGCAGTAAAAATTAAAGAAGGATTGGGAGGTAAAAATAAGTCAAGAGGAAGAAGGAATCCTGCTGTCTAAAAATGATATTAATGCAAAATAATAATTCAGGTTTGATATGGGAGCTGTGAGCACAAAGAAGGCCTTTGGTGTACTCTATAACAACACTGTCTATTCCCAACTGAAAGAAAACAGCAGAAAAGGAATGGAAAGGTAAAGATTACAATTGTAATGATACTAATACAAAACAGTAATTAATGTTTAATATGGAGGCTGTTAGCACAAGCAAGACATTTGATATATAACAACACTGCCTATTCCCAACTGAAAGAAGACAGCAGAAAAGGAATGAAAATGTAAAGATAGTTAGACACACTGTCCCATTACAATGCAAGTTGTAAAGCCTTATGGGGAATCCAATCTAGCCATCAGTGAAGTAATTACCAGAAATCAACAAAGATTCACCAGAAATGAATCTTGCCAGACAAATCTTAACTCATGTTTTGGTTGAGCAACTTCCTTAATAGATTGTTAGAATGCTATATGCCTTAATTTCAGCAGAACATTTCACAGAATATCCCCCAAACATTCTGATTAGCAAGCTAGCTAAGTGTGTATTTGATGGCATAGGTCTTAGATGGATACAGAGCTGGCTCAAAAAACATACAGACAGACCTTTACCACCCTTTAACAAACACCAATCATTTATGAAGAAGCAGTCCATTTCCCACTTGTAGATCAGGACCCTACCATCACCAGTAGAGTTGCTAAGTTTCTATCTGCAGTGATTTATCTAAGAATGACCTCATCTTTGAGGGACACTGAATTTATTTTTCTCTTTTATTTTAAGGTATTCCTATTTTACTCTGTTTTTAAAAAATATGTTTTATATTGTTTTACTGTAGTTCTATATTTTATTCAATTCTCCCCTTTCTCTGGTATTTACATCTTTTTTTTTAGGTCTAAAATTACCGTTACATTTTCTTTGTTGTATTTGGCTATTGTTTCTGAGTTTTGTTTTGTTTTTTAAACTTTGCTAGTTTAAAAATATGATTTGATTTGATTTGATTGATTTGTCTTTGTGAACAGACTTTGGGCCAGTCACTCTGTCTCAGCCCAACTCACCTCACAAGGTTGTTGTTGTGGGGAAAATAAGAAGAGAAAGGAGTATTAGGTATGTTCACCAGCTTGAGTTATTTATAAAAATAATAAAGACAGGATTAAAAAAAAATCTAAAAATCTAAAAACCTCAGAATTTAGCCTCTCTGCCTCTAGAGCAGTGTTTCTCAACCTTGGCAACTTTAAGATGTGTGGACTTCAACTCCCAGAATTCCCCAGCCAGCATGAGGCAGCAAAGAATTCCAATGTTCTCACTTGTATTTAATGCAATGGAAAGTGCATTAAGTAAAAGTCTACACCCCTGTTGCCTATCCACCTGGGCTGATTGTCTCTGCCTTCTACAAAGTTGTCAGTACCACTGATGGTCAACAAAGTACAGTAAGAACCATTCTGATTTAGGTCTAGTCGCACAATGAATTACATATATCCCAGCCAAGACTGGATATTCACAGTCAGGTACTAAGCTAAATGAATATCTCAGTATAGTTGCTGTCCCTCAATATAGCATTACCACCAGTAGAAACTACATTCTGCTTCTATCAACTAAGCCTGACTGTGTGAGGTTTCAGCCAGCCTCTGACTCAGAAAACAAAATTCTGTCTGAGTCAGAAGGGGAAACAGAAACTTACCAGGCAGAAACTGGGAAAGCAAAACCCAGAAATGATTCAGCAGCATGGGAGAAGTTGCAGATGCTAATTGGCCAGTCTTCGGAGGTGGATTTGAATCCTCGAATCAGCACATGTGAAAGACGTGCAGAAAAGTGTGTGAAGGAGAAGGCAGGCCGATTGGCTGCAGAAGGGAATAGGCACACAAAGAATCAGCATAAAAGGCAGATGTGCAAAGAGCAGGCTACCAGAGACAACTGATCCTTCACGCTCACAGCCCCAGAGGAAGAGTCCTCAGCTGCATCGGAAACCTTGTCTGTAGCCGGAGGGGAATCAGTGCCTGTGTTTCCTACTGAAGAGGACCTGTGCCCTGCACCTGCTGCCAGAGAGAATCTTCTCCCTGCCAAATCCAGCAACCTTAGTTTCATGTCCCATTTTGGACCTTACTGCTGCCATCATGTGTGTTCCAGGTATGCTTCCAGTTGTGTTTCTAGCTTCCAGCCTTGTCCAGAATCTCCAGTCCAGCTTTATCATGTTTCCAGCTTCCAGCCTTGTCCAGAGTCTCCAGTCCAGTTTCATTGAGCTTTTGATTTCCAGTTTTGTCCAGGATCTCCAGTCTAGCCATGCTTCGGTGACCCACATTGTTCAGGCACTTCAGATGTATCTTACTACATTCTAGGTTCTCATTCTTCTCCAGAGCCTGCAGTCCAGCCCAGTTGGGTTTCAAGCTTGTTGCCTAGTCAAGAACCTCTAGTCCAGCCTAGTTGTGTGCCAAGCTTCGAGCCTAGTCTGAAGTCTCTAGCCAAGTCCAGCCTTGTTTCGAGTTATCAGCCTTGAGTCTTCAGCCCAGTGTACCCAGTCCAGTTTGGATTGTCCAGTTCAGTCCAGTTCTGCCTCCAGAGCCAATTCTTGCCCAGTGGCTCAAGTTTGGTCTCACCTAGCTCCCACTTACCAGCCTAGTTCGGGTGGTGTTTCTAATTGCAGACACTCACCTCCTGTTCCAGTTTTGCCATGTGTCTTAGCGACTTCCAGTTCCATAGCTCCGGTCAGTGAATCCTGCCTAGCTATTTTGCCAGTCTCCTCCTGCAATCTTGTCAATGCTCCATTGTTGCCCAGGTGGTCTTGATCACAGCCAGCCTACTCTTGATCACAAGGACTTATCACTGTAAATAGTTGATTTAATAAAGAGTGTTTTTGATAATAACCCTGTCTGGCTTCCTCATAGTCTGAACAGGACAGATTGGACCAGTATAACAAAATATTGCTTTTCAAAGGGAAATCCATTTTGACACATAGCTCTTTATGAAGAGGCAGGAAAAAAATCACTGAAAAGGAAGATGTATTTCATACATGGCAAAAAGGGAGGAAGATTTGTAATTGTTTCTTAAACCAACTGTAATGACTGCCACTCAATTTACCATTAAATTCAATCCATAGATGTTAAGTAGTAATCTCTTTAACAATATTGAAATGTGCAGTACAGAGAAAACATTGTGAATAGAAGTTCCCGCACTTTCCCCAAGTTAAACAGCCCAATGAATTCCACCCCCTCCCCATTCTTCAGTATGTAGCCAGCCTTTTCTTGCCAGTCCGTTCAGTTCTGTGCAGATGTCTCTGCTGATTGACCTTGGATGCCAGAGATAGTCCAAACAAGACGTTTTCACACTCCTAGCTTGTTCCCCCTCCCAGTTCTACTGACTCGCAAGTCTCAACCCGGGTTGACACATTCATTCATGTGAGTCAGATCAGATGTTCTTTGAACATTTGATCTGGGAGCATGACACCAAATTTCAGTACCAAAATAAACAAGGATTTTTGTGGGCATTCATGGACTTAAGTTTCTGTATTGTGTATGTGCAATAAGAGAATAGTTGATCTAAAGTTTTTTAGGGCAAATGAAGTAGCTTTTAATTTCTTTATGCCATAGTAATTTTTCTTCTTTGCTTCTGTAGATACATTTCTTGGTAATGTTGCTTTGTTTTGCTAACTCACTGATTTTCCAAAAGGGAATGTTCCATGTTTTTATGGAGTAATTTGTCAATTAGAGAATGAAAGAATAGACCTAAAAATATGATATAAGATCTATTCATCCTAAGCACTGACATTTAATTTAGTGATCACAGACTTTCACATATGGGAAGTTATTACTCCTGATTACTTCTTGACAGTGCAAGGTATAGTTTTCAATGAACAAAAGACTGTTTGCAGAGTACCTGAACACAGAAATAAAATCATTATTATAATATCCCTGTAGGATGGCAGGGACTGCCTACAGCAGAATCTTCATCAAAGAGTGTCATATAATGGGGGGGGGGGGGCTGTAGCAAATGGTCTCCAATTTTATTTATTTATTTATTTATTTTTCTAATTTGTCCCCTCCCAACTCCTCTCATCGGAGGACTCTGGGTGGTTTACAACCATCGATTAAAAACAAAAAACCATAAAATACACAGAATAAAAATACAATAATAAATAATATAAATAAAGGTAAAAATAAAGAATCCAGGTGGTGAAGAATCTAAAACAGTCCAAGTGTGGGAAGAGTGGTCTATAGCAACCATTCCCATGTAGATCTATTCCCCTCTCCACCCTAATTACAATACACACATGTGTATGTATGTATGTATATACTGTATATACTGTATATCAACTATATCTATCTATCTATCTATCTATCTATCTATCTATCTATCTATCTATATGAGGTTAAAGTTATGTTGTTTATATAATGGAGCAAGTTAATTGAAGGAGATACATGTGTATGTGCATGTCATGTTCATTTATGCATGTGTATGTGTATATACACACATACACAGTATCCTGTAAACATTTGAGCATTGGGAATGCTAACCAACTAATTTAATCACTGAATTTATTTATTTATTTATTTAATCATATTTTTTCACCACCCATCTCATGTAATGATGAATTCCTTATCTGATCATTTCAGGATCATTTCCTTGGATCTAACTGATTAAAACATACATTTCAATATCTGCATGAATTTGGAAGATAAAATTCACAATGCTAACTCAGTTCTCTGAAACTAAAATTAAGAGTTTGGTGGTGACCCATGCAGCATTCTCTCTGCTAATAACAATGCAAAGCTTCATATTGGTATTCAGTGTGGGAATCTCATTGCTTATTCAAGGCATATGTAACATTCATAAAGACATTTATTTGCATAATCACCTCACCAGGTGGAATAACTGGCTGATAACATCCATCCTAACTACCCCAAAAAATGAAATAAGTTTTCACAGGTCACCAATATGCAACTAGAATGAATGCCTCTCTTGATCATTCATTAATTAGGAATGCAGGCAAGGTTGGTTTAAGAGAAATATTATGCAACATTCACAATTTCAATTCTACTATCTCTCAGAAAAAATATTAATCTACAGCACACAGCACACAGATCTCACTATTTCAAAGTCCCAAATGATTAAGGTTGAAGAAATAAATGTTCTGACATTTATTGATAAGCAAAATAAGGAAAGTTCCAAAAGTATAACCAACAACTTACTTCATTCAGACACAAGCTTAATTTCAGAATGACTATAGAATTGCTATTATTGCAGCAGCCAGTTCCATCTAATCACATTTTATTTATTAAAGGTATGCAAATATTCAAGATTCAGTTAAAGAATAATCTATTTAGGTTCCAATTTAAATTAGCTATTTTAAAAGGAAAATTGAAGTCATTTCAAATTGTCAAATTGAATCAAATTCTTTAGACAACTTGGAAGTTTCTTAGCTTGTTCAGAAATATATTTTTCAAAATCAGTTTGGATATTTGAATCAAACTTAACTGTAAATCAAAATAAAGAATCCAAACTATATTTTTTTCTGATTTATACACTCCCTATGTTCTCCATATTTATATTAATGAAATTAGCCATATCAGAATTCAATCAATCAATTTTATTTATGGCCAAAATTATTTAATACAGGCACTGTATCAAGATAGTATAATGCAAGGTAGATGCAACAGAAAAGGCTCACTTACAAGTGATATTACAATGAATAAGGGAGTGAGATAATGCTGCATCCTGGCCCCTACACTATTGAACATCTATCTCAATGTTCTGGAGACCACATTACTTCAGATTGATGACCATTGTCCATCATTAGCCAAAAGGAAAATTTGTGCTTTTTTTATATGCAGATGATGCTGTTCTTCTTTCATGTACTAGATTGGGTTTGAAACACCTACTTGAGGCACTAGTTAAGTATTGCCAAGAAAATCAATTACATATTAACTATAATAAAACTTAAATGTTGGGTTTTGGGGAAAAAAAAGTAAAAAAGTACACCTGGAAAATTCAAGATCATATATTAACACAAGCAGAGAAGTTTAGTTATTTGGGCATTTTATTTAACCATATCAGAATTAGAGATGACATATCAGTCTATGACTAGTGTAAACCAATTTTATTTTATTTACATTTAATCATTCAACCAATTTGTAGTGCCTAAAATTTCTCTATAGTTTCAATTTTTGTAGGGTGCTTTATGCATAGCATTTACAGCAAGATATGCATTGCATTTTTTTTAAGAATATGAAAACCAAAGTGTTCCAATCTATATACTTTGTGAGCAAATCACTTTGTGACAAATCTCTTTAAAAATAAGATAAAATAATTTATTTTCTTCTCAGCCTGAATGTAAGAACAATGTATGTAAATTGGTCTTGGGGAAAAAAACAACAACAACTTGATTATCATGTATTGCCTTCCATGGATGTTTAAAATGTTGATGATTACCTTTAAAAGCTACTGTAGGTTAATTTAAAAAAATCCTTCCTTCCTTCCTTCCTTCCTTCCTTCCTTCCTTCCTTCCTTCCTTCCTTCCTTCCTTCTCCCCAACAGATATTTTAAAAAGGTTGCTCGTTATCCTTCCTATACAAGAACTTACATTAGGTGCATATTCTATCTATCATCTATCTATCTATCTATCTATCTATCTATCTATCTATCTATCTATCTATCTATCTATCTATCTATCTATCCATCCAATTTGTCCCCTCCCATCTCCTCCCATTGGTGGACCATATGCTTTGGTCATGGAGTTAGACATTTTTACTAGAATGAATCAGGTTCTTAGAAAGAATTCAAAGTTTAAAGATATTAATACTTTGTTAATTATAGAACCAAACTATGAAATTTGTCCATTTACAAAGACCTTTGGATAAGTTGGGCTTGGAGTGTTGCCAGAAAGGTGATCATGCAGTCCTGGAAGGAAATGCATATATCCGGTTTTAAAGCCTGGCTTAATAGGACTTATCAACTCTCAGTCTTTGAATGCTGTTTATTGATGGACAGGAAGGATAGACCAATATGATTCCATGTGGTCAATGCTCAAATTGTTATTTAAAAAACTGTGATGTGGTAATTTGCATTAAGGTATAAGTACTGATCTTACAGATATTTTTTTTCCTTATTTTCATTTCATTTTTTTTTGTTAGTTCGTATTATCTTGTGTGTGTGTGTATCTGTATACACACATACACACAGAGAGATATTTGTCTTATATTCATGTTTTCAATTATCTTTTTTATGTTCATTTGTAGTTTTTTTTAAAAAAAAGTTATTTGTTTATAAAAAAGACTGAGTGCTCAACTCTCTGAAGGGTCATATCTTCTGCTTTTAACCTTCTTATATCTTTCACTGAGCTTTTAATTTTAATGTATTTATTTAAGTTTATGTTTAAATGTTTTATTTTGTATTTTACAATATTAGCACAAAAGAAAAAATAGCCAAACTTCAGATATACTTTAATGAAATCTGAATTGGCAGTGACTGATTAGAAAAGGGATCTTGAAGTCATAATGGACAATCCAGGATACATCAGATTCCATGTTTGGAATAATTAAGATAGGAATTCAAAATAGAACTGCCAATATAATTATGTTTTTACACAAACATATTGGGAGTATTAAGTACAGTTCTAGCCACCCAGCTTAGAAAGCTAAAAAAAAAAAAGGGGGGGGGAAGGCAGCTAAACCTATGAAAAGACTGGAGTAGGTTTCCCATGAAGAAATATTACAGCTATTGGGGCTCTATGCTTGGAATTAAGAGAGATATGGGGAGATGTGATAATGGTATAAACTTTTATTTGCTGCTTTTAAAAGGGGGCCAGGCAAGTCCATGGAAGATCAAGCTATTAATGGTTGTTTAATACCTTCTAAACTCGTAAGCATTATGTCTGAAATACTAGTTGCTAGTGAAGAACAAAGGGAGTGTCCTAGTTGGTCACTGTGTGACACAGAATGGACTAGATAAGCCTAGGATCTGATCCAGCAGTGCTGTCTTATGTTCAAACTGTTGTAAACCACCATGAGTACTTCTGTAGTTAGAAATGTAGGGGATAAAGTCTGGCAAATTCTAAATTACTACAAACCCCAGGGTTGAGATAAGGCTGTACTGAGCATTAAATAAACAAATAAATAAATACCCTTACATCTACATATAAGTCTTTGTTGGGCCAACTCAGTAGAGTCCTTCAGCCATATGCTGTTTCACTGCTGTCTTTATGTGGACCAGGATGACTTTTATCTACCCTATCCTGAAAAAATTCGCTTGCAGAGATCATGACTTCTATTTGCCCCTTATCCTGTCCAACCATTAGTTGGATTTGTCTTACCGGGGGGGGGGGGGGATTCTGTGCCTCTCTATGAATTGTGCACCTTTCCTTGCATCAGAAAAAAAAAAATGTATTGGTTGGTTCTCTTCATATGTATAGAAAGAAAACCAATTAAACTATTTTCTGTCTGTCTGTCTGTCTGTCTGTCTATCTATCTATCTGTTGGCCTTATGGCTATAATAAAGGCTTGCTCTGAGGCAAGAAATCCACTGGGATAGTCAGGATTTTTCTCAAAACCATCAGATACAGAAACAGAAAGGATTTGAGCAAAAGATGAAGTGGTCTGTCCAGTTTCTATGGCTGGGAGGTACTTTGTTCTCCATAGATTGTACAGTTTGCATATTTGCAAAAGTATGTATGTACATACTGTGTGGTTTTTTATTTATTTATTTGTTTGTTTGTTGAAAAAAGAAGAAGAAAACTGATGGGGAAAAGCAATTTATGAGGCAATAATATTCTATTTAGGGTTAAGATTTCATGCATGATTTTAATTCTGAGTAATAATGAATAATGGCCCAGGATAGATTACACTGAAGGCTAGGAACTGGTAAAGATTGGAGAGATTCATATACTGGTGTAAGATTCAACCAATTAATTTAGTTGCCATGCCATAATAGCTGGGATCAATTTCCCTTTTGGAAGTCAGAGACAGAGAGTCCAAAATTGAATCTAATATTGAAAAATATTGTTCTCCCTTTGAACAGACCTTTTCAATCTTTTATCTTTGAAAAAGAAGAGCAAAGGGATGGCTCCACAGCTATCCTGTATCCATTTATTCTTGATCTGACAATTCAGACCAACCAGTGAATTCATTTAAATTATTTTCCTGCCATTGCTTGCAAAGGGAGGGGAAAAATGCCAATGGGAAAGGATGGAGATATTTGTATATCTTTATATTCTCAGTTACACCCTCTGAGACTCCTGTTGATAGGACATAGGACTTTTCCTGCTTAATTTAAATATTAATTTCCTTTCCAAATATACCAATAAGTTCACATTTTCTCTAAAAATTCATAGCCCCACTTATATTTTGATATAAAGGTCAAAAAATTGCTTTGCAACAGAAAAGTGCAAAATATATTAATTTCCAACCTGCACATTAGTTTGAGAAGTATGGACATTTCAAATTCCTGTCTCAGCATGTTTCTTTGGCTCCTTAGCCATGTTTGTCATAGATTTTATATCCTAGTTCAAGAACACAATTTTGGATTGACTGTACTCAAGCCGATTTATGTGAGAGCTAGTTAGTATTTATATTTGCCAAAGGTTATTCCCAAGCAATATTTTTTTCTAATACTGAGGAAGAAGTGATTTTCCCCCATCACTGAATTATAAATCCCATTCTAAGAGTTATAGAGTATTGCAAAGGAAGATCAGAGTGTGCTCTCTCAAAGTTAGAAACATTGTTTGGTGTTTATGTACTTTGATATACCTCAGAGAGCCCCATAACATACTCCAAACACCAAAACTTTAATTACATTTTCTTTTCGGGCAAGTTTAGGTTAGGCTTAGTTTTAATTAAATACACTGCTGCTTTGAACGTATTTAGCTTTTGTCATTGCTTGGCATTTGTTGCCTGTCGTGATTTATTTGGATCACCATGTAAAGTATGTCTAAAACCATTTTGGTCACATTCTGACCCATTTCTAATTTAGAAAAACAGTAGGGTAAGCAAGCATGTGAAACAAGTATTGGTCAGGCTCCCTTTTAAATGAATGCATCATGTTATCTTCCTATAAAAGGAAAGTCACATTTCTGTTCCACCTTGCATGACATTGCAAGTTATGCGCTGTTTTGTTTATTTTTTATTTATTTGAAATGGCCTAAGGAATATATCATCTTTTAAAAAAGGGAGTAAGTATCCTAGTGCTTCCAAGTGGAGTTGGGAAGGAGTACAGCAGTTTTACCCTCTTATACTGTACCTCCCAAACTCTGTTTGCTAACATCAGCTCCAATCTCCAGCCCTAAGCAACTGAGCAATAAGAAAGGGTGAATCACATAGTTTTCAGTTATGTATTTTTAACATTTCTCTGGGGTAAATACAGAACCTGGGAAACTTTTCAGTCACCTTAGCCACAAGTTATACACTTGAGACAGGCTAATCATTTCCCATATCTTCAGGGTCAGGAAAGGTTTCATTAGTGATGGACTTATTATTTTGAGGTTTTTTGTTTCTTTGTTTTTTTAGGCAGAGAGGGACAGTTCTTCTCCCAAAACATTATCTTACTTCCCTTAATGAATGGGCCAGTCAAATCCTGGTCAACTGAATCAGTGAAGATGGTGATAGCAGACTGAAGCCCTCATCTTCAGCACACTTAGTTTCCCATGAAAGTAAGGGTTCAACTTAATTCTTCAAAAAGGAAGAGGGTGTTTAAGGACATTCATGTTCATCGCCCAGATCATTTCGGTATTTCCTAGAAAGGGCAGGGCATTAGATAAGGAAAGACAATTCCCAAGGGCATTCAGGAAGCCATTCAGATCCATTAAGTGTCTTTGCAGAGCATGTTAACTGCTCTTTACAGAAGTTCATAGCATCGTTATGTACAAAGCAGCTTTAGTACTTGCTGTTAGTTTTGCAGTTATGACTAGATGTATCAGTTGAGATGGTCTTGAAAGGAGACAGTTCAAATGCTAGCACAAGAGGAGCTTTGTATTTTTACTGTTAAATTAAGTCTTACATAATGCATGTTGAAATAGTGTCACTATCACAATCTAAATTATAGTATCTATATCTAGTATGCATGTGCACTGTTGAAACCAATCTTCCCTTTTTATAACAGCTGAAAGCAATAAGGAGGAAAAAAAAGCAGTTTGGGTAAAATAAGATCAAATTCATTAGAGCTTTTGGAGGATTGATCTATACTTCCCAGAAAGAGCATCCACCTGCTCCATGGAACTTCCCTTGTCACTACATTAATATTCATATGGAATCAGATTGTACAGATCTCTGAAGATGACCTTCACTTTGATGCCCATTCAAGCAAAATGTCCCTTTGAAACCCTCCTGTGAAGCAAAACAACCCCTTGCTTCAGATATACAGAATGGAGCTGAAGCTGTTTCCCTTCACTCAGCAACAAGAATTTTCACAAAGCAGATTGGTTGATTAAGGCAGATGAGCTGCATAATCTTCAACACACAGAGCAATGTATTTCTAAAAAGCACTTCACCAAGGCACCAGACCTGTGTCTGGAGAAGATCTGGAAATAACAGCTGATGCAAAACATGGCAGCTAGATTCCTGGCAGGAGTACCCCGTTAGCATAGAATAACACCAATCCTTCAAGCAGTATTCTCTTTATATAAATAACCTTTTGGGATCTACACTGAAATTCAGTTCTGACTTAAGAGGTTCCTCTATCATCTTTAGCTTCAGAATTTTATAATGAGCTCATATAAATGAGCATTGGCCACTCAATATATAATCCATAAAAGAGTTCCATCAAATTCTTATCTGTTTGATAGTCTGGGCAAAGGCATTATGAAACAAACAAACAAACAAACAAATAGGAGGAGGAGGAGATTGAAATCTGTATGATTAAGTTATTTTTATTATTGTTTTGTTTATTTTTATTCAACCTAAGTTGAAACTCATGGCATTATGAGTATGTATCACTGCAAGTTGAAATAGAATGCCTGGGAATGAATGTTGCATGAGTTAATTGTCAACAAAAACATTTACTGTGCTCTAGTAAGTCTAGATGAGCTCATTCTTTCTGTGAACCAGATGGCACAGCCATAGCCCCATGGTAGTAATTGTGAATGTATTTTCCACCATTATGTATATGCAAACAACTCTTAAGCATCTTCCACAATATATTAATGGCGAAAGAATGTATTCATGTGCTAATGCATCTGCTGTTATGCACAAGGCCTACTTGGAGTTTATACTAAATAGTTGGAATTAGAACCCTGTATGCTTCTGCTTGCTAATCTAATTTTTGAATTCTAAATGAGTATTGCTTCCACTGTTTCTGAAGAATACTAACTTGTGGACAAGTGTTCTCTGCACTTATTACTGAGTATGATACTGGTATCAGTTTGCTGATAAAAGACAACCTAAATCAATGGATGCAAGTGGCACATTGAAACAGTTGTGCTTTCTATAGTTGTTCCTCTTTCAGGATCAGGTGCATTTTTTCAGAATTTCTGAATAACTAGATCACAAGTTATTAGTCTTCATTTTATGCACATTTCCTACCAAAGTTTGTTTCCAGTGCAGGTACATATTGTATGGAAAAGTCTTGTTTCTTATATAAATCCAGGTAAACTGACATTGCTTCAAAACTTCACACTTAACTGAGATGAGGTTGGCATGCTGTGTTCTGACTTGGGAGAAGCTAAAATCTAGAGTACTTCAAACACATTTTCACTCACCTGAGAAGAAGTGAACAGCTCTAATGTGATTTATCATAATAGAGCACTATTGCATACAAATGACATTGTCATGGTAGACTTGCTTTGAAAATAAAGGCAGTGGAAGGGAGAATTTGGAAAACCCTTTGGACATGCTCACAAAAAAAAAAAAAAGCCTTGATGAGAAGGGATGATATTGGATTCTGTAAACTGACAAAGTCCCTTCAGCTCAGAATGCTGCACTCAGATCTATTTCAAGAGAGAAATAGAGGTATCAACCAACCAGAAATATCAAGGAAGGGCAGGGAAAGTCTCAGACAAATTAGATTGGGAATTTGGAGAATTTCTGTGAAGCATAAGGTATTTCATCAACACCATGATTTTGCTCTGAAAGTTGTACAATATCCGTGCTATAAGATATTGGCATAAATGGAGGGGGAGGAGAAAACAAGTCAATATTCATTTATTTATACGCGTACATAGGGAGAATGGAATAAAACCATTTTCACTGCCTGATTCTCAGGGTTGCCATCTTATACCACATTCCTATTGACTCACACCCTACTTCCATCTGTTCAGTGGAAGATTTGTATTGTGCCTTACAAAGATGTGTAACTAACTCAATGTCTGTGATAAATTAGGTGTGAAGTAACCTTTTTAAAATTCCCATTGAATGTATGTATGGAAGACAGTAATGTGCCTCTTGATATATAAAAGCTGGAATGACCATCAGATTTGATTTTCTTCATCTCTATGGCCATGTGCAGCTTTCAAGTTAACTTAATGTGGCCTTCAACCAAATTTCAAACTCCCTTTGCAAGAGATCAGCTTAGATCCTGAGTAATAGCTATCCATACTCCCTTGCTACCTGAGAGAGAAAGAAGTGAGAAAAAAGAGGAGGGGGACAGCAATCTAAGAAGGACTGGAAATCTACGTAGAGTTGCATTTTATCCCAAATCCCTACTTCAGTCCTATCCAATAAATGCTTCCCAACAGATAAGTCCTGAAGATAAACCCTGCGTCTCAACAAACAAAACAAAGCCAAACAAAAATAGTTGCATAGGGAGGGTTAGGGCTAAAAAGTTGATGTCACAGATATAGCGGATCAGTGTCAGGACACCCCCCAACCCCAGGGAACCATTCTGTCATAAAAAAGCAAGTCACCAGCAGGAAGTGGCAGGCGCACAAAACACACCAGACTGCATGGAGCCATCCAGCCATAAAATGGAAAGCACACCTCAGCCCATTGATAGTAATCAGCAATAAGGAAGAACAAATGCACAAAATGAGGCAAATCTGTCTGTGTAAAATCACCAACCCTCAGGCATGTAATTTCAGCACCCTGGACAGCCAAAAGCATGTAAGCGTACTGGCCGGGAATTCACACCATCAAGTGTGAGATGGGGAAGGAAGCAGGACACCAGGGGCTTTTATGGAAGCACCAGCGGCTTTGATGGGGGGGCAAACATACTTATACTGTCACTTGTGAATCACCTAGTTATTCAGATCTTTAACGTGTGTTGAGCTGCTTGCCCAATAAAGGCTCTTTCATATGCTTAACTGGTCTGTGTCAAGAGTGCTGATTCTTGGGTTTAGAACTGGAGCCATGACAATCAATTTTATAATGGCATGAAGGATTTACAAAATCTGGCTGAATCTTACAAAACATCTAAACTCCAGTCAAATGTAAAAAAAAAAGTTTTGTAGACCAGTGGATATTGACTTTTTTTTAAGTGTGAATTTTAATTGCAGTAAAGAGTGAACAATTAATTAAGCTGATGATGGCCTTATTGTAGGATTTATTATAACCTGAAGTACATTGTTTGGTTTCAAATAATGATGTAGACTGGAAGAATCTTCTTTGTAAAAAAAATGAAAATTGTTTAAAATTGTTATTGATTGTTTCTTTAGAGTGAAAATTAAATCTCAGCAAGAGTTGGCCATTTATGATGGTCTCAGCAGCCTCGGAGCCAAACAAGGTTTCTGCAAAGTGTTTACAAAGAATGCACTAGAAGAACAAAATCAAGTTTTGATAGATTGTGAACAAAGGAAAAGAGAACAACCTTGATGCAAACACAGTTCTTGCAACTTTAAAATGGTTCACAGTTGTTGAATGCATCTATCTGTGCAGATATATATCAGTGTTTTCTTTTATCTAAATAACCTATGGCTTAGGGAATATGTAAATATTCCCAATAACTTTATTCTAATTTATGCTTCTGTTCATCTCCTTCACTTTTCTTCATGTTTTTGCACAATCTTTCCAAGTTCAGCATTATGACAATATTAGCATTAAGATTAGCTTTTAATGTAAGCTCTGGAGGAAGGAACATATTCAAACTGCATGGTGTTCTCAGCCATATAACTATAGAAAAAGAAGAATGGAAAAACGATGGTAAGAGTGCTGGTCCTATCACCAATAGCTATTGTTGATGATATCTGAGAACTTTTTCCTTAACACTAGACAAGAGTCTCCAAATATATTCTCTCTCTCTCTCTCTCTCTGTATACACTGTCTGTCTGTCTGTCTGTCTGTCTGTCTGTCTATCTATCCTGTTCAGACTATGCAACCAGGCAGACTAATATCAAAAATACTCTTTATTAATTAACTATTTACAATAAATAAGTCCTTGATATATGAAGAATTGGGTTCAACAAGACCACCTGGACCACAACAAGGCAGTGGAACAGGACTTCTAACTGGAACTGAGATGCTGGAGGAGACTGGAGCACAAAGTGCTGCTACAGTTGAAAATGCAGTTCTCAAACTGGGAGCCAGTAACTGGGGTCTCGAAGCAAGGCTACGAACTGGAAACAAGGCTGGGCTTGACTGGAAACTCTTGACTAGGTCAGAGGCTAGGAGCAAGACTGGAACTCGGAGCAAGGCTAGACTCAGCTGAATACCCAGAACTAGTCTGGGTTCTCTGGACTGAAGACTTGGAGCAAGGCTGGAAACACTGACCAAGACTGGACTTGGCTGGAAGCCCTAGACTGGCCTGAATCCTGTAAATTAGAGACTTGGACCAAGGCTGGAAACTCGGAGCAAGGATAGACTTGGCTGGGAGCCCTGGACTGGGCTGGATTCTCTGGACTAGAGGCTTGGAACAAGGCTGGAAACTCAGAGCAAGACTGGACTTGGTTGGAAACCCTGGACTAGACTGTAACCAGGATCCAGAACAAGATAGGTGTGAAGTACCTGAACCCAGGTGAGCACACAAAGCACAGTTGAATGGAAACAAAGACTCATGGTGGTGCTGGAGTTTCAAGGCTGGAAGCTAGACTGAGATTGCTGGGCTCAGCGAGCAATGGATCCTCGATGGCAGCAGAAGAAGGATTCAAGTCCTCTTTAGAGCAGAGCAAAGGCACTGATTCCTCTTCAGCAACAGACATCATCTCTGATGCAGGTAGGAACTCATCCATGGAAGCTGGAGGATTGGAGGATTGGTTGTCTCTGGCAGCTCGCTCTTTGCACATCTGCCTTTTATCCCAATTCTTGGCGCGCTTGGACCCTTCCACAGCCAGTCGGGCTGCCTTCTCTTTCATGCACTTTTCTGCTTGTTGTTGGTGCACGCTGATTGGCAGATTTGAATCCTCCCCCAAATCCTGGCCAACCAGCACCTTGGACTCTTCCCATGCTTCTGACTCATCCATGAGTTTTGTTTTCTCGGTTTCAGCCTGGTAAGTTTCTGTTTCCTCCTCTGACTCAGAAAGGGTTTCTGAGTCAGATGGCTTGACTCTGACAATAAAAAAAATCCCCTTCTCACCTCTATGGGTGGGATGTGTCTTCCTCAACCTCGGGTCCTCTACCAGAGGCCTGGGAGTTTGAGGGTTCTGTGCAGTATCTTAGCTGTTCCTAGCACTGCACTCTTCTGGACAGACACCTCTGATGTTGTTCCTGGGATCTGTTGGAGCCACTGTCCCAGTTTGGGGGTCACAGCCCCAAGTGCTCCTACCACCCTGGGGTCACTTTGGCCTTCACTTTCCACATCCTCTCTAGATCCTCCTCCAGGCCCTGGTACTTCTCCAGCTTCTCATACTCCTTCTTCCTGATGTTGCTGTCACATCTATCACCATCACTGTCTTCTGGTCCTTGTCTACAGGACACTCAGGACCTTCCTCAAGACAATATACACTGTATGTATGTATGTGTGTGTCTGTGTGTCTGTGTGTATAGTGTTAGTATATATATTTTTTAAAAATTATAAACTGAAATTATAACATAATATTTGTATGGCATATCCTAGTATTATTACATGTCAGCCTGCCTCCTAGGATGGAGATGTCTAAAAAACAAAGTGTACAGATACTTTGCTAAAGGAATATGTGTTGCCCATTTATGAGGAGGCAATGACACAAAAAAGTGAACTGAGTGTGTTTATTAAGATCAGCTTGGACCCAACTCTGGCATGGAATGAAAAAGAACTTAATGTGTCATTGCTCCCCATAACTTGGGGAGTAGTAATGATGGCTATATTTAATGTTTTACAATCAATCACCCGTTCTACCTCCAGAACATTATTTATACTAAAGCTATTATTAGTCACATTAGGTAGAGATGATATAGATAAATATGTATATAGATAAATAGTCATCATCATCACTCTTTATTACGGTCATAGACCAATACAATAATATTATTCCATAAGATAAATATCTTCAGCAAAGGATCGTTACCTTGTCGTGGTGCTGGAGCTTGAGCATCTCAATGATGCCATGAGCTAAACTGTGAAGGGCCACCCAAGATGGGAAGGTCATGACAGAGAGGTCAGACTAAATGTGATCCCTGGGGAAGGTAATGGCAACCCACCCCAGTATTCTTGCCATGAAAACTAAATGGATCAGTACAACCAGAGATATGTCGGTATACCATCAGAAGATGAGACCCCAAGGTCGGAAGATGGTCAAAATGCTACTGGGGAGGAACAGAGGATGACTTCAACTAGCCCAGGATGTGATGACGCAGCTAGCTCAAGGCCAAAAGGATGGCTAGCGGCCGACGGTGCTGGTGGTGAACGGTGAATCCGATGTTCTAAGGATCAACACACCATTGGAACCTGGAATGTAAGATCTATGAGCCAGAGCAAATTGGATGTGGTTATTGGTGAGATGTCAAGATTAAAGATAGACATTTTGGGCATCAGTGAACTGAAATGGACTGGAATGGGTCACTTCACATCAAATGACCACCAGATCTACTACTGTGCACAAGAGGACCACAGAAGAAATGGAGTAGCCTTCATAACTAATAGTAAAGTGGCTAAATCAGTGCTTGGATACAATCCAAAAAATGATAGAATGATCTCAATTCGAATTCAGGGCAAGCCATCTAACATCACAGTGATCCAAATATACACCTCAACCACAGATGCTGAAGAAGCTGAAGTAGAGAAGTTCTATGAGGATCTGCAGCACCTACTGGACAACACACCTAAAAGAGATGTTATTTTCATCACGGGAGACTGGAATGCTAAGGTAGGCAGTCAAATGACACCTGGAATTACAGGTAAGCATGGCCTGGGAGAACAAAATGAAGCAGGACATAGGCTGATAGAATTTTGCCAAGACAACCCAATGTGCATAACAAACACTCTCTTCCAGCAACCTAAGAGATGGCTTTATACATGGACTTCCCCAGATGGACAACACCAAAACCAGATTGACTACATCCTTTGCAGCCAAAGGTGGTGGACATCTATACAGTTGGTAAAAACAAGACCTGGAGCTGACTGTAGTTCAGATCACGAACTTCTTCTTGCACAATTTAGGATCAGACTAAACAGATTAGGGAAGATCCACAGATCAGATAGATATGAGCTCACTAATATTCCTAAGGAATATGCAGGGAGGTGAAGAATAGGTTTAAGGGACTGGACTTAGTAGATAGGGTCACAGAAGAACTATGGACAGAAGTCCGCAACATTGTCCAAGAGGCAGCAACAAAATACATCCCAAAGAAAGAGAAAACCAAGGAGGCAAAATGGCTGTCTGCTGAGACACTAGAAGTACCCCAAGAAAGAAGGAAAGCAAAAGGCAACAGTGATAGGGGGAGATATGCCCAATTAAATGCAAAATTCCAGAGGTTAGCCAGAAGAGATAAGGAATGATTTTTAAACAAGCAATGCACGGAAGTGGAAGAAGACAATAGAATAGGAAGGACAAGAGACCTGTTACAGAAAATTAGAAACATTGGAGGTAAATTCCAGGCAAAAATGGGTATGATCAAAAACAAAAATGGCAAGGACCTAACAGAAGAAGAAGAGATCAAGAAAAGGTGGCAAGAATATACGGAAGACCTGTATAGGAAGGATAACAATATTGGGGATAGCTTTGACGGTGTGGTCAGCGAGCTAGAGCCAGACATCCTGAAGAGTGAGGTTGAATGGGCCTTAAGAAGCATTGCTAATAATAAGGCAACAGGAGACGACGGCATCTCAGCTGAACTGTTCAATATCTTGCGAGATGATGCTGTCAAGGTAATGCATGCTATATGCCAGCAGATTTTGAAAACACAAGAATGGCCATCAGATTCGAAAAAATCAACTTATATCCCCATACCCAAAAAGGGAAAAGCTAAAGAATGTTCAAACTATCAAACAGTGGCACTCATTTCACATGCCAGTAAGGTAATGCTCAAGATCCTGCAAGGTAGACTTCAGCAATTCATGGAGCGAGAATTGCCAGATGTACAAGCTGGGTTTAGAAAAGGCAGAGGAACTAGGGACCAAATTGCCAATATCCAATGGATAATGGAAAAAGCCAGGGAGTTTCAGAAAAAAGATCTATTTCTGTTTTATTGACTATTCTAAAGCCTTTGACTGTGTGGACCATAACAAATTGTGGCAAGTTCTTAGTGGTATGGGGATACCAAGTCATCTTGTCTGCCTCCTGAAGAATCTGTATAACAACCAAGTAGCAACAGTAAGAACAGACCACGTAACAATGAACTGGTTTAAGATTGGGAAAGGAGTACGGCAGGGCTGTATACTCTCACCCTACCTATTCAACTTGTACGCAGAACACATCATGCGACAAGCTGGGCGTGAGGAATCCAAGGCTGGAGTTAAAATTGCTGGAAGAAACATTAACAATCTCAGATATGCAGATGATACCACTTTGATGGCTGAAAGCGAAGAGGAACTGAGGAGCCTTATGATGAAGGTGAAAGAAGAAAGTGCAAGAGCTGGCTTGCAGCTAAACCTCAAAAAAACCAAGATGATGGCAACCAGCTTGATTGATAACTGGCAAATAGAGGGAGAAAATGTAGAAGCAGTGAAAGACTTTGTATTCCTATGTGCAAAGTTTACTGCAGATGCTGACTGCAGTCAGGAAATCAGAAGACACTTAATCCTTGGGATTAGAGCAATGACAAATCTCGATAAAATAGTTAAGAGCAGAGACATCACACTGACAACACAGGTCCGCATAGTTAAAGCAATGGTGTTCCCCATAGTAACATATGGCTGCGAGAGCTGGACCATAAGGAAGGCTGAGAGAAGGAAGATCAATGCTTTTGGACTGTGGTGTTGGAGGAAAATTCTGAGAGTGCCTTTGACTGCAAGAAGATCAAACCAGTCCATCCTCCAGGAAATAAAGCCAGACTGCTCACTTGAGGGAATGATATTAAAGGCAAAACTGAAATACTTTGGCCAGATAATGAGAAGGCAGGACACCCTGGAGAAGATGCTGATGCTAGGGAGAGTGGAGGGCAAAAGGAAGAGGGGCCGACCGAGGGCAAGGTGGATGAATGGTATTCTAGAGGTGACGGACTCGTCCCTGGGGGAGCTGGGGGTCTTGACAACCGACAGGGAGCTCTGGCGTGGGCTGGTCCATGGGGTCACGAAGAGTCAGAAGTGACTAAACGAATAAACAACAACAAGATAAACATAGTCACACTTAAAGTATAATATATTGAATTCAGGTAAAATACGCTAATTATCTAACTCTATAGGTAAAGTCTAACGGATGGGCTATTTTAACTATTTAAGTGTGTAAAATTTTAATAGATACAAGATATAAAACATGAAAACTAAATAGCGACTATGTTTTATATATACTGTATACTGTATATAAGATTACTAAGAGTTTACAAATGTATGCAAGACATTACAAAGGTTGGCCCCTCTTGGTTTCATATTACCCATGACATTCCCAGATGTCTCCTGTGAGATTTTAATGAGACCCCTGAAATCCCATGAGATCCTTCCTTCCTTCCTTCCTTCCTTCCTTCCTTCCTTCCTTCCTTCCTTCCTTCCTTCCTTCCTTCCTTCCTTCCTTGATTCAAAACTATCACTCAATCCTAATTTGGCATCATTTGTCATTGTTGTCAGACCATATAGGAAGAACAATTCAGAATCAAAAAAAGTTATCATTAGCTGTCATAGTCTTTCAGGGGCTAGAGAGACATGTTAATTTCTCATGAACAAGTAGTGCCAGGATCAAGTGGTTCTTATGGCTATTAGCTAAACTGGTTGTTGTTTTGTTTCATCCCCTTTTATATCTTGTATCATCCTTTCTGGAAATTTATTTGCAATGTTTTATACTGTATGTATTTTTACTGTAAGCATTATTCTCTGTACTAAGTAAAATTCAGTTCAATGGGCTTACTGATATTATTTATAGTATATCTCTCTCTGAGCCCCAAAGTGTTAACTGAAACTAACCAAAGAACAAACTATTCTCTCACAAGAAGAAACAGGCTACACCTTCTTCCCTAACTTCATAGCATTCGGGGAGAACCAAATGGGGCTTTGTTCAGAAGATGTAGTGGAGGTAAGAGACAATGGCAATTCAGAACCGGCCTTTTATCATGTGGCAGTCTGTAAGATTTAATTTTCTTACTAAAGTGCTTCGTTTGGGCTTCCTCTCAGTCTAAAAGATGTTACCGTGTAAATATTGCTTTTAAAAAATGGCATAATGATGATACCATGTTCAAGATTCATATCTAACTGATAAATTAACTCACTGATTTTCATAGTTTAATTAATAATCAGTAAATTTCCTGAACAGATGTTCAGGTTACATAAAGACAACTCTAGTAATTAAACACATTATCATGAGATTTATCATTTAATCTCAGGAGTTTTTAAATGTTAAATCTTTGAATAGATACTCTCTCTCTCTCTCTCTCTCTCTTCACTGTTTTGTCTAAAAGAGATTGTGCAGCAGAAGATGGCTTGATCAGTAACTGACTTGACTACTACTAAGCACCACAGTCCAACTAAGAAAACTAAGAAAACTTCCAGAATCACTCTGGTTCACAACCATTCTCCATCTTTCTTCTTCAGTAAGGGGAAAGTAGTCTCATTAAGTAGATGAATCATTTTCTTGCATATAATCCAAAGAAGCTAAGGGTAATATTCAACACTGCTTTAATCTCTAAATATATGAACAATGAAGTGCACATACATATATAAAAATGTTAAAATTTCTTTCTAGCATGCCTTATATGCACACAGCACACAGCCAAAAGGAGATGGTTTCCATGAATGCCCAGGGCTGCCCAGCTGTGACTGCCAGAATCCTGTGTTGTTGTTTTTCTGTTTTCTGCAAGAAGTTCATAAGGCATTTCCAGTCAGCAACAATCTAATCAAAGAAGTCAATTTGGCCATCTCAGCAAGTTCCATCATCTTCACCAACCATTCCTCCAGTGTAGGTATTGCCGAATCTTTCCATCATTTTGCATACGATAATCTTGCTGCAGTTATCATATACAAAAACAAAGTTCTATGACTTTTTTTCTGTTTGTCCATCAGTCCCAAAAGAAAGACTTCTAGTCTCAATTGTATACTAATCTGTAAAATCCTCTGAATCACTGTATGTATTTCAATCCAAATTTTTCTAGCTTTTTTACACATCCACCAAGCATGATAAAATGTCCTTTCTTGTTGTTCACATTTCTAACATGAATTTGAAGTGCCTTTATACATTCTAGACAATTTCTCTGGTGACATATACCACCAGTACCTTTTCTCCTTTGCTTCCATTGCTCCCATGCAGACACCCATGGCAGGCACTGTTCCTCATTTGGTCATCTGGGGAGGTTTTATTTTGCCACCTGTAGACTCATCTGGGCACTTCTGTGTCATTACCTTTAGACTCTGGAATGCATTCTCTGGAAGACAAGAAAGCAATCATTCATGGGATTTTAAAAAGAAAAAAAAAAGAAAGATTTTGAATTACGATTTAGCTTATTTTTTATTGTTATTTTAATATTCCCATTCATTTTGTTTTCTGTTGTTACTATAACCCACTGTGAGAGCACAATTTATAGATTTCTACTAATTAAACTTTGTGTTAAAATTACTAAAAGTCATTGTTCTTCACTTCAGTGATGGTACTTTTGATTTGCACAAACTTTTCCAATGTTAACCAGGTTTTAAGTGATACAAATGCATTTTTGAAAATTTCCGCTGGGAAATTGGATGAATAATTTATCCTTATTTCTACAAAGGAAGGATAACTCATTCACTCTTTTTCTTCCTTCCTTCCTTCCTTCCTTCCTTCCTTCCTTCCTTCCTTCCTTCCTTCTTTCTTTTTCTGTATGCCATAATGAAATCACAGAAGCTTATAAAAATTAAAAAAAAAAATCCAACAATTTTTCAAGAGCAGGGGAGGTTGCTGAAAAGAAAATGTGGGGGAAATGGGTGGTGATAAAAATATGATAAATAAAAATAAATAAAATGCACAGTATTCAGACAAGACATTCAGGAAAATGCACAGCACACAGGACATTCAGACACACACACACACACAAATATTTTATTTACTTCATAATTAAATAAGTGCCGAGACACTTAATTTGCCCACTTTTTTTTTTTTTTTTTGGAAATTGTCTTGTTCCTTGAAAGCAAATTTTATTCCAAGGAACAAGATAATTTAATCATCATCATCATCATCATCATCATCATCATCATCATCCCAAATTGTATTTTGCTCCCTGCTGTTTGGCTTGATTAAGGAATGGCTGCTGTTAAGAAATAAGGCATGTCCTCTCTGCATGACCAGGTGGGATGGGGCAATGTGATGGGGATGAGACGATCCCTCAGATACCCTGGCCCCATGCCATGTAGGGCTTTAAAGGTAATAACCAACACCGGGAAGCAAACTGGCACCCAGTGCAGCTCGCACAGGAGCGGTGTCACTTGTGCCGATCTAGGGGCACTGATAGCTACCCACACGGCTGCATTTTGGACCAGTTGAAGCTTCCGGATACTCTTCAAGGGTAGCCCCATGTAGAGTGCATTGCAATATATGGGAGATGACCAGGGCATGAGTGATGGTTCGGAGGGCCTCTCGCTCCTGGAAAGGGCAGAACTGGTGCACAACATGAAGTTGTGCAAAGGCCCTTCTGGCCGTGACTGCCACCTGCTCTTTGAGCAGGAGTCATGAGTCCAGGAGGAACCCCAGGTTCCGCACTGGGTCTGAATGGGGCAGTGCAACCCCATCCAGAACTAAAGATGACAACTTCCTGGATGTAGAGGAGCCATCAACCCACAGCCACTCCATCTTGCCAGGGTTCAGCTGAAGTCTGTTGTTCCCCATCCAGACCCCCACAGCCCCCAGGCACTGAGAAAGGGCAGACACCATATTGCTTACCTCACCTGGGATGGAGATATATAATTGAGTATCATCAGCATACTGATGTTACCTCATCCTGTGGTGATGGATGATCTCATCCAGTGGTTTCATGTAGATGTCAAATAGAGAGAACCGAACCCTGTGGCACCCCACACAAGTGGGGTCGAGGGTTAGATCTCTCATCCCCTATCACCACCGATTGGGACCGGCCCTGGAGGAAGGAGGTGAACCAGTGCAGAACTACGCCACCCACCCCCAACTCCCTGAGCTGCCCCAAAAGGATACCATAGTCAATGGTATCCAAAGCCGCTGAGAGGTCAAGAAGAGCCAGGATGGATGCACTCCCTTCATCCCGCTCCCGCCAGAGATCATCCATAAGCGCGACCAATGCAGTCTCTGTCCCAAATCCTGGCCTGAAACCTGATTGAAAGGGGTCTAGATAATCCATTTCATCCAGAATCCTCTGGAGCTGCAACGCCACCACTTTTTCAACCACCTTCCCCAAGAAGGTGTATATGCATAATTCATATCATATGTGCAATTAAGATAAAGATTTAATATAGACAAAAAAGTACTAGGAATATAATGTGATAAAACAGAATCTGAAAATAAATTATGTACAAATGATGAACCTGATTGTTAAAAGATATAAACTTTTGTTAAGATTTGAAATGGATGAAGAGTAAGTTATAGAATGTATGGTAAAATTTTGGTTATAACATTCAAATTGTCCTAACAAGCAGGAACCGCGCCGAGACGAGGAATAGGTCTCTAGTGTTTTATTACTGCTACATTAGACAGAAAATCCTAACAAACTGAAGAAGTGTGAGAAAACCCATACAGATCAGCCCCAAAAGTCAAGCGGGTCTGTTCTGTGTCTCTTTGAAAGGCTGTTCAACTCCTCACTACTATGCATGCGTTTTCCCCCTTGGACAGGGGCCCCCTCCTGCTCACCATCAGTGCTCATGACATCACCCTCCCCTCCAGATTCACATTCCATTTCAGCTCCCTCCTCTCTAGAGTTCCTTCCTCCCTCCAGAGTCTCATGAAAGTCCATCTCCCCCTCCAAGCTCCCATGGGAACTGGGCAACGATGGAAAGTCTTCAAAGGAAAACTCCTCCAAGGACAAATCACTGCTACTCTCCAGTTCTGATAATGCTTCTGGCCCAGGTGGCTGCTGCTGGAAAATAGCTAGATAATTAGAAGAGTCGTCCCTCCTCTCCCTTGGGAAATGCAAGCCCAAGGTGGAGGGCAGCAGCTTCCCCTCCTCCTCTCACTCTGGCCTCAGAGCCTCTGGTGGGTGTGGAGGTTGCCAACTTATGAACTCCTCTGCTTGTGATTCCTCTGCTTGCTCAGCCAAGTGAGGAATCTCTGGGAGAGTGTGAGGCTTGGATTTTATATATGGTAACTACAGTGAAGTTATTATATGCACAATGATGGAAGATTATGGAAACACCAGTAATGAAGGAGTGGATTGTGAAGATGGTTGAGTTTGCAGAAATAGCTAAATTGACTTGTTTGATCAAGGAGGGAACTACAATGATTTTAATAAAGACTGGAAGCCCTTTATAAGGGTTCAGACTTTTTGCTGAAAATAGATAAAAATGAACTGCTGATTTTGGGATTTATTGATTTAAAAGGTTTGTTTATGAGAAGAAGGGAACTATGATATGCAATATGGGAGGGTGGAGATGGTAATTACTTTGTAACTACTGCAAAGATTGGTAGTCGCTTCTTTAGATATCTTTCTTTTTCTTTCTTTTTTATTATTCTTCACTTTTTCTTTTACCCTTTTTGTAATATTTTTCTATTTCTTCTGTGTTTCTGTAGTTTTTTTTTTAATCTTTGTAAAATATTTTAATGAAAATTATGAAAAAGAAAGCAAATTTTCTTCCATCATGTTGAAGGAGGACTCATAGAAGAAAATGCAGGAGCATGCATCACAGTGCAAGTCCCACTCCTTTTGTAAATGCATTGGACCTTCAAAGGGAGTTGAAATTGGATTGTAATGCTCCATTCATTTTACCTATTTTGATATCCCCATAGATACCAGTGCTGCTCAGCACTACCACTGAAGCTTAGAAGACACTGTTAGATTTAAATGTGCATATTTTTATTTACTAAGGGAAAGTGGCCACACTTGATGTCATAAGGTTCTTAATGACTTTTGTAAGCAAGAGCAACACAGATAATACACTTAAGCAGCTGATGAAGTTCAGTACTACAACACAATACTTTTTATTTTGTTATTTCTTTGTCAAAAAATTATGCAGATAGGTGTTAGAATTGGAATATACATGAAAGAGCTAATGCTGCATTATACTATTGCTACTTTCCAAAATCAATTATGAAGAGGATATTTGGTATAAGAGTATCTGTATTAAGCCAATAATAACAAGCAATAAATGTTTTTTTTATTTTATTTTATTTTTCCTTCTAGGCAATAGAGCTGTTTTTGTTAAATTCAGACATCAGTTTTAAGCAACTGTAGATAATTTTTTATGAAAGTCTTTGAAAAGAAGCAAAAAGCATGAAGAGGGGAGGAACCAGCTTTTGCAATCAGATACTTAAAAGTAGCACAAGGGAATTCTACTAACTTGACACAGCGGAATTTTATTTCAACAAAGAATGTAAAGCTATTGTCACTGGTTTTGTAACCAGGACCCAGTTGGAAATATGGAAATGCAGAAAGATGAAATTCTTTGCTCCCATCTTTTTGTTATCTGGATTTTTGCAGCCCAGATATGGTAGTCTTAGTTCATAATTCTCCTAAAACTTAGTCATTTCTGTATTTGAAAGGAAATTGCTCAAGAGTCTCTTGTTTGGATCAAGAAAGCCCCTCTTACTTATATTATTTTTTTCCTGCAAAAAGTCATGACACCACAGTTCACTTTCCCCATGTCAGAATTTCTACCTTTGTGACCACAACTGCATTAAATCTAAATTCTTTCCAAAGCATATCATACCCCAAGTAAACTTTGCTTAGTAGGACTCAGCAAAGCAGAAGAAAAGCATTTGGGCTTTGGGATGAGAGTAAAGACAACACTGTGGGGGCAGTTTTCTTCGTATTTGCTGGCCACTGTGTCATGAGCTTAGCACTCTTCTCACATCCCCAAAGCATTTTAGAGGCTAATGACAACATCAAGTGTCTGTGCGTGTGTGTGTGTGTCTGTGCACACACAAACACTGTAAAGTATACTGGCATTGTACTGTATATTCCAGTTTTAAACCCATTGGGTAAACAGCAAATGATACAGCTACTGTGCCATCCACTGTATCTTTACTCCAAAGGAAGGCCCATTGAATCTAGTAGGTCTTACTTTCAGCTGGATGTTTTGACTGCTCTCTTGTTAATATGGTTTATTTCTTTCTTGGGTTGGCTCACTTTTGTTAAAGATATTCCCTTTAGTATGTCAATTAAGCTGCAGTAAAGTCGTATCACAATTGCGCGTATGCACACACGCACACACGTGCTCCACTGTGTTCAATTCTCAGAGACTGCTTGGACAAGTCCCTGCAGTTTTCTTGGCAAAGTTTTTGGAAATGGTTTGCCATTGCCTCTTTCCTAGGGCTACATACATACATACATACATAATGTTTCTTTCTTAAAACAACTGTACAACACAGTTAAGTTCCACATTCAAATCATTATCTATGCAAATAAATGAAATGTTCTTTTCTTTATTTTCTTTTTTTCTTTTTTTTTCTTTCCTTTCCTTTCCTTGTTCTTTCTCTTTCTTATTTACATCCTGCTCTGTCTTACTTTCTCTCACATACACTTTTGCTCCACATACTGAAAAGGACCTCACAGCTACAATTGTTTACTGATGAAATTAAAGGCTACCCTGAGGAAGATATATTTAAAGTCAAGACTGCCATTTTGTCAGTTGCAATATATAAGTAAGAAAAAGGTATAAATCATGATTAGGACACAGTTGTAACATTACCTTGTGATATGTTGCACTTAATTGCTCGGCTTCTTTGCTTTCCTTAAGCTTATGGGAAACATCACTCAAAAGGATAAGTTTCACTTTTCTAATGGCTTTCCATTAACTACTAGTTTTCAACTGGAACAAAGTTGTAGAGTATATTCAAAACAATTCTATGATGCTGGCATTATTTCATACAGTACCTCCAGGAAAAATGAATTCAGACACAAACTTCTGCATATTGTCTTTCCTTCATCTCAGGCAGTATGTCAAACTCCTGGCTATTATGTGACAAAGTATAACTTGGTATTAATCAGGTGCTTTACAATAGACATATTATATGATATGAAGGAAGGAACAGCATTCTATGGTTAAATGAATTATTGTTTAGGAAACAGGAAAGCCTAGTGTTAAAAGTTTTTCACTCTTTTCACTCAAGTAAAGAAGTGTGTAGTTCAGGGAACCCTCCCTGACTGGCCATTGAATGGATTGTCAAGAACGATCAACAGTTTCCTGCCATCTTGAAATGGTAAACACATATCAGATAAATCAAGTATTTATTTCAGTCATAGATCTGCATAAAATATAATCAGGAAAAATCACACCTCTTTCAATAAAAAACATTGAAAAGTATAAGAGATAAAAGGTAACTAAAAGCCAGCATTGCTAATACAATACTATACTATTAAAACACTAAGATCTCTCTCTCTATTTTAATCTTAATACTAAGAATGTGAACTGTGAGGGGGTGGGAGTTCTGAAGGCCACAAAAATGAAGTGAAAACAGACAAATATAAAATAAAATAAAAACTTATACATATACATTTACAGTAGGATACTATCACAGATCTTGTCTTGCTTATGATCCAGTAAGTCCTTGATTACTCCAGAAACTTATAGACTTTTAAACTAGGCAGAAACCATAATTGTATAAAATCCAAAAAATGCTAATTCTCCTCAAAAAGACAGAGCAGGTAACATGTCATTTCATAGGTATGGCTGGAGTTCTAAAACAACATACTTTAAATTCTTCCTTTCCAGGAAGTGTCTGTTCAATATCTATGCTAACTTAGAGGGCTGAAGCCTGTCTAAAGCCTAAAAGTCATTACAAGAGAAATTAGAGTAACAATATATCTCAATTATATTGCTGTAATTTAATTAAGAAAAACCTTTACTCAATTTAATCCTTCCATAAGTATATATAAATAGACCCCAGACCCTTAAATATCAAACTATTAAATAATTCAACTGAGACCAGCACAGTTCAGCAAAGACAACTCTGAAAAATGTGTGATGTGAAAGGTCCCCTGTGCAAGCACCAAGTCATGTCTGACCCCTTGGGGGAATGCCACTTTTCTGAGGTTTTCTTGGCAGACTATAGGGGGGTGGTTTGCTGTCACCTTCCCCAGAAAGCTGGGTACTCATTTTACCGACCTCAGAAGGATGGAAGGCTGAGTCAACTTGAGCTGGCTACCTGAGAATCCAGCTTCCTCTGGGATTGAACTCAGGTCACAGGGAGAGTTTTTGGCTGCAATACTGCTGCCTACCACTCTGTGCCACATGAGGCTCTTTGAAAAATGTAGCATACTGTATATGATGAGGGGAGAGCCACACAGATCAAAATAGCAAATACTGTGTATGTAGCAAAGAGCACAGTCATTTTTAAGGATACCTGGATTTGTCAAAGACATTTTGCTACTTAAGCTATATACAACATTCCATGTACCAAAATAAACTCGACTGACAATTCAATATTATTTCAAGACTGACAAGGGAAGGTAGGCATGTTGTCTGTAATGTCTTCCAACAAAAAAGAGGATGGTTGAGGAGCATTGGTGGAAAGGCTGGTGGCTACTGCCACCAACATTTGCCATCTGAGATAGTTGTTTGCTCTTCCTATTTTTTAATCTATCTATATCTATCATCTGTCTGTCTGTCTGTCTGTCTGTCTGTCTGTCTGTCTGTCTGTCTGTCTATCTATCTATCTATCTATCTATCTATCTATCTATCTATCTATCAAATTTATATGGCTGCCCATCTCACACAAGGTGACTCTGGGCAGGATACAATAAAATAATTATACAGCCAGACCATCTATTAATTTTACTATATTATTCAACAGCTCTCCCTTAAGCAGCAAAAATTTGAGAATGTAGTTTCTTTTTTACATTAACAGATAATTCCGCTGAAATGGCTATTTCCTGAGTCCTGAATGATATTCTGGTGGCCAAGGACTAACACTTGGCATCAGTACTTGTCTTTTCGGACCTAAGAACAGCATATATTGTACACCAGATATTGCTACCTAGGTCGTAGTCTTGGGGATCATTGGCAGAGCACTTGACTGGTTCAAGTTTTCTTTGTCTTCCTATTCTTTTACACTATTGCTGTCCTAACAGTGAGAATCACACTGAGACGAGGAGTAGTTCGCTAGTGTTTATTACTGCTACATAAACAGAATCCTAACAAACTGAATAAGTGTGGGAAAAACCCAGACATATAAACCCCAAAAGCTAAGGCGGACCTGATCTGTATCTCTTTGAATGGCTGCTTAATTCCTCAGTACTACGCATGCATTTTCCACCCTGGATGGGAGCCCCTTCCTTCTCACCATCATTACTCATGACATCACCCTCCCCTCCAGATTCACATTCCATTTCAGCCCCCTCCCTTCCAGAGGTCTCATAAGAGTCCATGTCTGCTTCTAAGCTCCCATGAGAACTGGGCAACGATGGAAAGTCTTCAAAGGAAAACTCCTCCAAGGATGAATCAGTGCTGCTCTCCAGGTCTGATAACACTTCTGGCCCAGGTGGCTGCTGCTGGAAAATAGCTAGATAATTAGAAGAGTCGTCCCCCCTCCCCCCTGGGAAATGCAAGCCTGAGGTGGAGGGCTGCGGTCCCCCCCCCCCCCCGTTACTGGTGTCAAGGCTTCAGGCGGGGGTGGAAACTGCAAACTTACAAACTCCTCTGCTTGGGATTCCTCTGCTTGTTCAGTCAAGTGAGGAATCTCTGGGAGAGTGCGAAGCTTGGGTTTGTGAGGGAAAAGCTGATGGAATCAATGAACCAGCGTTGGTGCATGCACATCTCTGGCATTTTCCCACATGTGCTCTTCCTCGGGGTACCCTTTCCAGTGTATGATATATTGGATGCCCCTTCCCCTCCCCCTAGAGTCCAGAATTTCCTTGACTTCGTATTCTTCCTTCCCATCCACAATTACTGGAGGTTGGGGCGGGATTTGTGATCGTAAGGCACTTGGTGGAGGGTCTTTGGCTAGCAATGATCTGTGAAATCCAGGATGGACTTTCATGGATGCTGGCAGCTGTAAACAATAAGCCACTGGATTTATCTGCTGCACCACAGTGAAAGGGCCAACAAACTTAGAGTCCAACTTCTTGGAAGGCCTGGTAGAAGTCAAAAACTTGGTAGAGAGCCACACTTTGTCTCCTACCACAATCGCTGGCCCTTCCTGTCTGTGAGCATCTGCAGCCCTCTTGTAAGCACTCTTTGCCCTATTCAGCTGCTCCTTTAACAACTCCTGTGTGGCTTATTGCTCTTTAAGAAAATCAGCCACCACTGGAACAGTTCCCTGTTGTGAGGAGGTGGGCAACACCTGAGGGCTAACCCCATAGAGTGCTTGGAAAGAAGACACTTTGGTACAGTTGTTGTAAGTAAATTCTGCCATCAGGAGAAGGGCTGGCCAATTGTCTTGCTGATAAGTGGTGTAACACCTGAGATACTGCTGTAACTATTGGTTAATTTTCTCAGCTTCTCCATTACTAGCAGGATGATGGGATGGATAGGTGGTTCTGGAGCCCTAATGAAAGGAAAAGGGCCCTCCAGAACCTGGAAGTGAACTGTGGGCCTCTGTCACTCACCAAGTGATTTATCATGCCTCTATATCTAAAAACATGGTCTATAAACAACTGTGCCATTGCTTGCGCAGATGGGAGGCCCTTGCAAGGAATAAAATGTGCCATTTTAGTGAAAAGGTCCACCACCATTAGTATGGAAGTCAGCCCCTGGACCAGTGATGAAATCCATGGAAACTGTATCTCAAGGCCCACTGGGAGTGGGTAGGGGTTGCAAGAGTCCTGCAGGCTTACCTGGGAGAGGCTTGGCTCCTCTACAGGTATGACAAGAAGCTACATAACCCTTTACATCTGCAGTCATCTTAGGCCACCAGTAGTCTCTCAGAGCTCTATGGAGAGTTTTGAAAACATCTCCATGCCCGGCCGTTTGATGGTCATGGCAAAGTCTCAGTACTTCTTCCCTCAATGAGGGGGGAATGAATAATCACCCACTATGCCAGAGGATTCCTGCTTCCACATTAAATGGGGATGCGGTGTCTTGTAGACCCGTCTGGAGGTCATTCATCCTGGCCTTGGCATATGGCTCCTGTGGCTCCTGAGCTTTGACCCTTGCAAATAAGTCCTCTGCTTGTCTGCCTGCTGCTAAAATCTCTGTCTGGTCCCCCCTCATAGACTGATCAAAGTTGTGAGCTTGTAATATAGTAGTCTAGACCTCCTGGTGAGTAGCAGGGGTTACCTGAATGGATCGAGACAAAGCATCTGCCAAACGCTTCAGCACCCCAGGAACATAAGAAATAACAAAATTGAAATGGGAGAAAAACTGGCTTCATCTGATTTGGCGTGGGGTGAGTGATCTGGTGTTTTGTAGAAGCTGTAAATTCTTGTGATCACAGGAAAGGTCACACCCTCTAGCCAATGCCTCCACTTTTGAAATGTTGCTTTAATTGCTAGCAACTCCTTGTTAAAAACATCATAGTTTCTCTCTGCTGGTGAGAGCATGAGTGAAAAAAAGGCACAAGGAAGCAATGTCTTCTCTACTTTGTCAGTATATTGCAATAAAACAGCAGCAATAGCAAAATCTGAAGCATCTGAATGCATTATGAATTGCTTCATGGGATCAGGATGCTTTAAAAGCAGCTGGGATGCAAAGAGTTGCTTAAGTTTTTGGAAGGCTGCTTGCTCCCTCTCCCCCCAAAGGAATTTGGATCCTTTCTTCAAAAGCTATGTGAGAGGCTTGGCCCTGTCACTAAATTTATGTATAAATTTTCTATAGAATTTGGCAAATCCTAGGAATTTTTGTACGTCTTTCACATTGCGGCGTGGGGGTGGGGGTTGCTAAGAGAGAATTGCCTGGACCTTTGAATGATCCATGGATATGCCTTCTGTTGATATTCTATAGCCCAGGAAATGTAATTCAGTTAAATCAAAGGCACACTTCTCTAGCTTGGCAAACAGCTTGTTCTCTCTCAGTCTTTGTAAGACATTACGTACATAGGTTACATGAGTTGTAGCATCCTCTGAGAATATTGATAAGTCATCTAAATAAATGACCAGATACTTATCTAGTAAATCAGAGAAAATTTGATTCATAAATTGGGAAAATATGGCTCCTGCATTCGCTAACCCAAAAGGGACCACAAAGTACTCACATTTTCCATACCTGGTATTGAAGCTGAAATCATGAACAACTCTCAAGGGTGCCTCCTGAGCTGCCAGTGCCAACGGGTCAGGATTCTTTGGTACGAAGAATGTAGGAGCAGATGCTGGGGAAGTAGAAGGTTGGATGAAACCCTTTTGGAGATTAGAATCCAAGTAATCTTTCAAGGTGGCTATTTCCTTGGGGGACATGGGATATTGTTTCCTTGCTGGAATCATGGCTTCTGGTATCAACTCAATAGTGCAATCACAGTCCCTATGTTGGGGGGGGGGTAGTGCTGTGGCCTCTTGTTCACTGAAAACGTCTACGAAATCTGCATACTTGGTTGGCAACTGGACCCCCCCTGCTTCAGTGACTGTGTTGGTTGCTGGAGAGAGAAGGGCAGCTTGAATCTTGTGGTGCTGGCATTCCTTAGCTGGGAAGGAGATTGCTCCCGTAGTCCAGTCCAACAAGAGGTTGTGGAGCTTCAGCCAAGGTGTGCCCAGGATTATAGGTTCATTAAGTGATGAAGTAACATAACGTTGGATCCAGTCAGTGTGGTCTCCTTTTGTTAGTTGCAAAGGTTCTGTGAATCTTCGAATCAGTCCTGTCTTGAGGGTCTGGCCATCAATGGTCTCAACTTCTATGGGACATGGCAATTCCATGGTCGGGATGTTCAGGTCTTGTACTGTCTGTACATCAATAAAATTGGTGGAAACTCTGGAATCCACGAGAGCCTCTAACTTGACCTGGTGCTCTGTGTTTACGTGCATTATGGCTGGTAAGTAGAAAAAGGATTGACTGAAATCCTTGGAATGAGCTCTTCTTAATTGATTGATGGTCTCCCTGCTGAGCTCTGTGGAGGGAGACTGATGGAGTTTCCCTGGTTGGAAGTAGAGGTGGAGGTGGCTCTTGGTTCTGCTGCTTGCCCTGGGGCTCTTACAGAATGTGCTTGGTTTCTTGCTGGGCAAGCTCACACCATATGCCCTGGGGCTACACAGTAGAAACAGAGGGCTCTCTCTCTCCTTCTCTGCCTCTCAGCCTTGGAAGCCTCCTGCTCGCCCTGATCTGCATCGGCTCCTCTGGTCCTGAGTAGAGAGATGCTGAAGAGAGAGCTGGAAACCCTGGAAGTGCTCTGAGGCCCCTGTTTCTCCCCAGCTGCATCTGTCTGAGCTCTTCTAGCCTGGCGTCTATGACCACAGACAGCTGATATAAAACTTCTAAAGTAGCTGGTGTTCCCTGGTGCACCAATTCATTTTTTATTTCCTCATCCAGCCCCTGTTTGAATTGGTCGTTCAAAGCACTCTCATTCCAGTCACATTCTCCTGCTAACAGCTTGAAATCAGCAATGTAAATTCCCACCCTCTTGTTGCCTTGCTCGAGCTTCTGAATTTCCTGGCTGGCAGTGACCTCTCTGATTGGGTCATCAAAGTGTGCTCGGAAACCTGCCAAAAAATTCTGGTAGTCGTTGAGAATTGGCTCGCTGTTCTCCACATTGGAATAGCACATTTGGCTGCTGGTCCCTTTAGCAGACTTAGGATGAAGGTGACTCTGGTTCTGTCTTTGGGAAACTCTGCTGGTCTGCTGTCGAAAAACATTGTGCACTGTGTGAGAAAGGTTCTCAGCTGTCCTGCTTCTCCTCCAAACTTCTCTGGTAGACTGCCCTGGGATCTCAAGACTACTGGTGGAGCTGCTGCGGCTGCTGCTGGCACCGGTTGTGGGTTAATCGGAGCTGGTTGTTGTAACTGCTGTAGCATGGCAGCTTGTAATGTGTTGATCTGGAGATCTACCTGTTGTTGGTGTTGTTGCAGGGCTGCTGCCAATTGTTGGATGGCTTGCCGACTTTGGATGTGGTTATTGGTGAGATGTCAAGATTAAAGATAGACATTCTGGGCGTCAGTGAACTGAAATGGACTGGAATGGGTCACTTCACATCAAATGACCACCAGATCTACTACTGTGGACAAGAGGACAACAGAAGAAATGGAGTAGCCTTCATAATTAATAGTAAAGTGGCTAAAGCAGTGCTTGGATACAATCCAAAAAACGACAGAATGATCTCAATTTGAATTCAGGGCAAGCCATCTAACATCACAGTGATCCAAATATACGCCCCAACCACAAATGCTGAAGAAGCTGAAGTAGAGCAGTTCTATGAGGATCTGCAGCACCTACTGGACAACACACCTAAAAGAGATGTTATTTTCATCAAAGGAGACTGGAATGCTAAGGTGGGCAGTCAAATGACACCTCGAATTAGAGGTAAGTATGGCCTGGGAGAACAAAACGAAGCAGGACATAGGCTGATAGAATTTTGCCAAGACAATTCACTCTGCATAACAAACACTCTCTTCCAATAACCTATGAGATGGCTTTATACATGGACTTCCCCAGATGGACAACATCGAAATCAGATTGACTACATCCTTTGTAGCCAAAGGTGGCGGACATCTGTACAGTCGGTAAAAACAAGACCTGGAGCTGACTGTAGTTCAGATCACGAACTTCTTCTTGCACAATTTAGGATCAGACTAAAGAGATTAGGGAACACCCACAGATCAGCTAGATATGAGCTCACTAATATTCCTAAGGAATATGCAGTGGAGATGAAGAATAGATTTAAGGGACTGGACTTAGTAGATAGGGTCCCGGAAGAACTCTGGACAGAAGTTCGCAACATTGTTCAGGAGGCGGCAACAAAATACATCCCAAACAAAGAGAAAACCAAGAAGGCAAAATGGCTGTCTGCTTCGACACTAGAAGTAGCCCAAGAAAGAAGGAAAGCAAAAGGCAACAGCGAGAGGGGGAGATATGCCCAATTAAATGCAAAATTCCAGCGGTTAGCCAGAAGAGATAAGGAATTATTTTTAAACAAGCAGTGTGCAGAAGTGGAAGAAGACAATAGAATAGGAAGGACAAGAGACCTCTTCCAGAAAATTAGAAATATCAGAGGTAAATTCCAGGCCAAAATGGGTATGATCAAAAACAAAGATGGCAAGGACCTAACAGAAGAAGAAGAGATCAAGAAAAGGTGGCAAGAATATACAGAAAACCTGTATAGGAAGGATAACAATATTGGGGATAGCTTTGACAGTGTGGTCAGTGAGCTAGAGCCAGACATCCTGAAGAGTGAGGTTGAATTGGACTTAAGAAGCATTGCTAATAACCAGGCAGCAGGAGACGACAGCATCCCCGCTGAACTGTTCAAAATCTTGCAAGATGATGCTCTCAAGGTAATGCATGCTATATGCCAGCAAATTTGGAAAACACAAGAATGGCCATCAGATTGGAAAAAATCAACTTATATCCCCATACCAAAAAAGGGAAACACTAAAGAAAGTTCAAACTATCGAACAGTGGCACTCATTTCACATGCCAGTAAGGTAATGCTCAAGATCCTTCAAGGTAGACTCCAGCAGTTCATGGAGCGAGAATTGCCAGATATACAAGCTGGGTTTAGAAAAGGCAGAGGAACCAGGGACCAAATTGCCAATATCTGCTGGATAATGGAAAAAGCCAGGGAGTTTCAGAAAAAACATCTATTTCTCTTTTATCAACTATTCTAAAGCCTTTGACTGTGTGTACCATAACAAATTGTGGCAAGTTCTTAGTGGTATGGGAATACCAAGTCATCTTGTCTGCCTCCTGAAGAATCTGTATAACGACCAAGTAGCAACAGTAAGAACAGACCATGGAACAACGGACTAGTTTAAGATTGGGAAAGGAGTATGGCAGGGCTGTATACTCTCACCCTACCGATTCAACTTGTACGCAGAACACATCATGGGACAAGCTGGGCTTGAGGAATCCAAGGCTGGAGTTAAAATCTCTGGAAGAAACATTAACAATCTCAGATATGCAGATGATACCACTTTGATGGCTGAAAGTGAAGAGGAACTGAGGAGCCTTATGATGAAGGTGAAAGAAGAAAGTGCAAAAGCTGGCTTGCAGCTAAACCTCAAAAAAACCAAGATTATGGCAACCAGCTTGATTGATAACTGGCAAATAGAGGGAGAAAATGTAGAAGCAGTGAAAGACTTTGTATTCCTAGGTGCAAAGATTACTGCAGATGCTGACTGCAGTCAGGAAATCAGAAGACGCCTGATCCTTGGGAGAAGAGCAATGACCAATCTCGATAAAATAGTTAAGAGCAGAGACATCACACTGACAACAAAGGTCCGCATAGTTAAAGCAATGGTGTTCCCCGTAGTAACATATGGCTGTGAGAGCTGGACCATAAGGAAGGCTGAGAGAAGGAAGATCGATGCTTTTGAACTGTGGTGTTGGAGGAAAATTCTGAGTGCGCCTTGGACTGCAAGAAGATCAAACCGGTCCATCCTCCAGGAAATAAAGCCAGACTGCTCACTTGAGGGAATGATATTAAAGGCAAAACTGAAATACTTTGGCCAGATAATGAGAAGACAGGACACCCTGGAGAAGATGCTGATGCTAGGGAGAGTGGAGGGCAAAAGGAAGAGGGGCTGACCAAAGGAAAGGTGGTTCGATGATATTCTAGAGGTGACGGACTCATCCCTGGGGGAGCTGGGGGTGCTGACGACCGACAGAAAGCTCTGGCATGGGCTGGTCCATGAAGTCACGAAGAGTCAGAAGCGACTAATTGAATAAACAACACAAAAAGCTCACTGGAAACTAATATTGTTCAGGGAAAGAAAAAATAGTGATTTAGGGAAAAAAAAAACATTGGGTTTCAAACGGGAAGTTCTGCATGCTAAGAAAGACTTGCATCAGACCTTTCCAGAAAAGCTGGGAAATGGAGGTGGAAGGCATGGTGTGGGGGGTGCTGTCTGTCTTGGATTTTAGGCAAAGTGCAAGGGGTGGCTGAAAACAAATAACACATACAAGACAAATCAGACAGAAATTAAAGACCCACACAAACCAGAAAATACTACTTTCAACTTGGAACAGGAAAACATGGACAGAAGTCCCATTTGTGATGGGAATTAGATAAACAGAAGATAATGCCCTCCTTCCTGCCGTCTGGAAACTATTGGTGGCTCATACTCCCCATGGGGTAAATTGGCAGTGCAGACACCCTAAGATATTTTAGCCCTCGGTCCAAATATAGTAACCATCCACCCTGCTTCAGAAAATTCCTAATGTGACTTAATCAAATCTTCCACTGGTTTGGATACCATTCTGAGCTAATAATTAATTATTGAAGCATTGAGGAATAGGTTGAAGTCAAATGCAGAAAGAAACAATAAGCAACAGTCTTAAGTGTGTTTATATTATCCTTATTGGAAAACACATTTAATTATCAGAGAATTCCATGATCCTTGATTTGATCCTCTTCCTCTGCCAGTATTTTATTGGTGGATTTCATTTGATTGATTGATGGATTGATTATATGCCATCAAGTAATTGTTGACTCTTAATAACCACATAGACAGATTTTCTCTATGACTATCTGTCCTTAACCTGGTCTTCCAGTCTTCCAACAGTGCATTCATCAGCACAGTGACTGAGTCCATCCACCTTGCTGCTGGCTGTCCTCTTCTTCTCTTGCTTACCTTTCCAGCATTATAGAGAGTTAGGTCTTTGCATAATGTGTCCAAAGTAGGATAATTTGAGCCTCATCTTTTGTGCCTTGAGTGAGAACTCTGAGTTGATTTGCTTGATGATCCATTTGATGGTTTTCTTGGATGTCCATGGTATTCTCAGGAGTCTTTTCCAACACTGAAGTTCAAAAGTATTAATTTTCTTCCTATCCTGCTTCTTCAAAGTCCAACTTTCACCTCCATAGAGTATCACAGGGAATACCATTTCTTGTACTGTTCTGATCTTTGTAGGTATAGACACATCATAGCATTTGAATATATTTTCCAAGGCCTTCACAGATGCTTTCCAAGTCCTAGTCTGCAATGTATCTCTTGGCTGCTTGTTCCTTTACTGTTGATGGTTGATCCTAAAAGACAGAAGCGATCCAGTACATTGGTATCTTCATTGTTAAGTTCTAAGGCTGGTTGTTCTACCTGTTGTCATTTGTTTGATGGTGTTTTGGTCAGTTTGAAACAACCCTTTTTTTTAAATCAGCAGGCTACATTCTTTATTCTTAAATATTCTCCTTTGAACTGTCTTTTCATTTCTCAAGCTGGTCAGAGGCAGCTCTGTTTTCTCTTCCTTTCACTCAGTGGTACATATACTGTATCTTCAGATAAAACCATACCCCAGTCATTGATTCAACGATAACTAAAAACGTATGAAGCTAAAGCAGCTATTCTTTGCAAAGTGTTTTAGCAGCCAGTGCTTACAAATTGGACATTTGTTTGTACATCTTTTCCCCAAGTGGATTCTGATTGAAGTGTCACTCAGCTGTAAGAAGACTTGAAACAATAAAGTCTAGTGAGGCAAAAATCTTCAGATATAGCCACCTGAGAGAGTAAGAGACTTTCAAGATAAAATATTGACAGGCTCTGTACAATGGGAATAGAAGCACAGCCAAATTATATGAGTTCATATCAATATGGTTTGTTTTCTTTGTTTTTTTTTCCCTTTTGTTTTGTTTTTCTTTGTTTTGTTTTCCCTTTTGCGTAGAGATGAATTCTTCTACCCAATAGTTTCAAATTTGTCAAGAAGTCTTTGCAAGTTTAAAAAGCAGCAACAAGAGAAAGCAAGACATGCATTTTATTTAATTTAGTGGTAGAACATATACTTTGCATGTAGAAGACCCCAGATTTAATCGTTGCTTCTCCATGTCATGCTGTGAAAGATTTCCTGGAGAAGAGCTATCAATCAATGTCAATAAGATTGGATTAAATGGAGTAGTGGCCTGGCTTTATTCAAAATACATTTTACTGCAAAATACAATATAAAAATAAAGTCCTTAACCAAGATGGAATCTAGATGTTCTCTCTTTGTAAATTTGTATTGACCTACAAATAATGTCTATCAAGACATATTTTGTTCCAGAATATATTAGAATAAAAGCACATCAGTCATAGAGATATAACAGTAATACACATAAAACATATTACTCGATTTTTATCCTTAAATTATAAATGAAGAGCCAGTCTGGTGTAGTGGTTAAGGCATCAGGCTAGAAACTGGGAGACTGTGAGTTCTAGTCCAGCTTTGGCACAAAGCCAAGGGTGAATGACCTTGGGTCAGTCACTCTCTCTCAGCCCTAGGAAGGAGGCAATGGCAAACCACTTCTGAAAAACCTTGCCAAGAAAACTGCAAAGACTAGTCCAGGCAGTCACCTGGACTGGAAACTGACTTGAAGGGACAAGTATAAATAATTTAAGTAACTTATCACATTCTCTTAAAATACATCAAATGATATCTTCTTCCCATATCCCATCTCTTACCTAAAAACAAATCCAGAACGCATCATCATTTCTGTCCTGTCGGAAAATGGTGTCAGCAAAAGTCCATTGAGGGTAACCACAGATAACATGTCTATTTTAGCTCTGAGTAAATAAACCAAATTTATATCCCTTCCTTTCACTTCTAACAATCTTCACTTTTAGTCCATTCAAATAATGTTGTAGAACTTTATTTCTTTTCATTTTTTTCTTTGTCCCTTCTCACAGGATTCTTCTTTAACAAGACTCTTTTGTAAATCCAATATAGGAAAATTATCCAGGTCACTCTCTTGGTTTATTGTTTGTATATTACTTTTAATTATTAAGACCTCAGACAGTTTCTTTTGTATGTCTAGTGTTAATTTTTTTCCCCATGTCATTCTTGTAGCCTGTCCTTTGTAAATCCACTTTCCATTTAGTGAAAGGTAGAACTTGGTCCTCTTCCATAACATCTTTTAGACACAGTCTGTCCATAGAGGTATATGTCCCTGTTGACTATTACAAAGAACTTCTGAATCCATTGTTCAAAAATATCCTTCAGTATGTCCAATGTTAGAATATTTTGCTTAATTCTAAAATATTGCAAGTTGAATTTATGTGTTCTACTCCTTTAACTGTAATCCTTAGTTCCCTCTAGTTTCCTCTAGTGTCCAATTTTTAAGATCTTATATTATTGTTGTTGTTGTTGTTGTTGTTATTATTATTATTATTATTATTATTAATCAAAACAAAAAGTTTTTCCCATGGGAAGGATTCTTTATAATTAATTCCAAAAACTTATTTAAAATTTATCTGGACACTTAGTCTGTTTGTAACTTTCTAAAATCAAAGTTTTAATCATTTTTTTGCTGTTTATAGAAAGGAAGGAAGGAAGGAAGGAAGGAAGGAAGGAAGGAAGGAAGGGAGGAAGGAAGGAAGGAAGGAAGGAAGGAAGGAAGGAAGGAAGGAAGGAAGGAAGGAAGGAAGGAAGGAAGGAAGGAAGGAAGGAAACCCTTGTAGTCAAAACTTTCTTTCGCTAAAGATTGAGGGAAACTCACCTGGTGCTGTAAAACCTGTTGATCCAAAGTTTCCTAATAGCTGGAAAGCAGTTAATAAGCAATTTCAGAAAGTGATTAGAAAAGGAAATATGCAAACTTAGTGTCCTTTCAAAGGCACCCACTGCAGTTTGAGCAAGATGTCTATTCCTTCATCTCCCAGAGCTCTAAACCTACTGGAGGTCATCATCTTGTGGTCTCCTCATGAGCAGCAGCTGTCTGGAGCACTTGTGGGTGATCTCAAGTCCTCTCCTTGTCCTGAGAGAAATTATTGAAGAGCCAGTCTATCTGCCGGGTCTTCATTCCGCCACAGTCATCAGCTTCACCTTTCAGAGCCATCTTCACTTCACCATTTCTTCCTCTGGAAGTCTGGAATCTTGTCATCTAGTGGGATCATGGAAATGTACCTTTCTTGTGGCACACTTCTTGTCCTGTCTAATTTACTGGGATTTCTACTTTTCTAAATAAGTACAGCTTCTATGCATGTAGAAAAAAATGCATCATACTAGAAGACAATTTTTATTTATTTTATTTATTTCTCACATTTCTCACAAGTGACAAAGCTTATAAAAATGTGTATATTAAGAAAAGTACCCACAAAATATATATATATAACATTAACACACATACAGTATATCAATTCACAGAACAGACAAAATCAGCACATCTGAATTTGAATGATCCATTCATCCTTAGAAAATCCTTATATCTAAAAACTTGCAATATACATTTATGAGTAGCTTTAGGATTAACTTGGAACAGTCAATGAAGCTACTGTTTATATGCATGGGCACCTACAGGGCAGCAAGGAGAGGAAAAGATGAAATGTTCATGATTCCATCATGCCAATGCCATGACTTACCTACAGTACTTGCTTCAGGCATTGTTACACACATTTCATAATTTGTCATGAAAATGCCATTATTTTGGCAACATCAGAGTTGGCTGCAGACACTGCTTTTTATATACTTCTAAAATATTGCTTTGGGCCATCCTAGGTTTCTCACTTACTCAAAAGGGCTTATGTTAAACTTTATGCATAAAAAGCATAAAGAAATATGTGTATGTATGTATGTATGTATGTACACACACACACACACACACAGACACACACACCTCATAGACTCCCTTATGGGAAGATGACAGTACCTATGCAGAAGCTGTGTCTACTTTTCCTCCTATCCCATGCTGTTTGTTACTAATGCCCTGGCATTACAACAATGCATATTTTCTTCATCATAAAGAGGGATATCCATTTATAGCTCTTTAGCAAGCCAAACCAAAACAAACAATTGATAGTTTGTTAAAAAACATAAATTAGAACATTATCATTTGTATCTAACTAGCCAATTGCAAAAAACTACTATGGTGTTAGTAGAGAGATATCAATTTAATCAATATATTTAGTTATTTATGAATAGAAATAATGGAGATTTATATGCAGCATTTGTCCTGATATCTTTCTAGGTGATCCCCACCCTTTTATCTCAATATTTTATTTTATTTTATTTTCATAATCTGCCCATAAGCCATAAAATATGATTCTCTGTTGTATATGATCCCCTACTGATTATGTGCCATATGAAGTTGTTATTGACTCTTAGTGAGCGCACAGATAGACTTGTTTCAGGATGATCTGTCCCAACCTGTTCTGTCAATTTTTTAAGGGTGCAAGCATTGCATGACTTTCTGTACATATGTTGAAAGAATGTTTAACGAAAATATATGGATAAAAATGAGAGAATATCTTACTAATTATGAATTGAAATTGAAAAGATGAATATGCCTAAGTACAACAGCTTGGTATCTTATTATGTGGAGGAGCAGGGGGAGGAGGATGAGGAGGAGGAGGAGGGGAGAGGAGGACGAGGAGTTGCTTAGTTGAACCAACATTAAATGTACCTCAAGATTCAGGCTTCTATGCCATTGATACCCTGACACTGCCCTCATGGAACAGTAAACTAGTATTTCTGAACTGAGCCATCAACTTTGCTCCTGCTTCAGCAACCAATTCATAAGTCCTGACAGCACAGTAGGAATAATTTACTGTCTAACAATTCACTGCTTGGTTTATTGCTGAACTTACAATCCCTCAGTTTCTTTCAGATAATTCCCCTTATTATTTATTTCAGAATAATTGCATCTGCATGCCAACTGCACCTTTCAGTTTGTTAATTGTTTGATGGCAGTTTAAAATTAACGGTTTGCATCTAACAAAATCGGCATTCTGCGTATAATTCTGTTCAGCTGAGCAGCTTTATATGATAAGGCTCCTACAGGAATATATCGCCTAACATTGTTTTCAAAACAGGGAGAAGTTTCATTCAGAAAGTATTTGCAAAACTTTCAGTCAGATAACAATGGACGATTACTTATAGACAATGACTGAATAGCTTGGCATGTCATTTGTAAATGTCAACCATTAAGATCAGGATCTTTGTTACAGCTCTGTTTTTTTAATTTCTTTCTTCTTTTTAATCCCTTCTGGAATTACTTGTAATACAGTCTAAGAACAAAAGTGCTTGGGCCATTAGAGACTGCAAGTGAGATTTGTATCGCACATGAGTGCTAAAGTCTAAAATTTAAAGAGACATGCTTTTTATCTCAGTTACTTCAACTATTCTTCCAATAATTTTGGTCAATATACATTTTTTTTTTCTTAACTAAACAATATATTTTTGGTACCATTTTGTCCTAACAGCCAGGAACCATGCTGAGACAAGGAGTAGGTCTCTAGTGTTTTATTACTGCTACATAACAGAGAATCCTAACAAACTGAAGAAGCGTGGGAAAACCCAGACATAGAAACCCCAAAGACTAAGGTGGGCCCGATCTGTGTCTCTTTGAATGGCCACCTAATTCCTCAGTACTACGCATGCGCTTTACAGCCTGGATGGGAGCCCCCTGCTTGCCATCCTCACTCATGACACATTTAATGTAATTAAATACATTTTTTTTTAAATCACAAATATAGAGGAGAAATAACTATTTGCCTATCCATAAATATCACCACCAACAATAACCCCAACTTGCTACTGCATATTTGCTTGCTTACTTTTCAAGAATGTCTGCTAGGACAGAAGAAGTGTAGGAAGAAAACAGCTGAGCTGGTGCCCATCCTCCCATGTGCAGCCTGATCTAGATCAAAACCCCAAACTCTTGCTTTGAGGAAAAGAAAAGGTGGAAATGGAAGAAAAATCAAATTTCTATTGCATATGTAATTTATTTCATAGTTCGACACATATCAACCTCATTTTCAAAGTATGCTGAAGGGTTTCCTTCCTTCCTTCCTTCCTTCCTTCCTTCCTTCCTTCCTTCCTTCCTTCCTTTCTTTCCTGAATCTGAACTGATAATGAATCCTGAATACCATGTTAGTTTCTGCCTTGCCTACACACACACACACCACACACACACACACATGCATATGCACATGCATATACATAGTTAGATACATACTGTATATACTCAGGCTCCGTGTCTAACATCTGAACCATTACACCTTTCTGTTCTGAGACTGGAACACACCATATTGCAATTGGAATGCTTCATTTTGCGTAGCCCTGTTTATATGTATGACTCCAGAGTTATAGCGCTCCATGGTGCTTTGGAGATACAGTGATTTAAAGGCATTTCATTTAATTTCACACCATTTTTAGACACATTCATTCAGCCTCTTTTCAGGGCCTGTTAACTAGATTTCAACAATGGTATCTGAACACTGCAATTAAATCTTTCTCTGAAATCTAGCTCTGGGCCATTCAGGAAAAAAAAAAAAGTGTATCAGCAAATGGCCTAAAATAAATATGATATTTTTTTTCCTTTGATAAAATGAGCTTTTTGGATGGAAGTGAGGCCCCAGGCATTCCTCCCTTATTAGTTCAGGTCTTCCAAAGCTGAATTTTGCATTAATAAATTCACATACAGGGCTTCATCAGTTGCAGGTGAGCATGAAATGTAAGACACTAAGGGGAAAAAAAAAGAGCATCCAAAAAGAGAACTGGATGATTTCCATCCAGTGGCCAATTTTCATTTGATTTCTTAGCTCCTTAGAAAAAGATTGCTGATAGGATGTTACAGAGCATAAAATTTGTATCAAAATAGTACATTCCACTAACAGCTGTAAACCCAGCTATATTCCATGATTAAACATTCCTTTCAGCAGCTTGTGTAATGGAAATCCTTCTAAGAGTTTTTCCAGATGGCTGCGTTAAAATGCTATCTACCAATCTTTGAGCTGGCAGAAAACTGCCCTGGCATGAATTGTGATGCCCTGATTGACAATTCCTTTGCTGTTGCAATAACAAGGCTGGCAAAAGGTGCTGTTGTTACTTATTGCAGGCCAAGTCAAGGAAAACAATCCCTGGGTTTCCCAGGCTTTATTTCTACTCTCTCTAAGCATCACCTGCCAGCAGGAAACAGCCACCAATCTCTCTCCTTAATTTAAGGTGGTTTGGGGTTGGATAACAAAGGCGGTTGCCTATGGAGGCATAGGATGAAGTGGAATCAATATATCCCAACACCATTTTTTTAAGGGAAAACAAAAGCCTTTTCCCATGGAAAAAAATAATAATATAAGACTTAATTCCAAAATCTTATTTCAAATCCATCTGGACACTTAGTCTGTTTATAACTTTCTAAAATCAAAGGTCTAATCACCCTTTTGCAGTTTATTCCAAAAGGGGGGGGGAGTTCTTAAACTTGTATTTAAACTTCTCTGTTTGTTTGTTTTTTTAATGATAGGATGAGACTTTGAAGGTTGAACACTAGAGGGAACCAGAAGGAACTAGATTATGATTGAAGAAGAACACTTAAATTTGACTTACTAATACAGAATGAAGCAAAATATTTTAACATTGGACATATTGAAGAATATTGTTGAACAGTGGACTCAGAAGTTAATTTTAAGAGTGTCTGCCTCTATAGATTGACTGTGTTTCAAAGATGTTATGAAAGAGGAACAAGTTTTACCTGAAAAATTGAGAATGATCTAAAGTGGATTTAAAAATGACAGGCTACAAGAATGATATAGAAAAGGATGCTACACTGGAAGAAACTGGCTGATGTCTTAATAATTAAGTGATATACAAATAACAAGTAAAGAGAGTGACCTGGATAATTTTCCTATATTGGATTTACAAAAGAGGCTAGTTAAATTTTGTGAGAAGGGTCCAAGAAAAAATGAAAAGAAATCAAGTTCTACAACATTATTTAAATGGACTAAAGATCAAGTTTGTTAAAAGTAAAAAGAAGAAATATAAAGTTGGTTTACTTGATCAAGATTAATAGATATGGCATTATTTCTGGTGGCCCTTAATGGACTTTTGCTGATCAGGACTGAAAAGGCAAGGTTTTAAGGATTTATTTATAAATAAGAGATGGGACACAGGAAGAAGACATCATTTGTTGTATTTTAAGAGAAGGTGATAAGTTACTAAAATTGTTTATACTTGTGATGAATGTGGGAAATTTCTTTATACATTTCTTTTTCTTTACTATATTCTTTCTTTTTCTTTTCCATTTTTCTTTTCTATTTTTTCATTTCATTTCTTTTCTATTTTTATTTTTATTTATATATGTATATGTACATGTGTGTGTGTGTTTGTGTGTGTGTATTGTATCAGTTTTTATCTTTTTAATTGTAACTTTTAATAAAATAACTATATATATATATATATATATATATATATATCCCAGTGCCCTTGCTCAGCACAACACTTCATCTGTATCTTGATTGATTGATCAGGCTACTTCAAAACACAGATTTAGCAGTCCACTGAGAGAATGATAAACCCATGTTTTTTTTAAAAAAATAATAACCCAGCTGACCAGGCCCACAACTAGGGTCTCTGTCACCCAGGGCAAACATGGATTCCATGCCCGTTTTGGTGCCCCCCAGCGCTCATTTTGGCAGCCCCCTAGTGCGGCGCCCAGGACACATGCCCCGCTGCCCCCCCCCAAGTTCTGGCCCTGTGGCTGACAAGTAACAGATATGGGGGAGGGTAATGAAATTAAGAGGGAGGGATCAATCAATAATATACACCTTCTTCCCTAAGTCGGCTGGACGATAACAATCTCACCTTGGCACCTAGTGACACTAAATCTGGAATGCAGTATAAAATAGTGCTTTTGCCACCCCTCTCCCACCAAAAAAGACATAGATAGCTATGCTGTATTGAACATACAGCCACAAAATGGCTCATGCATGTTGCTGGCCTCAGGAACACTGACTGATTAGGATGAGAGTGATTGAATTTGGGTGCAGGTTCTCAGAAGTAAAGTTCCCTCAAGGGAAACCCTTCTGGTTGTGAGAAGCAGCCAGCAGAAAACCTGCAATGTACACAGTGTGATACAGCTGGCAACATACAGCTTTCAGAAGAGCCAGAAACCCCTTTCTGTTTTTTGACTGACTTTCCGTGCCGCACAGGAGTGCTAGACCTGTGTTTGAAAAATAGGTCAAGTCTGCTTTTAAAAGAGTGCTAAACCAGTCTTTCTTTATAAGGAGCCCAGTTAAGTCTGGACAAGCACTAGGAAAAGTGGCAGTCAGGCATTATGTGGGCCAATTCACCCGAAGAACCAGGCCCTTCAGCTGAAGCCAAAATAACCATGGAGGGTAGTGCTGAGTGACAGAGTAGATGGGACATGCCTATGGCAGTATAGGTAGCCAATGTGAAGGTGGGCAGAGGAAACTCTTTCCAGGGAATGCTGAGATGAAGGCAATGCCATGAGGCATATCCATGCTGCGGTTATAGGGAAGTGAAGAAGAACTTTAAACCACGAAACCTCAGCAATGTTCATCTTCTTTTGCTTATTAAGAATGAATTTGAACATGGGATACGCCTTAGTGCTTGGAAAATCAAAACGACTGATAAGAATGGGCAAACCGCAGTTACTTGGGGAAGAAATATGGTACTTGTCTTTAAATAATTAAAAGTAATTAAGCAAGCAAATTACCTAAACCAGCCACTTCTGAACTTTTCTGTTGGTGCCTCCTTGGATTCACAGCCAGTTTAATGAACTTGCTGGTATTTTTCCCTAGTGCAACAGCAGCCTCCAGTGGTCACTTCCTTGTATTCTGGTTCTCGTAGCCACAACTTTGTTACAAAGGAATCAAGATGGTACTGTGCATACCATGAAAAAGAATTTTTATAAATTCATATTTATAAAAGTTAGGTCTTTTTACAGGAGGTGATACAAAAGGATCATATTGCTCATAAGGAAGGGGAAAAACACACCCTTAACATTCAAAGATTAATTATTCCCCCTTCCCACTGGATTGAAAATTCAAGATAAAAATTGAGGAAACCACTACTACACACACTACCCTTCAACCTTTATATTAATAATTTGGTGAACTGCTTAAGTAAACCAGAATTCCATCCTCCCAAATTAGGAGATTGCACAATTGCTACGTTACTCTATGCAGATGATGCTGTAGATCTATCCGGAGCCCCCACAGCACTTTAAGGAGCTCTGAAATCTTTGGCTCTCTATTGTGACAGTGAGAAGCTGGAAATAAACTACCAGAAAACCAAGATAATGGCTTTCTCAAAAAGACCGAAACGTAACACACGGAACATTGGTGAACACAAAATAGAGCAAGTGTCCAGCTTCAAATACCTAGGTATAGTTATTCACTCTGCAGGTTTGAGGAAATCTCACTGCGAGTATGCTGCAGCCATTGGGCAACAATCAGCCATCACCATTCTAAAATTCTTCCAATATAAGGGGGGATTTTATGTTCCAGCGGCACTTGAACTGTTTCGGGCCTAGTCATTAGCCCAACTTCTTTACGGGACTTTAGTAGGAACCTCCCCCTCATGTTTTACACCATTGGAAAAAGTACAAACCAAATTTATCAGAGCATTACTTCAGATGCCCAGCTGAGTGTCAAATGCACACCTATGACTTGAAACTGGCATGGTTAGGGTTGAGTCTCGAGTGTGCCTAGTCTCTCTAATCCTCTGGCTAAAGTTTAAACTATATCCTAAGGGCCTGGTACCTCTTAGTTTTCAAGACAACTTTCAATCTCCATGGATGAAGGCCATTAGTTCAAATATTTTAAAGCTAGGATACACTCCAGCTACTCTTTTACAGATGGCCTTTAACTGAGCAAAGCTAGAGTTAAAACAAAGGATAAAGGATATAGAGACGCAAACAGACATAGGGAAGGCCCCACTTTTCCTGTCTCCTGCACATAAAATATATATTGCTTCTGCCGCTAGCTACCTCGAGCAACTCAAAATTCCCACCCAACGGAGAGCCTTCTGTTTAACCCACTGCCATGCTCTCCCATCTGCAGTATTGGAGGGCAAATATTAAAAAAATTCCCTTGGTCGCAAGGCTTTGTCCATGTGTAATGATTGCCTGAACCCAAATAAAATGCTCAGACTCAAAATCAAATTTTAAGTTCTGATTTTATTTAGAATAGAGTGCAAACAGCAAGAAAGCTGAGAATGAGAAAAGTGCACCTAAAGTCAAACTAAATAGCCCATTACAGACAGTGTCCCACCCACCCCCCTTCAATCATACCAACCCCACATTCCCAGGTGCTCCTAATGAGCTCTGCTGATCAACGGGCAAAAAGACCTTGACATTAAAAAGATAACCCAAACACATTCCTGCATGGCACAGAGAGATACAGCTTTCAGTACAAGGTTTATCAGCAGCACCCTCCCAGCCAGGAACACGCGTCAACACTCTGGCATGCGAACCGTTATGATGTACAAACACATTGAAATGATGAACATGTCACCATGTGACTCAGGAGAGGTAGAAACCACAGACCATGTCCTTCTGCACTGTGCCTTCTACAAAGACATCCCCGTTAAATTCATTACACCACTGATTAGTAAACATCCTGGATGCACAGATCCTGAGTATATGCAATTGCTGCTTATAGACGAAACTTATATGGTTACAGCCCAGGTAGCAAGGTTCTGTGCTGCAGCGATGAAGATCTGACACATCAAGAGAGACCAACCTTCATAATTGTCTTGCATACAATAGTAAACTTTATATAATTTTATCTACATATGCAACATAGTTGTAATGTAGTTTTTCATGTTTTATATTATATATCTAATACACTCTTGAAAAATTCTATATTCTCGAATAGTTAAAATAGGCTACACCCTAGACCTTGCATATAAAGTTAGATAGATAATTAGTGTATTTTAACTGAGTTTAATATATATTTTTATTATATGTTGTTAATATCTTAAGTGTGACTATGTTTGTCTTACAGAATAACACTATTTTATTGGTCTTTGACCGTAATAAAGATTTAACAGTTTAACAGTTTAAGCAACCACACATTTTAATCCAGTTAAGGTACATCCTAGAAGTAAATACAATGCATGGTTATTCAGATTAGGTTTAAAAAATCACATCTGAGAAAAAAAAAAACTTTCTTTAATGAATCTTAATGCTGGAACAATGATATCATAAAGTAAAGGATTTTGGTTCTCAGGAAATGATTAGACAGTTCTAGCACACACAAATCTTCTGTTGATTTTTTCCCTCATAATAAATAAATAAATAAATAAAGTCAGAATCAACCATGAAAAAAAAACACTACTAAATTAGCTAAAATTCTTCAATGAACATTTAAACAAATCTCCTTTACTAATTCCCCACCCAACAGGGAGATAGGAAAGAGAACTGAGAGGTCTATAATGCTGAGAAAAGCAGAAAGAAAGAGCAGAGGAAGTTGACCAGCAGCAATGAATGTGTCACTGAGAGACCTAAAAGGCCAACTGAGGACAGATCATCCCAGATAAAGTCTATCTATGTGGTCACTAAGAAATGACATTGACTTGATTGTGTTTAAACCAATCAAACAATCAGTCTGTGGCTCAATGCACTGGATTAACAACATTGCTTTCATTGCCTTGTCTTCTTCATTGCCTTTCATTTTGAATATGAGTTGATTGGCTCCTCTTGAATCCCTCCGCCCCATTGGGTTTGATGGGCCACAGATAGTGTCAGATTAAGGCCAACTGATACCCTTTGACTGCTTAACTGACATGACATTAAGACTCATTAAATGCTGAAAACAAAAGTTGAGTGTGGCAGTGAAAAAAATAAGGGTAGGATAGCTAGGGGAAGAAATCTGTGGTGGTCCCCTTTCCTTGGTGCCCTAAGCATGGTCTTACTTCACTTAATGGTTAATCCAGGGCTGGCCAGAGCCTCAGAATAACTTTTCATCTCAGATTAGCTGGTTATTAAAAGTGGTTTATGATGGAGAGAGCAGAAAGAAAAAAAAATGTTCATCCACAAGACTATTAATGTCCCACTGATGAATTCCTAATCAGCTCCAGAGGAACTGACTGAACCCATTACAGTATATTGAGATGGGAGAGAGTTAATTATCACATTTGACCTGAAGAAATTGGGAAGAATGAAGAAATTCTGTAAAGATGGCACATTTGCCTTACATGTTCCATTCTGATTTATAAGTGGGATTGACACTTCCAAAATGGAAGCAGAGAGAAGATATTCTGACAGAAGAACACATTTATGAACCATTTATGAAAGATGGTAAAGATGCATTCATTTATTCATTTATTCCAATTGGACCAAGATCCATCTAATCAAGATGCTCTTTCAATGGTGGCTAATTACCACCTCCTTGGAAGCTCTACCCCAATGTTGATCCTGGCATTTGCATGGCTCATTGCCATCATTACTTACATTCACTGATAGACTCTCATTTGATCCTAGTCTTGTTTATGTGGCAATAACCTTTTGGTCTGTTTCTTTTTTGCCTGCCACTAGTGTTAAAATATAGCATAGGTACATACATTTGCAGAAGTAACTGTCAACCATCAGTTGATAACCCTAATATTTTGGCAAAGGGAAAAAAAAATGAGGGAGTTGAAATAAGTGATCTGACACTGACAATGTGGTTTGTAAACCCTGATTTATAGTTTTGCTTTTTGTGTGAGTCCAGTCAGTGATTTTTCGCCAATCTGTGGTTAAAACTAATGGTGTAGGGATATGTTACCTGATCTGGGCTGCAAAAATCCAGATGTTCATTAGGTGGGACTAAAGGGTTAATGCTGTCTGTATGCCTTTGCTGTTGTCTGGATTTTTGCATCCCAGATTTGATAGTCCTAGCTTAGTGTCATATGTAGAGTAGCATAGACTATACACCATAGAGGAGTATGCATTCAGACTCCATCCTGACCTTCAAATTAAAGTGCTTGTACTTCCCCTTTTATGTTCAGACAAACATTCAGCTACTACTTTCTTCCTAGCTATGTGAACTGTTATTAAAATCATGGAATGTGTTCTATCATGCAATTTCTCATCTACAGTTTGAAATGCCTTATTTGATTATTAAGGAAAATATCTTACAAATATTTTAAATGCTGACTGTGTTCCCTCCTCCCTCTCTACATAATAGCTCACTTACATGTTTTCTAGGATCTCTGTTGATAGAGACATATACATTGCTTGCAGTATTAAGTCTGCTAATAATTGTGTTTCTATACCTTTGTCCCGGTATCCATAAACTCTTCTTCCCTGAACCTGTAAATGACATCAAGAACACTTGTATATCCCTTTTACCTGTTCATCACTCTTTCCTGCTGTAGACTCATGCCTGAAGGGTTAAGTAACTGTGTAGAAAGGATAAGCCTGTGATGCACTGCTGTGTTCAATTAAGATTTATGGAGAGTGCTGTTAATGGGCAGCAGTCAAGGACAATGGGAGGCTGTATTTCGAAATGAAAGAGACAGAGAAAATAGGGTCACACTGAAGGTGCCTGGCATCTGGAATTAAATGAATAATGTGTGGAGGAGTGGGAACTGAATAAATTGTAAACATTCCCGGGTGTTAAATGCTATCACTTCCCTTGCCTTACAAATCTCACTACTGGATTCCTCATCCTATTACTTTTATTTTTCCTATCTTTCTTTTATTATAGTGGTATATAACTATGAAGTGTGAGTGACAGTACATTATGGTTGATTAAAATAGGGTAGAACAGACCATGTTTAGTGTGAGCAGGCACTCAGATTACATATTTATAAGAGGTTGAGTGGAAAAGATAGGGTAAATTGGTTGAGCATTATTTTGCCTAGCTCATCATTTTTCCAGCTTCATATTTGTTTGCTCCTGTTGCTACATGGGCTTCTAAACTGGTTTCTTTGGAGATGTCCACACAAAGATTCATAACATTTTTTTTATAAAAGGGGATGTGGTGGTGCAGCGGCTTAATGATGCTGGAGTTTGCCGGCCAGAAATGGTTGACACTCCAACAGTTCAAGCCCAGCTCCATGTGACAGAAGTGAGCTCCCGTCATTTCGTCCCTAGCTCCTGTCCACCTAGCAGTTCGAAAGCATACCATCTGCAAGTAGATAAATAGGTACTTCCATTTTGGTGGGGAGGGGGAATGCTGGCAGCACTCTGCACAGGAGCAGGAACTGGCACTGGATCTATCTGGACACAATCAGAGGATTGGTGGAGAAAAAGCCCCGGATGACCTGACTTCCCTAGGAACGCTGCTGGGCAGCTGGTGTGAAGCTAGCTCACCCTTTGGTGGTGCACCAGTGCAACAAAGAGCTAGCAACTATCGGCACCAGAACATCTACTGTGTGTAAAAACATTGTAGACTCCCTGGCATTGTATGCCATATGCTAAATAAATAAATAGATAACATTTTTATTTGTGTCCCTCATAATACACACATTTGATGCACACTTCCCTTCAATATAAGCATTTTTTAAAAAAATTGCTAACTGGATAGCAACATATGAAAAGCACAGATTCAGAGATTTAGTTCATTCCAGTTTAGAGACGCTATAAATTGAATAGGTTTATGTTAAAAAGTGAACCAAAAACATTCCTTCTCCATCCCAAGCATGCTGTACATGCTGTTGGTGTTATGAATTGCTCCTTTAACACAGGCACTGGTAGAAATCATGATGTAATAGTTATATTGCCTGTATCCTGATATCATAGTGCAAATTACACAGATTATGTATTTGATGCAAGGATAAAATTTAAATCATTTGTACAGTGGCTTCATGACACATGAATTATTTGTTTCCTGACCCCAGGACATGATGCCCTTTGAGGAAGAGCATATCTGAACAACAAGTAAAGTTCATGAAAGTGGCTGAGCCTGAAATCTATACATATACAGTATTTTGATGCTTATTTTACTTAACTGAAGATGTATTGTAAAAGTAAAATGCAGAAATTGGAAAATCCATAATTGGATAGATAACATTTCTGTTAGAGCTAGTCTGTCTAAGATAGATGAATCAGTCTATTGCATGTCAGTCTCATTTTTGCAACTGTCTACTCACACATTAATTAATGCCCTTGGCTTGATTGCAGCTTTTGTTCAATTAGTTTTCAAAAGTTTGATGTGAATTCCCACTCGTTTATATAAAAAAAAAGGCAAGCCTGCATTAAACTGCATTTAAAAAATAATAATAATCCTGCAAAAAAATGAGCTGAATACATAATATAGACATAGAGGCACTCAAAGTAAGGCATATGTAGATATGTTTGTGGTGCTAAAATCCCATTACAGCATCTGGACTAGTGTGAATCCATTGGACAACTGAACTCTAATTTCCTATTTGAGAGGTGCAAATTAGGTTAATTTGTATCAGAATTCACAAATCAAATTTCTCAGGCATCCCGCAATTTATTCCAGCTGGCAGAAGCTAGCCTGCCGGCCAGATCCAGTGTCTGAATCTGAAGCCATCAACTGACAAAGTACTTAATTAGAAAAAAAAAGCAATTTTAAGCCAATTTTCTCTTGGATGAGCACCTTCTGACCACACCTTCTGTATGTCTGGAACATTATGATGAAAATGTTGGTACATGCTCTTGTCTGACGATTGGGGATTAATCTAAAATGTAGCCATGGAGGTAAAATGTCTGTCTGTCTGTCTGTCTGTCTGTCTGTCTGTCTGTCTGTCTATCTATCAGCACAGAAGTATCATGATTTGGATCAAATTCTAAACCTCTGTCTGTCTGTCTGTCTATCTGGCATTCAATAGTTTCAGCTAAAATAGGTGAAAGATTTCTATGATCTGAAAAGAAACCAGAATATTCCTTCTTCCCCCTTCCCGCTTCCCTCCCTCTTTCTCTCTTTTATTTTTTTTCCCTCTTCTCATTTTAAATATACACATACCATTCTGTTTTATTTTGCTATTTCTTTGATATAATTGGTTGGGCCATAATTATCTTAATCCCAACAAACCCTAGCAGGGCTTTAGCAAGTATTAGATTTAATATAAATTAGCATAGCTTTACATTCTCATGGTGTTTTATAACTTCTAGTATTCTTTATGGCCTTTTAAAGTTATCTGTCCTTGTTATTTATATTATTTATATTATTCATTATAAAAATAATTGTAATTTTATAGGATTCTTTTTTGTTTTAATACCTCTACTATGTAATTTTACCTTAATAATTTTAGTTTTATATTTTATTATATCAATATGACTTTTTATTTTTATTTCTCTTTTAGCATAATTGTTATGTTATTCTATGCTGGTCTACTATCAAAAAAATGATTGATAATTTCAGCTATGCCACATGTAAAAATGGCTCTTTGTTAATACACACACACACACACACACACACACACTTATTTATTCATTCATTCATTCATTCATTCTGCCCTGAGGTTTGCATGATAGGTTCTTATCCATACAAGCAAGATAAAACAGTAAAATGAAGAAAAATAAATGAATTTAAAATATTACAATAATAAACGTAACAACTAGGGACATCCATGGCAGGGGGTTTAAAAAAGTCAGGATGATGCCTGAAGCCCTGCCCCATTTTATTTAAGTTGCAGGGACATAAACAAGGGTGGGCCTTCAACCTAGATTAATAGGTACCGCTTCGGCGGGCAGGTAACGGCGTTCCATGTAGTCATGCCGGCCACATGACCACAGAAGTGTCTATGGACAAATGCCGGCTCTTCGGCTTTGAAACGGAGATGAGCACCGCCCCCTAGAGTCAGACACGACTGGACTTCATGTCAAGGGAAACCTTTACCTTTACTATGTGGCTGCATAGTGGCTACATATTCAAACCCTCTATTTATGATAGTCCCAGGCTTTAATTCATGCATGTCCTTCTCCCATGCTTATGTGGTAATGTGCTTGGCATTTATTTCTCAGCCTTGAATGAGGACCACAACATATTCTGATGATGGGCCTGCTTGCTGGTTTCCTCCCTCGCATCTAACAGCAAACACTGAAAATGGTTTCTCAAGATTGATTCCCAACCGAATTTATGAATTAGCTTATAGGATTAAGCTTTACAATGCCTAATTGTTTCCTACAAATTCTTGCATAGCAATTTGTTGCACCCTTATAAGTCCCAATCCAATCTTAATGGTTGTGCTTAAGCCCCATTACAATCAATGGCATTTAATTTAGCTGTGACTAATCTCATTGACTTGAATGGAACTATTAACTTTTCCTAAAGTAAAGCAAGAAATATAAATTGTTTTAATAAATAACTAAACTTAATTATTTAACCCCAGAAGGCCAATCAAATGTATTTACTGGATTGTAGCTTTCTGTTCATTTATTTTGGTTTGATTTGTATTTTGAATACCATTCTGTTGAGTATTATGAGGTGCAAAGTTATCTGCTACATTTGCCACACTGATGTATTAAGCTGTCAGATTTCACATCTGATGGCATTAGTCTTTTGGCCATATGTTGCACCACAAAACAGTGAATAATGTCTTGCTACAAATTCTGTTTTCTTCTTGAACGTGCTCTGGTGGCCTACATTTTTATGGTGTTATGTTGCATTATTCACATGTTACATTCTTCATTTGGCATGGGTACTGTAGAAAAATATTTCAATAACTACTTCTTCAAGTGTGAAGGGTCATACTAGAAATTTTCACATACTGTACATAGTTCCATTGCTTTCAGCTATATTTTCTCTCCCAAAAGTGCTCACTTGGAAAGATACAGATTGCATTATTTGAACAGGTACTTACATCGTTCATAAGCAAAAAAAAAAAAAAAGGATCTTGAATAAAAAATGCAAGAAAAAAGAAAAAGAAAGAAAGAAAAAGAAAAATATATAAAGGAGTGGGTTCCAACCTGCTGCTGAAGATTCAAAGGGGTGCTTCAGTTTGAAGAAATGTCAATGAAATCATCTCATTGAAGCACCTCTGTAAATCAAGCTGGGTACTTACTTCAAAGTAGCAGGTTGAATTAGGTAACTATGAAACACAAAATAATATTTTATAGCAGTCCACAGATTTGGTGGTTCTCTGCTCCATTGGAGTTTATTGCACACAGACAAACACAAATTATTGTAATTTGACTTCCACTTATGGGAAATACTGAAATGAATGAGGGGCAGGATAGGATCTCTGACTGAGTAGATATCCAAAGAGTTTTAACACTCTTTAACACTTTCCCTATCAGAGCTCTTTTGGCTGGCAAAGCAAATATTCACTTCCTCAGCTCTCAACATTTTAATATAGTCCAACTTACTTTTGCATTTTCATTATGCTAATGTACTTCTGTGTTGGACCTGCTAGTCTAGCTGGGAATCAACTTAGTCCTTCGGCCCTCAAGGCTAACCAATCTAATTTGAACTCTTGGGACATTTTTTTTTCCATCTGGTGACTGGGACAAGTTGAAATTTCTCATTAATGAGTGAATGGATGCTTAAGATCTAATTCGGAGAAGCATTGGTTCATCATCATCATCATCATCATCATCATCATCAGGCAGGGTTAGATATCTCTTTCTCTGTAGGCCTGGACACTTGCTGTATTGGTTCAGCTAACTTAGGTGCTCTTTGCTGGATAATTTGGAGGTTGTTATGCTTTCATTCCTTATTTCTATAGTCCCTGTCCCACAGGAGAATATTTTTAAAAAATGTATTATAGTACAACCCTTGAACATATCCAGGGACAACTATGCTGGTTAAGGTACTCTAAAGAATCTATGAACCCTGTAATTTTCATCCAGCTCTATTAAACACTGAAATAGCTTCAGGTGTTTTTAACTCTCTCCATTATTGCCTATGGACAAAGCTTAACAAAATTCAGAACAGCTCAGATAAAATCAGTATACCCTTGAATTTTGAATCAGGAATTGAAACTGAATGTTTGAATGTCATATCATCTATTCAGAGGGAATCAGTGCTAATCTGCATAGGCCTAAAACTGAATGCCAGTAGTCTTCATAGAATAATGCCAGAAATGTGAATATAAAACTATCCATAAATCTATTTAAATATATAAATAAAATTCAGTGCATTTCCTTTCTTGCATTTCTACCTGTTTAAATAGAAGAATCTTCTCTTGTCTTCAGAAAAAAACTTATCTAAGTGTGAGTGTAATGATTGCCTATCCCAACAGACTCAGTCTCACCAGCGGTTTCTGAATAAAACTGATTTATTGAAAGAATAGTATGCATATATGAAGAAAGCTGAGAATAGGCAAAAGCGCGCCAAATACAAACTAAAAACCCGTGCCTCTAACCTGATCCCGCCCCTTACCCCAGCATTGCAACCACCCCCTCCCAAGTGTTCGTAAACGTCACACCTCGGCCTGAAAAAGCAACCTTGAATACATGTCATAACCCAAACACACATTCCTTCAGAGCAGCACAGAGATAACAGCCTGGCAAGGCTGAAATTCCCCACCCCGCAGAGGATAGACATGGATTAGAAACATGACATGCGAAACGTTACGATGTATGCAAACCATTGGAACGATGAACATGACATACCGCCCCCCTTAAAGAAACTAAGCAAAATTAAGGAGCAGGTTTATCAGGATAAGCAGCATGGAAATGGGTAACCAGAATAGGGGAGTGAACATCGTGGGCAGCAACCCACTCAAGATGAGGGAAATGCTTCCAGCGAACAAGGTATTGTAAAACAGAACGACATCGTCGGGAATCAAGGATTTCTCTGACTTCAAAGTGTTGCTGACCATCAATCATGATAGGTGCAGGAGGGGAAGGTTGTGGATGCCATCGGGTTGATTCGTTGAAAGGCTTAAGCAGGCTGCAATGAAACACAGGGTGCAAATGTTTAAGATTTTTAGGCAAATCTAATTTAAAAGTAACAGGATTAATTTGAGCAACGATAGAAAAAGGACCAATAAATTTAGGTGCCAACTTTTTGGAAGGCTATGTGGATTTGATGAATTTGGTGGAAAGATAGACTTTATCACCGACTCGAAAAGATGGTAGGGATGACCGCTTAGAATCGGCATGACGTTTATAAGTGGCTTGGGCATCTGTAAGTGCTTGCTGTATTTTTGGCCAGGAGTCTCCCAGGTGTGCTGCCCAATCAGCAGGTGAAGAGGGAGGGGATGTTGGTTGCGGCAGCTCCGGGATCGGAACAAAGTCACGGCCAAAAACTGTATGGAAAGGCACTTGGCCAGTGCTTTGATGAACGGCATTGTTGTACGCAACTTCTGCAAAAGGTAGAAGGTCAACCCAATTATCTTGCTGATAATTAACAAAAGCACACAAATACTGTTCAAGTGTAGAATTAACCACTTCCGTATTTCCGTCTGTCTCTGGATGCGATGCTGTAGACAATGCCTGTTTAGTGCCCAGTAATTTCATAAATTCCCTCCAAAATCGGGACATGAATTGTGTGCCCCTGTCTGTCACCAAACAGGAGGGGCATCCGTGAATTTTGTACATGTGTACAATGAAGAGGCGGGCCTCTTTTGTCAATGAACTCTCGTAGTGTTGCCAGCTCCTTCAGGGTCATAGAATAAATTTTGGGACTAGGCAATTTCACATTAGGAACAAATTCTATGGCACAGTCAGTTTTGCGATGAGGCAGCAGCCAGTCCGCCTCCTTTTCACCAAACACATCTGCAAAGTCCTGGTATTGCTCCGGCAGCCCTTCCAGCAGCTCGAGGACCTGCAGAGAGGTTGCTGCCGCCCGTCCCACCTCACTGTCATCTAGTTGGTCCTTATCAGGGGCTTTATAAAATCCATCTGCGAACGTCACCGTTCTATGCACCCAGTTTATAAGGGGATTTTGCCGTACAAACCAGGGCATCCCTAAGATGACAAAAGGTCCCCCTACCATTGCCACAATAAATGGTAATTTTTCCCAATGGCTGCCCATTTGCAATGCAACCATCCCTGTAGAGTGGGTAACTGGTTTCCCCCCTGCCGTGGTCCCATCCAACTGGGTAAAGATCATCGGCCGCTTTAAAGGAAACGTGGGTAACTCCAACGCAGTTACCACATCGGGGTGCATCAAAGACCATGAACACCCTGAATCGATCATGGCCCACAATTCTATAGTTCTGGTGCTGGACCCCAACTTCACTTTAATGGTCAGGGTAGGGAAATTCCCACTCACTGAAACATGGTCGCGCCCATCTTCTTCTTCCACCTGCCCCATGGCGCCCTTCAAAGCAGGTGGCTGGCATTTTCCGCCAGCTCCTTGATCTCCAGTCCCCTCTCTTCTCCAAAGAAGGGGATGCCTTCAAGCTCCGCCTCAGCCAGTGTGGCTTTCATCTTCCTTGGTAGGGATGGCAACCTCCCAGCTGGTTTAGCTGGGCGATCCTCGGTTCTTCTTTTTGGGCATGCCGCCGCTCGGTGTCCTTCCTTCCTGCAGCGCAGACATTGCCCCTTGGCAAAGCGACGTTCCCTCTCCTCCTCCCACGAACGCTGGCTGGGTCGTCCTGAAGAGATTGGGGCACGGGTGCTTTTGATTGTTTTGCCTTGTTTTACTGCCTTGCGATGCGCAAAGGTTTCCAAAGCGTTTTCAGCACTGCTTGCTAGTTGAATCCACCCATACAAAGTCTTTGGGTCATCACACCCCAGAGCCCACTGGAGGACCTCAGTTTCCAACCCATCTTTAAACATCTCCACTAGAGTAGACTGGGACCAATCCTCAACTTTTCCAGCCAGTGCTTTGAATTCTAACACGTAATCTGCCACTGAAAGTGACCCTTGGGCAAGATTCTTCAGAGCCCGTTTCGCTCTTTCTTGTGCCAAAGGGTCTTCAAAGTGTTGTTTTAGTACCCAAAGGAACTCCTCAAAGTCTTCTAACTCTGGGGCCTCTGCTTGGCACAGCTGGACATACCAATCCGCCGCCCTCCCCTTAAGCTTATTTGCAATGGCATTGATTTTCCCCCTTTCGGAGCGAAAGCTCTGCTCCCAGTCCTCCATATAGCTATTAGCATTGGTAAGGAAGAAAGACAGCTTCGTAGGGTCGCCATCAAACTTCACCGAAAAAGGGGGTGGGGGTCTCGCCGCCTCCAGAGGTTCAGATTTTTCAGTAAAGTCTAGGGTTCTCCTCCCTTTTGCTGACTGTCGGAACCGGGCTCTACTTCTTCTCCATGGAGATGGGGGTGGTGACTCAGGGTTGGCACTCTGGTCCCTAGCGTCTCTTCGTCTTCCTTCAGCAGACCCCGACTTTCTACGGCTTTCCTTTAGCATAACCACTAAGGATTCCAGTTTCTCCTCTAAAGCCTTCATACGCGCGGGGGTGACCGATTCTTCAGGCGCACCGGTCACCACTACCACTGTGGGTGACAACGGAGGTCCTGGTTTCCGGACCTCTTCTGCCTCCCCTACAGTGGAGTCCTCATCCCCAGTTCTATAGTTGGCCCCTGAAGTGCCCGTCATTTCTGACATTACCAGCTGCTCGCCAGTTTGTAGACCCAGCTGTTCTCGGTGCGCCGCCCTCTCTGCGTGGGAGCTCCGGGCCACCTTCACTGCTGTGGTGTCCGGCTCCTCTTCAATCCACTCGGCTTCTCATAGTAAAGACATTGCTAGAGCTCCCCGTCACAGGTAACCTGGTTAGGGGCTAGCGGGTTAAGTTGTTGATGATTGTCAGCTTTATGTAATGATTGCCTATCCCAACAGACTCAGTCTCACCAGCGGTTTCTGAATAAAACTGATTTATTGAAAGAATAGTATGCATATACGAAGAAAGCTGAGAATAGGCAAAAGCGCGCCAAATACAAACTAAAAACCCGTGCCTCTAACCCGATCCCGCCCCTTACCCCAGCATCGCAACCACCCCCTCCCAAGTGTTGGTAAACGTCACACCTCGGCCTGAAAAAGCAACCTTGAATACATGTCATAACCCAAACACACATTCCTTCAGAGCAGCACAGAGATAACAGCCTGGCAAGGCTGAAATTCCCCACCCCGCGGAGGATAGACATGGATCAGAAACATGACATGCAAAACGTTACAATGTATGCAAACCATTGGAATGATGAACATGACAGTGAGGCATCAAATTTGTTCAAACCTATTTATTGACCTTCCCACATTTATTAATTTTGAAGTTTTGCTTTTCAAGTTGCTTCTTTACAGGCATGGCTTGCTATTTTCTCCACCCTGTCTATTACTACTTTTCCTTGTCAAGTGTAAGCTAGATTATCATACATATTTTTTTCATTATTTTCTTTCCCAGTACTATCCCCCACCCCCCGCATCCTATGCCAGTTTCCAGTTTCCCAGACCTAGCTATGTCCACATAGTCACTAGGAATTAATTATGACTATAGGGATACTTCATGTGATATTCAAGGGTTTTATGTCACTAGTTTCTTTTCTATATTCATTTTTTCTGTTTTATTTAATCTCTTTAAACAACAACAACAACAACAACAATAACAACAGTTCCAATATATATAGGTTTCTGCAGCAACTGTAGCTTTGGTCAAAATAATGAAATGTGCATTGTGATGATCTAAGCTCCACCCTAGCACACTTGCCAGCATCATTTCAACATTTGCCCACTGAAGACACTCATAGCTATACTCAGAAGCATCCCCAGGATTAGAGGTGATCATCAAGATTCTGAAAGCAGTGTTTTGTGGTATTGTGACCCAATCTTTGCCCTTTCAAATACATGTGTGATGTCATGATGCATATACAAAAGGGGTGAGATTTGTGTGGTAATGGGGCAGTCCAGCTTTTACTGTTTGCCCCCTTAATCATCTCACCACCTCCTAAAGATGCCTGTGCAGATCTTGGAAGGGACACTGCTCCTGAAAGTGGCTCAGATCCTCAACAAAGTCACACAAAGAGCATAGTCATTTTTCTTTGTTAAATAAATTGGCACTTCATTCTGTATCAGGAATTTCTAAACATGCAAAAACGTTGCAGTTAGTAATGTGGAGTGCTCCCTCTTGATTCTTCATCAAAATGGAGCAATGCAAAGGCTGATTGCTGTAGTGCCTTGTCAAGGCTGATCATAAGCAATTCACACATTACTACTTATTATTAAACTATGTGCTTTACATTGTCTAGAGAGAGCTACCAACAATATATGGTCAGTATTTTCTTCCTTGGAAATTTAATAATATAATGATTTAACAGCATTTATCAAAAGATTTGAAAATCATCTTCATTTTCCTTTATCAAAGGAGAGCAAACAACTATTGACAAACTGTCAATATTAAGAATTAATTGCTGCACATCATATATACAACCATTCTTTGGCTGACCATCCATAAGGCATGGTATTTATAAATCTTAAATACTGGGGATGTGCATCTTCGATAGACAAGTGATTTCTGAAAAATGATATTCACAGTCCTTTGAATTTCAGAACAAAATATAGCAATTTGAATTAACTGTATCTGAGGCCAAAAGAAGATTATTTCTTCCACTGTTTTAAGAGGATATTGCAGTCAAATGTATTATTCCAAAAGTAGGCAATTCATCTAAGGACCCTGTTGTTGTTACTCATTGTCATTTGTTCCACACTGCAAATTAATAGTTGAGACTGAAAAAGTATGATTTATCAAAAGTTGTCTGTGTGCTAATGAATGAGATGAAAACAAGCCCAGACCTTCCTTTCCAGAATTACACCAACATGGCAGAGGATGATGACTGAAAACAATAAGCTGAACTGGGTTATGTTGCTTATTGAAGTTTGTAAATAACATAGGTTAAATACCCATGTAAAATTCCTTCCCTTCACATAAAGACTTCCTGAGAACAGAAAAAGATTCAGATTGGGAACAATAATCTGTGTCTAGTTACCTCATTTTCTCATAAGAATCCCCTGGTATTTTATTTTATACTTTTGTAGGGTTTTAAAAGAAAAAAAAACTGAAAGGCATGCTAAGCATCAGCAGAGATTGTGAACTTTCAGTTCACACATTATATTCTTCACACTGATAGGCTGCTGCATACATTTGATGCCAGTTTCTGGTTTTTTTTTTGTTTTTTTTTTAATTATCATCAAAAAAGCAGCCACTCAAAAGTTTTCACAGTGGATCAAATTTCTCTTTTTTAGCAAACCACATCTTTGAGCAATGTTATCCCTCTGTTCTTTCTGAGCAGCATTATTAATATTTTGTCCATTATTCACAACCCACAGGACATCTCTTTTGCAGCCTCTATTATTAATTTGAAAACCCTTATCAGTCTGCAGCCACATTATAAAAAGACACAACAACTTTGATTTTCGTTTTATGGATTCTTTGTCAATGCCCATCTGCTAGAAGATCATTAAACATTATAAATTTAAATGCATCTCCACAGTCTTCTCAAATGACTTTGGTTTTACTTTGTTTTGTTCAAAAGCTAATCAGCTTCATTTTTCTTATTCAAAATTATTATTTTTCCAAACAGTTAATTGACTAATTAACTAATAGTTAATTAACTGGTGAATTTAGATAAACACTAAGAATGGGCTTGTAAGTTTTCATTCCCCTTCACCATATAATGAGTTAAATATCACCTGCTTTAATGTTGCATTTGGCACATTGTACACCCAGCACAATTTAAGATGCTGAGGTTAACCTATCATGTCTTTAGGGCTTGGCACTTAGAGAACTGCAGAACCATTTGCTCAAACCAAAATAGGTCTAACCCACCGTTTCTCTGTGGCAGTGCTGATGTTTTCGAATAGCCTCCCAACAAGCTGCCCCCTTTCCCATAATTTAAGTGTTGTACTCCTGCTCTTTTATCCCTTTTCTGTTTTCATGTGTTATTTGTGTATGATTTCCATTCTGGGGAGATGGGGGTTACAAAATTATTGTTGTTTTTAATTATACCATGGATGTTTTAATTTTGTTACAATATATACTATACAAATGGAACCAGTTTGGTGCAGTGGTTAAGGCACCAGGCTAGAAACTGGGAGATGGTGAGTTCTAGTCCCACCTTAGGCGCAAAGCCAGTTGGGTGACCTTGGGCCACTCACTCTCTCTCTCAGCCCTAGGAAGAAGGCAATGGCAAACCACTTCTGAAAATCTTGCCAAGAAAATTTCAGGGACTTGTCCAGGCAATCACCAGAAATCAACACTGACTCTAAGGCACAAAACAAAACAAAATAATAAAAACTATATAACCACCAATAGTTGTTTGATTACAGTGGGGTAAAAGTATAATAACTAAACAAACAAACACATACCCGAATATCATTGATACGGTATTCTGTTGTGCATGATCTCCAGTCCTTGAGAATTCTGACTGCTTTTAGAAACTTTGCAACAATACTAGTTCAATAGAATGTTTTCTTACCTGGACTTCCTTGAGAGTCTAGTTACTAAATATACAGAAGTCTATATATATATATATAATACAAATAAAAGCTAGATAGGAAATCTATGGCCTTCCATATCTTACTGGACTTCAGACCGATGATCCAGCAGATGGCCATACTGGCTGGTGCTCAAAGGTTCTGAAAACTATAACTTCTGGAGGATACCAGTTTGTGAAAAACTGACATACTATAGAATGGTATCATTCCCATATCCTTTCCCATCACTGAATTATTAATTAATGAGTTATTGCTCATTAGTAAAGCAATATTTTGGATACTCTTTTTAATGAGCTTCACTTTGCAAATTTCTGCTATAAAAACTCCTTTCGCACATCGTTTTGTCCAGAAGAGTACAAGCTGCTCTAGTTCAGAGGATTCATTTCCAGAAACTCTGGACCATTGTAGGATCAGTGAAATTGGATGTTTTGTCCCATAAACAGCACATCTGCAGTATAAAGATATGCAAAATGTGTTGAAACAACCATTCTGGAGAATTGTGGAAAGTATATTTTCCTCTGGAAATATTTCCCCTTCTGGCAAAGCGGTTCAGCAGTTTCTGAAAGTAAAAATCCTGCATATTGGAAGTGGTTTGATTTACTCCAGAGAGAACATTCTGGATAAAACATACCTATTCAGGAGCCAGTCTCTCCCAGGAACACTTCCAATTACTTCTAGTCTGGAAGATTTCCTTCCAAAATCCATCAAATTTGTGTTCCATGGGAAAGCATAATCCACTGGAAGTTCAGTATAGTTTGTTCCTGGAACAATGAATTTTGCACAATTCTAGTTTGAACATTTCTACTTTTAAACTATGGAAGAATACTCTTTAGATGACTCCATCCTGAACAGGTTTAGGAAACATTGTTTTTCTACTAGTAGAACTTTGATGAGTTATAATCATCAAGGGGTCGAATTATCTTAGTGGGCCTTACAGAATTACAGTTGGATGGTCTAATTTAGCCTCTAGGTGTTTTCAGAAAAAAATGGGCAATAAAAATAGACTGCAGAACCAGACTCCACCCTTCCTTGACCTAAATTCATTCAATTGGTCAAAGTTTAACTCCTATCATCTAGGACTGTATCCATAGGCAGAATTTTTTAAGAAGAAAATGTGCACAAACTGATGTTCTGTATGACTATAATTGTACTTGTAATGATCCGTTTCTACCTTCAGCTCAGGGACAACTTAGAATTTACCACTGCAGTTGTGCATATGTCCATTTCTATATTTTAAAATATGTACTTGTCTGAAAAGGACTATAGGCAACTGAACTGAAAGCTGCAAAAATCACTCAGAAGAAAATAAACAAATTCTGTTAACCTTGAGGATAAAGTTGTAGCTTGCCTTCTAGTAAAAATGGTGGAGTGTAAAAGTGATATTTACAAAAGTCTTAGCCTGATCAAACAGAATCCAATCCTACAAATGGTAGGGTGAATGCACAAATTCAACAACCACAATGCTGGGCCATGGAGAAAAAAGAAGTAAGTCTAAAGATGGCTATTTTGCAAACACTAAGTCATGAACAATGAAAAGAAAGAAGTGCAGTGTTATTACTCTTTTTTTACCATCACACAGTATGACGAGATCATTTTTTGAAATGGTATGTGTTAGTATTTGAGGAAAAAGACTACACTATTGATTAACAAAATGCATTGCACGTTCTTGGTATTATTAACTTACCCTTTATGCATTTTAACAATTTCTTTGTTTCTCTGACAGCTACTGAATAAATAAGACTTTAATATGGCATTTGGCTTCAACTCTCATTATTGAAAGGTTACAAATTTCCCATATGCATTGGAGAAAAATAATCACTTCTAGGTTTACACACACACACGCACACACAACATAGTAGTGCCTTATACATTTTTCTTATTTTTTTTTAAAGCTGTGAATTGTGGCAAAATGCAAACTTTTTGGCAATACTGGTCCTGAACACCTTGCAAAACATAAAACCCAATGTTCATTTTGTCATTCCATCTCTGAAATTCCTCTAGTTTTAGAATGTCCTAGGAAGACATTTTTTTTTCCACTGATAGATGGGATCTAACATAAAGCACAGGGGAAGTGGGGGGAGATTATAAATTGATGTTGTTATTTACCTTGTGCCTCTCCCCCAACAATTTGAACTAATTTCTTCTTACTCTTAGCAGCCACTAAAAATAGCATCGCCAACTTCTTCCTGGGAATTTCCAATTTTGAAAATGTTCCCAGATATTATGTAATTCCAGGGATAGAAATAATAGCCTGTACCAATGTTGTGCCTGTCTGCCTGCCTTCCCTCCCTCCCTCCTTCCCCAAGAATGGCTTTACCTTCTTCAAGAGAATGAAAAATAATATCCTACTTTTAAACTAGGGCAAGCATAATTATTCATATTAGACTATCTGTACATAATTTGAGAACTGTGTCTGTGTATTTTTTATACCGATTTTATTACTTTTCTTCTTATTTACCATAACAAATATTTTTTGTGTCCCCACTGAAGCTTAGATATTGCATAGAAATTATAAAAATTCTGCTTTTGTTTAGTATCCATTAGGTTTTAATTGCAAAGTAAGCCTAATGTTCTGGTAAATGCATATAAAGAGCAGGAAAACATGCTGTTTTATGCATAATTCTTCTCTATTTTGTTTCACTATTCTTTGAATTGGTGTCTGTCTTTTTTAATGCCCTGTTCTAATAAAAAGATAGTTTAATGAGGAAGGATTTCAGTGCCCATCTAATGGCAATTTATAGGATGTCTCTCATCACATAGGTAATGTAATAATACTTCTTATGGATTCATGCATTTCTCCCCAGATCTTTCTAAATCAGTAAATTAGCAACGATGGGCCATATCTAATGAGTGTAGGATTCTTTTTTTAAAAAAAGTTCATTTTTTTTAAAGTCCATGTTTGGTGAGGGAATGCAAATCAAATTTATTTTTAAAAAAGAGTATGTCTTAGCACTGTTTGGAATATTTTCTTTTAAACTGGCTGATGTTAAAACTGAATTGAATATTTCTTAATCATTAAAATACAGTGAAATGAATTAATTTATACAGTACCACAGTACACCATGAAATTCATTCTCTGATATTAAGCTGCCAGTACTTCTGCTGTTTGTCCTTTTCTCTAAGAATAGAAGGAGAAAGTGAAACAAAAATACAAAGAAATTTTTGCCTAAAGTAATTCCGGTATTTCTGCTAGAAAATTAAGTGACACTCTACCAAGTCCATCACCTTCTGAGAAGGTATTTCTAAGAACTGCTAGCTTGGGCTGAAAAGTTTCAGTAAACTCAATATGGAAAAAGCTGCAGAAGCTTTTGACATAGTGACTGTGAGTGTAGTCTGATGGAAAACCTCCTAGGGTATCCCGTGTTTGTTTCTTGCCCAGAAACAGCTAAGCTGATGAAATGGAATTGTGGGTGGAAGTTCTACCTAACAGTTGCAGAAAAAGGCAACTCTTACTGGGCTGAACAAAACATTACTTGCAGAGCTGACCCTTGTAGTGGGTGGGACAATGATGTAAATGGGGAGGAGCCCTGCATACCAATGATCATGGAAGGAATTTTCTGATTTTCCTCCCCTATAAATTTAGGATTTATGATTTTCTCATTTGAAACCTCAAAGCTCTGGGGAAGTTTTGAAGTATAGAGACAAGCCATTTGGAGTAGATCTGCCCCTTATTGTATATAGATTAAAATGTCCCTTATGCTATATAGATTAAAATGAATTCAGATGAAAAGGGAAATAAAGGATGTTCTCTCATCTTTCTACCTAACATACCCAAAATCCATTGTGGGGGGATGTACACACAAATAAATATTTCCTTTGCACATTTACTTAGCTTACTTTAAGCAAAGCTTCACTTTTAAAGAAGAAAACAATGTTGCCAAGTTGTTTCATTTTGTGTCATTCCAGTTGCCTTCTCCAACGTGAAGAGGCTTCTGTAGAAGTGCAGCACATCTGCTGAAGCCTCTTCCAGTGCTTCCTAGTAGCTACTGCAGATGTCAGAAGAACCTTTGCATATACACAGAACATGCACAAATGCCTCTTTGCATTATTGGAAGTGTTGGAGAAGGCAGCCAGAGGAACATGACATATGTCAATGAGTTGAACAGCATCACCACTGTGCACCATAGTAAATTGCAGCCATCTTGTATAAAATGGGACCCACTTGTTTATTTGGAGAGAATTCAGCTAAATTTCAATTAGATTGTGTGAATGTATTAGCATACACTGTACAGCATTGTGTCGGAGCCATATACATGCTGTGTGCTTGACTTTCCAATCTGCCATTGGCATATGAATAAAGGGTAGCCTATTTCCTCTTGATTACTTACCTACCCCAAACATTCATGCCCAATGATGTCTGTCTCAGATTATACTGTGTGTCAGACAGGATGCACTAGCTTTGTGGCCATATAACGTTGTGGCAGAAGTGGATCTGGAACATTATCTGTTTAGAATAATGCCTGCCTGGAAGGTTAATTTATTGCTGTTTTTAAATTCTTTGCTATGGGGAAGTAAACTTCATATACATAGTGTAATGCCTCTTGATGTTTGTCGTATGTTTTGTTTTCTTCCCAGGCAAATGCAGAAGTATGCATTATAGATAGTGTTGCTATGCTGTTGAGTTTTCAGACTGCCAAGTACAAAATAATGTTGTGTTGTTGTTGTTACCTTGCAGGCAATATACGAAATACAGATATGTGCTGTGTGAATGAATAAACAATCAGAGAAGTGTATTTTTGCTATTTTTCATTGTTCTGTTGAAAGAAAGCATTGCCTACCTGCCTGCCTGCCTGCCTGCCTGCCTGCCTGCCTGCCTGCCTGCCTGCCTGCCTGCCCTCCCTCCCTCCCTCCCTCCCTCCCTCCCTCCCTCCCTCCCTCCCTCCTTCCTTCCTTCCTTCCTTCCTTCCTTCCTTCCTTCCTTCCTTCCTTCCTTCCTTCCTTCCTTCCTTCCTTCCTTCCTTCTGGGCTCTGTTCTGCAACTTTCATGCAGATGTGATTGAATATCATGTTAAGTGCATATTATCTCCCATCCTGCTTTTTTTGTTAAGAAATTTTAATCTTGCACATAAATAGAAAAGGAAATACGTTCAGATTTCTTATCCGTGAGTTGGTATTTGGAAACAATAGCTATCAGTGCATGTAATAGGAAAATTAAAAATTCATTGAATGTTTTACAAAATGTTAACCTAAATGTTTTTAAGTATTTTTGCCAACAATATGAATGATTGTATTTTATTTTAAAGCTAAATTTGCTTCTTCTTTTATATTAAACAAGAGGATTTGCATTCATTTAATCTACTTAATGCTTATCAAATTTCACCCTGCCCAATATTGTGTTGGTCTATGACTGTATATTTAAATAAACTAAACTGCCTAATACTTAATAAATGGCAAATGAAAATAAGCATACTCCTATTTGCAGTAAAAGAGGAAGCTGTGTGGTGATTAGATAAAAGAAAAAGCAAATTTAATTTTAAAATAAAATACAGTCATTCATATTGTTGGCAAAAATACCTAAAAACATTTAGTTAACAATGTTAACTAAATGTTTGCCAAACATTGAAAACCAAACTTGCTTTGAGCCAGTTTGGTGTAGTGGTTAAGGCACCAGGCTAGAAACTGGGAGACTGTGAGTTCTAGTCCTGCCTTAAGTACAAATCCAGCTGGGTGACCTTGGGCCAGTCACTTTCTCTCAGCCCTAGGAAGGGGGCAATGGCAAACCACTTCTCAAAAAACCTTGCCAAGAAAACTGCAGGGATTTGTCCAGACAGTCTCCAAGAATTGGATATGATTGAATGGAATAATAATAATAATAATAATAGACAAAATACTTGCTTTATCCACAACCCCATCTCTGGACAGTAGACAATTAGGAAATATGGAAATTTGTAGCCATTGAACTGCTGGACTGTGTCTTGTTTCTTAGACTAAGCAACTATCCCCATGACTGAGTATTCAGACTGCTTTCTCTGGTTGCCTCCCATGTAGCAGTATCCAGATCTGAAGTAAGTGTCATGCAAGTGAGTCAATAGAAAAACAGATATTTCACAGTTTGATAACTGCTGTTTGGTAAATGAGAATTTTTTTCTTAGAACTTTCTGTACAGCAGAGGTCAAAAAAGCAATCATAATCTCTTGCTTTAGAGATTATTCTACATTTAACTCATCACAGACAGCAATGCACCTGTTTCAGCTGCTCTTCCACATTTTAATTCCCCACTTATAATAGGCAGTGCCAATCAATTTCATAGAACAGTTGAACAGACGTTCGAGGGAATGCAGCACATTTTTTTTCCTCTTGAAAAAGCATAAGAGGAGGGTAATTTAGCAGGAAAAATAACTCTGCAGCAAATAAAAAGACTTGTGTGATGCTCTGGATGTTTGCAGCCTATTTCAGGCAACAGGCCCTTTCCTCTGTGCTGAAATGGCTCATGTTCCTGAATGCTGGACCCTAAGCAAAGGATTAGTATTACAGGGCTGTGCAAACACATGCATGCAAACACAGCCCATTCTTTTATTTATCGTAGAATGCTAGGGTTGGAAGAGACCGCGAGGCTCATCTAGTCCAATTCCCTATCTAGTGCAGGAATCTGCAATCACAGCATCTTCAGTAGATGGCTACCCAGTCTCTGTTTAAACACTGCCATTGAGGCTTATTAGGAAATGTTCCCTGAAATCCAACCAAAGTGAACTTCTTGTAATTTAAGTCCATTGTTTTCTTTTTTTGTCTTGTACTCTGAACAATATGGCCTCATTTTTTTATATTCTTTCAGGTACTTGATGACAGTCTCCTTTTCTCCATGCTAATTATATCTAACACTTCCAAGGTATTCCTTATAACTTTTCCTTCCAGGTCCCTTAGCATCTTGGTTGCTGTTTTCTGGACATACTCCAGTTTGTCCATGCCCTTCATGACATGCAGTTCCCAGAACTGGATGCAATATTTTAAGTGCAGTCTAAACAAAGCAAAATAGAAGACTGATGTCTTCTCTTGCTCTTGACACTATATTTTGGTTGATGAAGCCTAAGATTACATTGACTGCCTGCCTTCCCTCCCTCCCTCCCTCCCTCCCTCCCTCCTTCCTTTCCTCTCCATACTGTTGGCTTGTGTTCTGCATGTGATACACTGAGATACCCAGATCATTTTGCATATGCTTCTGCCCAGAATGATTCCATCATGCCTTTATTATTTTTTTCCTGCCCAAATGAAGGATTTTGCATTTGTCCCTGTCAAAATTCATTCTGCTGGTTTCTGCCCATTTAATCTAACTTGTCAAGTTCCCCCTGAATCTTGGTACTGTTATCTATGGTGTTTGTCAGCCCACCATCTTGTGTTGTGTGAATTTAATAATAATATTTTCCAATCCTTCTCCCAAGTGGCATAGACATGTGGTACATTGTTTGGTACTTTCCTCCATCTTGAGATGTAACCATTGACATGCACTTGTTGTCTATGGTTTTTAGCCAGTTCTGCATCCTTCTAGTGTTAGAGCAGTCGAGTCCACATTTTGTCATTTGTTTCTACTAGAATCTCATAGGAGGCTTAACCAAATGCTTTGCTGAAGTTAAAACCACCTGCATTCCCTTAATCAAAGAAACTAGTTACTCTATCAAATGGGAGGTTATTATTTTTTTTTTTTTTATGATTTGTTCTTGGTAAACACCTGCCCCTACCAAACAATATGTTATTTTCTAAATGCTGACAAAGTGACTATTTAATAATCTGTTTCAATATATTATCCAGAGTAAACTTCACAAACAAGGGCCAAACATCATTTTAAGATCCACTATAGACTTTTGGACTCATCACAGGTGTCCTCATAAATATATATTTAAATTTCATGTGAATAGCAAAGTCAAACTCAACCCCTTGGGGACTTCACTGACATATCTAGGCAGTTTTCTTGGCAATAATACAGACATGGTTTGCCACTGTCTTCTTCTAGGATGCTTTTTGGACACCCCTTTAGCCTAGATCTGACCCTGCTTCTGAGCTAGACAAGGTGCCTTGCAAAAATGGTCATGATACTAGGCAGGTGGGATGAGATGGCCTATACCTAACCCTTCCCTTTGTTAGAGAGGGAGAGGGAGAGGGAGAGAGCACACATGATGGAAATGTAAAGGTTGGGAGAGGCTGAATTAACAGAGAGGATAAATTGAGTTGTGCTTTTATGTGCATTTACATGCACAGCCATAAGTGTGAAGCAGTTCTGATTCATACATCTACACACTCTTGCATCCAGTTCTACCTGTAATTGCCATATCACCCTGGAAGGTTTTCTGTGGCCCTCAGGCTGCAAATAATTTCCCATCCCTGAAACATGAACCACAGTTTAGCCACATTTTTCCTATGAAGTAATGGAGTTGCAATCTGAATTGCTGAATACCTGAATACCCGAGGACAAGGTATTTTCTCAAGGTATTGAGAGTGTCGTGAGTAAGAAAGGTTGCCTTGATAGAAATACACAAGAACTGTTACCTATATAAAGGGGTCTGAAACCATTTTTAAGCCCTGAGAAATAAGATAATATTCAGAATTATGTCAGACAGATGCCTCCCTGATTCACTTGAGTATTTTTTTTAAACAATGCAATATTATATTTGTATTTTTATACAGTATGTTTATGGTTTTAATGTCAATTTTATTGTAAACAGCCCAGGGTCCCCTTTTCAGGGGAGATGGGTGGTGATAATAAATTTGAAAAATACAATACAATAAAATAAATAAATAAATGTCAATAAAAGTAGTTCTAGCCTTCCTCTGGAATTGACTTCCTGGTATGGTCAACCTAGTAGGTTGACAGGGAGGTTGTTTCCCATGGTAATAGCTTAGAGAGTCGATATCATATTTAGGAAGGTAGAGTTGCTCCCTTAATACAATTTTCCCCTCCTTCCTATTTCTTCTAAGCATATACTTATATACTGTATGCTCATCCACGCATCCTATATTAGTTTCTGTTACTTTACATTCATTTTCATTTTCAAACATGCTTCACAATGAACTCAGACTCTGACTTCCATCTGTGTAGAATGTATTTTGTGGTATTAAAAAGTATATGCATGTCTTCTACTGGTCTGAAGGCCATACTAGGCTTTGCTTTGCATCCTGAAAGTCACATGTGTTCTGGGAGAAATTCTAGGAGGCACTAAAGAAATGCTGGCAGGCCAGTACAGGCTGAGACATGACTTTTTGTAGCCATGTATCAAAACATTACTCATTATACTTTAGTATGGTCAAATTATTACCATGTAAAGACCCATCAACCTTATTCTGGTTGTTGTTCAGTTTGTAAAATATGTCTTTATGTGTTTAGGAAGAAACTCTACTAAAATCTTAAATGGGTTTTAAAAACAAAATGTTATCCACCTAGACAATTTATTTGAAGACTGCCATCTTCTGGAACTCAGAAATATGTGTACTAATGTCAACTCAGTTGGCCTCACTGAGTCAGATGTTAGGTGGGAAGATGTCCAACTCTATTTGTAAATCCATAATAATGGATTGGATAACTTTGTCTTCCCCATGTGCTTTGTTTCATAAATCCCGCTACAAACAATATCAGTGACAGCTGAACGTGTGGATGGATTTCATAGAAAACATTATGCTTAGCACAATATGGGAAAATACGATGATGTTTTAATATGTGGTAAATACTTGCAACATCATTCACAATTTCAATTTCAATATTAAGTTTGTAGAGTGTTGATTCCACAAATCTGGATCAATTTTTTTTTCCCCCCATGAATTTGCAGAGTTATTATTATGTCAACCATTTTCCTGCCATGTAAACTTCCTTCCTTCTAAATAGGATGTTTACTGGGACGGAGGGAAGAAAGGAACACACACACACACACACACACACACACAATTAGTAGAGCCTTTTTTTTTTTCCTCAGAAACATTTTTTTGTGAAAGAAATGGGGGACTAGGGAGGAAGACAGGAAGAAAATCTAAAACTGTTCAATGATAGACAGTTTAACAGGAAATAAAGCATATTTGTTCCACTGCTGCAGATAATGATAGAGCTATAAAAATTAGCAGCCTGTGGGTCCTTTCATTCTTCTGCCCAGACACAGATACCCTTGGAGTGTCATGACAAAGGAGCCAGATTCAGATATTACAGAACAGAAACAACACATCACATAAGCATTTGTGATGAATGCCATTGTCAGTTTCCTCTGACATCCACATGTACAGAGTGGATGGAAAAATGATGCATGTGTGCACACCTTGGTTTGTACTTAGGCAAGAACAGAGATGGTAATCCTCAGTCTCTGCCTATATGACAGCTAAAATACAATTGTATCCATACAGGCCTTCTTCCATCCAGACCGCCATGTTGTGTCAGAGGGTGTCCTGATGCAGATGGCATCTTTTCAGTCACATTGGCAAAGGGGAATTAACTCTCACAGACCTTGTTTAAGACCTTGTGAGAGGAAGCAGCTACCAGCTGGTAGAGCTCATATCTGAGGTAGGATGCCACTTACATTGACAAGAAGTACATTCCTTCTTTTCCCCTGAAAGATGGTTGCCACTTTTCTGAAAAGCTTAGTTCCTCCTGAAAATTCTTCATTTCTTCTACTAATGAATCCTGTTCTGATTCACCGAGAATGGCTCACAACATTTTGGAAGCATTTTTTGGCTCTTTTTCCTTTCCTCCTCATTCTGTTCATGCTATTTTCTTCCTTCCATATGTCCAAGTTTGCATTCTATTCATTCATTTTTGTACTAAAAAGATGGTTCTATTTAGATACAAATAAAGCAAGGCTGATGTTAAATATGCAAAAAAAAATGACAAAATATTCTGAGATAGGAGAAAACACAGTGATTCAGAGACACCTGACACATTTTTTTTTTTTTTTGGTTTTTGGCTTATAAAGGTACAAATCACATAGGCCTGAGAAATAGCTAGATAAATGTAAAAATGGTACATAGACGAATGAGGGGAAAACTTGACTATAATACAAAAACACTGAAAATGGGATGTGGGGTTGGCATTTGAAATGAAAGGGGGAACTGGAGCCAAAAATGTTTCAGCCATTGCAACAGGAAAAAAGAAAAAGAAAACCTCCCCCCCCCCCCAAAAAAAATACCCCTATAGATTGGGAACAGTCAGGGACAGCATTAAAGGTCTGTGTGAGCCAGATGAAAAAAAAATGCTAGCATAGATTTCACTATCTTCATTGCCATTCCTATACTGCTTCAGGATCAGCTATTAAATGGTTCTGCACATTCTTTTAATGTAAGATAATTTAATGACAGCCATTGATAGAGTTCCATAGCTTCATTTTTTTCTCCTACCTGTAAACAAGTGATCTACCATCAATGGTTCTCTTTAACTACTTAATTCTCCTTAATAGATGATCGACCATCTATTGTTAACTCCTTAACAAATCACAGGTGCAGAGGAAGAGTTTGGCATGAAATGGGATGTGATGATCCATAATGAGTGAGTTCTGTCCTCAATTAATGCTTCTTTTTTATTATTTTTTTAAAGAATTTTCTTAAATTTCAGAAAAAGATAAAAGATACAGAAAAACAAACAAAAAAAATCTACAAAAATAAAAAAAGAACTAAAAAGTGTGAAAACACAAGAAAAAAAAAAAGATACATTACAAAATGAAGTGACTTCCAACTTAAAACATCAAGGATATACAGCAATTTCCCATAATCAATCCCTCACCCTATATTAAACCAAAATCACATTATTTCTACAAATCAACCCTTAACACAGTGTAAAAATCACTAAGTACCATTGCTCCCTCCCTTTATATTAAAAGAAAAGAAAAAAATATATAAATCACCTAATCAATTCCCCCCCAAAGTAACAGTTACCTAATTATTCCCTTCCTACTATTATTCTATACATTCCTGTCTACTATAGTAAAAATAAAAAATAAAAAGCATGTAAATTGTCTACCATTATAATTAATAATACAAAAAACATGAATACAAAAAACATGAATAAGAAAAAATCTTAATAATCATAATCCCAATCATTGACAATAAGCAAAGACATCCAAAGCCATAAGATCATCCAAATAAATATTTTTAGTTCCTTAACCCACTTCAAAATAGACCAAGACATTTACATATCCCCATAAAGGCACAGAACTATTTTCTTAAAGAAATCAAACAGCCCAACTGCTCCCCTCACCAACACAGACTTCTCTTCAAAAAACCTCCCCTACATAATAACCCCTTCTTTTCCATAACGTTCCATCAGAAAGTCAAATTCACTCATATCCTGCAGCTCAATTTCTCCATTTAAGTTCTTCAGTTCAGCATTGTCAATTTCATCCAAGATTTCAACAGAAGCCCAAATCTCATTCTTAGGAGAGAGACATTTCCATTGCTGTTAGATTTTTCAGTTCCATCCACAATATCCCCAACCAGATGGTACATTTTAGACCACATATTTCCCTCAATGCTCTGAATGCCTTGCATAATAACTTGGCAGGAATCAGAAAGAATCTTTTTAATATCTGCTTTAGTCTCACTATGAAAGTCAGCAAGATCCTGTTAAGGTCCTCCATGTCTGAGTCAGTAAGTTATGGTACCCCCTAGATACTTAACTGGCAGAAGTGAGAGTCAATGGAAAATTTCCAAACTGAGTTAAGGTGAGATAACAGACAGTTACCAGAGAAAGTAGTGGCAGGAAAGTAAACATTCAGAACAGCAGATTCAATGTGTAAGAAAAATGCCAAAATCTTCAAAATTAGCACAAAAATAGTAACAGGGAGACAATAACATACTCTCAACCTTCCTTAGTATTGGATAGAAAGATAAATCCAAAACTTAAAAAAAAAATTAATCACAAAAATAACGATAACCATAAAGAGAAATCATTTCTCCTTAATGTAGAAAGTCTCTCTTAGGGTTCATATATGCATATATACATGTACATATATATATAGCTAGAAATGGGGTGGCTGGACTATATCCCTTTAAGGGCTGCAGTGCGGCTTGGAAATGGTGAAATCTCAGCCTTCTGGCAAGGTCTTACCGGTTGATTGCACACACTGGCCATGATCTCCTGGCTGCAACTCACTGTCCGGAGGATGAATGGGTTGATTCCAAGCATTTTCTTTAATCTGGAAAAATGCTCTGGGCTGCAGGAGAAACCAGCCTGAGCACAAAGAAACTGCCACAATGCCAGTTCTTCCCACAGAGCTCACAGGCACAGCTGATCAGTCCGCCATATTCCCAAGGAAGTCCCTCAACTAATGCTTCAAAAGAATCATGGAATTAACAAGAGGCCATGGCCAGTATCTGGAAGTAACCTATAGAGGAGGCAGAATGGGACCACACTGTCAAAGTGTGGTCATGTATGACTCCTTGCTGGCTTAAGCAGAGGTAAATTTGTAATACACTTACTGGTAACAGAAACTGACGTTCTGTGCAGCACTCTTTCATGACAGTGCTAGTGCTCTTTGCACAGGAGGTTAATCTCATGGATATGATTGATTGAGTGATTGATGGATGGATGGATTATGTGCCATCAAATAACTTTCAACTCCCAGACACCACATAGTTAGATTTTCTCCATGATGATTTATCTCTAAGCTGATTTGTCTGGGCTTCCAACAGTGCACTCATTGCTACTCACCTTGCTCATTGCCATTCAACTTGCTGCTGGTTGTCTTCTTCTTCTCTTTCCTTCCATCTTTCCCAGCATTAGAACCGCCTCCAGAGAGCTAGGTCTTCACATAATATGTCCAAAGTAGGATAATTTGTGGGCAAGAGGACCACAGAAGAAATGGAGTAGCCTTCATAATTAATAGTAAAGTGGCTAAAGCAGTGCTTGGATACAATCCAAAAAAAACAATAGAATGAACTGAGTTTGAATTCAGGGCAAGCCATCTAACATCACAGTGATCCAAATATAAGCCTCAACCACAGATGCTGAAGAAGCTGAAGTAGAGAAGTTCTATGAGGATCTGCAGCACCTACTGGACAACATGTTAATGGTTTTCCTACTAACAGATTAAGATGCTATTGTATCTAATCATTTTGGCCGGGTGCAGAGGTTGAATTCAACTGCCCCCTTTTCGAATGTTAATTATTGCACCTGGGGGGAAGAACCTGCCCGGACTTGTTTCACTTCCTCTTTCTCTTCTGTACAGACATGTAGCAAGCTAGGTTGCTCTCAATGAGAGCCACATCCTTTAAATATGTTTTGCTTTTGATTTGCTTTCTGTAAATAAATTATTTTTAGAGACATGCCTGGTGTGTGTGACTTTTCTGATCTCTCCTGGGCTAAAGGCTTTCCCAGCATTCTGCCAAAAGGTTATGGGTCCAGTAAACAGCCCAGTAAACCCAGAGAGAAAAGAGACATCAGCTCCACACCTCATGCACAATTTAAAGGCAGGTAGCAAAGACCTGTGAAGATTTTCTTTGGAGCCGCCTGGAGATTTTCCAGCAACTGCCAGTCTACAGGACAAAGAAGCTAGCTGAGGTGACTTGCAAAAGAAGGAAGAAGCCATGACTACCTCCCAGCCCTCAGCGATGCCTCTGGAGTGGCTATCAGAGACCAACTATTTGAATTGGGCCCTGAAGATGGAGATGTATCTTCGCAGAGAGAACCTTTGGCTTCCAATTGGTGAGCAAAACCCCCAAAATCCCAGTGCTGAATGGCTTAGACAGGATGAGTGGGCTAGAGCCACCATTATCTTGGGAGTTGAGGACAATCAGCTAGTCCACGTGCGAGGCATGCAGTCTGCAAAGCAACTTTGGGATGCTTTGAAAGACTTATATGTAAAGGCAACAGCAGGGAGTAAAGTTACCCTGACAAAAAAAAGCTGTACAAAGCCTACCTTGCGGAGGGAGATAGCTTTCCTGAGCACCTGCATTATATTCAGCAGCTGGTTGTTGAGTTGCAGGAGAGAGGAATGGAATTTACACCTCTCACAAAATCCTATATCCTCCTGTCCTCACTGAATGAAACGTGGGACACACTGATTTGTACCCTGGAGGCTATGCCTGAAGCAGACCTCACCCCATCGTATGTTACACAGCGCTTACTCGGTGAATGGGAGAAGAGAGAGGAAAGATCCCCCCCCCATCTCTTCTGGAAAGCTGCAAGACCAGAAAATGAGGGAAAAGAAGGGAAAGGAACCTGAGGCCACAGTGCTAGCCAGCCAGCGATGCTTCACTTGTGGTTCAGCTGGACATTTGCAAAGAGACTGTGCCATGAGACCCAAGAGTAGAAAGACAGAGAAGAAAAACACAAGGGCAACACAGAAGAAGGCTCTTCAGACAACCCAAATTGCACAGGTTGCTGAGAAGGGTAATTCTGATGTATGGGTGTTAGATTCTGGGGCCAGTTGTCATTTATGTAATTGTAAAAGCTCTTTTGTGTCACTGTCTAAAACTGAAAGACAAAGTGTATATTTGGCTGATGGGTCTGTGACCAAAATTATGGGACAAGGTGACTTGTATTTATCCTGCTTAGGAGAAACTGTAAAAGGTGTGTTGTATGTGCCAAATTTACAATCAAACCTTTTATCTGTGGCACAATTGGCTGCAACAGGGTATATCATAACATTTAAGAAAAATGGTTGTGAGAAACGAAAAAAACGGGAAATTGTGTGCTACTGGTATGTTAAAAGACTCCTTGTACATTGTGCAAAATGCAAGGAAGCCAAGCTGCAAGGCTGCAGTTGGCAACACTCCATATCATGACCAGTGTGTACACCTGATGCACAGGAGATTTGGTCATGCTAATTTCAAGTATATAGCACAAATGCCACAGCTGTGTGCTGACCTAAAGATAAAACCCTGTGACAAATACTTAGACTGTGTAGTTTGCAAAGAATGCAAAACACTAAAAGCTCCTGTGAGTAAGCACAGTGACAGAGTTACAACTAGACCTTTGAAAATTGTACACTCTGACATTATTGGTCCTTTTGCTCCAAGTCTTGGACAAGCAAGGTATGCAATGACCATCATTGATGATTTCTCAAGATACACATTTATCTACATCTTAAAACACAAAGATGAGGCATTTGAGAAATTTAAAGGTTTTGTGACATGGGCAAATGGAAAATTCCCTAGGCCTGTATCTGCACTCCAATGTGATAGAGGAGGAGAATACCTTTCTCACAAATTCAGAAGGTTCCTAGTGGAAAAGGGGATAGAACAAATTCTTTCTAACCCTTACACCCCTCAGCAAAATGGTGTTGCTGAAAGAAAGGGCAGAACCTTGCAAAATGCGATGGAATGCATGCTAAAAGATTCTTATTTATCTTTTAAGTATTGGGGAGAGGCCATATCTACTGCTTGTTATGTACAAAACAGATTGTATAACTCTGTGATTCAGGACACTCCATTCCATTTGTTTTATGGTGTGAAACCAAAGGTAAACCATCTTAGAGTGTTTGGTAGCACTGTATGGGTTCACATTCCAAAACAGAAGAGAAGGAAAGGAGGCCCCACAACAAAGAAAGCCATCTTTGTTGGCTATGAACAAAGCCAAAGGGGCTACAGGTTCATAATGGGAGAGAAATTAATAATTAGCAAAAGCGCTTCTTTTGCTGAACAAAACTGGGGGAGATTAAACTCTAGGTCTCCAGTTGATCTGACCACCACAAGAGAACAGCAAGGACTTGCTGTTGATGGTGATCTTTTGCCTGATGAGGACATTAAAACAGAAAAGCAAACTGAAGATCTCTCTGATGAGACAGATGCTTCTCAGGAAAGTGATAGGAGTCAAAATTTAAGCCCTGTATTACCTCGAATATCTCAGAGAAGTAATAAAGGCATTCCTCCATTACGTTTTCAGGCTGATACAATAAAGGCTTTTCACATATTCACAGAACCTGAGTCTTTCGAACAAGTGAATGCTTTACCACCTGAGATTGCACAAAATTGGCATTCTGCCATGCAACAGGAGTTAGCATCCTTGAAAGAAAATAAAACATGGAAACTGGTAAATCTACCTCCCAATGAACGCTGTCTGGGTTGTAGGTCGGTTTTCAAACTGAAAAGGGATGCTGATAGCAAAATCCAAAAATATAAAGCAAGGTTGGTTGCAAAAGGGTTCACTCAAAGGAAAGATTTAGACTTTGACAAGACTTTTGCACCAGTTACTAAAGGTGAATCAATTAGATTACTGTTAAAAGTTGCCGCACTGAAAGGAATGTCGGTTCACCACTATGACATTCAGACTGTATTTCTCTATGGTGATTTAGACCACAGATTATACATGCAGCAACCCCCTGGCTATGAAAAAGGGGAGAATCTAGTCTGTGAACTGCAGAAGTCAGTCTATGGGTTAAAACAAGCTGCTAGATCCTGGAACCAAAAAGTAGATGAAAAACTGCAGAGTTTTGGTTTTGAAAAAGGAAAAGCAGATCCCTGTGTATATATGAAGAAGGACAAACAAGGCTGTATGTATCTGTGCATTTATGTTGATGATTTGCTGCTGTTCACATCAACAGAAAAACAAAGGCTTGATTTTGAAGCCTGCATGAAAAGCCATTTCACATTAAAAAGCCTTGGAATTATAACAACCTAGGTTTGGAAAAACACAGAAAGAAGAATGGTAGCTTTCTGTTAAACCCAAAGGGGAGATAATGGTAAAATAATGTGAATGAAAAGACATACAGAGTTGTCAAAGAAGATTAGTTTGCATCTTAATCTATTATATAAAAAGGGGAGTGTTAATGGTTTTCCTACTAACAGATTAAGATGCTATTGTATCTAATCATTTTGGCCGGGTGCAGAGGTTGAATTCAACTGCCCCCTTTTCGAATGTTAATTATTGCACCTGGGGGGAAGAACCTGTCCGGACTTGTTTCAGTTCCTCTTTCTCTTCTGTACAGACATGTAGCAAGCTAGGTTGCTCTCAATGAGAGCCACATCTTTTAAATATGTTTTGCTTTTGGTTTGCTTTCTGTAAATAAATTATTTTAATAGATATGCCTGGTGTTTGTGACTTTTCTGATCTCTCCTGGGCTAAAGGCTTTCCCAGCATTCTGCCAACACAACATACCTAAAAGAGATTTTATTTTCATCACAGGAGACTGGAATGCTCAGGTGGGCAGTCAAAGGACACCTGGAATTACACGTACCCATGGCCTGGGAGAACAAAACGAAGCAGGACATAGGCTGATAGAATTTTGCCAAGACAACTCACTCTGCTTAACAAACACTCTCTTCAAACAACCTAAGAGACGGCTTTATACATGGACTTCACCATGTAGAAAACACTGAAATCAGATTGACTACATCCTTTGCAGCCAAAGGTGGCAGACATCTATACCGTCAGTAAAAACAAGACCTGGAGCTGACTGTAGTTCAGATCACGAACTTCTTCTTGCACAATTTAGGATCAGTCTAAAGAGATCAGACTCACAGATCAGTTAGATATGAGCACACCAATATTCCTAAGGCATTTGCAGTGGAGATGAAGAATAGATTTAAGGGACTGGACTTAGTAGATAGGGTCCCGGAAGAACTCTGGACATAAGTTCGCAACATTGTTCAGGAGGCAGCAACAAAATACATCCCAAAGAAAGAGAAACCAAGAAGGCAGAATGGCTGTCTGCTGAGACACTAGAAGTAGTCCAAGAAAGAAGGAAAACAAAAGGCCACAGCGATAAGGGGATATATGCCCAATTAAATGCAAAATTCCAGAGGTTAGCCAGAAGGGATAAGGAATTATTTTTAAACAATCAATGCGCGGAAGTGGAAGAAGACAGTAGAATAGGAAGAACAAGAGACCTCTTCCAGAAAATTACAAACATTGGAGGTAAATTTCAGGCAAAACTAGGTATGATCAAAAACAAAGATGGCAAGGATCTAACAGAAGAAGAAGAGATCAAGAAAAGGTGGCAAGAATATACAGAAGACCTGTATAGGAAGGATAACAATATCGGAGATAGCTTTGACTGTGTGGTCAGTGAGCTAGAGCCAGACATCCTGAAGAGTGAGGTAGAATGGGCCTTAAGAAGCATTGCTAATAACAAGGCAGCAGGAGATGACAGCATCCCAGCTGAACTGTTCAAAATCTTGCAAGATGATGCTGTCAAGGTAATGCATGCTATATGCCAGCAAATTTGGAAAACCCAAGAATGGCCATCAGATTGGAAAAGATCAACTTATATCCCCATACCAAAAAAGGGAAACACTAAAGAATGTTCAAACTATCAAACAGTGGCACTCATTTCACATGCCAGTAAGGTAATGCTCAAGATCCTGCAAGGTAGACTTCAGCAATTCATAGAGCAAGAATTGCCAGATATACAAGCTGGGTATAGGAAAGGCAGAGGAACTAGGGACCAAATTGCCAATATCCGCTGGATAATGGAAAAAGCCAGGGAGTTTCAGAAAATCATCTATTTCTGTTTTATTGACTATTCGAAAGCCTTTGACTGTGTGGACCATAACAAACTGTGGCAAGTTCTTAGCGGTATGGGGATACCAAGTCATCTTGTATGTCTCCTAAAGAATCTGTATAATGACCAAGTAGCAACAGTAAGAACAGACCACGGAACAATGGACTGGTTTAAGATTGGGAAAGGAGTACGGCAGGGCTGTATACTCTCACCCTACCTATTCAACTTGTACACAGAACACATCATGCAACATGCTGGGCTTGAGGCTGGAGTTAAAATTGCTGGAGGAAACATTAACAATCTCAGATATGCAGATGATACCACTTTGATGGCTGAAAGCGAAGAGGAACTGAGGAGACTTATGATGACGGTGAAAGAAGAAAGTGCAAAAGCTGGCTTGCAGCTAAACCTCAAAAAAACCAAGATTATGGCAACCAGCTTGATTGGTAACTGGCAAATAGAGGGAGAAAATGTAGAGGCGGTGAAAGACTTTGTATTTCTATGTGCAAAGATTACTGCAGATGCTGACTGCAGTTAGGAAATCAGAAGACCTTTAATCCTTGGGAGAAGACCAATGACAAATCTCAATACAACAGTTAAGAGCAAAGACATCACACTGACAACAGAGGTCCGCATAGTTAAAGCAATGGTATTCCCAGTAGTAATATATGGCTGCGAGAGCTGGACCATAAGGAAGGCTGAGAGAAGGAAGATCGATGCTTTTGAACTGTGGTGTTGGAGGAATATTCTGAGAGTGCCTTGTACTGCAAGAAAATCAAACCGGTCCATCCTCCAGGAAATAAAGTCAGACTGCTCACTTGAGGGAATGAAATTAAAGGCAAAACTGATATACTTTGGCCACATAATGAGAAGACAGGACACCCTGGAGAAGATGCTGATGCTTGGATAGTGGAGGGCAAAAGGAAGAGGGGCCGACCAAGGGGAAGATGGATGGATGATATTCTAGAGGTGACGGACTTGTCCCTGGGGGAGCTGGGGGTGTTGACGACCCACAGGAAGCTCTGGCGTGGGCTGGTCCATAAAGTCATGAAGAGTCGGAAGCGACTGAACGAATAAACAACAACAAAGGATAATTTGAGCTGGTCATTTGTGCCTCAAGTGATATCTCAGGGTTGATTTGTTTTATGATCCAAGTTTTTGTTTTTTGACTGTCCATGGTATTCTCAGGAGTCTTCTCCAAAACCAAAGCTCAAATGCCTCAATATTCCTTCTATCTTGCTTCTTCAAATCTATATGAGGAACCCATAAAAGATGTGATAAGGGCTTCAGAAAGCACTGTTTAGGCATTATTTAAACAGATGCCAGGGATCTAGTCTTTCCCATAGCTCATGCCTAAACAGAAGGTACTGGAAAGGAGAGAGGGTGCCCACAACTGCCAAAGAGCTGGGCAGATCCTGACTTCTGACCACAGTATGATGAAAAGTACTATATTGTGCCCATGCAAAAATTGTATTAGGAGAAGAGGGAAAACATTGGCAGAACTACCAGTAACTATGTTGCATCATTGGTGGGCTGGAGAACAAATGGATGCTACATCACAAGGCTAAGGAATAAAAATACAGATCCTGGGATATGTTTGTCCCAGTTTGTGCCACTCGACATAATGACGAGTCCATTGATTGTATTAACCATATATGAAATGAAGGATTCATATGACTAGATTTTTTTTTAATCCTATCTCCTTTATCACTAGGATAATCCTTATCCTAGTGATAAGAGAAGGAACGAGCTTTACTCTTTCTGTGTAGCAATCACAGCCATAGGACCATGCTTGATATGTACATCACTACAGAAGTGGATATGTGTGTATATGATTAGGTATAGGATATTACAGAATGAAACTTGTTTGCATAAAAAGGAAGTTGGCCTTGCCTAATTATTCTTAGAACAGCAATTTACAGGTGTATGTGTAGGTGTGGAATTGGGGTGACAACAAGTAAGCAGAATGACATAACATAACTCTTATCTCACAAGTATCCCTCCCACACAGTTCCAACCTGATATTATTTTATTGTAAACTGCCCAGAGTCCCTTTTGGGAGATGGGCAGCGATAAATTTGATAGATAGATAGATAGATAGATAGATAGATAGATAGATAGATAGATAGATAGATAGATAGATAGATAAATGCTATCTAAATCCAACAAGCAAGCCATAATGCTTGCAATGCTAATATTCAGATCTGATTTAGGACAATGCAGATTTTTGCATAAAGCCAAGAGCATCTTTTCTTTTCCTTACATTAACCTTCACACAGAACAAACTCTGAGTTTAACTGAAAGGAAGATGATTAAGAATTCAAAATGATTCTTCCTTGCATCCCCAAAAGAAGAGCAGAAAATTAACAACACCAACCATCTTAGTAATGATAAGCTTCCTCATCCAACCAGTTAGGGGTTGCTAACTCTAGTGAAATCAATCCTGGAGATTTCCCCCTCCCTGATACAGTAAATGTATGCATGTAATGCACTCATGTGTGCATTTAGGTATGTGTGTATGTCTACTTGCCAAGAGTTATACTTGCAAAAAGGCAGTCAGGGCAAATTCATTACATTAATTGAATAAATAACTATTGATCAAACTTTATTGCCCTTTAAAGAAGTACATCATTTATAACAGTAAATGATCAACCTTCCACGTGTACCTTTTTCCTCTCTTGCACACAAGCCACTCTTACATATAGAAATACATTAACTGCATGCATGCACATGTATGCTTCCACAGTTTCCTCCTCCTTCCAGCACAAAGAACAATAAAAGAGGATAATAGGATAGGGATTGGGAAAGGCAAAGGGTCTGTACTTTGTTTATTTTTCTTCTTTTATGTACTTGACAATCTCTCTTGCATCCAGCTACAGTATTTTCTCTTTCTATAGGAAGTTCATTTGTTACTAATCTGATTTTCCCACCAAGCCTTATTCAGCCCTAACTGAACAGCACTGTTGACATCTGCTTCTTGGTCCTCATGTTTTTCTTTTCATTGCTAAAGTAAAGCAAAGCAAAAGCAAAACAATTGCAAAAATAAAAATGCAAGGATATTGTCAAAATAAATGTTAAATATAAGCTATGGACAGATCATGGAAAAACAAAATTATCATTGCTGTTGTTGTTTTCACAGAAGGAGTGTGAAGGAGTGCATTCATTTTTAACTAAATTGCACATGATATTCAGTCATGTTTCCTTCCTAAATATTTATTTTTTTTCTTTTACAAAAGGTATCTGTAGAGAGTTCAGTCTCAAGTGGAAAAAACTTATAGGGGAACATATTTCTTATCTTTATCTTCTTTGTCAGTTTTTAAGGTATACCATAATCATGGATTTTTGTTCTTCAGTAAGGTAGTCAAGCATTTTGGAAAACAAAATTAACCACTGGGGACAAACTCTATTGTAGTATTGTCATTTCAGAATCATTTTTTCCTCTTATACGATTTAGCCTATGCAGTCTTTGCAGTTGTTTGGTGCAAAGATAGTCACTGTGGCTCTTATTAGACATAATAATTTTCAACATTCTGAAACAATAAATCTTTGGTGGTTGAAAATGATATTAAGGAATGCATGCTCCTGGGAAGTGCATGGTTCACCTTTCATTTTAGTCACACACTCATTTCCCCCCCCCCCACAGCTTTGACCCACTTCTACAATATTAGGGTAATGTTAAAATCCACCTTACAAGGCTGCAGCAAAATTTACTGATGAATATATGACTCTGGTCCTACATGGTCAGATATCATTTGTGTGTGAAGTGACAACTGGGCATTTCTGCAGAGAATAGGAGATAACTGACTGGTTAGAAAGTTTCCAGAAATACAGAGTGATCCCACAGATCTTTAGTTACTATAGTAGTATAAATTTTGTGCCTCACCCAAATTCTTCCCTGGATTTAATTTTTGCATGCTGCAAAGACTCTATAAACACCATGTTGAGAGATCAAAGTAAGACCCCTTTTGGTTATCACAAAGACTTCTTATCACTGAGAATTATTACATTTTGATTTAATCATCCTTATTAAATGCTATTCATATAATGAAAATCAGACGTGTTCACTTCTGCAGTGAACATGTTTGATTTGAGCTGCTTTGTTGTTAGGATTTGAGCTGTCTTGTTGGTAGGATAGGACTTCCACAGTGAGCATGTTTGATTTGAGCTGCCTTGTTGAAAGGATTCATGCCATAAAGAACTTTACTCTTCCCTCTCTTGCTAACCCCATCTTTCAGTATCAAACATCATCAGATTATCTGGCATTCTGAGATGGACTTTCAGCAAGCTAGAGAATGGGTAACAAAAGTTGTTTATAAATGAAAATTCAGACATCTCACCATCCATTTAACACAAAGGTGTTTTTAAAATGGAAAGCTTAAATGCACACTCAAGGTCTAGCAACCATCTAGGTACTGTACAAGTTCATGAACAAGAAATAAAGATGGAAAGCAAGAAAGAACATTTTGAGAGTGTTGACAAACTGCATTTTTTGAAAAATGTGTGGGTGGAAATAATAAAATACAGAGGCTGTTGCAAATAATTTGAAAAATGAGGCAGGAGGAGATGGAAAATTCTCCAAAGCTCTCTTTAAAAAGAAAAGAAAAAAGAGAATTTTATTTATTTATTTGATTCATATAGCCCATCAGTCTCTAACTTATAGCAGAAAACAGCAATTATCTCCTCCCCAGGGCTTTAAAGAAAGGATATGAAACTTAGAATTTTAGAATCAGCAAATTTGCAAAACCAATATGTATGTCTGTGTGCATGCAAGTGTGTGTTCAGACACATGCATGCACAAACATATAAATACACAAACACACAAAATACACAAACACACAAATACACAAAAAAAGTGTGTGTGCATAACACATATTCATACAGACACAATGTCCTTACTTTATATTAAAAACAACTACTACTACCACACCTGCCTTCATTTTGATTCTCCTTCCTCATTACATTATTACACAAATGAACTTTCCTTTTTCAGGAGGAGATAAAGTGTTCCATAAAGGAAAGTGGGTGAGTTGGGCTTTAGCACTGCCCTATTCTAGACACACCTGGAGCTGGCTGAGACATCTCTCAACCCATTGATTGTCAGGGCTAATTCAGCTGATCTAGCTGTCTAGGCCAATGTTCCTTTTTCTTCCTCACCCTTTTTTTCCTCCCTGAATTGGGGTGGGGGGGAACCATACAGAAAAGTGAATATTTGGCAGAATTTAGTTCACATGGTAGGCAGATCTTACTACCTCAGCCTGATGTGGAAGCCTGAACAAGGTGGAATAGTTTAATGAATAGCAAAGAAGGGTTGTGCTTTCTGCTGCACTGCAACACTTTCTCCAAGGCAGTTTTGAACATGCAGAGTTCTATTAGAAAAATGTACAAGAACTCTGACCTTGGTGGCCCCTTGACAGGCAATGACCTTGTCTAGACTGGAAAGAAAAACAAGTACTCAGTATGCAGACAACATATAAAACATTTGATTTGATTTAAGACAGAGTTGGGCACCTTTTAGATGGCTGTTGATCTGAATTAACATTCTGTGGTGAGACAAAGGCCAAGGGTTTGGGCAATGAACACAGAGAGCAGGATCATGGCACACACATGGCTGGAGCTCAGATTTCCTACTAGGTTAAGTGGGATATATTTAGTTTTTTCAAATAAAGGTAAGTTTATTTTGAGGATTATGTGACTGCTTTCCTGTAATTCCTCTCTTAAAATGGTGAGAAATCATTTTAATAATTGTAGGGGGCGGAATAATTGCAGAGATTGCAACTTGCCCATCTCCCACTCCCCATCCCCACCATCCTGCCACCCCCCCACTCCAGGGGTATTTCTTTTCTTTGAGATGGGACTGAAGCACCTGGCAATGTAGAGATTTTGGAGTGAAAGTGATAGAAAGTGATAGATGGGAGATCTCAGACTGAAAAAAAGTAGTTCCATCTGACAAGGTAGAATAGTTTTTCCCTTTGATATCAATCCATGAGAAGGATTGGATCAATTGTATTATGTCAAAGATACTCAGATGAAGTTTTGTTTGCCTGCCAGCTTTAGTCCACTTTGAATTCACATTCACTCAAAGAATCTTTGGAGCTTTTAGATTGTAAGAATGAATTCAATTCCTCTTATAAACTCTAAGACCAGGACTTTACAACTTGGGTTCCAACAGACAGGGGTCCACTAGCTATATGTGGTGGTCTTGTTTTTCTTGCCTTTCTGTAATGGGAAAAAAAAATTAAGCAAGATCATCTGCTGAGAAGCCACAATGTATGCTTGTTCAGACTGCTGAGCTGAAAGTCAGACAAAGCTTTTTTAAGCTCCTTCACAAATCTATTTGCTAGATTTATAGATTAGGACACACAAGAGGCTTAAAACAGGATTACATTGGCAGAACAAGTATTCACACTGTCATTAAAAACATCTTTAGCTCATTAAAGATGGGGGGAATCTCTGTAAATAACTATATTTGCCATGAAGTAATGGACAAATAAGTTTCCCGCAAGAATAATTTTGGAGATAGTAAGATCCGTTTCAGTTCTGCTCACTAGCACTAATTTGAAATCTCTAGTCTTCCAAAAGATAATCACTTTTCTTTGTTAAGTTCTATGGATATCACAACATTCTGTCACATTGCAGTGCTTTGCATGTCTACTATTAAGTCAGGGTGACATAGAAAAACAGGCAATGTGAAGTGGCAAACAGTAATTCTTCTTGACACAAAATGTCTTTCAAGAAGTGTCAAGATGAAGATTTGGTCTCAGAGGGTAGCTCTCCCTTCACCCTTTTACTTTGAAGTACATGCCAAAGAAAGATAACTTGGGGATATTGATTCAAATTGACTTTGTAGGACTTTGATTGCTCTAATAAAAATTAAACTGAGCTGACTAATCCTGTTACAAAGTGCATCCCATCATTTTCAAATAGGCTGAGATTTCACGTTCAAAACAGAAACAAGAAGACATCTAAACATCTTGAAAAGGGCAGTCCACAGTTAATTCCTAGGCATCATTATTAGCGCCAAAGAATAATAGCCTATTATGAAATACGTTCTTTTTTTTCCCCCATTTGTGATAGAATGAAAGGGAGTAATGTGATACTGGAAACTGACATGAAGCACTATTTTATCAATGTACTAACATTTTGTCATCGTTTGTTTGAGTAGAATCGTTCTCAATTTATTTAAATGAGGAGTCCTTCACAAGAGAGAGAGTGGAATGAGAGATTTTACTCTTGAATTTATGATCCAAAAATGCATTCTATTGAAATGTATCAAAGCCATGTTCAGAATGCCTCTTTGCAGTGCAATATATATTGATGGTGGTTGGGGGTAGCGTTCCTGAAACACTGTGCTTCAGAGCAATAGGTAGTCAGATTTGCAAGGCAATTGACCCCAGAGTGAATGAATGAAGCACTTCTGAAAGACAAGCTCAGTTTTCTCTCAAAAGGCATTTTTACAAAGGCCCACCTGTTGTTCATACAAACATACGCAAAGACCAAACTGAAATGAAAGGCTTTTCTAAAAAATCATTTCTTCACAAGTGAGTGTGATGATACTGCCTGAGCAGCATCGTTAAAGAGCTGGACATTTTCAAGACAGAGCAAATTGCTAATCCAGGTAATCCAGTGAAAAATAACTGGCCCTCTTTAATATAAAAGCTATCGGTTCAGAAGAGCCCCTTGCTTTGCCAGCCTGCCTTGCCAGCCTGCTCAGCTGGCTAAAAGGAAGTTAAGAGTTGTCTGGTAGAGAAAATTGCCTTTCTGTGGGTGTATCCATCTTTCCTCTTTTGCTTGTTAATGCCTCCACTTAAAGTCATCTGGTTTTGATTGTGTTTGGAGTTGCCTGCTTTCCTCTGATATCGCTTCAAACCATCCATCCCACTTGGCCTCAGTACATGGTAGAAGCTGGCTGATGTAAAGGAAGTTCTGCTCCCTGTAAACCCACCACCCACCTTAGTGTTTTAGGGTAAATAGAGAGCCTTGCATCCAATAGCACCTCACTAGGAAGTATTTGCTCACTCCATTATATTGTTAATTTCTGTAGTTGCCTTGCCACTTCTTACTAGCAAGTCCTAGGCTTTTGAAACAAAGGTTTCAAGTCCAACAAATATATAGAGATTGCCATGCCACCAAGCACTGCATATTTAAGTGCATGCATATCATGGGTCTAACCATTGACTGAATAATTCCAAGGTATCCATGTTGTACTGTATTATTAGCACCCACGTTCTCTCATCTCACTGAAAGACAGTTAGAAGAAAGACAAGAACAGGAATGTGCCCTTGCATAAGCATTGTTATAGTCACATGTTTTAGATATAGCAACCCCCCCCCAAAAAAAAAAGAGTAATAGTGGAGGAATGTGTTTAGTTTGATCTGGGTCACAAGTTCCAAAACTGATATGTGCACTGAAAACACTGGTGTCAATATGTCTATGTCAGAGTTCTCTGATACAGTTCACAGCTCAAATAATGCCTACAAAAATGTTTATTTTAGAGAAAATTATGTGAAGAAGCACATTATCCCAAGGCATTATTTTTTAAAGTGTATAAGAGCAATTTTGTACATTCAGTAAATGTGTACACAAATGCATTTATTAAGAGAAACACATAAAGTATATGGTTTTGCATTTATTTTGTTTGTCTGTAAGTGGAAATCACAAATTAAGTGCTAATTAAGTTAATATATAAAATGGGAGAGAGAGCAGCTGGTCTGAGACTGGGGATGTAACAAATACAGAATCACTTCCTTATTTCTGTATAGTATGCAACCCACTTTTCATAAAGTAAACAGAACTAGATTTTTCATTTTAGCAGTTTCAAAACGGTCTTTTCTTTCTCTTAATAGGCTTGGACATTCAGCATATCTGCCCTGGCTCTCCTTAATGCATAGAAGCCCTAGCATTTGACAGATCATCATGGGTCTGCAACCTTGGAGAGATAACAAGAAGTCCCCCAAATTCCCCCAAAGATCTGCCCCCTGAGAATTCCTGGACCTGTTCCTTAATTATCATCTCCAATCTGCTTGGATCAAAAGAAGCTGTCTACCACTAAATTGCTGCATAGTTTCAGTACTTCTGGCTCCATACTGGGTATGTTGATTATTACAAGCTCTCAGGGCCTTCTTCACCAATACTTGTTTTCATGCATGTTCACCTCTGTGGGGAGATGGGCAGGCAGCAGCAATTGCATTTGTAAGAAGGTGGCTATAGAGACAACTATAAAGAAGGGAAGACAAATCATCCAAGGGACTAGCAGTAAATTGATGCTAGTCTTGTAAAAGTCCTTTTTGTACAAGAGCTATAGGAGAAATAATCCCTCTGACTTATTTTAGTATAAATAGGGATGATTTTAATAAATAAAACAGGAAAATAATCCTAGCATGTCAGTACCATCATCAGTCAGCAACTTCTAACAATGAAGACATTATTTTTCATTCAACCCTCATATAAGCTGGCGAAGTGAAAGAAAAGGATAGCTTTTGCTCAGCTGAGATGACAGCCCCAAAAATGTCTTTAGATTTCAATTTCACTCTGCAACCTTGAATTGGAGGAAGAAGGAACAACTCCAAAGTTTGTGGTGTCATGGCCTAGGTAAGTATCTTATTTTTCCCCTGGCTTCCAAGTATATTGTGGGTACCAATGATGCACTGACATGAGTCAAAAGCCAGATGCATGAATCCCACAAAACTCTAGCCTTTGGGAGGGAGCATAGTTGCTTTTTATTCCCCTTGAGTTCTACCCACTTACTTGGACTGGCAGTGCCACTAGCTGAGTAACATAGGCTTAATAAGTGAAATAGGACTTCCTTACCATCTTTAATGCAAATACAGCTGTTGGGAAGTGGCCCACTTACGCTCCAGGATAGTCCCATCCAGAGGTTCCAGAACTTGCTGACTGTTATGGAGATTGCAGGTGAGGAAAGATGGGGTGCCTTCCAGGGGGAAAAATGCACTCACGGTGTAAGAAGACCTTGAGCGCCCGGCCAAGAAGGTCAGGCAGGACCCGCCTTAGAGTTCTGGAGTTTTTTCCTCAGAACCTGCTAGTTTTGCTCAGTTTGGCAAGATTGATGTCATGGTTAAGGCAAAGAAACTACACTGAGACAGGAATGAAGCTCTAGTCTTTATTGTTTCTACCATGCAGACAGAATCTTGCCAAACTGAGCAAAACTAGCAGGTTCCGATTGGAGGGACCTAAAAGAAACTGATTTTCCAAAGGTTTCATGATCTCTACAAAGAGGCCATTGGTCCTTGAAGAAAAAGTTACAAAACCCTTTCTAAAATTCTGGGTCTCCACTTACATTGGAAAGGTGTAAAAGTAGTACTCATTCTGGAGTTACAGTGCTTCAGCTGTCCAAAATGGACAACTAAATTTGTTATACAGTTCACACAGTAGGTGAATGGAACTCCACAGTTATAAAACCAAGAGTGTAACAATGACAGAGAGAAACCGACTTAAATAAAAATGCCACCCAAGATGCTCTTATTTGTCCAGGAAGACAGAAAGCAACTTTTATAGTAGTAGGCTAATATTTAGCACAGGAAGAATATCTGCATCTTTACCCTCAAACCACAAATATGTCTGAATGTAATTTATTATCTGTTAGGAATGTAATGTAGTATCTGTTAGGAATCATGAAAAGACATCAGTATTAAAACCAGCACATTAAAAGACAGAAACTAGAAGCATTTATATATAAAACTATGAAGGCTCAACTTCAATGGCAAATATCCCTTCAGCACCTCATGACCTATTGACCACAAGGGCAGAATGAGTAGATAGAGAGCTGGATGCCTTCTTGGTCTATCACTGTGCCTGCTGTTTGTCTAACAGATTGCTAATCTGAGGTGACTTCCTTTTGTCTTTCCACATGTGAGCACCTGCACTTCAACTTTCCTCCTGGAAGGATGTATGTATGTATGCATTTTCTATAGCTGTCCATCTCAACAAGTGACTCTGTAGCTTTAATTGATTGATTATGTGCTATCAAGTCATTTTTGACTGCTAGCCACCACATAGATAGATTTTCTCCATGAAGATTTGTCCCTAACATGGTCCTCCAGTTCTACCAATGGCGCACCCATTGCCACTGTAATGGAGTCCATCTACCTTGCTGCTGGTCATCCTTTTCTTATCTTCCCTTCCACCTTTCCCAGCATCAGAAAGATACCCCTATAATGTATTTCCTAATATCTGTTATAGTTACAAACCTGCTTCATGAATCATTCCTCAAATTACATTCACAAAAAATGAGGTTTGTACTGTAGGATGGATGGAAGGAGATGGAGATGGAGATAGACATGAAAATTAGTAACTTGCTTGCTTGTGTGTGCATGTGTGTGTGTTGTTGTTTTCTTTAAAACTTTTGTAATTTAAAAAAGAACATTAATGATTTACCAGATTTTTTTTGGTAATAATTAGACATTTATACTCAGTGATTTCTGTATCCATTGGGTTTTAATTAGTTGCTCAGCCTCTACGAGAGAGTTTTTAATAAGATTTTGAATTTATTTGCCACAGTCTCTACTAGAAATGACTTTGTAATTAATTGTCTATCAGAAAAAAAAAACAATGATAAAAAGATAAAAGAACAAAGGGAGGGAGACACCATCTGGTTATTCATTTCTTCTGTCAAAGAATTATGCATTCCATGATAAAACTGAAAAACTGGCAATGTTTCGAGTTTCAGTATGAAAATCAGGTAGGCTGATTCTTTAAGACAAATTTAGCAGTGTTTGACTGAAAAGAGATACATCGTTAACCATATAGCAGACTGCTAAATTTGACTTGAGAGAGTTCCTTGTTCTAGGCAGAAGTACTATATGTGCTATATCACTAATATATTACTTGATCAGATTTACTTTAAACAAAAATTAGTTATTTTTTTCTTAATTACTGTCTTCTCCTGTAACCTCTCATGAAACATGATCTTATACTGACTTTACACAAGACATTCATAGCTTGTAAAACTAGAGCACCTTCTCCAACCTGTATTCTTCACATGTATTGGACTACAGTACTTGAATTCCCAATGAGCATGTTGTTTAGCCATGGTGCCTAAGAATTCTAGAAGTTCTAGTTCAACACATCTGGAGAGAAGGAGGTTTGGGAATGCTGATCTATGACAATGTCTAGGACACAAGCTTTGAAACCATACATTCTTTACCACCTTGCAGAATGAGGGTCTCTTCACATCCAGAATGTAACACAGGAAGTAGAAAAATAGGAACATAGGAAGTAGAAAACTCATGTGCTCTGTTGTGCCCCATGTGTACTGCAGCTGCCTCCTCCTCCTCCTCCTCCTCCTCCTCCTCCTTCTCAAAAACTGTGTGCCAAAAATTCAAAATGATTGAAGCCCCATCTTTTTCCATGTTGTGCAACATTGACATACATAGAAAAGGTATGGGCTTCAATTGTGTTGCTGTGATCGCCATCTTGACTTTTTACACCCCCCTCTTGCAGAACCCCAGGACAAACAAACAAACCTGATGAAAAAATGAATCAGAAAGAAATGTTTTGCCATAATTTTATTAGATGTTTGTTCTGTGGAAATATGGGGAGAATTTATATTATTTTGTGTAGCACGAGCCAGCATTTCAACACTTAAAAATTTCTCTTTATAAAATTATGAATCAGTAAGACTTTAAAATATGGAAGAGCAGTTTCTAGTTGTGTTCATCCATAACTGACTTCCACTGCATTGTTGCATTATGAATTTCTATTTTAAAAATCTGTATTAAAATAATCAATTGTAAATATATATGTGTGCATACAGACACACACATACACACACAAAAATTGCATATCTTCTCTTAACCTCCCACTCTCTAAATAGGTTTTCGTTCAATATATACATTTCTATTTTTTATTCCAGAACATGTATGTATGTATCTGTGTATATATGTGCATACACATACGCATACATGTATATGTGTATGCATGTATATAAACAGACAGATACATACATACACATATACATCCTGAAAAGAACATTATTAGGGAAGTGTGCTCTCTGTACTTTGGTCCAGGAGATGTGGGTAAAATAAATTCTCATTGAATTTCCCAAAGGTTTAATTCTTCAAACATCTCTATAAAATGTGCACATACAAAATGGTGCAAGTTAATTTAAAATAAGCAGCCACATCTTTGGCTTGCAGGCTTATTTGTGAAGTATATATGCAAATTAAATCATCCCTTCTACCCAAAGGACAGTTAGGAATTTGCTTATATCTTAATCTGAAAGGTATTATTCATGGTTTATGTTCTGTACTGCTGATTTAGCAAGATAGAAGTAAAAATATAGACACAGAAGACTGAATTTAAAAGAAAAAAAAAAACTTTAGTAAAGAAACATAACTGAATTATTTGCCTGTTAGGAAAAGCAAAGGAAACAGGATGACTCATGCATATTCTGCTATGATAATAGCACATGTGATTTTTCTTGTGTATCCAAGGGCTGTCAACATAACACAGGTGAGAATTTCTAGGTCTGTTAGTTCTGAACTATAAATATAGGAATGACCACTATTTTTCTGTATCTCTTTGCTACCATCTGGTGGTCATCTTGATTCTTGCAGCCTGGATCTAATAGCTGACAGCCCATCCAATTTCTTGTGTAAAACCAAATCTAATTAAACTACCAATTTAAACAGTATCCTAACTATAAAAAATGTAGTTACTCCCAACACCACAACTTATAGGTTAATTCCTTTAGATTATGCCTGTACAGTAGATTTGAGGGAAGTTGGTGTCAGTATTCCTTTGTTTTTGCAAGGACCAGGCCATTAAGGTTACTATGGTAACAAATCACTCTGGCAGGGTGAACAAGTCAAACTTAAGTATCCTTAGTTTTGGGTGTGAAAAGGCATGACCACTTAAGGTAAAGCTCCTGATTTGCCTGGAGGGCAGCTTGCCTGGGTTTGTTAGTTTTGGTTTCCTTTCTACACAGCCTTCCTCCCAGTCCTGTCTGAGCACAAGCTTGTAAATCTGTTTTTGTGCTTTCTGTAAATACATTTATTTTTTTATAGAAATGCCTGGTGTGTGATTTTTCTGATCTTTTGGGCCAAATGCTTTCCAGCACTCTGCCACAGCAGGAATGCTGGAGTCAAGTTCCCAGTGGAAATATATTGTCATATCCCTAATTTCTTTAGAGGTCTTCAGATGTTTCTTAGAAAAGGAGCTTAGCTGTTTTTATGAGTATAAGAAACAACCACAAATGCCCATTTTAACAATAAGATACCTGGGTTACCTAATGCAAGAATATGGGTTCTCCTACAGAGTTTAACTCTTCATTAATCATAGTTATATAGTAGTTTGTCAGAGTGGTAGTATAGTATATTGAATGTTTAGTCTGTAAGTGCTTCTAGAACTCATAATTTCAGTATGATTTCCTTATTCAGATATAGGTGCTTACAAATTTCCTGCACACCTGATGCTTAACATATAAAAGGCAACCCATCACATGAGGAACATTGAGAAGTATGGTTCATGAGAATGCCCCATCCAACCTTGCCCAAATAAAAACTGCTTAGGGCATTTGTAATGTCTAGCCTCATGTGGTACAGAGTGGTAGGCAGCAGTATTGGAGCCAAAACTGTCCCTACAACCTAAGTTCGATCCCAGAGGAAGTTGGTTTCTCAGGTAGCCGGCTCAGGTTGACTCAGCCTTCCATCCTTCTGAGGTCAGTAAAATGAGTACCCAGCTTGCTGGGGAGGTGACAACTGGGGAAGGCAACGGCAAACCACCCCACTATAGTCTGCCAAGAAAACCTCGCAAAAGCAGTGTCCCCCCAAAGGGTCAGACATGACTTGGTGCTTGCACAGGGGACCTTTCACATCACACTGTCTAGTTGCATATCTAAGCCAAGGCTCGGCAACATGTAGCTTTTCAGAAGTCATTGAACTAAAGTTCTTGATATCCCTTATCCCTTATCCCTAGATAAACATTGTTCATTGCTGATCTTAAAATTAGTGTCTGCTTTTGTTTTGTTTTTTTCACCCTATGAATTTTATGCTGGTAACTCCACATGTTTGCTTTTTAAACTTGAAGTTAAATATATTTGCATGTAGATTTGCATATGTATGGTCTGGGGATTTTACTTTTGTGTACAAATGTGGATATGTACTATACACTCTGAAAATGCCTAGTTCTAACAGTTCACTGCCAGCAGAATGAGATTGTTACTTCCTACTATATTTAAACACCAAATACTTTAGGGAAAGACATGATGTGGCAAATTGACTTTGCAGTCTGTGTTTTTTGTTCCTGAAATCCTAATGCATGTCTACTCATTAATTATCCTCAAGTGGGTACAGTATTACTGTCTTAGATTTTTCTGACTTTCTTCTGACTGATATACTTGGTTGTTGTTGTTGTTTAATGTTTAATAAGGCTTAAAAACATCTGACATAAATATTGATGGCTGAAGCTGGAATGATTCTAAACCAACTTTTGATTTTATTGATTGATTTAAAATTTTCTTAGAATGTTATTTGGATAGCCCGCAGGAGAAAAAATACAATGTTTTGAGCATAAGCAAAATTTTCAGAATCTATTTTAAGATAAACATTATTAGGCCAGCTTGAAGATCACCACCAAAATATGTGCAAGCTTTTATGATCTTCTGACTTCTTCATCAAAGTATTTTTGAAGGAAGAAAATTTGATAATAATTTAAATTTCATCAAAGTCTTTGTAGTAAACAACCAAAATGATACCTTTATACATGGACATCATCATATTGGGTATATAGAAATCAAACTGACTATATTATTACTAAAAGGAGGTGGAGGAGCTCAATCATAGCATTAAAGACATGGGTAGGTGCTGACTGTGGAACAGATCATGAACTTCTCATGGGCAAGATCGAGGTTAAGCTAAGGAAGAAGAAAGCCAGTCAGTTTCCATGATATGATCTTAAATATATACCCACCAGTTTAAAGAACAATGCTGGGAAATGTGGAATGAAAAAGAAGAAGAGGTGACCAGCAGCAAAGTGGATGGACTCAATTACAGTGGCAATAAGGGCACCATTGGGAGACTTGAAAGAACAGGTTAGGGTTATATCGTCATGGAAAAAATCTATGTAGTTACTAGGAGTTGAAAATGACTTGATGGCACATAATCAAATTCTTTGTAGTAGCATCAGGTGTACTTCCCCTTACCTAATGATACAAAGACTAATGACACATCATCATAGCATGGAACTGGAACTCTCATGAAACTGCCCACCTCTACTGAAGTGTGATAGTCCTAAAGTTTGATGAGGTCAAACATAAATAAGTGTACTGTAAAACTGATAGGAAGTAAGATCTGATCCCTCCCAGGTATTTACTAGTTCACCCTAGGATACAATTTAATCTTATAATCAAGATGAAGGCAAAACATCAAGCTTTCTCACTTGTATGATTATGCTGATTTTGATGAAATCCCATGCTTCCATGCTTGACTAGTTGTTCCAGAATAGCAATGTTTGGAGCAATTCTGATCTAAGTTACCTAGAATAGTCCCTCCTCCCTCTGTGTTTGAAAAAAATGTAAAATAATAATGTAAAATATAAAATCTAGGGGGTCCTCATTATATATGAGGACTATATAATGAATTACGACAAAATGGCTGTCTTGATTATTTACTCCACAGAAATAACTTTTTTTTTTTTCTTTACAAGCTGACTTGTTCAAGCAATAGAGACAGATTATTGGCTCTATAAATACTTGTCTTTCTGAAGAAAACTATCCTTTCTCTGAATACTACTGTGTATTTGTTTGTTTTTCTTTTTTTCTGAATCCTTTAAGAATCTGAAGTTAGATTTATCAGTTTCTTTTTTGGGATATGTGTAAGGAAGCTAAACAAGGCAACTGGTGTCTAAAGTAATTAGCAGGAGCACAAATGGTTAACTAATGGAGAAAAGACAATTCTTTTTAATTCAAGAATACTCTAGATCAGTCTTGTGCTCTGTTTGAATGATTAAAGTATACATGTATTTCCCAAGAAGTAATTCAGCTAATACAGTTGGCAAATGTGGAATTAATTTGGTCACTACTGGAACTTAAGATATAATCACATTTTATCACCCTTAGTTAAATTGTCCATTACCATTATAATAATATTATACACAGACACACACAAACACACATGCATACACACACATACCTATATACATCCATGCATACAAACACCAATTGGCCTTGGGAAGTTATAACCGTTTTATACTCTGTATCATTATTTTCAGCTTCACTTGAATTCACTGATCTTAACCTGTGAGCCACTTAAATTTACCAAAGAAGCCCTATCAGATGTAACATCTGTTTAATTTAAGTTAAAGGTCTTCATAGCCCTTCATCCTCTTAAAACCCTTCACATCCATAGCAATCTCATGTGAGTTATCTGATACCTCTGATTCATTTCAGATTCCAATTCATGCTTGAATACTTAACAGTCTGGGTTTGGTAATCAAGCCATATATGAAGAAAATGTTTTATCCCTGCATGAACAATAGATCTAGCACAGCTAGCTTCTGCATTAGTGGAGTTTTAAGAAAAGAAAGAAAAAGTTCAAGATAGACATCAAGTTCAAGAACCACCATATTTGCTAAACTTCATTCTTGAAACATAGTATGTAGTTGTTAACCACTTTTCCATGAACATCCATCTTGTGCCATTTAAGGTTTTCATGTTTCTTCTGAAGGAAACTATTATTAGAAATGGATATGGCATATCAGACAAAAATACAACAACAGTGTGCAGTTTAATTTTCACTGTTAAAGTGAAAAGTCAGCTATCTGCGATACTGCAAATGAGTGGATAATAAAACTTCTCTACCAAACTACATTTTCCAGCTATCACTCTCTCAAAAGAAACATTATATTATACATTCTTTCATAGTCAGCATGGAAGCATACAACACAGACACCCACACCCACATTTTTACACAAATGAAAAATAACACATGCCTTTAAAGCAAACTAAACTATTAAATGACAATCAGGACTAAAATAAATTATGTCTCTTCAGTTGGGAACCCTGCTCAACCTAACTCAAGCACATGGGGAAAGAACTATCTTAGCTGCCTTTCTAAAGGCTGCAGAGTTTGAGCCAACGTTATGGGGGGATATATTAATATATTATTTCAATTAATATTGCAGAATAATCCTTTGTATGTCTATGAAACGATAATGGCCACTGGATTCAGTGGGCATATTCCTGATATGTTTATTTGGATTGCTGTTAGAGGGTGAACATTAGAGAAAAGTGAACATGACCAGGGTTTTAAGCAGTCTATACAGTTCTGTGAAAAACTAATCAGCTCTTTTTACATTTTCTTCAGTTTCTGCCTTTGTGTCTACTGGCTACTATGGGAGCTTCATGTAGGTCACACTGATATATAAAATAAGCTTAAATGAACAAATGTGCCTGTATGATTTAAGGGATAGGAAGTTGTGTGAGTACTTTATTCAACAACCAGGACAGATTGGGGTGCTCTCAAAACATGAGCTCTCCTCACTTACAGTGAAGTTCCCCAGAAACAGACTCTAAAGCAGTGCTTTTCAATCTTGGGCATTTTAAGATGTGTGGACTTCAACTCCCAGAATCCCCCAGCCAGTCTTGCTGGCTAGGAAATTCAGGGAGTTGAAGTCACACATCTTAAAGTAGCCAAGGTTGAGAAACATAGCATTAAAGACACATCAGGACCAGCTCAAAATAAATTTCCAAAGTTCTTTGCAAAGAAATCATTAATCATCCAGGAACAGGTTTCAAAACACTTTCTATAGCTCTGGGTGTCTACTTAGATTAGGGAAGTTTAAAAACCCTCATTTTGGAATTACTTCAAATGAACAACTGGATTTGTTATGGTTATTGCTTGTGATCTGGCTTTATACATGGACTTCACCAGATGGACAACACCAAAATCAGATTGACTACATCCTTTGCAGCCAAAGGTGGAAGACATCTATACAGTCAGTAAAAAGAAGACCTGGAGCTGACTGTAGTTCAGATCACGAACTTCTTATTGCACAATTTAGGATCAGACTAAAGAGATTAGGGAAGACCCACAGATCAGCTAGATATGAGCTCACTAATATTCCTAATGAGTATGCAGTGGAGGTAAATAATAGATTTAAGGGACTGGATTTAGTAGACAGGGTTCTGGAAGAACTATGGACAGAAGTTCGCAACATTGTTCCAGAAAATGTCTTCTAATTTTCTTCTTCCAGAAAATTAGAAACATTGGAGGTAAATTCCAGGCAAAAATGGGTATGATCAAAAACAAAGATTGCAAGGACCTAACAGAAGAAGAAGAGATCAAGAAAAGGTGGCAAGAATATACGGAAGACCTATATAGGAAAGATAACAATATCGGGGACAGCTTTGACAGTGTGGTCAGTGAGCTAGAGCCAGACATCCTGAAGAGTGAGGTTGAATGGGTCTTAAGAAGCATTGCTAATAACAAGGCAGCAGGAGACGACAGTATCCCAGCTGAACTGTTTAAAATCTTGCAAGATGATGCTGTCAAGGTAATGCATGCCATATGCCAGCAAATTTGGAAAACACAAGAATGGCCATCAGATTGGAAAAAAATCAACTTATATTCCCATAGCAAAAAAGGGAAACACTAAAGAATGTTCAAACTATTGAACAGTGGCACTCATTTCACATGCCAGGAAGGTAATGCTCAAGATCCTGCAAGGTAGACTTCAGCAATTCATGGAGCAAGAATTGTGAGAATTGCCAGATGTACAAGTTGGGTTTAGAAAAGGGTTAGAAAAGAACTTCTTATAAAAGAACTAGGGACCAAATTGCCAATATCCACTGGATAATGGAAAAAGCCAGGGAATTTCAGAAAAAAAAAAAAAAACTATTTCGGTTTTATTGACTATTCTAAAGCCTTTGACTGTGTGGACCATAACAAATTGTGGCAAGTTCTTAGTGGTACGGAAGGCAAAAGGAAGAGGGGCTGACCAACGACAAGATGGATGGATGACATTCTCGAGGTGACAGATTCGACCTTGGGGGAGCTGGGAGTGGCAACAACCGACAGGAAGCTCTGGCGTGGGCTGATCCATGAAGTCACGACGCGGTGGAAGTGACTGAACAAATAAACAACAACAATTGCTTGTGTTGCTTTAGACAGACTAGTTAAGTGATGATTTCACAAGCCTCTGTGTGAAATGTTTCAGTTAATTGATTGTGTGAATGCTATGTAATGCTCACATAATTTTGCAACTTTTACATTATTTGTGCCCATTTTAAAATGCACTAGAGTTATGTCTTAATAGAAAGAAGGATATATCTTAGTCATTGTCTGAGACAAAAGATAAAGACTGTGCATCTGAGTCCCAAGGATGCCCATGCTCCAGGTGTGGTATATGGGTATTATGCCTTTAAGGAGAATTGCTGATTAGTAGATGCCTGTTAGGTAGCTGTCCTTAAGAATAGTAATTTATACATATTGACAGCATCCCTTAATGTTGTGTACCAGCTGCTGTGTGTGCTTGACTGACTTCTTGTAATAAATAGACAGACGGACTGACTTTTTACCTTCCAAGGTGACTTGATTGTGGATCCACAGATTCAAGGTAGAGCCCCAGGAATGTTGCTGGGCCAGCAGATGTTACTCAGTATCAAAAGTGAGTTAATTCTAGCCTCCCTCTAAATCCCCAGTGTCCTTGTAACAGCAGGAGAATTGACATAAATGTTTGCAGGCATTCCAGTTGCATGTGATTGCTAGCGGGTCTGAGTGGAAAGAGGAACCACTCTGGTGTGTTTTGTTTCTGCATCTTGCTAGTGAAGAGACATGGGGGATTTACATGCTTCAGTTTTCAGAAGAGGCAGATAAGAAACAAACTATCTGTAAATAATGTTAGAAAAGTTAGCAGTGTATGGGGGATCATTACTTTTAAGAAACACAGGTTCTTCTTTAAGAGCTCAAAGAGTAGAGGAGAGTGTGGATTCATGTGTTAGGGAGTTAAAAAGACTTCTGACCTGTGAATTTTGAGAACTCTGCGAGTCACTTATAAAGGACAGGATTAGTTGTGGTCTATGCTAAGCTGAAGAAGATTCTGTTGCATCAGTGTGATTTGTCTTCAGATAAAGCAGTTAACAGAGACAGAGCAGAAGGAACCTTGACATCTCAGATGCAAATTTGGGGTGCCTCTGGGAAGATGTTTGCCTTGCAGATTAACTCAGCTTTGGAACAGATGCCTTATGGGCAACTTTCTAGGCTGCAGAAGTCTGAGATGTTCTGGTGACGTCAGCAGCTAGTATGCTCCAAGCACAAATGAGAGGGTCAGCTTATGTGTAGGTGTTGTGGATGCTCATGCCCAAGAAATTGCCCAGCATTTAGTGTTACAAAAGCTTTGGCAAACATCCTTTTGGAAAAATATGTGCAGCAAAGCAAGTCTCAGGCAGTAGACACAAGAAATAAATATATTTTTATGGGGGCATTACCAGAACAAAAGTAAATGGGAAATGCCCAATGCATGCCATAATACCTGTGGCTAGAGTGCCAGTGTTACTCAAGTTCGATATGGAAGCCGAGGCTTATGCTCTTCCTTGTGGTTGTTTATTCGTTTAGTCGCTTCCGACTCTTCGTGACATCATGGACCAGCCCACGCCAGAGCTTCCTGTCGGTCAACACCCCCAGCTCCCCCAGGGACAAGTCCGTCACCTCTAGAATATCATCCATCCATCTTGCCCTTGGTCGGCCCCTATTCCTTTTGCCCTTCACTCTCCCTAGCATCAGCATCTTCTCCAGGGTGTCCTGTCTTCTCATTATGTGGCCAAAGTATTTCACTTTTGCCTTTAATATCATTCCCTCAAGTGAGCAGTCTGGCTTTATTTCCTGGAGGATGGACTGGTTTGATCTTCTTGCAGTCCAAGGCACTCTCAGAATTTTCCTCCAACACCACAGTTCAAAAGCATTGACCTTCCTTCGCTCAGCCTTCCTTATGGTCCAGCTCTCGCAGCCACATGTTACTACGAGGAACAACATTGCTTTAACTATGCGGGCCTTTGTTGTCAGTGTGATGTCTCTGCTCTTAACTATTTTATCGAGATTTGTCATTGCTTTTCTCCCAAGGATTGAGAGTCTTCTGATTCCCTGACTGCAGTCAGCATCTGCAATAATCTTTGCACCTAGGAATACAAAGTCTTTCACTGCTTCTACATTTTCTCCCTCTATTTGCCAGTTATCAATCAAGCTGGTTACCATAATCTTGGTTTTTTTGAGGTTTAGCCGCAAGCCAGCTTTTGCACTTTCTTCTTTCACCTTCATCATAAGGCCCCTCAGTTCCTCTTCACTTTCAGCCATCAAAGTGGTATCATCTGCATATCTGAGATTGTTAATGTTTCTTCCAGAGATTTTAACTCCAGCCATGGATTCCTCAAGCCCAGCTTGTCGCATGATGTGTTCTGTGTACAAGTTGAATAGGTAGGGTGAGAGTATACAGCCCTGCCATACTCCTTTCCCAATCTTAAACCAGTCCGTTGTTCCGTGGTCTGTTCTTACTGTTGCTACTTGGTCGGTATACTGATTCTTCAGGAGGCAGACAAGATGACTTGGTATCCCCATACCGCTAAGAACTTGCCACAATTTGTTATGGTCCACACAGTCAAAGGCTTTTTATTCAAGATCTTCTGTATATTCTTGCAACCTTTTCTTGATCTCTTCTTCTTCTGTCAATAAAACAGAAATAGATGATTTTCTGAAACTCCCTGGCTTTTTCCATTATCCATCGGATATTGGCAATTTGGTCCCTACTTCCTCTGCCTTTTCTAAACCCAGCTTGTACATCTGGCAATTCTGGCTCCATGAACTGCTGAAGTCTACCTTGCAGGATCTTGAGCATTACCTTACTGGCATGTGAAATGAGTGCCACTGTTCGATAGTTTGAACATTCTTTAGTGTTTCCCTTTTTTGGTATGGGGATATAAGGTGATTTTTTCCAATCTGATGGCCATTCTTGTGTTTTCCAAATTTGCTGGCATATAGCATGCATTACCTTGACAGCATCATCTTGCAAGATTTTGAACAGTTCAGCTGGGATGCTGCCGTCTCCTGCTGCCTTGTTATTAGCAATGCTTCTTAAGGCCCACTCAACCTCACTCTTCAGGATGTCTGGCTCTAGCTCACTGACCACACCATCAAAGCTATCCCCGATATTGTTATCCTTCCTATACAGATCTTCTGTATATTCTTGCAACCTTTTCTTGATCTCTTCTTCTTCTGTTAGGTCCTTGCCATCTTTGTTTTTGATCATACCCATTTTTGCCTGGAATTTACCTCCAATGTTTCTAATTTTCTGGAAGAGGTCTCTTGTCCTTCCTATTCTATTGTCTTCTTCCACTTCCGCACATTGCTTGTTTAAAAATAATTCCTTAATATTCTTGCCGTGAAAACTCAATGGTTGCTCTTCCTTAGCAGATAGCAAAATCACCACCAGGTTTGGTGCAAAGGAGACATCCCTTGGTGAATCTGGTAGTATTTAGTTGGGGGTGTATTAAACTGGAGGTGGTGGTTACAACCCGCTTTGAAATAGGCATGTAATAAGATGGATTGGGTTTCTATGCTTTAGAAGATAAGGCAGTACAGCATGCAAAACTTCAGATCTTGTTTGAAGAGTGTATGATTTCACTATGCCTCCCTTAGATACTAAGGAGAATATGTTGAAGCAGCACCTAGATCAGTGTTTCTCAACCTTGGCAACTTTGAGGTGTGTGGGCTTCAACTCGCAGAATTCTCCAGCCAGCATGGGGAATGGCTGGGGAATTCTGGGAGTTGAAGTCCATACATCTTAAAGTTGCCAAGGTTGAGAAAACTGACCTAGATGTGTTTGAAAGCCTGGGGCCCTTCCTGGGTTTTTAATCACATACACAGAGAGGCTGGAGTTCAGGGATGTGATTACCCTTCAAGAGTTAAAAACAACTATGGAGATATTAGAGGCATCAAGGAGCTGTATCTGAAGTTACTAGTCCAACAGCATGGGTAAGCAGACTAGTCATTACACACACAAAAACCAGATCCTTATGTCTTCATTTGGATTCCAAATAACTTAATAAAACTTTTACTCTTCCGGTGGCACACGGTGTGCAGAGCCCTGTCACATAGAAAAAAAACTGTTCATAATTTTGGATGAGTAAGATGGCTATTGGCAAGTGTCTTATGGGGTCTAAAATAATAGTCCCTTTAAGCACCAGGAAGGAAATGCTGAAGTTTCTTTCCTGGCACATCAAGGCAGCAATCAAAGGCACATACCAGATCTATCACCAGGTATGAATAAAGAGACCAAGCAATTTATAGCAAGTTATTTACAGTGTCAATTGTTTCAGCATAGCAATGTGAGAGAACTTATTCTTCCTTTTGAGATGCCTGAGCTACCTTGGATGAAAGTAATTATATTATCAAGACAAAACAACACTAATTTCTATTGGTTGATGACTATTATTCTAAGTATCAAAAGTATTTAAATTTAAATAATATACCTTCTTGGTATTTGCTAACCATTTCCCATTGTTCCTTCTCAATTTTTCTCTTAATCTAGTAGGAATAATTTTGAGTGTGCAGAATGAGAGATGGTCCCCCCGCCCATTCCTTTATCCTTTTTGAATTGGGAAGGGGAAACTGTCAAGGATGATCTTTTATTTTCAAACTTATTGGATGAACCATTCAGTATATTTAATCTGGAGTGAAAGTCGTACTTTTTTCTAGATAAATGTCCAGCCTCTTTTAAAGAAAGATATTAAATTCTAGGCAGGAAAATGTAATTGCTATACTGTACCTATAAAACATATAAAAGGCAGTAAGTTTGGCAGTAATGGGAGACATGCTTTAGAATCTATTCCAAATTAATCAATGAAACAGTGATAATTTAGGGAATCATCTTTTATCCTGAACAATTTCTCCTATTTAACTAGGTTGAATGCTGACTATACCTATTCTTTGTTCTAGGTTTATATTTAAACAAACAAAAATTCCTTCTATCTGACAGGTTTTCAGGTTGCTACAAAACAAGAAATCTCCGAAGAGATTCACAACCATCTCAAACAGTTTTATTTCCTTTCCAAGAAGCACCAGATCTTGGCAGTCTTCATAGAACAATTTTAGGTGATATATGAAAGGTTTCGACAAGGAAGACATTGAAACTCAAGAAGCATTAATGAAAGTTAGGCTTGAATTTAATAGCTGACCTTTAGCAAACTGTTGTTTCCCAAACTCATCTGCTGAGTTTCAGCAAGAGAATAATGCTACTCACTGACCTATGTTCCTGGAATGCTGTAAGAAATTTGTGACAGGAGAATCCCACTGTTTTCCATACATTCCATTTCTATCCCTAATAATTCTTCTACAAAATATCAGTGTTAGACCATCTTCACATTTCCAGAATGAAGATATGAGACACAATTGCCAAATTGAAACAGTATTTAAAAACACTTGAAACTAGCAGAGTTACAATAGAGTTGAAAAGTGAATGGATCTGGTGCAGTCTGGTAGGAGATTGTCATGAGAAGCCAGGAAATTAGCTTGCATGCTTAAGATCTGGTTTATGTAACTAAAGGAAGGTGGAAGGATAGAAACAGGATCCTCAAATATTAAAATAAATTGGAGGGAAAGGAGGTAAATGGAGGACTCCATTAAACACCAACAGATACACATAGGGAGAAGAGAGGAGAGAAGCAGAAGATAACCTGAAGTAATTAACAGAGAAGAGAAAATGGTTTGCCTAATAAGAGGTAACCCACGGAGATTATTTAAAGAGTTACAGAGAGAAATTTTACTCAAGGGAGCTAAGAGGCAAGGCTTTAAAGTAAGAAAGAGATAAACTTACAAGTAGGAGCTAAAGGAAAGCACAAGACTAGTAACTCAGCCTATGTGGATTTGGAGAGCTGGACTTCTCATCCTTGAGGAGCACCTAGTAAGTACTGCCTGGGAAAAGATCAAGGCTAAAAAGAAGAGGAACATCCAGTGTTGTTGGTTTTGAGTTTATTGTGGCTGATGGAGCCAAAAATGATCAGAAGCAGATAGGATGCAGATGAACCAGCAAAGAGGAGGGTCGAGATCAAGCAGTGGAAAGAAGTGTGAGAAACTGTTCTCTGTGAATTTTGCAAGGCACCTGTAGCTTACAGATGGGTGGGAGGCAGTTAAATTGTTTGAAAGTGTACTGTGCTTTTGAACTGGACTGCCTGTTTAGGGAGTCTTTCCAGTTGGTGACACATGTGTCAGAGACTGTGATATCTGAACAAGCTGCTCATGATGAGGGATCCATTCTCACTGAGTTCAGTAGTTACTGTTGTTTCAAAGTGGTTCTTGTATCTGTTCCATTATTGGTGCAATAATGCAAGTAGCAATGTAAAGCATTACTTTGTATTTTGTCTGTCAACAGCCAGAGGTTTATTTTCTTACTGGATCTGTGAATGAAAGGGAATAATCACCCCTCAGACAGCCAGTTTAGTGTACTGGTTAAGGTATCAGGCTAGAAACTGGGAGACTGTGAGTTCTAGTCCTGCCTTGGGCACAAAGCCAGCCGGGTGACCTTGGGTCAGTCACTCTCTTTTAGCCTAGGAGGGAGGCAATGGCAAACCACTTCTGGAAAACCTGGCCAAGAAAACTGCAGGGACTTGTCCAGACAGTCACCAGTAGTTAACACTGACCCGAAGGCATGCCCCTCCCAAAAAAATCACCCGTCAGCCCCCTCTGCTGACAGAAGTTGAGAAGCAGGCTTGGTTAAAGTGATTTAAATTGAAGTGGAAGGGACCCTGCTTTGTGAGATTCCTCAGTGGATCAGCTTCATGAATCAAGGACACGTTTTTTTTAAAGTTATCTGGGAACCATTATAGGAGGTGCGTACTGCTATAATGCTGAACTTGGAACAAAACAACCTTGCTTAAAACATTGTGAATTAGTTGTGTTTTGTTGGAACAACATTCTTCTTAAATTTACCAGCCATAGGAAACAGCAGGAATTCTGCTGTTTTCTAAAACCTCCCTTATCCTCCAAAGAAAGAACCCAGGTCTGTTCCATTTCTTTAAACAAGCCCTCTGGATTGGCTCATCCAGTAGGTTATAGGACAAAGTGAAAATGTCTTTAGCATTCCTTTCGATTAGTATACTTCACTCATCCTTACATAGTATTCCATGTGGGATTTCAACATGTGCTTAAACATCTTCATGTACTGTACAATGGGACTTAAAGCACCTACTATTGGCTGGATTGTGTCCCAAATAATCACATTTTCTCAGTCTGGTATTTATGTACATACATACATACATACATACATACATATTTCCTGTCATTAACCTATAAAACTCTAATAGTAGGGTTTTTGTTTTGTTTTGTTTTTTAGTTTAAAGGATTTAACAAGTTGTTCTAGACTCTCAGTTGTTTCAGAAAATGAAAATGCTGCTGGGCCAAACAGTTGTTAACAAATGTTGTAGCTGTAAATATTGCCATTGGGATACATCTGATATGTGGTATTTATCTCTTAACATGGCATATGTTAAAAATTCATCATCATCTATCAGAATTCACCTAGCTGAACTTAATATCACTTAAGGAGTTTGGGAGGTTGGGGATTGATGGGATAATTTATCAAGTGATTTGTTTTTTTTTTTTTTTTCAGGGCAAAACAGAGATAGTTGCCTTTTGGATAACTGAAGAAACTCTAGTGCAGATTCTTGATGTGTTCCATTGTACATTATGGAGGAAGACATGGCCGTGTCTTACTGAAAAGTATGTACTTTTTTAATCCAAAAGGAAAGCAGGAATAAGAATGGTTGCATAAAATAAAGTTCCCAGTCCATGTGCAGAGGTTTTACAGTATGGTTTATGTACTTTGCTTGCACATGCTGAGTTCTAGGTATGCTTGAAGATTTTGCTGGGGTTGACACTGGTCAACCAAACTGATTTATACCTCTTGAACCTATAAATAGATCAAACATTGTCTCTATCTCCAAGCATTCCTTACTTCTCTGAAATTTGGGCTGAACTTTCAGCATTAAAAACATACCTTGTGAAAGGCCAACAGGGTCAAGGCCATCTGGATCTCCAGGGGAATGCTGTTCCACAGAGCATGTACAACAACAGAGAAGGTGCAATTCCTTCATCCCGTAAGATCACACTGTCTAATATGTGGGATATAGAGTATGCCAACTCTGCCAGTTCTAGTGGGGCAAGCAGAGAGAACTGGAGACAGGTGATTCTGCAGTAGCCTTGCACTGCACTATATAGTAGTAGTGTAAATAGTAGTAACCAGCACCTTGAATTGCACCCGAGAGCCTACTGGGAGCCCTGGAACAGAGGTATTACATGGGCATATTATGGAACATTCAAAACATTCCATGCCATTGCATTCTGGACCAGTTGTAGCTTCTAAATGCTCTTCAAGGATAGCCTTGTATAGAGAGCATTACAGTATTCCAAGAAGGAGGTGATTAAGGAATGGGTTACTGTGAGTAGCGCCTCCTAATCCAGAAATGGGTGCAGTTGGTACACAAGGTGAACCAGTGCAATGGCCTTCCTAGCCATGACTTTGAGCAGGAACCATGAGTCCAATTTGAACACCAGCTCTGCCTGGGGGAATGTGGATTTGAAAAGTCTGTGAAGTCTCAAAACCCACAGCCACTCAGTCTTGCCAGAGTTGAGCTGAAGCCTCTTCTTCCCATCCAGGTGCCCAGAGTTTCCAGATACTGAGAAAGAACCTCGATGGCATCCCCGTTGGCCTGGGGCAGAGTTGTATTATTTGGCATCATCATCAGAAGATGATATAGGGTACCAATAGAAGAGAATATGAGATGATAGAATGAGAATGAGAATAAGAGATGCTATATGGCCCTGTGCTAATGAAGAACTCTCCTGGTATTGTGGAGATGTTAACATGTTAGATGTTAAAAAGAGCAGGGAGAGAATAGAGCCCTAACAACCCCATAAGCAGTGCTCTGAGGCTCAGTTTCCCCCCTCCTGCCAATATTGACTGGAGCCAGCCCTGGGGAAAGGACAAGAACCATCACATTATTGTGGCTCCCACTTCCACAACCATGAAATGGTCCAGAAAGATACCATGATTGATTGTATTGAAAAATTCTGAGTCCCCAGGACTCTTCAATGGTCTCTCACTGGTACAGCTGTAGTGGTTCCAATAGATTGCAGCCATTTGTAGCAGAACAGACAAAGCATGCAATTTCCAAGTCATATTCTTTGTACAAGAATGATTTTAACATATATTTTAAAACAATTTATTTTATACCGGGGGTAGGAAGAAGTAAAACAATATAATTTAAAAGTCTGAATGCTAACTGCCTGGATAAGTCTGTTTTTTTCTAGGATACCAGATCAGATTTTGGGTTGCAATAATCTAGGCAACCACAAAATGAAAACAAAGAGTTAGAAAAACACTAATCTAATTATCATCTGGACTTTTACAAGTTTCTAACTCTTTGTTTTCATTTTGTGGTTGCCTAGATTATTGCAACCCAAAATCTGATCTGGTATCCTAGAAAAAAACAGACTTATCCAGGCAGTTAGCATTCAGACTTTTAAATTATATTGTTTTAGGGATTATTATTTAATTGAATAGTTTTATTGGTATTTTAATAGAGTATGAGATCCCATGCTCCTTAATTCATTTTGCTGTTTTAGTGACTGAAAACCGGTTAGTTTTCTTTAGGATGTCATACTTTAGTAATTTTATTATATAAAGATATGTAATTACTATTTGTCTTTCACATTCTGATGTTTTAAAAATCTTTTGAATTGGTTGTTGTCTCACACTTTGTTGAAAGTTGAAACTTAAAGGTTTTAATAATGACAATTAAGTTCCTAATAGTTTAGCATCCCAGTATTTGAAAGAGCATCTCAATATGTATAAGCCTTATCACTGAGATCTGTGAGAAGCACACAAGTGAGAAGGTTCTATGACATTGGGGAGCTAGAGTGATATGACACTCCAGTTTTAGAATGCCCTTCTGTTAGAGGTCTGGCTAGCACTAATTGGGATTAAACCAGTTTTATTGGGTCAGAATAGGCATCATTGATGGGGTAGCATGCCTCCAAGCAGAGTGGGTGCTCAACTTGGGATCCTCCTGGACTCACAGCTCCTGCTCAAAGGGACAGGTGTACTTTACATAAATTCATCTTGTGCACCATTTGCAGCCATTCCTGGACCAGGAGGCCTGCTCATGATCATTCATTCCTTAGTCAATCCCTGTTGGACTATTTCAATGAGCTCTACATGAGGCTTTCCTTGAAGAAGACCTGGAAGTTTCAGCTGGTCCAGAATGCAGTGGTGCATACAGTTTTGGGCACCCTATGGTTCTCTCATGTTACACTGCTGCTGTGTATTATGTGTATTAGCTACCTCCTTTCCTTTTCTTCTTTTTATCTGGTCCAACTGCCTTGCTTAAATTCTTTTTTCTTGCTTTCTGAGTTCCTTTGGATTTTGCCTTCTTTCCCTATAAGGAAGTAGCCAGTTAATCGGTTGCTTGTGTTCTACCATTACAGCAAACTACCATTTCACCACTTTTCAGTGCCAGGATGAAAATCAGGTTTGTGACTAGTTTAATTGGGTCTTAATAATAACAGCCTGGCCATGTGCTGTTGTCTCTAGTAAAATCTGTGTCTCTTTACCATTATATTATAGATATTGTTGTTATAACCTTTTAAAAATAATTTCGATGTTATGGATTTTGAGGTGAATTGAGATCCTGTGGGTAGTGGGAGGCAGGGGGACAGTAAATGAAATGCATATGAAACTACTACCTTCAAAGTTATATAATCTCTCTCTCTGTCTCTCTCTGTCTCTCTCTCTCTACACACACACACACACACGCACACACACACTGTATATATATACTGTATATATATAACCACAAATGTATTCAGTTTTCATGTGGATTTTTAAAACAGAATGAAATAGTGTGATCCACCTGTCCCTATATAATCCATCCAGTGGAGATGAACTGCCACATCTATCAAACAAAAAGAAGAAATTGTGAAATCACAAAAACAATTCACAAATATGCATGAAATATATTTGCTATTGTTTCCTATAACTAAAATAGCAATATTATGACATTTGCTTTTACATCTTAACATAGGAGGAAGAAAATCAACCAATGTACCTATTGAACCCCTGCTTACATTCTAATTTTTCCTTATCCTTAAGTCAGGCTTTGAGGAAACATTATTTCAAATACAAAATTTCAAACAGGAAATTGTTCTTTTATGTAAGATATGGAGCATAATACAGATATTATTTATACTAGGCATCTATAGTGTTATGCTTAAAGTGGAAGGTAGAGAAATCTCAGCTTCATATGGAAGTGCTTCTTCTGCTATTAGTTGAAATAGAAAGGGACAGAAAACAGATGGTTCAAGAAGCAGGCACAAGAATATTCCTTCTGAAGATTAAACAGGAAGATGTTCACAGAAAAACCCAACCTCCTTGTGTTCCGTGCAGATATACCCAATTAGCGTGCTTTCCCTTATGTAGAAACTATCCATTCATTCTGTGTGCATAGGCAATCTCTTCTGACAAATGTCCAATGGACATTAATTAGAGAGGAAGGAGGAGAAGCTGGGATGTATCACCAGTAATGAATATGTCTAAGCAGCACAATCATTTTCCACATTCACATGTGGAAGGGCTCATGTAGTCCCACCCCACCCCCAGCAAAGATAGGGTTGTTGGGAGTGGTCACATTTAATGAGATGGAGAGAATGGTTTTCAGTGAAGAAATTTTAAAAGGGAAGGAAATGTGGGACACTGAAAAGGCAAAATGACTGTTTCATCCCAGTAAGAGGTTACCATCATAAAAGATGCTAAAGTTCAGATAATGATTAGATGTATTATGGCAACAATTCTCTATATTAATAGAAATTATCAGTAATGAGTAAACTTGAAAGGACTCAGAATATCTGTACCATTGCAAATTTACTGTGGAGATGTTCTAAGATCAATTTAAACTTTATGCCCAATTATATCTTTTAACCCACAGACAGAAAAGCAGCTGGGGTAAGAGATTTTAAGTGCCTGTCTTTCCTGCTTTTCCACGGGTCAAATTCACAGGTTTCTGTAATTGTTTATTTTAAATCTACTGAATAAGACTTTGTTTGGCCTCTTGTCTAATTGACATTGTTCATACATGAAGCTGATATAGACTCCATAAAAGGAAAGAGCCTTTTTTCAGGAGGGATGAGGGATATTCCAAATCCAAACTCTATATGTGAATCTGTATCATTTGTATGTTTAAAACTCCTTTTTCATTCAAAATGTACTTTGGAACTTCAATCTTGAAATGACTGTGTCTATTTTTATTTTTATTTTTTCATCCTTGTGTATTTATACTGATAATGTATGTAATGCCTGTGGCATTTTCTCCTGAAATGAAAAAGAAAACAAAATTTCTGTTAGTGTTCATTAAAAGCAGTATATAAACCATGATCTGTACAACTTGCTTATGGCTATTTCTGTTACACATAGGTCATTCACAAAGGTCTATATGAACCTGTCTTCTCTTTAAAAGAATTAATATGTATTCTAAAACAGAATGATAGGCAAAGTTCTAAGAAATGGCACTAGCAATGGCATTATTCTCTATAGAATAAATGTTATGAACTGCCTCTTTTGTTCTCATATTAACTGTACTGCAAAGATATGGAGAAGGAAGTGTTAAGAGTTTTTAAAAAATGGGATCTCTTATTAACAATTTAAATATAAATCTGTTAATGCTTTTTTTTTACCCAAGGGCAACAAAAACAAAAACATAGTCATTTGTAAATCTTGCAGCACTAATTTTCATTTAATGCATTGATATTCCAAATTTCTTCCATAGAACTGAAAGCTGCATTCCAAATAATATCTTTTTTTTTTTTACCAATAACAGTCCAACATTTATGTTTATTTGCTTTGGTGAATTTGTTTCCCTTCAAAGTATTTATCTGAACATTATTACATATATGGAGATATATGAACATTCACATTTACAATAAATATTTAGCTATGATATAGTAGGTTCAACAACTGATGAGTTATAGGCTTAGGTTTGTCATTCTGTAAAAAAGAAAATGAAATTGTGACAATTGTGTGCATTAGCTATAACATCCTTTAAGACAGATATGAACAAGCTTTATGTGTCATCTTAGCAGCTTGTGTCTTTATTAGAACATCTGTTGATGGCAAAGAAGGAAGGGTCAAGAAAAGATAAAAATGGACAGTGTACTTAAGAAGTAATTGTCTTCCAGGGAGAAAGACAATGACAAACTTAGCCAAGATCATGAGGGAAAATGACATTTCAATGGCAGCAAAGATCAGAATAGTTACTGTAAAGTAATAGTCTTTCCCATAGTAATATATAACTGTAAAAGCTAGACACTCAGGCAGAATGACAAAAGTAAGATAGATTCTTTTGAATATGGTTTCTAAGAGAACCATAGATAGGAAGTAGAATCTGTCAATCAGTCAAGGGCAAAGTAAAAGCTGACTACTCCCTTGATGTGATGAACAGCAAGCAGAAAGTCATAAATTCTGAGCAACTGATATGACCAGATGATTAACTAAAAAAAAAAAAAAAAATGGTTATGCTGGGCAAGGGGGAGGGAAGTGGAAGGAGGAAACAAGGAATAATGTGGATGGAGGGTATTAAGGAGGTTGCCAGAATTTCCTCAGATGAGTTACAAATTATTACTTGGCTAAGATGGTGAGCAACAGGAGTCTCACCAACTAAAGAGCCCTGAAAGCACTCAGCCACATGTGCCCAGTAAATACATGTTAGTTAGGATTGATTGCCCCATACGTTAAACAATAGAGATGGAGTTATGACCGTCAAGAATGGCTGACCATTTCTGAGAGTTTTATGAAAACACTTGCATCATGAAGATACTGAAATCACGTACTGTATATATCAGGGGCTAGTTAGCTTACAGCCTTAACTCTAAAACTCTAACTTAACAACAATAACTCTGCTTGAAGTTGTTCCAGTCTTCCTCAGCTTTAAAAAGATATATCTGCTCCTTACCTCCATCAGCACCGGCCCTCCCAGAGACCCTGAAGGAGGTATTGAAGCCTGCAGGGAAGTAGATTTCTACTTTCATTATCCCAAGCAATGGCAGAATACTAAGTTCTAAAAACATGCACACACATGCAACATTTATGTTACTGCCATCACCTATAAAGGTAAGCCTTCCTCTAAAGGCCAAGGTTTTAAAAAAATTCCCTCCCTTTCCCTCTCCCCCAACTCCAGAAAATCTTATTTTAGGAGACTAGAGAAAGGACTTTTTTGTTGTTGTTTTGTTTTTTACTATTCCTCTAAAATGTGAAACTCATTATAGAAAAGCAAATGATGCTAGTGGAGGGTGGAAATAGTACACACATGACAAAACAAAGAATTGTTTACCCATTCTAACCAGAAAACAAGAGTTTTGCTAGAAGCAGGAAAAAGAAAGTTACTAAGTAAAGTAATGAGGAGATATAATTAACAAATCAAATGTTAATTAAATAGTAAACTAAAAGAGTTTATACAGAATTCATTGAGAGAAAGAAAAAAAGAATGGAGGCACATAATTCTTGAAACTAAGGATGTACAGTATGAACGAGTCTCTATTCTCTCTATATCCCTTTTACTTCTATTTAATCATGAATCCATTCAGCTAAATGTTTCAATATTATTATTATTATTAATTTTTGCATATATTTCCACTAATGTATATATTTTTGCATGCAGCTTTGTTTAGTATATACATTTTTGTACCAGATTTCTCAAATATATGCAATCTTGTATTAATCTGAGAATGAATGAGATCAGTTCCTTTATACATGCACAGATAATTAATTCTACAGCATCCCCACTTGAAACTTAATTGTGCTATATACTGTACTTCAGAATGCTAATTAGGGAAAACTACTGATACTTAAAAATAGTTATCAATCAGTCTGAGCATTTAAGTGTTTCCATATTATTTAATTGAGAATTTCAGGATTCACCTATCCCACATTATCCTTCATTAGCCCACGATTTTTATATAAAGTACCGCAACTCAAAATACAGGGTTTTGCTAGCTAGTATAGTGTATCAGCTGGCATATGAAGTATCAAGGAAAATGTGGAACTTCTCAATGACAGATACTCTTACCAACAAAGTATCGCCTGAAATGGAACTTTTACCTACTGTATTATTTCTGTACATTATACATTTGAAGAATACCAAAGAATGGTACTAAAGTGATTCATTAATCAAAACTTATTCTATCAGTTATGGGATCAATATCTTTAGAGATATTGCTTCTCATCCATTTTAATAAACAAAAGTTACTATTCCAAATCAATGCAGCCATTTATAAGTGGTCTCTTAAAAGTCACCATTTTGTGACAGAAGACCTGGGCAATCATTTATCTCAATTTCACAGTTTATTATGGAGAGGACTCACTGTTATCAGTATCATGATAGTGATGTTGCTGGAAATGGCTATATCAGAAATCAGTAATTAGCCTACCTGGTACTTTCCAAAATGTTCAGATGTGGGTTAGCTCCTCCACTATGAAAGAAAGATGACAGAATAATTGAAAGAAATTAATAAAGAAATTTTAAATAATATATTGTCAATTTAAGCTTTATGCATTGTTGCTAGGCATCATGTGATAGTATATGTCATCTATCATGATTTATTAGCTTGTTCCATATGATGTGTCTCTCTTTATAGATGTCAAGATCAAAAATTTACTGTCTATTTCTAGAACAACTTGATTTATTATCATGGGAGAGGTAAGACTCTATTGCTTTTATCTTCTCAGTCATTACAAATGCCTTCCAGCATGAAACTCTAGCCTGCAGACTTACCTAGAGGTGAAATGTTGCTGTTCACTCAATTAGGTCCAGTAAATTTAGTGGAAATATACTATCACATGCCTCAAGCTGAACAGAAAGCTGGGGGGTGGGGGTGGGGAATCAGAGTGCCACATAATCCTTGGGTAGAAATAGATCTGAGGCAGAGACTGAAAAGGCAGATATGATGAAACAAATGTAAGGTAAGTAAGAATGGTTGGAGATTGTGATCTTTGTGAATTTTATATGAATCAGTTGTTAATCTAGTTGAGGTTTTTGAAACAATCTGCCACCAAAGTCATAAAAGCCAGAGATAAACAGAACCGTAGCCAATCTTTTCAGATCACATGATTAGGCATTTTTTTAGAAAATGTGAGAGGGGAAAAAAGCTGATAATATTAAAGACATGAAGTCTGCATGAGTCTCTGTGGTATTGTCAGTTGGAAGATTTCAGGCGCAAACCACTTGTTTGGAAAAGAATCTTCTTTGACATGGACTGAATCAGAGACTGAGATAAATGAGATAACTTTGAGCAAATAAATAAACATAACTTGGAGATGGTTTTACACGTTGCCTTGAATTCCACAAAATGTGAGCATATGCCAAAAATAAGTACCCTATATTAGTACCCTATTTTGATCTTCAACATAAAAGCTAGTTGAAGGTTCTCTGACACTTTTTATCAGATCAATTTTCTGCTAAATCAGAAACAAGCTTTCCTGTTAGCAGGGCATCTTTGGAGCCAATCTGTGATTTTCATCTTCAGTAGATTCCCATCTAGAATTATAAAGTGTTAATGCATCAAGTACAAATAAGCAAACATGAATACTAGACTGGGATACTTGTTAGGCAGGTGTGATTGGCAGTACCTTCTGCCAGTTAAGCATTCAGTGTCCATTGTGCTTCTATGAAGAAAATTATCCAGACTTCACTCTCAGTGCCAAGGTTTATGCAGTAGAAATTATGTCAGGACATTGAGAAATGATGTATTTCTCTAAAGAAAGATAAAGAAATCCTTCAACTAGAAGAACAGGTGATCTTGGTTCAGTTCCCAGTTCCATGTGTTGAAATTTTTAAAATGTATTATCTTCTGCTGGTAGCATATTATTTGCAGCTAGTAGGAACAGTGTACTTGATATTTGCTGAAAGAATTAAATAATACTGGTGATGTGCTTAGCATATAAACAGTTTATTCTTGGAGGGCATCAACATTATGACTCAAGCCAAGGTGTTCCTTTTGTATTTTTGATCTTTTTAAGTACTTGGCAGCAGCAGCAGTGTGGATTGATAAATGAAATGGCTGACACAACTAACCTGTAACTATGTTCTCATTTCATTGGTGGGTGGGGGGAATAGCTTTTTAATATTTATCCTCTGCTTTATTGGATATAAGTCTCCATACTGTGTTGTTGTTTATTCGTTTAGTCACTTCCTACTCTTTGTCACTTCATGGACCAGCCCACGCCAGAGCTTCCTGTCAATCGTCAACACCCCCAGCAACCCCAGGGACGAGTCTGTCACCTCTAGAATATCATCCATCCATCTTGCCCTTGGTCGGCCCCTCTTCCTTGTGCCTTCTACTCTCCCTAGCATCAGCATCTTCTCCAGGGTGTCCTGTCTTCTCATTATGTGGCCAAAGTATTTCAGTTTTGCCTTTAATATCATTCCCTCAAGTGAGCAGTCTGGCTTTATTTCCTGGAGGATGGACTGGTTTGATCTTCTTGCAGTCCAAGGCACTCTCAGAATTTTCCTCCAACACCACAGTTCAAAAGCATCGATCTTCCTTCTCTCAGCCTTCCTTATGGTCCAGCTCTCGCAGCCATATGTTACTACTGGGAATACCATTGCTTTAACTATGCGGGCCTTTGTTGTCAGTGTGATGTCTCTGCTCTTAACTATTTTATCGAGATTTGCCATTGCTCTTCTCCCAAGGATTAAGCGTCTTCTGATTTCCTGACTGAAGTCAGCATCTGCAGTAATCTTCGCAACTAGAAATACAAAGTCTTTCACTGCCTCTGTTTTCTCCCTCTATTTGCCAGTTACCAATCAAGCTGGTTGCCATAATCTTGGTTTTTTTGAGGTTTAGCTGCAAGCCAGCTTTTGCACTTTCTTCTTTCACCTTCATCATAAGGCTTCTCAGTTCCTCTTCGCTTTCAGCCATCAAAGTGGTATCATCTGCATATCTGAAACTGTTAATGTTTCTTCCAGCAATTTTAACTCCAGCCTTGGATTCTCAAGCCCAGCATGTCACATGATGTGTTCTGAGTACAAGTTGAATAGGTAGGGTGAGAGTATACAGCCCTGCCGTACTCCTTTCCCAATCTTAAACCAGTCCATTATTCCATGGTCTGTTCTTACTGTTGCTACTTGGTCGTTATACAGATTCTTCAGGAGGCATACAAGATGACTTGGTATCCCCATACCGCTAAGAACTTGCCACAATTTGTTATGGTCCACACAGTCAAAGGCTTTAGAATAGTCAATAAAACAGAAATAGATGTTTTTTTTCTGAAACTCCCTGGCTTTTTCCATTATCCAGCAGATATTGGCAATTTGGTCCCTAGTTCCTCTGCCTTTTCTAAACCCAGCTGGTACATCTGGAAATTCTCGCTCCATGAACTGCTGAAGTCTACCTTGAAGGATCTTGAGCATTACCTTCCTGGCATGTGAAATGAGTGCCACTGTTCGATAGTTGGACATTCCTTAGTGTTTCCCTTTTTTGGTATGGGGATATAAGTTGATTTTTTCCAGTCTGATGGCCATTCTTGTGTTTTCCAAATTTGCTGGCATTACCTTGACAGCATCATCTTGCAAGATTTTGAACAGTTCAGCTGGGATGCTGTCATCTCCTCTGCCTTATTAGCAATGCTTCTTAAGGCCCATTCAACCTCACTCTTCAGGATGTCTGGCTCTAGCTCACTGACCACATTGTCAAAGCTATCCCCGATATTGTTATCCTTCCTATACAGGTCTTCTGTATATTCTTGCAACCTTTTCTTGATCTCTTCTTCTTCTGTTAGGTCCTTGCCATCTTTGTTTTTGTTCATATCCATTTTTGCCTGGAATTTACCTCCGATGTGTCTAATTTTCTGGAAGAGGTCTCTTGTCCTTCCTATTCTATTGTCTTCTTCCACTTCCAAGTATTGCTTGCAATAGAGAATATCCAATTTATACTCCTGCTTTGAAAGAGAAGCAGAAGAAAAACAGAGAAGGAGGAAGACTGTACATCATATATAATTGATGGACTAATTTTCACTATTTCCTGAAAATTAAATTTAAAAATATTATATGTTTCACCTGAAAGTATGCCCAGTGCAAATATGGCTTGAATTAAACACCTTGATGCAGCATAATTGTTAGAAGCATGAGTTACTGTATAAACTTCAAAGAGTTTTTCTTCTACTGCATTTTACATTTTATTCCACTAACTGCTAGGGCTATTATGCATCTGCCTAGTGTTTCAAAAAGCATCTGGTTAAAGGATGTTCCATCATTAATGCTTTGAGACAATTATCCACAGACTGCAGAATTTAACACTTGAACAATGACCATGAGCATGTCCCTACCTTGCATGTACTTCCTTATTGTGGTCAACAGTATGTTGGCTTGCAAGATAGTCCCTAATTTGGTGATCCTAACATATAAAATAGAGTGAAGATGCTTGAGTAAAACTGGGCTTTGGTTTCATGGCACACTGCCCATTGTGCCAGAACTGATTGGTGTTGTCCTTACCAGGGATGCTGCATGTCACATGGGAATCACCAAGGCTGGTCACCAGTTTTCCATCTTTTCTATCTTACTCAAAATTGTTATGTGAAAGCTACAGTAGACCAAAGCCATGATAGTGAGTAGAAGTCATTGGCCTATCTACTGACACCTTGGCATTTGAAAGATTGTGAGTTGAAGTATATGGTAAAGAGGATGAATTAATAAATAGACTAATAGAATTAATAGAAAGGGGGAGGATGTTGTATTGATAATACTTGCATGTTATGCTCCAGTGAATGTAGATAATGGGGACAAAGTGGGGGGGAGCATAGAATTTTAGGGAAAATTGTGCAACATACTGAATGAATGTGGACTGGGAAGAGAGAAATAGTTTGTAAAGTGATATGAATGGTACAAAACAAGAGATACAGAAATATATATATATATATATATATATATATATATATATATATATATATATATATATATATATATTGGGGCATTTGGGAACCCAACAGTGAATAGAAATGGTGATTGTTTGGTGAGTATATGTTTAGAAAAAGTTCTGATTGTTTTCCATACAAGGTTTAAGCATATCCACTCATAAGTACACATGGCAAAGGAATTTCTATAAATCTAAAAGCACGATGGATGCTATTCTTGATGATGAAAGACTGAGAAAATTAGTGAAAATTAGTGAAAGATCCAAGGATAAAAATAGATTCTGAATGCAGGACTTACCATTATTAGGTTGTATCAAGAGTGGTGTTTTTTTTGGGGGGGGATGAAAGTTGAAATTCCACTTCTTCTATATGCTGATGCTGCAGCTATCCTCTCAGGAATGCCTGTAGGACTTACACGAGCCCTAAAAGCTTTCACCCAGTTTTGCCAAGAACACTTACTGGTAATCAATTATCCCAAAACCAGAGTGGTGGTTTTTACCAAGAAACTCGAAAGATTTAAACAGACCATTGAACGGAAGGAAATTGAGCAGGTTAAAAGCTTCAAACATCAAGTCCTGGGGATAGTCTAGAGGTGCGTGGAAGATGCACACTGATGCTGCTGCTTCACAAGCACAAGGGAGTCCAGGAGCTATTACAAGCCTGGGGGTGGGTGGGTCAAAAGGTAGGGAATGTGTACAAGCAGCTGTGGAATGTTTTACAGCAAAACCCTTGGCCCAATTATTGTATGATGCTCAGTTAGGACCGTTTCTTATCATTTGAAGCCATACAAACAAAAAGTTTGCAAACCCTTTTTCAAGTGCAAAGATGTGAATCAAATGTGATGCTCAGAAGAGAAGCAAGGCAATAAAAAGTGGAAGTGAAAGCATGGCTGTCAATACTCATGTATTGGCTGACTGCCACTTTTTCCCATCAGAACCAATTCCACTAATCCTGACAGATCAATTTCAATCTTCATGGCAACATGCACTTCTGGAGAAACTTACCCACTATAGTTTGCCACTTGTGCAACTGCTTCTTCTGGAATGCACTTGGGCTAAAAGACTTATCAGAGAAAAGGTCCTAGATATAGAATTACAGAATGAGGTCAGCCGTATTCCAACCAAAATAGATTCCAAACAACTTATTCCAGATGAGAAAGGGGCAGATACTTGATTACATTATTTTCCTCTGCATAGCAAAGAGACCTTCTCAGAGCCAGACTTGATGTTCTACCCTTCTCAGTCCTTAATGGGAGATTTAAAAACTTCTGCATGTGTATGAGAACATGTCCATGTAGCACAAAAGCTATTGAGACCACCACACATGTGCTTTAACACTACCCCTATTTACCCTTGTTACCAGTGTAATCAAGAAACTTTCATTCCTCCTTAACTGACATTTTCATTATAGTTCATAATGAAAGTTTTCTTCTCGATTTTCTCCTCTCAGATAAGGAGCTGTTTATTACATACAACATAGGTAGATTTTGTCAGGTAGCAATTAAAATTCTCAAAGAGATAACTAAGGATACTGGGCATGGGTAAAGTTACTGCTAATTCCTCTTTCTATTCTTTTCTTTTTTTCTTTCTTTGTTTTTATATCTTTTTTTTTTTTTGGTGGCCCTCTTTCAATCTATAGTCTTAATATTAATATAAGAATTTTATAGAGATGTTTTAGTGTTTTAATTTTATAGTGTTGCATTACCAATACTTTTGTTGTGTGTGCCTTCAAGTTAGTTTTTAACTCCTGGCAACTCCCTGGACTAGTCCCTGCAGTTTTCTTGGCAAGTTTTTCAGAAGTGATTTGCCATTGCCTCCTTCCTAGGGCTGAGAGAAAGTGACTGGCCCAAGGACACCCAGCTGGCTTTGTGCCTAAGGCAGGACTAGAACTCACAGTCTCCTGGTTTCTAGCCTGGTGCATTAACCACTACACCAAACTGTCTCAATTATTACCAATCCTAGCTTTTAGTTATTTTGTATCCCTTACAAGTTTCAGAATGACTCCCCCCTCCCTATCCCAAGCACAGTGACAGAGGACTTCCTGAAGGTCAAAAGGGATGGAGCTTGCCTGAACTCCGGTGGCAGGATGTTCCAAAGGGCAGGTGCCACAGCAAAGAAGGCTCATTTCCTGGACCCAACCACCATCCAGCTCCCACCATAAGTGCAACCAATGCTGTTTCTGTCCCATATCTGGGCCTGAGACCTGACTGAAAAGAGTCTAGATAATCCATTTCATCCAGGATCCTCTGGAGCTGCAATGCCACCACTTTCTCAACCACCTTCCCTAAAAAGGGGAGGTGGGAGACTGGATGAAAATAGTCCAACACAGTAGGGTCAAGGTATGGTTTCTTGAGGAGGCGGTACACCGGCACCTCCTTAAAGTCCACCAGGAACACTCCCTCTCCCAAGTATGTATTAACCATCTCCTGGACCCAACCACATGTCACCTCCTGGGCTGCCCTCACCAGCCAGGAGGGGCATGGGTCTAGATGAAAAGTGGTTGGGTCCAACAGGATCGAACTGTTCTCAGATAACTGGGTAAGTACATTCCCTCGGCATCTCCTCAGACTGTGCCTCACGCTAAATATTGTTTGAAAAAGTTTTAAAAATAGAATGTGCAGGTGACCTTGCAAGCATTAAGAAAGATAGAAATAGGTATCATGTTATGGATCCCCAGACAGCAACTCTTTTGTCTTTTTGTTTATATTTATATATTTACACTTTTCATAGTAATGGTTTTGCTCTGAGTTGTTGCCAGATATCCAAGGCCAGTACCCCAAACATAGTATATCTCCTTTTTTTCCTACCTAGTACACGGCAGATATTGGCTTGAAAAGTGACATAAAAATAATCATTAGTTCTGTCATACCAGCTTTCAGTAATACTAACACGGCAGTCTTTAAGCTCTTCCTGTTTGTTCTCCACACTCTGCTCATTGGTATTAAAGCTTCTGAATCCCTTAGTATTGCTCCTCTTAGGTTTGCCTGCTGCATCCTCTGGTGTATTTATGACCACCCCTTTACCCTTATCACTTTTTTTCTTTGTTGTATGATTTACTTCCTTTGGGCTTATGCTTTGAATGTGGTTCTAGGTATTGGTCTCCCTTCTCCTCCAGATTTAGTTGGGCCATGCCTTCAGCTGGCCATTTCTAAGATGACTATGTGGAGTACATATTACAGAAGCTCCAGATTCAGTCTAGTGTAACCACTTAAACAATCTTTGGAAAATAAGAAAAAAAAACTTCCACATCCTACTAATAGTATCCAGAAAAAATATTGGAGTAGATAAATCCTTAGATTTTATGTTCAACTAAATGTACTTGATCAAGCAGGTTTGTGGAAAGGGATATCAAGATTTAATAAGGCCCTTCATCTCACACCAGTTGACATAAATATTCTACCACTGCTCTCTTCAGCTAGAATAAAAGGAAAGCACTGCCTTGAGGCTGTTGAGTCAGACTTAAAGCCAAGGGATTGTATCATCACAAGGAAAGCCAGGTAAAAATACAAAGATTACAAATTAATTACAAATTAACATGCAGAGTAAAATGAATCAGGTTCTTTAAATGGTCTGATGAATTTGGACCTCAAGCTCTTCACTGACTTTCTGTAAAATGCAACCTTCTATGAAATATCTGCTGACTAATGAGTCTCATGATAGGCCCATCATCTGAAACTTTCTTAGAAGTAGGAAGGCTAGGAAATTATTGAAGCTTGAGCAGGACTTTGATCTGAACATGCTCTTGAAGCATGGAAGGTTACAGAAGGTGCATATAAATTGTTCACTCCTTGTTTCTTTACCTGAACACATGGTAATAAAACTATTCAGTAGCCTATGAAATGGTTGATTAATGAAATGGAAATCAGTAAATAATATTACCCTAAGAACAATGTGAAGTATTTGGCATGTTAGACCTTGAATGTTTTAAAAATAAAATAGCTAAATGCTTCCTTAGTCAGTTTTGAAATGTCTTATTAACTCTGGTGCTCATAAATCCTTTTTAAAGTATTACAATAGAATAGTGCAATCATTTGCATAAAATTAATAAATCTTAAGCCAGAGTCTGCTTCCTAGGCAGTAAAGCATACTAAAACTTCAATCTGTTAAAAGGGCAGACTGTAAAGTAATAAGATTGTTTGAAATGCACAATGTACTGGCTGCATCCAAACAAGTGCACATGTCATTATAGATATATATAATTTCAGAGGCAGCATCCAGTTTGTACAAGTCCTTAGTGAGAGACTTTGTGTGTGTGTGTGTCATTGCTTCCCTGCTGCTCAGCCTACCCTCACTGATTGCTTTCACTTGGCACTTTACTTTTTTATTTATTTTTTATTAATTTTTCAAGATATACAGTAATTAAAACACATAATGCAGAATATAAGACTAGCCTTCTTTTCCTCCTCTTTCTCCCCCTCCATCTCCTCCTCCTTTGCCTCTTCTTAAGTCCCCTGTTGTCAATATCATGCCTACTTCCTCTGAAGCCTTTCCACCTGCATTACAGTTTCTGCAACTGACCCAGGATGGCCAGTGCATATGGCAGATGCCACGTGTCATTTTAATTGTGTGTGGGGGAGAGAGAGAGAGAGAGAGCTTAAATTGCAGACAGCTAAATTTCACTGGAGACCCAGTTTGGTATAGTGGTGGGAGACTGTGAGTTCTGGTCCTGCCTTAGGCACAAAGCCAGCTGGTTAACCCTGGGCCAGTCACTTTCTCTCAGCCCTAGGAAGGAGGCAATGGCAAACCACTTCTGAAAAACCTTGCCAAGAAAACAGCAGGGACTTGTCCAGGCAGTCTCTTCTCTGACAATCGGACATGATTGAATGGATTAAAATCATCATCATCATCATCATCATCATCATCATCATCATCATCATCAGTGGGTATGCCCATAGAGACCACCTCAGTTGCAAGGGAAAAGGTCTACAACTGCTGCCCTTATTAGCCATGCACCCACAAAAGAGAATGTATTTCATTTCCCCAGCCTGCATTATGCTTTCAGAAGTGACTTCTTTCACTGTTGTACTAGGGTTGGTAGTCTTGACCAGCTCTCTGGCAAGATAGCATTTCATTGTTGCTGGTTTCTGGGAGTCATTTGGAGTCCTCTAATTCAGTCCTACAGTAATTCACCATACATTTCTGTTGTTTATATTGCTGATGTCATGCGCTGCCTACCTCTGAATAATGCTCAGACACTGGTTCTGTGGAACAGGCTCTGATTTATTCACGGTGTAGGTACAGTATAGGAAAAAAGCTGAGAGTGACAGGAGCGCGCCGGTGCGGGGTTTAAATACCCCGCGCCGGTCAGCGCCCCCTCACTCGCGGTTACGTCACCCCCCTTTGTCCAACACGTTGTCCTGCCGGTAGGTGAGGGGTTGCGAGGCCCCGCTGGCATTCCGGGATCGCCCATCATCTGTTTCTCTATTCCTCCAGTGATTGCTGTCAGCTGGGCGATCTCCGTTGCGTTAGCGCTAACAGCTTGGGTGTGCCTCGCGATCCGTTTAGCCATTGTTTCTTGTCCTTCAGTCTTTGTGAGTTGATGGCTACTTATCTTGAGCCCCTTCCCCTGTTTCCTTGCTATTGTCATGTGTGCCATTGCGCTGATGTCTTCAGCTCAACGGCACTCATGACATACTGCCCCCTGTCCGAATAGTGCCCCCCCCCCCAGATTTTCTGTTTTTTTTGTTTTTTTTTTCAGGAGAGCTGTCAAAAGAAACTTTTTGAAATTCCCGCCGGAGTATTTTTCGCCCCTCCCTTTGTTCCGCCCTCTACCACGTGCCTCCCTAGGGTGTGTCCTTAGTGCGCATGCCCAGGTCACACCCTGGCGTGTGCATGCTCCGGCCACACCCTGTTAGTTTGGCTCAGTTCGGCGAGGAGAGAGGCGTGGCTGGTCGGGTGCTTATCGGCTCCAGGTAGGGCCCTTCTTTTTTATTCAAAGTGCGTCGCCTTTGTTATGTGTGCTCCTGGGCGTTGCCCCCAGGATGCCCTGTTGGCTTGCTTGCCACTCCCCCGTGGGCCCGGGGTGGGGGGAGGGTGCTGGCGAACCCTTGTTACTGCCTCGTGGGCCCGGGGCGGGGGGAGTGAGTCCCGGGGGGGGGAGGTCCACCCAAGTCACAGGCTTGGGGGGGCCCTTTCCCTTGGGGCACGGTAGGCGGGGGGGGCCCGCGGGGGAGGGGTTTTGCAGGTGACGGCTTGCTAGCCTTGGTTTTGGCTTGTCGGGGTATGCCCGGTGAAAAGCCCGGGTCAGGTCAGGCGCATTAACGTTGTGCGCCGCCACCCATTCTGGGTGGGGGAAGTGTTTCCACCTGACCAAATAGTGTAAAGTTCCCCGTTGCCTGTGAGAGTCGAGTATGTCCCTTACATCAAAGTGATGTTGCCCGTCGATCATCACCGGTGAGGGCTGTGGCGTGCTTGGGTGCCATCGAGAGGTGGTTGCCGGTTTCAGGAGGCTGGTGTGGAACACCGGGTGGAGTCTCCGTAGGTTGTGTGGCAGGTCCAAGCGTATTGCCACCGGGTTCACTGTTTGCGTGACTCGGAACGGCCCGATGTACTTAGGCCCCAGTTTTTTCGAGGGTTGGGGTGACTTTAGAAATTTGGTGGATAGGTAGACCATATCCCCCGCCTGGAACGTCGGTTGTTCGCGCCGGTGCTTGTCGGCCTGCTCTTTGTAGGCCGCCTGTGCATCCTTCAGCGCTGCCGTGATTATTGGCCACGATTCCGCAATCTTCCATCGCCAGTCGCTAGCGTCCACCTGGGGTTCTGGGGGTTGTGGTAGCTCCGGTATGGGGATGAAGTCGCACCCCGAGACTACCTCAAACGGAGTTTTCCCCGCGCTCGTGTGGACGGCGTTGTTGTATGCGACTTTGGCAAACGGGAGCAGTTCGACCCAGTCGTCTTGATGATAGTTGGTGTATGAGCGTATGAATTGCTCTAGGGTGGCATTAAGGACCTCTGTGGCTCCGTCTGTCTGGGGGTGCCAGGCAGTGGATAGGGCCTGTTGGGTCCCCGTCAGCTTTAGGAAGGCCCGCCAGAATTTAGAGGTGAACTGTGTGCCCCTGTCGGTCACCACACGTGCGGGACATCCGTGTAACCTGTACACGTGGATGAGGAAGAGTTTGGCTAGTTGTTGTGCGGACAGGGACCGACGTGCAGGGGATGAAGTGGGCCTGTTTCGAGAAGTAATCCTTCACCACCCAAATGGCCATTTTCTTCTGGCTGGGTGGGAGGTCCACTATAAAATCCATAGAGATTTCCTCCCATGGGCGGGAGGGTTCTGCCACCTGTTGTAATAGCCCCGCGGGTTTGCCTGGTGCCCGTTTGGCCCTAGCACACGTTGGGCAGGACGCTACGTATGCTTTCATGTCTCGTCTGAGCGCGGGCCACCAGAATTGACGCCTTGTTAGGTGTAGGGTCTTGAGGAACCCAAAGTGTCCCGCTTGCTTGGCGTCGTGTGACCTATGCAAGATTGCTTGGCGTTGCGAGTCCGGGACATAGATTCTGCCTTCCCCCCATGCCAGGTCCTGTGCCATCATTACCTTGTCGGGGTTTGCCAGGAACCAGGGGTCGGTTTTGAGGGCGGCGGCAAGGTCCGTGCATATTCCCCCTGGTAGTTGCGGTGGGCTTTGTCTGGTCGCAGGTTGTCCTGCCGTCGGCTGCGCCGTAGAGTCGAGCTGCCTCCGAGCGCCGCTTCGGGTGGTCACGGCCATCCCCAGTTGCGAGGCGGATAGGACCGTCCCAATGGTGTCTGGGGCGGGTTCTTCGTCCTGGGGCAATCGGGAGAGGGTGTCGGCCATGAAGTTCTTTTTGCCCGGCATGAACTTCAGCTGGAATTTAAAGCGGCTGAAGAATTGGGCCCATCGGACCTGTTTTGGGCTAAGGCGTCTGGGCGTTTGGAGGGCCTTGAGGTTCCGGTGGTCGGTCCAGACCTCGAATGGTTGGGTGGCTCCCTCAAGTAGGTGTCGCCATGTTTCTAGCGCCGATTTTACCGTGAAGGCTTCTTTCTCCCAGACGTGCCATCGCCTTTCCGTCTCGGAAAATTTCCTCGACAGGTAGGCGCATGGTTTCAGGAGTCCCGTGGGGTCCTTTTGGAGTAGGATGGCCCCCAGGGAGAAGTCTGAGGCGTCGGCTTGGACCACGAACGGCCGTTCTGGGTCCGGGTGCGCGAGGATTGGCTCCGTGGTGAACAGCGCTTTCAGCTTGTTGAATGCGGTCTGGCACGCGGGAGTCCAATTCAATACTGTGCCCGGGTTCTTGGCGCGTCGGGTGTCCCCCACCCCTTTGGTTTTGAGGAGGTCCGTTAGGGGGAGGGCTATCTCTGCGAACCCCCGGGCGAATGACCTGTAAAAATTCGCGAAGCCGAGGAAGCTCTGGAGTTGGCGTCTGTTGTGGGGGCGTTCCCAGTTCAGCACTGCCTCGACTTTTGCGGGGTCCATTTCTATGCCGTCTCCGGAGATTCGGTACCCCAGGTAGTCTAGGCGCGCTTTATGAAATTCGCACTTTGTAGGTTTGGCATAGAGCTGCGCCCTTCTGAGCTTGTCGAGGACTTGCCTGACTAGGGTCACATGTTCTTTGTGCGTTTTCGTGTAGATAAGGACATCGTCTATGTAGACAAGGACCCCTTTGAACAGGTGTTCATGCAGTACCTCATTGATGAGCTGCATAAACACCCCGGGGGCCCCCGCGAGTCTGAACGGCAGCACTTTGTACTGGAAGGCACCTAGGGGGCAGTTGAACGCAGTCTTCCATTCGTCCCCCTCCCTGATTCGGATGCGGTAGTACGCCTCGCGAAGGTCCAATTTGGAAAAGACTTTGCCCGTGGACAGGTGGGCGAGCATGTCTTTCACCAGGGGTAAGGGGTATTTGTTGGACAGGGAAGCCGCGTTTAGGCCCCGGTAGTCGGTGCAGAGCCGTAGGGTGCCGTCTTTCTTCTCCCGGAATAAGACGGGTGCTCCGACCGGTGAGCATGCTGGCTCTATGAATCCCCTCTCTAGGTTTTTATCGATGAACTCCCGGCGGGTTGCCATCTCCTTCGGGGTCATCGAGTAGATCTTCGGTCTAGGTAAGGGGACGTCGGGCAGCAGGTCGATCCGGCAATCCGTCTTGCGGTGGGGGGGTAGTTGGTCAGCTTCCGCCTCTCCGAAGACCTCGGAGAAGTCGGCGTATTGTTCCGGTAGGTCTGCTGTGGTAGCGGCGTTGTCCTGTGTAGTCGCCTCTGCTCGTCCCACAGTGGGGCTGGTTCTGCCCGCTGGAACTGGTGCCCGATACTTGCCGTCGCCAAATGTGAAGGTGCGGGTCTCCCAGTTGATGCACGGGTTGTTTGTCGCGAGCCATGGCATTCCCAGGACTGCAATGGGCCGTCCGATGTGGGTGACGACGAACGATGTGCGTTCGGTGTGAGTGCCCATTTGCAGGGTGACCGGCTCAGTTTGCATCGTAGCTGGTTTCCCTCCCGCTGTGGAGCCGTCCAGCTGGTGGAATGCCAGCGGCGTGGGGAGGGGGAAGCAGCGGAGGTCGAGTTTGGCGACTAAGTCGGGGTGGATGAGGTTTTTTGAGCACCCCGAGTCCACTAGTGCCGCGGCCGTGGTGGCTCCGTTGCCGGCAGAGAGTTTAATTGCCGCCATTATCACGGAGCTTTCGCCGTTCCGTCGAGGTGGTCCGCGCTGCTGTCCCACCGCCTGCCTCGCAACGCGTTTCAGGGCAGGCGGGGAGCTTTTCCCGCCGGCTGGTCTGGGTCTACGTTGTCCTCTTCCCCCCAGTAGGCGTCCCAGCCTTCCTCTGGTGTCGCTGTGGCTACGGTCATTCGGCGGTGAGGGGGCGGCACCAGGTTAGGTGGTTTGGGGCTAGCTTTCGGGGTGGGTTTAGGCGCACTGGTCGGCAGTCGGTTGGCGAAGCAATCCGCCGTCTTGTGCCCAAGTTTTCCACACCTCCCGCAGGGCTCCCGATTAAATTTCTTCTTTGGGTATGTGGGGCCGGCCGTCCCCACGTGTGGTGCGGGTACCTTTTTGCAGCTGTAGTTCGCGTCTTCCGTAGTTGTCATGAGGAAGGTGCGGTGCGCGTGTTCGGCTTTCCCCGCGAGGTGGATCCACCCGTGTAGAGTTTCTGGGTCGTCGCGGTAGAGGGCCCATTGCAGTACGTCGCGGTTGAGCCCCCTTTTGAACATTTCCAGCAGGGTGGTCTCGGACCAGTCGCTGACCTTCCCCGCGAGGGCTTTGAACTCGAGGGCGTAGTCTGGGACAGTGCGTGTGCCCTGTTTAAGTCTTTGGAGTGCGCTCTTCGCCCTCACTTTGGCTAGTGGGTCTTCGAAGTAGCTTCTCATCTCGGTGATGAAGGTGTGGAAGTTGGCGAGGGCGGGGGAGCTGGACTCGTACAGTTGGACGTACCAGTCCGCCGCCCGGTCTTGTAATTTGATCGCCACGGCAGCGATTTTGTCCACTTCGGAGTCGTAGGAGTGTCCGTGCCTCCCCATGAACTCCCTGGCGTTCGTGATAAAGAACGACAGTTTCGCGGGGTTCCCATCAAAGAAGATTGGGAAGTCCTTTGGGGCCCGGGCGTTTTGTGCGGCCCTTCCTCTCGCTTCCCGGCCTGTGGTGTCGTCCGCCTGGGCCGTCTGTTGACCTTCATTTGGCCCGTGGGGTTTCGGCGCTTCGCTCGGGGTGCGGACCTGTGCGGGGACGTCGTTGGGCGGCGCGGGGGGCATGAGCGACTGAAGCATGGTCCGGAGTTCCTCCAGTTGGGTCTGCATGGCCGCGAGACCAGCTCGTGCTTCCTCGTCCACGATCCGCGCCGCCCCTGGGGCCGGTTCTGTCGGTGTGTCGACGGGGGTGGGTTGCCGGTGGGGTTCAGTCTCTCTCGGCTGTTGGTCCGCTTCCTCCGCCGTCTGCTGGGTGTCTCCATCGTCCTCCTCCGTGCTTACTGCCGTTGGGCTGTCGCTCCACGCCCGTTGCTGGGGTGCGATGTGGGGCACGGGGTTCTTCGCTGGTTTCGGAAGGTATGTTGCTCCTTCCCGTGGTCGGGTTGCCTCCGTCGCCATCTCCCCTTGGGGTTGGAGCTGAGGCTCGGGTTGGGTCGGGTGGGCGTCCATGGCTCCGGGAGTCCGCGGTGCCTCTGGCCTCGGTCGGTCCTCCTCTGCTTCTTGCCGTGCGGCTCGCCCTCCTTGTCCGCGTCGCGCCGGCCTCATCTTCCTGGTCTTCTCGCCGTCTACTCCTCCCGCGGCTCGTTGTCGTCCGGTGGGGCTCGGCGAGGCTGAGTTTATGACTCTCAGCTTTATGTCATGCGCTGCCTACCTCTGAATAATTCTCAGACACTGGTTCTGTGGAACAGGCTCTGATTTATTCACAGTGTAGGTACAGTATAGGAAAAAAGCTGAGAGTGACAGGAGCGCGCCGGTGCGGGGTTTAAATACCCCGCGCCGGTCAGCGCCCCCTCACTCGCGGTTAGGTCACCCCCCTTTGTCCAACACGTTGTCCTGCCGGTAGGTGAGGGGTTGCGAGGCCCCGCTGGCATTCCGGGATCGCCCATCATCGGTTTCTCTATTCCTCCGGTGATTGCTGTCAGCTGGGCGATCTCCGTTGCATTAGCGCTAACAGCTTGGGTGTGCCTCGCGATCCGTTTAGCCATTGTTTCTTGTCCTTCAGTCTTTGTGAGTTGATGGCTACTTATCTTGAGCCCCTTCCCCTGTTTCCTTGCTATTGTCATGTGTGCCATTGCGCTGATGTCTTCAGCTCAACGGCACTCATGACAGCTGAAGAAATACTGGCAGAACTTAATTTGAAATACAAGTAATAGAGTGGTAGTATAATACCAACTTCTGTCCAAAGCTATATACCTTGTAGAAGTAAGAAAAATGCATGTAGGTTTTCAAAAGAGAGGAAGGTACCTTCTGTATGGCATGTCAACTAGCCAGACTTCATTTCACAAACATTCATCCCATTATGTGTCTGCTATGAGATACGTATCCCAAACTCTTGCCTCCAAAACCTGTAATTAAATGATTTGATATCTATATGATATATGCTTCTAATAGCCAGCAGGGTTATTTTTCCTTACTCAAAAGTAAATATGGGGGAGCTTATTTAAAGTGCATGGATAATGCTCCCCCACCCACCCAAGTGAATTGCAGGCCCAGACACTTCAATCCATATTGGATTACAGGAAAGCACAAAGGGTCAACTCCCCTCCGCCTGTCATCTGCTAGCTTCCTTGTGCTTTATGTATTAAAACCATGTTCACTTGAACTCTTGGTTGTTAATCTGTTACTTAGTTTATTTATTTATTTTTTTAATCCTGGAGAGAGCAAGAGAGAATAGGAAAAACAGCTTGCTTGATTTTGTTACAGAATAAAGCTAAATGCTAGATCAGAAGAAACGCTTAAAGAGTCCAGCATTCTGTTTCCAGAGTGGCCACCCAGAAGTCTTGGGAAGCCAATAAGCAAGACTCATGAATAAAATAGCCAAGCCTGGTTGTTATTTCCTAGCAGGAGTGTTAAACGTTAGGATGCTTCTGATATGGGAGTACCATTATCCAGCTGTCTATCTTATTATATAACCTTATCCTCCATGGGGAATAAAAACTGAGAAGATATGTGAAAACAATAAGCGATAGTCAAAGCTGAAATATCTCTGCCTCATTTGCAGTGAACATTAAATATTGTCCTTCACCCCACAGCTTGAGAACCCTTCTTCCATCCCCCTATTTCTCTGTTGATTGCATGGAAAAGATAATGGAGTATTGGTGGATAAGGGTTTTTAATTATTATTATTGCTTTTATACTGGGTTCCAGATGTGTGACTTCAACTGCTGTATAATTAACACTAACATTAATGACTCTAAGAAAGAAATCATTTAAAATGCATTCACGTTGTTGTTTTTTTGAAAGGGGTTATAAAGTTTTGTGGGGGTTGTTATGTCATTTACTTTATTTTTTTAAGTACTCCACTTTTCAACATTGTAAAACAATATATCCCAAAGTGAGGATTATATAGTATTGTTTTTCTCTGGCATAAATTATTATATATGTGCTACAATTACACTCAATGAATATCATTTGCTTTGTGATTTTATTCTTTACATGTGCAAAATAGGCCTGTAGAACCTTGTATTGGACCCACTTCTAGCTGCAAGCAGAGCTTTTGAATCTCCCAGAAGACATTTTTGCCTAGAATGAATTCTTATTTTCCTTTCCATAGGCATTCATCCCCATTTGCCCAGGAAATAAAATCTCACTTGTGATAAACACATTTCAAAGCAGGCTTTACAGATTTTCTTCTTATTCTGGGAACATTAGCTATGAATAGTTGAAGTAATGACAGTTTCCATGGCAGACTCCATAGAGACATCAGTTCTTTGATAAATGAATTGGCTTTGTCCCTCTGATCAGATTTCCCTGGACAGAACATCCTATCTGGAGGAAGTGAAAGATCAGGCTGCACTGACAGATTGAGAAATCAACTGACTGTGCCGTCCAATTACTTTTATAATTGATTCCATAAATTGAAAATGGCAATAATAGTGGGACATTAGAGACACTATGAAGGTAGGCTCTCTTCGTATTGGTGAGATGAAAGTACTATTCGAGTATCCCTACGGATGACATTTTGGTGGCACTGCCTAACTCTGACAATCAGTTGCTAAATCAAAAAATCTCAGGATAGAGAAAACTTGACATTTCCAAATGTGCAGCGTGAGACCCACAACTATAGAATTGCTTCATCTCCCAAACTTGGATTCAGTGGATAATGTGGTTGAAAATTGAGACAAGCCTTTTATGATACTTTCTACTTTATGCCTAAGACTGCTACGGTCATGGCATCATCAGTAAAAGAAGAAAGGGAGGAAATACATGTTCTTCTCTTTTTCCCGCTATAGTGACAATGAAATATCTTTCTCTACTTAGCTCCTAGAATTCAATAAACAGTCAGTGGCATAGTTTCTTCTAAATTTATTTTGGAGTTAAATAAATATTGTTTCTGTCACCTCCTCAAAATGATAAACAGTAGAGTTCTTATACTGAATTTATCTTATCTCTCATTAGTACTTTTCCTGGCAGCAGAGACGTAGATCTCCTAACAGTCAGCTTCACGAGAAAATCACATTCCCATTTTTTAAACAAATCTACCAATAAACTGCCTAATTCACAGGACATACCTATGCCCATTCCCATCCTAAGTTAACCCTACAACAAAGATCAGAGTAAAGATGCTACCAGGGGATGCTCATACCATGGTGAGATTCCAGTAGGAAAAGGGTCTAAATGTCACTGGTTCTCTTACTTCCTGTGAGCATTCTTCCTGCCTGCCTTATAGGGAATGTCCATTGCTTACATTTGGCTAATGCAACAATGTATTGCTTCATTTTCTGCAAGGAAATGACAGCTCCTTGTTTGTTTGTTTATTTAGAAGGCAATGAACTGATTGTGTTTATTAACATCAGCTTGGACTCAGCTCTGACCTGGCACAAAAATGATTTTTTCTTCCAGAAGGCCTTAAAGATCTGGCTGTCCTCCCTAGCCTTGGGCTAGGGTGGATGAAGCTCTTGTGGGGTACATTGCGTTGTCACACCACCAAATTGTCCTCGTTCATTCTTTTATTCTTATTCTTATTTTCTTGTTTTTTTTTTTTGTTTTTTTTCTCTGATTATTTTATTGTATTGTATTGTTGTTACATTATGAGCCACTCAGACTTTTCTGGAGTTGGGCAGCGCCTGAATTAAACTAAATTAATCATACTGCAAGAAAGAAAGCCAATGTGGTGTAGTGGTTAAGGCACCAGGCTAGAAACAAGGAGAGTGTGAGTTCTAGTCCTGCCTTAGGCATGAAAGCCACTGGGGTACTTTGGGCCAGTCACTCTCTCTCTCAGCTCATGTCTTCAGGCTCAGGCAACAATATGGTCAGTTAATTCCTGTCACAACCAACAGATCAACATTCAGTTGATCCAGAAGAAGAAGGAGAAGGGGAAGAAGAAGGAGAAGGAGAAGAAGAAGGCCCTGCACTTGCAAGAAAAATGCTAGGAAGGAAAAAAAATCATACTGCAAGAAACATACCATTACTACCATTAATATGGATAGGTTCATTTTTTTTTTGTAAATGCCAAACTCCTTCCAACTGCTGTTAGATGCTCTTGGTAGTGTCATAAAAATCATGGTCTTTCTGCTGTGGGTCTTCCTCTGAAAATAAACACTTTGCTCCCCTATTATCTAGATGTGATACTGTTGAGTTTTTCCTACTAACGATTAAGACTGCTATTGTGCCTAATCATTTTGGCCAGGTTAAAAGATTGTATTTGATTGTCTCCTCTCACGTGCTTCATGCAAATCACCTGGGGGGGGGAGGAAACCTGCCCGGACTTGTTCTCACTTCCTCTTTTTTCTCTGCCGGCAATGTAGGCAAGCAAGGCTTGCTCCAAAGGGAGCTAAGTCCTTTAAATATGTTTTGTTTTTTGTTTTGCTTTCTGTAAATAAATTATTTTTATAGAAATGCTTGGTGTGTGACTTTTCTGACCTCTCCTGGGCTAAAGGCTTTCCCAGCATCTGCCAACAGGTTATGGGCCCAGTAAACAACCCAGTAAAACCCAGAGAGAAAAGAGAGATCAACTCCACACCTCATGCACAATTTAAAGGCAGGTAGCAAAGACCTGTGAAGATTTTCTTTGGAGCTACCTGGAGATTTTCCAGCAACTGCCGGTCTGCAGGACTTAGAAGCCAGCTGAGGTGACTTGCAAAAGAAGGAAGAAGCCATGACTACCTCCCAGCCCTCAGCGATGCCTCTGGAGCGCCTATCAGAGACCAACTATTTGAATTGGGCCCTGAAGATGGAGATGTATCTTCGCAGAGAGAATCTTTGGCTGCCAATTGGTGAGCAAAACCCCCCAAAATCCCAGTGCTGAATGGCTGAGACAGGATGAGCGGGCTAGAGCCACCATTATCTTGGGAGTTGAGGACAATCAGCTAGTCCACGTGCGAGGCATGCAGTCTGCAAAGCAACTTTGGGATGCTTTGAGAGACTTATATGGAAAAGCAACAGCAGGGAGTAAAGTTACTCTGACGAAAAAGCTGTACAGAGCCTACCTTGCAGAAGGAGATAGCCTTCCTGAGCACCTGCATTATATTCAGCAGCTGTTTGTTGAGTTGCAGGAGAGAAGAATGGAATTTACACCTCTCACAAAATCATATATCCTCCTGTCCTCACTGAATGCAACGTGGGACACGCTGATTTGTACCCTGGAGGCTATGCCTGAAGCAGACCTCACCCCATCGTATGTTACACAGCGCTTACTCGGTGAATGGGAGAAGAGAGAGGAAAGATCCCCCCCATCTCTTCTGGAAAGCTGCAAGACCAGAAAATGAGGGAAAAGAAGGGAAAGGAACCTGAGGCCACAGCACTAGCCAGCCAGCGATGCTTCACTTGTGGTTCAGCTGGACATTTGCAAAAAGACTGTGCCTTGAGACCCAAGAGTAGAAAGACAGAGAAGAAAAACACAAGGGCAACACAGAAGAAGGCTCTTCAGACAACCCAAATTGCACAGGTTGCTGAGAAGGGTAATTCTGATGTATGGGTGTTAGATTCTGGGGCCAGTTGTCATTTATGTAATTGTAAAAGCTCTTTTGTGTCACTGTCTAAAACTGAAAGACAAAGTGTATATTTGGCTGATGGGTCTGTGACCAAAATTATGGGACAAGGTGACTTGCATTTATCCTGCTTAGGAGAAACTTTAAAAGGTGTGTTGTATGTGCCAAATTTACAATCAAACCTTTTATCTGTGGCACAATTGGCTGCAACAGGGTATATCATAACATTTAAGAAAAATGGTTGTGAGATACGAAAAAATGGGAAATTGTGTGCTACTGGTATGTTAAAAGACTCCTTATACATTGTGCAAAATGCAAGGAAGCCAAGCTGCAAGGCTGCAGTTGGCAACACTCCATATCATGACCAATGTGTACACCTGATGCACAGGAGATTTGGTCATGCTAATTTCAAGTATATAGCACAAATGCCACGGCTGTGTGCTGACCTAAAGATAAAACCCTGTGATAAATACTTAGACTGTGTAGTTTGCAAAGAATGCAAAACACTAAAAGCTCCTGTGAGTAAGCACAGTGACAGAGTTACAACTAGACCTTTGGAAATTGTACACTCTGACATTATTGGTCCTTTTGCTCCAAGTCTTGGACAAGCAAGGTATGCAATGACCATAACTGATGATTTCTCAAGATACACATTTATCTACAACTTAAAACATAAAGATGAAGCATTTGAGAAATTTAAAAGTTTTGTGACATGGGCAAATGGAAAATTCCCTAGGCCTGTATCGGCACTCCAATGTGATAGAGGAGGAGAATACCTTTCTCACAAATTAAGAAGGTTCCTAGTGGAAAAGGGGATAGAACAAATTCTTTCTAACCCACACACCCCTCAGCAAAATGGTGTTGCTGAAAGAAAGGGCAGAACCTTGCAAAATGCGATGGAATGCATGTTAAAAAATTCACGATTATGTTTTAAGTACTGGGGAGAGGCAATATTGACTGCCACTTATGTTCAGAACAGGTTGTATAACCCTGTGATTCAGGACACTCCATTCCATTTGTTTTATGGTGTGAAACCAAAGGTAAGCCATCTTAGAGTGTTTGGTAGCACTGCTTGGGTTCACATTCCAAAACAGCAGAGAAGGAAAGGAGGCCCCACAACAAAGAAAGCCATCTTTGTTGGCTATGAACAAAGCCAGAGGAGCTACAGGTTCATAATGGGAGAGAAATTAATAATTAGCAAAAGCGCTTTTTTTGCTGAACAAAACTGGGGGAGATTAAATTCTAGCTCTCCAGTTGAACTGACCACCACAAGAGAACAGCAAGGACTTGCTGATAGTGATCTTTTGCCTGATGAGGACATTAAACCAGAAAAGCAAACTGAAGATCTGTCTGATGAGACAGATGCTTCTCAGGAAAGTGATAGGAGTCAAAATTTAAGCCCTGTATTACCTCGCAGTTCTCAGAGGAGTAATAAAGGTGTTCCTCCATCATGTTTTCAGGCTGAAACAGTAAAGGCTTTTCACATATTCACAGAACCTGAGTCTTTAGAACAAGTGAATGCTTTACCACCTGAGATTGCACAAAATTGGCATTCTGCCGTGCAACAGGAGTTAGCATCCTTGAAAGAAAATAAAACATGGAAACTGGTAAATCTACCTCCCAATGAACGCTGTCTGGGTTGTAGGTGGGTTTTCAAACTGAAAAGGGATGCTGATGGCAAAATCCAAAAAATATAAAGCAAGGTTAGTTGCAAAAGGGTTCACTCAAAGGAAAGATTTAGACTTTGACAAGACTTTTGCACCAGTTACTAAAGGTGAATCAGATTACTGTTAAAAGTTGCTGCACTCAAGGGAATGTCAGTTAACCACTATGGCATTCAAACTGCATTTCTTTATGGTGATTTAGACCACAGATTATACATGCAGCAACCCCCTGGCTATGAAAAAGGAGAGAATCTAGTCTGTGAACTGCAGAAGTCAATCTATAGGTTAAAACAAGCTGCTAGATCCTGGAACCAAAAAGTAGATGAAAAACTGCAGAATTTTGGTTTTGAAAAAGGAAAAGCAGATCCCTGTGTATATATGAAGAAGGACAAACAAGGCTGTATGTATCTGTGCATTTATGTTGATGATTTGCTGCTGTTCACATCAACAGAAAAACAAAGGCTTGAATTTGAAACCTGCATGAAAAGGCATTTCACATTAAAAAGCCTTGGAATTATAACAACCTAGGTTTGGAAAAACACAGGAAGAAGAATGGTAGCTTTCTGTTAAACCAAAGGGGAGATAATGGTAAAGTAATGTGAATGGAAAGACATATACAGTTGTCAGAGAAGTTTGTTTTGCATCTTAATCTATAGTGTAAAAAGGGGAGTGTTGAGTTTTTCCTACTAACAGATTAAGACTGCTATATGTGCCTAATCATTTTGGCTGTGTTAAAAGGTTGTATTAGATTGTCTCCTCTCACGTGCTTCATGCAAATCACCTGGGGGGGGGGGAGGAAACCTGCCCGTACTTGTTCTCACTTCCTCTTTTTTCTCTGCCGGCAATGTAGGCAAGCAAGGCTTGCTCCAAAGGGAGCTAAGTCCTTTAAATATGTTTTGTTTTTTGTTTTGCTTTCTGTAAATAAATTATTTTTTATAGAAATGCTTGGTGTGTGACTTTTTTTACCTCTCCTGGGCTAAAGGCTTTCCCAGTATCTGCCAACAGATACTACATTTGTGGTTTGCTGTTGATATCCCCTCCCTCTTGAAATTAACAAATCTTTCTTTTAGTTGCACCACAAAAGACACCCAAGGCCTTACGGTGCATGACTGAAGATACAGATGTAGCCACCAAGATGGAAAAAAAATAAAAATCCTACTGCCATAGCTTGTTTATGATTGGTGTGACAGGCTCTTATCTAGACAGGTTTTTCACACTGTTTTCTGAAGTTGGAAATGAAATAGTGAAGGGACTTGTTGCTTTTATTTTCAAAATTTTAAAAAAAAATAGTGGGAAGATAAATTGTTTGGAAGATAAAGTGTATGTGTAAATTATTGCTGCTACAAATCACTGAACAGGAGGAGTTCTCAAGGATCCATGGAGTTGATGTCCTTGGATCCTCGAGAACAAGGACATGAAGCTGGGTGGGAATCATCCCAAATGGAAGGATTCTCTTTATTAAAATACTGGGATGAAGGGAAAAAAATTGGAAAGCAAAGGGTCAAGAATTTTATTAGCAGTGTTCTCTCTTAGCATTTTCTCCCACTCATCTTCACTGAATATAATGTATAGATCCATGACAAAGTTGTCATAAAATCAGCCTTGCAATTCCTCAAAAGCTTTGTTCTGTGAGAAAGATTCAGTTGTTCTACAAACAAACAAATGTCAGCAGTAATTATTTGCTTAAAATTCTCTGAATTCTCTGAATATTTGTATCCCTGAATTCTGAATTCCAATCAGTCATTTAGCATCAAACCGAAACATCATTTCATCTGGCAGTACAAAATTGAAGCTTTTTGATTAGTTGGCAAGAAAGACAGTCATACATAAAAAACAGTGGTGCAAGTTTCTATTTAGCACTTTGCTTGTTAGAGATGCAAAATGTTCCATTCTTTGCAAATTCTTGTTTAGAGACAAAAGAATTATGTTTCTTGCTGCCCTGAAATTACTGGGTTTTAAGCAAGTAATGAATTCTCTCAAACCACTTTTTGCAGGTAATTAACAAGGTGGGTAATCTGCCAAAAACAGGCTTTAGTACCTCTGGGTGCCAGTAAATAGCAGGCATTTCTAATCCTATGCCACACTAGAACTGAAAATAATGAATACAAAAATTAGTATGCGGATCTCACCATGATGCATTTACTGATTTACAAGCCCCAAGCCATCTTGCAAGAGCAAAGGATGAGACATTCATTTATAGACAAATCTAAACTAGAAGATGCAGGAGGAAGCAGTGCAGATTCTGGGCAATGTGGGTGATTAAGATAAAGATACTCCAAAACCCTGGTAACTACATGAACTAAACCTCCTCTTTTGTTTCTGCTTTTTTGGCATTTTTATGGAAGTACATCAATATTCTTCTGGCATGTTTTTTACCTTCCTATTCAACTCTACATTCCTCCTATCCCCCCATCCATGAATGAACCAGGTGTGAAGCTACTTAACTTTCAAGCCTAAACAAGGGTAGCCAGGTGTTGCCACCTACTAAGAATTAATTTGTGCTTGAAAAAGCAAAACTTCTAAGATGGTTTATGATGTACCTATATAATCTGCTTATTAAACTTGTTCAGAGCTGCACCGATTTATAAAAAGGATCAGTTGGGATTGTTGCTACCATACCAGCCTTCCTGCTGCATAGCAGTCTCCTGCCTGAGGTTGGTGGTGGAGTTCCTCTGTCCTCGGGGACTTCAACCTGACTTCTCTGACTGTGGAGGTAACTCAGGAGCTCATGGCCACCATGACAGCCATATGCCTGACTGGGTTTTCTTGTTGGAGCAGTGACAATGTTATCTGGAATTGGGGAGATTTTTATTGCTCCCCTCGATGGTCAGATCACTCTCTGGTAGCCCTGGAGTTCTTTGATGTTGCCCCCAGTGCAGGGAGCCTGGACCTATTGTCTGCCACAGGTGACTAATACACACTATTATGTCCATAGAAAGCTTGGGGTTGTTGCTGATAGCCTGCTGCACAGTCTGATCAAGGCCCTGATGGCCACCCAGAATGAAGAGGCAGTAGGGGCTTTGGATCAGATTGCACCCATGCAGCCTCTCTCTTGCCATGGATCTGACACTCCCCTTGATTTACAGAGGAGTTGAGGGAGATGAAATGGGTGGAGAGATTCCTCAAGTACTGCTAGAGGGCAATGAGGAGTGAATCTGATTGAGCATGGCAGTAAGGCTGTCTTGTATCAGCATTTCTTTGCCCTTACTGCATCTGTGGATAGCTGTCCAATGGGCTTGTTTAAGGTGACTTGGGCCCTGCTAAGAAAGGGCTGGCTCAGAGGTTTACCTGCAAGGTCACTGTGAGGCATTCACAGGGGCATCTGTCAGATAAGGTCACCCAGATTCACTCCAAGTTGGACTCTAGCCTTGTGGGTGGCTGGGGATCAGCTTGGCATGGATGAGTTTGATCCTATTGGTCTTAATAAAATGGACAGCAGTCTCACAACTGTTGGCTCAACCATTTGTATATTATATTTATGTCCCTCCTGGTTAGCTGAGGCCTCCCAGAAGGTGATGTGTGGCTGGTTTTTGATAGTGGTAAATTCTTCCTTGAGAGAGGGACTGGTCCCACCATTTCTTAAAGAGGCAGTGGTTTGCTTCTCATCAAGAAGCCATCGCTAGACCTAAGTATACTCGATAATTTTTAATTGTCCAATCTTCCCTTTTTAGGGAAGGTTGTAGAGAAGGTGGTAACATGGCAACTTTTGAGATCCTGGAGGAAGCAGATTATCTGGAACCCTTCCACTTGGCATTCAAACCTAGGTATAGGATCAGACTTTATTGATTCACTTGTATATGACCTCTGGCAGCAACAAGATCGGGTGGTACATCCATCCTTGCTGTTCTTGATCTCTCAGTGGCTTTCAGTGGTATCTTTCTGGATTGGCTTTGGGGGTTGGGAATGGGTGTCACTATGTTCTGCTGGTTCCTTCCTTCCCCCTTGGCTGGCTGCAGTTGGGTTGATGGGAAGAGATGTGTCCTGTCCACGACCCTTGCTTTGTGGGGTTTTGCAGAGCTTGGTATGCTCTATACTCTAGTTTATCATCTACGAAGCCACTGGATGAGATCATCCAATGGCACAGGGTGAGGTTTGATCAGTATCTGATAATACCGCTGGCTGCTCAAGTGATGCCATGGAAGTTCTGTCTCAATGTCTGGAGGCTGTGTGGGTTTGAATGGGGAACAACAAATTTCAACTCAACTGTAGCAAGACAGACTTTGGGTACTCAGCCCCTCTGGTTCCTGGGACTTTCCATCTTTAGTTCAGGAAGGGATTGCTTTACTCCAAGCAGAACCAGACTACAATCTGTGGGTCTAGACTGTACAGAGGATAGCTGTGAAGGACAAAGGGAAGGTCCATTACCAAGCAACGATCAGGTAAACAAGGCTTGAGCTTATACCAAGAAACAGATTTGCAAAAATGCCTCAGACCCCTCCCCCCATTTACATGAAGGTAAAAGAGGGAGGAGGGGAAGCACATTCAGACTTGCAAGGTTCTGTTACTGCAATAAAAGTAGTTTTGGGCTTACACCATGTCTGTTTCTTCAGTCTGATCTACTTATAGGGCTGATAGAAGGTCCTCCTGGACTTGCAACTCCTGTTTGAGGAAAAGAGGCCAGAGCAGGAGGGCCTTTGCATAGGTTTGTATTATGTGCCAACTATGCCTGTTCCTGGACCAAGACGCTCTGCTCAAAGTCATTCATGCCATTTGCTTTGCATGAGAATGCCCTTGGAGAGGATCCACAAGCTGCAACTGGTACAAATGCAATAGCATAGGCAGTTATATGCACTCCTTGATCAGTACATGTTACAGTTCTGTTCTGCAAGGTTAATTGGCTACCAGTGTGCTCCCAATCACATCTACCCATCCCATCAGGCCCAGCAGCAAGGGCTTGTTGTGGATCCTGTCCACAAAGGAATATAATCTGATGGGCCCAGGAGGAGAGCCTTTTCTGTCATGGCCCTGCTCTTTGAATATCATCTCCCTGGGTGGGGTGGGGTGGGGTGGGGTGGGGGGGACAAAATTGGTCCTGACCACATTGGCCTTGGTAGGGCCTAAATACATTGTACTTGGAGATCCAGATGGCTGTGTTGATTTGCTGCTGCTGCTGCTGTTAACTTCAGCTGCCAATTTTATATGTGTGTGTGTATGTGTATATGTATATACACACACACACGCACACACACACTGTATTTCTTTATCCAATTTATATCAGCTGCCTAGAGTCATGAATTTGATATGGGCAGTGATATAAATTGAATAAAGAAATACTTCAATATGAGGTGTTCTGTCAGTCAATATCGCTGCTCTAAAACAATCTGACAAATGAAATGATAATGGGAGGGCTTAGAGATTACACCATGGTTTTGTTTCAGTTTTTGGGTCCTATAGTATGGTTATATTGCTTGTTACACCAAGCATCAGAACCACAAGGTTACTGGACACTCCTCCCCCCAACTGTTAAAGTCTGATAAATATTCATTTAAAAAAATGCTGGACTGCAGATTACATGTTATTAATATGACCGAGTCATACCTGACTGGCCTGTTTGATCCTCAACATGGTCCAAATCCTGAAGGGTAAAGATAGCCAGAGTGATACCATTTAATAATTAGGTCATATCAGAATACAAAATAGAGAACAATAATAAGACCATGTGTTACAAAATAGAGTAAAAGGCAGAACTAAAAGAAATGCAAATCATATTTCTGTGTCAAATCCAATGTATTGGAAAACCTAATAATCATATCTTAATCTTTTCAAAAATATCTAAATTAAATAGTTCCTTAATGGCACACATTTTTTTTTCTGTGTTAGAATTGTTTTGTAGAAGTATCTCCCTTCTGTGGTACACTAAGATTTTTAGACATCTTGTAAAATTATATGTATTTACTGCATGTTGGTCTTCTCCAGCCCTGAATAGAGCTGTGAGAATATTTAACATTATAAATTGATTTATACTGATTCATAGCACAAATCAATTTGATAAATCAAATAAAATAAATCAATCTGGACACTCAGGTTGAAACAATTTTCTAAATAAGTTTGATTTGAACAAGTAATCGAGCCAGACCTCATGCATATATCCCTACAGTTAAGGTCCCCTAACATTTATGTTTAATGGACTCTTTAGCTTTGTTTTTAATCTGAAATATTGACCACTCATATTTTTCCAATTGATCAGTTATTCAGTCAATCAATGAAATCAGGAGTTGTATGTTAAGAATTTAAGGATTGTCCATAAAACTGAAATACAATACTATACATTTAATTCACTTGCACTTTGTGACTCTTTCACTTTAGGGTCTAGTTTTCATATCTGATCAGTAAATTTAAAGAACTTCTACAAATAATAAGAAAATACATTTAAATAACCATAACAGCTGTGGAGATAAGAGACTATAAAGAGTAATTACTCCTAGAAGGTCCCATTCTATAGAGAGAATAGATTATAACAGTGATGATGGTAATCTTGACTGCAACCTCATTGGCTTTTTTAAATAAAAGGTAATTTGAAGAATACTCTCCACCATTTGAAACTGGAACAATTCCACTTAACGTTTTACATACACTCTAACTTACCCAGTCTAAATGTCTGTTTACCCAGCCTAAATACCCTATCCCTAAAATTGTGTTAGCTTCCTGAAACCAGTATTCAATGAACATTTTAATGCTCATGTTAGAACTACTTAGAAGCTAAGGAGCAATCTTGATGTATTGCAACATTAAAAACCAGACATTTGGCAAATCCTTGTCCTTGAACTGCACATGTCAACCTGAACTCCTGGCCATTAGAACAGCAAGAGGAAAGCAATGGATCAAACCCCTGAAGAGAAAGGGATCATGAGGGACAGAAATTGTTTCATAGATTAAGCCATGGTTGTTTCTTTGTTGATGGATATGCTATTGGCTGTGCTCATATACTGACTGTACTATGTCATAAGACATCCCCTATAAACTATATAGATGGATTTCCCCATCTTCCTGAGTGGATTATGGTTTAGTGCAATGGACAGAAGCAGAAGGTTCCTTATAATTTCTCTTTTTAAAAGAGGACATGGAAAGAGATGAATATTATCACAGGCCTGTGGAGACATCTTTGTATTTTTCCAAGAACATTTTCAGAAGAATGTTTTATTGTAAAATAAAACTCTTACTAAGCCATTTTCTTCCATATTACAAAGGACACAATTGGGTGCTAATGGCTTATTCCAACACAGCTTGAAACAGTTTGTCTTTTGTTGAGCGGGGAGGGAATCGAAAGCTGGTCATAGGCTTTGTACTGTAGGTTTGTGTTTGGTGTCAGACATCTATGAAAATCTGCTGCCTTGGGTCCTTTAATAACAAGCCATCACCATCACCATCAAAATCATAATATTCACCCCAAATCTGAAATTATTCCAACCCTCTGGGGCTTTTTCTCATTCCAAACGACTCCAGAATTGGCTTAACAACCTGAACTGCAACCATTAACATATGCTAATTTTGATTGTCATACCCAGTTCCAAGACATGAAAGAGTAACAAAGGGTAAAGCCATTGGCATGGAGGCGGAGGGGGGGAGGGACTGAAAAAAAACTCAGGATGTGCAATGAACTGAAGAGATGGGCTTAGATCACACAGTTGCAGTGGCCATATTGATGATGATGATGATGATGATCCCCCACCCCATGGGTATCCCTGGATCAGGCCACTTGCTTCTACCATGAAAGTGATTTTGCTAACTGTTCATTAGCGTCTAAGGTAAAGGTAAAGGTTTCCCTTGACGTAAAGTCCAGTCGTGTCCGACTCTAGGGGGCGGTGCTCATCTCCGTTTCAAAGCCTTGGAGCCGGCGTTGTCCATAGGACACTTCCGGGTCATGTGGCCAGCATGACTCACGGAACGCCGTTACCTTCCCGCCGAAGCGGTACCAATTAATCTACTCACATTTGCATGTTTTCGAACTGCTTGGTGTGCAGAAGCTGGGACGAGCAGCGGGAGCTCACCCCGCCGCGCGGTTTCGAACCGCCGACCTTCCGATCGACAGCTCAGCGGTTTAACCCGCAGCGCCACCGCATCCCTATTCATTAGCGTCTAGGTCCAGTTTAAAAAATCCCCACATCCAATTCTAGAACCCATTGGATTTTGGAGAAACCACACTGTAAAGGCTAGAGTCTCCAATAGATTGTGATAAGTTTCAGATGTGACTCTCCTGGATTCTATTGCCATTAGGTTCCAGCAGCCTTCCTCTTAAAGTAGAGTTTTAAAATAATTGTGGTTATTTAATATGCAGCATCAATCTTCTTTACCTGATAGCATTTAATTACCATGATATGATTGTAGTCCTCTTCTTTTTAATTACCACACTTCCTCACTCACCGCTGTGTTATTTTCCTTCTAATTAGTTTTATTTGAAAAAAAGTTAATGACATGTTCTTGTTGCCTTACCCAGAGCATGCAATTACCACTGATCCACAGAGAACTGAAACAGATACTATAGTGGCTAATGATCCCACCAGAAAATATTTGGTTCATGACCTTCAAATGACCATGCAAATTATTAGGTGGCTCTCTTATTTCCCTTTTTTTTTTTTTTAATGGAACAAAGTGAATAATGGAAAGCAGATTTTTTTCCCAGTTACTCATTTTTTTTTAAAAAAAAAAGAGAATTCTACATAGCTCTCATAGATTGCCAACCTACTAATTGTATAATCCCTTTTAAAAAAATAGAAGCTACAAGTAATTACACCCTATTTTCCCATTACCTCTCCCCTTAAGATGCAGGTAGCAGCTTCTTTTAAGCCAACCTTAATTTTTGATCCTCCACCCAACAGTAGGTCAGGAGGCATGAAAGGTTTAGTACCTATGGTGCGATTATAAATGAGGGAAATCCTGCTGTGCTTCACACACTAGTCTCTCCTTCTACTTCTACCACTGGGAAGTAACACAGCTATTGGTGACCCAGCTACAAAATGGGAAACCAGAAGCTAAGACACTGTCACGGGTATTTACCATTTGAATTAGCTATTCCAGGGAAGGAAGGAATGAATAACTTTATTGATTAGTCAATTGACCATATCAAAAAGTTGGTCATCAGCCAGTATAAAATAAAAAAAAATATATAAAATATAATACCATACAACAGATAAAATACAGTAAGATAAGATAAAAATATACTATGGTAAGATAAAATATGATAAAATACAGTAGGGTAAAATAGAGATAACATTGTAAGATAAAATTACAAGATATAATAAAACAAGTAATAAAATACAGAAATGATGTGAGTTTAGATGAATTCATCACCTTTACATGCCATCCCAATGTGTTCTATGAATTGCATTCTCAGTTGGACAGTCCTAACTATAAACTTAACAGTTCTATTGACCACACACGTATTTGTGCCCTGGAGGAAGTAACACAGTCTTTTGTTACATTCACAGTATGTGGCCTGTCAATTAGTGTCTGAAGGTACTGAACCCTTGCTGGGGCATATAGTTGGCAGTTAAATAGGACATGTGCAATGTCTTCTACTTAGGGTGCTCCACAAACACATATCCTCTCAAGGTAAGGCACTTGGTGGAATTGTCTGTATTTGACCATAGAATCTAGCTGCTCAGATCTTGCTCTAGTAAGAGCTATCCTATGGTATTGCGTCAGACCCATTGTCAGGTATTTTTCTATTTGAAAGGACAGTTTATTCTTAGCCAGCCATTTCAATGACCTATTGTGTGCAAGCGACTCAATGTCTCTTTGGGCGTTAACATCCAAGACTCTTTGTTTGAATATTGCCTTGGCCCGATCTCCAACTGAAAGTAAATATTGTGGCAAAAAGCCGAGGAATGCAATAGTTTGGAGGAGTTGATTGATCCATGTAGTGGGTTGAGGTGTGCCCATCTGTCCTTCAAGGCACATTTTTGGTAATCTACAGTATCATGTTCCATTGGGAGGATCCTTCACCAATAGTTAAAGACTTTGATTACTGATAGACTGTAAATGGAATGGGTGCCTGTTTCAGCTCTTACCAGCGCTGCGGGTGTATTCCTGTCAGTCCCCAGAATGGTTCTTAAAAAGTGTGCTTGATTTTGTGCAAGTAAGGAGGCCTTTGATAGGCCCCACAGTTTGGCACCATATGGTAGCACTGGTGAACTTTTTGATTGTGGACCTTCAAAATGGAGAGCATAGAGCAAGGGTTGTTGTAACTAAGTAGTTTAATTAGTGTTTTAGAACTTGATGTGGTCTTTGTAAAACTTTACTTGTAATGATTAACCTGGGGCCCTGTATCTGTAAAAACCACCCTTAAATATGAGAAAGGGCAGGATATATTGTGAAGGACCAACATTGTATGAACCTGACAGTTGGATGACTAGTTTTTCCTTTTGTAAAACCAAGCCTTTGAACCTGGATTCCAGAACTGAAGCCCATGAATCGGCTGATGCTTGCTTTATCTTCAGCACTGAAGAATAGAGGAGTGTGGACAGAAAGCAGAGATCCTTCTGAAGGCAAGAGGCAGCCTAGATTCCTCATGATGTTAAATGGCCTAGCTAAGCAATGGCCAACATATCAGTCTCAACCTGAGATATGATTCCTGCACAACATCACATTTGTTATATTTCTTGGTGAATTCTGAATTGGTGCACTGAGAGCATCCCAACAGCTCCTTCCTTCCTTCCTTCCTTCCTTCCTTCCTTCCTTCCTTCCTTCCTTCCTTCCTTCCTTCCTTCCTTCCTTCCTTCCTTCCTTCCTTCCTTCCCTTTAATAGTAGGTTTACCTATTGCATTACACCTCTATACCTAACATAAACAATCCCCTTTAAATAATTTTTATTTTGTATTGATAAAACCAGCAATTGATTGACTGAGGCAGTCCTAATTTCCATACTGAGAATCCTAGACTTTGATGGATACTTTAATTATGCAGCTGAACACAGAACTTGCTTGCCTGCTGATACAGCACTACTAGAGTAGTACTTTGCAAAGCTTATAAGAGAGGCAGGGTATCACAGAAAGGGACAATTAGACATATTAGAAATAAATTCTGAATATTTGAGTCAACAAAAGTTTGAATACTAAGAGAATTCCTGTAGTAGAAAAGTGAAGGCACTTTGCTTCTAAAATAAACATATACAGTAATAGACAACACAACTGCTTGCATGGAGGTTTATCTCAGAAGTCTAATTGTGTGTTTCTCTCTTTTAATGAATGATGCATTAAGGATGCAATCCTAAACATATTTAATAAGAAGTAGGTCCCAACTAGCTATATAGGGGTCCACTGGAAATACAATGATGAATGAAGTTTATTTGTATTCCTCCATCACTTGAATTTAGTGATTATCTAATCAACTTCTAAATCAGGTTGATGTAAAAGGTAAATGTAAAATTAATATATATTAATAGTAAGTTCCTTTCCTCATGTCTTTTTTGTGGGGGGATGGGGGTTGGGTTTTTTTATCCATAAAAAATTAACCAGCCAGGTGGAATGGCATCTCACAGGCAGATCTTGGATGGACGGATGGATGGACGGATGGATGATAGAGCCTTCAAGTCAGTTTTGACTCCTGACAACTCCTTGCCTGGACAAGTCCCTGAAGTTTTCTTGGCAAGATTTCAGAAGTAGTTTGCCATTGCCTCCTTCCTAGAGCTGAGAGAGGGACTGGCCCAAGGTCACCCAGCTGGCTTTGTGCCCAAGGCAGGACTAGAACTCATGGTCTCCTAGTTTCTAGCCTGGTACCTTAACCACCACACCAAATTGTCTCTCCCTCTTGAACTACCCTCAGTCATTGTAGAGCAGGTGCCTCCAAGTTGGGAGTTCCCCTCACATTTTGAAAAAAGTATCCAGCATATCACAAAATGTCTACCATGGAAGTGACAAAATGGCTGCCATCATAAATGGAGTCAGTTACAAAACATCAATTTCAGAGAAAGGTTCAAAAACAAATAATGTGCCTATGTTCTTCAACCTACAATGTTAGGCAAACTGTGGAAGAAAAATAAAAGTAATATGTAACAGATGCCAAGTTTGTGGCAGGGATGAGAATGGAGCCTCAAGCTACAAACCTGCACTCTTAAATCTGATGTGCTGGACCAACAGTTGTCCAGTTCACACAAAAACCTATCATGATTCCAATACAATTTCTACTATTTCCATATTGTGTCTGTATATATATACATATATCCTTATTAAGAGTACTATAGCACCCCTGGCACCTAAAGACTAATCTTTCATCACATTTTGGAAAGCAAGGGGATATAGCTGCCCAACCTCAAGCCAATAAATACATACATTAATTTCTGTGTTAAATCACCTGACTGACACACCAAATAGCTTTATTTCAGTCCACCAAGCAAGATGCTGCTGAATTCAATTAGATCCATCAGCTGGACTGACATTTTATCAAAAGTTGTGAGCTGTGCCCTCTCCCCTCCTGATCTTAGAGAGAATGAGGAACTGCAGTTGCCAGCCAAGGAAGTTACACCTGGCTGGTTGCATTGCCATTTGCATCCAGCTGAGATCTAATAGGGAAAGAAGGGACAGCAGGGGACAACTTTCCTTGATTACGCCATATGATGATCCCCTCCTGAGCATGTGGAGGGATGCATCACATGCCATCATGCTAGATCTTTAGTATTTAGTCAAATCTAGATAGATTGCTTTCCAGGGCCTTCAGAAAACATATGCACATTCTGCTTACTCTTTTCTTAATGACTGTGTTATAGAGGACATGGAGATGGATAGCAGAAAGGAGACTTTTACCCTTCTAAAAGATTAAAGATGTTCTGATTACTTGAAATTTTTGCTGGCAATTAGGAGGCAATTTTCTTTGAAAAGTGTTTTCTATTAATCCAAATAACAGCAGGCAGTAAGTAACAGGGATCCTAGTAAGCTGTCTTTATAAAAAACAAAACAAAAAGCAACCCTACTGGGATGAGAACAGAGAAACATTAACCCCTCCCTGCCTCCCTGCCTCCCTGCCTCCCTCCCTTCCTTCCTTCCTTCCTTCCTTCCTTCCTTCCTTCCTTCCTTCCTTCCTTCCTTCCTTCCTTCCTTCCAAACTGCTTAGCATTAATTCTGGTTTTTAATGTTTTCAGTGCTATATTAATTATGAATGTCTTGTCTGGCTATGGAAATCAACTCACTTTCTTCATACACATGTGCCATTACTTATTTTATTAGTTATTTATCCATCATAACTAAGCATATGAAGTAGACTTTAGAGAGCCACAATTGTAATGGAAGCACTTGGAATAGAAGATGCAGGAAGTCACTGGAACCACCCCAAGAAGAATTTTGCTATTGTTCAAAAATAATTCTTGTTAGCTCTTCCGTTTACTCAGCATAATACATTTTTCAGAATTAAAACATGGCAATTATAGGGCGTGATTCAGGCAATGTTTGTTTATTTATTACCAACACGGTATGCTGCCTCTGCATGCAACTCTTCTTTAGTACTTCAACACTCTACGGATTGCAGTTGGGGAATTAGGCATGTATGTATGAAGGCAGTATAGTCTAGAAGTGTTTAAACCATTCTTCAGTTCCAGAGGGGTTGGGGAGGCATTCTGCATGGGGCTGAGAATGTCATAAAACACTACTGCAGTATTTATCATCACAACAGCCTCACAAAAGATGTTACACTGAGTGATAGTGAGTGGAACCAAGTCACCTGGATAAAATGGACATATCATTTTTTTCTCCCCATAATCAAACCCTTACTCTTTATCAAACCAAGATCACATTATTTCTATACATCCTTCCACTGACACATAAAAATCACTAATACAATTGGCCCTTCCCCTTATATATAAAAAGAAACTGTGTATGTATATGTATGTGTGTATATGTATGTGTATATATGTATGTGTATATACGTATACGTATATGTATATGTATATGTATATACACACACATACATATATTTCTAAATCAACTTCTCTCCCCCTTAAAACAACAATCCATTTAATTATTTCCTTCCTACTATTCCATATATTTCTGTCCACTATAATAAAAATCAAATTATAAAAACATATAAATTGTCTGCTTTTATAATTAATAATGCTTAGAACAGACTTAACACTATTAAGTTTAAAAGCCAAATATTTTATATCTTATCAATACTTTTTAAATCATACAAATCAAAAATCCTGTAAATTCAAATAATTAAGAAAATGAAATCCTAATAGCCTCATTATCAATCCAGTTACACGTTCTTAATTTTTTACCCCTCCTCAAAATATACCAGGGCATCATCATATTGATCACTGAAGTTTTCAATAAGCTTCCTTTTCAATTTTCTCTCTTCAAAATATAAATATGGAGGATGACTGTGGGTGAGAAATAGCCATCCAATGTGAAAGGACAATCACAGGAATTTTTCTAGTCCTCCCTCTCAGCCTTGGGTAAGGACCATCCATGTGTTGCCAGAAGAACAAGTTGTACAATTTTTCTAAATACTTCAGTAATATCTCCAAGGTTTCTACGTATATCATCATCATCATCATCATCATCATCATCATCATCATCATCATCATTTTTGTTTTGAAGAAGGCTAATTGGTAAAGGGATGTACCAGTTCAGAATGTGAGTGCACATCAGCTTCACCTGACTTAACAGGAACAATGATTCCCATCTTTCATTCAGCATTAAGTGTTCTGTTTTCCACTCCGTTCCCAATCAAAGCTTACCTCAGTGCACTGCAGGTCCCTACAGTCAGAATGAGCACTGAGGAAATTGTTTCAGGGAGAACACAATACATCTGTCATCCACTATATTCCATTAACATTTGTGCTGATGTACCAGTGCGATGTGGTCATTAAATCCTTGGAATTATCTTTGGAAGACTTATATCCCTGTCCTCACTTGATCCTAGAACCCTCTCCCTGTATGCTCCCTGTGTGTCATAGGGTTGTTGTATGGATAAAATAAAGAGTAGCCCCAAGTATATTGCTTTGATTTCCCAGAAGAAAGGCTGAATATAAATGTAATAATAATATTTTTTTAAAAAATGATCTCAAATTATAAATAAGTAAAAACCTCTTCTGATTCAAGTTTCACTTCTGCTATTATATGGCCCCTTTCAGTAGTGGCTGACCATTTCTTTCTTCGAAAATGTTTTCTCAACTTTTAAGTTTAGGATCGTTTGGTGGTCTCTTATCCAAATATTAACCAGGTTGAAGTCAGCCAAGGTTAGATAGGTGCTGTCACCATTGTAACTGTCATTTTATACAGAGGAAAAAAAATACACCTTACAATTCCATTAAACCCATCTTGTTGTTGTTGTTGTTGTTGTTGTAGTTCTAACCACAAGAGGTACATCTGGAAGAACCTCTGGATGTGAAAATCCCCCATTTTGAAAAGTCCATACTCTGTGGGACTCACAGGAAGACAATTGTTTCTCAGTGCCTACGTTCTTCTCACTGCAGCTTTTCTTGAATGTTTGAAAATAACAGCTACAAATTATGGTTTGATACCAGGATGCCTCTTATCTCCAATTCCATTATACTCTGACTTGCCCTCCAAAAACTGTTTTTGGATTACAATTCTAAACATTACCACAAGAATATCCCAAGTTATTATAAAATCAGCCATTTTGCTCGACAATGATCTCTTTCTCCAACAGTGCACGATTTAGAAAAGATAGAGTCACTGAATAATTTTCAATGTACATTTTAGTCTAATACTCCTGCAACAACCTCACAGAGCAGGTCACAGTCTTATTAATTTTATCTTTATTTATTTTTTACTTGATATTTTAACTCTATTCTGTAAGCCATCTAGAGTCATTTCATGAATGAAGCAGCATACAAAATTGATAATTACATAAATAAAAATATAATCTAATGTGTCTTTCCTTCTTTTCATTATCCCTTAATGAAGGATCAACAATAAAAATTCAGCTTTAAGAATAAATTCCATCCCACCATGCCTGAAAAAGCAGATGAAAATATCAGGAAAAAAATAATAATAAAAACGCTTCATGTGCAAAGAAATGATTTGTGGCAAAATCTTCCTTTCCTCCCCTTTGTGTGTCACCTGTCTTTCAGGATTAGCAGCAGAGATTCTGGATGCTGAAAAGTCTTTTGCTTTTTTCTGCCAGTCTTTTAGCTGTATATGTCAACTGTGACCCCTGCAGACATGGTAAATGACATTTCATTTAAGTAAGACTGAAGGTGGCACTTTTCATCCCTCAGGTCACCAATACCTGCAGTCCAGGTGAGACCAAAGGTGGGACTTTTTGTTCCTCAAGTCCCCAATAGCTACCATTCAGGAATCATTCTGCTGCTTTCTTCATTCTACTGGCCCAGGAAGACTCAGAGAAGCTCTGAGAACAATGTAGTGCAGAAGGTGGCAGGAATGAAAGGGAGATCTCAACAATACAGAACCTTAAGGGGCTTGGGAAGACAGAAAAGTGGTATCATTTTAGTCAAGTGATACTCTGCTGATTTTTTGTAATATAAAGCTTCGATTTCTGCTTTACAGCTGGAGTTAATGCTTCCTAACCTACATGACTTGAATATTTACTGTAGCTGCAACTATTTCCTAAAAACAATAATACTTCTAAATATGGTGATTAGAATTCTGTGTGTATACCTTAATATTTAGCAGCAAATACACCAAGTGTCCAACCCACTTCAAAACTCACCTGTCATCATGGTCAAACCAGGTATAAAGCAGAAGCAATATTTATTTTACAGAGTTACCTAATTTGTACTTTTGCTATATTCTGTATATGGAAGTACAGCTATTTCTTAAGTTTTATTTAAGAAAGCTATTACTTTTCCAAATTGTGCAGTGCAGTTCTTCAGTAAATTATGTGTCTATTTCAGGCAAGTGCACACTAAGTATGTATTATTAGTGAAAATAATATTTAAAAATGTAATATATTAGCAGAAGTTGCTTGCCTAAGTGAGAATACATAGGAAGGCAAAATTACACCAACAAAACTGTTATGCAAACACTTTTTTGTATGTGTCTGTGTATACACACAGACACACACACAAACCTGTATAAGTGCCTGTTTCTCCTTAAATATGCATTGCTGGTGTAATTTTGCCTTCCTCTGTGTTTGTGTGTGTGTGTATTGCAAGCTGTTGCAGAAACAAGACAAATGAACTTAATGTTAGAAAACTGAGAAGCTGAAATCAAGACCATTTCCTATTCTTAACCTGCAATCCAACAAGGTTTTAAATTTGCAAAAATGAAAAATATAGAGGATTTCTTAACAGTAACTTGCTTACTGGATTTGTCTGCAAGAATCCCAGCAACATGACGAGCAGGTGGCAGCTGTGGCCAGGAAGGCCTTTGCACAGCTCCTTCTGGTGCACCTGTTGTGCCCTTTCTTAGATCAGGACTGTCCTTCAGACAGTCACTCATGTCCTAGTCTACATGGGGATGCCCTTGAAGACCACCTGGGGGCTGCAACCGGTCCAGAATGCAGCAATGTGAGCAGTGAATATGCCCATGTAACACCTCTGCTTTGCAAGCTGCACTGGTTGCCAGTTTGCTTCTGGGTGCAGTTCAAGGTGCTGGTTGTCACCTATAATGCCCTACATGGCATAGGGCCTGATTACTTGAAGGACTGCCTATCCCCCATAGTATCTGCCCTGCCCTGCCAATTCAACCTTGCAATGATTTTTTTTTCCATTGGGTAACATCTAGTTCCAGTATTTTGGGAAGGAGAAAATAGCTTCTCCTTGTCCCCTTGATCCACACCATGCATAATTTTGTACACCTCAAACATGTCCTCTCTCATTCGCCTCCTTTTATACTAAAAAGCCCCAAAACTGACTTTGTCTTTTAGGGAAGCTGCTTCAGCCCCTTAATCATCTTAATTGTCCTCCTCTGAACCTTCTCTAGTTCCGCTATATCCTTTGTGAAGTATAGCAACCAGAACTGCACACAATATTCCAGTTTCAGTCACACCATTCCTTTATATAAGGGTATTATGATGTTATCTCTATTTTCAGTACCATTTCTTATTACCCCTAACACGCTGTTAGTCTTTTTTACAGTGGATGCACACTGTGTGAACACCTTCATTGAGCTGTTTATCATTATTCCAAAATTTCTTTCTTCATCAGTCATTGCTAAGTTGGATCCCATTAGATTAGGCTTTTTGTTTTTACCACTCTGAAAAATTTAAAGGATTCACCTTCACTGAATCCTTCTCTGGGATATTAGGAGCAAGGGAGGCAAGAAGGGAGAGCAAAATTGAAGATAAGTGGTAAAAGGAGATAAAAGCCAAACCTGTGAGAAATAGAGGAGAGAAGAGTCAGACCCTCCCCACAAATTTTACTCCAATTGTGAAATTGTCCAGGTTCACATCTAATTAAAATTATAAACCAGGCTTGTCAGGATTCCAAAGTATTTACCAATTAACAGATGCAAACTTGCAAAACTAGAAAATAAAGGTAAAATGAAGACATGAGAGGATTAAAAACAGATGTGTAATAGACCACATTTCCATTCTCCTTATTGTTTTACAGTCAGTTGGATGCTGCAGTTCCCTAAAATTCTATTTTGTGTAATGGTATAGAACATGGTCTGTTTTCAGAGTAGAAGTTTTAGCAATGTGGAGACAGATTTCTACTTGGGGGAGCAGGTTTTTTTTTCTATCTTTATTATCTTTATTACTTTCCTGTCTGAAAATCCAGATGGTACATTTCCATAGCAGCTTTCTTTCTCCTTTTTTTAAAAAAAAATCCTTCTAGAGTCCTTGTTTAAAAGGTGCAGGGCCTAAGAACACTAATGGAATGGAGGAATCTTACTGAACCAACTTTTCCTAAAAAGAGGAAAGATCTTTACATCACTTCTTTAAAATCTGAAACACAGTTTTAGAACCATACAGTCATTTGGATGTGAAGACTGCTGGTTAGGACTTCTCTTTGCTTTATCTGTGATTATTATTTCTTGCAAAACTACAGGAACATTCTTCTACTTACCTTGGTTGGTCTGGGATGAAAATATGATTCTGCAGCCTCTGAGGATACAAAGCAAGGGACCACATGAATGCTTAAGTCTTCTTTTATGAAGTCCATAGCCAGCAGTGGCCACTGGCCAGTCAAAAGAAGGACTATTTAAATAATTTTCAAAGAGCTGAAACCCTTTATAAAAATTGGTTGACTCTTAGGAAAAAAGCCTAATTTTGAGAAACAGATGAAACATGCAGCTATGCAAAAAAAAAAAAAAAGGTTGATGAGCAGAAAATAACAAAAACTCTGAACAGAGCTAGAAATAAGGCCATTGTTCTCTTTACCAGCATGCACTCAAAGGAGGAAAGCTGTGTGACTGGGTAAGAAGAACTTGCAAATCAGTGCAGGCCAAAAACAAGAAATTTCATAAAATAGTTCAAGATGATGGACTCAAGATACAAAAATGCAACAAGATTCTGATCCTTGCAAAGATCAGATAGGGTCTTATCCCAAGCATGGAGAGGCAATTAATATACTCCAGCTTCAGGTTTAATATGGGGTGTTACTGTAGCCAAGGGATTATTGTGCACAGTGGATTCACCACCACAAAGTACAAGTAGGATCTAGCTGTTTTTCCACTCTGTCTTCACAAGCAGCTTCCCTTCAAAGCCTGTTTTGAGATTTGTCCTCACTGTTTCAGTTTCCTATGCAATAGTGGCTCTCCTGTCTTAATATCTGGTACTGCCTTTAACCCCACAATGCTGAGCAAACTGGGGCACTTCTGAACTCTCTAAATGTTACAGTTACTCATATTTCTCTCCTGGCCATTCCTTCCAATCTTCTCTTATCTCCTAATGACAACCAGCCTGGTTCTGATTCTCTTCTCCCTGTCACTATAAAACTCTTCCCTTATCCTACAATGGATGCTGATTTTGAATTGTATACTGATGGGTCCTCTTATCATGATAGAAAGCATGTTTTGGGTTATGTGTTATGTACCCTCTTTGACCGTGTTGACGTGCCCCTTTACCACCCTCTGTTTCTGCTCCAGTTGTAGAATTGCATGCTATTACTCATGCCTGCCTCTTATCCTCAGGCTCTTCCATCAATATTTATACTAATAGTCATTATTATTTTGGCATTGTACATGATTATGGTCAAGTTAGGCAAAACTTGGGAATTCTCACATACTTGGCTCTACTATTCAAAATGCTGATTTTTTTTTTTACCCCCCTTCCCTGCTTGATGCTGTTCTATTGTTTTCTGCTGTTGCTATCATAGAGTGAAAGGTTTTTCTCATTTCTCTGGAAATGAATTGTGCTAAACATGAAGCACTCCAGTCTTCTAAGATTTCTGTACACAGTGTACTCATATTGCTTTCTTTGTCTCCTTTACTGTCTGCTCAGAGACTGGATTCATGTGGGATGATACCTTGGCTCACTCAGAGCTTGGCAAGCCCTAAGAGTCATTTAGTTGTGTCTTACTCTTTCCTTTGTCCTCTTGACCACAGAGCCCATTCAAGTAGACAAAGGGGTGCAAAATGGAATAGCTAAATATTGGTGAGCATCTGGGATCACAATTGTGTTGCAACCAGTGGGTCCAGAGATGCCCTGGATGTCTACAACAAAGGTTGGCAACCCTTTGCAAACTTTCTCCTTGTTTCTTCTCCTCCAGAACCTTTAAATGGACTTTACTGAAATGCTACTTGCCCAAGGATATAAGTATGTCCTTGTCATTGCTGGCATGTTTAGCAGATAGCCCAAAGCTTACCCTGACAGGAAGGCTAACACTGTTGCAGTGGCTAAAAAAGCTGGGAAAGGGATTGATCCCTTATAACCAACCTTATAAACTTTGACAGAAGAACACATTTTGTTAACACTTTCATACTGTGTTGTCTGAAGCAATACACATTGATTTGTGTTTCACTGTTTTGTTTTGTTTTACCTGCAGAGTTCCAGATTAATGGAATGCTTTATTGAATATTGAAAAACAAAATTCCTGAGATCTGTAGTCAGTCTAATTTTAAATGGCCAGATGCTTTTCTCCTTGCCCTAATGTTTATGTGGAGCCATCCAAATAGTGCCAAAAAGACTTGGCATGAGGTTCTTGTGGGCCATCACATGTGAACCTTTCACCATCAATATTTAGTTAGTTTTGACTGAGGATGAACTCTCTTACTGTCTGAAGTCAAGTAGAGTGTTGAGTACCATTATCCTGTCCTCCGATGCCAATATTAATCCAGATTCCAGCATTGTACAGTGACTGTTTGTGAAGACCTACCAGCAAAGTCATCCCTTAACCTTGCTGGAAAAGTTCAAGTACTCCAAATGACTCCTTCAGCAATAAAGGTCACTGGACTGAATTTCTAGGTTCATCAAATGCATTGCAAAGTAGCTGAAGTTCCCCCAGAGGAAGACCAACTGCTTTCTATTATGGATGAATCTTATACTTTTTTTGGAACAATTAACTTAAAACAATAATTTTCAACGGTTTGCCTCCCTATCTGATCAACTGTGAGTCAAACATCCCCAGAGCCAAGATCAGAAAGACACTCTTTTTAGTGACAGAACTTCTTATTCTCCTAGCAAATTTGGCTGTTCAGCCTTTGAACTTGTTAGATTTCTTATTCTTTTCCTTAGATATATTTGTTTATAGTTTTCTTTTTCTTGGTTCCCAATTTATCATCCCACCATTCGCTTAGCCACTTATATCAAGCATACAATCATCCTAGGTGGTGCAGAAGGAATTGGTGTCCAAGGTGTAATACCAGACTATTCAGACCATGGAAAAGGACTACCAACTTTACTTGTTCTTCAAAGGGCCTGCCTGCCTGCCTGCCTGCCTTCGTGGAGTGGTTTTATATATCGTTAGCTGCCTAGAGTTGATAAAGTGATATGGATGCTGTACAAATCTAAACAAATAAACAAATAAACAGATAATAAATAAATATGGCTGTTAATAGCCATGGATGTAACCTCATGCTCCCATGGATCTGTTTTATTTCAAGCTTCTGAGTCTTGATTTCTAAATCATTTTATGATAACATCTAAATAGATATTCTGTTAGCCATTTAACTTACTTAATTGTGTCCAGTAGGAAAGGACACACTGTCTTGTTAAGAATGGTGCAGGGCCTTTTCTAAGTAATGAATGGAGTTTGCAGAAAGACAAAAGTTGTGATGGTTATTTGGTTTTAAAAAAATGAGGCAGAGGTCCTCTGACAGGTCACACTGTATGCTGATCAAATCTTGCTGTTGTGGGCATTCTCCAATTTTCAGATGTTGAAGAAGCAGCAATAGTCACTTTTAGTGTACCATCTGGATCTCATATTGTGTGCTATTTTCCCTGTGATAGATATTATGCCTGAAAGAATGAGCCATTTGCTCCAAATGGTGTAGTAGCTTTAGCAGGACACTATTTTGTTTGTGGCACAGAAGCATATGAAGTCTCTGGTTATTCGTGCAAATGTACATATGTATTCATTTACCTTTCCACTCTTGAGGCCCATATTCAAGTACTTTGCAAAATTGTTGCACCTATTAGAAATGAGCAAAAACTTTTCCAGGCCAAATAACTCATAAAAAATGATACATCCCAGAATCAAAATATGAAACAGGATGTTTAAAACATGGATAGATGGCTTACAAAACATCTCTTATAACCCATATGTGTTTCCAGGGGTTACTGACTGGGACTAGTCTTGGTTAACCTCTTGGATTTCTTATTTAGAAGACTAGTCTTGGTTAACCTCTTGGATTTCTTATTTAGAAGAATATGGATGAGAAATTCATTCAAGTGTTTCTTGTTTTACTTTGTTTGTTTGTTTATCAAATGTTATCACCACCCATCTCCTCCCCACCCCCAGGGAGGGTCTCTGGGGAGTTTACAAATTGTTTAATTGTTGCAATTATTTGTCTTTAGGTTTTATTTGCTGTGTTCAAATGCTGTTTTATTTTTATCTGCCAAAGTAGAGCCATAGCAAAGGGTCCAATGAAATCTGCATCCAAAGCAAATATGGCTATTCCTATTCTGAGAAAGTAGAAGAAATGTAGAAAGTAGAAATAAATTGTGGGAAATAAAGCCCCCTCCCAACACCATCATTATCTCTAGACAATCAAGTCATATACAAGAAAACAATAATTTCAGTATGCCTGTCAAGGGAGCTTCACAATGGGAAACAATTCAAAAACTTTTCCCACATAACCTAAGGATATATCTTCAAAAATGTATCAGACTATCTGAAATAGATTATGGTGAGTTTACCACAGGCTGAAAGAATCTTGAGACTTAGAATTAGAAGAATAATTTGATGATAATACTTGGCAGTCTCTATGGCATCATGAAGGGTTTTTGTCAGCAACCATCTAGAAAATATATCTTGAACTTTACATTAGTGGCATCAGTAAGAACCTTACATACAAGTCAGTATTCAGTGAGATACCGGTGAGGCCATATATCAAAGGGATCATTCTTTCACCAATAAAGTATCAGAATTTTGGAAGAATATGTTGGAAAAAAAAAAGTGCATAACTAAAGAGAAGGTTCAGTTCTCTCCATAACTAGATGTGCCATACATATTTGATGGCCAGAATAAGAATGTGAAAGTCAAAACAAAACAAAACAAATATCATTACGTGTTTGCCTATCACAGCCAAATTAAGCCAAAATAGTGAATCATTGTCTGATAAGGAATAGTGGAATTTAATTATTTATAGAAGAGACAAGCATCCTGAAAACATCTTGCATTAAAAGCATATTAAAATGTATCAGCACTATGTAAATTTTTGAAATTCAAATATTTGTTTTTAAAAAATGACAAGTCACCTTCTTAATGACTAGTTAGGGAATATATATGTGCACAATATCCCAGATTTTCACATTTTATAGGATGATTTACTGTATGTCTATATTGTTTATCTTATTTTATTATTTATGTCTATTATGTCTATCTTAAGATCTTAACTTATTGAACTATCTAAAGCTCAATATTTACTTCCCCTTTTACATTTAGCTACACATTTTATTTGAGAATTTTAGCTCTCATTTTATACTTATACAATTGATTTTACTCTGCTCTCTCTCTTGCTTTCTCCCCCACTGTCTTTTTAAAAAAATACTGCTCATTGACCAGAATTAATCAATCTTTGTAAAATAACCAATATTCCAAATCTCTCTAGTCTCCCAATGTGTTTAAAACATTCATAAATCAATTTGTTGTTGTTGTTGTTGTTTTGCTTTTTGCCAATTGTATATCATTTTAAATTCTTAAGTCTCTGTTTAAAATTTCTTAAATCCAAAGAAGAAGGTAAAACTCACCAGATGTCAAATTAAGCTTACTGTTTTGAAGGTCTCTAATGTACATAAAGTGGTTAAATTTAATATTTCTGAATGCTATTAGAAAGTGATTTGGCTGACTTGGTATCCTTATAAAAGCCTCTGCCACTGCTAAGAGCAAAGATGTCATCTCCCTTGGCTCCTGGTACTCAAACCTGTGGGAGACTGCTATTTTTTGGTCTGCCATTCAAAACCCTGATGGGTGATCTCCTTTTCTTCTCCAGAGAGCTTTGAGGGGCTGGTTTACTTCCTGGTCTTTCATTCTACACAGTGGTCATCATCTCTGCTCATTCACAGAGACATCTTCAGTCAGCCATGACTCATAGTGGAAGCCCCAAATCTGAATTGTTCTGTCTGAAAATTTCCTTGGACTATGGCCCAATCAAGAGTAGCTATTGGATGTATACCCATGCTGCAAAATAACTTTGGTGAGTTGACTTACCCACGTGATGGACTGAACCATCTATCTGTTCCTGAAAGTGTTTTTTGGGTAGCCTACCACGGTCCACTGAAAGTATCCTCTGCCAATAATTGAAGGTGTTCATTATTGAGTGCCTATGTAAGGGGTTTGTACCTGTTTCAGCTCTAACTGCTGGGACCAATGTATTCATATCAGTTTCCAGGATTCTTCTTAGGGAATGGGTCTGGTTTTGTTCAAGTAAAGGGACTTTTGAAAGACCCCACAATTCAGCACTATAAATCAATGTTGGAGTTATTTTTGCCTTATATATATATTAGTACAGGAATCAAAATACCTGGATGGTTATAGTTAAGTAGTTTGTTCAGTTTTATGGAGCTTGCCTCTGCCCTAGTTGAGGTTCCTTTTAGGTGATTTCCTCATGACTTTGTGTTGGTAAAGTCTATCCCTAGATATAGAAAAGAATTAATTTGTTCAATGGGCTCCCCATCCAAGTGCCAGTTATTTATAGCACATTTCTTGCTGAATATCATCACTTTTTATTTGGCCTTGTTGACATTTAGAGAGTTAGAGTCACAGTAGATAGCTAAGTTTCATAGTGGTCTTCTCAGACCAGCTTGGCACTGTGCCATTAGAACCATGTTGTCTTTGTATAGAAGAATGTTAAGAAATGTATAATAGCTCTGTGGCATCTGGGCATCTGCGATATAGTTGATATAGTGATTAAACAACACTGGGGCCAGGATTCACCCTTGTTTGACACCTTTATGGGTGGGTATACTCTTGGTTAGAGAACTATTGATACAAGTACAAACTTTCAGGAACTGTAGGTATTTGAGTAGAGGGCCTTAACCAGAAATAAGAATCTGGGTTCTTAGTAGGATGTGAAATATCAGCCATTTTTTTTATGGCAACCTTTTTGCCTTGTTTTCCTATAATTCTGTTTTGAGATTATTAAGTAATTTGCTCTTTTTTTTTTGTTTAATCAAGAAGCTGATATAATTTTTTCCACAGCTTTGATTTCCCAACTGATATAAAAGTTTCACCACTTGTTAAGTTACAGTTTTAATTGCTTCAGGTGCATTTACCCAATTTACCTCACTTCAGTTTTTTCACTTGTTAAGAGAGAATCATGAAATAGTATTTATATCCCAGCGCAAATTTAACCTGCTTTCTGTTTCCTGTGGTATACTTCCATTTGAATGTATGCCTTTCAGTAATTTCTTCCCAGTTTTAGCCACAGCTTATCAAACATAATTGCTGCTTCCTTTATTCTTTACTAGGTCTAGTGGTTAATTTATGAGACATTACCTGAACATTACAATTGTTACTAAGTCCTCAATCTTCTCATGCTTCAAAAAACCACATCTCCATATTTTTTTCTGTGTGGGTTTGTATGTGTGTGAAACATCCTTGATTTCTTTTGAGTCCATTCAGATATCAGGAGTTATCAGTGAAGTACCATCAAAAAGGCTCAGAGAAACCCAAGTAGTATAATTCATTCCATTTGTTTGCATAGTTATCACCAGAATGATATATAATTTTCAATTCACTTGTATATTAAATCTAGGAAAATTGGATAATAAATAAGAAGTTTTGTCTTTTTTTTTAATCCATTCAATCATGTCTGGACCAGTCCCTGCAGTTTTCTTGGCAAAGTTTTTTTTGGAAGTGGTTTGCCATTGCCTTCTTCTTAGGGCTGAGAGAGAGTGATTGGCCCAAGGTCACCCAGCTGGCTTTCTGCCCAAGGCATGACTAGAACTCATGGTCTCTTCTTGCTTGGTGCCATAACCACTATACCAAACTGTCTCTAAAATAAGAAGTTACATAACGATATATCTATATCTAAGAAATAATGTAGGGCTAAAATATAATGAACTGTATTATAACATCTGAACACCAGTCTTTATAGTTTCTCCTGAGAGATGACAAACATTTTGAACACCACAGGGACACATATGCCCTTCAGTGAATTTATAGCTTGACCATATTTCTGCTGGGACAGAACTAAATTTAATTTATCTACTTAAAAGTAAATCTCCTGAATTCAGTGGGATGTACTCCCAAGTCAGTGCATTCAAAAAGAGTGAGTTGGAGATGTGGATCCAATGGTACTGACTCTTCACTACTTCATGTTTTACCAACCACAACAAGACTGTACAATATGGCTAAAGAAAAAAATAATTTATTCTTAGTCCCCTGCCTGTTCTTTGTCTAAGAGATTGTTAATCTGATGTCACTTCCTTCTGTCTTTCCCAGGCACATGCCCAGAGCAGATGTCTTGGACTCTTCTCTTGGTAGGATTCAGCTAGCCTAATCCTGTAAGGTATTTCCTATCAATAAATCTGCTAATTTTTATAGTTATGAAACCTATTTCACTAATCACTGAACAGGTCCCATACTGTCTTGTATAATAGTCACACAAAACACTCCAACTTCCAAAAGGGTGAACAAGTATTTTGTGACCAACAGCTACAAGAAGGCCACCACAGTAATCTGATATCAGGAGACAGTGTGAAGATGGAATGTTGGCTACTAATCTAAACTACTCCAGTAGTTTTTGAAGGTTAATGTAGATTAAATTCTTTAAGCAAAATCTCACACTGATGTAAACCAGGATTTGCCATCATATTTTAGCAGCAAGTTCTTAGAAGGTTTGAACTGTGGCTTACTGTCAGAGAACATCATCTTACCTCTATGTTGTCCTGTCAACAATTCCCCTATTGCCACTGATGAGAGAGTAATTTGGCTGACAGCACCTCAGGCTAAGATCATCTTAGATCTCAAAAAGCCAATGCTTCATTTATGATAATTCAATCAAGACAATGCATTATAAAAAATGAAACAATAATAACTTCTCTAAGTTCTCATTCCAGTGTTTCCCTCTCCCTTTTCCTTATATACCGAAAGGTGACCACATAGCCATTTCTGGCTCATCTACTCATGTCCCCTTTTATTGTATTGGCCTCTTGATTTGTCTTTTATTGCACCAAATCAATAAAACCTTCCTTTTTAGTAAAGTTATCAACTTGATGTCTACCTCCTGGCCAGCTTTACTCAGTTCCATTCATATAGCAACTGGTGTTAGACTCTCTCCTCTGGAAAAGCAGAAGCAAAACCCCCTCTTGCTTTGGAGCAGGAATGAACAATCTGTTTAGGGCTGCAAGAACTATGAAGATCTCGTTCTAACAGCACAATTTTGATGAAGATCTCTGGAGAACAGGATAAGATTAACAAATCCTTCTCTATCTTCTCAATAATCCTTATCTAGGGATAGGATTTGAACAAATGAATCAGTTTTAGAAGAAATACAGCCAGAATGTTCCCTAGAGGCAAAGATAACTAGGCTTTGACTCTTATACTTTGGGCACATTGTCAGGAAAGACTGATTGCTTAAAAAGGACATCATGTTTGGTAAACTTGAGGGCCAGGAGAAAAAGAGGAAGACCTTCAATGTGATGGATTGATACAATTACAGCAACAATGGATGCAAACATTGGAACAGTCAGGCATATGGCGCAAGACTGAACAGCGTTTTGTTCTGTCATACATAGGGTCGCCATGAGTTGTAAATGACTCAGTGGCAACTAACAACAACAGCAGCAGGGATACCATATCTGGGCTGTAACCATCTGAATAACTACTAGAGATCAGGATATCTCTAACCCTTTGCTGACATCTAGTTCCTGTCTGGACTTTTTCAGTCCTGACCTGGTAGTCCAAGGAAAAGCAATAATCTATTTCCTACCCAGGTGATAAACTAGGCATTGGTGAAAAGTAGGCAGGGCTGCTGGGATTCAGTAGGTCACAGAGACAGGAGCCAATATTGCCCTAGAATTCATGATTTTTAAAGAATTTATCTCCTGAATAGCTTTTGAATGCAGAGAAATAGCCTGCAGATATATAAAGCATGCCCTAAGCAAACCATAATTAGCTACATGCACAATAAAAGATGTTGTGTGCTTCCATTTATCAAGTTCATAATGTTCAAAATGCAGACAATTTTTAAAATTCACCTTTGCATATGAACTTGTTACATTTTATTAAATAGGAAAAGGGGGGAGGGGGATCACCATGCTAAAGGTTTTGTGTGGGAGTAAAGAATCACTTTAGATTCCAGAATGTCTCTCTCTCCCCTGCATTACAACTTTTAGTTCAGATATATATAGATGTATATAGATCATCTGAAAATGTTGCTTATTTTCTAACGTACTTAGTCATTAGAATCTCTGCATTTCCTAAAGCACTAACAAAGAATCACATTTTCTCAGAGAACAGAGAATGAAGAATTAGTTCATCAAACATAACTATGGTTTTATTCCCTTCTCCCTGTTATCCTTAAATATGCCCCAAGCCCCTTGAGTAAGTTTGTCTTACATTTCATTCTGAAGAACCACCCCTATGTTTCCTAATATCAATAAATTAGTAAGTACTTAAACTCAAGGAGGCTGACAGTCTATTGTCTACTTTTAAGGGAATCATTTATCCCCCTCAACTGCATCAAAAGGCAATTTTGGCTAATTATTTGGTGGATATTGAAATGCTCATTTTGCCCCCATGGGTATGTGCATTAGACTGTAAATTATCATAGCTCGGAATGTAAAATAACTTGGCACATTGTGTTAAGTTAGCTGGAGCTTGCATTAAAATTATATGAAAATTGTAATCTGCTGATAGTGTCTCCCATGCTATTTCCTTGCCTCATCAGTTCCCCCCCCACTCCCTTTAGTGTACAAGAATATAAAATATGAGCTATAGTTTTCATATTTGTGTTTTATTTTATAGCCCAAACAGTCTCTCCAGTGAAATAGAGGTACCTCCAGCTTAATTTCTCTCCAACCCTTTCTAATAAAATTTGCTTTGCAGGGAAAGCAAAGCTGATATCAAGAACCACACCTTTTTATCGTTCTGCTTAAAAAGTATATTTTAACCTAGCATAGTAACTATGAAGCATTTCAGGGTTGCCTTTAAAAAAAACTATTTTTTTTTAGAGGACTTGATTGTAAAAATAGTTTTAATGTATTGTATTTCTCTTCTTAGTTGCCTCCTCCTTCAAATATAGCATAATGATATTAATAGTTAAAGCTCTCTTTTTTTCCCTTCAAAGCTTCACTTTATTTCATGATAGTTTTTTGTTTTTTGTTTTTATGTTGAAAACTGCTTTGGGGTTTCTACATTGAGAGGTGATATATAAAACCTGCCCACTTGTGTAGTCTGAGCTCAGTTTCTGGTCAGAGGAGCAAAGAAAGCTGCTTCTGTTTTTGTTTTGTTTTTAATGCATTTGGTTGAATGCTTTGTCATATCATCCTTTTATTCAGACTATTTTATAACACACTTTCCCTCCAATTTGCTCATGAAGACATCTTAATAAATTAGCTTAGGGACAATGACTGGATTAAACTTACCCAGGGAACAATGCGTGGCTAAATTAGGACTTTGAACTTGAGTCTCCCCAATCCACATCACACAGCTTCTGCTGAGTGTGGGGGACCAAGGAAAAATATTCCTGTCTGTGCTAACCTTGTTCAAAAAAAAAAGAAAAAAAAAAGATGAAGAACAAATAAAAGACAAAGGCAAAGAAACCAAGCAGGTTGAAAGAAAAGTGGTTTAGTGTCCACTTTTTCCTCCAGCAGCTTCTGTTTCTCTCTGTGGAATTTGATGGAGGACCACAATCGCTGTCTTGCTCAATTAGCAGAGAATTAGGCAAGCCACTGTAAAGATGATGGAGTGAAGGAGGAGAACTGGATAACAGTTGGTGAGGGGGTGAAAACCAAAGACCCTTCAGAGCTGCTGATTGGTGGAGACTCTGATGAAGAGACTCAGCAGCCAATCAGCACTCAACAGTGGAGGGCAGCAAAGAGAGCTCAAGAGCTCGAAAGCTGCAGTCTCTCTTTTAATTTGTTTTGTTTACACAGTACATTAGAACTCAGTGTTGTATAGCTCTTCATCAGTTTTTTTTTACAGGGGCAGTTTAAAGGTTAGATGAACATAATGTATTTTAACTTTTTAAAAAATATATATTTAATATTTTAATGTTGAAGTGTTACAGTAACATTTAAAATTCTAATGCCATTTCAACTGTGATTTTATTCTTAGAAGCTACTGTGAGTGCCATGAGGTGGTAGGATGAGGTATTAATCTATATAAAACTGTAGGTGATAAATCCCCTCTGCTCATGTGCTGTGATCCTCATGAAGATTGCATACAGGCAAATTCTGAAATAAATGAACCAGACTTACTTCCTTGCATTCATCTATTTAGCAGATTGGGTCAAAAGCATGTATTCCAAAATAGACAAGAGAGGTACTTCTTGAATTTTTTTTTGGGGGGGGGGTTGGGGGGGTGGGGGGGAGGAGGGAGTGATATTGTGTGAATTCTTTACCAGCTCCCCACCTTCAAGGAAAAAACGTTAGTCTTTCACAATCCTGGTTAAACTATGTATTGTGCTTGCACATGTATGCTCAGAAGATCTGGAAAGGACCTCAGAGTAGCTGTGCTGAGTCTTCAAAGGCAGCTTCCTTGACACTCTGAGGAGAACATGAGGAGGAAGGACACACTCATTTGAGGAAATATCCATCCAAACCCTTTGACACAAATCTGTGTCTTCCAGCTTTGATTCAAAACTTCTGTTTTCCAACCTGAGCCTCTTAGGCCCTTCAAAGCATATGGCCTCCAACACATCATTTGCTTCTAGTAGCAGTGCCAGCTCTTATTGGCTGCAGAGTTTGCCACACACCACTTCCCTCCTGTGACTGGTCACTGCCCTCTGCAAACACTTTTTCTTGGTCTGCCAGGCTGCTATGTTCTCTGATGATTGGCATTCATTGCTTTTTGTATAATCTTGCTGTTGATCCAGTCCTGACGTGTTAAGCCAGTGAACCATCATCAACCCTAGAAGCCCATGCTCCATCAACTCTTACAGGTCTCTGTGGATACTCTTTTTGTTTCTGCCTAGGCTGGATGAAGCAAGTTCCCTTTGCTTTCCCACCCCCTGCCTACGTACTGCAAATCTTCCATTCTTTTTCCCTTATTTAGTTTTTAATATCTTTAAGACCTTACTCCTTTGTGCCTTTGAAGCTGAAGAGTAGAAGTTCTTCCAGAGTTTCCATGGACCTCCAGAGGAACACAGAAACCAAAGAACAACCTGTTCCCAATTGCTTTGATTACTGTGGTGTCGGCACTATAATGGTATCATAAGAAAGAAATGAAGGAAAAACTTCTGCATGATCAATCAAAGGAGGTAATGTGGGAAGTGGAGGAAGAAATGAAGACATGCATTTGTGGAAACATCTGGGGAAGCAAAGAAAAAGCCCAGGGATTAGTGGGAACTGAAAAGTCCCTGAAAAGAAAAGGCAGGCATGGATAAACCAGTCGACGCAGAATGTAGCCAGTGGGGTTTGCCTTCCCTGCATAGATGGGAAGTACGGGAACCACCAATCAGATCTTGTGGTGGCCATAGTCCAGAAGATCCCCAGCCTTGCCCCATTGTAAAGCCACTGAAATCTGGGCTGGGATTTCTAAAGTTAGCTTACAAAACTGATAGGAGGAGGATAGGAGAAAGGACATTAGGTTACAGTTCTGGATTGATCTTTGTAAAAGACCTCTTTCTGAAAATTACATTTGTATTAACTTATGTGCCGCATATAATCACCTCAAATATATTTCATCCATCTGTAGAGTTTAAAAATAACACTCCTCCCCACCTTCACTCCTCCCCCTTGTAATAAGTTACCTCCCCCTGTAATTGGTTTGTACATCATGTTTTATGTCCGAGAAACATTTTATGATTAGGTTGTAAACTTTGGGAAGCTAGAGATTTACAGGAAAAATTGCAATTCAACCTGAGTTCTATACAGATGTAACTATCCAATGCTAATTTATGATTCTGTTCTTTCACAAGTTATTGTAATAACTTTTTATGCTTCAAGGGCAAGCGTTTTGTTTTTTAATATTTCCTGACAATTAAGGCCATTGATGTTGGCAGATTGCTAGGAAAGCCTTTGGCCCCAAAATTTCTCAAATGCCTCATCTTTGTGTTTTAAGATGTAGATAAATGTGTATCTTGAGAAATCATCAATGATGGTCATTGCATACCTTGCTTGTCCAAGACTTGGAGCAAAAGGACCAATAATGTCAGAGTGTACAATTTCCAAAGGTCTAGTTGTAACTCTGTCACTGTGCTTACTCACAGGAGCTTTTAGTGTTTTGCATTCTTTGCAAACTACACAGTCTAGGTATGTATCCCAGGGTTTTATCTTTAGGTCAGCACACAGCCGTGGCATTTGTGCTATATACTTGAAATTAGCATGATCAAATCTCCTGTGCATCAGGTGTACACATTGGTCATGATATGGAGTGTTGCCAACTGCAGCCTTGCAGCTTGGCTTCCTTGCATTTTGCACAATGTACAAGGAGTCTTTTAACATACCAGTAGCACACAATTTCCCATTTTTTCGTTTCTCACAACCATTTTTCTTAAATGTTATGACATACCCTGTTGCAGCCAATTGTGCCACAGATAAAACGTTTTATTGTAAATTTGGCACATACAACAGACCTTTTACAGTTTCTCCCAAGCAGGATAAATACAAGTCACCTTGTCCCATAATTTTGGTCACAGACCCATCAGCCAAAGATACACTTTGTCTTTCAGTTTTAGATAGTGACACAAAAGAGCTTTTACAATTACATAAATGACAATTGGCCCCAGAATCTAACACCCATACATCAGAATTACCCTTCTCAGCAACCTGTGCAATTTGGGTTGTCTGAAGAGCCTTCTTCTGTGTTGCCCTTGTGTTCTTCTTCTCTGTCTTTCTACTCTTGGGTCTCAAGGCACAGTCTTTCTGCAAATGTCCAGCTGAACCACAAGTGAAGCATTGCTGGCTGGCTAGCGCTGTGGCCTCAGATTCCTTTCCCTTCTTTTCCCTTGTTTTCTGGTACTGCAGCTTTCCAGAAGAGATGGAGTGGGGATCTTTCCTCTCTCTTCTCCCATTCAGCAAGTAAGCACTATGTAACATACGATGGGGTGAGGCATAGCCTCCAAGGTACAAATCAGTGTGTCCCACGTTTCATTCAGTGAGGACAAGAGGATATAAGATTTTGTGAGAGGTGTAAATTCCATTCCTCTCTCCTGCAACTCAACAAACAGCTGCTGAATATAATGCAGGTGCTCAGGAAGGCTATCTCCTTCTGCAAGGTAGGCTTTTCACAGCTTTTTTGTCAGGGTAACTTTGCTCCCTGCTGTTGCCTTTACATACAAGTCTCTCAAAGCGTCCCAAAGTTGCTTTGCAGACTGCATACCTCACACATTGACTAGCTGATTGTCCTCAACTCCCAGGATAATGGTGGCTGTAGCCTGCTCATCCTGTCTCAGCCATTCAGCACTGGGATTTTGGGGGGTTTGCCCACCAATTGGCAGCCAAAGATTCTCTCTGTGAAGATACATCTCCATCTTCAGGGCCCAATTCAAATAGTTGGTCTCTGATAGGTGCTCCAGAGGCATTGCTGAGGGCTGGGAGGTAGCCATGGCTTCTTCCCTCTTTTGCAAGTCACCTCAGCTGGCTTCTTTGTCCTGTAGACCGGCAGTTGCTGGAAAATCCCCAGGTGGCTGCAAAGAAAATCTTCACTGGTCTTTGCTACGTGCCTTTAAATTGTGCATGAGGTGTGGAGCTGATCTCTCTATTCTCTCCGGGTTTTACTGGGCTTACTGGGCTGTTTACTGGACCCATAACCTGTTGGCAGATTGCTAGGAAAGCCTTTGGCCCAGGAGAGATCAGAAAAGTCACACACCAGGCATTTCTATAAAAATAATTTTATTTACAGAAAGCAAACATATTTACAGGCTCTCAGTGAGAGCTGCTTAACTCTCTACATGCCTACGCAGAAGGGAAACTGAAACTAAAACAAGTCCAAGCATGTTCTTCCCCCCAGGTGCAAAAATTAACATCCAAAAAGAGGACAATTAAATTCAGCCTCTTCACCCGGCCAAAATGATTAGTTACCATAGTAACCTTAATCTGTAGTAGAAAACATTAACAATTGAGCTTTATCACTTTTATTTAAAAAAAAAAAATGACAGTACAGTGTTCTGGATTCCAAATCTAAAATAAAGTGACACTATTAAATTGGCATATAAGTTTAAAAAGGATTGTGCTGCTTTCACCAATGTACGCTTCGCTACCTAAGAACTCCAGATCTTCTGTCCTACTGCTCACATCTATTTAAATAAAGTTGTGGATTGTCACTTTAAAGCCATTCAAGATTCAGGACCTGGCATCTTCAGGACTGCCCATTCAATAAATTTTAACATAATAGGCTCCCCTCATATCCCTTTGCATCTTCAGGGATCACAAAATTGAGTTTTCTCAGCTGCTGCCCCCCTTTTTTGGACAGCATCCTCCCAGATATTCACATGGTGCTTTCCCTCCTGGTTTTTAGGATGGCACTTAAAGCATGGTTATTCTTGCCATCTTGGGTGTTTGTTTATTTGTTTGCTTATTAAGCTTACATACTGCCAATTTCAGTGAACTGACTTATGGTGTTTTACAGTAAAATTAGTGCAAAGAATTGGGATGCTGTGATACTCTTTCTTCTGATACTGGAATATTTCTTAGCAAACGATGGATGCTCCCAGCATTATATTATTGTATTTGATATTGATAGTGTTCAATGTTTATGCTGTATTTTATGCTTTAATCCAGTTTATGGATTTTGGAATGTATGCTACGTAGCTAGTTTGCAATTAGAGTAGTCTGTAAGCCAAGTAAAAAATGATTAAATCAAATAAATATTGTAACTTTACCTGCCTGTATTGATTTTGATTTCTCAAACTTGGTGACATCTTTCAAGAGGCACAATCTTGCAAAACTTTCTCATGGAAAGTGAATCAGGGATTGGTCCATGGATTGGAATCTAAACAAAGAAAAGAAAGCCAGGTTGTTAGAATTGTTATGTCCTTTATAAGACTCCAGGAAGGGGGAGTTATTACAAGTTTAACTACACACATTTGTTTTTTTGAATGTTATGCTTCTGGATGATTAGAGGCAATGCAAACCAGTGAAATCAAATTCCCTGCTCAAATATATCTGTATGTCTGTTGCGGACACTTTCTATCTTTTCAATTTTAAGGGCAAAGAAAGAACATTAGACAAACTGTTCTGAAGCAAGCCAGTGGCATGTCTAATCCAGCACTTTTCTTATTGTGATTAGTCAAATGCTAATGACAAATAGCTACTGACCGCCTTTTCTTCCAATGATATCTCTAACAGGGATTCCCATGGTTTAAATAAGTATCATGTGAAGAAGTCATTATTTTTACTTGCCCTCATTCAATTTTACTGGATTCTGTTATTATGAGAGATAGGAGTTTCTTGTCGTTTCTATTAACTCCACTGCACACGTAATGCATATTTTTGCCATGCCTCCTTTTATTCACTTTTTTTTTCTAAGCTAAAAAGCCTAGCACTGTGATTTTTTTTCCTCCCCTGAACCCCAACTATACCTATGTAATTTGATGGAAAAGAAATTACTTTTGAAGTTTTCATTTTTTCCCCTCACCAAATATAAATAACCTTTTGATGAAATGTCCATGGGTAAGATGTGGATTCTTTCATTCCTTACAGAACACCACATTCCATCATCATCCCACTGATGGTCTGAATCTCCCTGGCTTCCCCGATTCTGGTGATGTGCCAAAAGAATACTTTACTGAGAAATACCTTTTATGAGGGACTTCTATCTCAGCAAGTATAGACATCCAAGGAAGCTACAGAGTAACAGAAGGATGTGTTACAAACAATTGCACCCCTTGTTGCACCTCATAATAATAAATGGAGCTCATAAACACTGCCAAAATAAATTTGACAGAAATATCAAAGTTGCTTCAGAGTGTGGTTCAAAGAAGTTAAGCATTTGGGCAGGGGGAAAAAAAGAATATTTTAGAAAATAGGAACATAGAATTTTGGCTCATGAACTCATACAGTGAATAAAATTGCTATTTCCAGTTTTTGCCATTAAAAAGACATAGGTGTGTGCAAACAGTCACATGGAGTGGAAGTCAATTTGCCATGGGTATCCTGCTGCACATGCACTCTATGAGAGGATCAAGGTGCCACTTCTTACAGCTGTATGAAGGGTAAGGAATTTTCAAGAAGGGACAGAGTTCACAAATCAGAGTATATATATAGGTTGGGAGGTACGGATGCATATTGAGACACCATTCTCAAATACTCCCTTTTTTTCTATAGATATAATGATATCCTGGAGCATAGAACAATTGAAATATATACTTTGTTTTTAATTCAAACTATTCTGAGTCAGGTAAAAAAGGAAGATTTATGATGAAGAAAGAGAGGGGGGGGAGAGAGAGAGAGAAAGTATCTGTATATTTGAAAATTCATAATTATCAGTCAAAAGTATTCTGACCTTTCAAGCCACAGCTTAACTTTCTTGTGATGTTACCAAGCAACAGAGGTTATCAGTTCTGTTGTCATTTGCTGTTGCATTTTCAATAAAACCAGATGTTAAATATGTAGAATGGATTTTGTAAACCAGCTTTATTGTTGGACAAAAGAATCATCAGTAGATCAGATCCATGTTAGATTTCCCTATATATTGCCATAACTACTGCTTAGCCTATGCTGTACAAGGTAGTATTCCTTTTTTTCCCCTCCATTATATAACAAATCTGATCAAGAATTTGTTAGATAATGGGTATAATTACAATTATATTTTTACTATGTTTCTGAAGTTCAGAAGGATTTTTTTTTTCCTGATGCACACCAATATGTTTCCCCCCCAATTCTGTTCTCTTATCAAAATCTGAACAACCCACAAAATCAGAACTTTCAGAAGTAATGTCTTTTTGTTATCTAATAATTTGAAATCTAAATTCCATGAGACACTGACCTCAGCTTTTTAATTTTCTCTCAAACTTTTCCCTGAGGAAATGTTAGAGGTAAGCATGATAGGCTGAATTGGCAGATAACTGCAATGTAATTTCACAAGAGATGTTCAAATGATTTAACCAAACCACACGTCTCAATTCTCAATATGAGGCAATTTCAACTGGACAGCTGTTAACAAAAGGATATCAGATTTTTGAAAGCTTAAGCAAAATGCCTTTTCAGAAAAATGCTTTGCACTGTCAAGTCACACTAATGATTATTCGACTGTAAGAATGATTTGCTGTATTCTCAGGTAAGAATACATCATCATATCTTAGTGATCCCTTATGATGAATTTTATATACATTATATATATTTATGTAACTACAATATAATTATATACATTTGGAGTATTCGGGGATGTTTTACATTTTTCAGGGTTCAGGAAACACTTTCAGCATTGTCTTTGTTGCTTTGGAGACCCTTGGTACCTCAAGGGTTCCCAAGCATACTTTTATTTTCTGCAGAAAGTCAGCCAGGAGCATTGGGTCCACCCACATTTAGACATTAACTAAGAGCACACATACTCACCTGCGCTTCCATTTCCCAAAACAATTCAGTGTCCTGAATATCTTGTTTTTTCAGGAAGACTTTCCATCGGTTGTGTGCTTACTACTGGTAAGCATTGACCAGCTTCCACAGAACCTCACATTCTCCTAGAATACAGCTTAGAAACCATCAGTGTAAACATTTGAAGGAAATTGATTGCATAAGTTTAATGCTGGTTAATGATGGTTGGCTGGTTAATGATAATTGGATTATCCAGATCTAATGGATACTCTATCATTAACCAGCCACATTTCCTTTAAGGGTTTTAAGGGTCTTTTCCATATATGTGGAGGTCTTTTCCATTATACTGTAGCTCTGCATATGAAAACCTCCTCCCTGTACATTGCAAGGTACATGCACTTGTAGGAGGGTTAAAGAACAATGGCATAGCAAAGCTAAATGGCTCACATGCTTATATAACACTATCAGTTAGTTTGAAGGATATGTTGATGTAGCATTTTTAGCAATAATGCAGAGGTGGTTTGCCACTCCCACTTTCTGGGATGTTGACTTCTTAGTCTAATATCTATGAATTTTTTACTGGTCTCCCATCTAAGTACTAATCATGTCTGACCCTACTTTGCATTTTTGGAGATTAGCCAAAATCAATAGATGCTGTCACCTGTTGCAAATTTATGCAGTATAAGACAAGTGAATATAACAACTTTTTCTCTGGTGCATTTTTTTTTCCTTTCCAGAACAGATGGAGTAGGTTTCATTGTCACTATTGTTAAAGAATGACTCAATCTGATCAGAACCCTGGGTAGGTAGATGCTTGGTGAGTGGTATCTAGATATCCGAGATGAGCTTTATTTTCAAAGTCAGGTGGCATTGTGTTATACTTTAGTTTTGTTTTGTTTAATGAAACTTTCCTTAATGTGTTTAAGTAAACAGCCTTTGCAGCTGTGATATTATTGTTGTTGCTATTTGTCTAATAAAACAAGACAAAGAAAAAGAAAAGAAAAAAGAAAAAAGAAAACAATGCAAGAACAAATATAAATACACACATTATCTATCTATCTATCTATCTATCTATCTATCTATCTATCTATCTAAAATCACCATATTTCATTGTAATCTTCCACACATAACCTATGTCTATCGTGTTCATAAATTGCGACTTCAGATCTTTTATCCACTGAATAATTGGGGTCATATAGTTATATTTCCAAATTAAGGGAGTAGTCTCTTAGTAATTAGAGGGGCATGGAGAAACTATTTCCATTGTCCAGCTGTCAATTTCCATGTAATAGATATATAGTTCAAAAGAATATTGATGTCTGAAAATATTAAAACTTGGGTTAAAATAAAATGAATAATGTAATTACTTCTCAGAACACAGGACATTGCAGAAATAACTTTTAATGAAGCATTATTCTTGTTACGTCTCCACCATGATTAACTTATTCTTCTATACAAATGCAGTGAAGTCCATCAGTCTGAAATACTGTTTCAGTTGAATAAGCCATAATCTACATTTATTGAAATGTTTCACACTGATCTTAAAATGGTTTTCATTGTTTAGACAAAATGAGGATCTATTTTCTTATACCTTATTCTATTCTGTCTTTAAAATGTGCACAACAAATTGATTTATCAATAAGAAGTATCTATAAAGACTAACTGTGAGCTCTCTGGACTTGTAGAGGTTATTGAACACTTCTAATATATCTGGTGTTCTGAAACTAAAAGTTCTAAAGCTGAAAATGCCCAGTTCAAATCAAGGTGTCAAAAATGTTGGAGTTGTAAAATTGCTATGGATGATAACAAAGAAATAATATCAGTTCTTTAACATAGGATTTTTTATGTATGTATGTATATGTAAAACCCTCAGCATTACCATCTAATAATTGGTTGATCTAAAGGTTTGGTATCAGTTTTAAGGCCTGCATTATCTTATAGTGTCAATTTGGCATGAGAAAAATGAGAAAAATGCAGTTTTTCAGGAATAAGATAGTGTTTCTGTGTGTGCGTGCGTGTGTGTGTAATCACACACACACACACACACACACACACATACACATACATACATACACACACACAATATTATATTTTGACCCCCAAAACACAATTTAACTAAAGATTCTATACATGACTGTTCTAAAAGGGTGCAGGAGGTAAATTTATACTAAATGAAGGTATCCAAAATTTGGTACTAGTCAAAAGATATCCATACTTACTATTGTTATTTGTTAGAATCATTGTTGTTTGTTTGTTGTTATTGTTGTTATTGTTAGTTGGATGCATTGTTAGTCAACTACAGTCATGTAATTGAGACTGGCACCACATAAATGTAATAAACAATCAAACAAACAAATAAAGGTATAATTCAAGATTCAGGAAACCAAAGCCCCAATTTTAACTGAGAACTGCATTTTTAAAAATATGTATCTTTGAAATATATGGAATAGGGTACTGAGTTTTTGAAAATGTGTTTCAGATGTATGGAAGTTCCATAAAAAATCCCACGATTTATATTTATTTTGAGAATGCTAACTTTTATCTAAAGGGTGAGGTTTCAAGACTCCCATCAATCAATATCTAAGGAAACCTCTCTATAGCTTATTCATGTATAAGTATCTGAGAAATGTCATGTCATATAAGAATACCTAAATAGTTAATACATTCAGTACATATGGGGACATGATAATTATTCAGTGCATAAATAAATCTTTGACTATTGGCATTAATTCCCATTAAGACAGAAAACAGAGGATCTTTGCTCAAACCAATCAAGTGCACCAGAGCCAGAATTTTCATATGAAGTTCAGGAATAAACAATAAAATACCATCAGCAAAAAATGTCAATTTATATTCTAATGAATTATGAAAAAATAGATATTATAAACTTGTCTAATAGCACAAGCTAAGTTTTTAAAACAAATATCAAAGAAAGTGGGCATCCTTCTCTAGTACCTTTATAGAGTAAAAAAATAAATGAAAGGCAACCATTGATCTTCATTTTATATTGTTAGGCCCATTTTATAATCCTTTGGGAAAAACCCACACTTGTCTATAAATGTTATCAAAATAAAAATTGGACAAAAAAAAAGAGAAAAGCTACAAGAAATGACAATACTTGTGTGATACTTTATTTTATATTTCTGTAATGTAGAATTCATTCATCACTGCACTTCTTAGTAGTTAATGTAGACTGCAGACATAGTTTTTTTTTTTAACCTCTGACGCATCTGTTTGAAAAATACTGAAGTTACGTATACAAAAACTTTTGCTTCTTCAAAAAGGGAGGGAGGGAGAGAGGGAGGAACATCTGCAGTGAGGAAAGTCAGAGCTATTTGGAGGTTACATTTTAAATTACCCTTATTAGTTTGGGTTTTTTTTATGAAAAACTTATGGAGCAGTTTTGTATTGTAAAAATACAAAATAGTATATTTTGTACCCTATGAAATAGTGTGGTGATAGTGGCACAGTAATCATACAATCAGACAAATGTCCTTTCAAAGGTATGAATGTCAAGGCAAATTGGTTCATATTATGCTACATTGGCATATATCATTACCTTTTCTTTTTGTCCATTGCCATTCTGATTAATAGCATAATTGGCACTCTGTTCTTCCAGCTTTTCCCCCTTTTGTCAGACACTTCAGAAGTTGCTTTGCACAGGTAATTTATCTTCTATGGATTCTGGCATAATAGATCTGTGATTAGTTTACTAAACAAACAAACAATGTAGGCACACTGTAAAAGAATTTGCATTTAAGTTAGTTAGCATGTCCTCTAATTTGCTCCAAGTACAATTTATACCAAACCATGACGCACTTGTGAATTATATTACAACTGACCAAAGGCAGTTAACAAAGCAGCATTTGTGCAAAAGTAAAAGCTTCAGATCTGAACTTCAGATCAGATTTATTAATTCAACAAACATATATTCAAAATAAACACTGTTAGAAAACTCTGGCCTTAGAGTTCTGCTTTATGATTTACTCTGTGATGATTCTGACTTTCCTTTCCTTGACTTTGACCTCTCCTTCCAAAGGGGCAAAAATGGGCTTATTCAGCCTAATCTCCTGATGACCCAGTAGCAGGAAAAAATGCTTTATATTTGGCTTTTATTTCAAGCTAAATGTCCTGCCAGGTCTGTTAGGAATCTCTATGCCTCTTTCTTCTTTTCCTTCATGGTTATCAATTCCTTGCTCTCTATATTTGCTCTCCTTCTAAAAGATGCAGCCTTTTGTTGTTTGCACCTTCAGTTAAATCAGTTTTCTTTTTTTCCCCCTCTCTCTCTCCGGGTAAGTTTGATTTAAATGTAGGGATCAGGAGATTTTTGGATTTTCTTTGAGGAAGAAAGGAAGGGAGGGAGGGATACTGGTTGAATAATTTGGACAATTTGGACAGGTCATTCCTTCAAATGTTCAACTCTTCCAGACTCCAATTGTTCTTAGATTTTAGTTCTATACAGTTTGGGCCAAAAATACACTGCTGAGTCACTGTATATTGTATTCAGTTTTTTTTTTTAATCACTCCTTTCTACTGACTTGCCTTTTAGAATATATTGTGCTTCTGTGTTTTTTTTTTTCCCTCCTTTCTTGTAAAATGCTGGTGGAAAAGTAGGATCTTCCAGTAGCCCACTAAGTCAACATGTAATGTTCATCAGACTGAGAAATCACTTTCTAGTGCATGTTCAGTGCGAACCATTATTATTTTTAATCTGATCACAAGAATTGCCACAACAAACTGCAGTCAGCTTCAAAGGGGTGTCCTCTATGTCCTGGCATAATGGGGTTGGGGGCAGACGTAACACTTGAGGTTTGCAGCCCCTTAATTGAAAATGAGGTTGAAATATCCTTCCCAGTGAGGCAGAGATGTGAGGGAGTAAAGGGACAACAGTACCTACACTTATGTATGCACAAAGCCTTTTAAAGATAATTCTACCACTCTTTCAAAAGTGTGATAAACATATATTTAGATCAACAAGTATTTACAAGGATTCACTGAATACCCAGCTGTTGCTTCAGAAAGCCCTGTTCATGAATTCCCTGGGCAGATATCCACAAAATCCAAGTATCTGGTCTCTCCAGCAATCCAAGACAAAATGGCCATAGAAGACAATATACAAGGAGAGCTGGCAGATCCAGTCTGGATGCATCCTCTGTTGCACTGATAATGAGGCATAACTGGTCATTTGGATGGCAAGATTTGTGGTGAGAGAAGAGGGAAAACCCTACTTTAAAAGTTGAACAGCTAAGGATAAAATTAGTGTATCTCTGCAAATGTTGGGCTGGGAGTGAGATGAAGATAGAGATATTCAGATTCAGATTCAGATACTCACACACACACACACACACACACACACACTGACAGACACTTTTAAAATGATTAGTGAGGCATTTCCATGCTGTGGTTAGTGGGACATGGGGATAAGCCTTACGCCATTAAACATCTAGGGAAAGGACCTAACTTTTTACGTATGTGTCACAGTAAAATGTTGTGGGAATTGGCAACCTAATAACAAAGAATAATGACAATGCATTATTAGTAGTAGGATAATATATGATAAGCTGTCCTAAATTATATATTTAATTCATTCATTTATTCAATTGGCACATCTTCCCTATAAAACTAGATTCTTGGTGATTAGCAGCATCCCTTCGATCTCTATACATTCTTCAAAACAGTCCTTATTTTAATAACTTTCATACAAAGAGTAGCATAGAGGCATCCTTGTTCTCTAGAATAAGGCTTCTTCAGAGTGTGGGCATTTTGTGAAAAAGCAAAAATAACTGTCATTTCTCCAAGGGTGTAGTTGGAAAGGTGCTTCTGAAGATAGTTCAGTGCCAGGCTATGCACAGCCTTGTATCAGGAATGTTATAGGGTCCAAAAAGTCAAAGAAATCTAGTGACATGGTTTCTTGGTAGCAAAGCATAAAAATTAAAATGTGGCCCCTAAAATAGGTTGAACATTAAAAAAAAAAGGCAACTCTTTTAAATCCTTCCAGAACTAAGAAACTAAAAATAAAAATGCCTTCCCTACCCTTGATGTAACCCATGAGTTTACAGCACTGTCTCAACCTTTTTTTTACTCCCTCATATTAAGGGTGGCCCAAGCAGTTTGGGAACTGGGCTTATAATGAACACCTAGGTGAGAATGGCTTTAAAATCAATCAACAGATATGCCACTCCTGACTCAATCCTCTGATAGAAGAGAAGTTAAAGAGTCTCTGGACTGGAGGTATGGCATAGAAGAAAATACCATTAATTTCCATTCACTATAGTGCATTTCCACATGTGTCTGCTGGAGATGGGGTGGGGGAGTAAAAAAAAAAGAGTCAAGGGGGCCCTACCCCTTAAAAATAAAAAATTGACACCTCCACCCCACTTGCTGATATCCTTGTGCACTTCATACATCATGTTCAAACAACCCTCTATACCCTAGCTTGGAACTATACAAAACAGAATTCCAGGCCAATTTTGTTATTGCTATATTGCAAATGCAGGGATGCAAGAAGGGAAAATAAATAAGGATTGGTATCTTCTGCCATACCTTTAGCATCTGCACTTTACGTATTGCTGTCCAATTAAATGTTCTTAACATTTCAATCCTTCAACAGTGAACAACTACAGCACAATGGACAGGCCAAATGCACAACCAAAATAACACTTGGGTTGAAGAAATATTTATGCTCAAGACTTCAGTTAGGACACCAATGGAGATAATACAGAAGCTTGGCATAATTGGAAACAAGAGGCTCAGGGGCATAAAGTAGAAATGTCGATCTTAGCTTTCTTATTTAATAGAACAATTAATATAGTCAAATGGACTATAAATGTCCTATTTTTTTGAAACGATTGAATCGTTAACCTTTACAATGTAATTGTTTTCTAAGTATCAGACTGAACTCAATTGCTCTTCTAAGGTGCTCATAAAATATAAAATTAAAATTAAAACCAAGGGAATGAAAAAGAATTAGCCAAAACATAAATAAAAGAGTATCTGAATGTTTATTATTATTATTATTATTATTATTATTATTATTCAGATGTATATATTCTTAGATCTCATAATTCAGTCCAATTTAAAATGGGAACAATAATGTATATAGAAAAATATAGGTATATCCAACAATTATAGTAGTGGAGGAGCAAGTTAAGTGGCACTTTCAATTTGGCGAAATGTCTTCTTAATTAACCTGTGTTGCTCCTGTTAATTAGTGGACTTTTATTTGAAAATTCCATTGCCACAAAGGGAAAAGCAGTGTTAATGGCAGACAGAACTAAAACTAATAACCCCCAATCAATGGCAGTGAGAGTGAACACATATACTCACATCAAAAAAACCTCTCTAATAAAGTTGTGCTTCCCTTACCCACAAAGTGAATGTATTTATGTGTAGTGAAGAAAAATATACATTTAAAGAGCAGAAAAGCTATTGTGGAAGCAGTTTTATCATAAACATTCCTTTTCTTCTGCAGCAGTAGGAATTCGCAGCAAAAGTGATAGTGGTGAAGTTACCTGTCCTACAATTAGCAGAAGATAGCTCTTGGTCAAGCTTGGATTATAAAAACTAAGCTGAGTTGGATCTGGTTAGGACTTGGGTAAGAGAGCACAGGGCTATAAGTTATTCTGAAAAGCCACAGCACAGTATTTGGGGCATCACAGAGGCTGGAGGCCACTGAAGAAATGAGCATGTAAAAGGGGCGTCATTTTCCTTGATCAATTTGTTATTAAGGTAAGTGTAAGAGTTTTGCACTCACGTGATATTATTTAATAAAAGGAAGGAAGGAAGGAAGGAAGGAAGGAGGGAAGGAGGGAAGGAGGGAAGGAGGGAAGGAGGGAAGGAAGGAGGGAAGGAAGAAGCAGCTTTGTCCATCAAACTAAAGAAAAACTTCAAAAAAAGAAATGAAGAATTTTTCAATGCAGCACATTCATACTATGAATTCATGCAAGTTTATAAGCCATCTATAACTTTGGGACTATACCAACTTGAACCTTAGAATGATAATAGCAATATTAATGCTTAGGACTCTCTGGCATCTTGTTCATTCTACTACGAACAAGAAAGCCAGGCATTTGATAGGTATTTTAATCCTGTTTGCTAAACTATTATTTGCCAATTCCAAATGGTCTCTAAAGCAATTTGACATATTCCACAGCTGGCCAACCACAGAAACAGGGCCTCATTTCCACAAGAAATAATTCTCCATATGTTTGTTCATATGTTATTACAGAATTCATTCATTTATTCATAAAAAAGATGAAGAAACTCTGAATGTTATTTAGATGTCAGTAGACAGCAATTTCAAAGGGTGGGAGGGAATGGAAGAAATGAATGCCATTGCCTACAGTGTGTTTGTAACTGATAATTGGCCCAAACAGCTTAGAGTATACTACATAGCCCATTTTTGTACTATGTATCTGAGTTTTGTGCTATGTAATGGAGTCCCCTGCATCGAAATTTTCTCTCCTTTCTCTTTCACAGGGTCTCAACACAAGAAACATACAACAAATTCATCTTTTCAGTCAGGATTACTTTTGCCAATGTTGTTGTTGTTGTTGTTGTTATTATTATTATTATTATTATTATTATTAAATAGTAAAGCATTCAAATCAATTTCATTAACACATTCATATTATGTCTATGTTGGCAAAAATAGGAAGTTTTTTTGTTTTTTTTTAAATTTCCCAGTCTGGCTATTTTATCTCACAGCGGTGTCTCTGGGCAATGCACAAAGGATTACAGACAAAAACAAAAATAACATATTAAGGAAACAATATAATTACAAATCTATTCTTCTTCTTAGCATTTTTCCCGCGCTATGGCAGGGTCCGCTTGTCAACATATCCGTCTCCATTTGACTCGATCGAAGGCATCTGACATTCACGCATTCCATGTTCTCCTTAATGTGGTCCATCCACCATTTCTTGGGTCTACCACAGGGCTGCTGGCCACCAGGGTCCAGGCACTTGGATGTTCTCGCCACTGAGTCTTCTTTGCCATGTACAACGTGTCCATACCATCTAAGCCTTCCTTCCTGCAGTTTTGCCATGATTGGTGCGACTCCCAGTTGTCATCAGACATCATCGTTCATGGCATGGTCAAATCACATTAGTCCAAGGCACCATCCGAGCATTCGTATTTCCATCACATGCAGGGCCTGCTCGTGCTTTGCTATCGCTGGCCAGCACTCCAATCTGTGGAGGGTGACTGGGCGCACTACTGTTCTGTAAACCTTTGACTTGAGGTGTAGGGGCATCCAACAATCACACAGGACTCCAGTCACCTGGCACCATTTCATCCAGGTGGTGTTGACATAGGTGCAGGCATCCGGAAAGCTATTGCCATTGCTGCATATAAGGGAGCCAAGGTACTTACAAATCTATTATTATTATTATTATTATTATTCATAAACCTGGGCCTAAAACAATCCATTTTCAATCCATAAAGACCAAACAAGCAGATCCATCAACAGGACTGGTTTAACCTCCCAGCAAAATGCCTGATCTTTCATAGAAGTCCAAGTACTCATTTGACCCTACTTAGTTTCCAAGCCCACATGGTCAAATGCTGTCACTCATAGGTTCTGGTCCCACTGTGTTACTTTAAAAAATCTACTTCATAATACATATACTTAAAAATTATTTCTTGCAAAATATGAATTTTGTGTCCATTTTGATGTGTCCTTCACAACCAAAAAAAACCCCCTGTCAGAATCTTTGGGGAAATGCAAATGACAGAGAACAGCTATTTTCTTCTTTAATAATCTGCTTTGTTCTGCAAAGTGTGGTTTGGGACAATTAATACAACAATTCACAATTTAGTGTGCACACACACACTCACCCATACACAAAGATATCATGCTATGGAGGGACTGTCCAGTATGGTTTAATATGCAAGTAAGATCATTTAGCTAAAGAGTATTTAAATTTGCACATGGCAGAATGAGTAGGACCTCGAAAAATGGTGTCCACACATGCCTTAGAGAAAGGGTTTAGATTTGACTAAGAAAGAAAAGAGGGGAAAAAAAGAATCTCACTGGGAAACAGCAATGAGGAAGGAAGTGGTAAACATTGAGGAAATAATATTCCATAGGGAAGTAACCTCTAAAACAAAAGTGTTGAGGGAATAGTAATGAATACATGAACAACTTTGGGAGAAGTACCAGTGAAGAGGGAATGGTACTGAAGAGAGAATAGTCGTCACAGGGAAACATCATTTAAGCAGAATAGGGCAGAGCAATCCCTGCAAGCTAATGATGGAACATTATGCACAATGCAGGGTTTAGGGGAGAGAGCAGATGCATGCAGATGCTGTATAAGCCTTGCCGCTATACAGAGGAAGGGGAAGTGAGAGAGCAGGAGACTGGGAGAAGCGGGAGTAGAGGGAGATGCATGCATCATAGCCTTATTGATTAGGAATCTGGAGAGAATACAGAAAAGGGGAGATATAGTTGTAGATAGGGGAAAGAGAAAGTAAAAAAAAAAAAGATCCAAGGAAAGGATTCTAAAAAGTCACTCAGTATATAAAGTCAGACAACAGATAGTGTGGGGATTGGAGGAGAAAAAGAGTACTGATGGTCCTTCTGTTGCACGGTTCTGGGTCTTGAGACTTGGTGGTAGATAGAACCAGCAGAGGAAAGGAATGGAGGGAAGGGGTCCCTGTGAATAGGTGCTTACCAGTGCTTTTTCACCAACCTAGGATAATCTTAAAGAAGGGGGCTCATGGCAAAAGTACTCTAGCCTTTCTTGTAGCACAATTTGGCCCAAAGGCCTTATCATTCTGAAAGTGCTTTCTTTAAACACGCTTTTATCATAAAGAAAGACAGGAGAACACATGAGCAACAATCTGGATTCTTTTAGTTAGCAGAAGAGATTTCATCTCATCCTTCAAGTTTATAAAAGCCACAAAATTCAAAATAAGATTGCTAACCAGCTTCAGAATATATTCAATTATAACAACTTTCTCTTTTCAACCACTTTGTTCTCTCTCAAATGAGTTTCCAGCAACTTCAAAACAAAAAAGAAAAGGAAAAAAGAGCTTTTTATTCTTAATTTTGCTTCTAGGTTTCTCCTATTTCTCCCTAATGTGGCATATAGCAGCATACTGAAGAGGGAGTGGAAAGATAGAAGTCATTCTTTTTATAAGGTGTCAACTGACAAGAGACTTAAGTCCTATGCATGTCTTCTTAAAAGGACCTGTCTAGAAGAAAACTTCACTGAATGTCCAGTGACTTCTATTTTAGTAGCAGGCATAGGATTGCATGGTTCGGATACCACTCTATGGGCTTAGACTTTATGAACTCTGCTGGATTGTGGCCGACTTCATTTTATTTTCATATATGACTGATGCATACCAAAGGATATTTTATCATACTATAATTTGAAAGTGGAACTTATTTCAGTTTATTTATAAATAAACTTCTCAGCAACCCTGTTATCAAGACAATCCCTTTGTCTTTCATCTCCTCGAAGGCCTTTAAAGAAATTGTCTGTCCTAAAGTGTTCTTGATTATTATAATTTAAAAATGTGAATTAGTTTTCCTGTCTCACTGTAGGAAGCAAAGATAGATAAATTTTGGTCACTCAGACTGATAATGTGTTGTACCTGATTGAGAATGATGTTTTATTCCTACAGAGATTTGCATTCCTTATAATTGCAGAATGCCAAAAGATTAAATTTTGAATCTCGTCCAGTAACATGTACATTTGATAGCATTATGCATTTGTGATTTAATGAATTTGGAAAGATTAAAGTGTATTAAAGTTTTATTAACCAAAAATTTTCTCAATGTAATTGAATAAATGCAAATATAAAAAAAGCTTACATGAATTAAAAAGATTAAAAGATACAATAATGTACAAAGTAAGCGTTAAATTTTAGAGCAACTGTGTGTAACTTGAAATCAAGTTTAAAGGAAATCAGTGCTGATAAAACACAGTTTTTTCTTTAAAAGTACGTATGTAAAAGTACATATGTTTATATTCCATTTTCAACTAAGCATTTCACAGTAATGGAGAAATGACATCCTTAGTATTATATTTAGTAATTTAGGTCTGTAAATGCTTGTGCTGTACTATGTTCTATGAGCATGCATTAATTAATTGAGAAGTTTTCATTTTAAGTCATTAAATAAATAAATCCCAGTTCCACCGATTATGAACTGAGCTCTCCACATTGTGCTAGTTCTGAAATTTTGAATAGCATTTTGGCTATTTTATGAAAAAGTCTTTTATATTGGTGAGCCTGGTTGAAAGAAGAGGAGGAGGACGGGGGGGGAGGAAGAAGAATAAGAAAAAGAGGAGGAGGAGGAGGAGGGAAGTGGCAGCATGCAATGTGATTACACAGTTCCTTAGAGCATAAAGTATTTTAAAATGAGTTCTTCCAGATGAAGACTTTTCAATTTTTAGATTACATAATGAAGTTAAACAAGCATGGTAAAAATATGGCATGTTCAACAGCTGTATAATCATGGTAAAAAAAAAAAACACTACCAGACACTGAGTAAGCTACAAAACATAGTTGTGCATATGAATTTGCCAATACTCAGCAAGTTCTTATTGTGAGTACATTTAGTCCACTGTAGCCCCTTCTGATCAGTACAAATTTCTAGGCTCTCAGGTGCGTAGGTTTTTTTCCCCCCATCCTTTCCATTATTACGACTGTTACCTACTTTAAAACTGGAATTAGTTATGTAACAGTGAGCAAAACCTGTGATCGACCGCTAGTTTATGGCCTCTCCCCGCTTATTTGAATTGCTCTTCTAGGTGCAAAATCATCATGATCACCATTCTCACCACCACTCCCCTTGCTGAGCATTTCCCAGTCCACAGTTTGTTTTTTGTTTTTGTTTTTTTGTTTTGTTTTATTAATGCAGTTATTTATACCAAGATTTATGTACCATCTTAATTCAAACAATTCAAGGTGGTGTACAACATAGCAACAATACAATCCATCAAACCAGTATAAAGTACTCCAAAGGCCCATTTGAACAGTATTATTTGAATGGCATTGTGTAAGCAGACAAACCAGGGGCTCCCTGTACTGCAGGGAACAAGATTTTTCATATGGGAAGAATAAAGTTCCAAGTTCTTACTCTTTTCATTTTACGCGGATGGGGACCTTCAGCAGGCCTTTTCTGATTAACACAGCAGGTGGATTAATCCTGCGTGAGGGAGAGAATCCTGCAGGTACACGCTTGGCAACCACTAGGGCTTTGAAAGTTAAAACCAACACCTGAAGTTGGGCTCAACAGCCTATTGGCAGCCAAAGCAGTGACAACAAAGAAGGATGTAATCACTTTACATTTCCCTTTACATTTCCACTCCCCGGCTACTGTAAGACATTAATACAATCTTCAGTCTTCTCTCACTAGGTCTGCGGATGAGTGTCTCTCTGTCCTATACCCTCATCACTGCAGGAGACCACTTAAGGGCTGATGGACTGAATGTAACTTAATGCAGGTGCAGACAACCTTTGTGTGACTTCCAGGGATACATTCCCCAAAAGTGGATGGGCAAGGACAAAAATGGTGAAAGGTGAAAAGTCTCCTGTGCAAGCACTAAATCATGTCTGACCCTTTGGGGGGACACCACTTTCACAATGTTTTCTTGGCATACTATAGTGGGGTGGTTTGCTATTGCCTTCCCCAGTCGTCACCTTCCCCAGCAAGCTGGGTGCTCATTTTACCGACCTCAGAAGGATGGAAGGCTGAGTCGACCTGAGCCTGCTACCCGAGAGAGAATCCAGCTCCCGCTGGGGTTGAACTTGGGTCGTGGGGAGACTTTTGGTTGCAATACTGCTGCCTACCACTCTGTGCCACACGAGGCTCATAAGGACAAAAATAATGACCTTTAAATTAATTAAAATAGCTAATATATTTACTCCCTATGTACTTCTTCTGTGGTTCCCTCTTCTAGGGCATTAAAATGACAAAAGTTGAAATTGTTTATTTTAGAGAGTCTGAAACTAACAGCTTGGATTTTTCCCATTTGCTCTCAGTGTTGATTATCCCCACATTTTGGGGTTATTCATAGATATACAGTCAGGACAAGAAATATTTGAACAAGGATAACTGTTTTGTCATTTGGCCTCCATACACTGCCACATTGAAGTTGAAAGGAAACACTCCCAGATGGGAGCGAAGTCAGGACTTTCAGCTGTAATTCAAGGGTTTTGACAAAAGTGGGGCACTAACCATTCAGGAAGTACAGACAGTGGTATACACACATACTCATCGTTGGTGGCTCATGAGTAATGGAATGAATGGCTGACAAGCAGCTGCATGGCCAGGTCTGGCCTGTTTCCTGGGTACCCCATGACCAATCAAGCAGATAAAAGGCCTGGAGGTGGTTCTGAGTGTTAGATCTGCATTTGGTAGCTGTTCACTGGAACTCTCAACATGAGGTCCAAAGAAGTGTCCATGCACATGAAGGAGGTCATCATTAGGCTGAGAAAACAAAATAAACCCATCAGAGAGATAGCAAAAACACTGGGAGTGGCCAATACAACAGTTTGGAACATCCTGAAAAAGAAAGAATTAACTGGCAAGCTCAGCAACAGCAAAAGGCCTGGAAGACAACAGAAGACAACTAAAGTGGATGACCGACCACAGAATTCTGCTCATGGTGAAGAGGAACCCTTTCACAACATCTAGCCAGGTCAAGAACCCTCTTGAGGAGGTAGCCATGCCATTGTCAACATCTAGAGTCAAGAGATGTCTTTAAGAATGTAAATACAGAGGCTTCACAACAAGGTGCAAACCACTGGTAGTGCTCAAGAACAGAAAGGCCAGATTAGACTTTGCCAGCAAACACCTAAAAAAGCCTGCCCAGTTCTGGAATAAAATTCTTTGGACAGATGAAACCAAGATTAACTTGCACCAGAATGATGGGAAGAGAAAAGTATGGAGAAGGAAAGGAATAGCTCATGATCCAAAGCATACCACATCATCTGTCAAACATGGTGGAGGCAGTGTTATGGCATGGGCATGTATGGCTGCCAATGGAACCGGGTCACTGGTGTTTATTGGTGACCTGACTGCTGATACAAGCAGCAGGATGAATTCTGAAGTGTATAGGCCTATACTTTCTTCTCAGGTTCAGCCAAATACTGCCAAACTGATAGGATGCCACTTCATATTGCAGATAGATAATGACCCAAAACATACAGCAAAAGCTACCCAAGAGTTTCTCAAGGCAAAGAAGTGGGATGTTCTTCAATGGCCAAGTTAGTCAACTGATCTCAACCCAATAGAGCATGCTTTTCACTTACTGAAGACAAGACTGAAGGCAGAAAGACCCGCAAACAAGCAGCAGCTGAAGGCAGCTGCACTAAAGGCCTGCCAAAGCATCTCGAGGGAGGAGACTCAGCATTTGGTCATGTCTATGGGTTCAGGCAGTCATTGACTGCAAAGTATTTCCATCCAGGTATTAAAGGTGATCCTTATGTTTGTACTGATGTTGGTTTGTTCCATTACTTATGAGCCACCAACGATGGGGGTGTGTTTATGCCACTGGCTGTACTTCCTGAATGGTTAGTGCCCCACTTTTGTCAAACACCTTGAATTACAGCTGAAAGTCCTGACTTTGCTCCCATCTGGGTGTGTTTCCTTTCAGCTTCAATGTGAATGCCAAAACAGTTATCCTTGTTCCAGTATTTCTGGTCCTGACTGTAATTATTTATTGAAATACTTAATAACAGTAATATAAAGGAAACCTACACAGAAAAAACATGAAGTTGTTTTTTGTTTTTTTTTTAATGAAAGCAAACAAATGTGACTAGCACTATTTCCCTAAATATCAAAATTTTGGATATTTTATCCTAAATATATGTATTTGGGGGTAAACCATAATTTGAGATGGTAAAAGTGATTTCACTCTATTAAAACTCTTTTCATAGTGTAATGGACACTACCTGGCACAGTGTTTCTCAACCTTGGCAGCTCTAAGATGGGTGGACATCATGGCTGGCTGGGGAATTCTGGGAGTTGAAGTCTACCCATCTTAAAGCTGCCAAGGTTGAGAAACACTGACATGGCAGGTCGTACCTTTTGGCTTGAGGAAAAACAAAGGACAATATTATTTTACTTTATTAAACAGTGGTACTCAACTCCCCCTCCTGCTTTGTGGTACAGGTTTGGTCTCTGGCATTAAATAAATGAGTAATTATAGGCACAACAAGCCTGCCTCATAAGGCATTTCCTTTTCTATTATCTCAGTGGGGTTCAAACATTAGTAAGCAAATGTTAAGACAATAAATCAGTTATATATTTCTTTGGTTAAGCATAATTCAGGAACTAAAGGAACCAAGTTAACAGGTATGTAATAAACTTCATGTCCAGAACTTGTATCTTCTTCATAGAAATCCCTGCCAGGCAGTCTGTAATAAACCTCTCTCTCTCTCTCTGAGCAACAAGCTCTGCTGATGTCAGTTATGCTCATTGGAAGTGTTATGCTCTATAAAGTCATCACTGCTGTGATATATTTGCAGTAGGTTTGCATTCTAAAAACTTCTTAGGAATGCTGATTAAATTCATAGAGATGCCATTCAGAAATGATTATCTTACATTTTACAGGATGTCACCTACTCCTTCAACAGTCTAGCTTCTTCCTCTTCCTCTTCTTCACATAATGATATGTAAAATAATCTCATGGTACAACTTCAGAGGCAAATCTCATAGCTATTTAAGATTTTTTAATGATACCAAGTCAGCTGGGTCTAACAGAGATATTGATTACAAAGCTACAAATCTGTTCATTCATTAAAGCTGCAATACTACCGACTACCACAGTTATTCTGCTTCTATATTTAGTAACATTCCAAAAACTCTAGCATTCCAAAAAAGATAAAAAACAGTCAGGGTATCTGCTCCAGTGGGTACTAATAACCGAAATAATAAAAAGTCTAAGCTTTAAGAATACATAATGGACAAAATAGTCCTGAATGAAGTTAAATGGATAGAATCAAGATAAAACTAGAACCATTATTATTATTATTATTATTATTATTATTATTATTATTATTATTATTTTATCCATTCAATCATGTACGGTTCTCAGAGACTGCCTGGACAAGTCCCTGCAGTTTTCTTGGCAAAGCTTTTCAGAAGTAGTTTGGCATTGCCTCCTTCCTAGGGCTGAGAGAAAATGGCTGGCCCAAGGACAGCAGCTGGTTTTGTACCTAAGGTGGGACTAGAACTCCCGGTCTTCCAGTTTCTAGCCTGATCCTTTAGCCACTACAGTCTTTGCCTAGAATTTTATTTTTAAAAATCTTATCTTCCTTTGAGGTAATAACTTTCCAAATATCACAGTAAAGTTTTGAAGCTATTCATGTAAGATCCATTAACCTGTGTTTAGAGTTTACTGTTCTACAGAAATATTTATATATACTTTTCTGTATCTATCTATCTATCTATCTATCTATCTATCTATCTATCTATAGTACTATCCTGAAAAATGTGAGAAAACCATTGAAGAGTTGCTGGGAAAGGAAACATTAGTCAAAATTTAGCAGCTCTAATTTTGTTATTATTTAATTTCACAGTGAAAATGCATATTCTCTTACTGTTTCAGAGCCCTGCTGTCTGTCTGAAAAGGCTTTGCATAAGCACAGGAGATATATGTGAGGAGAGGTCCTTCTCCCTGTTTAAGATCTTAAGTCAACACCTTTAATTCTCTCCCAGAAAAATCAATGGGATTAATAAACATTCAATTAGCATCTTCAGCAGTAGTTTCTAGTGTAGAGTACTCCTGTTCAGTGGTCTTGCTACCCTGTTACATTAATTCTTCTTATTAGCCTTACTTTCCTTTTCTCCAAAATTCAGGTGATATTTCTTGCCGCACCCACATCCACATAATGTGTTTTATATATACGGTAACTTTCTTCTGCATGGAATGGAATGAATTCAATGATATATTTACGATAATTTGGGGGGCAATGTGATTTTTCTATTTAATTTGGTTTTCTGTTTGCAATAATAATTAATGCCACAGCAGCTGGAATCATCATCATCACCATAATCTTTTGGAAAAAAATTTACTCCTAAGCAGTGCAGTCCTTAATTTTCTGAAGTCTGCAGTCTAAACAGAACAGTGATAATAGAGGGATGTAAAACAGATTTGAAATCCATCTGCGATGGAGCTTTATTTTACAAAAGATATTTTACAGCCTTTGGGAAGCTGCTGGGTTCAATCGCCTTTCTACCTTCATTTTAAGTCTACCAGAAAATGGTAATCCAAGGCCCGTTGTTCAAAGCTAACAAAATCTTTCTTTATAGAGAAATTGCAAGATTTGTCAATGATTAATGCTGTGCCACTGTGTTGCCTCACTGGAATTTTGTAAGGTGAGCTATAAAAATCTAATATTGTATAAAAATCAATAAACTAACTATGTAGCAATATACTTAACAGGCTGGGAGATTTCAATCTGATTGCTAATTAATTGCCTACAAGGCAGTAAACCAATGCTTGCTAAGATGCATTCCACTCAAATACTTTAAGACCTCAGAGATTGTCGAACAGGAATAAAAATAATAAATAGAAGGAGGCAAGTCAGCATAAAAACTTATAACTGTTTTTTAATGACCACTTACTATAGTCAGCCAAATGTAATCTCTGCATTTCTGAGTGAGCTTGACACTTTACTGTAAGTGAGCCTTCTCTCATTCAACACAGCATTAGAATGCAAATCTCTATGCTGTAAAATCCACTTTATTTCTTTATTCCCTGTAAGCTTTTAAGCAAATGTTTTTTTTTTTTTCCCATGAAGAATTAATGCAATGGTTTGAAACGTCCATGTTCTCTTGTAACTTTCATCTCCGTTTTAAGTTTATACACTGACTCCCACCCCCACCCCGGCTTTCTGGGCCATGCAGTCTCATTCCATATTTATTGACATAGACCTGACAGCCCTTTAACAGCTTTTCTTCCCGCAGCTTTAAACAGGTGGGTGAGTCTTTCATCTGCCCCTGGTGCTTTCCTGATGACACCTGGTCTATTGCCTGTCATGTGCCACTTTTTAACAGAGACAACTCCTGAATATATTCTCTTTCTACAAAAGTTTCCATCATTCTATAATTCTATTTGTAAAAGGTTTCAATATATCTTTTTTTTTTTCATTTTCATTTTCCTCTATCAGATCTTTTCCATTTCATGATTAGTCTTGAATATTTATACTGTAGGGGAAGTTTTCCCGTGATTTTTCTGATCTTTTAAAAATATACCTCATTTTCATTTTCTTCTTATGTTCCTCTCTTGATTGCCATTCTGTATTGACATCTTTTTCCTTGTCTTTTCTTGCTTGACAATCAGAGTTTATGTTCCTGTTGTTGTCTATCTTGTAGCCCAAGGCTTTCATCCTTTGTTTTTTGTCCCTGCCTATCATGATAGCTTGTTCTGAAAGCCTCTGTGAATTCAAGCTCCCTTTTGTATAATTTAAACTTTAAAATCTGCTCTTTACATTGATCTTTTATTCTGACTAGAAGTACTTCAGGTCACATCCTGCTGGCAGGTTCTTTAATTTTCTAAATTTAGCCCAGATATTTGACACCAATAATTCATGGTCCATTTCACAGTCTGCACCTTGAAATGTCCAGGCTGACTAGAATGGATTTCTCTTTTTTCTGTTTTCTATTATGTAGTCTATTTGATTCCAGTATTGCCCATAGGGTGAAATCCAGATATAGTCTGCATTTGTGTTGCTTTAATCTGGTATTGGCAACAAACATTGTCTCTGCAAAAAATTAATACCTTATCAACTGCATTTTTATTTATTTATTTATTTCAGATATCTGGTGTTTCTAGGTTCCTCCATTTCTCCAATTATTGCATTCCGATTACTCAAAAAGTAATAAAGTACTTCTTCTTTTTTTTATGTTACATTCAGCACCTCTTGCAATTTCCCAGAGAAGTCCTCAGCATCTTCATTTGTTGTGCTATAGCAGGTGCATACATTTGTATAACATTGATGTTCATTGGATTTATGCTAATTTTAACAGACATCATCATTAGCAACAGCATCACCATTATCATCATAATTATTTATTGGGTTATAGTTTAGTTCATTCTTTGTCCTTTCTGAGTATCATTGCCACTCCATTTCTTTATACAAATGCATGTCCTGAATAGTATAGCATGTAATTAACAGATATAACGTCATCCACTCCAGTCCAGTTTAGCTAAGTTCACTTCTTTCTAAATTATTCAGTTTTGTGCATATCATTTCTGCTTTGACAATTTCCCATTGTCCTTGGTTTGTATTTCTTATATTCCTCATTTCTCCACTTCTGGCTGGTGTGCCAGTTGCAGGTCTTCTTGGGCTCCAAAGACCTACAGTAGTGACTCACACCTTCATCATCTTGCACCTAGACATGGTCTACATGGGACTACCTTTGAAGGCACTTTGGAAACTTCAACTGATCCAAAAGAGGGTAGCCCATCTGCTAACTGGAGTGAGCAGACTTAACACTGCTTAAGCCGCACTAGTTACTGGTTTCTTTCCAGGTTGAATTCAAAATGCTAGTTATTATCTAGAAAGCCCTATATAGTTCAGCACTGAGATACCTACAAGATATAATTCTACAAGATTCAACCTGTTCCATGTATTCTCTATGGAAAAAAATTGGGAAGGGAGTGTCCCTTCTCATGACATATGGAATGCCCTTAGCCTCCTGTCTTTTAAAATTGCTTTTAACACCTGGGCAGGACATTGGGTGTTTGTTCTGAATTTTATGTTATTTTGCTGTGTGGTTGTAAATAGCCTTGAGTCCTAGGAAATAGGCAACATATAAAAGTGTTTATAAACCAGTAAAAGTATAGTAAAATAAAATAATCTATCTAATCAATGGCACAATATTTTATAAACAGAGAAAAGTGGTATTGGAAAGTGCCTGCTAGGCAGCCCTGTTAATTCGAGCAACTGAAAACCAAGTCTGATTGTAATCTTTAGCATTCATCTTCTCAAATTCAATCTGTATTTTCTTCTTAGTTGCTGTAGAATATTGGGAAAGTGGATTATAATGTTGCAGAATGATGTTTCATATCATTTCTTCTAATGCCAAACTAGAACATCAACAAACTGTAGCTAAAGCAAGCCCATTAAGCAACAATAGGGAAATATTGACATTAGTAGGTAAATTTCAAAGTTTGTAGAAAATGCAAGAGACAAAGTCAGAAGAAATATGTAAGGTTAGGAGTGCAGAAATTACATGCTCAGTAGTTAGCACTAGGTGGTAAAGAAAAACGGAAGAACAAAGTTGGGACTGAATGCTTTGCATTAGCCTCTCCTGGCTGATAGTGAAGTTAAGGTGCCTGATTATTACTCTGAACAGGACTATTCTTACTAGGAAGTGACGATAAACTGCTACATTTTATTATGGATCATTCCTACAATAGACTGCTGGAGAAACATGAAATAGCAGGACATATTTCAAAATCCTCTTATAAGATCTTCAAATGCAAATTGACAAACGATTTCCAAATGCAAAACCATGTAGTGGTTTACATTTGAGGGGAAAAATAATCACAGAGCACATTTGAAAAATGCTACTATAAGATCCCTAAATGCAGAAGAGTAATTCATAGACCACAGAACACTGACAGCTTCATTGACAGGCTAAATTTAAATGCACTTGGCTGGCATTTACTTGGTAGTTAAAAGGCATTCTGTGATTAAGCCAATGGCAGGGAAATATTTGCATTCCCCATTATGTCCATCTCAAAATGGGTAGAAAATGATGTGAAATGAGTCCTTACAGGGAGCAAAAGATGGTCACTGTCATCAGTGAGAAAACCAAAAGAGTGTGAAAAAAGCTGACTTAAAATGTTGCACAGAAGGGATGACTTAAGTGGCTCTAGAATGGCACCTCCTATTGCTTCATGTTCTCATTGCCCTTTCTGCTGCGGGATAATATTTGAAACTCCTTGCATCCATTATTATTATTGCTATACTTCCTCAGAAATTGTCAAATTATACTGAATCACTCTCTATTGCTATCTACAGCTGTAAAATTAGACGGCTTTGAATGCATCTCTGCTAATGAGCCATTGTCTGTGGGAAAGTGTGGTACCAACCTTATGGCAATTTCTAGCTCTTTGGCAGCTGGAGAGGGGAGAGGAGGTTAAAGGACCAAGTTGGAAACTTCTGTGTAATTAGTTATTTTTTTCCCCCGAACTGGAAATATCTAGCAAAAGAACATATTCCATTTTATACATATTCCATTTTATATTCTAGCAATCATTACTAATGGTTATTGAGAGAAATGAGTTGATCCTTCCTTCCTTCCTTCCTTCCTTCCTTCCTTCCTTCCTTCCTTCCTTCCTTCCTTCCTTCCTTCCTTCCTTCTCCTGTCTTGTCTTCTGGAAGTTTAAAAGGGTTCATCTGTAGGTGGATTTTACCAGAGGAGGGATGCCAAGAGAAACAGACTGAGAAAGAGATGGGCACTTGAATCCTTCTTGCTACTTTTTGAAGAAGAAATTAATGTGGTTCTGTCTTTGATAGCATCAGTTGCACATAATTATCTTATTTATTGTTTCATTCTATAACTGTTAAAGGTACAATGTTATGGGCACCCTGAATAAAAATGATATACAAAGGCATTGCATTAAAATCTTGAATACCTAGCCATTCTTGTTCTTTAGAATGGCAGGTTAAAGATCTGGAATAGCTAACAATACATCAGAGCAGTTGATTCTAATTGAGACCGTATCTTGATGATGATAGATAGATGATAGAGATAGATGATAGATGATAGATAGAACAGGGCTTGTTTATTCTTCATAGACATCTATTTCCAGTATATATTACAGAGATAGGTTTTGTGAACTAGTGGGCATACTGAAATGTTTAAAGCATCTCTTGATGCCATGAGGTGCTTCCCAATTCAAAAAAAATGGTTGCCAATGGTTGCATGACCAGTCGCAGAACACCCATTTATCAGATGTTAATGTTGCTTCCTGCCATCATGTCCGGCTGGTCCCTACCCCCAGAGGCTCTCAACCCCCCCACCAGCTGCTCACCCCTTCCTCCCCCCCTTGCTCCTTCCTTCCTTACACACTTCAAGCTACTTCCCATTTAATTTTCTAAAAATAAAAATTAATGTTTATGTGGTGTGGTGTGGTGTGGTGTGGTAGGACTAAGAAGCATTTTTGGAGAGAAAGGTGATACTAGAGATTAGCTCTTTGCTTTGCAATAGGTCAGATTCTATTTAATTTTTGCTTCAATTAAAATAATGATTAGAAAAGGGAAAAGGAAGCCCAGAAGCCATATAAAGAAGTAGCTGCAGACACACTGGTACTTCACAATACCACATGGCTTAGCTGGTCCCCTTACAATTTTAATAAATTGTTTCACTAGCAGAGATTCAAGGAATTCAATCTGAAATGCAAAGCAATAACTATTTATGATATAGTTACATATTACTAGATTTACCTGAACACAAGACACCCCTGAATTTTAAATGATCCACCCCTAAAGAGAAGAGAGGATGGAATATACATAAAGAAAGAGAGAGGGGGGGAGGGAAGGAGGGAGGGAGGAAGGGAGGGAGAGAAAACAAAGAGTGCATGTGCATTAGAAGAAAGGGAGTCAGAATCCCTGTAACCCAGTTTTCACCACCACCCCTTCAGTGAATGATCAAAGTCAGTCAAAGAGCTGTCAGGGCAAACTACTGTATATAAACAGACAGTAAACGCCACTCCCTTCTAGCACCGAAGATGTAGTCAGGCAATGAAATGTCTGCAAGAAAACAAGCTCAGAGAGCACCAAGGACTCCACATGATCAAAATCATTAGCAGCATGGGTGGCAGGTGGGCTGGTTGGCTGGTTGTATTAAAAGCATTTTTGAGATGCTGTTATCAATGAAAAGTTAGGAAATCACATCCCACTAAGTTGACCCTACAGGCTAGTGACATTTGTTCACATGCCTCCAGCTGAGAAATTGGAGGCAACAGGTTGTTTGATATAAGGGTGCAAGGGTATTATAGGTAGTCCTTGGGTTACAACCCTAATTGGGACCAGAATTTCCATTGCTAAGCAAAGTGGTAGTTAAGCAAAACATCACATACCATCACCCTGTGTCTGGCTCCCGGGCCAGCTACAGGAGGAAGAAGATGGTGAAGGTCAGCTGGGGTAATGGAAGTGGTGGGGGATAACAGGAATAGGCAGTGGAGTGCAGGGCAGCCAACAGGACAGTTTTGGGGGAGAGAGATGGAAGCTACTGGCCCTTTGGCAGATGAGGCTCCACCGCCCTGTACACTTGCCATAAGCATCCCAGAGCTGAGCCCTTGGCCAGTGCCTGGATATCAGGCCAGCAATAGGAGGAAGAAGTTGGCAAAGGTCACCTGGGGGTTGCAGCAGTGGGGGACAGCAGGGGCAGGCAGTGGAGTGCAGGGGGGCCAAAAGAGAAGAGATGGGGGAGATTGAGGAGAGTTGAAGCACAGGCAGTTTGTGCAGGACATAAAACATGACTCTGATCTATAGCATCTATAGCATCTATAGATCCAATGCTATAGTTTTACATTTAGGCATTAAAAAGAAAAGTTAGCAAGGGCCCCTTTTAAGAAAAAAAATGCTGGCCTAATAATAACCAGCATACTTGCAGTGTCACAAACATGGCTTACATCAAGTTGTTGCTGAGGTTGCTTCTTTGTAGCACTGTTGTTGTTATTGGAAACTGACACATAAGCATTCCTGCTAGTTGAAGAAGTAATTTGGTGTAGATGAAATAATTACAGTATATTGCTGACAAACCCCACCCAAATGGTATTTTCATTCAGATTTAAAATATATCTCTTCCCTGATACTTTTCACATAAAATCAGATAAGAAATGGATCTGGGCTAGATTGCTAGAGTCCTTGATTGCAGCAAATGACCAAGGACCAATGGCCTTAGACCTGTTCAAAGAAAGATGGAAGGAGAAGGAGTGATGCTTTTTCAAAATTTTTGGTTTTTCTTTACTTTGAGAAAAATGGTGATGAACAGAAGTTTTCATAAAAATGCAAATAAAGCATCTTAAAAACACAGTTTTCTGTATAAGAGACAGTTTTGAGGTATTTGTTGAGCCAGTAAATAAAAAGACAAACATGAAAAAGCTGTCACTTTCAATCAATACCTAAGTTTAGATTAGAAGCAGCTCAGGCCCGAACCTATGTTTCAATTATACTGTTTTCCAGGAATCTTGCTAAAGGGGACACTAATTATGTTTTCCAGGCCTGAACTGGCAATTGATTTGGAGAGCTCAGAAACTGGAAAAAGATTCTTTCTAGTTCACCACAAACTCTGAAAATAATTTGTGGAATCGCTGTTTCCTGAGCCACCCAAATAGAACTCTGTCCAGTTACTCTTTTACATGAAGTGGGAAGGCATTTTCTCTCTGTTTCTCTTTTCTTCCCCTTCTTCAGCAAGACTAAGTGTCATGGTATCTGTAACATCAGAACTATACTTCCTTCAATGGACCTTATAAGATGATGATGATGATGATGATGATGATGATGATGATGGCGGTGGCCCTTGGAGAACTACTGCTGCCATAATCCACAGTGATCTGTTGAGTTCTTATCCAAAAACCCATGTAGCCAAGCTGTAGCAGCTGTAAGCCTAGATACCCAAGTTTCTTATTTTTAAAGGAAATCAGGGGGTTGAAATATGAGCAGTTTTGTTTACTGGTTTTGTTTACCATTTTTCCCCCCTCTCCCTTGTTGGGCAGAGATCTGAAAATATCATTTTAAGCAAATCCTAGCTACTTCACAGATTTTCAAGTGTGCTTAGTTCTGAAATATTTTTATAATGATCTATTCCTTGGAACAATATTATTTATTTGAAAGCTCTAAAAAAGACTTTTGATGGAAGAAACTATCATTTGAGGGAACTGTCTTACCTATCATCCTGCTTTCAATTGTTGTCCACTGAATCCCACAAGCTGGCCAAAAGGTACATTCCTTTCTTTAATTTCTCTCTAGTAATTAACACTTTGGGCACATTGTTTTTAAACATGGATAATACTATTAGGAATAGGGATCTCTTATTCAGATTATGTTCTTTCCCAACATCCCTTTAAGCTAGTGGCCATCATTATAAAGCATCCAATGAATTGTATAAATTCATTAAATATTACTTTTATATTCCTCATCCAAGCACAGATATCGTTTACTTAAATATTAATGTTTAGATAAACTTAAGGGAAACACTGGGTAATACAAGTTTCTCATCAATGTGTGTCATATAAGATATTTTTCTTCTTTTCATTTCTGTAGTGAAAAAGAATGCTTTGAAGAATGTTCTGAAACATTTTTCACCATGTGCATGTATGCACATGGATGGGGGTGGGGATGTGTACATGTGTGTATGTGTATCAATATGTGTATAAAGAGAAATAATGGGGAATGGAGCAACCTCCACCTTATTAATGTCTTGAAATGGAAGCCGAGAAAATTAAGTGGCCAGGTAACCAACAGATTAACCAACAGAGAAAATCTGTGCTATTGCCAGTGTTAATTTGTTGAAGTAGTTCCCAAAACATTGTGTAATGGAAAATGTTGAGAGGCCATTTGCTCTAACCATCTTCAAATGTGAAGGACCACAACATTGCTACTCAGTTAGGTCAGCATAAAAACAGTACTTACAAAATGTATAAATCAACAAAAATTCTTAATCGACTGATAACTAAAGAGGCAAAAAAGAAGGAAGGAAGGGAGGGAGAAAACCGACCTGGAATAGTATGAAGCTTCAGGTCTTGATGGTATTCTGCAATATGCTATAAGATATTCCAAGAAATTCTGGTGAATAATACTGAGACACTTCACTGAATTTGGGAAAAAACAACAATAACAACTACAGGTATACATACTGTAAGTTGTAAGATTTGCTGGGCCTTATTTATAACATGTTGGTGAAGTATGTCTCAGAATCCAAGCAAGCCAAAGATTACATGATTAATTATATATAGAATTTTAATGTAGTTACAGAAATGCAAAAGTGGGAATTTCAATGGGAAAAAAAATAATTTCACTCCAAATATTATAAATAAAGAAAACTGATACAAGATATTTTATTCTTGGTATATTATTCCAGTCTAATTGTTAAAATGGACAAATCATTGTGCTGGTCTATGACTATAATAAACCATTCTTTATCTCTTTTCTCTGAACAAGTATTTATCTATAATAAAATAAAAGGAATAACTCAGATTTTTTTCCCCCATATTTGCTGGCAATGTTGTAAAGGCCAACAACTCTGGAAAATGATTTAAGATTTATACCAGATGAAACAAATTTTACAACTTGAATTGTCAACCTTTGATATTCTTATTAAACTTTACTAACCATATATCCCTTCAAAGTATACTGAATTAGCTTTGTATATGCTCCAAGGATATTGTGTGCCTTTTACTGGAAAAGTCATTTGATCTCCTCCATGGAAGAATGGGTAATGAAGTTGTGGGAGTATGTTTTGATGTCTAACATAACATTGCACTTTAAAGTAAATTTGACACAGAATTCAACTCAAACTGTAGTCTAAACATTTCTAGATTACAACATAATTCATGGATTAGTAGTGTTGGCAGATTGCTAGGAAAGCCTTTGGCCCAGGAGAGATCAGAAAAGACACACACCAGGCATTCTATAAAAATAATTTCATTTACAGAAAGCAAACATATTTACAAGCTCTCAGTGAGAGCTGCTTAACTCTCTACATGCCTACACAGAAGGGATACTGAAATTAAAACAAGTCCAGGCAAGTTCTTCCCCCCAGGTGCAAAAATTACCAACCGAAAAGAGGACAATTAAATTCAACGTCTTCACCCGGCCAAAATGATTAGTTACCATAGTAACCTTAATCTGTAGTAGAAAACATATTAACACTCCCCTTTTTATACTACAGAATAAGATGCAAACCAATTTTCTTTGACAACTCTATGTTTGTCCATTCACAATATTTTAACATTATCTCCCCTTTGGTTTAACAGAAAGCTACCATCCTTCTTCCTGTGTATTTCCAAACCTAGGTTAATGAGAAGACAGGACACCCTGGAGAAGATGCTGATGCTAGGGAGAGTGGAAGGCAAAAGGAAGAGGGGCCGACCAAGGGCAAGATGGATGGATGATATTCTAGAGGGGACGGACTCATCCCTGGGGAAACTGGGGGTGTTGACGACCGACAGGAAGCTCTGGCGTGGGCTGGTCCATGAAGTCACGAAGAATCGGAAGCGACTAAATGAATAAACAACAACAGGTTATTTGTTACAGTTCCAAGGCATTTTAATATGAAATGGCTTTTCATGCAGCCTTCAAAATCAAGCCTTTGTTTTTCTGTTGATGTGAGCAGCAGCAAACCATCAACATAAATGCATAGATACATACAGCCTTGTTTGTCTTTCTTCATATATTCACATGGATCTGCTTTTCCTTTTTCAAAACCAAAATTCTGCAGTTTTTCATCTACTTTTTGGTTCCAGGATCTAGCAGCTTGTTTTAACCCATAGATTGACTTCTGCAGTTCACAGACTAGATTCTCCCCTTTTTCATAGCCAGGGGGTTGCTGCATGTATAATTTGTGGTCTAAATCACCATAGAGAAATGCAGTTTGAATGTCATAGTGGTGAACTGACATTCCTTTGAGTGCAGCAATTTTTAACAGTAATCTAATTTATTCACCTTTAGTAACTGGTGCAAAAGTCTTGTCAAAGTCTAAATCTTTCCTTTGAGTGAACCCTTTTGCAACTAACCTTGCTTTATATTTTTGGATTTTGCCATCAGAATCCCTTTTCAGTTTGAAAACCCACCTACAACCTAAACAGTGTTCATTGGGAGGTAGATTTACCAGTTTCCATGTTTTATTTTCTTTCAAGGATGCTAACTCCTGTTGCATGGCAGAATGCCAATTTTGTGCAATCTCAGGTGGTAAAACATTCACTTGTTCTAAAAACTCAGGTTCTGTGAATATGTGAAGAGCCTTTACTGTTTCAGCCTGAAAACGTGATGGAGGAACACCTTTATTACTTCTCTGAGATCTGCGAGGTAATACAGGGCTTAAATTTTGACTCCTATCACTTTCCTGAGAAGCATCTGTCTCATCAGACAGATCTTCAGTTTGCTTTTCTGGTTTAATGTCCTCATCAGGCAAAAAATCACCATCAGCAAGTCCTTGCTGTTCTCTTGTGGTGGTCAGATCAACTGGAGACCTAGAGTTTAATCTCCCCCAGTTTTGTTCAGCAAAAGAAGCGCTTTTGCTAATTATTAATTTATCTCCCATTATGAACCTGTAGCCCCTTTGGCTTTGTTCATAGCCAACAAAGATGGCTTTCTTTGTTGTGGGGCCTCCTTTCCTTCTCTGTTGTTTTGGAATATGAACCCAAGCAGTGCTACCAAACACTCTAAGATGGTTTACCTTTGGTTTCACACCATAAAACAAATGGAATGGAGTGTCCTGAATCACAGAGTTATACAATCTGTTTTGTACATAACAGGCAGGAGATATTGCCTCTCCCCAATACTTAAACGATAAATGTGAATCTTTAAGCATGCATTCCATTGCATTTTGCAAGGTTCTGCCCTTTCTTTCAGCAACATCATTTTGCTGAGGGGTGTAAGGGTTAGAAAGAATTTGTTCTATCCCTTTTTCCACTAGGAACCTTTTGAATTTGTGAGAAAGGTACTCTCCTCCTCTATCACATTGGAGTGCAGATACAGGCCTAGGGAATTTTCCATTTGCCCATGTCACAAACCCTTTAAATTTCTCAAATGCCTCATCTTTGTGTTTTAAGATGTAGATAAATATGTATCTTGAGAAATCATCAATGATAGTCATTGCATACCTTGCTTGTCCAAGACTTGGAGCAAAAGGACCAATAATGTCAGAGTGTACAATTTCCAAAGGTCTAGTTGTAACTCTGTCACTGTGCTTACTCACAGGAGCTTTTAGTGTTTTGCATTCTTTGCAAACTACACAGTCTAAGTATGTATCACAGGGTTTTATCTTTAGGTCAGCACACAGCTGTGACATTTGTGCTATATACTTGAAATTAGCATGACCAAAACTTCTATGCATCAGGTGTACACATTGGTCATGATATGGACTGTTGCCAACTGCAACCTTGCAGCTTGGCTTCCTTGCATTTTGCACAAGGAGTCTTTTAATATACCAGTAGCACACAATTTCCCATTTTTACGTATCTCACAACCATTTTTCTTAAATGTTATGACATACCCTGTTGCAGACAATTGTGCCAGAGATAAAAGGTTTGATTGTAAATTTGGCACATACAACAGACCTTTTACAGTTTATCCCAAGCAGGATAAATACAAGTCACCTTGTCCCATAATTTTGGTCACAGACCCATCAGCCAAAGATACACTTTGTCTTTCAGTTTTAGACAGTGACACAAAAGAGCTTTTACAATTACATAAATGACAATTGGCCCCAGAATCTAACACCCATACATCAGAATTACCCTTCTCAGCAACCTGTACAATTTGGGTTGTCTCAAGAGCCTTCTTCTGTGTTGTCCTTGTGTTCTTCTTCTCTGTCTTTCTACTCTTCGGTCTCAAGGCACAGTCTTTCTGCAAATGTCGAGCTGAACCACAAGTGAAGCATCACTGGCTGGCTAGCGCTGTGGCCTCAGCTTCCTTTCCCTTCTTTTCCCTTGTTTTCTGGTACTGCAGCTTTCCAGAAGAGATGGGGTGAGGAACTTTCCTCTCTCTTCTCCCATTCAGCGAGTAAGCACTGTGTAACATATGATGGGGTGAGGCATAGCCTCCAGGGTACAAATCAGTGTGTCCCACATTTCATTCAGTGAGGACAGGAGGATATAGGATTTTGTGAGAGGTGTAAATTCCATTCCTCTCTCCTGCAACTCAACAAACCGCTGCTGAATATAATCCAGATGCTTAGGAAGGCTATCTCCTTCTGCAAGGTAGGCTTTGTACAGTTTTTTTTTGTCAGGGTAACTTTACTCCCTGCTGTTGCCTTTACATACAAGTCTCTCAAAGCGTCCCAAAGTTGCTTTGCAGACTTCATACCTTGCACGTGGACTAGCTGATTGTCCTCAACTCCCAGGATAATGGTGGCTGTAGCCTGCTCATCCTGTCTCAGCCATTCAGCACTGGTATTTTGGGGGGTTTGCCCACCAATTGGCAGCCAAAGATTCTCTCTGTGAAGATACATCTCCATCTTCAGGGCCCAATTCAAATAGTTGGTCTCTGATAGGTGCTCCAGAGGCATTGCTGAGGGCTGGGAGGTAGCCATGGCTTCTTCCCTCTTTTGCAAGTCACCTCAGCTGGCTTCTTTGTCCTGTAGATCAGCAGTTGCTGGAAAATCCCCAGGTGGCTCCAAAGAAAATCTTCACAGGTCTTTGCTACCTGCCTTTAAATTGTGCATGAGGTGTGGAGCTGATCTCTCTATTCTCTCCGGGTTTTACTGGGCTTACTGGGCTGTTTACTGGACCCATAACCTGTTGGCAGATTGCTAGGAAAGCCTTTGGCCCAGGAGAGATCAGAAAATTCACACACCAGGTATTTCTATAAATATAAATTTATTTACAGAAAGCAAACATATTTATAGGCTCTCAGTGAGAGCTGCTTAACTCTCTACATGCCTACACAGAAGGGAAACTGAAACTAAATCAAGTCCAGGCATGTTCTTCCCCCTAGGTGCAAAAATTACCAACCGAAAAGAGGACAATTAAATTCAACCTCTTCACCTGGCCAAAATGAGTAGTTACCATAGTAACCTTAATCTGTATTAGAAAACATATTAACAAGTAGCATATCCAACATCTGAGTTTCTCTATATATAGAAACAATATTTCATCTTTTTTTACAAAATATCTACAGTAAATCAGAACACATTCTCATTAAAATTGATTAGATTTATTATAGCTGATAATTGAACCTGGTGATTTATACTGTGTTGACCATTGTTCTTGATATTAATTCTTAGCTTGGAACTTAATGTTTGTTTGTTTGTTTGTTAATTTATTTATTTATTCCTTGTGTTTTTCCCATAGTTGCAGGGTCTGCTTTTTTGGATCAACCAAATGTTGATCCGTTGGTTGCGGAATTGACCGACTGACTTGTCACCCAAACCTGACATCATGGGGTGAGAGAGAATGACTGGCCCAAAGTCACCCAGTCAGCTTTCATACCTAATCTAACAACTCTTTGATTGTGAGTTCTGACACTTAAGGCAGGACTAGAACTCAAAGTCTCCCAGTTTCTAGTCTGGACCCTTAATCACTAGACCAAACTGGCTCTCTTTTAAAGTAATATAATATATTCAGTTATTTATAATTAACAAATGATACAACAGAAAAAAAATATAACCTCCATGACATTTTTTTGAATTCCTTGTTTATTTTACTTGTTTATCTCTTCTTCTGACAGCCAGTTCAGTCTAGTGGTTAAGGTTCTGGGCTAGAAACCAGGAGTCTGTGAGTTTTAGTCCCACCTTAGGCATGACAGCTGGCTGGGTGACCTTGGGCCAGTCACCCTCTCTCAGCCCAACTCAGTGCAATGTAGACTAGCCTCCTCATGGTGCACCCCAGCAATGTGACTTGTCACAGCTAAATAGTCTACACATCTGGAGGCTGGACCTCAGAAGGATTTCCCAGCAAGAAAAAGTAGCATGAACACCAAACTGCTATGCCACATGACTTAAAAAAAAAACAAAAAACCTCTTCCTCTGTCTTTATATGGTAGTTTATATACTTCCTTTAAGATCAAAATAGTTCAAGCAATTATATTTCAATTGACACTGTGGAAGTGAAAGTTGGACTTTGAAGAAACAGGATAGAAAGAAATTTCATGCTTTTGAACTTTGGTGTTGGAGAAGACACTTGAGAATGCTATGGATAGCTAAGAAAATAAACAAATGGATCATCAAACAAATCAACCCAGAGTTCTCAGTCAAGGCACAAATTATCCTACTTCTGACACATGACACAAAGACCTTCAGTAGCTCTCTGGAGAAGGCTCTAATGCTGGGAAAGGTGGAAGGAAAGACAAGACGAGGATGAACAGCAGCAAGGTAGATGGACACAGTTAAAGTGGAGATGGGTGCACTGCTAGAAGACCTGAAGAACCAGGTTAAAGATGGATTGTCTTGGAGAAAACCTGCTGTATCTATTTGGTTGCTAAGAGTTGATGGCACATCATCAGTCAGTAAATCAACATACCTTTACTATATCTTTAATGTCTAATAGTGGAAAAAAAAAAACTAACAATTCAGTATATAGAGGTTTTTGGATGGATTGGGCTGAATAAATATGCTGTAGCATTACAGAAAATTGCTGCTTTATAAATATGCATTTTTCAGATACGTCTAAAGGAACATATTTACTTATGATATATGATTTTATAAATAAAATGTACTTAAAATTCCCAAATAGGCCTCAGGGATTTTTTTAAAATGCAATTTTCTGTTTCAAAAACTGAAAGTATCTATTTTAATAGAGGAAGTTAAACATTGTAAATAACAATCCACTTGGCTTGGAGGGAACCTGAATAACTATGTTTCTTTGTTATATCTTTCCATTACTTTAAAGAGAGTTACAACAACAATGTGCCTTTAAAACAAATGAAAATGTTTTCCAAATGTTTATTGTCCTGATGCTGCAGAAGAGCTGAATCAATTCCCAAACCTTCTGGTCCTTGCAGAGAACTAAATGATAGCAGAAATTGCAATTTGAAAACAATATATAGCGTCACTGGAGATATCTTAGAGTAACTTTCCTGACATGTCAGAGAGTTCAGGGGACTAGAAACTATTATTTCTCCTTCTATATAAATCAAAGGCAAAGAGAGAAAGCAGAAAGTAAGGGAAAAATGCAGTACTTAAAGTATCAGTATTAAAATGCTCCTATTGGAAAGCAATCAAATGAAAAAACTCATTTTAATCCACCTAGAAGCATTGATATGTACGCTAGTCAACAAAAAAATAAGGACTTCAAAGTAAGTACTTGAAATGCTCTGCTTAAATTATTTCAACTTCTTACTTGTTTACCTGTTCATGAGATTAATTAGAGCCTGAAGTCAATTAACTTACAAAGAAAGGAGGTGACTTTTATTGTTCAAATGTTTCTTAATGAACTAATATCACAACCAGCTGATTCTATTTTATTTGCATTTATATTTATCAAATATAAATGCCCAGGAAAATAAGTCTAGAATTAGAGGAAGATGTATTTTTATCAATTAATGACTTGTCCTCAGGACATAAATCTATTACTGTGGCAAAACTATCTTGAGGGAGTAAAGGGGTGTTGTTAAAAGAGCAAGATTTCACTCATCCTATATCAAACCATAATATACTTGAATAATCATTTGGGAAATCTTTGTATTTAACTCCTTCCTGGATTTGGGTTCTATTTACAATAATAATATTAGAGAATATAGACAGAAGTATACATCTGGTAAACTGCAATTTAATAATTCTGTTGTGAGAGCTGTATCTTGGGCTATTCCTTAATCTAAGCCCACAACACTATCTACTGTAAATTTCGCTTCTCTTTTTAAAATGTAACCATTTTTTCTAACTTTTTTATTTTTTGCTAACAAGGGATTCATGCCAACTCATTTAATCAATACAATAACAGGTAGTTCTTGTTTAGCAACTGCCTCATACAGCAATCATCTGCAGTATGACAGTGATGAAGAAGTAACTTTATGACCAATCCTCACATTTGCAACCTTTGCAAGTCTGTAAAGCAAAGGAAAGCTGAAGTAAGATCATAAGCACAGTTGTGGTTTCACTTAATGACTGCTAAGTTGCTGGTCCCATTTGTGGTTGCTAAACAAGGACTCCCTGTATTGATAATGATTACATTTTTTTTCCAAAATATTCAGAATGGCACATATGGTTTCCCATGTGTGATTTTTATATTAAGAGAAGAAATACCTCATCCTTAACATGTAGTTCTCATCCCAGTACTTATTTTAATAAAAAAAGAAAAAACATGTAGGTTACTCATTTCCCATTTTACTGTCATAATGATTCTGGGACTGAGATTTAAAGTTGCTGTGGAATGAAATCCACAGGGATGGTGACTATGAAAAAAGACATGACTGTTCCTTTGTAGAAAGACTGTGATAATTCTAACTAAAAATTAAAATGCACATCACATTGCAGATATTATCAAGATCATAGTCTTCATAGTTGCAATATATAGTTGTGAAAGCTGGACCATTAGGAAGGCTGAATGAGGAAGGATCAATACCTTTGGCCTGTCTTTCTGGAGAAACTTCTTGGGACTAATCTTGGGCAGCAAGAAGAACCAATTATTCAGTAATGGATGAAATAAAACTAAAGAGTTCACTTGAACCAGTAAGAAGGCACTTAAAGCTTTGATATTTTGGACAGAAGATTCTTTGGAGATTACTATAAGACAAATAAATCCTTAAACAGTGTATACCAGACACAGAGCACCAACTGGATCTGGCCAGGACCCCAACCTTTATTGCCAGTGAATCCAACAGGTACTCTGCCTCCCCTATGGCATAGTTAACTAAACTTGAAGTACCTAAACACCGGAGGCTCTTGACTCTGGCATGAACTCATGCCTTCCCCTCAACTGTCCTTCGAGACCAATACAGGAAGATTCCTTACCTGGAGAGACAATGACCCTGTGACTCTGGACACAAAGAACCAACAGAACATGTGCTTCTCCAGTGCCTTTATTACATATTTAGCCTCATCTCACCATTACTGCATAAATACCCAGGACAATTCAACACCTCCCTGCTGTTTTCAGATAGCAACCTGCTAAACATACAGTGTGACCAGGTTGTGCACAGCAGCACTTAAAATTTATTAGATGATGACCTGTACCATAAACTAGATTTAATGAGCATCTAGTCCGCCATGGTAGAATGCTGTGTAATTTGATAGATATACTCTTCCATATACTAACCTTTATGCCTCCCTACACACATCTAATGCTACTACCCGTCCTTTTAGATTATTTAGGATATTTTTTATATCTTCTAGCTTTTCATATTTTTTTTTCTTAGACTGTGATTTATCTTCTATGCTTTTTAATTGACTGTGCCACACCCTCCTCATGCTGGTCTATGAACGTAATAAAGATTTGATTTGATTTGATTTACTGTAATGTGTGGAAAAATAAAAAGCAAGAGAAAAAGAGGCTGGTAGAAGAGAAGATGGCAGGAAATTATCACTGATATCATGAAGTTTACAGGAACTCAAAAAAGTGGTTATTGATAGGCAGTCATGGTGAACTACTGTATAGTGCTCAAGTCATAAGGAGTCAGAATAAATGGAATGAATGAACAACAACGTTTTTTATGCAATTACAGCTTTCTGCCATACTATGGTGTAAAGTTAAAATTAGTTGGACTAATGGAAGTTTAGGTGGAACTAGAATTTGATAATTATCAAATTTTAAAACAAATTTTAAAAACTCATTTAATTTATTGTAGCTTTGTATGTTGTATGTTTCACCTGATAGTTTATATTTTTTTTTAAAAAAAGTAAAATTTTCATAATAACAACTGACTTGGGTTTATACATGTAATATTATTTTGCATTTTTCCTGAGATGCACTTGGATATCATTTCCTTTTACTTTTACTGCAACATTTTACATACAAATATAAATTTTAAAACATGCTCTGTTTCTCCACAATTGTAAAATTATGCTATACTACTTTTTGAAAATTGAATTATAATTATACACACACACACATGCTTCACCTGCCTACCTCAAATATGAGAGTGATGGAGAAAATATATCTATGTAGTCACTATGAGTAAAAACAACTTGATGGCACCTAATCATCATTGTCAGATAACTATAGGGTAATCTAGATCTTAATACTACCACAAAACATGTTACATGGAAAAATTGAACAGAGGCTTTGATGGATGGACAGCATAAATGGATTCCCCAAGCCCTAGTTCTGTCCTTCAACATTGGGAAGATAAATTTATGTCCACAATTACTCAGTGAACTGACAATATGATGTTACTTGTAATATCTAAACTTTTTGCTTCAGATATAGAATATATGTGAATGGACAATTACTGTACAATGAAATATAATCATTCTTTATTGAAACTGTTCTGTAAAACTTTATATATGTACAGTATGCATATATATAACACACTGACATACATTAACGGTATGAGAAGCCCTTGTATATATAATTGTTGTTGTTGATTTCCTTTTTCTTTCTTTTTTGTACTGCTTAATATTTTTTTTTTTTAAATAACAGTTTTCCAACTTCAATTTCGTAATAATTTCTAGAAGTGTGGGTAGTCTCTGCTGGTTATCTTCAGCCCAGTGGGTTTAGTAATGAACCTTGTTTTCATCTGCTGCCAACAACTTCAAACTAAATTGCACTATGATATTTAAGTGTTTGCTGAGAAAGCACAGAGAGAGGAATAAGACTGTAATTATCTCCACTAAGCTTTTTAGCCCTGCTTGCAATCTTGGTTGTTTTTGCTTGTTTGGCAAGGAAAAGCAATATCAGTATCCTCCATGTGACAGAGAATGCCAATCATGCAAGATTTCTGCTGACATGGAGGATTCTATATAAATTCTGCCAAATGCTGAAGATTGCCCCATCAGATATTCCATTGTTACCAGGATGTTGACAGAGACCAACGGATGGGCAAACATGTAAAAACTTTCTCTTCCTTTAATGTGAAAGATATTGAAGAAACAGTGATGAGAAGAATAGAGTCAAAGGTTTTAATGGGACATCATGCACACACAGAGAATTCACCTGTCAGAGAATTTATTTATCTGTAATTTCCTTGGGGCCAAAAACATAAATAGAATCCTAAATGATGGTGTCCTATTTTAAATTCTTCATCATCATCATCATCATCATCATCATCATCATCTTCCTATTACTCTATTTGACTTTTATCCAAACCAGATATGAATTACTAGTGTGATTCCCCAACTGTAGCTGCAACTTTTATTTCCGTCATGGTGATCATTACTTCTGCAAAGTACGTTACTATTCTACACCAATTCTTTTGGAAAAGATTCTCCAAAGATTGCTAACAAAATACTACTTACTGTGTCATTCTTCAGTTTTGTTGTTGCTGTTGTTCTTGTTGACTTTCTAACCCAGAGTCTTCTGAACAGCTTTCCTCAACATTATGTTTTCCAAATGATTTGGGATTATTGCTCCCAGAATTCCTAAAAATTAATTCCAACCTATGGGTGAAGGTTTTTGTTTTTGTTTTACATGATCTAAGTCCTATTTGGCTCTTTGAAATATGGAGAGGAGTTGCTAACACATGCTTTCATTTTACCTCAATATAGAAAAAATGTTACATTTTCAGTTTCCTTGCATATCCATAAATACAGACAAATCCAGAGTAGAAGGTTGGGACAAGTCCAAGCCTCCATATCTATATGAAAGGAGTTTCATATTTCCATATTGAAGTGGACCTTAGGTGCATTCTGCATGTCTTTTTATCATGAAAAAGGGTAAGATAAAATGCTTATTTGGCCTCTGTCCAAGTTAAACAGTTCATTGACAGTGACATTTTGGAGGCTGAATTTGTTAGATAAGATTGAGTGGATGGTTAGCAGATAGTATGAATTGTGAATTATAGAAAAATAGATAAATAATAATTAAAAATTGTTTACATCATTAATAAGGTTGTAGATGGGATATCTTTCTACAACAGTATTTGCAACTTGTCCATGATGAAAATATTCCATGATCCTGGAAGATACTGGCTTCTTAGAACGTTATATACAAAAATGTAAATTGGACTATTCTTGCTTTATATATCACAATACCACCTTGCAGAAAATAGGTAACAGGCAGCATATGTCCAAGCATTGATCAATAGGGCCCACAAAGTAGAAACTGCCATTCAGTTGTATTTTCATTGTCTTGCTTTTAATTGTTGCTGAATTTGATAATTCATGCTTGTGTCCATTTGCAAATGAGGGGTTCTGCCCCTTGATTCTTAAACAGAAAATATCACAAGGTGGGGTTTTTTTGTTTTTTGTTTCCTGGCCTTCTACAACCATTTCCAATCCCTTGATCATCACAGATGTACTTTTCTGTAAAAAGACTGTTGCACTATTAGATCAGGAAACAATCACTTTGCTGCTCTATAGTACAAAGGAGGTGGAAGCAGAAGAGGAGGAAGTGGAGGGAAATCTTGTTTCAGAGAACTAAATATTATATTCATTCAAGAGCCTTATTGCATGCTTATTATCATGCACGGTTTAATGTATTGAGTTCTTTATGAACCATTGCGAAAAACAACCCACACCAACTCCAATATATAATGCATGCTGAGAAAAATAATTAGGAGTATAATATGCAATAAAGTAAAACCCTGTGTGGGTGTGTGAGTGTATGCAACATGAACCGTAAGAAAGAATTCTTATCTAATTGTGCTATGTCTACTTAGATGTGTTTAATCATAATCTGTTGGGGCCATTAGCTCAGTGGTTTATGTTGCTGCTAAAACACGTTTTGACTAAGTGGCAATAATAGACTGCGGGACAATAAAAGTGCCCTTTAGGAAGTGTAAAAGAACTGAAAGAAGAGTAATTGGAAGGAAAAACTTTCAAGACAAAATTATGTCATAAAGTTATCTCTGTCCATGGTGCTGAATTTTAAAATCTGAAACAGAACAAGCAAACAAGCAAACAAAATCTCTGCAGTAAGAAGTTCAGAGAATCTATCACACTCAAGGCAAAACTCAGTCTTCCCTCAATGTCACTTGTAGCTTCTGGATTGTGGAATTAACAAGAGCTCCCAGCAATACTAGTGCTGCCTCTATCTTTGTGCAATTTGTAAATTAAAAGATTGTCATCTTCTAAGACCAGGGTGACTTTCCAAAGTTTTATTTCCCATAAACACAAGAAACTATTTGGAACTGTCTCCTCAATTATTATTATTTTTCCCCATATATGGGAGGCAACAATCTGTCTGAGTGTCATATGCAGACATATTCATAAGCAGTCTGAAACTCAAAGAACATAATTCTGAAAATAGGTTGACTGAATGATGTTGACTGGCACTAGACAAACTGAAGGGGAAAAAAAAAAGTTATTCACATTATGCACAACTAAAATATGGATATTATTTCCCAAACATGCAGAGAAGGCCTAACTTCCATGATTTTTTTTTTAAAGAAATTCATGGAGATTCCATGTATAAGCAACTATTAATCACAAGAATTAAATCAAGATTCTAAGTTCTGATTCATAATATTTCAGAATACCAGCAAGAAAACCTAAAGAGAGACTGAAAGAGACATTTTGAGTTTTGGTGACATTTTTGGATAAAATATTTATTTAGTTAGGCATTTTATTATTTATTATACTGTACAATAACTGAGGTTCTTTGAGAAGATATTAAATAGCAGTAGTGAAAGGATTGTCCAAGAGCCAATTTGATGTAGTGGTTAAGGCACCTGGCTGGAGACTATATGTTGTAGTCCCACCTTGAAGCCAGCTGGGTGACTTTGGGCCAGTCACTCTCTTTCAGCCCTAGGAAGGAGGCAATGGCAAACCACTTCCGAAATTTTGCCAAGAAAATTGCAGGGACTCGTCCAGGCAGTCACCAAGAGTCAAGGCTGACTTGAAGGCATGCACATGTGGATGCTCACGTGCACACACACACACACACACGTAAAGTGAAAGGAGTAGCATTTATCAACCTTTGCTTGTTTGTTATTCCCTTTTCTAGGTATGACTTCAGTTTTGCAAGCATTTGTTACTCCCATATTTGACCACTTCAAAACATATCAGTCCAGCTTTGTATTATTATACAATAATAATAGGCAGCTCAATCTTAAATGGCTAAAATAGAGCCAACTTGTGCATCCTGATTTCAATAATTTTAAGGTCGGTCTGGTGCAAGGGGTAAAAAAAATTAGAATATGATTTTTGAGAAACTCCTTGGATTCTGTGTTTTGGAAATATATTGGAACTGTTGGTATTTATTTATTTATTTATTCAATAAATCAATAAATCAATTTATACAGCCACCCATATGTGATTCCTGTGGCAAAACATGCAAATGTGAGTAGAACAATAGGTACCGCTTTGGCGGGCAGGTAATGGTGTTCCATGTAGTCATGCCGGCCACATGACCACGGAACTGTCTACGGACAAACGCCAGTTCTTCGGCTTTGAAACGGAGATGAGCATCGCCCCCTAGAGTCAGACACAACTGGACTTAATGTCAAGGGAAACCTTTACCTTTACCTTTTACCCATAATGTATAGGAGCTGAGATTTCCAGAACACTGTAGGAAGTAAAAATTATGGTCTCAAGTTCAATTGTTAAGATTGTTAGTTTGTGAGGGTGGTCTCCAACTACACTCCAATAGATATCACCCCTATTTCTGGTGTGAGCATTTGCTCAAAACACTGGGTCTATCCTAGAGTAATTCACACACATTCACATTCACTGCAACATGATTGAACTAGTGATATACATATGAAAGCTAATGTTTTGTAGTTAAAACATTAGCAACATATGCTTCATTACATAATGTGACAATAAAATGCAATAATTTCAGTATTCCATATATTCAACTGACAGTCTTCAAGAGTATAATTTCATGTGATATACAGAAATGTCTGCATGGGCTCTTCCTGACTAGCAGCATAATATATGGATTGACTTAACTTAAAATGTTATTTTCTTCCCTTTTCTTTTCTTTTCTTTTCTTTGATACATATTACACAACCTGAATGTTGTATTTGTGGTAATGTATTTATAATGGTCCATCAATAATGATATGTTCATTTTGAACATGAAAGCCAAAAATGTACATGTGAAATAACTGCCTAAAACAGAGGAGAGAGAGGGGGGGGGGGATACAAATAGACAAACACTAATTCAGAAACCCTTGGTTTAAGGGGATATTGTTTCAAGGTTTCACTCATGCTTCATAAACCTATGAAACTGGAAAATAAGATATGTATTTTACAATATGCAACATGTACAGTACATTTCCAGGTTGTGTGAAATAGATCTGTAATTTTGGAAAGAAATAAGGGTTCTTGCCCCCACACCTACAGTAAATGCTATTACAGACAAAAGGTAATATTGATGTTTAATAAATAATACAAGTAGTACTTACTTAATGACCACAATTGGGACTGGAATTTTGGTTGCTAAGTGAAGCAGTCATTAAACAAATCTGACCCAATTTTACAACCTTTTTTGCGGTGGACATTAAGCAAATCACTGTGGTCGTTAGGCGAACCACTTGGTTGTTAAGCAAATCACATGGTTCCCCATTGATTTTGCTTGCCAGAAGCTGGCCAGGAAGGTCAAAAATGGCAATCACTTGATCATAAAATGCTGTGATGGTCAAAAATGTGAACCAGTTGCCAAGCTCCCAAATCATGATTATGTGACCATGGGGATGCTGCGATGGTTGTAATTGTGAGCACTGGTTGTAAGTTGTTTTTTTTTAGCACCATCGTAAGTCTGAACCATCACTAAATGAATTGTCATTAAGTGAGGACTACCTGTAATAATAATAATAAATTTCCATCTATCAATTACAAAAGGCCACACTATATATTACTCTGATACATTATGACATCCTATGTTCTTGGGAAGAACTTGATGCAAATGAAAGCCAACACCATCTAAAGAACTGGCAGCTGTGATTTCACAGTGTTGTGAATTATTATTATTATTATTATTATTATTATTATTATTTCTACAAAAACAGAGCTTCCTATGCTTGCCATTGACTTTTTTAGGATGTTACTTACTATACAAAGTTCAAGGAAATGTCTATTAATTTTAATAACTTCAAAAGGTGATGGAAAAAATGCATTTGAAGCAGCTTGTGAAAGACAATTGAGACATTTTGATGAATATTACATGGAGTGACTAGCACTAGGAGCATCAATTCATCAAGATCTTACTGAAAGACTCCAATGTCCCCACTTTGTTTATATACAGTAGGGTTACATATTGCATCCTGAGTTATAAAATATTTATAAGAAAATTTATATTTCTAAATGGTTGGCATTCCTCATAACCTCAGGCCTGTCTCCTTTTTCTGCATCTTGCTATTTCTTAGGCATTATTCAATTTTGCATTTAGATATTGTTCTCCAATTTCAAAATAGCACATCTAGAATAGTATCTAATGGCCTCCCAAGTGTAAAAATGGCTGCAGTTTCCTGCTATATGTGCCACCTGATACATCAAGTCATTTAGAATAGTCTGATTTCCAATGAAACAGAGCACTGAGTTTATTAGGACATACCCCCAAAGTGAACTTGCTCTTATAGAGCTGATAGTCAATGGTATACTGATCTACCATTACATTATAATGGCATAATAAGAATCATAAGTCCTTAGCCATCTGACTTATACAGAGTAGAACTTCTCCAAATTAATCTAGATTTTGATTTTTTTTATTATTATTCCCTCTCATGTTGCATTTTTAAAGAATACAGAGAAAACGCTGGAATATCACTGAAAAAAAAAATCATAAATTGTATTGGAAGATGTTGAAAGCCAGATGTTGAAAGACATGTTCTGAACTATTTTGTCCAGTGAAATGGCATAGAATCCATGGCAGAGCATAGCAGCAAATATCTGCTAATCAAACATGCCAATATTCTATCTTAACAATTTTCATTGTTAGTTATCGTTATTTGTAGATATCAGAGCTGCAATACTGCCACAAAAGAAAACCTCTAGACTTTGTTTTATATTCAAGGCAGTGCAAATTTTTATTTTAATATCAGATGGAGAGAATATTCCCATCAATGTTAATTAAATCTTCAAGGAAAAAAATGGTTTCTAGAGTTTATTTAAACCAGAGACCAGCACATAGATTGTTTATTATGGCACTGGGGACAGCCAAAACCTAAAAATTGATGGGGATGCAAGCCCTCTATATAAAGATATGCAAATTTAAATCAATTAAAAGGCACACATGAATCTTTGGTACACAGTTCACAAAGCTAAGAGGAGGGCTACATGTCAGTCTCTGAGGAACGGGGCTGTAAAGTCATAAGGGACTTTAACTGATAACCAGCAGTTAAGAACAAGTAGCTGTGTTCAGATTTCTGCTATTGAAAGCAGCAGTAAACATGTAACAAACAAAAAGGCTGGTAAAACTCCAACTCAGCATGGATTAGAGATTCAGAAAGAAATTAACAGAAAGGTGGGAACATGGGGCTATACCACAGTGCTGTTTCCCCTCTCAAGTATTTAGAATTCCAAATGCTTTTTATGCTGCTATCTGGTGATCTGACAGATTGCAGGAAATATAAATCATTGTGGACATTACAGAAAGAGACAAAAAAGAAAAAAAAAAACTTGCTGCAGAAGATAAATCACCCATTTTGATTTCCTTGTCCTGAGACAGATAATTTATGTTTCCTTTTTTCTAGATATGTAAATATTGTAAGCTGAACTGCATTTCAGTATTCAGTACAATATAAACATTATAATTGCAAAAGACATTAAAATGGTTTAAATTTGTAGATTATTTTTCATATTAAATTCAAGGTCATGCTGTTGTTAGACCTGTCTTTTGAGTTGATGGCAGATTCTATCAATTTTTCCCCCTGTACAGTGATTGATCTATATATCCTGAATACACAGTCTTGATTGACAGGCATGTAGGTTTATGAAGACTGACCTGCCACCCATAAGGCATCATCTGTCTAAACAGCTGGAATAAAAATCTCATTTTGACCTCTTCCAAATGAAAACATCACTCATTATTTGCGTTACGTACATACACATTGTGCTATTCGTTTGGGAGGGGTGAGCAACATTAAGTAGAGCATAAAAAGGAGACAGAAATAATAAGCCAAAAGAATTAAAGGCATGGGATAAGAAAGGGAAGAAAGGGAAGAAAGAAAGGGAGGGAGGGAGGAAGGGAGGAAGGAAGGAAGGAAGGAAGGAAGGAAGGAAGGAAGGAAAAAAAGAGAAATAGTTGAAACTAGTTTACACCAACCAGTCATATCTCTTTGTGCCATTCTATCCCTACAAACCAGCCTAATTTCCAGTATGTCCATACACCACTTCATATATTGTCCTTTAAACTTACTACTTTCTCTTTTTCAGGATCTCATTAATTACATCCAACCATAACTCTCTTGATCTTCCTTTTCCTCTAAACCCATGCATTATTTCTTCATACAGTATATCTGTTTTACAATTCAGGCCTCATTCATTCAGGTTTATATGATCAAATAACCTCAACATGCTTCTTTTGTACTGGTCCCTCACTTTTGTATTCATTTAACACCCATTCATTCTTGACCCTTCAGCTGTACACAAATGGTCAGGCATCCTGCTCAGACTGGGAGTTTCACAGCAGATACATGGTACAAAATTTAAAAAGATATATTTCCATACCTACAGTATGTCTTAAGTAACCCTTTCCAACTTTATTTAATTTATTTATATATTTATCCACCATTGCCAACTCTCACTTCCACTATAACAAAGTGGGCAGAAACATTTTCTTGTATAAAGCAAGTTTTGCTTCATTCAACTTACATTCATTGGCTGCAACTGGCCACATACTACCTTTCTACCAGCATTTGCACATCTTAAAATTTCTCCATCTATTTTCCCATCTTTACTAAACATTTTAGCTAAGGTATGTAAATTCAACTACCTGTTCTAGTTTTTTGCCATTTATGTATAACTTGCAGTTGTCTCTTCCACTTTTCCCTGTCAAGCACAATTACCTTGGCCTTGATACATGCTCAGATTCATACTCCTCATACACTATGTTTAAAATTTGTTGCAAATCATTTATATTCTCAGCCTAAATCACAGCATAATGAATATAAAAAAGTACATGTGCAATCATGTTCCCAGCCACTGATCTCCCTCAAGCATTCCTTATACATTTACCCATTAATACATTAACCAACCAAAAGGACACCACACATTCTTGACTTATTCCCTGTGAAGGGGAAGAAAGCCCCCTACCCTTTTAATGAGAGGACACCACCATCAATGTTGAGCTAAACTTTATCAGAACACTGCATGGGGAAAAAAAATTCTGACTACCCCTCAGAGGTGGACTAGACATTTATATAGTGCTCTGGTTTACGTCCTTTACATTGTGTCAGGTCTTAGCAACCTCAGCATGAGCCCCTGGCAATCCTTAACAGTTTGGGTTCAATTTGTATACTCAGCATGTTCGTTCAACAATCTTCAGCAGTTTCCAAAGTTTCATTTTCCTGTTCAAACAGCACTTCCTTGTCCTTTTAGGCAAGCGACTTCTGTGGTGCTATGATAAGCAATTTTCTGATCATCAGAGCAGTCCAAGCCTCATGCATTTGAGCCAAAGATCTGGAGCCTTACAATGAAGGGTCTGAAGTCATTTTCTCCTTCACCTGCTCAGTGTTGCATAATTTGCTAAGCATTCCATTTATTCTCATGCATGATTTCCTTCAATCATGTACACCAACCAACCTTTTACTCCATACTCATGCAAAATACTCTGTAATTCAAACCTGTTCACTTTATCATACACTTTCTCTAAACTAACCACTGTACAGTAACTTTCTTTCTCACAGTTACACATTTCTCAACAACTGGAAAGATCCAAATTCAAGTCCATCCTCAATATGGAATCTCAGTAGGTAACTTTGGACCAGTCACTTTCTCTCAACCCATCTGATCATTTGTTGTGGGGGGAAATTGGAGAAAAGAGTGCTAATTACACATCATTCAATCCTTGGAGGAAATGTGGGATATTGATCTAAAGTAAGATTGTAAGGTTTGTGTCTTTCAATATTATGTAAAGACTCTTAGGTTTATTCAAGACTTTAATATGTAACATGTTGGAATTTAGTTATATTTTTACCACTAAAGCTTGTTTAAATTAATCATGACTGGGGATTGATTTTAGTATACACTCTCTTTCTTTATAGTTGTTCCTCCTATGGAAGTATTATACTCATAAGACCAATTATATCTGTGGAAAGTCTTCAGAACACTTCAAATGACAGAAGTTTTATCGCTATGGGAATGTGGCCACCCTGTATTTTAACACAGAATAAGTGCTCTCTCTGTTGAGAAAAGAAAAACAAAAAACTCCAAACAACTGACCTTTCCTGGATTCCTGTTGTCACTTGTAATGGTGGTAAAATTAACGGAGACACTTTAAGTAACAAATGAGAAGTGGCTACCTTCCCAAAGTTAACAAGTAGAGGTGCCAAAAGGTCGAAAAGGGATGGGTCCTAATTACAATTTGTATCTTGGGAAAGCTGTAGAATTAGTAAATCAGGAATCTGGACACCACTTGCTTGTCAGCAGGACATTAATTGAAACAGACTGGAGATGGATGCCAGAATACATTACAGCACTGTTGGTTCCCATCAGTCAGTATCTGCTATATTTCACAGTACCTGGAGCTTAATTATTCTGTGTGAAAGGAGATTGAAAATCAGTACATCACAAGGAGTTAAGCATGAGGAGCTGAGTTCAAAGGAGATATGGTTGAGCTAAAGTGCAATTAAACACCATGGCTACCAGACTTCTGCAAGTCTATGTTAAAAATCTATTCATGTCAGTGGTATTTATGTGAGCACAATTAGGTATGGAATTGCATGAAAAAGCAACAAATAAAGAGAAGCTGTGGGTAGTACTGTGTACAGTAGCTGAACTTTTAATGTCCTATCTGAACCCCACCCTGCCTTTCATCTGCAGAATAATTGAAAACAAACAAAAATGAGTAAGGATATGCTGTGAAGTTTATGGCTAAGGAAGCAGAGAGCTCTTTCAAGCAAGTGAAAGTCATCACTTTCTCCCCTTCACTACCCTTGAAGAACCTATGCTTTGCAATGGGCAGTTCAACCATGAGAATAAACACTGATTTCATGAATTTATCTTCCATTAAAGTGACAGAGTTGGATAACGGACTCTGGAAAATGTTTATGAATAGATCAAACAGATCCCATCTGGACAAGATTCTAAGTGAGTTTTCCCCCACCTTTCTGAATTGATAAAATACACCAAAGCCAAAATAGTTGGGAAGACACCAAGTCACCAGCAATACTGCCTAACCCTCAAGACTTACTGTACTATCCAACTAGTGGCAGCACCTAGCTGACCATGGATGACCTTCAAAGGTAAGCAGAGCTGGATCTGATTAGGATATGAATGGAAGACCAAGATATCCCATCTGTGTAGGTTGGGAAGTAAAAAAGAAAAAAAAAAATCCCAGGAGAGAGCCATAGCAAAACCATTTTGTTCCAAGAATACTACATGGGCATATCCATGAAGCCACCAGGAGTTAAGGTGGACTCAAAGAATACTACTTTTTATTGTTGTATTCTGCACAAACATAACCCTTGAGTACACATTTCCAAGCACTGATACAGCCAAATGAGCCAATTGTAGCTATTGATTGCTTAATTGTTCTTAGGTTTGTTAGGAACCCACTCTATGAAACATACATATGCTTTTCCCTGTTAACTACATTTTGAGGATTTTGCCCATAAACCAGAGGAATTTAGTACATTACATGTATATAAAATGGGTCTACATTCAAGATTCTCTACAGTTTCTTTTACCTTTACCAGCTTCAGAAACTGAGGGTCAGATAGCTGATGGCTTTTAAATAACTGGGTTGGATCTTTGCCCCTAAAATCCATGTGGTAAACGTAACTGCAGAATAAGCAGAAAATACTATTCCTTTGAAGACATGTTTATTTCTTTACATCATTGACTTAGATTTGGAAACATGGATGACATCCAGAACTCATTATATTTAGGCCTCTTAATATACATAACCATGCTGCTTTTGGTGGCACAGCCTCACATTCTGCCTCTGATTTCTGGATCTAACTAGTTATGGCACAATGGACGGGGCCTTGAAACCTACCTGCCATCTACTAGGGAATGAGAATGAAATTTGGATAGGAGGACTGACCAATGGCCTACCCCTTGTATAATTTCAGGCAGTAGGCAGAGGTTAGAGTAGCTTGACATCTTGCCAAATGGAGTTTTCAAACCACTATCATTTTTTATCTGTTGCCTCAACCTAGTACTTTTAAAAAATGCTCAAATGACAGGACTGAATGTTTATTTGAGCCCCATCTTTTCTTTTCAATAGCACTATTATGTCCAGCAAATCTAAGGTTGAGATGAACAAACATAAGGATCCAGGGTTACACCAGAGTCCTGTAAGGGTTATGGCCAGTAGTGAGAAGCATCCAAGAATTGTTAGTACATTGAACTCTTAATGGGGCAGAAGGGAGAATTAGTAAGTTAGTGTCTGTGTGTGTGTGTTCACTGAGCACTCTGCTTGCACTGGTCTACAGCTGTAATGAACTGAATTGAATTGAGTAGATTATGGGAATACAGTTATGCTAAATATATTTGCTTTCAGTTAAATGTGAGTATAAATGAAATTAAAAACACAAGATAAAAAACTTGTCCTGACCCCACTCATTACTTTTGTGAGTACAGCCCACAGCACGCTATTCCAAATGTGACTCTTGGCCCTCAAATGCATATATATATATATATATCAATGTCCATAATAAAAGAGTCTCCCACAGCTAGGAAATGGCTGTGATAGAATTCTTCCCTCTTAGTGCTTGATTTCTCTACAGAAGAATATTAAAAGAAGAGCACTGAATCATTTAGATCTTGAATGGCAAACCTTGTAATATCCACAAGTGACTTCAGTGGAGCTGAAATTGCTAGGTAGGGAAACTTAATGCTTCTTGCCTTCTCTACCACTTGCCAGCTCCATCCTGACTTTGAAGGGTTTTCTGAAAAAGGATGGTAACCACAAAGAGTGTAAAAGCTGGAAAGTCTGATGGCCTGAGGATTTCGAACCATGAAAAGTTTGCAGTGGCTGGACCCAGTAGCAGTAGCAGATTTCCCTGGTAAATTGACACTTGGTGCAACATCATTTATTGATTGATTCATTTGTTTGTTTGTTCATTCAATTTATCACCTTTTCTTTGTTAAGAATCTATTCCAAGGAAGATCAATATATCAGACAGGAATGAGTGAATGTGAAGAAGACAGGTCATGGGCAGCCATAAAGGACCACACTGAAATGCCAGAGGAACCCAGGGAGCCTCAGATTCCCCACCTGTAGCTTAAGCCCCTTTGTGATTTATGAAGTCACATGATCCCAAGACAGTTTTCATTCTTAATGAAAGTTAACTAGGATCTTTATATCCAACTAAAGTAGACAATCATGGGACGCGGTGGCGCTGCGGGTTAAACCGCTGAGCTGCTGATCAAAAGGTCGGCAGTTCGAATCCGCGTGATGGGGTGAGCTCCCATTGCTAGTCCCAGCTCCTGCACACCAAGCAGTTCGAAAACATGCCAATGTGAGTAGATTAATTGGTACCGCTTCGGCGGGCAGGTAACGGCGTTCCGTGCAGTCATGCTGGCCACATGACCACGGACGGGTCCTTACGGACAACACTGGCTCCAAGGCTTAGAAACGGAGATGAGCACCGCCCCCTAGAGTCAGACTCGACTGGACTTTACGTCAAGGGAAACCTTTACCTTTACCTTAAAGTAGACAAAGTGCCATACATGATCTGTGGCTGGCTGCACTAAACAATATGTCTAACAATGTGTCCAAACAACTAGATATTTACAGGAAAATACAAAAGCCTGTATAAAACAAAGAAACAGGCTCCCTGTCATAGCCTTCATGCTTGGCTACACTATTATTTATAGGAAAGGAAAGTCTCAGGAGAAAAGCTTCAAGTTTGCCCAACTACAGTAATTGTCCTTGGCTACTTCCTTAAACTTTAGCTACATTTTTAAATTACCTTAACTTTATCAATTTTAATTAACAGAATTACCTTGATTAAGAAGGCTTTATAATTAAATTTTATATAGGGATCGCAATCATTGTCATACATATTCAATGAAGGTACTGTGTAATTCTTTTCCCTGTAAAACTTTGTTTTTATCATCCTAAAGATGTGGAATGAAATAAAGATGAAATGATATTAAAGTTGCTTGCAGCTGAAATACATTTCTGATTCTTTTGTTATGTACTTAATTCGGTAAAGCAGTTACAGAGTGAGTAATTATTGATTACTATTACTATTGACATTGACATTACTATCGTTTTATTTCAAGTTGTATAGCTGCCCACTGTGGGGGACTCAGGGTGGCTTACAAAATCCAAAAACAATAAAAACAGTTTAAAAATACAACAACACAGAGAGCCTGGACTAAAACATACATGCATACATACATGCATGCATACATAAATATATAAATAGCAGCCTACACCAGGGGCCCCACCAACACATTAACCTGGGCCTAAGACCAAAACCAGGTCTTTCAGAACCCCAGGAAAGAGGGTGCCATCTGTTCCTCTAGAGGGATGCTGTTTCAGAGGACAGGGGGCATGACAGAGAAGACACCTTTCCTTGATCACAAAAGATGGCAATATTTAATAGAGGGAACCAGGACCATATCCACTCTACAGGAACATACTGTGTGGGCAAAAATGATTGGGTATAGGGGTCCCTTAGGCATCTAGGCCCTACACTATGAAGGCTTTACAGGTAACAACCAGCATCTTGAATTACATCTGGAAGCTGAATGGCATCCAATGCAGCTCAGATAGCAGCAGTAACAAGAAGCATCCATTACTACATTTTTAAGTAACAAGAAGCTGCATTTTGTACCAGGTGTAGGTTCTGGGTGATCTTCAAGGGCAGCTTCATGTAGAGCGATTTCTTCCCTTTCCTTTAACTAGCCTCTGGCTTTGTGGTTGATGGAAATGATAAAAGAACAACCTATGGAACCACAAACAGCAACTATTTGATACAGTATATATGTTTATGGCTTTAATTATGTTCTGTATTGTATTTACTTTTGTTCATTTATTGTATTCAGACAAGAACAAGCAGAGAGGATCACATCTTTGACTGGTGGTCTTTGGAAATCAAGTCAGGAACCTAGGAATTTTCCAAGTAATGTTGTAAGATATAACATGTACCAAGCAAAATGATTTTTTTTTTGCAAATTCGCAATTGATATCAATGAAATATTTAGTTCTTATTTAAATATGTTTCATCTATTTGTTATTCCACCTAATGTGCCATAGAAAGTGATAGCTTTGCAATAACTCTTTTGTAATCTACCTATTTCAAATTCTAAAGTTCTCTCTGTTTTTCTCTCTCCCTTTCTCTCCAATTCTTTCCTCAATTCTGCTCTCCATGGGTAACTACCTTTCCACAGGTAATTATATCTGCAGTATTATCTTGGGAGCATTGGGTTCCAAATGGTGATCAGTGTGTATATGAAAATTCCATATTCAGCAGCTTTCTTAATTTTGTGCTCATAGCACATTTGGGAAATTTTGAAATTATAGTTTTTACACATATGCCAATAGATAGCAGTGGCTATTTTGTCATGGCATTGTTTATAGTCAGTCTGAGCAATTTTGTTGCATCTGTTAATTATGTGATTCATGGTTTCATCTTTCCCTATACAAAGTCTGCATTTCACTGCTGTTTGATACATGGTTAATCCTTTATTTTATATTGTTTTCATTATGATTATTATTCAGTTTTCAGTTCAGACATTTAGATTCAAAGGCAATTTGATTAAATATTTATAGTGGAACCACTTTTGGAATCAAACTCCATTTTATACCATACTTCCAGCTGCACACCTCCAATTTAGAATTTGATTCAGAATTTTTCACATCCATAAATGTACTTTTCCTGTATTGATGCTAATGCTCATAGTGAATCGGTTTGGGCTGATGAAACAATTCAAAAGTACAAATCTAATCAGTGCAATTTTTCCAGACTGAAGCAATTCCTTTTTGTCAAAATAAATTAAAGTGATAGGAGAAAATTACTAAGAAATTTTTGGTGTAGCACTGGAATAAAACTCTGATGATTAGATTTTGAAAGCTTTCCACAAAAGAAAGAAAGCTAGCCAAAGCAGAAACTGAGTATTCTCTTCCTTTGTTTCTCTTCCCTTATTTCTTTTTCTTTTCCTTCAAAATCCAGCTAATGCTCCTTATTTATCATCCTCCAGATGATGGTAATGATGATATTAGACTGAATCAATCCACTGCAGGAAGAAGACCGCTTCAATGAAGGCTTGCTTATTTATTCATTCATTCATTCATTCATTCATTCATTCATTCATTTATTTAAATATCTGGGTCTTTATTTTAAATCCTTTACCTGCTGGTCAACTCAAACAAGAGAGCTTCTAGTAAAAGCCCCCAAAGCAATTATTAAATTTTCAGGTCAGTTTGGTACCAGTTGTGTCTCAGCAGCTATTAAAGTATTTAAAAGCAAAGTTCTGAGTTAATGCTACATGGTGCTCAGCTGTGCATTTATAAGAAGTGTCCTACTTTAGAAGCAATCCAGTCAAAATTCTTGAAAGTCTTACTACAAGTTCCTTACTCAACTTCCAATGCCTTAATATGACTAGAATTAGGCTGCATTTCCTTTGGGGCCCAATTAAGACTTTGTTGTCTTAGATTCTGGCTGAAGCAAGTCTACTGGGGAACTTCCTTAGCTCATCTCACCTTGCTGGATAAGTTCTCTTCCAACCTAAGAATGCAAAGTAATGACAATTTGGCATATTGTGGTCTTACCTTGTTAGCAATATGAGCTTTGGGGCTTGATAAAATCCTGGCTGACTGAAGCAGAGGATTTGGGATCTAGATCTCCAAAATGACCAAAGGAGCCAAAGTCTCCCAGCACTTTTATAGCATAATTTCTGCTCCTTCCTGGTCTGTCCCTAGATATTTCTATAACATACTATATGCTTCACATAGGAGACTATTTTCTTTGGCTCAAATCAGGGTGTGTCATGACCCCCATTGCAATGCAATCACGCATCACAATGGGGAACATGCCTTTCAGGAAAAGGGAAAGGAAGGAGGAAGGAATCATCCTAATCCCTTAAACACTCAAACACAAGTGCAATCACAAGGACAAAGGAGACATACCTTTGCCCTGACCAGAGAAGCCATCAGCATATCGCCCGGACATCCATGCATTACCCCGGGGGACACACCTGCACTGGACACGGGAAGGAGACAGAGGAGACCAGCGATAATCATCCTGATCGTCCATCAAGACCCCGGTATCGCACCCCGATCACCCATCAAGAAACAGGATCCGGACTGTGGGACAATGGGGGGTGGAGAAGGACCAGGTCCTCACCAGGGGTATTTACAGGGTACCCCACATGCCATGTGCTCATTCCCATCTTTTTGCATGTATGCACTCTGTTCTCATTAAACTGGATATCCTTAGCACCATCTAAGTGAGTCCGTGTCTTTCTGAGAGCAAGGCAACCATTACATAAAGATGGGAATCGGATTTTTTTTTTCCGCCAGCACCAATCCAGATCGCATCTGTGAGGGACCCAAGTTGGCAATGGAAAGACTCAACCCACGAAGAGGCAGCTACCCAAGGACCGGCGACAGGTCACCCAACCCCGCGGAACGAGCAATCAGCACAAACCATGCTCCCAGACGGCACAAAGTCCGGGAGGGTTCAGGATCAAGCTCGGAGGAGGAGACCGGGAGGAGCAGCATTCTCGAAGCCACCAGAGAGTCGCAGGGCGAGTGGGTCACCCTGGATGAGACGGCAGGATCCCTGCCCGGAGCGTTCGGGGCGTTGAAAGAGCCGAGGAAACGGCTGTCCCCAACAACCGCAGGAACTGGAGGGAGGCGCTGGAGCGGACGGACCGAGGGTGGCTTCCAAACAGATGAGCAGCTCAGCACCATGGAGTCAAGGCTGGAGTCGATAGAACAACTGCTCCTGAGATTGGCGGTTGGGTGGGAAGCCCGAGAAAGAGGTGAGCCAGAACCAGGCACCAGAAACTCATCACACACCCCTCCAATCTCTGAGACGAGACAACTGGGGTGAGGACGGAGATGGCAGGAAGCTGAGGCAGCACCAGGCAAAGTTCACTGTGCAGAACCAGCCAGGAGGTCGTCTTCCCCCCCACCCACCCTGGAAACACGATGACTGGGACGAGGCTGGAGCTGGCATGAGACAGAGACAACACCACCTGGAGCCTGGCCAAGGGAATCCCCACACCGAGAACGGAGACCCCCAGCAGCCCAAGGTATGCCCAGATGCCAAGATGTGAGTTGGAGCCCACCGGGAGCAGGAGTGAAAGACCTTGGGGTCAAGTTCGACGGGGACCCAGCCACACTATCATTCTTCCTCACTAACACAAAAAACTATATGGAAGAATATGGACCATATTTCCATTCCGAAAAAGGCAAAATCAATGCCATAGCGAACAAACTAAAAGGAAGGGCAGCTGACTGGTATGTACAGCTATGCCAGGCAGATGCCCCAGAACTCGATTATGTCAACGAGTTCCTCTGGGCTCTGGATCTACACTTTAGAGATCCCCTAGAGAAGGAGAGAGCAAAAAGATCCCTAAGGGGAATCAGCCAAGGACAACATTCTGTGGCAGATTATGCCATGGAATTTCAAGACCTGGCTGGAAAAGTGAGGACTGGTCGCAGTCTACGCTAATCGAATGCTTCAAAGAGGGTCTCAACTTGAGCGTTCTGAGGTGGGCGTTATGCAGGGACAACCCAAACACTCTCATCGAGTGGATAAGGCTGGCCGGTAAGGCGGAAAATGCCCAGGAAACCTTCCTGCAAGCCAAGAGGATGGCGCACCAAGCAACGATGGCAAGGGGACCCCGAACAGTGGCCAGACTGGTGAGACCAGCACCCCAATCTTGGAGGGAGGAGAGGGAGTGATGGTTCACCAAGGGGCAGTGCTTTTGCTGCGGGAAAGAGGACCACAAAGCGGCAGCCTGCCCGAACACAAAAGCAACCGACAGACCGAGAAAACCACCGGGCAAACCACCAGCACTGCCCCAAAAGTTGCCAGTGGCTAGTGGAGAGACAGGAGTAAAAGCTTTCCCTTACTCCATTGAAGAGGAGGAGAGCGACGAAGAAGAGCTGGCAGGAAATGCCAGCCACCTGCCCTAAGATGCGCCAGAGGGCAGGTGAGGGAAGGAAATGGGTGCAATGACATCTGGGTGAGTGACAACTGCCCCACACTGTATGTCAAAGTTAAATTAAAGTCCCAGCTGAAGTCCATCGAAGTTTGGGCCCTAATCGACTCGGGCTGTTCCAGGTGCCTTATGCACCTGGACCTGGCAGCCGATTTAAAGCTCCGCTGCTATCCACTTCAGCACCACATAGTATTCACCCAATTGGACAGATCAGCAGCGGGAGGGGGCCCGGTCACCCAAGTGGTGCTGCAGCTCGGCAGCCACCGGGAAAGACTGCAATTCGTCGTGGCACCGGTGGGCCAACCCTTAATCATCCTGGGCATTCTGTGGTTGGTACAATGGGACCCATACATAAATTGGGAAACCAGGACAATCACATTTTCAGATGGCTTCTATCGAGCACCCACAGGGGATCGGGTTCCCCGTGCTGCGGTGGGGAGGGCGGCATCTACATCAACACAGCTGGAGGCAGCGGCCCTGGAAGGCTTGCCAAACAGGTACGCAGAGTTTGCAGATGTGTTCGGGGAGAAAGAAGCAGACTGTCATGCGCTGCCTACCTCCGAGTAACACATAGACACTGATTCCGTTGAAGCAGGCTCTGGTTTATTCGTAGTGTAGATACAGTAGTAGAAAAAAGCTGAGAGTGACAGGAGCACGCCGGTGCGGGGTTTAAATACCCCGCGCCGGTCAGCGCCCCCTCACTCGCGGTTACGTCACCCCCCCTTTGTCCAACATGCTGTCTTGCCGGTAGGTGAGGGGTTGCGAGGCCCTGCTGGCGCTCCGGGATCGCCCATCATCAGTTTCCCTATTCCTCCGGTGATTGCTGTCAGCTGGGCGATCTCCGTTGTGCTAGCGCTAACAGCTTGGGTGTGCCTCGTGATCCGCTTAGCTATTGTATCTTGTTCTTTAGTCTTTGTAAGTTGATGGCTACTTATCTTGAGCCCCTTCCCCTGTTTCCTTGTTATTGTCATGTGTGCCATTGCGCTGATGTCTTCAGCTCAACCGCACTCATGACACAGACAAACTCCCCCCCCACACACAGAAAGATGGACTTTGCAATAGAACTGGTCCCTAACACACCCTTACCAAAACCCAAAATTTATGCGATGACCCAAAAGGAGCTGGCAGCATTGCGGGAGTTTGTGGACAAGAATTTAGCATGGGGCTTCATCGAGCCCGCAAACTCGCCGGTTGGAGCCCCAGTCCTCTTCAGGGAGAAAAAGGATGGGACATTAAGGCTCTGTACAGACTACCGTGGTTTGAATGCCGCTTCCATATCAAACAAATACCCCTTACCCCTAATCAAGGACATCCTAGCACATCTGGCAAAGGACAAAATATTCTCCAAACTGGACTTGCGAGAAGCCTATTTCCGAATACGTATACAGGAGGGGGATGAGTGGAAGATGGCTTTCAATTGCCCTCTGGGTTCATTCCAATATAAGGTGTTACCATTTGGTTTGTCAGGGGCACCAGGGGTATTTATGCAATTGATTAACGAGGACTTGCACGACCATTTGTTCAAGGGGGTACTTGTCTACTTAGATGATGTGTTAATATACTCTGAGACTGAAGAGGAGCATGAGCGCTTGGTCAAGCAAGTGCTCAGGAAACTCCGCAAAGCAGAGCTATTTGCCAAGCTCTCTAAGTGCAAGTTTCACAAATCGCAAATAGATCACCTGAGCTACAGAATCTCTGCGAGGGGCATCGAAATGGACCTGGGAAAAGTCCAAGCCATCCTGGCATGGGAGCGCCCATGCACTAGGAGGCAACTACAAAGTTTCCTTGGATTTATGAATTTTTACCGGGGATTTATCCAGGGACTAGCAGAAATTGTTTTGCCCCGAACCAATCTACTCCACACAAAGGGCTTGGGAGACATGCGCAAGGCGCGAAACCCGGGAGCACTCCTGAAATGGACTCCTGACTGTCAAAAGGCTTTTGATCACCTCAAAAGCCTATTTACAGCAGAACCAGTCCTCCAACACCCCGACCCCACCAAGCCTTTTGTGGTTCAAGTCGATGCCTCTGACTTTTCGATTGGGGCACTCCTGCTTCAGCGGGATTTAAACGATCAGCTGAAGCCCTGCGCGTACCTCTCCTGCAAGTTCTCAGAGACAGAACGGAGATGGCACATATGGGAAAAGGAGGCTTTCGCCATCAAAGCTGCCTTAGAGGCATGGCGACACCTCCTGGAAGGGGCCACTACCCCTTCGAGGTCTGGACGGACCACAAAATCCTAGAAGCACTCAGCACCCTGAAGCGCCTCAGCCCCAAGCAGGTTCACTGGGCGCAGTTTTTCAGCCGCTTTGATTTTAAGCTAAAGTTCATACCAGGAAGGAAGAACTTCTTAGCTGACGCTCTCTCTAGGCGGCCCCAGGATGCCAGTCAGGCATCCAACATTGTAGGCACTGTGTGGACCGACACACAGCTGGGTTGCCAAGCTGTTATGCGCAGCCAAACCGGAACACAGCGCACCTCGGCACAACCGCCCGCAAAGGCAGGGAGGCGCATGTAAATTTCACCTAACTTGCAACAGCAGTTCGCACAAGCCCTCAAAACGGACACATGGTTGTGAGCCAATCAACACAATGTTTCTTTTGCAAATGACCTGGCTTGGAAACAAAATAGCTTATATGTGCCAGAGCAATTGCGAGCTGAGATTCTAAGCTGTTCTCATGATGACAAAACGGCTGGGCACTTTGGGTTCCTGAAAACGCTGCATCTAGTCAGGCGGCAATTCTGGTGGCCCACTCTTAGGAGGGATGTAAAGGAATATGTTGCTGCTTGCCCCACATGTTCCATGGTCAAACGAAAAGTGGGGAAGCCCCAGGGACTGTTGCAGCCAGTGGCAAGCCCCTCACACCCTTAGGAGGAAATCTCTATGGACTTTATTGTGGATTTGCCACCCAGTCAGAGAAAAACGGTGATCTGGGTGGTAAAAGACTATTTCTCCAAACAGGCACATTTCGTACCATGCGCCTCCATTCCCTCCGCTCAACAGCTGGCACGCCTCTTTTTAAATCACATCTATAAATTGCACGGTGCCCCCTCCCGCTTGGTAACAGATAGGGGCACACAATTTACTTCTAAATTCTGGAAGGCATTTTTGAAATTAATTGGACCCAAACAGGCACTGTCCACTGCTTGGCACCCCCACACAGATGGCTCTACGGAGGTTCTTAACTCCACCCTGGAGCAATTTTTACGCTCCTTTATAAATTACCAGCAGGATGACTGGGTAGACTTGCTCCCCTTTGCTGAGGTGGCATATAACAATGCAGTGCACCAGAGCACGGGTCACACCCCCTTCCGGGTGGTATATGGTAGAGACTTTGTTCCGATCCCAGAGTTGCCACAGCCAGACACCCCGCGTTGTTCCCCAGATGACTGGGTGGCACAACTAGCCAATGTTTGGCCAGTCATTCAGCTGGCTCTCTCCGAAGCTCAAGCAACCTACAAGCGGTATGCGGACAACCACAGGGCTGCGCAGCCAAACTTCAAAGTGGGAGATAAGGTCTACCTCTCCACTAAGTTCATTAAGTCTCCGCAGCCCTCAAAGAAATTGGCCCCCAAGTTCATTGGCCCATTTCCAATCATAGAGATAATCAACCCGGTAACTTTCAAATTAGAATTACCGCACAACCTAAAACGCATACACCCGATGTTCCATTGTGCCTTACTGAAACCGGTTACTTCTTCAAAGTGGCACAACGAACCCCCCCCCACCTCCACCCATCATGATAGATGGACAACAACATTTTGAAATCAAGGAAGTACTAGACTCCAGAAGGCTACGGGACACCCTCCAGTACCTGGTCCGCTGGAGACATTTCCCCCACCCTGAGTGGGTACAGGCTCGGGATGTCTCAGCGCAGCAGCTTGTCAAACGCTTCCACGAAGCATATCCTGACAAACCGGCACCTTGAAGTTTTCTTGGGGGGGGGGCAGTATGTCATGACCCCCATTGCAATGCAATCATGCATCACAACGGGGAACATGCCTTTCAGGAAAAGGGGAAGGAAGGAGGAAGGAATCATCCTAATCCCTTAAACACTCAAACACAAGCACAATCACAAGGACAAAGGAGACATACCTTTGCCCTGACCAGAGAAGCCATCAGCATATCGCCCGGACATCCATGCATTACCCCGGGGGACACACCTGCACTGGACATGGGAAGGAGACAGAGGAGACCAGCGATAATCATCCTGATCACCCATCAAGACCCCGGTATCGCACCTCAATCACCCATCAAGAAACAGGATCCAGACTGTGGGACAATGGGGGGTGGAGAAGGGCCAGGTCTGCACCAGGGGTATTTACGGGGTACCCCACATACCATGTGCTCATTCCCATCTTTTTGCGTGTATGCACTCTGTTCTCATTAAACTGGATATCCTTAGCACCATCTAAATGAGTCTGTGTCTTTCTGAGAGCAAGGCAACCATTACAGGGTGCTACCTATTAGGGCAACAACTGGTAGATATATAAGCCTCCCATATAAAAGCCAAACTCTTTTTTTGTTCAGATTCAGAGGCACAATCTGTCTCACATGTGCTATTAAAATGTCCATTGTACACCCAATGGCAATCAAGTTTAATATTTCTAAGTGCTTTTGTGACTTGGAGGCTGTTCCCCTTCTCCTGGGTGACTACTTTTCAGACATCTCTAAGAGGGTTGCAAAATTCTTATCAAAAGCTTAGAAATTGTCTGGTTGTTAGCTGCTGATTGATTTAGGATTTGCTCACAATTTTAAATTTTCCGTTTATATTTATTGTATTCTATGCTGGTCTTTTATTGTGTTTGGTCTTGGACCATAAATAATTTTTGATTGATTGATTGATTGATTGAGTCATTCATTCATTCATTCATTCATCCATTCAATTTATATAGCTTACCATTTCACATACCTGACTATGGACCATAATCTATCATACTGGTTAGTTCAAGTTCTTAAATAGACTTTAAAAAAATCCTATTTGAGGACTCTGAGTGACTGACCCAAAGTCACCCAGCTTGGTGCCTAAGGGAAGACTAGAACCTGGGTCTCTTTGCTCCAAAGCCAGCACCTTAAGCACTAGACCAAACTGGGTCTCAGGATATGAATATATTCACAGTTAAACTGCTAATCAGGAAAATCAAATTTCTCTGAATTTTGCATTTTTCCATATAAAGACAGAGAGAAAGCTTAAAGGAAATCACCAATGTGTGTTTTAAAATGCATATTTTAATATAAAATATATTTCTGTGAAGAAGTACTGTATTTGCCCCTTCCAAAGTGGGCATTTTTTTCATAGAACTGTATGGTTAGAATCAAGCATGTCTTTCAGAAAATATGTTGTTATTCTTTTTCAGGTGAAGCCAAGGAAAGATAATAATCGAAGCAAATATTTGTAGCTCAGGGTTGAACTGTGGAGTCCTTGGTGCTCTCTGAGCCTTGTTGTTTTCTTGCAGACATTTCATTGCCAGACTAGGCAACATCTTCAGTGCAAAGAGGGAGTGGGCCTTGCTCTCTGTTTATATACCGTGGCTTGCCCTGCTTGTGTTGGTGGGGGTGTTGTACTTTCCTTGGGAGTTCTTTGATTGGGCTGTTGTTTGCTGCTTGGTTGATTGCCTGAGTTAATAGTTCCTTGATTAAGATAATTATATGGGAGGTGGAGAAAAGAATAGGAAAAAAGAAAGAAAATTAAGAAAAGAAACAAAAACATACAAGGCATATATATTCACATGCATACTTACATACATGCTGTTGTACAGTAAACATTTCAATGAATGGAAGCCATAATTGGTAAGTTATTGATTTGTGAATTGCTAATGACATCAATTCTGCAGATCACTGAATAGTTGGATTCAGATGTTTGTCTTTCCAATGCTGAACAAGAAGTCTCTTAGCTGTAAGGTAAAGAAAATCCACTTTCTTTGTCCAGATGTCAACCTCCAAGTGATAGGAATAAACTTCAAAAAATATGAACTTCTGAAAATATTGAATCTCAAAGATGAATTAATGCAAGTAATAACCTTTTTCTAAAATAGAACAATTGTTGGACACTATAGAAACATATGTTTAAATAAAGCCTTAATTTCATTGATTCTCCAGTAACATAACCTTTTACTCCAGCCTTTTCTATGTAAGCACAAGGAAGTCATTTCTGAAATATTATTTCCTGTTGAATAACATGGAATCCATAATCTACTGAACTTTTGGTATGTGATTGTACTGAGTGAAGAAAACGAGAGGGATTTGGAGGGCTTGGAAGTTGTGAATGTTTGGGAAGTGATTATGAAAGGTGTTGTGGGAGTAAAGAGTGAAAATGAATGAAGAAAGAGTGTCTTCACTGCAGAGACATCAAGCCAGAAGTTACGATGGCATCAAGGGTTCTGCTCCTGGAGCACTGGTGAAAGACAAAAAGGAAGTCTACCAAACATGGGTGAAAGCTCAGGACCAAACCTTTACTGTAATGGCAAGAGTGCCAAAACAGCAATACCTTTCCATTCTTATTGCATCCTTGGATTGCCATTCAACAGCCTCCTTTGAAGTGACCCCAACTCTTTTGGGGAAGAATGGGCAAAAGAACATCTGTTAGCCATGGTGAGACATTTGCAGTGCATCTAGAGGGTAAAATCAGTCAGATTCACTCAGACTCCATCCATCCCTAATATTTACTTACTTACTTACTTACTTACTTACTTATTTAATGTTGTTTGACTGACCAAGCCTGAATTGTCTGACAGATATTTTTGCACAGATTCACTTGTAGTTTGGGTTACCTAAGGTAAAGCACAGTGGGACATAGATATAGAGATATAGATAGAAATACAGTGTGTGTGTGTGTGTGTGTGTGTGTATTCTTGAGTAGTGATGGATAAGATTGGGCTACCAAGTCATGTATCTAGTGAATTATATCTACTGCTCATAAAACATGGTTGTTTTTACTTGTACTTTGCCTTGAGCATTCCTGGATTTGTTGTCAATAAATATTGCAGATGTAGATAAATACATATATACATTTTGTACTGAGTTTGACATACCATTTTTATATTTCACCATGTGTGAATGGGATAAATAAATACTTTGAAACCACTTGATACAGCAGTCTTGCTGAGGGTGAACAGTTCTGGGTCTGTTCAATGACTAAATGGGAGACTATCTGAGTGATTTTGGTAGGGGACAGAGCTTAAGCAGCACAGTTTAAACAGTGAAATGGCCTTAGTTCCAACTAGCGATAGAAGAAACCAGCAATCTAAATCACACATTGAGCCTCCATAGATTCAAAAAGCAAACATCCACTTTCATCACATGATGTACATAAAAAAGTTGTGCTCCCTGAGAAGCAAGACTAACTGGCTTTGATGTACCTGTAATACTGTTGGAATGAATATTAGTGAAGAGGTCTTCTTTCTTTATACCCATTTTGAAAATGAATACCTTAAGCCCCATGAACTTCACCTGAAAGCCTTTTACATAGACTTAGTTAAGGGTTTATAGATCTTGGAGAAAGTGATTTGTATGACAGGAATGAACTCAAAGTCAACTGTGATTATCCATTCAGAGATGAGAAAAAAAGACAAGTCAGAGGAATACTGGGGCTGAAAAAGATTGGCTTATTTTATATTAAACATCACCAGATACAGTTCTCCAAGTAACTACTATTTGATATTTCTTATATATATGTGCCCCCCATCCCTATGCATACTTGACATGAAAACATGATAGTGTGTAGGGAAGTAAGGGAAGAAGAAGATCAAATAAAGTAAGATCTGCAAAACAAGGAAGTAGTTTAATGGAATGTACTATGTTGGAAGAAAGCAGAATGTCATGCTTAATCTTGAGATAGATAGATAGATAGATAGATAGATAGATAGATAGATAGATAGATAGATAGATAGATAGATATATTTCATTTATGAAACTATGATATGTCTTAATTATACATGACTTAGCATTAATTTGATTATTTTCCCCCCTGATAGAAGTGGAAATGCAATTGTGTGATATTAACTTCCCACCTTACATATGACAGGCAAAAGGGGAAAAAAAGACTATGTGAGAATTCAGAAGAACTTATTTGATATACAAATCAAATCAAATCTTTATTAGAGTCATAGACCAGCATAAGGTGGGTTGCAGTCATTAAAAAAAGTGTAAGTATGATTTTGATTTGATTTGTGTGAGAGATCAGAAGAACTGATTTGATATACAAAGCAAAGAAGGCCAAACCAGAGAGATCTCAGTTCTGTTATACCTCTGGATCATTTTTAATTTCTCCCTTGTGAAGCCAATTTTCTCTGCAAATCTTTTTTGGCCAGGCAAAGCACACCTTATCTCTATCATCCCACATCCCATATTCGCTTGTGTGCTGCTTACATCCTTTCTTTACTTTATGATCTTCCAACACATACATAGGCACAGACACAGTTAAAGACACAGAAATTTCTGTAATTTGGGACAATACTGCAGTTTAAAAAGAAAAGGACCAAGTATCCAGTGTCCCTCACTGTGAAAGCTAAATGTCCATAGAGGCACAGTGCTAGTGACTGGGCAGGGAGGAGGCATTTTCACAACAGGCTTGTGGGACCAATTGAAGTTGAAGAAATTGTAGTTCCTGACGCCATCATTCTTGGCCTTGTCTCCAAGCTTTGTGTCAGGAGAAGAAGGAAAACACTAATTACAAGCTAGAACAAGTAAAGATGGCTTTAGGCTGTCTTAGCATCTGGCTGGAGATGAGATGGAAGTCTTCATATCATGAAAACATGTTCCCTAAAACAGTCAGTAAAGTATCATCATATCATGGCAAGCAGGATGTGAGGATGAACCCAAAGGAGAGATTTTCCTTGATTCAAGTTTGATCAGTGGTGTACTGGATAGTTCTGCTTTTTTTAATATTTACTTTCACCTTGATAGGAAAAATATTTCTGAATTATGTTTTCAAAGAAGAACCTTTTGGGGTGAAATTCTCATGGGTAGAAATAGAATGAGAGAGAGACAGAGAGACAGAGACATCTTTATTATGATCAATGACCAATGCACAAAACACATTGCATGCATAAAACTAATATTAATTAATTAAGCATATCAATCAAACTCCTGTACATCTTACTTATTACATGACCAAACTTGCCCACACTTAAAGAAATAGAATCACCTGAGTCTGAAAGCAAGAGTTCTAAAAAAAAAGACACTGATCAGACTAGCTGGAGAATTTGGTTAGGTGTGAGGTTATCAACTTACAGACGGTGCCAGCATAAAATAAACATTATAAGACATCTCTGACAGTTTCAATGGCTCCTTCTCTGTATAGGCATAGTGTAGATTTGAATGACATGCCCTTATATCACTCCTCTTGAAGCACTGATGGAAGCATAGTGAACCATGTCAAAGTTGGGACCCCCCTGAGTTTGGGGACAGTAATATGACTTAAGTATCTAGCAGGTCTGGAAGGGATGTGAGGGCTATTTCAAAATACATCTTTAGGGAGGGATATCAGATCTGATCAAACATTGATGTCCATAAGTCATTGCTTGATTGCCTCTACTGTGTGCTTATGCCCTACATGCACACTTGAATTAATGAAAACTTAAAGAGTTCCAGTTTCTAATTTATGGCCTTGGCCCAAAATGAAAGAAAATTATCAGAAGAACCTGGAAGAGGTTAGCACAGACATGCCGGGATAAATACACTTCAGTCCAGTATGTAAAAATGTGCTTCCAGGCACTAGAATCAGTCTTACTGATGCCATGTAGGATTGCATTTGAAATATAGCATGGGATTTGAAATATGGTCCTAAGAAACTTAGTTTGAACTCTTTCCAAGGGGGCAAAAAGGGTATATGGAACTAACTGGGTACCCAACAATAATTGTGCACAAATCTGGGCTGAATGCATTTGAAATATAGCAGGAATATATGATGGTCCTTTAGTGTAAATAATAATAATAATAATAAGGAGGAGGAGGACGAGGGGGAAGGGCTGTGGCAGATCTTTGGCTTTTTGGAGTACCTATTCCCTATGCACTCTATGAGTGCTTGTGGCATGGAATATAATACTGAGATAGTTAAATAATCTGCTCAACAGACTGAAATGTGATGCGCTTTCACATATATTTTTTTTTTAATTAAGAAGTAGCTGAGAGGAATTCATGAGTGTCCTGTTCTTCACTCTATAATCATCCTGCTGAGGGCATAGTGGTTCAGTTAAATCCCATGGGAGCCATTATAAGGGAACTTATAATGACAGAGAGAGCAAATTTTCAAAAAGTTGTAAAACAAATTTTGGCACAGAATTTGCTTCAGTCCCTTAAAACTCTCAGCATGAGGCAACCAGAATTATTCCACATATTCCATTCCTATTTTATCATCTTAGTCTTATTTTGTCAGCTGTGGTAAAAATGGACCCTTGCTGGGGAAAAGAGAATGGGACTTAGAAAGGAGTGGCTCCTATCACGTTATCAGGAAATAAATGTATAGCAGGAATTGGGAGTTTAATGCAGAATCTTTAAAAAAAAATGTTTTCCCTGCCCATGGAAACTCTTTTCAATATTCATCTCCATTTGTGGTGTATTTAAGGATTGTGTGGTCCAACTAGAACTACAGATTAAAACCACAGAAGAGGGGCTACAGAAGATACAAAGATGGGTATGAGGCACCACTTGAACTGTTAAAGCAACCCCTAAAAAGGTAAAGGTTTCCCTTGACGTAAAGTCCAGTCGTGTCCGACTCTAGGGGGCGGTGCTCATCTCCGTTTCAAAGCCTTGGAGCCGGCGTTGTCCATAGGACACTTCCGGGTCATGTGGCCAGCATGACTCACGGAACGCCGTTACCTTCCCGCCGAAGCGATACCAATTAATCTACTCACATTTGCATGTTTTCGAACTGCTTGGTGTGCAGAAGCTGGGACGAGCAACGGGAGCTCACCCCGCCGCGCGGTTTCGAACCGCCGACCTTCCGATCGACAGCTCAGCGGTTTAACCCGCAGCGCCACCGCGTCTCCTACCTCTAAACTATTACTTCATATTAGATCTCATTCAAGGGGTGTCAGCTTCTGTGAAGATCAAAGAGAAGCAACAATTCATGCTCTGAAAGGCAAGAACTCTTGCACTGACATTCACAGAAAATAAACCAACAAGGCCAGTGCTGATCTAACTCTTAGTAATGGGGATATCCTCTACAGAGATAAAAGTAGAGACTTCATTGACTAGACAGGAGCATAAAAATCTTGTCTAATATCTACTATTCCATCACAAAGTTATTAATGCCAACTGCAGAAAATATGATATTTGGTTGTCTGAAAATATTTATGAAAAATATGCATAATCTGTCAAGAGAGAAGCCCAGGAAACTAGGAAGAATAATTTATAGGTACAGGCATTATTAAAATCCACATAACTATCAGGAGTGCATAAAGATACTTAAAAAGTTATGTTCCTCTCTGATATCATGCATGCCTGAGGACTGCAATGAACTAGGCCAAGTACTTGCAGATGCTTTATTACAGTTTTAGGGCTTGGGAATGTAGCTTAATGCAGGGCTGGCACAGTACTTGGGTGTTCCACAGCACAGTATCTATGTATAGGTGTTTCCTGCTACCTGGGAGGCAGATAAGACTATGCATGGGCATAGGTACAAATCATCACCCTTATTTTCACAGAAGTTAATGTACCAATAATTTCCAAGTCAGGAATGATGAAAAAGAATACAATCTCCTGTCTACAGTCTGTATGCTGTTAGCACAGTTTATTCACTGCTAGACCTTGAAAAAGAGGAACTGTCTTTTCTTACAGAATAGGCAGAATATGGAGCTAAAGCTGGGCTGAATCTTGGAATCAGAGCACTAGGGCTTATTGGGGGATATCTCCTTGTTCTTCATGTGGAAACTTTTATATGTAATGTGATATAACAAGATTATCATGCAACATTCATGTTAATCTTTACATAGAAATGCATTTGTCCAGTTTGTGCTACCCTGAAAATAAATACATGTAACCCAGCAGTTCAAGACTTGTACAAGAAAAACTGTTTTTTCTTAGAAGAGAGGAACTGTTAGTATAAAAAGTGGAATTCTGAGGAACCATTGTGCCTTTAGAGATCATTCCTCAAGGCCATTTCTATAAAGTGTTTGAGGAAATTGAATGTCTGCCTGCACACATCCTTTCTCACCCCCAATTTTATCTGAAAAACTAAAGCAACTGTGAATACATTAATCCTGACTTGTAAAGTTGTCATAGCATATGAGACTGAATAAAGTATTTACTGTAGAGTCCAATAATATATCAGTCATCCATTGTAAACATTCCTTTACAATTTAGAATTTCTCAAAATGCCATGAGTCTCTCACAATCTACTGTGAACTGAACACGTCCTGATTTCTCACTAATGCAGCTGGCCTGGTTACTTTTTGACCTGTTTAACATATTTTCAGAAGAAATGAATCTATGGTAGATCAGAGGTCATTGCTACCATATCCTATATATCATGTCAGAAACACAATGCATTCATGGAAAATTATAAGCAGATGAGTGACAACCTTTGGTCTCTCATAGCACATTCTGGAAACTAGAATCCAGTATTTTTACTGTTGTCATCACCACAGTCTATTCACCAAAAAAAAAAAAAAAGCATTTTAATGTATTTGCTGGAAAAATTCTAAGACAATTTTATAATAACTGCTCAAATTTAGTATGTAAAGGTTCATGACCCTATACACCTGAATTTGATAACTTTCTTACTTAGTCAAACAGATTTGTTTTTAAAAAAATCCTTCATATGCTAATCCTAGAGTTCTTTAAGGAATCAACAAAGAGGTTCTTGCCAGAGTATAATAAAAAGTGCCTAGAGCAGTTAACATTTCCCAAAATCAAATCCAATTGATTTTTATTTTTTATTTTATTTTATTTTGTAAATGTTTGATGTAATCTAAATCTCTGGTATTTGCATCTAGGATAGTTAGTATCTTGGCTTTGCCATGTTTCAGTTACTTGAAAGTGAATGACAGTCACCAGAAGGGTAGGGAATAATATAAAAGCTTAATCAATAGTTAGGCTGAATCTGCATAAAAACTAAACAAAAACAAACTTTTCCTTGGTATATTGTGCTGTACAATTCTTGAACAAAATAGCCAGATAAACGAAAGGATTAGATACAAGCTGTCCTTCAGGAGAGAAGATCAGCTTCATTCATTGGTTTCCCTCAGATCTCATTCCTATCAAACCTGGCACTTATCTGAATAATTAATAATCAGCCCAAGTTATTTTGTTGCTTGTGATCAGGCCTAGCCAAGGCTCATAATTTTTCCATTCTTTTGGCACTTGAAATACATGTCCTCCAAGTGCCATCTTCTATTTGCTGCTGGAAATACCTCTTTAGTCAAATTTATATTAAAGGTTAAAAAAAACCAAAACCCTGAAATAAAATAACTGTGACATGTCTGTTATGCAGGCATATTCCTAAGAAGACATTCCTTAGTTTAGGATCCACAATAGCCAGAGAATATGCAGATTTGTATCCTTTCAGCTCCCCAAAATGTGAAATATTTGTAAAATCATTACAAAGTTTTGTTTTGTTGAATAGATGCTCATGGCCACAACAGGTCCGGCAGCTGGAAGGCAGCTTTGAGTTAAGATATGTATGAAAGATTTGGAACTCCAAGTCAAGATGATCTATTACTTGGCCTGAGAGTAGCAACAAGTTACTGCTGTTTCACCTACCATGAGTCCAGAAGAAACTGTAGGAGCCTGTTGTCATTCTTACACTATTAACAATCATAAACTTTGAACAGGGACTCCCAATTATCTTGGCTTATGATCTTGCATAATAAGCCTTTCCAGTAACAATTTGGATTCTCATCAGGTTTTCTTTCCAGAGTAGAATTCCAGGTTTTTCATGTCTTCAAGAAATGGTAAACACTGATTTTAAACCATACCATAAATATCCTGTGGGCTTCAGGAGAAGGTCACTGAAAATGAGCATATCTGTGAAGGAGACCATAACTACTGCAATAACTTCTCTGGCTGATCTGATCTTCTTGTGCACTGCCTGGTTGGAAGGATAGAAGCAAAAGCTGGGCTGAAAATGAATCTCCACATGGAAAAGTCCTTGGAAATAGCCACTAACAAAGGCCAACCATCCAGCTTCAGCATGGCTGGTTCCACATTAGATTTAACTAAGAAACAATTGAGTGATAAGCACGCCAAATAAGGATTTTCTTCTGCTCCAAGTGGCAGCATGCAGAATTGCCTGGGTTTTGGCCTGCATTTTTTTTTAATGCAAGAAAGTATGGAAACCTAGCCATCCAACCATGAGCTCCAGTGTCAGCATGCAGCACTAGTCTTAATATCTGACTTTGCCCTCCAGAAGGGGAGGACCTGCACTAATGCCTCCAGTGCCATGGTGTCAGGCCTATGCCAGTCTCATCAGGGAAGCATCCTGGGCTATAAGCAAGTGCAAAACACTCCAGAAGAACCTAACCAGAGCATCATGGACTTTCTGAGTAAATAAAGCACAATGTTTAAAGGAAAGCAGCATCTGTGATATCCAAGAATCCTAGTAAAAGTGGGACTAGAGCAAAGAAATCAGACAGCATAGGACCTAAATTACTGAAAAGATTTATGGGTATTTATAGGAAAATTTCATAAACCAGAAAAGATTCAATATGACACAAGCTCTTCTATCGATTTCCTGACCAGAGATTGTGGCATCGATCATACTGCTTCTGGAAAACCTGTGCATAAAGACATTAAAACATTGAAATATCTAAGGAAAAATGAACATAAGTTGATCCATCATTGTCAAATTAATTTTAAACTTTTCAATGACTCTGAGAAAATAATACTAAGGAAGGAGATGCTTGAGATATAGAAATCATGTTGAGTGAGGTAAAGAAAGTGACAGTACATTGCCAATGTCTGAAGCAATTTTCACTGAGGTGAAGAATCAAGTGGATATACTGTATATAAGCCAACATTTTGCATTAAGTTGTGGAACAGCTGGAAAACATCAACTTCTTTACAGAAATGTTTTGTAGGACAGAAATACAATACATGGGAGTGGGTCAACTCTCAAAGATGATGGAACTGTGAATCCTTACTGAATAATTGATATCAGGCTACAAAATTCAGTACCTTTTTTGGTTGCATTCTAGGTTGATTCTCAAGGAAAAAATATTGTTGTGGAATTCTGTACTTCTCTGGAAGTGGCATATTCAGTAAGAATGAGTGAAGATACCACCTGTGGATACTGAGAAATATTTGATTACAATCACTGGAAAAATTGGAAGCTAAAAGTGAGTATCTTCTAATGCTGGGTCTCTTGCAATCTCTTTTCTTCAGTTGAGAGATTGGCAAGCTAGCCTGTGATTATAATTTATTGTTTGAACTCATGGAAAATCTTTGGCTGGAAATTAGTGGGGAGGGGTAGATGGCTATTTTTGAAAAAATGAAGCACTTGGGAATTCTTCATATCCAGGTTTTCTTTTATGCATCTACCTTAAATTGTGTGTTTTAATCACCTATATGATGGAGAACAGCTACAAAACATGGAGCTGCATAGTTTAATTATGCAGAGAGGAAGAAAAGGATTCTTCCTCTTGAGAACATCTTGAAAATAGACATGAGTAGAACTTTTGTGACTGAAGAATTATTTGGCCTTATAAAGATTAAAATAAAAAGACATATTCCCAAAATATGTTTCTTTTCTTTTCTTTTTTCTTTTAATTCAATTCATGGGGTTAGCCCAAATCTGATTTTGAGGTTATGAAATGGGCTGGCTCTTTGCAGAACAGGCTTAGGAAAGCATTTGTTCTCAAAACATACAAAAATGAACATAATCACTACCATAAGATGCAACAGGTGAGATTATTTTAAGAATGTGATCAACTTCCACAGTTAATTAATTTATGAATGGCTATACAGCATTAAATCAAACTGGATCTTAATATTTCAAGGCCCTATACTGGATTGTGTACTAGATAAACAGCAGGGGAGGATTTCCGGTTCCATGCTGAGTTGCTATACATTAATGATAAATTTTGGTTAGCTTCTGCTCATTAAATATAGAAAAGGACTAGCATTTGGTCTAATCCACTAGAACTCTTGCAACATCTTAAATGTAGTTCTATTTATTGATGAAGTCCTCAGCACAATGTAATAAAAAATATCAACAATAATCTAGTTTCCATGACTTTAAAATCCATTTTCTACATGATTTTGAAATTACAAATCTTGACATATTATTGTTATATTTGTAATAAGTGAATGATTATGATTTTCAGAATTGTTTCTGAGGACCTCATTAAGGTGGAAATTCATTATTCATTATATCCCATTGAATTCAGTGGTGATTAGAAGTGTACAGTAATTAGGATTGAGGAGTAAGGATACTTCTCCTTTTATTTATTCATGGAGAAAAATATGTTATTCTCTAAAACAGAGCCAAAGCTGCTTATAATACATAATATATCATGATATAAAGAGAGTATTGTTGCATCTAAGAATGAATACTTGAGGATGATTCATATTCTTCCATGACAGCTACTTATATTTTCTTTTGGTGCTAATACTGTTGCCCTGTCTCTGTTGGCAGCTTCATTTGCTACTGTTCAAGTGGCTCTAGAAATTTAAATTGCAGCATTGACAAATGCATCTGAATATCATGGTTTATTGAGAACACAGATGCTGTGTGAAATTTCATCACTATTATTCAGGGCTCCTGAAACTGAACTTTCCGCTCATTATTTGTGATATCACTGAATTCCATCTAAAACAAAGGGGAGGTGGCATTTGCATTCTGAAATTGTATCAGGGGGCTTTTCAAAAGCTGTATTTTTCCAAGGAATTTGAGTCTCTTTTTGGATTTACCATTTTTGTCAGATCAGGATCATAGCTGGCTCTGCCATTAGAGAAAATGGAATAGCTGTCAAAGACAGCAGATTGGCCAAGCCTTGAATATTATTATGATTTGCTTTCCTGCCTAAGGCAAGGAAATATCCTATACTGGTCCTGCAGATGCTTAAAATATTACAGACAAGAACTACAAGGTATAAATAATTTGAAACTGATAATATAGTGCTAGGAAAGCAAAGTCCTCCCTGCATGATAAAACTGACATAATTGCTTAGACTAAAATGATTTATGAAACTTTAAATTTACATTAAATTTATTAGTTCTGGGAATAGATTTCATAAGAGAAATGGTTCTAAGAAATCATATGACCCATATTTCAAGTATCCTTTAATTCTGTAAATATTCATTCCCATAATTGCAGCAAGTAGGTAATACATTGCAGAATATTATCAGTAACTCTGCATTTAAAAAAAAATTAACAAAGAAACAAACAAAGAAAAAACCAAGTAAACACAGAAACCAATTTGCAATCATTTAAACTGCATGTTCATTGCATGTTTGTGTAACAATATATAATCTACTCAGCATGATGGCTATCATGAAGAACCTAATGCATAGCAGAAATCAGATGGAACTAATAAGATATCCTCCCATGGTTTAAATCAGTACTGAAAAAAATAATCTCAGTATGAATGCTGGAAATATCTGCAAAAGTGCAGGGCTGAGTTTTGATGTGCCTACGCTTTTTTAAAGTAGATATACATGAACAAAAATGACAGGTGAATGGAATATGCTCCATGCTCAGTTCCCATTTCACCAATCTGTTTCAGCTGTAGTCCAAATCATTGCTCATGTTATAATTGTCAGACTACAAATTGTGCTTATGGCTGAAAGATTCATCATGTCAGAAGCAAAACTGAATAGATGAAAGCAGCTAAATACTGAGTTGTTCATAAGAGCTGGATTGCATCAACAGGTCAAATTTTATTTTTACTGTATCTCCATAATATCCTCTGCCGCCAGTAGTCATTAAAAACAGGGGCAGAAATAGAGGGTTGGAAGTGAAATTTCAGCTCTACTGACTCTTGGCTTTCATAATCTACTGACCACAAGGAGCACTAGAGTGTAAATAAAGAGTTTGGAATGTTCTCTGTTTCTCTGTTCCTTCCCTATCTCTAGTTCTGCTTGTTCTTTGTTTACAAAGTTGCTAATCTCAAAGTGCTTCCTTCATTGTTTAAATCTTGGGCCCCACAATAGCCCATATTTTGATCTATGAGAGTTGTCTGTTCTAACTCATTCAGAAGTGGGAATAAGAAAAAGTGGAGTTCCATTCTGAAATCTTTCCACTGTAGTGGACTCAGACTGCTTCCACACTCTTAAAAGAGTGTGAGGAACATTGTGTGCTATAATAATAACATCTAATCAGTAGGGTTTCATTATGTGCTGATCTTTGACCACAATAAATGATTTTTTTTTTCTCTCTCAATAGGGTTAAAATGGGACAGGAGGGGGGTGAATCCTCATACAAAAAGAAGACTGTACTTTGATGTCATTTCTAATTTTATATACCTGTAGTAAAACTAAACTACTGAATAAATGTTTTGTCAGACACATAAATAAATGTGAGAGATGGTCTAAGTAAAACTATAATTGAAAAAAGAAACAAAAACACCCCTCTTTAAGCAATATAAAAGATTGTGTAAAAGGAAGACTTTTTTTCCTTGCTAAAGAAATCAGTGATGTTAACGCATTCCTTATAGGTTTATCCTATCAGCAGGAGATTTCCAGATCTATGTTAGATCATAGTTTTCATTTCTAATTTAATGTTTTGATAGGTAATGGCAATTCTTATTCTACTGAATCGTGCAAGTCACTGTCTTTACCCTAATTGACGACTAGGGTTGTTGAAAAAAATGAAGCCTTCCCTGCTTGAAAGCCCCCACCACTGCTTGTGGGAATTTGAGGATGGAATGCAATCAAAAAATAATCATGAATGATCACTGCCAGTTAAGTTACTTGACTGCATAGTCCCAGCCGAGATGGAACTGGGGGAGAGAAGACTTAATGCATAATGTAATACAAAAATGTATTACCAATATAATTGTTCATCCACAATAAATTTAATCCCTAAAGCAGCTTCATTCCATTGGTTACCCTCCAAATATTTTTCTGGGAAATCTGGGAGTTGTAGTCTACCAACTCCCAGGCACTAAGCTGGTGAAAACTGCAGGAACTAATGGCTAGTCTCCAATATCATCCCATTGAACAAAATATGACAATATAATACAGTCTGCATCAATAGCTGGGATTTTATTTTAAGCTTACCATATGCTTCTTTTGCTCATAGGCATTTCCTTTCCTACTTTGACTTTCTCCTATGCCATAGATTAAAAAAAAAAAAGCTCTCTGCAGTTTCAAAATGAGTTACCAGATAGCATCAAGAGAGTTAGAGATCTTAGCTTCTAGAAGTCCAATCAGCCCCTCAATTCTCTGAATCCTAGCTGTTTTTTGTTACCCTATTCTTGTTTTGATCTGCCACCTTTATGTTATAGCTGGATGTGCTTTTGCCACATTTTATTTTGAAGACAAAATAAGGTTCAAACTTATTTAAACAGAATTTAGTCTCTTATTCCAAGTATTTTATTTAGCTAATGGAGTGGATGTACACAATAATTATTGTTAACAGACTAAATTGTACACATGATACAATGTGTGCTTTCCATTTCAGAAATTGCTTTGATGAGGATAATGGGGCCACTTGCAGAATGAGGTGCTTTTTTAGCCTGGCAATTATATGAGCAATGCTACCTTGCTGCAATATTTATGTAGGGTCCTGCCCTTATCATATTAACAAATGATAGGAAATAGTAAAGGTCTTCAGGCACTGTTTTGAAACAGAATTCAGACTGGGTTAGCCATTAATACTGTACATGTATGGTACAATGCATATATGCAGTATGTTCTTCATTTCCAAAGATTTTAATAACTTTGACAACTAAAAGTAGGAGAAACAAAAGGTAAAAGTATAACAAAGTTTTGACATACTGTATATAATCAGATCTTTATTATACTACACAGAGACACATACATGAGCCAGAGTGGCACAGTGCTTAATGTATTAACCCTTGTTCTAGTCATCCAGAAGGATTTTGGGACAGTTACAGTTAATTTCCTCCATCTTGGCTCAGAGACTTCTAGAATTGGCACAAATACACCTGTACTAGATGTCTTTTTTTAAATGTTGTTTATATGAGTCTTTTTCATGGGTTTTATGTTTCCTCCCCATCCCTTCTTGTAAAGGTCAGTCCAAGAATGACAAAGAATCAGTCCATTCAAACTTCAGTTCTTTATTTGCTCACATTGTATGGACAGAATCTTGCCAGACTAAAGCTACTCTACCTAACCTTAAGGGGAAATAACATGGAAGAGCTCTAGGGCAGGGCTAATCTGAACCTCTTTGTTTTCCCACCATTCCTTCCCGGACTGTGCCTCCTCTTATTGCTACCACCTCCTTGGAATGTGATCCCTCCTTCCTGAGAACCAGCGGCATTGCCGAAATCCACCACATCTCCCCTCCCCTCCCTTCCTCCCTCCCTCCCTTCCTTCCTTTTTCCTGGTTGTCATGTCCACTTATTAACTCATTTTCAGTATTATCCACATGGAAGTGTAGCCCATAAATACCTCACAAGCATTTCTGAAACTCATAATATTGCCAGTGTTCACACTAAATACTATGTAATGAAGGATTTTTCAAAAACACAGAGAGCCAGACTATAAATTTGCCTACATTGTTAGTAAGACTTATTCTGCTCTTTATGAATTAACCATAAGATAGTGTGATTACACGCATTTATGTATTTATTTGTTTGTTTGTTCATTTTAATAATTGTTATTTCTATTTGTGAAATGAAATGCATAGAAAATTGAAGCAAGCACAGATTTAAAGGAAGTAACATAAAAACTGTAAAGAACGTTGACATTTTTGTGGGAATAGCAAAGTTTCATAATAGGGCAATCATAGATTCCTACTAGGAAAGAAAGGTACTGTATATCAGACGGAAACTAGTTTTCTCTTACCTGGATCTATATTTAACTTGAGCAAGTTAAATAACTCTCTGAATGTTAAATAAACAATTATAAATAAACAGTTATGAAATAGTTTGCTTCTGTTGGACTGAATAATACTGTAAAATAAAATTAATATATGTGCACCAACAGTACTGCTCATTTTGGTCAATAAGTAATCTCAGCTGATTTTTTACTAGCACAACTTTCCCCACCTCTGGGCTGCTGGTATCTTCCTGTTCAATAATTGTCATTCATAAGAAACTGAGCCAGGTGGTAAATATCACCTGTGAGGGTTACTGTATGTATCAGTATGTATTTGTGGGGTGAAGGGATTTTTATTCCTATGCTATGTTAATATTGAGAGTTGAGGAGAAAATCATTATCTTTCATTAAAATAACCTCTAGGTAAAACAGAAAAATAATTTAAATTTCCTCAGGTTTCAGAATAGTGTTCACAAACTGAACAAGTTCAGCCATGCAGAGGACAGGCAGCAAAGGTTCATTTAAATATTCACCTGATGTGGTGACTCTTATTTAGCTTCTGGACTAGTGTCAAAATACTGATTGGAAAATCAGAGATCTACAGCAGATCTTAAAATGTCATTGAGTGTCATATCAGTGACAGAAATCCACTCTTCCCTCTTTCACAAGCAATTGACTATGGCATATGGGTTTTAGTGGCCTGGCCTGGCTGCTGTTCTGTTGGCATAAGCCAGCCAATGGAGTAAATAAAAGGGGAGAAACAGCTCAGTTCTGGCCTTGAAGGGCAGCTGCACTGTCGCAAGGCTGATGAGCTGACCTGGCTGCTAGCCAGGGCTGGTGTGAGTAGTCCCATTGATCTAGGGTGGTATATACTGTAGGTGTTGGGGACTAAAGCCCTGGGGGGACACCCACCTCCTCAGTTGCTGGGGGACATGCTGTTGTTCTGACTAAAAAATGGAAAGATAAAGAAGGAGAAGAGAGAGAAAAAAGTCAGTACAAAACAGAGTACATGGAGTGGCTAGAAAGAAAGGCTAGAGAGAAAAGTTAAGTGTGTGGAACAGTTGTCAGTTTCTAGTCATAAAGGGAGAAGAAAGGTCCATGGGTGGCTTCCTTAGAAGAAGGGAAGGGAAGGCCCAGAGGGATGAGAGCTCTACCCAAAACCCAAGAATGGAAGCAGGCGATTAGCTATCAGTAGTGAAGCTCTGGGGAAGGACTGGTCTCTGGTCTCTGGGGAAGGACTGGGCAGAAGACCCTGAGAGAGGTTCTTCCCCCAACAGAGAAGCAGTAGGTATTCAGCTGAGCAGATCCAGGAGAAGTATCTACCGAGAACCCTACAGTAAAATTCTACCTCATTCCTTTCATTTCACTTTCTCTATTATTAAGACCAGAAATGGGGGAGGGAATTGAAGTGAAAGGAGGAGAAAAACAAAGCTGCTGGCAGGAGAGCTAGAGGGAGGTATAGTCTCTGGGATGGAAACTTAGGAAGAAACCTGACACCTGGTGTACACTGGGACTGACAATTATCAGGCAGACAATTGTATGGTGAATTGTATGGTTCTTCATTCTGACTCCTATGCTTTTGGAAGAGTTGGCTAAAGAAATGTGAAGAACAAATGAAGGACACACCCATGAGCAAAAGGAGAGGGCATTAAGCAGATGTACTGTATTTCGTCATTAATATCTTCTTCATACAATGTTGTGAAAGTTAAGGAAGTATAGGTTTTGGTTTGGTTTGGTTTGCTTCACCAGCTTGGAAATTTGTCTATTTACCTACTGTACTTAAAGCTTATCTATATATCTGTCCAAATATGCAATCTAATAGTGAGAAGATGTTTCAAGAAGTCTTACTAGTCCAAATTCTAGTATTCCATCAACTCTCACTTAAGACTAAAATCAATAATGTTTCCAGTTTTATATCTTTAACACACATATGTGTTACCTCCAAAGTCACATGTACTACTGAATCTTAGACTGGAAAGACTGGAAAGATTTGTTGAGTTATAAATTGGCCATTCAATATGCAATCAATCCAAAGCACTTCCTTGATAAAAAACTAATTCAAAAATAAATATTTGTATCACCTACTAGGAAGATCCACAGTATTCAACCTTGGTCTAGCTAGGAAGGTCATTGCATTATTCAGTCTAGTAATTAATTGCCTAGGGCTTCTGCTAGTTGTGAAATCATACATGATGCCAGAATGTCAGCCCTATTCCATTTTCATGATACCAATGATGGCACTGTATTATTTTTTTTAAAAAAAAATCAACATTGTCTTTATATTTGAATTATTTGTATTCATTAAGGCTGTTTTTTATTGTTCTCTTATAAACCACTCTGAGTTCCTCTAGGAGGAATAAGCTTCTAGAAATAATAAAAGTGCAGGGTTATTTGAATCAAGCTTTCTCCTAGCAACTCTATGCACATGTTCATAGATTTTGGGAGGCAATGGAAATTATCTGACTTTGAGTTCTTCTGTTTTATTGTTTTGCTTTCTTGGTTTTCAATTTCCTTGTCAAGCCCATAGCCCTGGGATTTCCTGATGAGCAGTCATCAAGTACAAACAGATTGGACCCTGCTTTAGCTTTCAAAATCAGCCAATGTAGGCAAGTTATTGCCACCTAGCTGGGCTAAGAAATAAAACAAAACTAAATTCTGAAAAGTAATGCATAAGCCACTATGCTCAACCTGCAATATTTGCATGAGAGAGCAACCTGCCTATTCAGATTCCTACACTCCTTTTTTTCCCCCAGATAAGAAACAAACTTTCATTTGCCAAAACAGAAAAACACACAAATACTGGGAATTGTGGTATAGCACAGTCACCTCACACCTTCATCTCATGTATTCTGTTCAAGGACTTGATATGATTCCATTGAAGCCACATACAAATATTTATATATAGATGCATTATGGGGAAAATCTATCTATATGTTGCTAAGAGATGACAATGGCTTGATGGCATATCATCAGTCAAAAATATGGATGCATGTCATTTATGGAGAATGACAGGCCCATTTGGGGAAGATTTATTATTGATTATTGATCAATAGAAGAAACAGCGAGGACAGGAGATTAAATGAGTTCAGTGTCTGTATTAAATCATTCCGAGAAACAAGAAGGTTAGAACTGCATTTATGAGCTAACGTACCTACATAGACTGGTCACTTCAGCTGGCTATCTGTGTTTGAAATGAATTAATTTAATCTTCCCCTTAATTTGCCTGACGTTTTTTTAAAAATCCTAATTACCCACTTTCATCTTTTGATACATACATTTTCCCATTGCCAGGTTCTTGAAGAAAATAAATTAGAATGGTTAATTTATATTAAAGTTAATACAATTTTAATTTATATGCCAGTGTCAATAAGTACCCTTCAGCAGGCTACATTTTTTTAGCTATACTATTGTATTGGTGAAAGAGGGATGCTAGTGGACTTCACTGCTGCTAACACCTGTTCTGTTTCAAAGTTTTTTTGGGGAAAAAAAATATATTATTCCCACACAATATTATTATATAATATCACAAAGATAATATCACAAAAGATAATATCACAAATAAAATCACACATTCCTAACAATCTATCTATCGATCTTTATGGATAATTACAAAATATCATAAGACAGGTTAAAAAAAAGCATAAATATGAAAAAGATTGGGGGTCTTTTGTGGGAGCTATAGTTCTTTAGGTGGAGGTGAAAGAAAGACCTTCACTGAGCCAGATAATTTGGAACAAGCAACTAACTCTTCATATTTATGCTTCCTGAAACACCCAAATAGCTGCTGTGAATATGAGACTAAAAATGCAATTCAACTGCAAATAAAATGACAACAGAAGTCTGGGCATGTGGGACTATGCCACAGTATTATTCCCAGATTGATTATTTAGAATTCAGGTCCTTTTGTATAATGCTGCTGGAATGATGTGACATTCTGTAGGAAATATAAATCACTGTACACATTATAGAAAGAAATGTGCAGAGTGAACTAATGCTCAAGAGTGATCAGTTTTTAGAAAGAGTATACTAGTGCAATATTACTTAAACAAGCAGTATGATATTGAACAGAGAAAATTGAGCTTGGAAGATAATCTTTTGTTTCCATATTTCCTTTCACTGGTGTTTCCAGATTATCCCCTCTAGACTACAGTATTTATTTATTTATTTAATTATTTTGTCCCTGCCCATATCCTCCCATCAGGGGACTCTGGGCAGTTTACAATAAAAATAATGGATTAAAACAACAATATATAAATATAAAATTACTCTTAATAAATAATTATAAAATAAAAGTAAAAAAGTAAAAAAGTTCAAGTGGCAAAAGAATCTGACACAGCCCATATGTGGGAGGAGTGGTCTAAGATAGCAGCCATCCCCATGTAGAACTATTCCCCTTTCTGCCCCAAGTGAGGCAGCAGAGCCAATTCTTCAGACTCCTCCAGAAGGCCAGGAATGATGGGGCCAGTCTCACCTCTGGGGGAAGCGTGTTCCACAGGGTGGGAGCTACTGCAGAGAAGGCCTGCTTCCTGGACCCCGCCAAATGGAGTTCTCTTGCAGACGGGGTCCACAGCATACCTAAAGTCAATCTAGCTGAGGATTTTCAGTGTCAGTTTTCTCACTCAAGATATCAACAGATGCTCAGCACCTTTTGTAAAGGTACCATTGAGTTGAGGTAGCATTCTATTAACTTACTGCTCAGGAATTGAGAGCTATAAGCATGGGACCATTGATCTGGAAAGGGTAATTTAGGCCATGAGGTCCAACTTCCTGTGGAGTATACAAACTCAAATTAAAGCCTCTCATACAGTCTGCTTGAACATATTAAAGGAATAGGAGCCACCTCCTTGCTAAATAATTGGTTCCACTGTCGAATTGCTTTTATTGTTAAGGACTTTTATTCCTAACATCCTCCACATTTGAATATTTCAAGGATTTTATATTCCTTTGAAATACTGTTAAAAGAGGTGCTTGTATTCCTGAATACACTCACTCTTTAATAGATCATGTTGACTTTGTGCTAGATAATTGAGTTCCTGGAGAAGCACACTGCTGCTTCTTATCATACATGGCTCTTCTGTGGACTTCCCCAGGGATTTCTAAAGGTGTTGCCTTCTCTTCATGGTTATCCATTGAAAGAGTGAGTGGTACTAGCTGCTACGTAGGTTTCAGTGGGATGAAGTTCAGAAACAAAGTGCTTTATTTTTTTTTGACAAATATGAAAGTTAGTTGGTGCTGATGAATGGAGAATACAGCTGCTAACAGTAGGCAGAACCAAGTAATCACACTTGATTGGAAGAAAAATTGCAGCATATAAATTAACCACTCTGTCATGAGTTCAAAGCAGAGAATTGGGCAGAGGAGGAATTTCTAATTGTAGTAATTAAAAAAAGCTGAACCTGTATTTAAAAAAAAAAAAAAACCCTTGCACAAAACATATGAGGCAAGTTAACTTTAAAGTCACTGAGTGATCTTTAGGTTTGGGTACTGATATCTCTGAAATAAACACACCATGTAAGCCCTCCTTTGAACACACTGAATAGAAACAACTAGAGGAAACATGAAAGCCCTGCTTAAGATCATAAATAGAAAGCAGAGGGTGTGCTTCTGTTCCCCAAAACAACAAACATGCAGTGGAAGTCAACTTCTGTCAGCTATACAAGAAAAAAATTATTGCACAGAATAGCCAAAGGAAAAGAGAATTTTAAATTTGAACAAGAAAGAGAGAGAGGTTTATATGCTGCTCCAGTCAAGACTGACTCTGAAGAGTTTGCAGACCTCCAAAGCATTAGTAAGATTGAAACTAAATATAAGAGTGTAATAAATAACATCTTGCATGCCAACATGCAACCATTAGCACCCTCCTCATCTGGAGCAACTAACATGAACCCCACAGCCCACCAAGCCCCTTGGAAACAGCCAAGTCTGTTGCTTTGTGGAGAGATAACAAGGGCAGGATCTCTCTAATATCAGCAGCAACCCAGAGGGAGTGACTATGCATGAAAAAAAAATAAGTGTTTTGATTTCTTTTAAAAATTAAAATAAATTATTAAAAAGCATGTCTGGCCATGGACATCTACCATAACTACCCCTCTAATGCTAACAATTCAGTCCTGGGAGTTTATGTGGAATCTGATCATTCATATTTGGGAATTAGACCAATCTTGCTGTATATTTTTGTCTGATCCTTCCATTCACATTTATATGAAGATTTTATTTATTTATTTATTTAAAGACCTCATGCAGCTTCCTATCTCACATAATGATCCTAGGTGGCTCACAACAATCAATAAAGTTTCAGACAACTATAATTAACAGCTAGAAACTTGACTCATTATACTGGAGACTGCACATGCAACAGGACATTAATTTTCAAGTTGCTTGGAGATTGGTTTCTCTTTGTGGGCATGGACAAAGAGCAGAACTCACTGTGCTGCCTATTCAAATCAATGGACCATCATGTCCTCTAATTCTTAGAGAGAATTCCATGAAGAACAATGCAAATTCAAGAAAATATAATTAGCCTATACCTTGTTTATCTGCTATCTTCTATATAAGTTAAGAGCAGAAACATAGAGGAATAATCATTATATCTCCGTTATACAGCTTGAGAGAGCCAACTGTCTACTGAAAATTGATTGAAAGTTTCTAATGCAATTTCAGTGTTAACTTAAGAACAGTAAATGGGAGGCAGAACGTCTCTAAACATCCTGTCCTTCATTAACTGGATGTCATGAAACCTCAAATTTTATACTGTTGTGATCCTAGTTCTACCATATTCTTCAAATTTTTCACAATCTTATATAGGATTTCCACCTCTGCAGTCTTAAAACACTGGAAAGATACAGCTGAACTGATACCTATTATCAGTTCATTGGAGTGTCCCTGTCCTCCAAGTGTTCAAATGTCAACGAAGCACTGCTCCTTCCTTGAAATGGGAGAGATAAATTGTAATTATCTACTCTCAGAACACTAGCGTCAAGGTCAGTGAAGCTGAGAGCAAAACTGTGATAAACTAGCAAAACAGCCTGTCTTTTCAGAATGATTTTTACTCTTGGCATCTTTGGTAGGCATTCAGTAGATGTACAACATATGGCCATGAAAGGAGAATTATTATTTACTTGTTTGGCAAAAGCACTGTGAAGTCCCTTATAGTCCAGGATCTCATTGTCTTATGTTGAAATAATCAGAATTCCAACTACTAATCATGAAGAAAGTGAATCTTTGAGACATAATCAAAATAAACTAAACTTGATCATGAAAATGTTGAGCTCATTTAGATCCCTCAATAGTACTTCAATTAGTCAACATCCATATCAATTTAGATTATAACCTAGACAAACATGTGTTTCCATTCCCCTGGATGGCTCATAATTAATGGTACAATGAGAAAAATTCTCAGTTTCAGATTCATTTAAAAAGACCTCTTGGTGGCTCAGTGGTTAAGACACCAGGCTTGTCAACCAGAAAGTTGCAAGTTCAGCAGTTTGAGACCTGAGCACCACATGACAGAGTGAGCTACCACACTTGTCCCAGCTCTTGCCAACCTAGCAATTCAAAAGGATGCAAAGGTGAGTAGATAAATAGGTACCGCTTCAGCAGGAAGGTAACAGCATTCCATGACTGTCATGCTGGCCACATGACCACAGAAGTGTCTTCAGACAATGCTGGCTCTTTGGCTATGAAACAGAGATGAGCACTGCCCCCTAGTGTCGGACATTACTAAATGGGAAACTTTACCTTTTATGAAATGATAGAATTTGCAGGCTCAGGGAAACAGCTAGGTCTCATGCAATGCAGAACTAGATTGCTTTTTACATTAAAACATTGGCTAAGTTTGCACTACACAGTAAACCAATAAACGGTGATTTGCAAATTACACTGTTTGGGTTTATACTGCATTGAAAGCCAAAGCTAAACAAACCTGTTGTACCAATCAAAGCAAATATTTGTAGCTCAGGGTTGAACTATGGAGTCCCTGGTGCTCTGTGAGCCTTGTTTTCTTCTTTCAGACGTTTCATTGCCAGACTAGGCAACATCTTCAGTGTGAAGAGGGAGTGGGCCTTGCTCTCAGTTTATCTACCATGGCTTGCCCTGCTTGGGGTGGTAGGGGTATTGTTCTCTCCTTGGGAGTTCTTTGATTGGGCTGTTTTTTGCTGCTTGTTTGTTTGTCTGAGTTAATAGTTCCTTGATAAGAGTGTATTGTGCTGTTTGATGGTTCATTTGGTGTTAATCCTAGTGCTGATTTTTGCATATCTGGGTGTTGATTGCTGGCAAGGGAGTGTACTGGTCTCTTGGCTTCAGAGGATTGAGCTGTGCAGTTTAGGTTTTTCTTTTCTGATAAGCAAACTCTATCCAGAGAGTTTGAAAACACAAATTCTTATTATCATTGTTATTACTATTATTGTTGTTGATATTATTATTATTATTATTATTATTATTGTGACTTAATACAATTTAATCCATTAGCGATTCACTGCCTTCTTCCTAGTCTACCTGAAGAATTGGTCATGTGCCTATGATCAAAATGGTGGCCTATCAATCAGAGATTCTCACATGCAGCACACTCTTAAACATGAGTCCTTGAAAGTAAGTTTATTCTCACATAAGTGTCTGTAGGACATTCCTGCGGTGTCATGACACATTCTGTTTATAACTATTAATTGTGAATCCAGTAAATATTTTGTTAGTACTTATCTTTTACTCTGTAACTCAACTGTCTTTGAGATGGACAGCCAACTTCAGCAACAACCAAGAAGAGGGATAGAGGTCCATTTCCATTTTGGTTGGTGCCTGGTTTGATACAACCCTTTGCAAAACCATCCTAGTTTTCAGTTAATTCTTTCTTCACTGCAGAGAGAGAAAGAGACAGAGAGATATGTTTTCCTGCTCCTTTCCATCATAAGTAACAGAATCTTTAAAAAAAAAAAGTGGGGCAGTGAAGGAATGGAATCAATCTTATACCTTGTCAAGAGTCTTCTTAAAAACAAGAACTTTCTGTGTGTTGAAAGTGTCCGGGAGAGATCTCCAATGCCATTTGGCCATGCCAAATGTCAACTGACATAGTAATCAGGGACTTGGCAAATCAGATCATATAATTTTGAATTTACAAACATCTATATTTTCAAGAATTTGTAGTGTGATTGTTATGGATTGTATTCCCCTATAAGATCCCTAGTTAGTAGGCAGGCCCATAAAAGAATACACTGAGAAGGTAAGAGAAGTGGTGACACGTACCTCTATGTGAAGCTAAAAAATAGGTGAAGAATTTGTGGCCTTCCATAAATTGTTGAACTACAACTTGCAGCTGCAAACACATGGCCAATGATAAGGGATGCTCGGAGTTTCCATGACTCAAACTACAGATAAACAATAATAACTGAGCTGCCAAGTGACACAGCCCACTAAAGGCTATTTCAAAGATCAAATAGATGTTGTTGTTGTCATGAGTTGTGACATTGTATGCCTGGAGTGGGCTCACTGAAAGTTAGAGCAGAAATGTTAAAAATTCAGAAGGGTCAAAGCAAATGAGTGAAAGGAGAAAGGTCGGGCTCCCCATATATGTAACTCTTCAAATAGTCAGAGATTTCACTGGGGCATGGCTTACTTGCTTTTATGCCTGAAGAAGTTGGTGTGAGAACATAAAGCCTCATATTAGTTTATTTGGGTGTTGTACTCACACTCACCTTTACAGGGGCATTAAGATACCATGTAAATTCACTAGCAGTTACCTTTCTCCAATACTAAAATTAATCTGTCATTTAATATTTTAATTATTTTATTGCATCTTTTTTTCTAATGTTTTAATCTTTCTCTCTCTCTGTCTTGTCCCAGATCAATGCTATATGGCATATCGGGCAGTAAGGGTTCTCCAACTCTTTCGGTCTTGAGTGAGTGCTTCGGCATCCTTCCATGTGATGTGCAATGCCTTCAGGTCTTGTATCAGTGTTCTTTGCCATATTATTTGGTGGCGTCCTCGTCATTTAACAATGGGGGGGGGGGGGTCCAACTCATTACAACTTTAGGGATCAGGTTGTTCTCCATGTGAAAGATGTGATCAGCCAGTTGGAGCCTTCTACATGTGACAATGTTATGAAGTTTACATGAGCCACTCCTTTGGATCACCTCCTTGTTGGTGACATAGTCAAAATATTGGATCTTTAAGATTCAGCGGAGGCATCTCTGTTGGAAGATGTCAAGCCTCTTGTTGATACTTGCTGATGACTTCCAAGTCTCACTGGCAAAAGTAGCTGTCAGGATCACAATAGAAGTGAACAGATGGAGTTTAATCTTCAGCGATATGGACGGCGAGGATCAGAACTTGTTCATCCTCTGAAAAATGGCTATTGCCTTCTCAATGTGGCACTTAATGTCCACCTCTGCATCACCATTCTGGGCGATCACACTACCTAGATAGGTGAACTTCTCTACTTCCTCTAACTGCTGCAGTCCGAGTACAGTTCCTCATACTGGAGCCATGATCTTCAATTTCTCGGCACTTATCTTGAGGCCAACTTTGTTTGTCTCGCCATCCAAGACAGCCGTGGCATGTTGTAATTTTGACTCATCTTCCTCAAGCAAGGCTATATCATCGGTGAAATCAAAGTCACCAAGGTGATTTTGGTCAGTCCAGTGGATGCCTGTCCCAGTCCGTGCTCCAGCTCACTGCATGACATAATCAAGGGCCACAAGGAAGAGTGGGGACAAGATACAACCTTGTCTAACCCCAGTGGTAATCTCAAAAAAGTCCATATGACCATTCTCAGTCTTAACACAGCAGCTTGATCATTGGTACAAATTCTTAAAGATGGTAATGAAGACTGCTGGTACGCCATATAAATGCAGGATCTGCCAAAGGGACTCATGATGGATGCTATCAAAAGCTTTTTAAAACCAATGATTTGATGGCTAATGGGTGCCGATACTCGATGCACTGTTCTATGATATTCCTCAAGGTAAAGATTTGCTCGATGCAGGACCTTCCACAACGGAATCCAGCTTGTTCTTCTCTCAGGTGTTGATCAATGGCACTTCGCCGCTGCCTAAGGAGAACCTCACAAAATGCCTTCCCGGGCACTGAGAGAAGGGTAATGCCTTGCCAGTTGGTACATTCAGAGATGTTACCTTTCCTGGGGACTTTAACAACGGTGCCTCTTCACCAATCTTCCGGGAGTACACCACTTCACCAACATTTATTAAACAGCTTTGTCAGCTCTTCTACCATGGCCTGACTGCCATACTTTAGGATCTCTGCAGATACCTTGTCCAAGCCAGCTGCCTTGTTGTTTTTAAGGCTTCTGGTCACAATTTTGACTTCTTCAATCTCACCAGTGTTCACCTGGAGCTCTTGTTGATAATTCTCTTCATTAAAATTATATATACTGGTGTGGCTGGTTGAGGGTTTCCTGGAAGTATTCGACACACCTTCTGTTTTACTCTTCCTGAGTGACCAGAAGCTTCCTGTTCTTATCCTTAATCAGGACACTGATACTCCTTCTCATTCTGGTCAATTCCTTAACGATGCTATAAAGAGTCCTGGAGTCGTTTTGTTCAGCCACTTCTTGAGCTTCAGTACCTTTCCATTCCAGCCATTCTTTTTTATCCTTCCTGCAGCTTTTCTTCACCAGGTGGTCTAGCTCTATGTATCTCTGGCTCATTTATTTCACTTCATCCACATCTTTGGCTTAATCCCTTTTTTGTTTTATAATTTTCCTTTCGTCAACCAGCTTCCATGATCTATCTGGAATCCACTGTTCCTTCCATTGGCCATGATGTCTCCCAGTGGTGTTTTGGGTGCATTCTATGTTGTTCTTTGTGGCCTGTGTATAAGAGGATCTTACCACTGCTATTGATTCAGCCACTCTCTATCCACCTGACCTCACTGATGCCCAGAATGTCTAACCTATAATCATCAAAAACCTGTAAGAATTGGGCAAGTCATCCGGTCTGATGCAATGTTTGTACATTCCATGTTCCAATTCTTGTGATGTTCTTGGCTGAGAAGATCATTTTGGACTTCAGACATTGGACCCTGTTGCCAGTTTGCTCCATTGTTGACATACAAGTCATACTCAAAATGGAACTCCTGCCTACTTGACCAGAAATATTTGTGATTCTCCTTGCTGTTTCTGTAGCGGTTCAGGTTTTACAGGGATGGGTTGCTGGCCCATCACTTAACCCTCCTGCTTTCTCATCCAGGCTTTGGACCAGCAATAGCAGAGTTTATACAATCTTTACATACTGTAAATGTTTTATAAATGTGCTATAAATGTTTTGTAGACCATCTATGTTCAGGATAACTTGTGATATGACTAGAGACAGATTGATGATATCAACACACATATTCATATTATGATTTGAATAGTGAACAGAATAAGACTTCTTTTCCTGAGTAGCCATATATAAAACTAGCATCTTATGCACATATTTCTAGAATATATGCACATATATTATAATTTAAAACAAACAGATCAAATAAATAGCAATCAATCTACCAATATTCATGCTTTTGATTTTGTATTTTTCAGTGGAAGCATTCAAAAGAAAACGATATAACCTATACAACCCCTTCTTATGTAGACACTGATTTATTTTGCCCTGCTAGGTAGCAACTCCACATTGACCTTGGCTGACCTTGAAAAGATTAAGAAGGATTAGGACTTGAACTGGAGACCACAAGGAAAAACCAGGTTTGTAGACTGCATTAGAAAGTAAACAAGAAACAAAAATATATCCTGGAAGAACATCAATGGCAAACCAGTTGTTCATTGTTATCAATAAAACTGCCTGCACTATTTATTTATTTATTTATATGATTTGTCTGCTGCTTCAATCTTGACATATACCAGGACATGTTCATGAAGCTATCAGGAGTTGAGCGTAACTCAAGGGGGACTTTATATTTGCTGAAATTACAAGAAACTGAAATAGTTACATTTTTAAAAAGTGTTTACAGAAGGGGGAAAAAAATCTTTGATTCACAGAAATAATGAAGGTACACTGATTTCCATTAAAAACAGATGCTTGGGCACCTTATGCTACCAATGATACAGATTATCAATAGAGATGTGGATACAGTTTGGTAAACTGATAGTATAGGACAGAGGAAGTCCAAATCCCTAGCAGACTATGGAGTTCAGTGGATGACTTTTAACCACATACTTTGTTTTAGGCAAATCTAACTTCTGCTGTTAGGATTAATGAATAGTGACCAGGTAAAGTGCTGGGATGTGGTGGCGCTGCGGGTTAAACCGCTGAGCTGCCGATTGGAAGGTCGGCGGTTTGAAACCGCGCGGCGGGGTGAGCTCCTGTTGCTAGTCCCAGCTCCTGCTCACCTAGCAGTTCGAAAACATGCAAATGTGAGTAGATCAATAGGTACCACTTTGGCGGGAAGGTAACGGCGTTCCGTGTCGTCATGCTGGCCACATGACCTGGAAGTGTCTACGGACAACGCCGGCTCTAAAGCTTAGAAACGGAGATGAGCACCGCCCCCTAGAGTCGGACACGACTGGACTTTACGTCAAGGGAAACCTTTACCTTTACCTAAAGTGCTTCTCCTCCTTAAAGAAATAAAATTTAAGCCCCTGCATGTGAATATGAATGGTTTTCTTTCCCTCCCTCCCTTCCTTTGGAAAAATAATGCCCTATTGATTTTTAACAGAAAAGTGGACAGGATTTTAAAGAACTTGCCCATCCCTTGCTTTGATACCAAAAAGAAAGATGATGGCATTAAGAAATAGCTTGGATATGATGTCCTATATTTTTTTGTGAGAATAATAGTGATAGACAATAGCACAAACTCTGGAAAGCAGACTGTGTTCAGTAGCACTTTCTCTTAATCAAGAGTGCAGCATGGCTTACAGGTTAGTAAGATGACTACCACGGTGCCTCCTTTCACTCTAGTAACATTTCTGTGCATACGTGAAGGTGATTGGAGGCTGTGGTATCACCCTGAGCACTTAGGGAGGGGTGGAAGGGGGCAGATGGGTTGTGAAAACTTTGGCGGCCTTAGGTATCCCTTTGCAGTCATTTATAAAGCATCACAGTGACATCTCCTCTACTTATGGCTGATAAGAGCCCCCTTGGAATGCATGCTTGTTACAAACAACAAGCTGGGCACAGATGCCTGGGGCTAAAATCCAAATGATGTATCATAAATTGTTAATGCTGGTTTTCAAAGTGCTGGATTAGCTACCTCCTGCTTTTTGCTGGTCTGGAGCTTGGGGAAAGCAGAGGAGGGATGGAAAATCATTAGAAACATTTGCCAGCTCTCTGCAGTAATATATCTGATTTAATTTTGCCTCCAGGTGTCACTATAAATGTCTCTCTGTTACCATCAGAATAGAAACATGCAGATGTTATTTACTTTTGACACAGAAAAATCATTTTGCACACAAGGGCCTTTGAGTGCATGTAGGAATTTTTAATAGATTATCAACAAGAACTCAGAACTTAAATCTGTCACCCAGCAAAATTAGTAAGGCACATTTAGCAGCAGAAAATGCCCTGAAGCAGTTAAACACATTGAAATTAATTGCTGCAGGAAGAGAGACATGTAAATGTTTTCAGTTCAGTAATCTGTTAACTAAAAGTGTAGAGGCAAAATATGATATCACAGATTTCAAAGCCCCTTCTCTATAAACAGAGGAAAAGGTGGAAAGATGTGAGATACACTGAGAAGGAGGCACGGTAGTGGCATGGATAGCCTTGCTGGATCTGGGATAAGTCTATAATGGAAGACTATTGAGTAACTGAGGGAAAAACGTGAAACTTACTCCTTTGTGTGGTGTTTGTTTACAGCCTGTCCTAATCAGAAGGACTGAAAAAATATGATGAAGGTTAAATATTGGGTTCATGAATAGGAATTTAGGGGAGAAATTGGCTCTCACAAAGGTCAGCGTTTCAAGCCATGAATGGGGAAAATAAAGAGAGCTACAGGCTTAATAGAGATTTTACTATCTTTCTTACTGTCAGAAAGAAAATAAGGCAAACAGAAACTTTGAAGTAAAACTTCAGCACTATTGCACAAGGAAATAGATAAAAGCCACCTCTGGATCCACACTAAAGAAGGTGAATAGAAAAGGGAAGCAGCTTTATTGAATACGGTAGTTATTAGGGCTGCTGCAGTCCTCAGAAGCACGCCACAAACTTTTTTTTTTTTTTTATCTGAATCTACAAGCAGTATGTCCCTAAGTTAAAAGGGCAGAATTGAATACTTTTTAAAGATTTTAATAAGTTGTCTAGCAAGGTACTTGTGCTAATATACTCCATTTAGAGCAGAATGATATAAAATGAAGGCCCTATTTAATCAGAAATCCCCAGCATGGCTGCTTGTCTTAACCTCTGAAATCCCAGTACTGAACCATTTAACATTTTAGGCTTATACAGGAGGAAAAGCCTTCAGAGCATGGCAGATCTTGAAGGGGGCAGTGGGAGGCAGATCTTTTGCTCAGGTTTAATGCTAGGGATTATAGGAATAAAACTTCCATTGTGGGAGATCAAGTTCCTGGGCAGTCTGTTGAAAGACTGATTGGATTACAAATCTCATTGATGCTAATTACCTGGAATGCAGAAGGAATGGAATAGCAAATGTTTAAGACAATCAGAACTGGAAAGGTTTGTGTGCATGTGTGTGTGTGTGTGTGTGTCTTTGTGGATTTGCCTCTGGGTATACAGAGGACTTCCAGCCTTCCATACTTCTGAGGTCAGTAAAATGAGTACCCAGCTTGCTGGGGAAGGTGATGACTGGGGAAGGCAATGGCAAACCACCCCGCTATAATCTGCCAAGAAAAGGTCACAAAAGTGGCATCCCCTCAAAGGGTCAGACATGACTCAGTGCTTGCACAGGGGACCTTTCACTTTTCACCATACAGAGGACACAGCATGCATCTCGTGACTATTTGGCCTCAATTTATACTTAATTTTCTTCTCTCATTTATTCTGTAATCCTCCACTCAGGAGGATACTGCAGAATTGCATGGCCAGCTCAGAACTCTCCCTTCCTTGCAAGCCTCAGAGAAAAAACCTCTTTGAATTGTCTGATGCCAGGTCTCCTTAACCAATCTGAGTCCGCCAGTGTGATCATAAAGTCAGGAGAGGCTCTGGGGGACCTTCTATTGAGCTGGATAGCAGTTACTGTTCCTAGGAGATTGGGCCTTCCAGAGGTTAAAGTTGTCCCTCAAGATGTTGTCTCCTTAGACCTCATAAGCACAGCTTACCTGGTCCTGGAAATAGGCCCTCCTGAGTTGGATTTTACAGCCCAGAAGAGCCAGTTGTCTCCACCTAATCATGGGTGGTTCTGATCATACATAGAGAGGCATTCAATTCCCCATGCTCTGCCTTGGTCAGAGTCCCCACCTCCCGGAGAACAGCTTCAGGAACCCAAAAGCATTCTGAGCTGACCCAGGCATAAAGTGCAGACAAGCACTCATTGACAGGGACTCCCTAGTTTCTTTCTACTTTTGGAAATTTCAGAAAGTTCTTTATAGCACCAGTTCTCAAGAAACATGTGATGGAAACCTATACCAGTCCTTCTTCCACTTCCCTCCCCCTCCTAATCTATTTGTCTTTACACAGAGGCTTTCTTTCCTTGTCCTTTATCTTTCTCTCTACCATCTCTTCTTATAACTTGGTGTCATTGTGATCTAAGCCATCATGGCATATTTAGCAAACTATGATACGTGCACCTTAAAAGGGAAAAAAAAATTCTCATCATTTTGGTGCTTTACTACCAAGTTTTAGCAGAAACAAAAAAGGGGCCAGAATCCATAAGCCTATACCAAAAAAAAAAAGGGGGGGGGCAGGGATTCATCTGAAAGTTGTGAGGTTGGCAACAAGTTATTTATTTATTTTAAATTATTGGCCACCCAACTCCAGTGGACTGTTCACATTTCAAAGGTAATAAGCATTTCAGATGTGGCAGGACCAAGCTGATCTTGACTGATTTCTGGTTGTCTACATAATGCAACATCTTGCATTTCATATAAGGCACAGACACATACCTAAATATGGGTCTTCTTTCCTCACCCAAGATCTTCAAACTTTGTTATTTGAAGTATTTGTCATTCAGTCACCTCTTTCAACACATTATCTTCCTTTTTTTTTTGCTTTTGGCCAGTTCCTAATAAAAGTTATGTTTTAATCACACATTTAGGCATAGCTGAGATTTTTGTCAACAAATCTGAACTTTTCTTTTTCCTTCTGGGCCTGCAGATTATGATAAAGTGCTACCCTAAAGCTGTATGGAAACAGATGCACGTGGTAAAAATAACAAAAACAGACACAGATGGTGTGTCACATGCACAACTTCTTAATTTATCCTTTTTTTGTGCAGTACAATGATCCTTGCCAATCGATTGCATTCATCATTTGTGCATTTCCTTAGGGAATCTTCCCCCCCACCCTCTCTTTGTCTCTCTAAAGCCTGCTCTACATTGTCGCCATGGTGCATAAGACCACTTGGTGCTTTGGCAATCAGTTTCACTCTTTCTCTTTTAAAAGAATGTGACAGCAGATTTTTTCCCCTATTCATTAATTATGTGCTACAGTACTTAGAATGGCAGTGCTCTCTCCTGTTCTCAGAGATTGTCTTTGTTTCTTTGCGGGTAATATTTGTAAGAACTCACTTTCAACTTGACATTCAGAGTCCATACCTCTCTATGAAGTTTGTAAAAAAGTCGAGCTAATATGTCATTTGGGATGGGGAATGGTGAAGTACCTCTTGTAGAATTTTAAAACACATGGCTCTGTCCTCTTTGAAAAGGAAGTCATGCATCACAGTGCTCTGTGAAATTTCAGAGCTACAGGTTTCCAAGCAGGAGTGTATATTGGACACTCATTTACCCAACAAGTAAACCAAGGAAAACAGGAAAGCAAAGAAATAAAAATGTGTTAACCTTTGCTGTTTTTTTTTTTGTTTTGCTTTTTAATTGTGGCATTACATTTGAACTACAGCAGTCTCTGAAATGTCTTCCTTCATCAGCTGCAGATGCAGAAGGTGAATCAAAAGATGAGGAAAAACATTTGTTTCAGTTCCACCCCTCTTGGTTTCTCTCTATGGAGTTTTGTTTCCAGACTTTGGTAAATTGACTGAACATACAAATACTTCACTATAGTGTGTGTGTTCTGTTTCACCCACCTCACCAGGGCCCTAAGGCTAATGTTCTCTCTTTTCTAATTGAATGAGTCTCCACTCTTATAGATGCAAAGTGGCAAATAATTAAAAAGTTATCTTTGCATTTATGTCTCTTTGTGTTAAGCGTATAAGAGAAAGTGGAGCATGGAGTACATTACCAGTGAATGTTTGATTAAAGTAGGAAAACAGATTCATTCCATTAAACAAGGCTTTGACTCTCCAGTTCCCTTGCATGCTTTCCTTCAGCCATTAACCATTGCAATTAATAATGCCAAATACATGCATACAACTAAAGAGGTACTGTTAAACAATTAAATACGGCAACAAAAGTTGTCATAGTGGAGCATACTATAAAAGCAGGTGCTAAAGATATGTAAGAAGCAATGATTATGTCTTGCTTTTGAACACACCCTTTGATAAATGGAGAATGAGAAACATACATTTGATTTGCTCTTCTTTTGATCTGTTCATTTTAAATTGTAAATTGCATGCTTATATTCTAGAAGCACCTGTATAGGAGCCGAGTTCTATGTATGTCTGTGACTCCCACACAAAAAAGCCTCTTTTAATTCACTGACTCTTTGGATTAGGTGTGTATATTTTTAATAATCAGTCTACTTTTATTCCTCTCCCATAGAAGAAGCCATATGGATTGATTTTCATACATGCTTACTAGATAAAAACAATTAAAAGCTTTCAATTTTAGCTTACTTATAATAAATATTAAATTACTAAATTAAATTCAGACACATTATTGTAAAAAGCCACTATATATACAAATACTTGTGTGTGTGTATGTGTATACACACACACACACACATAGCACACTTACTCAGAGAAGGTCTTGGTAGAGTGAAAGATCTTTGATGGTATTTAAAATGTGTCAAGGTTCATGCTTTCCATAAAGGAGAGGGGACATCATTTCCTTTGAAAGATTGCAGCTTTTGCTAGTAAATCAGTAGTAAAGTCTCCTTGATTATATTCTTTTGGTTTTTTTTTTTTTTTTCAACTTCCCATTCTATTTTACAGGCCAGGGAATTTTTTGGGTCATCTTGCATCCAACTATTAACCATGTTTGATCCTAGTTTGGTTTCTGAGAGTCACCAAAGTACACTAAGTGCTACCATACTAAGATGGCTGGAAAAAAAATAGCATCTGACTTAAGAGATGTGATGTTTAAAAATAGAGTTATGGTTTACATTATGGGTAACACATTGGGTTTATATAGTTATAAAACAGAGAGGGTATTTCTGCCGTTGTTGCATTGATGCCTTGTAAGTATTATTTGCTTCCCACAAATATTTTATGAGAAATGTTCATGTCATGCTGCACTGGCAGACATCAGGAATATGGAATGACATTGACTAACAAAACATAACAAGTAATAAAAACATTAAAAAAAAAAAAACGGGATTCCATTAGCTTTTGGGACAAAGACTTTATAAAAGTAAAGCTGAAGATTTTTCTTTCAGAAAATTAAACAAATCATCCTGTGCCTGTCTTCTGTGTTATTTAGTTTTGGTCTTTGCAAGTGAAACTTGTCTAAGAATTTTCAAATAGCCGATGAGGGAAGTTTGAGTGGATTTCCTTCTCAGCTGCTTTAGATTTCAAGAAGAATTTATGTGTTTTCTTCCATAACAGAAGGATTTGCACATTTCTTGTGGTGAAAACTGTATGCACAGCAGGACTTTGGACAGATAAGATCCTTTCACAAGCAGCGGGTGCACTATTCATTTTCATCCAAGCCGCAGGTGTATGGCAAAGACTGGAAAATCGAAAACATGGAAAGTAATTGAGTCATTATTTTTACCAGAGAAATGCCAGCCACCAGCCCATATATAGGATTGCTTTTGGTGAGATTTTGACCAGCTAAGCCCATTGATTGGGCTGCACAAATCATTCTGATACAGGCTACAAATGGGCCACTGCATGAAAATACTGTGGTGACACCTCATTTATGGAATTCCCTCCCCAGAGTGACTTGACAGACACCCACATTAGCATCACTTTGAGACAGGTGAAAATCTTTGTGTTGTTCCAGATTTTTTAATGTCGCTATTAACTTCATTCTAATTTTCATTGTTTTAGATTTTGAATGCTTGCTGCTTCCTAGTTTGTATGTGTTTTCATTTTGCTTTTTATTAGATGTTATTGGAGAGCTTCAGTGATTGAGCAGTTTTAAAATGTCGATAAATAAATAGCATCACAGCACTAATCAATCCTAAATTAAAGACTTTTTCTTTCCGTTTGATCCAGTTTATTTGCTGTATATACTAGTTTACTTATTTTAGTATACATTAATGCAGAAGTGTAATGGATATTTTTGGATTGTGCCTACTAACTTCACTGGTGTTAATTTCCATATAAGTTTATTTAATGTTTCATTATAGAAGTGAATATATATGTATATGTATATGTATATATGTGTGTGTGTGTGTGTGTGTATAATGTACAGTATCTTTTGATTATACAACCACAACAAAAATACCTCTTTTTTTTTTCTTTTTGCTTCATTGTGTTGAGAAATAACATTATCTTGGCTTTACTTTAATTTAGCTGATAATACCAATAGGTGTTATCAGCTAAATTAAAGTAAAGCCAAGATAATGTAATTCAGTTTGTCATGGAAGAAAAATTACTAGATACTCTTACATTTGAAGTTTATAATCCCATTACTGTGCTATGTGAATGGAAACAACATTTCTGCTGATCCAGCTTTTATTTTCTCCCTATTCCTTGTTTATTCAATTCTATTTTTTTATGAATTTCTTTAGGGTCATCCAATAAATGACTTTAAAAAATAATGTGAATATTTTAGAACAGCATCACCATAAATCACTTTGTGAAAGTCTTGGAAACATCAGATAGCTAAGTTACTGAATATTGTATGGAAAAACTGTTCTATGATTAAGTTCATTCTTGGAAAATGGCTATTACAAAAAGTATAGCAGACAGCAGTGCAAAAAGAAGAATAGCAAAGAAGGAATAAAGAATACCACCTCTGGAGAAGGAATAGGAACAACCTAGGTATCAGCATTGCTACTGCTACTAACAAGTAAAAACTAAAAGTGTATGTTGTATGGTTGTAGGTAAGGAACACAGCATTTTAGGGCTAAGGGCCAAAAGACAAAATATGGATGGAGCCAAGGCAAGAAGCAGGAGAGGGCATAACTATATTCATTTAATCTTAATTAAAGTGAAATACAATTAATGTGGCTTCTCATGTAAATGCATTTCCCTTTCTGCCACATTCATTTGGGGGCGGGGGGTGTTCAGGTATATATGTACGTTTATGTATGTATTAAATCTGTAGGCTACTCAATTCCAGGTTTCTTCATTTGAGTGACAAAAGGAATGGCAAAAGAAGAACTCATGGCTCTGAAGTAATATCTATGCAGATGTCTTCCTGCTAGATCAGTCACTATTTTAACAGGGTGCAGCAATAAGTGACTCAAATGAGAGGAAGGTGGGATGAATGCTCGTACAATCTTACAGTCATGTAAATTCTGGACAAATTATGTGAACAGACTTAGCTGTCTTGAGAAATTCATAATGCTGGGAAAGATGGAAAGAAAGAGAAGAATAGGACAACCAGCAACAAGCGGGATAAACTTGGTTACAGCAGCAGTGGGTGCATCACTGGAGACTTGAAGGGCCAGATGGGGGATAGATCATCCTGAAGAAGTTCTATCTGTGTAGTTGCTAAAAGTTGAAACTGACTTAATGGCACATAATCAATCAATTGTTTGGAAAGGCCAGATTTCAGTTAATCTAATATTTTATATCCTAATTCACTGAGGAGGTCATGGAAGAGGTCTCTGAGGATTTGCTACTTCTCTGCCAGCCTCTTTTTAGGGCATACAGTTGCTCTAAGGAGGTGTGCTGCTTGTTGCAAACAGCATTTTTGCACTTTTGGCTTGTCAACAGTTTTCATCAGAGAATGGAAACTTGCAATCAGATTAAGTGGTCAGTTTGGGGTGGGTGGGTGAGTAAATCAGTTGAGGTTGACTTCCATTGCTATAGAAGCCACCACCTTTCCACCTTTCCACATTGAAACTTTACAGCACCTTCACCATTGTTCAACCAAGCTCACACCAAAGGACCAGAACTCTATCAAAAATGCTATTAAAAAAAAAAAAAAAAACAGATATACCACTCTTTCAAAAGAGCAGTAAATCTGTGTTAAGAAGGAGCCCTTGTCATACTGGAAAAGTGCTTCTGAAAGCTCTGGTCTGGCATCATGTGAGAAGACACCTCAGTGGAAATACATGACTGATGTCTCCTGTAGCCCAAAATAAAATGGCAATGGAGAAAGAGCCTAGTGACAAGAAGGGACTAGGCATGCCCACTGCCTAAAGAGGCCAATGAGAGCTGAGCAGATCCCTACTCCCAACAGCATCTTTCCCAACATTTTCCATATTGTGTTATAAATTCTGTCCATGGCAAGAACTGGGTTAGCAGAAGAGGGGAAACACTAAACTGAAACAGCTAAAGATGAATTTAAGATACCTCCATAGGATGAGATGAAGGCAGAAACATGAAGACATGCTCTTTCAAAGTGGTTAGCAGGTCATCTTCGTAGTGTAGTAGGGGGAACTGGAGGATGAGCCCATAGGTTTTCTGTTGAATTGGGGCTGTGATTTCACTTGCATTTCTTTTTTTTTTCCTGCCATGTAACAGTATGCCAGTTCTATGACGTTCAGCTACTCTTTATTTGTATTTGAACTTAATCAATTTGCATAATATAAAGCACCACTGATTTATGTATATTTATTTAATCTTGCTTGGGAACATCATTAAACAGTGAAATAAAACATTTATCATACATAAATAAACATAACATATTTCCCCAAAATTACTCTCCATTGGCACATATTAAATTATATTACTATATGAATGTAATGTACACCTCATGAACTGCATCTGCATGAATTAAAATTAAAAAGTTGGGTCTAAACATAGATGATTCATAAGTTAAATGATACATAATGTGCATATGATCCTGTTCCATTTCTATATTTTATCTACTGAAAGAACATGATAGCCTGATCCTATACAGGATTACTATGTGTAGGGTACAGAAAGTCTAAGCCTACCTCTTTTCCCCTTTCTTTGGGGAAAAAAGATTATCTCCCAACCCTTGCCTATATTTCTCACTGAACCATTTGAAACTAAAGTTCTGGGAAATAATTAAACTTCTTCCACACAGTGGATGGTGGTCCTCATCCAGACTGGGCCATCAGGTGATTAAAACAGAGTAAATAATTGCAGAAGTGGAACTGAAAATTTTCTGTTAGTCAAACATGGAGTATGACTTCATACACATGCTTATATAATTGCAAGTCTGTTGCTAGTAGAGGACTACTAGGAAATCAGTGCTAGTCCTTTCTTGCCAGAGCTTAAGCGCATTCTCTGTTGTGAAATGGCATTGAAATGACATTTTCCTAGTCACAATCATAACACCATTGGCCCTAACCCTATATACTGAACTTGTTTGCAGTTGCAAAGCCTTCATTATGATCTCATGTGATCTCACTATACAGGTAAGACTTTCATTGAGTAAAACAAATGTAGAATGATATGTACCTATTCAGGTCTGTGCACAAATACACCAAGTTGTTATTATATTCCTCAAAGAATAAAACAACAAAAGAGCAACCAAGTAACAAAAGAATCACATCTTTGACTGGCATCCTTTCAGAATTCACGTTCCAGACAGGAACCTAGGAATTATCCAAATAATGTTGTAAGATGTAACATATGTCATCAGAAGGTTAAGTTTTGTAAATCCAAAACTGATACAGCCAAAGTCTTTAGTTCTTGCAAAAAAAAAAAAAGTTTATTTGTTTTTTATTCTGCCTAAATGCTTATAACTATTTGAATGACTGTAAACCTTCTTCCAGAAGATTTTGATAATTCGATTTTTCTATTTTATATAATTTCTTCCAATTCTTTTTCCTCCATTAGCTGTTTCCATGTATGCCACATCTACAAAAATCACTCTTTTATTTTCAGTTATATTTGAAATTGCATTGTGTTGTGTCCTGGTTACAAGTCAGGTTGCATGCAAAATTACAATACAATGTTACCATCAAGTTTTCAACAACCTTTTCAATGTTTTGATTATGCCACATTCAGGAAACTTGGAAATTATATTTTTTGTACAAACTATAATTTTGATGCCAATGGATTGTAATGGCTATTCTGTCATGCTTCTTGCTGCATCCGCTAATTAGAATACAGTACCTATCTCTAATTCAGTGGTGCTGTTAAAGTCTCATTTTCCCCAAATGATCACTTTGAGGTCTGCAAGTTGAAATGCTCTGATATTACTTTGTCCTTGCTTTCAGTTCTGATGTCAAATTTGTGTCCATTGGTTCTTTTGTACAAAGTTTGTCCTGCTTGTCTTAGGTAGAATTCAGATAGGCATTGCTGGCAGATGGTGGTATATGTTACCTTAGAGAAAGAGAATGTGAAGATGCCTCTAACCTTGTGTGTGTACTTGTTGGGGCCGATGATGGTGCTATTGGTGTAGTTGTGGGGACAAAGTTGGCTTGGACCCCTTATTAACATCATTGTCTTTGTTGTCCTGTTGCTTCTTGTTTCTTGTGCTTCAGGTTGAATGGCTTTTTTGTACAAAAGTATGGGCATTCACCCGGTGCCTGAGAAACTTGAGTGTCATTGCCTAGTGTGGGCTATAACCTATTAATTATGTGTTTGAGTGACTTGAGCTGTGAGCTATATATAGGTGACAACCAGTGGTCTCCTGTTATACCATCCTGTTCATTTTCCACAGGTTTACTACATGCAGAAACCATCAGAAGAGGATATTATGTTAACCTTTTACTTGGGAATACCCACTGCACTCAATGGGACTTTTGTGTAGACATTTATAGGACTGCACTGTAAATCTCTTTAGACGGGCAATTATATTTCTGAACTGGAAAACAATACTAACTAAAGTTTATACTATAAAACATTTTGGCTGGAAAAAAAAACTGCATGGGTGTTTTAAAACCCACAACATAAAAGAACAAGAAAACAAACAAACCTTGCTGGCTTCATGGCTGTTGAAATCCCCTTGTGATCTGTTCAGTTCTATTTCCATTCCTAACATGAGAAGAGAAAAGCATTTGCTTTCTGTTTTATGACATTAATTCCAATGAAATTGTTACAAGCAATACTGCAGCTTGCCTAAAACTGCTGGATGCAAGACATTAAATTATAAGTATATAAAAAACCTTTTTTCTGGAAATAAACCAAGTATCTATTTTGCTGAAACGTATGTACAGAAAGTAAATGGCAAATCTGTCATGGATGGAAGAAAAAAGCACAATCTGTTTAATTTCAGATAAGGATGAACAGATACTTCTAAATAGTATACAGTGATTTCTTGATATGGCTCTAGAGAATTATTTAGTTCCAAATACCTTACTGCAATATGACAGTGAACTTCTTAAACACTCAAATCAGCAAACACATAGAGGTTGCAAGACACATGATATGCTTCTGCTTCTCAGAACATGTTTGAGAAGCTAACTATATTGTAAATATCTTTTTCCACTTTCCATATTCTGCTCAGGATGTCTGGTGTTACACTGGCATTTAGTATGACTACCAGATTGGGCTGCACAATTCCAAATGACCACCAGTTGGGAAGGAAGTGCTGGAATTTTCTGAATTTCTTTGTTGCTATCAAATGATTATCTAGATTTTGTAGCCCATCTGGTGACCCTACCTTTAACACACCCTAAAGTTCAAAACTGAAATACTTCATGATAGTTCCATTTAGCCCATTTTGATGTAGAAATTTAGGATCCATAGGGTTGGACAAGAACAATATTGAAATTATGGCTACATAGGACAATTATATGGTGGAAAGATGGATAACTTTAAAGTCATTGATTTAGTTTCAGCATACACAGGACTGTGAGATCTGGATTGTATCAAAGGAATGCAAGAAATACTTATTCTTTGCTATCATCTATTTTACACCTCATATCTGAGTCATAATGTGTGGATTCACACATCAAAAACATAATGTCAGATTCCCTGATCAAAGGTTTCACAGAAACCCTTATCAGGACATCTTGCATTGTGTCATTCTCACAGGTTGCTGGATGGGAAGGAGGTGGAAGGGGGTTTGCGAAGTTGGAATGTAAGGGATTGTTTTGGCTATAAGCACATCAAGGACAGGAGATTGAGATACGGTAGAAATGGCATCTGGTTGGGAGGGGGAGTGACACATTTCATGGGAAAGGGAACTAGCTAAGGTGATGTAGTTTAAAGTAGGTTTTTGGTGGGAAATCTTTATTCCCAGCTTGCCTTCTATACCATTCATTATGCTTCAATAAACCAGTTCAAAGAACTCTGGTTTCTTGACTGTGTATGTGAATGCATGAATGAGCAGGTGCTGACATTAAGCTGCAAATCCATAAGTCAGAAACTCTTCCTGAGATAGCAATCAGCTGAGAGTTAACGAACCATGCCCAAGCAAGTGAAGTCCCAGGCGAAGCAGCCATCACCTCTGCCATCCTCGGAGACAACTGTGCTGTATGTTAAAGTGACAGAAGAAAAAAATGAGATGGAGGAAAGTTCAGGGAGCAGAGACAGCAAGTGTGAGGTGGAAGCCCGGCTCAACCAGGCGGAGTTGGAAAGTGCCCTCCACTCCTTAAATTTTGTGACAGAACTCCGGACGCCGAGCGTTATTATTGAAGAACCACAGGTGGCACCTACCCAGGTTGGCGCCAGGGAAGTTGAAGCAAGACCTCCCCCCCCCCGTGGACTTGCAAATAATAGTGCGAAGCCTGGGGTCACATGGAACCATTCCAGATCCTAATGGAACTCCCCAGAACATCCGCAATCTGGAAGCTAGAATCTCTGCCATGGAAGTGGTCTTACAGCAGGTATCGAGAACCCTGGAGACCATGGCATACCCGTTGGCAGAAATCTCGACTCAGCTGTCGAGAGCAGAGTCACCAATCGGGCGAGGGAGACAACATACCCTAACCCCAACCAGAGATTTCGAATCACCCATGAGACGCAGGCAGAACGGAGGCCACCAAGAAAGCCAAGGAGATGGAGGAAGAGCGCTAGCTGGCAGGGCAACCCAGGGCGCAGTCCCAAAGGACATCCAAGTCAAGTTTGATGGTGACCCAAGGCAGTTGGCGTTTTTCCTGACCACCATTTCCATATACATGAGAGAGTATGGCTCATCATTCCCCATGGAGTACAAGAAAGTTAGCCAAGTGGGTGCCAGGCTCAGAGGGCCAGCTGCTGAGTGGTTTGTGCAGTTGCACGATGCGAGTGCCCCAGAACTGGGTAACCTGCAGTAGTCCATGAAAGCCCTGAGGGACCGATTTGAGGACCCACTGGATAAGATGAGAGCAAAAACCGGAATCCAACAGCTTAGGCAAGGGGTCGGACTGTGGCAGAGTATGCCATTGAGTTCAAAGCCCTTGCTGGAAAAGTTATGGACTGGTCTGAAACCACTAAGATAGACTACTTTAAGGGGGGCTTGCAACCAGAAATCCTTAGATGGGCGCTCTGCCAAGGAGCCCCCGCCCCCACTTTGAAAGATTGGATCTGCCTTGCAGGTGAGGTTGAGAACACCCAGTACCAGTTCCACAGGCAGCTTTGAGCTCAAATGATGGGAAGAAATACAGTAGAGCCAAGTCAATTTCCTTTTGCCCAGTAAAGACCTTTCCATGAGTGGGAGGATCGGAAAGACAAGATCGGAAAGAAAGGCACCTGTTTCAAGTGTGGGAAGGACACACACAGAGCAGCAGAATGCCCAGACACCATAAAAGGAGCAACTAATCTAACCAAAACCCCACCGCCCTGACGCAAGGCAGCAGCTCCAAGTGCCCTGGATTGAAAAGACCCTGAGAGGGAACCTCAACTGGAATCCAGAGAAGATTCTGACCATGAAGTCTTAGAGCCGGCGGGAAATGAGTTTCACCTGTTTTAAATCGTGCCTGCGAGCAGATGGCAACTCCAGGGTGCAGTGCACCCACTTCCGACATTGATGACAAAGAAGACCCTTTGGTGAGTGATGATTGTTCCACCTTAAGGGTGAAAGTAGAGTTAAAAAACATGGAAACCAGACACAAAGCCATTTTGACTGCAATGGTAGACTCAGGGTGCACCAAATGTTTAATACACCCTGCCCTCCTTCACACTCTGAGTCTAAAAACCAAGAGACTAAAAAATCCTATTATTTTCACAAAAATGGATGGGTCTGTTGCCCAAGAGGGCCTCTTGGAATTTAGGACTGAGACATTAGCCATGCTGCTGGGGGGTGGGGGGGGCATAAGGAAACCTTGCAGTTCATTGTAGCCCCTATTGCCAACTATTCCATCATACTGGGGCTCCCGTGGCTAAAGAGCAGAAAGCCACAGATCTATTGGGAGTCAGGTACTTTATTGTTTAACAATAAGGTTTGTAAAAAAAATTTGGTACTCCAACCGGCAAGGGGGGGGGGGTGTAGCTGGAACCCTTCTTAACCGCTCCTCATCACCTGAAGTCTTGCCACAACCTGGCATTCCATATGAATATGAAGACTTTACTGATGTCTTTGATGAGAAAGAGTGTGATCTCGTGCCTCCTCATAGAAAGACTGACTGTGCCATTGAAATAGACCCAAAGGCTAAACTACCAAAGCCCAAAATGTATGCCATGTCAGAGACTGAAAAAAATGTCCTAAGGGAATTCATTGACAAAAACTTGGAGCGTGGATTCATTGAGCCTGCCAATTCACCTTTGGCTGCCACTGTACTTTTCCAGGTGAAAAAAGATGGCTCATTAAGACTTTGTATGGACTACTGAGGAATAAATGCCATCTCAATTACAAATCAATACCCCCTCACCCTAATGAAAGACCTCTCCAAAGGGAAGGTGTTCACCAAACTTGGCCTCAGGGAAGCCTATTTCCAAATTCGCATTCGGGAGCGGGATGAATGGAAAAGAGCATTTAACTGCCCTCTTGGTTCCTATCAATATAAAGTTTTCCCCTTTGGGTTGGCAGGGGCTCCTGGTGTCTTTATGCAGTATATCAATGAAGTCCTTCATGACCATTTGTACAAGGGGGTCATGGTTTACCTGGATGACATTTTGATTTATTCTGACAATCTCAAAGACCATGTTAAACTTGTGAAAAAGGTTTTGTCCAAACTGAGGAATGCTAAACTCTATGCCAAACTTTCTAAATGTGAGTTCCATAAATCACAACTGGACTATTTGGGCTACCGTATATCCTCAAAAGGTGTTGAAATGGATCCTGCAAAGGTCCAGGACATTATGGGTTGGGAACCCCCACGCACCCACTGTCAACTTCAAAGTTTTCTCGGTTTCACCAATTATTATCAAAATTTTATCCCCCAATTTGCTCAAATTGCTTTACCTCTCACTGACGTATTAAAAACCAGGGGGAGTGGGGAAACCCGCAAAGTTACCTCCTCTGGAGCTAAACTTACATGGACTTCTGCCTCTCAGGCAGCTTTTGACAATTTGAAACTGCTTTTCACCCGTGAACCTATTCTTGCCCACCCTGACCCGGCTCAACCTTTTATTGTGCAAGCTGATGCTTCTGATTTGTCTCTTGGAGCTATGCTCCTCTAAAAAGATGACACAGGTTTTCCTCATCCCTGTGCTTATCTTTCACACAAGTTTTCTGACACTGAGCGTAATTGGCCCATTTGGGAGAAAGAGGCTTTTGCTGTCAAAACTGCTCTTACACAATGGAGGCATCTCTTGGAGGGTGCACTTTTTCCTTTTGAGGTTTGGACTGATCATAAAAACCTCCAAGACTTGCAAACTCCCAGAAAATTGAATGGAAAACAAATTTGCTGGGCTCAGTTTTTTAACCATTTCCATTTTACCCTTAATTTCCTTCCTGGTAAAAAGAACTTTTTGGCTGATGCACTTTCTCGCCTTCCTCAATATCATACAGCACAAAGACAAGTTGTAGACACTATTGTCTCAGAGCAGCAGCATGGAATGGCGTGCGTAACCCTCAAACAAGTGGCAGCTGGGAAAGTGAAAGTGCAGGCTGACTTAAAACAGGAACTGCTTCAGGCGCTGCCTAACGATCCCTGGCTACAATGTAACAAGGCTCAATTAACTGAAATTGACAATGTCTGGTACTCTAATGGAAGAATCTACATTCCTGAGTCTCTTCGCAAAACTGTTTTGCAGCGCTCCCATGATAGTAAATCTGCTGGTCATTTTGCCTTTACCAAAACCTTGCACTTGATCAGATGACAATTTTGGTGGCCCTCCCTTCGGGCTGACATGCAATCTTACATCACATCATGCCACATCTGTGCCCAAGCAAAGAGGAAGGGGGGGAAACCGCAAGGACTGCTCCAACCGGTAGCCTCCCCACAGGCTCCCTGGAAGGAGATAGCCATGGATTTCATTGTGGATTTTCCTGAGAGTAAGAATAAAACTGTAATTTGGACTGTAATTGACTTATTCTCTAAGCAAGCTCATTTTATACCCTGCACTAAAATTCCAACAGCTCAGCAATTAGCCAAACTATTTCTCACACACATCCACAAAATTCACGGGTGTCCCACACATGTAATTTCTGATAGAGGTGTCCAATTTACTTCTAAATTTTGGTGCTCATTTTTAAAATTGATTGGGGTCCAACAATCTCTCAGCTCATCTCACCATCTGGCCACTGACGGGGCAACTGAATGAGCTCAATCTACTCTAGAGCAATTCCTCCACTGTTACATTAGTTTTCAACAAGACAATTGGGTGGACCTTCTCCCTTTTGCTGAGGTTGCATACAATAATGCTGTTCATCACAGCACTGGCTTTTCTTCTTTCCGCATTGTCTACGGTCAGGACTTTGTTCCTATCCCTGAGCTCCAGCTGCAGCCCTTGCCTGACTCTTCTGTGGCAGACTGGGCTGCACAGATCTTCACCAATTGGCCTGTCATCTGCCAGGCACTTGATCACACTCATGAAACTCAAAAGAAATTTGCTGACCATCACAGATGCCCTGAGTGGAATTTCAAGGTGGGAGAGCTTGTTTACCTTTCCACCAAATTCTTCCACTCCCAACAACCTTCGAAGAAGCTTGCTCCCTAGTTTGTTGGACTGTTTCCCATTACTAAGATTATTAACTCTGTGACTGTTCAATTGCAATTACCCCCCACCCTAAAAAGACTTCACCCTGTTTTTCATTGCAGCTTGCTTAAACCTGCACCGGAACGCTCTAAGTGGCATAAGCCTGCATTGACCCCTCCACCCATCATGGTCAATGGCCACCAACATTTCGAAGTTAAGGACATTCTGGACTCTCAGTTCTTTCACAAAACGTTACAGTATTTGGTTCAATGGAAACATTTTCTGGATCCTGAGTGGATTAATGCATGTCATGTTAATGCTCCTCTATTAACCAGAAAGTTTCATGCTAAATATCCTTCTAAGCTTTCTCCTGGCTAATCTATTGTTACGTTACGTTACGTTTCATTTCATTCATTATTGCTTTCTCATATTTTATTATCATTTACAATTGCTTAGTTCAATTTTAGTGTGTTTTTTGGGGGGGCGGTATGTCAGATTCCCTGATCAAAGGTTTCACAGAAATCCTTATCAGGATATCTCCCATTGTGTCATTCTCACAGGTTGCTGGATGGGAAGGAGATGGAAGGGGGTTTGTGAAGTAGGAATATAAGGGATTGTTTTGGCTATAAGCACATCAAGGATGGGAGATTGAGATATGGTAGAAATGACAGCTGGTTGGGACGGGGAGTGACACGTTTCATGGGAAAGGGCTAAGGGAATGTAGTTTAAGGTAGGTTTTTGGTGGGAAGTCTTTATTCCCAGCTTGCCTTCTGTACCATTCATTACACTTCAATAAACCAGTTCAAGGAACTCTGGTTTCTTGACTGTGTGTGTGAATGCATGAATGGGCAGGTGCTGACACATAAGGAAGCAAACCACAATGTAATATATGAACCAGAGTATAATTTCTATACAGTATTATAGTGATGAAGGTTGAAGCTCCAGAAAAAAACAGAAATCACAGCATTTTCATTAGAATTGGTAGAGAAAGACTTAGCTTGAGTTCCATTTCCCCAGCTGTTGAACTCTCTTTTTGCTGTTTTTCATCTATATACAAAATAGTGAATTTCAGTGTGTGTGTGTGTGTGTGTGTGTGTATGTGTATATATATATATATATATATATATATATATATATATATATATATAGTAAAGAAAGGAATATATGACTCTTAAATGGAGAAAACATGGAAATTAAAGCAGCAATTTAATCATATTTAATATATTGAAAATAGATTTACTATATGCAGATAACAGCTAAGTGTTTAGTTCATGTGAAGTTCACAACTATGAGCTGTATCAATTTAACAAAGCCTTTGAGAATCTGAATGTATATTTTATTTATTCAAGCATAGAAATAAGAATTGGAAAATTTACCTTGCTTGGATCCACTGTGTTAGAAACCAGAGTACATCTATTGGTAATTTTAGTATCCCTATTTCTTTTCCACAGATATCTCAAGGATATTATATTAATTTCCTGTTGAACTACGCAAGGAAGGTGAGATGAAACTGAATTTAAATTCTGCAGGATGAGAATTTCAGAAACTGTTAACACTTTCACAACCATAATATTTAAAAGGAAGTAATGGGTGTTATATTTAGTTAAGACTGATGATGGGAGTGGCTTACTGTATTTGTTTTTTGTTTGTTTGTTTGTTTTTACCTGCAAACTAAACTGGAGGGAACTGAGAAGCCAAAGTTCATAAGCATTATTGTCAGATCCCCTTGATCAAAGGATTCACAGAACCCCTTATCGGAGGATCTGCCATCATTTCCCTGTGAATGGTGTAGACTCTGTGTCACCAGATGGGAGGGGGTGTGAGGTTGGAGTGTGAAGTGGATTATTATGGCTGTGGAAGACATCAAGGACAATGGGTTGAGATACACCAGGAACACCACCTGGATGGGAGGGGGGGGTGACATGCTTTTGTGGGAAGGGGAACAAACTAAGGGAATGTAGTTTTAAATCTAGGTTTGAGCAGGAACTCTCCATTCACAGCTTTACTTCTGTACCATTCATTTTGCTTCATTAAACAGTTAAGAGAATCTCAGCATCTTGATTGTGATTGTGTGAATGCTCGAATGATTGGGTGCTGACAATTATTTTTTGTTTGTTTGCATGTTCATTATGTTTGTTATAATGTTGACTACTGTGGTCTCTTCTATTACAACTTTTTAATTCTCTTTTGGGTTTTAGCAGAATTATCTCCAAGAAAGAGAAATTGAATGAAACACTGGCTGAATAATGCTTGCACAAAGTAACAGGCTTCTCTCTCAGCAGGCTAGATTGGAATCAATTAACCAGGCACCCAAGAATCCAAGAATTTCTAACATGGAATTATACTTTAGAAAAGCTAAGAAGTGAACATGGCAGACTGAACAGCTGTGCCCATGCGTTCAGCAGGTGGAGCTGACAACTTGGCAGTTTTTTGGGGCTCAGGCAGGTTTTCCTGAAGCTCAGGAGTGTTTTGCAGAAAAAGGAAAACACCTGGAATCACCCCATCTGCCCTCCAGATGGCTGCTTGTAGCCAGAAGGTTGCAGACACCATTTCACATTCGACTGGTAAGAGCTTAGCTGGGAGGCAGGGACATCACCATTTTTCCAGCCACACTGTAGCTTTAAAGGGACACTAAGACTAGCCACCCCATTTCTAAATCACCCAATTTATATTTATTCTATGTATGTGTACCCCAAGAGAGGCTTTCTACAGTAAGGAGAAGCTGGTTGTCTTGGTGCTTATCATTATTTTGGGGATTACTTTTTTTAAAAAAAATATTTTTTAGTTTTGGACTTTGTTTTCCCTCTAAATATTAAGGACGATTGAGAGTAAATAATTTTCTCCCTGTTATTATTTTTGTACTAAATTTGAAGATATTGGTATTTTCCTACATGTTGAATCAGCTGATTTGAACCTCCAGCTTTCTGTTTCTACTTTCCCTGGGGAATTGTATATATATCTCACTTTTGCTTGTGTAAACACATTCCAGAACTATTTCATAACTTTGACTTTTGCTGGTTAAGCTCCTAGGGGGCTCCATAATTCACTGCATAAGACATGGAGGATTTTAAACAGACTTTCTCTGACTTCCAACAAGATTTTAAACAGATTCTTTCTGACTCCTACCAAGTTTTTATGCAAGACATTCAGGACATTGTGGAAAATATGAGGTTTAAAATGTGTCATCTGGTTGGCAGTGTTGTGGATGAAACTGAAGAATTTAACAGCAATAGAAACATTTTTTTTCTAAGAGTGAGATCGAGGTTTCTATTGAAATGCTGGATGAAGATTGGATAGTCGAGCTGGAGAAATTTAAGGGAGACAACAAGTTGCAAGCCACAAGTGAAATTGATCTTCTGATGGAACACCATGGAAAATAAGGGGTTATTATGTATGGGAGGTTTCCTGAAGAGAAGTCAGAGTTTTTGAGGGGGGGCAGTTGGGCTGTTCAATTTTTTTAAGAAAGAAGCTCTGTGCCCATTTTGGGGATATGTAAATGCTCTGGTTTATTTTGAAGTGGGATAAAGGTTTAAGAATATTTATCTGGATTGCTTTTAGGGTTTGGCTGATTTCATTTATCTTTAACAATTTGGATTAAGATTATTAAGGTATAATAAAAATGTCTATTTGGATGGTTTTAGGTTTAATATGATTAATATTATTATTAAAATTGTTGTATTATCAATTTTATAATGGCAGACAATTTATATGTTTTTTTAGTTTAATTTTTATTATAGCAGACAGAAATATATAGAATAGTAGTTGGAAGGAAATAATAAAATAAATGTTATCTTTTTTGGGGGGTGTAGTTGTTTAGGAGGTATGTATGTATGTCTCTGTGTGTGTATGCATGTGTGTGTGTGTGTGTGTATCTTTTAATACAAGGGGAGGGGGTAACTGTATTTAGTGATTTTTTTACAATGTGCCAATGGAATGATTTATAGAAATCTATCTATCTATCTATCTATCTATCTATCTATCTATCTATCTATCTATCTATCTATTTATCAAATTTATCATCCCGCATCTCCCAAAAGGGACTCTGGGCAGTTTACAATAAAACATAAATAAAAATATAAAACTGTAAAAGACTATAATACATAATAAAATAAATATAATAAAAACCTTGATGGCTGGAAGTTCTTTATGATTTGCAGGCAGAGCAGGGTCCTTCTAAGAAACTAAACATCCCCAGGAATGGTAGTCCTTGCTTAATAACCATTTGTTTAGTGATGGTTCAGACTTATGATGGTGCTGAAAAAATGAAATAATGTGGTTTTGGTTTAATATAGAGTAAAAGATTGATTATGGAAATTTTTGTATATCCTTGCTGTTAAAAGTTGGAAGTCACCTCTTTTTGTTTTCTCTTGTGTTTTCTCACTTTTTAAGTTTTTTTTCCTTCTTTGTAGTTTTTTGTTTTTCTATAGCTTTTATCTTTGGTTGAAACTTAATACAATACTTATTAAAAAGAAAAAGAAAAAGAAAAGCTAAAAAGCTATTAGGAAAGAATTCCATCAATTTTTAGTATCAAAATTGAGGCCTACATACAGTGAACTCAAATTTCCATTTTAGTCCCTCTTTATCCTACCTGCCCTATAGACCTCTTTTTTAGCAGAAGACTTGATCTCCATTTGTCTCTTATTTTGATAATGGCTAGCTCTGATATCAGGTTATATTCTTCAGCCTGTTTGAAAACTAAATCTTACAATAACTCATATGGACTAGTTTTCCTGCTTAGCCATATCATTACCTTAATTTTATAATGGCAGGACAACCCTGTTGACAACATAAATGAGTTAACACTAAGATTATCTGTGATAGAATCCATTTTTAATTATCTTCCCACAATGAAATCATATATAACACTAGATCTTTCAACCTCATATTCTGATGAGCATCAGAGATATACACTGAATTAACATATTGCCCAAACTCTATATTTGTAGAGTGATACTGTAGGTGTATCACTGTATCTAGGGATGCCTTTTCTGATTATTGCAAGGCTCCTGCATTTTTGCTTGCCCCCTCCCCCAAATGGCATACTATTGTAGCCTTTATCAAAGCGCCATTTTCCAGGTGTCATCTTTATTTACATCAATTTCTCTGGGCCTCTGTTTTGTTTTTTACAAATTTAAAATGATAGGTGGCTGCAGTTTAGATAAAGTAAGTGGCACTGTACTATTAAATGTGCCTACCTGATTCCCAGAAGGACAAAGGCAAGCAGCTATACATCTTGGAGGATAAGATATTGGGCATGGCAGGTAGTATTATCACAGTCATTTTATCTGAGCACCTATAAAATGCTCTTAAAGTTTAAGTTCAAAAGCTGCAAAGACCTGTGACATAATTGGTTGATTGGTTTTGGCTTAGTGTGTTGTATGAACCCAACTATTACAATTTGTAAATCATAGTTACAGTTTAATGGTATGTGTGCATCAGGGAACAATGGATTTTTCAATAAAACATGTTTTAAAAAAATCCAGGTTTATTGCAAATGTTATGGGTGGAGAGCCATGCTGTGAGTCAGGTCATTAATCTATTCAGCTCAATATTATCTACAGTGACTGATGGCAGTTTTCTAGCATTTCATCTTCACTGGCCTCACTTGGATTCATGGGGAATTTAATCCTTAATTTTCTATATGTGAAGTATATGCCTTCCCATCGAGCAATTTTTTTCCCCCAGAAACTAAGATCATGAACAGTCTTGGTGCATAGGAATACTGCAGTCTACAGGTTGTCCTTGCTTAACAACCATTTGTTTAGTGATGGTTCAGACTTATGATGGTGCTGAAAAAATGATTTATGACCAGTCCTCACACTTACAACCATCACAGTATCCATGGTCACGTTGTCACGATTTCGATGCTTGGCAACCAGTTCACATTTATAACCATCACAGTGTCCCATGGTCATATGATCACCATTTTCAACCTACCTGGACTGCTTCTGGCAAGCAAAATCAATGGGGAACTATGTGATTCACTTAACGACCATGTGATTTGCTTAACGGCTGTGGTTATTCACTTAACAACCACCAAAATCAGTTCAGATTTGCTTAATGACTTGTTTTCTTAGCAACCAAAATCCCGGTGGTCATTAAGTGAGGACTACCTGTATTTCTTTCTTCTAACACTAAGAATAACATGGACAATTCCAAACCATGTGAAAAGCGTCTGTGATATCTCTCCTTCCAGGGCCAGCATCACTGGGCAACCATTCTTTGTTCATGAAGTTTAATAATATTCGATACTAATATTATATTAGTAAATACTGATACAGTAAATGCAGATGGAAACACCTTAGAGTCCATTCTGACATGCACCAGCTAAAATTTCTACCAGAACTAAATTTCAATCATCATTCTGACCTTAACACTCCAAGAGAACCTGAACTGAACCAAATAACCGGAGCCAAGCACGGGTTTCAAAGTGCCATAGACACAGGAACAGCGTACAGCTACATGCAATGAGACAGTGTGCTTGAGACACCAACACAGCAACCAACATGACCAAAGTTAAATTGAATTAACTGCCTCCTGTCCTTTACAAGTTAATCTCTAGGTGACAATACAGGACAGGTTCTGCCGCTAAGGCTCTTCTGCTCTCTACTGTACAAAGCTGTTATATGACCAGAGATGGCAGGGATTAAATGCTACGGGTTTCTCTCTTTTCTTAGGAGTTGTCCCTGGAGAAGAGTTTTGTTACTCTTTACAAATTCATACTTCAATTCTATAGACCTTCATATGATGTAGAGCTATAATTCTGGCAATCCCAGCCAGCATGCAGGATGCTGGGACCAGTCAGGGGCATCTGGAGGTCCATGCCTAGTTAAAGGATGCAACAGAATGTGAGCATGTACATTCTATCAACAGCAGGCTTTTTTTTACGGAGAGAGGGAAAAAGGAAATTTTGGAAGCAACAACTATAATTTTAACGATGACATCTCAGTATTATAGCATCTCCCTGTATAAAGGCACTGTGAGTATAAATAAAACTTTTAGGCAAAGTCTTCTAAAGAGATTAGGAAGTGAATTGCTGAATTAAGAATCTAGGCTGAAATATAGGAATGTCGAAGTAAAAGCAGAAAAGCTCGGATTCAGTTTTTTAAAAACCTGATCTTATAATAGGTCACAAACGTATTGAAAAGACTATAACATAGGGCCTTGCTTTAAGAATTATGGGATCTGTAGATTCCATGCTTCTAGAGGCACTAGTCTGGGGAAAATTGAAACATAATTACAGACTGAGTCAGTGGGGTTTGTATCATTATGAGGATGATTTCAAATAGAAGACCGTCATCTGTAAAATAGGACACATGGCTACCTAATGTACTGCTTAAAAATGAAAACCCAGGTTCCCCTTGGGCTCACAGACATAGTTCTTAACTGGAAAGGAGTGGGTTTGTATTTAGGACACAGGCCTTCAATTATACTGGAGAGCTATATATAGTTGGTCCTTGATACGTTTATTCTTACACGTGTGGTATGTCTACATATGTGCATTCTTTAAATCAAGAGCAACACAAATTTGTGGAGTGTATATATAAACACTGAAAATCTAAAGTGCAGCCAAACGGCATGAATATGATTAGCTTGATCTGTGGGACCCTAAAGAAAGTAACCATGCAATCACTTGCTTTTTATATTCCCTGAAATGTGAGCAACACCCCATTTTTGTTCAACAGCATTACTAACAATATATCATTTAAAATAATTAAGCACCAAACAGATCATTTGCAGCAGAAATACTCCACAACTATCTGATGCCATTCGGTTTCTGACTCATTGTGCACTTCTGATAAGTGGCACCATTTCAGAAATTACAATGATGAGATCTATAACTGAATTACATGCTACAGATATTTCACATCTCCCTCTGCTGCCAATGAGAAGATTTTGAATTGCACCAAAACTTTTTTCTTTCCAAACCAATGTTAAATAATAATAACACAACAACAACAACAAAAAACTTTTAATTTATGTTCTGGGCATATTTTTAGTTAAATTAATTGTGTTGTAACATATGATGTTATATTTGCATCATAATATATCTTGTGTGCATCTCTTTAACTTACAATGTGCTTATCCTCCGTGTTGCTGTTGCTAGAATGATAACAAGCTTTTATTCTCTCCTATGCATGCAGAGTTTCTGGAGCCATGATAAACAAGCAACATAACAATTCTCCTTTGAAACTTTTTATCACTATACAAATAATGTATTCTTAAACTCATTTATTTCAAGCCATACTGATTTCTAACAGAGCACACTGGAGAACAATTATGCCATTTGGAAGTAAAAATGGTTAAAGGTAAAGGTAAAGTAAATTGCACTGACATCCTTGGGAACCAAGGATGAAATCCTATGCAAATTTGACCAAGGATTATTCCATACTGAAATCAGAAAGATTTACATTTGTGCAAACATGCTGAAATCACAATGAGAGGCTATAATGTAATTCTCACTTGGGGGGGGGGGGAGAGGTACCTTTGAGTCAGTTGTAACTACTGGGGACTGCTTGAACAAGTCCCTGCAGTTACCTTGGCAAGACATTTGGAAATGGCTTGTCCTTGCTTTCTTCCTAGGGCTGAGAGAAAGTAATTGGTCCAAGGTCATACAGCTGGCTTTGTGCTTAAGGCAGGACTAGAACTCATGGTCTCCTGGTTTCCATATTGGTACCTTAACCACTACACCAAGCTGACACTGAGGGGGTTCAGAACACCTTCTAATCAGTGTTCATTCCTGGCAACTGTCTGGACTAGTCCCTGCAGTTTTCTTGGCAAGATTTTGGAAGTGGTTTGCCATTGCCTGATACCTAGGGCTGACTGGCTCAAGGCCACCTTCATGCCTGAGGCAGGAGTAGAACTTAGAGTCTCTGGATTTCTAGCCTCAACTACTACACCAAACTTGCTCTTACTTAATTGAACAAAATAAAGCTGATTTCTGAGCCAACATATGCAGTTGAGGGTACTATTTATTGGGACTGGTGAAGAGTATTGTAGGTCCAAGGATGACAGTAAGTGGAAGTAACAGAAGCAGAACTAAGGATTTGGAGCCTAAACCTACAATCTGGATTCCTTATTGTCTGTTATTTCTAAACAAAAAGGTTTTCCTCATATGTGGTAGACCTTTATCTCAAACACAGTATGACTTATCCTTTGAGTTGAGTTGACTTCTGGGAACATCGTGGACACATCTTGACAGCAGTATAGAAGTGGTAGCCACTGCTTTTTTAAAAAATGTTTTTACTCTTCCCAAACTTTCCTATAGCTCTGGGACTCTCTGGTGGCTTCCAAAGGGTATCAAACAGTTTTGGCTCTGCTCATCTTTTTGGGATCAGCCAAAATCAGCCTGAGCTGCCACTCTAGCTGTGTTATCAGTTATGGTAAAGAGAAAGTCAAGGAAGTATTAAGTCAGGGAAAAGGAGGTAGGAGATAAAGGAATAGGAAACATCTAAATCTAGTTTAAACCAACAGCTCTCCATAGGCAAATCATCCACATATAGCATTAATTTTTTTTTTCCAAAGGCTGGTAGCTCACTCACATAGATCTGAGATATTTATGATGTAGCCTATCTTCTGTTTGATTCATGTCACAGTAAAGAGTCATTGCTAATATTAATATGATGAAGATATTCCAGAATTAGTCAGATGTCCCAGTGAATCCCAAGCTCTCTTGGTGTGACTCCAGATCTGCCTTCAAATATTTATTTTTTTTAAAGTTCCTTTAAAAATAATTTTAAATAATTAGGAAACAACAGAAGTGTTATTTGCAGACCCACATACTATACATATTTACATGCATAAATACATACATATTTAGATTTATATACATGTATGTAAATAACACTTCTATTGTTTCCTAACTTAAAAATATATATCCTGAAAGTGTTATTTCACTTGTGTAAAGACAAACTGAACTCTGAATGAAACCACTGGGGATATTCCAGGTTAAATTTATTGTATGGAACTTGCAGGATAGTTTAACCAATATGTGATGAGTGAAAGGTCCCCTGTGCAAGCACCGAGTCATGTCTGACCCTTTGGAGGGATGCCGCTTTCATGACATTTTCTTGGCAGACTATTGTGGGGTGGTTTCCCATTGCCTTCCCCAGTTGTCACCTTCCCCAGCAAGCTGGGTACTCATTTCACCAACCTCGGAAGGATGGAAGGCTGAGTCGACCTGAGCCGGCTACCCGAGAACACATCCAAATTTGGGGCTTATCCAAGTGAGTCTGGACAGTTTTAGAAAAAAAAGAACTACAATAGTACAAAAATTAAAATACATAGCACCCAAGAATAGATCACCCATCATAATCACTAAATTATGATTATTAAAACTTCCTGCTGCAGTTTTAAATTACTCTTTTCCCCCTTGCATTACCTCTATGGCTCCTGTCTGTTTTGATGGTGAGTTTTGCTTCATTCTAGGTTAACCCCAGCAGTTCATGGACTACAGTACTTTTCAAAGGCAGGAATGCTAAACAGCAAGACAATGTCGTGGTAGCTGCTGCATGGCTCTCTGCATGACTACTCTGCCGCAGCAAAGGATAAAAAACAGCCTCATTTTGAATCTATAGAGTCTGAAACAAAGGAATTCCATTATATTCCAGGAAATGGTGTTGATGTAGCTGAAAAGGGCCCTTGAGATCAAGATACTGTCCTTCAACTACCAATAAATAGCTACCCATAGAGAGATATGCCCATGCATTGAATATGTATAAAATGAAGCCTCCTGTATTTGCAAATTTTGGGGAGTGGGCAGACTGGGGATGACTCTGAGTTTCCTCTGTGTTATCACACATTAAGAAGATTCTGAAAAGAGCTCAGTAGATCAGTCAGGATACATTCTCAATGTGCCACAAATAGGTGATAAATATGATGGAGTTTTTAAAGGTTAATAAAAGAACTCCAAGCAGCTAACAACAATCTTGCAATGTAGAAGCATGAACCAAAAAGAAACGTGCACATTAAGTTTAATAATGTTCAGAAAAGAATTCAGTCTTCACACAGAAGTTAGATGAAGAGAAAAAAAAAAGTAAATTACATTTATTCAGTAGATCTGGATACAGTCAGCTTCATAGTAGAAAGCACTTATTCATCACTAGTTCTTTGTAGACACATTTCTATGTGGAATAGAAATGTCTGCATGCAAGTGAGATGGAAGGACAAGGGCTGCATTCTGCAGCATCTCCTGCTTGCAGGTGTGCCCAAGAGGTAAAAATGGAGATTGTTAATCCCCAAACCCAAGAAGGAGGAGGAAGTGGAAATCAGATGACCCATGTGACATCCCACAAGCACAATAGAGATGTGTTTACTAGAAAGACCCCCATATGCTTATAAGACAATGCTGAGTTGACCGCTGATAATACCAACACAATAGTCAAACATATCACTAAGTGAAATATCTAAGTTAGTTAACTGATGTTCAATAAATGATTTGGACTACAATTCTTATCATTCCTGGCCACCAACCTTGCTGGACAATGCTTAGGAGAATTACAGTCTTAAGTAGGGATGAGTGTGGAATGAAAAATGAATTTTGTTTTATGCATAGATCCAGCACACTTTGCCTCAGATGTTCAGCTGGACCATTCTGAATAGGTCATTTATGTTGATCTGGATTTCAGTCAGGGCAAATCTGGGGAAGCTTTAAGGGGCAAGTAGGGAAGGGCTGGTGTGGCTCACTTCTCTTTCCCCTTCTCTTTATGGCTGGAGTGTCACCATATTGCTGATCTTCAAAGTACCCTTCTCTGTCTTATGGTCCCTTAGCCATTACTCCACTTGGATTAAACATGACATGCCCAGCCCACCTGACCTTCCTCCTCCACCATTGCTATCACCCACCAAGCTACATCTCCAATCCTCTATACTCAACTTTCCCACTGCTCTGTAGCTATTCACTGCCCTTTCCAGCACAACATGCCACTGGCTTTCCTTTTCCCTTCTGTCTCCATCCTAGAAGGCTTTTGTCAGTAGATGTCCACTCCAGGTCCATGCAAGACTGCCTGATACTGCCTGATCCATGCAGTATTATACTGCATGCATAAAATACTGCATGTGTAAAACGTATTTTCCCAAATGTAATTCAGAACCCTTGAGCAGAAGTAAATATATTGCACAAAGAGGTTGTTGTTGTTGTTTTTTAAACAGTTTTTATAATGTATCCATGTCTCTGATGTAAGTTAGGGCAGGTCAGTTCTTCAGTTCTGAAAGCAAAAATATGCACTGGATGGTGTGGGGCATGCATATAGTAGCACCTTTCAGGATCTCCTTAAAGCAACTATGTCTCTTTTTGGGGGGGGGGGGATGTGTGGTAGCTGCAAAGGGCAACCAAGCAATTTCAGATAAAGATGCAGGTGCATTAAAAGGGACAAAAGCTACTTTGAATCATACAGAGGTGCTCACACAGCACCTGTCAGCAACTCTTTAAAGCAATTTAAAGTGAGCACCTTATGTAATTCAGAGCATCTTTTGCCTTTGAATTAGAACTGTTGCACAGCCCTAATACACGTCTTAAAAATTCAAGCACCCTCAGCACATGTGTTTGTATACAGCCTTTGGAAGCTGGGTACTTCTTCAACATTTTTTACTGCTATGCACTGCTTTTCTTTTTTTAAAAAAAATATTATATTATATATTTAGCAGATTTATAAGGCCACTCAATCCCACTAGTCTCTGGGAGACTTACAAGGGGTAAAAGCATCTTTCACAAAGGGTAGAAGTGTATATTTCATAAAGAAAAAAGCTTTGTGTGTATATGTGGGTCTTTAACTGGAAAAGGCTGGGTCAGAGTTACTTTAGTTGATCGATTTACAGTCAGAGATCAAAATATTGACCATGCCATAAGAGAGTTCATTTTGATAGGTCTCAGAAATCTGTTCTCTTGGAAATCCATTGTGATTTTTTTTTTCAGTTCCCATTGATGATTGTTTTTAGTAGATTTGGGTAAATTTAGTAGTAGATCACAGAGGCTGCTGAGTCAATTTGGGAGCATGCAAGAGAGAGCAAAGTGCCTAGTGCAAAAACAATGTTTGCTTTACAAAGAATTTAGATTTGTCAACATTAGCAATCTATTCTAGTATGATAAATGATTGTGATAGATAGATAGATAGATAGATAGATAGATAGATAGATCTGATATACTGTATGAGCAAATCAAATCTTTATTAAGGTCATAGGCCAGCATCTAAAGAATAAAATAACTTTTTTTTTAAAAAAAAGGAAAATTAGCACCTAATTATGTCAATAATTGTTATTGGCCAATTGTGGGCAGAGTTTAATATAATGTAACAAATCTTTGCTACTTTTAAAGAGCTATCTTGATCAGCTATCTGACAGAAATTATTGGAGTGCCCTGAAAATTTATTTAAAAGAAGAGTAATCAGCTGATGATGAATGTCCCTATAAAACTACCATAAAGAAAAACATGTGGCTTCTAACCCACCCATGCTGCAGGGACAATATCATGCTTCAAAAGGAATTATGTTCCAAAACACCTCTGGGGAGAGCATTAAAATGGCTACAGTTAAAGATCTGACTTTAGGAGTTGAAATTTGGTTTAAGTATGAAACTGGTTTGGGAGCTAAACTTCACTTACAGTATTTATAAATATATCCCAGGAGCGCGTTGCAGTTTCTATTTGCACTTCTATGTCAAAAATCCTTTGTCTTAAGGCTAATTTAGCTCAGTATGGCCCTAATGGTAAATTACATCACTGGAAAATTAAGTTTAGACTTTCCCTGTGGTTAGCTATGTTGTTACTGTATATGGTCCTAGTTGTGCCCCATATAGCAATTATGTTTGGGCTTTAGCTGCAAGCAACTTAACTGCAGCAGGTAAAAAACAGTGCTCCTTGGGTGAAATAGTAAGCATGGATGGCTGACGCTGATCTCTGTGTGTTTGGAGATACATAATCTAAGTGAGCATTTTGGCTTTAGAAGCTTGAAAAACTACTCATAAATATATAAAGGTTTTAACTCGTCCAATGGTGTGTCCACCTAACTTCCAGATTCATTGTTCTGGGCATTTGGAGAAGGTAAGGACCTTGATCTTGGTAAAGTTTATTGTTAATGTCTGGTATATGAGAAAGCCAGGGTTCCTGAATATAGAGATCAGTCCCATTATTTTTCTGGCATATATTCAACAAACAAATCTGTTTTGTATTTCTAATGGGCTGCATTAATTTGGCCTTAATCACCTTTAGTTTATGCCATTAATCATCTTGCTTCATTGATTTCATCTAAATTAATTAAAGCTTTTATTGAATGAAGACATTCAAACCTACCTGGACATTTCTCCCTTATAAATCTTTCGTATGTCATTAAAATGTTGTCATTCAGTTTATTTATCAGTTAAATTTTGTCACTGCACATAGAGAGTCTGAACTGAGAGCTGATTTTTAAAAGGTAGCCTTTATTCAACAGCCATTCAGCCTAAGCAAACTGAATGTGCCAAGTGGTCTGTGGACAGCACTAGCCTCCAGTGGTGCAACTGAGAAGCACTTTCTCAGGTAATGTGAATTACAAGACACAAGCTGTCATGTTCCCGTTCCGATGTTTATGGTCCCTCGTAACGTTTCACATGTCATATCTGCAGTTACGTGCCTGCCTGGCCACGCTGGTAAATTTCCTTTGTGCTGACTTGTGATCTTCTGGAATGTATGTTTGGGTTATCTCTGCTGTTCAAGGTTACTTTCTCAGGCCGATTCTAACGGTTGCTAGCATCTGGGGTGGGTGGTTGCTATGCTAGCCTGAGGGGAGGGTTCGCAACGGGAGCAAGGCTTTTTAAGTTTGTAATTGGCGCGCTTTTGCTCATTCTCAGCTTTCTTCGTGCTTTGCATACTATTCATTCAATAAATTAGTTTTCTCTAGTAATTACTGATGAGACTCCTTTTATTGGAATAGGCAATCATTACATAAAGCTGAGAATTCTTTAATATCAGTCTGCTAGCATCCATCCAGTTTCCTGTGAGGAGTTTAATTAGCGATGACTGAAACTGCCCCAACCTCAACCACCGGCTCGGGGGAAAGTCAGCTCTCCAGAGGTGGGGAACAAGAGCCCATGGGACCGCGGAGAGAGGGGACTCTCACGCCAGGGTCGGATGACCTCTCCGAGGCAATGGATTCCAGTTGCGATACGGAGAAGGCAGTGAAGTCAGTGGTAGTCAAGAAGACGGAGGGACCCTTGTATGGGTCGCCACCAGCCCCAGCCAAGCCGGTGTATTCCTCGCTGTTTCCGACCGTGCAGATCACCAAAAGGACAAGAGCAGTGACACCAACGGAGATGGAGACGGAGAAATCCCAGCAGCTGGAGGCGAGGATGAAATCCATAGAGGATTTGTTGGCAAAGTTAACCTTTACCAGGGACACTCAGAAAAAGGAAAAGATGGGAGGTGAAGAAGGTAGTGACTCTCCTGACACCTCCGCATCCCCAACTCCCCCTCCCCCCGTAGACAAACAGGGAAAGCAACGGAAATATTGGGGGGGAGGGCCCCCGCCGAGCAGGCCTCCAAAGAAAGCCTCCTTACCTTCCCCAAGTAGGGAGCAGAAGGAGAGAGGACGGAGCCGGGAGGGGGGGAGACGTGTGAAACTTCGACTGGCAGAGGCTCAAGAAATAGCGCCAGAGGGGCAGGAGGAAGAGCCACCACAGCCACGAAGGGCTAAGCACAAAAAGAGACACGATAGCCCAACCCGGGTCCGATATCGAGACTTTAATGTGAAGTTTAATGGGGATCCCACAAAGCTGTCATTTTTTTTGACGAATGCACACAGCTATATGGAAGAGTTTGGGAGCGTGTTTCGTTCTGAGCGGGCTAAGATTAATGCTGTCGCGACCCAATTAGAGGAGAGGGCAGCAGACTGGTTCGTGAGACTGGTTGACATGGACGCTTTGGAGTTGGATTGCTTTGATGATTTCATGTGGGCAATGAAAATGCATTTTGGTGATCCTCTAGCTGAGGAAAAAGCAAAGGTAGCCCTAAGGGAGTTGGTTCAAGGCTCCAGATCAGTCTCGGATTATGCGCTGGAGTTTCAAGCACTCTCCGGCAAAGTACAGGATTGGTCTGCCACCACCCTTGTAGAGATGTTCAAAGATGGACTAAGACCAGATATACTACGATGGGCGGTTGTACGGGACGACCCAGCAACGCTGTATGAGTGGATACAATTGGCTGCGAAGGTTGAGCAAGCCCAAGCTAAGTATACTCAAACTAAAAGAGGTCCCAAACAACAAGCAATGGGGAAACCTACAAGGCCAGCAGCTACTGCTAGCAAACCAGTGAGATGGTCGTGGCAAGAAGAAAAAGAAAGCCGTTTTGCCAAAGGATTGTGCCTGCGGTGTGGTAAGGAGGGGCACCTGGCAGCTGCATGTCCCCGCAGGAAGCCAGAGGAACGGAGAGACAGATCGGGGGGGAAATCACCAGTGGCACCGAGGAAGCTGAAAGCGACAGTAGCAGAGCTGGTGGAGGATGCAGACTTGTTTTATGGTGGGCAAGACGAAAAAGAAGCCTCCCAACCGGCGGAAAACTCCAGCCACCTGCTCTAAAAAGCGCCAAAGAGCAGGTGGAAGAAGAGGGGCGCGATCATGTCTCGGTGAGTGGAAATTTCCCAACGTTAACCATGAGACTTAAGCTCGGTTCCCCTACAAAAACTGTGGAACTATGGGCTATGATTGATTCTGGATGCTCACGTTCCTTAATGCATCCTGATGTAGTAGCTGCTTTGGAGTTACCCACCTTCCCGTTGAAACGTCCCATGATTTTCACCCAATTGGATGGATCTATATCGGGGGGAAAACCAGTCACCCAGTCTACAGCGTTAGTGGCTTTGCAACTGGGTAGCCACTGGGAAAAGTTGCCCTTTGTAGTTGCACCGGTGGGTGGTCCCTTGGTCATTCTGGGGATGCCTTGGTTTGTTCAACAGAACCCTAGTATAAACTGGGTACACCGAACTGTTACTTTTGCAGATGGGTTCTATAAAGCCCCTCCTGGGGATGATGAGGAGGAGGATACCAATGTGGGGAGGGCAGCACTGTCAACGCTGCATACCCTTGCTGTACCATTGGAAGGGCTACCGGACCAATACCAGGACTTTGCCGATGTGTTTGGGGAGAAGGAGGCAGATCGGCTGCCGCCTCATCGGAAAACTGACTGTGCCATTGAAATTCTTTCCAATGCCAAGTTGCCCAAACCAAGGGTATATGCAATGACCCCAAAGGAATTGGCTACTCTTCGTGAATTCATAGACAAAAACTTACAGCGGGGCTTCATAGAACCAGCCAATTCACCAGCGGGTGCTCCAGTACTCTTTAGATCAAAGAAAGACGGAACTTTAAGACTATGCACGGATTTCCGTGGGTTAAATGCAGTCTCCCTATTAAACAAATCTCCCCTCCCGGTCATCAAGGAAATGTTAGCCCACTTGGCGGGGGGGAAAATCTTCTCTAAATTAGACTTAAGGGAGGCGTATTATCGCATTCGCATTCGGGAGGGGGATGAATGGAAAACAGCTTTTAATTGTGCATTTGGGGCTTTTCAGTATAAAGTGTTACCGTTTGGATTGGCTGGGGCACCTGGGGTTTTTATGCAATTGATAAATGAGGTCTTGCACGACCACTTGTTCAATGGGGTTTTGGTCTATTTAGATGATGTGTTAATATATTCAAAAACCATGAAAGAACATGTGATTGGCCACAAATTTATTCTGAAGCAGGACAACTACCCCAAACATACAGCCAATGTCATTAAGAACTACCTTCAATGTAAAGAAGAACAAGGAGCCCTGGAAGTGATGGTTTGGCCCCCACAGAGCCTTGATCTCCACATCATCAAGTCTGTCTGGGATTACATGAAGAGACAGAAGGTTCTGAGGCAGCCTACATCCACAAGAGATCTGTGGTTAGTTCTCCAAGATCCAAGTTCTCCAAGACCTACCTGCCGAGTTCCTTCAAAAACTGTGTGCAAGTGTACCTAGAAGAATTGATGCTGTTTTGAAGGCAAAGGGTGGTCACACCAAATATTGATTTGATTTGGATTTCTCTTCTGTTCACTCACTTGGCATTTTGTAAATTGATAAACATAAACAATTACAATATATATATATATATTGAAAGCATTCTTACTTTACAGCATTTTTTCACACCTGCCTAAAACTTTTGCACAGATTTTGTAGAAAAATCAACTGATTTGCCCTCTGGGTACAGAGTAGCAGCTGTTGGGTGGACCCATCTAATCCTGCTCTTGTTGGTTGACAGTTCTGCTGCCTCAAAAAGAAGTTGGCATAACAGGGAATGCAATAAGCTCCATGATGAATCTGGGATTGTGCCAATCTTTAGACACTTTCAAGCTCCTTTCTCTTAGGACATGCTTACAGAGCCATTGATGTGGTTAAATAACTGGTGCCTGCACTCTGATAAGTCTTGTGAACCTTGATAAATATCCTGTCCAAAGTGGTTCTGATTCAGACCATTTTTTGGTAATCTCACACAATATGAATGTTTTGCCTGCCTCTGAAACTGAGTATGAATATTCTAAGTAGTGTATGGTGTGTGTATTTGTGTGTGCACATGCTCATGTGCACACACACAGAGGAGCGGGAGGAAAGAACATTTTTTTTCATATTTTTTGCCTAATAAATACAAAGTTGTTTTCTCATTTAGAGGGATTGATTAACTTTTCCTTTCTCTGGAATACCATATGCTTACATTTGTATTATGTAAATTCTTTGCTTGATGCAGCACATTTAATCATGTTCACAAAGGGGATGGAATAGTCCTAAAAGACACTGCAACAACATCACACAGCAAAAAGCAGTTAATGAATATTAATAAGGAATGCATCTGACTCATAGGTGTGATTCACAGAAAAGTTATGTAACACCATTTCCTCCCCCTATTCAAACCGTTTTACTATTTATTTATTTAGCCTTTTCATCTATGGTAAATTTGTGCTGCCAAATTACTCCCTGCAGTTTTTTTAATTGAATGTTAGGCACATAAGTAGTTATTCTGGTAATACGAGCACACACTCATTCAAGCTGTGCTCTTATATTCATCTACCTGAGAGTAAGTTCTGTTGAATTCAGCAAGCCCTTCTGCTATGCCTCTATGCTGAGGATTGTGCCCTTAGCACATAAAATGGAATGTTAGACTCCAGAAAATACCTTTTCATTTTCTAACTCCCTTTAAAAGAGCATCAGAAATAGATAGTGAACAATAAGCTTTAGCAGAACGAAACATATTTCAAGGATCAAGCTTGCAGGCACAAATCTTTTGGAAAATTAGTCTCTGGTGAGGCTTCTCAGGCAGGCCTAGGATGTAAGACAACCAGCTTCAAGGAGCTTCTGCTTCTTTGTAAGTGCCTTCCACACCTAGGCTCACATGCCATTGTTGGCTTTGGGGAGAACTTCAGCAGATTAATGTTTCTTCGGTAGTTTATGAGCAGGCAGTTTTCCTTCAGTTGAAAGTCTCATCCCATTTCCTGGTTCCACAGCTTCCTCCTCCTGCTGACAGAAGAACACCTTGTCCACTGTCGTCATTCCCTGGAGAGGATTTAAGGGGCTGTTTTGGCACTGCAACACACAATTCCCCTATTTTTCTCTAATCCACAAACAAATGAGAGGCTGCAATGAAGATGAGGGAGGAGGATGTGGAGGCAGTGTAAAATCACTGAGGCGAAGCAACAGTAAGGATGGACATTGACTGAAGTACCAATTTTTGTTCATCCTTGTTGGCCAATGAATGCTGGTCAATTTCATAGCAGCAGTAGATGGAGATATTAATGTGGCAAAAAGATGTTTGGAGAGCTGAAACTCTGCCAATAAGGAAACGCCCTTATTCTAAAATTGGAACAGGCAGAAATTGTACTGTATACTGTGACTGATAATAGTTCTTCTGGGAATTCAATATTGGCCCCTCTCACATCAGTTATGTGGATTCTTTGGAAGCAGTAGCAATTGAATTTAGGAGATTTAGCATGCAAGGAAAAATCTATCAGCAAATGGTGGTCTCTCTGTGAATATTTATCCTGCAATCACTGTGCCTCTCTCCTGTAGTAGCTGTGATGTAGAGACTACAGCAGGCAAAACACACACACACACACAAATTGTCTCCTCTCAACCTGAATGTATTTATATCCTAAAGTCCTTGGGAAATGATATTGCTTTGACTGCTGTTACAGTACAAACTCCAGATGTGGAAGTTCCCATTACTGCAATTACAGAATTCCTCAGCTGCCAAAGATGCCCTCTACACTGTGTGAAGTGCCTCAGGGAAATTGCTGTGCATATATTATTATTATTATTATTATTATTATTATTATTATTATTATTATTATTATTATTATTATACCTCTAGGGTTCTGCCTCAAATGCTTTTTGGTGTGCTTGCAAATTTCAGAGCAGACTTCTATTAGGAACCAATACATATTTTACTATAGCAATGATAGCACACCATGTATTTCCATTTTTAAAGCATATCCTACTGAGGTCTTTGAGAAAAATCAGATGTTCCCATAATTCAGGTACTGCAATAGCACATACGAAGAGCAAATTTCAAAAGGGATAAAGGAGGCACATGATCCAAAGAAGAGTATATTCAGCTAGGAAAGCAAAGAATACATAACACATTTAGCACACTCTAATTTACTTTTATCTCCCCTCCTCCCTGATTGGAGCTGCCCCAAATCTGTTACATTTGAGTCTGGTGTCACCATTGGGGTGGCAGCAAATGGGGCAGCAAATGTGATGACTGCACCAGGAATCCAAATCAAGGTATTTTACTCTTTGCATTTTCCAAGTGTAGATTAATTAATGCAACTGGACATAGCTGAATTATGGGATGGAGGCCCATTGATTACCTGGCACCAGCCATTGTTGGAAGATCAGATCAGAGAACAAAGAGCTTATGCTGTTAAATGTATGTTGTCCATCATTGCCTCTTCCCTCTTATACATAGGGGGAAAAAACCCTTAGCTGTCCAGCATTGAAAGCATTCTCTGGGGCCTCAGGAAGGACCCTTCATATGAGCTGAGATGTTTGTGGAGAACTCTTTTTCTTGTCATAGAAACCATTCCAACTCATTCTTGATCCTTTATGCAGCTCCTTCATATGCCAAGAACTAAACAGGGGTGGGCATAGGGACAGGAATATGTCTGACAGGATAGTAGTTAAAGTGGAGAAGCCATTCTTAGTGGAAGAGAAACATGCACACACATATGTACTCAGGCTATTTCTTAGTACCCCTTGCATTTTCCTGTTATGGACAGCACTCATGATTTTCTTACCCAAATTTGTGTATGTAAGGAGGTAGGTCTGGAACTTTCCTTTCTGGAAGGAAATGGGAATATGAGCACACCACACTTTGTATTTTACTTTTAAACTAGGCACAGGGATATAAAGTCATGCCAAGGCACACATACAATACAAGCAAAGACCATAGCACCGTTTAAAAAGGCAGGTATAGCTCTCCATGCAGGGGGAAAAAAAACTTATGTGCATGGAACAGGCAATTGTGATGACAATTTTGCAGCTCTATCATACCAGTGTGAATGAGGCTGGAGAAAATTGCCTGTTAAGCATTGCCCATGAAGCACAGCAAAAGCTACAAGGAACAGGGAGGAGGCCATGGCAAACCACTTTTGAAATCTTGCCAAGAAAACTGCAGGGACTTGTCTAGGCAGTTGCCAGGAGTCAACACTGACTCAAAGGCACCTCTCCTCAAAAAAATGCATACATACCCTTCATGTTATTCCCTTTGGGGGTGAGGAACATTCTGAAGAGTGTTGCACACTTTCTCCTAAAATTCATCTCTGATTCTTCCATAATTAAATCTGTACCTTCACTGTTCTGCATGTCTCTTGAGTTGATCAACTCCATTCCATAAGATCACATCACCTTCATTCAGATGTATTATATCTTCCCCTTTCTCTTAGTTTTGCAAATGCAATGTATTGATTTATTTTCCTTCAATCATTAATTCATGCTGTTCATCATTTATTCCATTTACATTCCAAATTGCAAATCTTCCATATGCTGTACTCATCACCAGATGGGCCATAGATATTGACCTCAATAACCTATCAGGGCTATAGTCAACTGAAACTTTCAAATAACATTTTTTTAGTAAGATAGAGATGGTATAGACTAGTTTATTAGCCTTGGTCATACCAATGTCATATGTAAAATTCCATGCTACTGAAAATATCTAGCCTAGAGATTATCTTGCAAACCAGTGTATTTTTGCCAGTATCCCACTGACTAGGAGATATATATTTAATATACTGACACACATCTTTTCTGTACAGTATAAAAATATTATTCCATGTTCCCTTCTACTAAATCTGGGGTATTATGAAAGACCAGGACCATGCTGGAGGAGGAGGAGGAGGAGATTATTCACTTATTTTTACTCACAGGAAGAAATGCTTGTGAAATTATCTGCTTCAAATGCCAAAACAATTAAATAACAAATTAAAAAGGACTGAGAACTTCATATCACTTATGGATTAAAGGTTGCCCATTCCTGCCCATTATGTTACTATTACTACTACTATTACTACTAATAATAATATAAGCACTTCTACCGAGCCTATCTATAAAAAATAACAAACATTAATTATAGTTTCTTGTTTTATTTTATTTTATTGCCAGAATAATTTGGACAAACTTGGCACAGCACAGCTTGACCTGGGTGTGAGGGTTGGGCTTATTTCATGTTTAATATTCTACCTCAACTAGGAAAATGTCCTGGCCACTGCTGGTTCCAATTTATCTTTTTTTCCCTGCCATGCCCAGCTACTATGAAATTTAAACATGAGTAGCTCTAGGTTTCCTCATCCCTGTGTTGTTTTCATCTACTTTTTGCAAGGTCCCTCTCTCATCTTTGTTCCCCAGCATCTGTGTATTATTATTTACAAATAAGCAAAAACTTATGAAACATAGTAGGGTGCTATAGGCATGGATGGCATTATTTATATAATAATACTTACATGAGAAAAGTCAGTAGTGGCTGGCAGAATCATTGCAATTGTACAGAACTTCCTCCCTTCTCCTCCCCACCCCCACACCCAATGCTATTATTATAGAAATTACTGCTGGCCACTGTTGGCTTCTTCTTACATTCTGATGCACCCAAGCATTTGTCTGTTTGAACCTGTTCCTAGGGAAAAGGAAGATTATATATAGCTACAGAGATTTAAAATTACATATATTTGAGAGAGAAAGAGACATAAAAGTAGGCACTTTGCACTAAGGCAGCATAGATATCTGGGTAAAGATATTCTTGATATCTCAGTTGAAAACACTGGTGGTCTCTATGCTCTTTATCACATTTTTTTTTAAATCAAATTCTGTTCCCATAGTAACAGGAATGGAAATAGCAGCCTTCAGCAGTGTAATCATAATTCTGCTTTCAGTCTTCTATCTTCATGAACAACTGTACATATATATATATATATATATATATATATATATATATATGTATATATATATATATATATGTATATGTATATGTATATATGTATATATATCAGTGGGTTTGAAATTTAGAATGCATAGTCATAATAAATTACAAGTAGGATGATTATGCTTTTTATTTTATTTGGGGGGGGGGGCAAGATAATTGCTTTTTTTTTTCTTTCAAAATAGGATATGCTTGACCACTGAGTAAAGAGATGCAAAGAAAGCAGTAAGTAAAACATGTAATTGTTATGACTGAATACAAGTATATCTTTAATACCTTAATAGTGCAGTCTTAAACTCAGATATATTTTACTCAGAAATATTCAGAAACAGACCCCTTAATCCAGTGAGACAGTTCCAGATAACTAAGAATTTCAACCTAAGGCTTGAATATTAATTTACATAATATTAAAAAAATCCAATGAAATTTAGGGAAAGGGAGGATAAATCTAAGCTACAATTCACTATGCCTATTGAAATAAATGGAACAAAAATTGTGTGAGAAGTATTACCCCTTACTTCCCATTTATTTTAACATAGTTACTGTAAATACTTGTACTATGCGACGGTGCTGGTGGTGAATGGCGAATCCGATGTTCTAAGGATCAACACACCATTGGAACCTGGAATGTAAGATCTATGAGCCAGGGCAAATTGGATGTGGTTATTGGTGAGATGTCAAGATTAAAGATAGACATTCTGGGCGTCAGTGAACTGAAATGGACTGGAATGGGCCACTTCACATCAAATGACCACCAGATCTACTACTGTGGACAAGAGGACCACAGAAGAAATGGAGTAGCCTTCATAATTAATAGTAAAGTGCTAAAGGAGTGCTTGGATACAATCCAAAAAACGATAGAATGATCTCAATTCGAATTCAGGGCAAGCCATCTAACATCACAGTGATCCAAATATACGCCCCAACCACAGATGCTGAAGAAGAAGAAGTAGAGCAGTTCTATGAGGATCTGCAGCACCTACTGGACAACACGCCTAAAAGAGATGTTATTTTCATCACGGGAGACTGGAATGCTAAGGTGGGCAGTCAAATGACACCTGGAATGACAGGTAAGCATGGCCTGGGAGAACAAAATGAAGCAGGACATAGGCTGATAGAATTTTGCCAAGACAACTCAATGTGCATAACAAACACTCTCTTCCAGCAACCTAAGAGACAGCTTTATACATGGACTTCCCCAGATGGACAACACCGAAATCAGATTGACTACATCCTTTGCAGCCAAACGTGGTGGACATCTATACAGTCAGTAAAAACAAGACCTGGAGCTGACTGTAGTTCAGATCACAAACTTCTTCTTGCACAATTTAGGATCAGACTCAAGAGATTAGGGAAGACCCACAGATCAGCTAGATATGAGCTCACTAATATTCCTAAGGAATATGCAGTGGAGGTGAAGAACAGATTTAAGGGACTGGACTTAATAGATAGGGTCCCAGAAGAACTATGGACAGAAGTCCGCAACATTGTTCAAGAGGCGGCAACAAAATACATCCCAAAGAAAGAGAAAACCAAGAAGGCAAAATGGCTGTCTGCTGAGACACTAGAAGTAGCCCAAGAAAGAAGGAAAGCAAAAGGCAACAGTGATAGGGGGAGATATGCCCAATTAAATGCAAAATTCCAGAGGTTAGCCAGAAGAGATAAGGAATTATTTTTAAACAAGCAATGCGTGGAAGTGGAAGAAGACAATAGAATAGGAAGGACAAGAGACCTCTTCCAGAAAATTAGAAACATTGGAGGTAAATTCCAGGCAAAAATGGGTATCAAAAACAAAGATGGCAAGGACCTAACAGAAGAAGAAGAGATCAAGAAAAGGTGGCAAGAATATACAGAAGACCTGTATAGGAAGGATAACAATACCGGGGATAGCTTTGACGGTGTGGTCAGTGAGCTAGAGCCAGACATCCTGAAGAGTGAGGTTGACTGGGCCTTAACAAGCATTGCTAATAACAAGGCAGCAGGAGATGACGGCATCCCACCTGAACTGTTCAAAATCTTGCAAGATGATGCTGTCAAGGTAATGCATGCTATATGCCAGCAAATTTGGAAAACACAAGAGTGGCCATCAGATTGGAAAAAAATCAACTTATATCCCCATACCAAAAAAGGGGAACACTAAAGAATGTTCAAACTATCGAACAGTGGCACTCATTTCACATGCCAGTAAGGTAATGCTCAACATCCTGCAAGGTAGACTTCAGCAATTCATGGAATGAGAATCGCCAGATGTAGAAGCTGGGTTTAGAAAAGGCAGAGGAACTAGGGACCAAATTGCCAATATCCACTGGATAATGGAAAAAGCCAGGGAGTTTCAGAAAAACATCTATTTCTGTTTGATTGACTATTCTAAAGCCTTTGACTGTGTGGACCATAACAAATTGTGGCAAGTTCTTAGTGGTATGGGGATACCAAGTCATCTTGTATGCCTCCTGAAGAATCTGTATAACGACCAAGTAGCAACAGTAAGAACAGACCACGGAACAACGGACTGGTTTAAGATTGGGAAAGGAGTACGGCAGGGCTGTATCCTCTCACCCTACCTATTCAACTTGTATGCAGAACACATCATGCGACAAGCTGGCCTTGAGGAATCCAAGGCTGGAGTTAAAATCTCTGGAAGAAACATTAACAATCTCAGATATGCAGATGATACCACTTTGATGGCTGAAAGTGAAGAGGAACTGAGGAGCCTTATGATGAAGGTGAAAGAAGAAAGTGCAAAAGCTGGCTTGCAGCTAAACCTCAAAAAAACCAAGATGATGGCAACCAGCTTGATTGATAACTGGCAAATAGAGGGAGAAAATGTAGAAGCAGTGAAAGACTTTGTATTCCTAGGTGCAAAGATTACTGCAGATGCTGACTGCAGTCAGGAAATCAGAAGACGCTTAATCCTTGGGAGAAGAGCAATGTCAAATCTCGATAAAATAGTTAAGAGCAGAGACATCACACTGACAACAAAGGCCCGCATAGTTAAAGCAATGGTGTTCCCTGTAGTAACATATGGCTGTGAGAGCTGGACCATAAGGAAGGCTGAGTGAAGGAAGATCGATGCTTTTGAACTGTGGTGTTGGAGGAAAATTCTGAGAGTGCCTTGGACTGCAAGAAGAACCAACCAGTCCATCCTCCAGGAAATAAATCCAGACTGCTCTCTTGAGGGAACGATATTAAAGGCAAAACTGAAATACTTTCGCCACATAATGAGAAGACAGGACACCCTGGAGAAGATGCTAATGCTAGGGAGAGTGGAGGGCAAAAGGAAGAGGGGCCTACCAAGGGCAAGGTGGATGGATGATATTCTAGAGGTGACGGACTCATCCCTGGGGGAGCTGGGGGTGTTGATGACTGACAGGAAGCTCTGGCGTGGGCTGGTCCATGAAGTGACGAAGAGTCGGAAGTGACTAATCGAATAAACAACAACATACATCAAATTATATTTTGAACATTTTAACTAACTTCTTCTAAAACTATTTATTTTCTGTCTTTGAAACTTATTTTTATATGGTCATAACTTGACTATCACAGCACGGTCCTCTAGTTTGATTATCCATTCTTTTTTAATTACAAGATTCCCAGGATGTTCCATTGTTAACTCTGGTTGTGGTTGAGAGGCCAAAACAACATGCCAATTATGTGCTAATGAAAATGCAAAGATGTTTATTTCAGGTTTCCCTCTGAAACACTGAATGGAACCCAGATCGAAATCATGGGTTGCTCCTTGATGCCTCATTCATGAAGTGTAGTAGGGAAGATCCAGACAACACCATCTTCCTTTTGTAGTTGTCCTATGTTTTCCCACTACCTCTTCTATCTTATTTCACACCACATAAATCTGTCAAGGAAAGAAAGATAGAAAAAATACTTTTTAAAAAATACTTAAAAAAAAATACCTTCAGTGTTGTGATTTTCTCTCTTTACCCATTTGATATCAGTGATTCCTTTGGTGAAGAATGGAAAATCATAATGTGTGAGATATCCCCAGATAAATGATTATAGAAAGGATAGGAAAGGAGGAAAAAACTAAATAAAAAATGGTTGCTTTAGGCAGGAGGTTATGTCAAAACAATTCAGTGAGGCATAGCAGTGAAATACATAATATTGACATGTAAACTAGAAATAAAAGAAGACAGAATGATTAACTTGAGTCAAAATAAAACCTAACATAGAGAATTTGGGTCATGACTGTGTTTGGTGTGACAATGCCTGTACCACTACAGTGTATATAAAACAATTTATCAATAAACCAACAATAAAAGAATGTTAATTTCTAGAAGAAGAATATGGATATGAATGAATTGCTGATCCTGCCATGAGGCAAAATGAGATGGCTGTTTCTGGCAGTATATTTTGATTATTATAAAATGTCACCAAATCACTACTATACGGGGTAGTACCAAATGGGGGCATTATTCAATACCTTTCTTCAGGAAGCAAAATGCCTAAACTGATCTGGATTAATATATTGGAATGAGGAAATGGGGGTTCTTAGGAATGGATTTGGAAGCTGAAATAGTTAGAAGAATACATGTTTCAAAAAGAATTTTCTCCCCACCTGGAATTTTTCAAAACTTGAAATACAGAAATAAATACCACTTTTAAACGTTTTTTCGTTTAATGGATTTCCAGTACTTATAAAAGTGCTGGATTGCCCACAAAGCTTTGAGAAGGTTCTGATTTCATTCTGATTTCAGATGGAACTTACTTGCTTCAGAGATTCAAAAACTCTCCAATGCTGCCTCCTCACCTCAAAATTTTGCCAGATTGAATGCATATTTCTAGTCAGTGTATGGCTAGATGGCTAGCATACAGTCTGCCTATTCTTACTCCCCATCCCACCCCTTTGTAAATTCCTTCCTGCCAAAGTATTTTAAATTGTTTTGAAAATCAGATATTCTTATAAGTCTTCGTATGTTAATCAATAAATTTCACTGTGGTATCACAATAGCATTTTCATCAGGAAGACTGGGCTGTGTTAAATTTATATACACATACATAAATATTTTGCTGCCTAGGACTACATACATTCCATAATTTCATTCAGCATGCTCTCATCAAAGCCAGTTAAACAGCCTCTTGAGAATGATGTGGAAGCTAAAACTCAGTATCCAAGTGCAAAACCTGTTTATTTGGCAGCATTATTCTAGAGGTGACGGACTCGTCCCTGGGGGAGCTAGGGGTGTTGACGACCGATAGGAAGCTCTGGCGTGGGCTGGTCCATGAAGTCACGAAGAGTCGGAAGCGACTAAACGAATAAACAACAACATGTCTCAATCATTTGAACGACTCCTATGTCAATGTAGCATGCTTATGGCAGGAGCCTGAAGCTGAACTCCTGAAGTTAATCTAGGAAATTAAATGGATGGGAGAAGTACAGCAATCTATAATTGTATTCTCAAATAATTCACATAGTTTGGGATTGCTAAATATAAATGTGGATTACAGTTCTGAATCACTGTTATTGAATTTTATTAGCTGTGGTAATTCATTTAACTTGACTGATGTCTTCTAATTATTGGATGGATAGTCAACCCAAATGAAACAAGGAGGAGGAGGAGGAAAAAAACAACTAGTAGGTGGTGATGATGGTGCCTAATAAAAAGGCATTGACCAACCTTCAAACAATATGAACTTTCAGCAAAACAAATGTCCTTGCTTCTGACTTTTTTTTAATTATTCAGCTATGCTTGTTTTCAGAATATTTGACCTAACCCTAATATTTAAACAGGAAGTTCCAGTTACATTGTTGTGGCAGGAAACTTGAAAACCCAAATTAAGGAAAAAAACATGATAGTGCTAGTGTAAAGTGTAACATCCCACAAATGCATTGATTAAATAAATATTTCTTTATGAATCATGCAAATGCAGCTGTCCAGTAATTCATTCAACAAGAAAAGACAAACCAGTATGCTATAAATATTTCAATACCTCATCAGATTTGCCCATTATGCTTTTACCTGTCATTATTTACAATACCTTATGCTACAGTAGTTGGCAGATCTGAGAAGTCAAGCAGGGTCAGCCTTGGTTGGTACTTGGCTGGGGTTCCAGTTCTAAGGCTGTAGGCTAGACTGGGAAGGGGAAAAAACAAACAAGCCAACAATCATTCTGGGAAGAGGCCATGGCAAACATCTGCCATAAGACTGCCAAGAAAACTACATGGATAGTCTGTAGGAATTCAGCTTGAGCCTTTTTTTACCTTTCTAACACCATCATCATCTTCATAATTGTTAGAAATTTTCTCTTTATTGGATTTGGTCAGTAATTAATGAATGAATGGGGCAGTATCTGCTTTTAAATATTTGGATACACTTCCTCTTGGAACACATAAAAAGGAAATTGAGATGTGAGCAGATGGTTTTTCTCTTCTTCCTTTCCTTTTATTGCTCAAAACAAAAATGAAACCAGGTTGATTAGATCTTCAGTTGTAGGCATTTATTCTTTTGTCTCCAGCTTTCACTCCATTATTAAATCAAAATTAAATACCTATTTGGAGGTACTTAATTTTGAGTTATGCTTTTATTTATATATTTTCATTTTACTCCAGATGGCAAATCCAACTGCCATTAGAGTCTTTTATTTGACAGAAATGAATAAGACTAGCTTTTTAAAAAAAAAAATCCATTAGGAAAGTTCATTTAGTTTTTAATACAATAATAGTAATGTAATAGTAGTTTAACCTGACTTTCTTACCCATTATTGTTATTATTTGGTTAGCATATCTTCAGGTTCAGAAACACCAAGCCATATTCACTTCTAGTATAGAGTCACAGATTAGACTAATTTACCAATTTGTTATAAACTCGAAGATTTGATTTCCAGTTATCTGCAGCAAGTTGTATGTATACTACATAGACAGATGGTAAGGTTGCTGTTGTTGTTGTTTGTTTTAACACCAAACTATTGATTTGCATATAAATCATGTATTTTAAGGAAGAAACTGTACTTATTTAGCATATGTCATGTTCTTGTTTATGCTACTGTTGCAGATAAAATAGAGTTGGGTCCCTTTGAATATCTGGGTCCAACCCCCTCCTCAGAACATGGATCCAAATTAAATCATCTCTGATAGATGGCTATCAAATCTCCCCTTGAACACAACCCATGAAGGAATTGCCCACTCTGGGTCAATGGTTCCACTGTCCAGCTTCTTTTACTGTTAGGAAATAACAGTAAAAGCATTCAGTGGGACTCCATCTTCCTTTAACTTTAATCCAGTATTCTGTGCTCTGCACTCTAGAATAAGAGAGAAAGGTCATTGAGCTTATTTGTTGTGACATCCTGTAGGTATTGAAAGAATGCTGTCATATCTACACCCTACCCAATCTTCTTTTCTCAAGGGTAATCATAACTAGCTCCAATAGCAAAAGAAGTATCAAATTTTGTTTTTGTTTTATTTTGTTGTTGCTGTTGTTTTCACTGCAGCAAAATAATAGAATTATGCAGAGAGCAAGAACACCTAGTCTCTGGATAGATGACTGGCTGTTGAAAATGGGAAAGCATACAGTATGTGGTAGGTGGGAAATAAAACTCTAGCTTTGGCTAGTCATGGTGAGCATAAGATTTTGAATACCCTTTTTCTAGCTTGCTCTGTTGATGCCTTTCTCTGAGACCTCTTCTTTTGTGTTCACATGCTGTACTGGATAGAGGCTTATATCCCGAGATAGTTTGAACAGAATTCTCCTGGCAAGGGAGCATTCTCCGTGGATTTTTTTCCCCCCTATTAATGTTGGAGATGACTGTTCTTTACAGTATACCTTTCTGGCAACCCCAAATTGGAGATGACCTGTAGAAAAAGCAAATATACAGGATCCACTAAACTTTCCTTGATATAGAGAATAAAATTCTTTATAGATCATAAATTTTTAAAAAACCCTGTAGAAGTGTCTCATTATAGACTATCAAATGCTTACTCTGACTTTTTTTGTGTGTGGTAATAAAATTACTTGCTATATATTAATATTAATTACATTTTCCCATGAGTTTTAGCATTATAATGCTTCTATACTTTAGATCAGTAATTTTACTATGCCATTATATCTAAATAATCATTTAACTGCCTTATTCAAATTGTATAATGCCTTACTGTATTTATTTTTATGCCCCAAATTCTTAAACTTACAATTTTACTTGTATTGTTATATGATTTTATAGCTTGTTTTATTCTAGTCAATTTCTGTACTATATAGGCTGCATTGATGTTCAGCAAGTTAAAAGGGAGTCTCTTTTTTTTGTCAAAGATTTGTTTTGGTCAATGACCAAAATAAAATCACTGACTGACTGACTTGCTTTATATTAGAATTCTTGAAAGATATCACCTTTTGTTACCCTTTACTTCTGAAATGGTTTAAAGGACCATTGATTGATTGATTATGTGCCATCCAGTGGTTGTTGACTCTTAGCAAGTGCATCAATAGATTTTCTCCATGATAATCTATTCCTAACCCAGTCTTTCAGATCTTCCAATGGTGTAGTATCACCACTATAACTGAGTTTATTTATTTATTTATTTATTTTATCAATAAAGAAATAAATAAATTCAGTTATAGTGAGTTTATCACTGCCCAACTCCTCCCATCTCCTCCCACCAGAAGGACTCTGGAGTTTATTCCCCTTGCTCCTGGTCATCCTCTTCTTCTCTTTGGGAAATAAATATCCAGCCTTTTCCAAGGAAGGAAGGAAATAAGAATACACAGATGAGTTGGTCTCTCTTTTTTTATTTCATTTTGACAGATTATAGCCAAGGTTTGCAATTTGTTTTCTCTTTACCTTTAAGCCTGTTCTATTATCACATAACAACAGCTCTGTAACTGTTGATACTTTGGCTAACCACTTTTCTTGACTTAAATGTGTGTCATGTTTTATGCTGGGATGTACATTTAACTGTAACTGTAAATCTAAATCAGGTTCTAAAACAAATGACAAATAAGCTTCCTGAACTTGTCAGACAGTTTCATTCATATTGACTTTCAGCATTCCATCTCCTTTTACCTTAGACCATTCAATTAGTGCTCAGGCAGGGAATCATAATAGTATGTGAGAAGTTGCACTCTGTATCTACCAGTCCTTATATCTGGAATGTTCTCAGGATTTGTTAATTCATATTGCTGGTATTATCTTCTGTCTGTCTGTTTTTATTATGATTTTTCTCAGCAGACCTTTAGCATCTCATCAATAATCTTGCAACTTTGCTGCAATGCAAATTCAAGTAAAGGACCACCACAGCATATTCAGTATTCAGGACAGCTGCAGTGAAGTGCAGCTGTGGAAAAGATAGTATTTCCTCTTCTTCATCTTCTTTCGAACTCAAGTTCTCTTCTAAGAGATCTTATCATTTGAACACAGTTATTTCTGTTCTGCTTACAACGTGTCACATATTTCTCCCATGCAATGAAAGATGCTGATTCAGATCTTGAACGTGTTGTTCCATTAATTAACTGGAACAAGAGAATCTGAACTACAGGGTAATTGAATAAATTAAATGACAAGATTCTCAATCCTCAGAAGAATATCATTATATAAATAATTTCTTTTCTTTGCTGAGCCTTTCTAAATAGTCACTAAGCCATTTCTAAGCAGGCAATGAGCAACTGTAACAAATTATACATTTTTTGGCAGTTTATAGCATCATCACTTCATTTTTAAATAATATTCTTAATATTTTGTCATTTTTTGATTGCACCATAGAGGTGAATTATTGATAGTCAAAACTAAAAAAGACCCCTGAATAATAACTAAATCCTGCCTAATTTTGCTTCCTTCATAAATAAGTGAAAAAGTAGCAATCTTTATTCCAAGGATGAATCCATAATTTGTTACAATCACAATCCATGTAATATTTTTTCCCCAAATGGAACAATTGTTGGACATTATAGCATTAATTTCACTGCATCTCCAGCAACATAACAATTCACTCAGGCCGTAGGTATGTATGTATGAATATATGGAGGCAGTGAAGTAATTTCTGGAATTTTATTTCTTGCTGAAAAATAAGTAATCTAATATCTACTGAATTTTTTGTTATTTTTTAACATCTCTTTCTCCTATAGAATCACTGAGTCAGAAACGAATTCTAGTATTCTTGATTGGGTATATGGTAGGTATGAGTTGCCTGGAAACACAGTTGTCATCTAAAATAGAATTGAATTGGCATTGCATGGATCTAGAAGAAGGACTAATATAATCCCAGTTCTATTCATGTCTCAGAATTATGCATATATAACTCTACAGAATCCATGTCATTTCCCAAGCTAAGAAACAATCCAATAATTTATTTTAAATCAAACCTGTCAGTAATGTGGTATTCTGTGATAATTTTAAATGAAATATTTTGGATGTGTTCACTATTTATCCTTGGATACCAAAAATCGAGTCAGAACATAATTTATTGCTTGATGTTGTACATCTCTGTTGTACATCTCTATCTCTGCATCTATACCAATCTACCTTTTTGTATTTTTAGTAATTAACAAAACAGACATGTTAATATTTTCAAGAAAAATATTTCACCTCATACAAACTTCAGCAGCTCTGATGTGAACAGGCAACAATCATGACCAATGGCCATTCTATTAATAGAGATAATTGTGGAATTGTTCATCATGTTACCAACTTTCTCCAATGCATGAGCTTTGCTGAATTGGAAAATAGGACTTGCAGTTGAACACACCTAGAGGCCAATCTATTAGGAAAAAGCTGCTGTTGTTTTATCCCTTGGACCATCTGAATCATTAAATAGATGTACGTCTTCTGGTATTTCACAGCTTGCTCCCCTGTTACTCCCCTGTTGTAAAATAATCATGACTCACAGTCTGAAATAAGCATTCTTTTAGATTCCCCCATAAGCTTCATCAATCTAAGAACTGGTTTTCCTTTGCCTAATCTGGGAATAAGAACATTTTTCTTTACCTGAACAATAGTCATATTTAGGCCTAGTTTGAAACAGTTCCCTAGAACCTTCCTAACTATTTGAGCCAGCTCTTGAATCATCTGATTTGCCAGTTCTTTCCAGTGTTATCTGAAAGATTTTCATGGAAGCTCTAAATGAAATAACAGCATCCTTCAAAATCTTCATAACAAAACAGATCTTTTTTTGGAAAAAAAAACATTAATTGATACTTGCGATACATTTTATTGAAGTGACAAGAGTTAGTTGGACTTAGTACTGTTGCTAAGAGATAATAAAAAATAAATGTGCACTATGCTTAAAAATAAAAGAGGCTGATTATTAATATAGCAGTAGATAGGAAGGAAGAAATAATGAAGTATCAAAGGAACTGGTTGTTAAACAGGAGAGAGTGTAACATTTCTTATGTATGTTGAAAAGAAAAATGTTTTACAAATGTCTGTAGGAAGAGAGTTTTAGAGAGAAAAAGAGGGAGAGAAAGAGGGAGAGAAATGTTATGTGGGTCTGTTAACTGTGAAGCCAAGGAATGTTGACATGTGAAGAAGTGATAGACATGCGTGACAGGATGGAATGAGATTATTTTAAAAAGCCAATAGCAAAAATCCATGAAATCAGCCTGGGTCAAATCAAATACAATTATTTATTCAACTGAATCTGCATGCAATCTGGATACATAATTTTTTGACCTGCTGCTTGATGGGAATTCAGATCTATCACATCTAATTGTGTCTCAAACAGTAGCTTTATAGATATTTATTTTTTATTATTATTAAAGCTTTATTAAAACATATTTTCAAGGATAAAATAGAAGAGCCTACAAAGAAAAAGAAAAGAACTAGAAAGGTGTGAGAATACAAAACAAACTGCTATAAAGTAACTTCTGACTTTCTACAACAGAGATATACATAAATCAATATCAATCTCTTAATCCAATTTATACAATAATAAACACTATTTCTATAAAGCATTTCGATTCTCATTATTACATTCCTTTCTAAAACAAGTTTTCACTCCCAGTTAAGAAACACAGAGAACCCCTCCGAACATAATTTTGCAACTAATATTCTAACAAACAGTATCCTTCTTCACTATATTTTGCTCCTATCTGCCAAGTAAACTAACAAAATATAACCTAACTATATCCTATTGATATTATTTATTTATAATATTATCCAAAAAGTAAAAACAATCATCTAAATCCTTAAAAAAAACAGACTGATAAACAAATTTAAACAATTATCAAGGTAAAGCAAAGCATTTAAACTAAAACAAAGTAACCTGCCAGCATCTTACTAGTATTGTATAACTAGAAAGGTAACTTCATTAATACCCTTTAACCAAAAATAAAAGTGTTCTTCAAACAGCATCATTGCTTATCTAAACCTTTAAAAGACCGTCCTGATAAACACATTTAAACAGTTATCCCACTTCAAATAAACCAAGACATTTACATATCTCAGTACTGTACACAGAATTTCCTTCTTGTCAGTCTCAAATTTACAGCTTGCCTTGAAAAGTCCAAATATTCTTCAAAAACCTTCCACCCTTTGAAGCCTAATTCTCTTTCCTGGTCATGGTATGATGGCAGCACAGCCTTTCCCATCCCTCTATCTTCAACTTTCCACAGCTCAGTTTTTCTTCCCTTGACTGTTTAAGTCCAAGTCACCAATTCTCATCTTCTTTGGGGAGGCCACTGTGTTCTTAGGATAATTTTCAAACTTGTCATCTTCTCTCAATTTTTGAGACAATTTGGACCGTTTTCCATGGAAAAGTGAAAGCAAATAGGTCAGAATTTTAATCTGCAGATTCAGCTAAGAAGAAGAATTATTTTATATTCCTCAAAACTCACTTTAGTAAAAAAGCAACAATAAAAAACAAAATTCTTTAAATCTCAAATTTAAATCTCTTTAAATTCTTTTTTATATATAAAAAAGCCAAATCACAAAATTAATAAATTCCAAAAATAATGAAAGTCACCAAGAGATTCTGCATTTCTTTGTTTTGGTAAAAATTAAACAAAAACCTTGGTGTTATAGAAACAGGGTGGGCAGCTTTAGAGTCTGTTTTCGGCTTCAGCGCAGCTTGGGAAAAGATGACAGCGTCACCTCCCAGCTAATCACTCACCAGTCAATCGTGAAACACAGTTTTGCGGTCTTCTGGCTGCTACCAGCTGTCTGGAGGACACAAGGGTTCTCCTTGCTCCGGGGAACACTTCTGGCTCAAAGGAAGCCTACCTGAGCCCAAGAAAATTGCCATGCTGCCAGGTCATTCCTCTGCTGTGGAAATTTCTGTTCAAGCCACCATTGGTCCCCACTGGAAGCCAGCATTATAGATATATCTGTATGTGTACAGGTAAATATATTTAAAGGAAACTGGTTCCAAAACTCCCGCTATTTTTTTCCCCCCAAAACTGATCAGAATTCATCCCCACAAAGGGATATGTTAAATTAAAGGTGGGATACTTCATTCCATTCAGTTGTACAAAATGTTATACCCATTTCTGAGTTTCCCGTACAAGTTTCATTTTGGATCAGCTCCACATCAATTTAGACATTCTCTTGTATAGAAATGAGTTAATCTCCAGAACATTGGATTAGATTGAATAATATATAATAGACCAATGCCAGTAAAACATATTTCTCTGTGTGTGTGTATGGCTTAACCATAGTTACATTCTACTTTTTATGGAGTAGAAAGTAGAAATGTCTGGGTGCTGTGAGAGCTTCCATTTTTCTTCTCTAAATCAGCAATGTCGCCCTTTCAGGAATTTAAAATATCCTGGGTCAACAGACAGAGGAGCAGTGAAGATGGCATATGAAAGCCAGTGTCACATAAGTAGTTAATCAGATCAAGATTCTGGTCCATCCTCAGACTTTATTCTCTGGGACTAAACATTCTCTCTCAGCCCAACCTTTTGCACAGAATTGTTAATATGGGGGTAAAAGGTAGGAAGATTCCCATGCAAGCCATCTTGAGCTCCTGGAAAAAAACATGTGAAAAGCAAGATATAAATTTAACTAATGCTATTAATACATTAATGTCAACTTTAACTATTTTCTTCCAAATTTATTCTCCTTCTCCTTAACATATGGAGAACTGTAGCCTGTAACCTGGAAAACAGGACTCTAATCATACTGAGAGGCTCAATGAACAGAGGAAACTCAGCTTCAGTCCCCACTCTAAATCAGTCCAGGCCTATTCCTTTTCTCTGAGTCTCAGACTTTCTCCCTAAGATCCTGATTAAAATCTGCATCATAATTCAGAACCAATTTTTGAAATTGCATTACATCTTCTGCAGAAGATGTGGCTGTGACATAAGAACTTCTCCAGAGTATCAAGACTAAATTTTCACCATTCAAGTATTTGTTTTTTTTCCTTTTGGGTGGGTGGGTGGGGTGGGTGGTTGGTTGAAATAGTTCTTTTAATAGTAAGATTAGAGAAGAGGATATTGTGCTGCTCAATTTAGTGAGAAATTAGGTGCCCAGGCACATAAACCGCTAAGCAGTGAGTTTCTCATAGGGAGATAATCTTTTTATCTCCCTACGGAAGGAAAAATGAGATATCAAAAGTATTCTTAAATCTGTACTATTTCCTGTACTACTGTACTTGTAAAAACACAAAGTTTAGATGAGGCAAGCTACAAATATTGTAAAATAAATAAATAACAAAATAAAAGCATTAGAAGAACTATAAAGTTGATTAAAACATTTGACAGGAGCAAATATTTAATGTAAATATTCCATATTCTCGGCCCCAAAACAGTGAACCTAACTACACAGTGTTTGGAGTAAGAGCTCAAATGAATTAACTGTTGACTTATTGGTGCCAAATGCGAATATGAAGGACTGAAGGACTTCATCACTCCAGAAGACAGGTGATAAAATGATCAGACAAGATCCAAAGTTCAGATTGTGTATCTTGACAGGTGACAGCTTTTATTCATTACCACATTGATGCAAACTTCTTGCTGTGTTCCCTCACTGTTTAGCTGTGATGGATAATCGGATTTGAAATATGAAGCATGAGGTTCTCCAGAATTTATGAATCAACTGTGCATGAAATCCATGTGATAGTGATGTCTGCACTGTGATTCTAGAGTTACAAAAATGTCAGTTCACCAGATTCATGCTTATCAGTTCATTAAACCTCATATTTATTGCCATTAAATCAAGTGGTATATACAGTAAATAGTGACAGGAATAACTGCCTTGCCTTTATGTTCTATACTTTACTGCACGCTTTCGATTTGAAAGAGTTTGAAACTACTGAGTGAAAGAATAACCTAACATATTGATCTATCACTGTTGAAGAATAAATCCTTAAGGACTATTATTTCTTCCTTTGTTGTTGTTTTTTATTTGTTGGATTTTTTTTCATGACCACATTATGAAAATGCAAAAAGTTTTGCTTAATATGGAAAGTCCTCCTATTCATTACTAAGGCAGGAAGGAGCAACCTGTGGCCAGTGTCCACATGGTACCTTCAGTACTGCTTCTGTGGACCTCAGATAACTCTGAGAAAAGGCAGGGTAATAGGATAATACTCAAAAGCAATCATCTCTAGTTGGTAAAATCCTTATCTGTATAATCATATTAAACATGCAGGATTTTTTTATCAATCTAAATTTCCCTTCTGATGTCTCACCAAATCAATCAATCAATCAATTAATCAAAATAAAATCAAGCAAGTACTGTCTTCACTCAAAAACCCTTACTGTGCTGATCAAATATAATTGATAACTGCCTGATCCCTGTATTAAGCAAGTTTTCTAGTTCTGAACAGTTGTTTTAAAAAAGCAATTGAACAATCAAATGGAAAAAAAAATAGACTGTCCTTTTAGATCATAGAAGCCTGAACTTATAAATCCCCAAATTAAGGAGAGGGATTCAAAAGTTCAAAGGAAATGTAATGAAAAAGAAAATAAAAGGACTATTAAGCATTAGTAAACTTTAATTAAAACCTGAAAGTTCAGCTCACCTGGCCCTTCAGTCACTATGTGCCTAAAACTGTAGATGGCTTTCAAGAAAGGTGTAAATCTGGATGATTTTTATAGTCCACTGGCTTCACCCTCTTCAGAACAGCCCTTGGGGAAAAAATGTTTTTTGTCAGGTTCTTGACAATTAATTATAATCAAGAATAATCTCTTTCTACAGTCAGGAAAGGGGAAATTTGACACAATATTGCTGCTGCAGAAACTCTGTGGCCACCCTAAAGAGCGCCATCTTGCCTCCTCTGAAGCAAAGATAAACCCCAAATAAACCCAAGACAGATGTCATAGTTAGTCAGCTGGTACCAACATTGCTTTATTTCAATGCCCCAGATGATTAATTGTGATACTGATCTTAATTAATTAATTAATTGTGATACCAAATTGGGAGTTTATCTTTGTTTTGCATATGTGTGTTTGGTTCTGACATTCTCCTGATTTATTGTAATGGTTACATGGCAATGACCTTGCGAGACAGGAGGAAGAGCTGCAGACTAGGCAATGGTCAGATAAGAGGCAGCTGAACCTGCAGAAGGATTGGGGTCCTGGCAAATGTCTCAGGAGAGGCCCTCCCTAGTTTCTTGTACTGTAAAGGTAAGGTGGAAGAGGTGTACATTCAGACTTGCAAGATTCTGTTAATGTAACCTTACAATAAAGATAGAGCTAGTACTTTGGTGTGTTTCTTGTCTGGACTACCTTGAAAGGCTGACATCCACCCTGCAAGTCTGAAAGTACATTCCTCCCCTCTAAGGGAAATGTACAACTAAGTAATACTTTTACTTATGTATTATTATTTTTGGTTTTCTTTTTGTTGATATTGTACACCACACAGAGTCCTTTGGAAATGTGGTGGGATAAAAGTACTGTAAAATAAAATAATACAGTGAAATAATGAAATGAAATGAAATGAAATGATAAAACAAAACAGATGATACCATTCTCCAGATCTCTGGTTGGATTCACCCAGTTTCATGAGCAATAACGTGCAGAACCCTAGTGCTTAACTGAACAACAGTGTTCCAGCACCATTTTCTGAAATTGGTTATGTGTAAAGTTTTGAAGGGAGATTCCTTCCAACCATTCTTTGGGCAAAGCATCTTCTTGAAGCTGCTTCACAAAGCCATATGGCCATCCATTTCTAAAAAGCAAAATGATGCTACTACATTGATTCACCGTGGGTTGCTTCTTAAGCCTTTTCCAGTTTGTTCAGTATCCAGAAGAGGCTTCTGCACAAGAATGTGGCACTGAAGCAAAGCACTGTCACTTGCACAGTCCTATGAGTCATCTCAGTAGGAGTAGCTCTAACCCTAACCGTTCATCCTAACTGAGGAGGTCTATACAGAACATCACTGTTGAGTTCTGAGAATACAACAGTTTTTAACTGGGTTTGCTTCTTTATCGGCATACATCCAGCCATAGGATAATTGATGAAGCTTCCATGTGAAAGCCTATTTTAAATTAAACTAGAACATTTGTTCTATCTTAGAGATTTGGAGAAGATTTACAATCTAACATCATACCTAAGAAGGGGATGTTTACAACCAACCAATAATTATTCACTTCTTAGCACCAAGTGAAGAGGATAACTAGAGCAAGCAGCCCTGCGCATTATCTTACATTTCTTTTTAATTAGATATATAACAGGAAAGCTGGAATAGAATTGTATGCATTTTCTTTAGAAGAGGGATTGTGTTCAGTTGCCTTTTTGTATTACATTTATGAAATAGTCATACATAAAAGATGCCCACATGGTTTCTACAATCACAATCTTCAAAAGTATATAAGATCTAAGTTATGATATTTAAAGTTAATGTTTTAAAAGTCAATTTTATTCGTATCTATACAATCTCTTTGAACTTACCAAACATTTGTAAGCATTACCCTTTTAGGATTATATTGAAATTGACCTTCAAAGCACATTATATATGCAGACGAGAGAGAGAGAGAGAGAATGCATGTGTTTTACCCTATTACTAAAGTAAGAAGAGAGAGCCAGCTTGGGGTAATAGTTAAGGCATCAGGCTAGAAACTGGGAGGTCATGGGTTGTAGTTCTGCCTTAGGCACAAAGCCAGCTGGGTGTCCTTGGGCCAGTCACTCTTTCTCTTAGGAAGGAGGCAATGGCAAACCACTTCTGAAAAACCTTGCCGAGAAAACTGCAGGGACTTGTCCAGGCAGTCGCCAGGAGTCAAGACTGACTCAGAGGCAGAAGAAGAAAGAGAAGGAGGAGGAAGAGGAAGAGGAGGAGGAGGAGGAGAAGATTAAATGAGATCTGAAAAAGAGTTTCACAAAGTACCCTTTCCCAAACAATCTGGTTAAGCTATTTTTTTCCCCATTTGAATGCAAAGTAAGATGCATAGCTTAAATATTACTTATTGGAAAAAAAGAAACAATGTGCAATAGAGAATCAATGTTAAATTCCACTTATATAATTGAGAGACATAACTTGAAGGACATTTCTGTACTGAACATTTTTCCCCCCACAAATCTGTTTTCAGGGGTGATCTTGGTCAAGCACGCAGATATTGCATTTCAAGTTGCTAAATCAAGAAGACATAAAGAAGGTTCCCAAGAAAGGAATGGCAAGATCCAGAACTTTGACTGAAGGGGAACTTATTTTTTGAACCAAGGAAATACAGCAAGAAGCATAAACAAATCAGAAGCAAACTGGATATCACATGATTATGATTTAGCAATATATCTGGAGATCTAGTCCATCTCTGGTTTTATCCATGCATAAATTTTCTTATTCATGTCTTACCCTTTCTTTCATGCTTCCCTCTCTCTTATCTACACACTTATTCACTACAATAACAGGAAGAGATGGTGGGCCATATCTACTAATAATTACCAGAGATGATACTATCAACCTCTGGATGTGGTACATGGAAATAGTAGCTGCCCCCAGGATAAAAACAGTTCTAAATAGCCACCACTGTTATTGTTGGCTATAGGTATAATATTGCAGTTTAGCATCATGCCCTTCATTGTATTGGATGGGTTCTCCAAGCAAAAGTGTAAAGGAATTTAACATCATTATACAGACCATGTCAAATCAGTGCTGATAACATCATAACATTGGTAAGCTAGTTAACACAGTAGTGGAATTAAGCATCTGTTATTTCAGTTCTGACAACAGTCTTGCTTATTGGGATTTTTCCTTTATAATTCTTCCATTAAAGAAAAGCTCAATAGTAGAGTGCACTAGGAAACTGATTTTTTCTGGGATTGGTAGTGTGAGGTTTAAGCTCACCTCTAACTTTGAAAATTAAACTTATATGGAGTCAGAAGGGGAAAATGAAACTCACCAGGAGATAATTGGAGAAGCTGAACCAGGAAGTGACTCAGCAGATCGGGAGAGTTTACAAACACAAATTGGAAATCCCCCAGAACTCTCCAATCAGCACTCAAGACAGGAGAGCTGAGAAGCATGTGAATCAGAAGGCAGCTTGATTGGCTGCAGGAGAGAAAAGGCACAGAAGGGATCACTTTAAAAGACAGGCACACAAGGAGCAAGCTGGCAGAGATAACCAATCTTTGGAGCTCACAGCATTTGTGGAAGAGCCATTACCTGCATCAGAAGCCTTGCCTGTAGCCAGTGTGGAACCAGTGCCAGTGACTTCTACCATTGTGGAACCATCTTCTGCACAAGCTGCTCCAGTTGTGCCTCTCCTTGCCATCCCTGCTGAGCACAGCCTCACATCCAGCTCCAAGCCTCATTGCTTCTCTCCAGCATGATTCAGGTGTGCTCCCAGATTCAAGCCATGCCTAGACTCTCCAGTCCAGTCCAGTCTTGTTCCAAGCTCTCTGCCTTGCCTAGACTCTCCAAGCCAGTCCAAGCCTTGCTTCCAGTCCTCAGCCTTGCATAGACTCTCCTGTCCAGTCCAGTCTTGTTTCCAGTTCTCAGCCTTGCCTAGACTCTCCAATCTAGTCCAGCCTTGCTTCCAGATCCCAGCCTTGCCTAGACTCTCCAGCTCAGCTTGGCCTCCAGAGCCAAGCCTTGCCCAGAGGTTCCAGTCCAGTCTCACCTAGCCTCCGCGTGTCAGCCCGGTCCTATCTGTGTGCCTGCTCACAGAACCTTGCCTCCAGCTTCTGCCTTGCCACGCACTCTAGCTTCACCAAGCCTGACAGCTTCAACAGTGGAGACTTTTACTGTTGTAAATAGTTGTTTTCAATAAAGAGTTTGATAATAGTTCTGTCTGGCCGCCTCATAGTCTGAACAGGACAGGTAGACTGACTTTTATCCATTTGCATCTTCTTGTCCTCAGGGTGATTGCAGAAGGGTTTTGCTGGGAAGTATCAAACATTCAATACCTTCATTTCAGTCTTTGGCCAGGAAAAAGTAAGACAGAGGTAATAAATTTAACAATTATAACATCAAAACAATGCCATCCCTAAAATGTATAAAAATAGTAAATATATAATTAGGAAAAAAAAAACATGGGAATTATATTGTAACTATAAAAGTAATTTTTTTATTTGCCTCATGGTTTTTCTTGTCTTTAATCTTTTATAAACTGCCCAGAGTCTCTGGGAGTTGGGTGGCATATAAATTATTATTACTATTATTATTAATTATTAACAAAACTACGATTTAATGTAAATCATTCATTACATCTTTTGACCATATAGTGTAACACAACTTACATACATACATACATGTCTATCTATATGTCTGCCTTACAACTACCTGGAGTAGTCCCTGCAGGTTTATTGGCAAGACTTTTGTAAGTAATTTGCCCTTGCCTTCTTTCCAGGGCTGAGAGAGAATGACTTGGCCAAGGTCACCCAGCTGGCTTCATGCCTAAAGCGGGACTAGAACTCACAGTCTCCCAGTTTTCTCACCTGGTGTCTTAACTAGTATACCAAACTGGCTCTCTCATATACTGTAATAAAAGTAGTGAAATACAGTGAATGTTATATGATGATAATACTGTTCTATTATAATATTAGATATCTAATATTATGAAGTAACAGTGGAGACATAGTCTGTATCTGTTAGCCCTCCCAGCTAAGCCAGACAGGAAACACGACTAGATGAGCTAATTCTACTTCATTATAAGGCCACATTAAGAGAATTTTGCAGGTCTGAAAGTACAATTCTCCCGTCCCCCCTATTTACTGCCTGAGTAATTAGTGCAGGCCTTTCCTAAGTTTCTTTCTCTGTTGCCGTTACTCTGTTGTGGGCTCCTTTCTCTTTTATCTGATCGTTCCCTAGGTGGCATCTCTTGACCCGTCTTCCAAGATCACCCTCACAGTTCATCACAGTATCAAATCAAGTTATTTACTGACAGAATCCCATCCCACTGACAAATAATTGCATATACACTACTGGAAGATAAGCAGGGGAATGAGCTCTTGCTCCTGAATGTGGTAGTATGCTGTCCTGTGATTTGTGTTACCTGTGCAGGCATGGCAATAGAGTTAGCATCCGCTTAGGCTGTGAATGTTTAATAGTTGGTCTTCTTGGTGATTATATTATTACCAGCATAACCTTTCTTCAGATCAAAATAAAGTTAATGTGAACACAAATGACCTTGGAGAGATCAATCTGTAATTCTATGAGAAATGAAATTACCTCACACTAATATATTGACCAAGCCTTGGCACATAATTAAGCATCCAGCACTGGGGAGGAGGAAGGGGAAGAGAGGGAGAGCAGGAGGACATTAAAATAAGCAACTAACGTAGGAATCTGCTAGAAAATTAGTGATAAACTACAACAATGGTTTCCATTCATAACATTGCTTCATACATAAAATGATAGCAGTCTGGCAAAAATTAAAATGGATCATAACACAAATAATAAGGAAAGCAGATGCAAAGAAAAATCCAAGTAGGTTTTGGCCCATTTAGTATTCTCTAGTATTTAGTATTCATTTAGTGTTGCAGTGTGCTTTGTAAGGCTTGCCTCTTGAGAGATTCAAGAAGATAACAATGAAATTCTTGCTGTCAGCCAGCATTCAGCAGCCATTTCAGCACCATGTTACTCTGTCTAAAAAACCCCCAAAAGCCATACATCAGAAAAGCAGAATGTTTTTCTGAAAGTTGTTGAAACAGGGGAGGGGTCATAACTACATGGTGGAGAATAGGCTTGGGAAAGCTGGCTTTGCCCTGAGGTGCAAGGAACACTTGTCTCAAGCAGCAGAGGCTTGCAAGCAAAGGGTAGTTGGGGGACAGAAATATGAGTCATATCTGCTCTGTGCCTGCAAAGCTCACCCATCTCAGTCACTTCCCAGGTGGACTACTGCAACATGTTCTACACAAGGCTGCCCTTGAAGAGCAACCAGAAGCTGCAGCAGGTTCAAAATGCTGCAGGGTGGGCAGTTGTGAGCACTCTTCAATCTGCACATTACACCTCTGCATTCAATTCAAGTGGTGGTTACCTATAAAGTTCTTCACGGCATGGGCCCAGGTTATATGAGGGACTGCCTCTCCCTTATTATGTCTATCCACCCCATCAGATCTACTGGGCGAAACATGCTACATCAATTAGAGATTGCCATTTAGCAGGAATCAGAAGGCGACCCTTTTCTCTTGTGGCACCTGCTCTTTGGAACATCATCCTCCCAGAGATCAGATTAGCCCCAACTCTGTTTCTCTTTCGCAAGACCCTGAAGACATGGCTGCATGCCCAGGCACGGGGATCAGAGTGTCAGTGTGAGCCTATGAAGTGGTTGTATGACAGTTTGTTGCCAGTTATGTATTTATTTTTTTTCCTTGTTGGTTTTTAATCATTGTTAGCCACCTGGAGTCACTTTGATAAGATGGGCAGCCATAAAAGTCGAATATTAAATACAAAATTAAAAATAAGAAAACTGAATTATTATCCTAAATATGATTAAAACTGGTCTTTCAGCATTATTTTGGTAAGATGAACCTGTCATTCTGGTCAATTTCTATAAAGTGAGTGCCATCTTGACTTTTTTAAAGTCCACTGCAGGCAGACCTCCTGAAGGGTGATTTCATACATTTTGTTCAATACAGAATTTGAAAGAAGGTCCAATCAGAATCAGCAATGTGGCATTTTAAATACTTTTTAAATACTTAAATACATTTTAAATACTTAAATACTTAAAGGCTTTTTAAATACTCCAGTTGTCATGAGTACTGATGGTGAGCAGGAGGGGGCCTCTATCCAGGGGGGAAAACACATGCGTAGTACTGAGGAGTTAAGCACCCATTCAAAGAGACACAGATCAGACCCGCCTTAACTTTTGGGGTTTATCTGTCTGCGTTTTTCCCATGCTTCTTCAGTTTGTTAGGATTTTCTGTCTAATGTAGCAGTAATAAAACACTAGAGATCTATTCCTTGTCTCAGCGTGATTCCTGACTGTTAGGACACCAGTGTTCCACCAACTCATCTGCCAGATCTTGCTATTTGCAAACCTGTTGTTGCCAATTCAGAGTAGTTTTGGTCAGAATGAAAAAAGTAAGGCTTAAAAATATATCTTCCCTCCTTGACTCAACCACAGTCCTGTCCCCAACCCTTCAATTGCTAAAAAAAGGAATTAGACATTTTCAAAGTAAATGTCTAGCATCTCAACTAAATGCAAAAATCATCACATTCTACTTGAGACAAGTTGAACTATGCTATTACCTTCCTCTCCACAATAATAAAGAGTGGATCAGAGGATCACACACCTACATGTATGCAATATTTTGCTCAGACACTGATGTACACAGAGGTGAGTAATTCAGTTCTGCCTTTCAAATATGCCAAAATCACCTTGTCCCTCTCTCAATTAAATAGAGAAGACCTTGTGCAGTGACCACCGCTGGCAACATAAAACAAGCCATAGTGTAAGAAAACAGTCAGACAGCTACAAAAATACTTATCTTGTTGTGTATTGACTTAGGAATGATACAAAATCACAGCACTAATGCCTTTCTGTAGGAGTCGTGGCATCACCACACCCCTGAGTTGAATCCATACAAGACAATCACTATGTTTGGAAGGACGGGGGATCAGTCTGTGAGTCATTCAGTCTCTAATAGCCAAGCAGTGTTCCCTTTCCTCAAACAAGTCATTTAAGCTTTTCTAGGTTTCTTTTTTTTAGGAAAGTTGTATTTATAAGCGACATTTTCCTTTGCAGGCCAAGGATTGCTGAGTAGCTTTTGCTGCAGCTTTTATGCTAAGGCAGCACTTCGAAGTTTGTGTCACATGCATGAGCAGCAAATGGAGTGGCAAACGCTCCCAAGAGGCTTCCCCCTTTCATTCCCCCCACCTTAAATAAATTCACTTGTCCAAAAGCATTTTGAATGCTCTGAGAATGAGAAACACAGAGTCTGTGAAGGGACATTGGTGCTGCATGTTTTCTTTTCCTAGTTTCTTGTAAAAATATTGAATATTTCTTTTTAAAATTTAGTGATGATCTGAATAAAGTCCTGGAATTAAACTAATCTAGCAATAAACTGGGAAGCAGGTACATCTTATGTGACTTTTATTTAGTTTGAGTTCTGGGCAATGAAGTTTGAAGTGGGTTGAGCAGCAAAAGTTTCTGGAGGAAAAAGAGGTTAACATAATGGCAGTTGCTAAAGCATACATTTGCATTGGACCCAGTTATGGAAAAAGCAATAAAAGGATGAAATTGCATTATATTTTATCTGTCTTTCTCTCCTTACTTTTTCACATGAGAGGATAGCAGTGGCATCTAGTGCAGAGTCAACAAATGTCCCACGATGACTGTGTTCTGTGTATGGTTTGGAAAATGTTTCTTTTTGAACTGATGCAAATAACTGCTTAGTATTCAACATCATACTCCTGGCACTTTCTAAAGAAGAAAATGTTTAAAGCCTTGGGATGATTTGGCTTTCTCACCTTCTCACCTGATTAGCCATCCTTGTCAAGTCCAAGGACTGTATTTATCGGGGGTGACTGTTTTTTATAATTCTAAAATTTAGTTAGCTTGTCCTATTGATCCTATCTTGTGGTTGAAGATTATTTTTGGAAAAGGCCATTGCTGGTCCTTCAGGTTCTTAATAACATTTCACATTATTAAAGGGCATGGACCTCAAGCAAACACTGCAGAATGGTTAAATCCCTTTAAGAATATTCCTCTAAATTCAGGGGATTCTGATAGGTACTAAGTTGTTGTTTATTCGTTTAGTCGCTTCCAACTCTTCATGACTTCATGGACACGCCCAAGCCAGAGCTTCCTGCCGGTCATCAACACCGCCAGCTCCCCCAGGGACAAGTCCGTCACCTCTAGAATGTCATCCCTCCACCTTGCCCTTGGTCGGCCCCTCTTCCTTTTGCCCTCCACTCTCCCCAGCATCAGCATCTTCTCCAGGGTGTCCTGTCTTCTCATTATGTGGCCAAAGTATCTCAGTTTTGCCTTTAATATCATTCCCTCAAGTGAGCAATCTGGCTTGATTTCCTGGAGGATGGACTGGTTTGATCTTCTTGCAGTCCAAGGCACTCTCAGAATTTTCCTCCAACACCACAGTTCAAAAGCATCGATCTTCCTTCTCTCAGCCTTCCTTATGGTCCAGCTCTTGCAGCCATATGTTACTACAGGGAACACCATTGCTTTAACTATGCGGACCTTTGTTGTCAGTGTGATGTCTCTGCTCTTAACTATTTTATCGAGATTTGTCATTGCTCTTCTTCCAAGGATTAAGGGTCTTCTGATTTCCTGGCTCCAGTCAGCATCTGCAGTAATCTTTGCACCTAGAAATACAAAGTCTTTCACTGCTTCTACATTTTCTCCCTCTATTTGCCAGTTATCAATCAAGCTGGTTGCCATCATCTTGGTTTTTTTGAGGTTTAGCTGCAAGCCAGCTTTTGCACTTTCTTCTTTCACCTTCATCATAAGGCTCCTCAGTTCCTCTTCGCTTTCAGCCATCAAAGTGGTATCATCTGCATATCTGAGATTGTTAATGTTTCTTCCAGCGATTTTAACTCCAGCCTTGAATTCCTCAAGCCCAGCATGTTGCATGATGTGTTCTGCATACACGTTGAATAGGTAGGGTGAGAGTATACAGCCCTGCCGTACTCCTTTCCCAATCTTAAACTAGTCCATTGTTCCATGGTCTGTTCTTACTGTTGCTACTTGGTCATTATACAGATTCTTCAGGAGGCAGACAAGATGACTTGGTATCCCCATACCACTAAGAACTTGCCACAATTTGTTATGGTCCACAAAGTCAAAGGCTTTAGAATAGTCAATAAAACAGAAATAGATGTTTTTCTGAAACTCCCTGGCTTTTTCCATTAATCAGGGGATATTTGCAATTTGGTCCCTAGTTCCTCTGCCTTTTCTAAACCCAGCTTGTACATCTGGCAATTCTCGCTCCATGAGTTGCTGAAGTCTACCTTGCAGGATCTTGAGCATTACCTTACTGGCATGTGAAATGAGTGCCACTGTTCAATAGTTTGAACATTCTTTAGTGTTTCCCTTTTTTGGTATGGGGATATTAGTTGATATTTTCCAATCTGATGGCCATTCTTGTGTTTTCCAAATTTGCTGGCATATAGCATGCATTACCTTGACAGCATCATCTCGCAAGATTTTGAACAGTTCAGCTGGGATGCCGTCATCTCCTGCTGCCTTGTTATGAGCAATGCTTCTTAAGGTCCATTCAACCTCACTCTTCAGGATGTCTGGCTCTAGCTCACTGACCACACCGTCAAAGCTATCCCCGATATTGTTATCCTTCCTATACAGGTCTTCTGTATATTCTTGCCACCTTTTCTTGATCTCTTCTTCTTCTGTTAGGTCCTTGCCATCTTTGTTTTTCATCATACCCATTTTTGCCTGGAATTTACCTCCGATGGTTCTAATTTTCTGGAAGAGGTCTCTTGTCCTTCCTATTCTATTGTCTTCTTCCACTTCTGCGCATTGCTTGTTTAAAAATAATTCCTTATCTCTTCTGGCTAACCTCTGGAATTTTGCATTTAATTGGGCATATCTCCCCCTATCACTGTTGCCTTTTGCTTTCCTTCTTTCTTGGGCTACTTCTAGTGTCTCATATCTCTGGTTGTACTGATCCATTTAGTTTTCACGGCAAGAATACTGGGGTGGGTTGCCATTACCTTCCCCAGGGATCTCATTTAGTCTGACTTCTCTGTCATGACTTTCCTGTCTGGGGTGGCCCTTCATGGTTTAGCTCATGGCATCATTGAGGTGCTCAAGCTCCAGCACCACGACAAGGTAATGATCCTTTGCTGAAGAGGTACTAAGTATTGTATGTGAAAGCAGAGAAAACATACTACACTGAGGAATGCATTCTACTCAAGGGCTCCAAATGTCACACTCTACTTATTTTCTTCAGTGGATAAGTGGGCGTATGGGCTAGAACCATTGTAAGAACGGCACTCATTGGAGCTCCTTCACAAGAACTCTCTAGATCAAGATATTGAAGAGCAAAGCTAATGAATTGATTTGTGTCTTTTCTGAAGGCAAGGCCAACATGTTCTATTATTTTGTTTCTTTCCCTGATATTTTCCATTGGAGGGGCTGGGTGTGGTTTTTTTCTTTGTAGATTACAAGACAGTTCCCAACTCAGAATGGCGGAAATGTTTAAATGCAGCAGTGCAGTTACATAATACCATGAAAAGGAGATTTGGGTGTCACATGTAGTCTACTGGCTAAATTGGCCACCTCTGAATTAAAGCTTGAAGAAGAAAATAGCAAAAGAAGACAATCAATTTGAAGTTGAATCCAAAACCACTGCAATTCAGAAGATTTGAATAAACAGTTTTCGAAAAAATAAGAGATTGTGTCATGAGCACTGATGGTGAGCAGGAGGGGGCCCCTATCCAAGGGGGAAAACACATGCATAGTAGCGAGAATTTGAGCTGTCATTCGAAAAGACACAGAACAGACCCACCTTGACTTTTGGGGTTTTCTCACACTTCTTCAGTTTGTTAGGATTGATGTCCTGACAAGCAGGAACCATGCCAAGATGAGGAATAGGTCTCTAGTGTTTTATTACTGCTACAGTAGACAGAAAATCCTAACAAACTGAAGAAGCATGAGAAAACCCCAAAAGTCAAGGTGGGTCTGTTCTGTGTCTCTTCGAATGACAGCTCAAATTCTCGCTACTACGCATGCGTTTTCCCCCCTGGATAGGGCCCCCCTCCTGCTCACCACCAGCGCTCATGACAGATTGATTATAATTCCACAGGATATTATTAAAAGCTATATAAAGTTAGACTATCATCCTAATGTTGTAAGGAATACCATTTTTACCATCTGAGGACACTTTAGCCACAAAAATAGAAATTAAGTCTTTATAAGACCTTCTCTCTTATTTCCCGTATTAAAGATATTTTGAGGTATAGTTAAGTTTTAAAATAGAGAGAACATGGCAAAACCCTAGAAGAAGCACTAGAAGAAATTAGCATAATTTGAAACAAAATGCTAAACTTGGTTATCATAATAATTAAAGATGTAATCCTATACCCACCTTTGTTGTTGTTAAGTCCCACTAAATTCAGTAGGACTCACTTCTGAATACGTATGAGTCCCTTGTCCAGGGAACACTGATATTTTTCTTCTGGATCACTCTGATCTCAACATAGGATTTACAATATTAAATTTTATTTGTTATAATAAGGATGATTATAAAATTTCTCAAATTAGATAGAAACAGCTAATAGCTGTTTATTCTGATTGATGGTTCTTATTATATTGGTTATTTTTGCTAGTAATTGATAATTAATTTGATTTCAATAATAATTAAAATTGGTACAAGATTATTTTTATTTGTAGCATAAATGTAAAGTTACTTTGAAAGTTCTTATTCAAATTTATAAAGCTTGTGAATTTCTCTCTTTGGTCTCCTCCTCCTCCTCTAAAAAAACTGTAAAATAGCACAAAACAAAACAAACTCAGTAACTGAAGTAATCCTTGGAAATAGGGAGAAGAAGGAAAGTAATTTATGGGATGGGTTCTCGTGGGATAGTTTCATGGAAAATTATATCAGAGAAATGTTGCAATATACCCAATAATAATTTGTAATCATAGGAAAATTATGAAGACATAACAAAAAAGTTGTAACTGCCATTTTCTTCTCTCCAGGTTTCATGAACAGTATTCCAGTTTTTCTGGAATATATTGGTGATAATGTTTCACAATTCCCAACAAATAAACACATTTTGATCTCTATTACTACCAAAATCATTCTGGAACAAAAAGTAAGGGAGATAGATAGATAGATAGATAGATAGATAGATAGATAGATAGATAGATAGATAGATAGATAAAGTGCATTTTAGCATATATCTCATATTAACATATGCTATAAGTCTAGTATACAATCTCAAATAATTTTCAGGTGGATTTTGGATTGTCATCCATTCAAGGCTCAGTTTTGCAGATAGTACGGAGTTGCTGGGAAGTTTTTTTTTTTTAAAACAAGCCTTGAAAAAAGGTAATGATACATTTTAGGTAATGTAAAATTACTACCTTTCCCTTGTCCATACATTTTTGTCAGTATACAGTAGATCTAATGATTTGTTTGAATGGAAGGCTCTTCTATCATTTCTGCAGTTTATATGGCACAGTCCAGGCCCAGTTATCCTATGTTTATTTTATTATTCAAATAACATGGGGAAAATATCTGCAATGATATTTCTTCCTTCCCTTCTCGTTCTGCATTCCCATCCAATTATCTTTGGCCAGAGAGCCCTGTGAATTATAACCTGCATGAAGAGTTCCTCAGAGACTATAATTTAAATGAAGTATATAGTATAATTTAAATGAAGCAAATTGAGCCTTCATTGAATCAACATCCAAAGTGGGCTGTTCATATTTGCTAACTACTACATAATAGGAACTAGAGAAGCTGACTTGATTCCCAGTCCTGTCTTAGTTAAAATTCTCATTAATATGAATCATTTATTTTAACAAGACTCAGTTCATACATAATGTTGAACATGATGATGAAGCATTGTTGAAAAATAATTTGTCTCAACAATTTTTTTAAAAAAAAATCATAAATAATTGCAATTAGAGGCACATCCAGGATGGTTGAGGGGAAATAGTGAAAGCAGCATCATACTGTCACATCGCAAGCTCTATCATTTTTTTATAACATTGCATGCATGTACAAAAGGGGTGGAGCTTGTACCATGAGGATGCATCATTGCTTTCATTGATGAAAGCTTTTAATCCACAGAATGCCTCTGATTGCGAATAAGCTATAGAGGATTTTGTTTGTTTTCCTATGTAAGCTACAGCTCCAATCACTGAAGCCAATGATGAGAAAAGGTGGGAGTTTACTTCAGTCAAATATGGAGAGTCACGAGATATTCTCCTTTGCTTTGCTTCTTTTTTTCCCCTGTCATGCAGCCAGTTGTCACTGTATAATCAAATTTATACTGCATTATTATTCTAAAGCCCAGGTAGGAGACTACTCTGAAGAACCTGTTTAGAGATGTCTTTGGGAGCTTTCCAGCCTAGGCATGTAAATGTCAGTTGTTGCCAGCATTGTTACAGAATAATTATATGTATGTCCACATGGAAGAAATTCAACTAGAGTAAATGGGGCTTACTCTAGATCAATAAGATTTCAGTTTTAACCTTGTATTTTCATTTCATTTTGCCGGTGTCTGCTTAATATTCATATTGCCTCTAGATGTCTTTTAAATCCCTACCTCTTGGGTAATTTTTAATGTGTTTGACCTCTTTCATTAGTGGGAGATTCTAAACCATATTTACTAAATAGCATGCTAAAATTTTAAACAAAGCAGATTTCCATTGTCTTCAGGATTATGCATTAGTTTAAAAATATGACTAACAAGGCCAACAATAAATATTCTCCAGGCACCCAAACAGAAGCATTTTTTTTATTCTTTCTCAGAATTGCCAGATAATTTGCATTTGACCTGTGCCTCTGCATCTGAATGCAAATATATATTTTCCCCCAGGTTGAATTCTAATCTGCCCTTAATTAAGCTAGAAACATTAAAGAAGTTCCATTTTTCTTGGCTAAGTAATCAGCTTTTTTATTTGATTTTAATAATGCAGCAATTACTTTGGTCTTGATCCCACTCTACTGAATTCCATTTTCAGAGCACATTAGGCTCTAGGGTTGTCATTTCCAAAACATGTCCTACAGTCATTAGCATGCTACAGGATAATATTTAATGTGCCACTATAAATAAATAAATGAAATAATATGCCTCCAGTACCCATCACCAGTAGAGACTACTTTCTGCTGACCTTCTTAGTGAGACAGTTTGGTGTAGTGGTTAAGGCACCAGGTTAGAAACCAGGAGACCATGAGTTCTAGTACCAACTTAGTCACAAAGCCAGCTGGGTGACCTTGGGCCAGTCACTCTCAGCCTGAGGAAGGAGGCAATGGCAAACCACTTTTGAAATCTTGTCAAGAAAACTGCAGGGACTTGTCCAGACAGATGCCAGGAGACAACACTGACTTGAAGGCAAAAACAAAAAACAAAAACCGACCTCAGTGGACAGATGAGGAGCAGATCCCTGGAAATTGTTAATATGTTTTCTACTACAGATTAAGGTTACTATGGTAACTAATCATTTTGGCCGGGTAAAGAGGTTGAATTTAATTGTTGCCTTTTCACGTGTTAATGGTTGCATTGCCTAAGGGAGGAACTTGCCTGAACTTCTTTTAGTTTCAGTTTCCCTTCTGTGTAAGCTTGCAGAGAATATGCAGCTGAGAGAAATCTCTCCTCTCAGCAAACAGCCTTTAAATATGTTTTTTTTTTTCCTGTAAATAAAATTATTTTTATAGAAATGCCTGGTGTGTGAATTTTCTGATCTCTCCTGGGCCAAATGCTTTCTAGCACTCTGCTAACCAGTTATGGGCCCAGTAAGCAGCCCAGTAAACCCAGTAAGCCCAGTAAAACCCAGAGAGAATAGAGAGATCAGCTCCACACCTAATGCACAATTTAAAGGCAGGTAGCAAAGACCTGTGAAGATTTTCTTTGGAGCCACCTGGAGATTTTCCAGCAACTGCCGGTCTACAGGACAAAGAAGCCAGCTGAGGTGACTTGCAAAAGAAGGAAGAAGCAGTGGCTACTTCCCAGCCCTCAGCGATGCCTCTGGAGCACCTATCAGAGACCAACTATTTGAATTGGGCCCTGAAGATGGAGATGTATCTTCGCAGAGAGAATCTTTGACTGCCAATTGCAAGCCCCCAAAATCCCAGTGCTGAATGGCTTAGACAGGATGAGCAGGCTAGAGCCACCATTATCCTGGGAGTTGAGGACAATCAGCTAGTCCACGTGCGAGGTATGCAGTCTCCAAAGCAACTTTGGGAGACTTTGAGAGACTTGTATGTAAAGGCAACAGCAGGGAGTAAAGTTACCCTGACAAAAAAGCTGTACAAAGCATGCCTTGCAGAAGGAGATAGCCTTCAAGAGCACCTGCATTATATTCAGCAGCTGTTTGTTGAGTTGCAGGAAAGAGGATGGAATTTACACCTCTCACAAAATGCTATAACTTCCTGTCCTCACTGAATGAAACATGGGACACGCTGATTTGTACCCTGGAGGCTATGCCTGAAGCAGACCTCACCCCATCGTATGTTACACAGCGCTTACTTGCTGAATGAGAGAAGAGAGAGGAAAGACCCCCCCCCATCACTTCTGGAAAGCTGCAGTACCAGAAAACAAGGGAAAAGAAGGGAAAGGAAGCTGAGGCCACAGCGCTAGCCCGCCAGCGATGCTTCACTTGTGGTTCAGCTGGACATTTGCAGAAAGACTGTGCCTTGAGACCCAAGAGTAGAAAGACAGAGAAGAAGTACACAAGGGCAACACAGAAGAAGGCTCTTCAGACAACCCAAATTGCACAGGTTGCTGAGAAGGGTAATTCTGATGTATGGGTGTTAGATTCTGGGGCCAATTGTCATTTTTGTAATTGTAAAAGCCCTTTTGTGTCACTGTCTAAAACTGAAAGACAAAGTGTATCTTTGGCTGATGGGTCTGTGACCAAAATTATGGGACAAGGTGACTTGTATTTATCCTGCTTGGGAGAAACTGTAAAAGGTGTGTTGTATGTGCCAAATTTACAATCAAACCTTTTATCTGTGGCACAATTGTCTGCAACAGGGTATATCATAACATTTAAAAAAAATGGTTGTGAAATACATAAAAATGGAAAATTGTGTGCTACTGGTATATTAAAAGACTCCTTGTACCTTGTGCAAAATGCAAGGAAGCCAAGCTGCAAGGCTGCAGTTGGCAACACTCCATATCATGACCAATGTGTACACCTGATGCACAGGAGATTTGGTCATGCTAATTTCAAGTATATAGCACAAATACCACAGCTGTGTGCTGACCTAAAGATAAAACCCTGGGATACATACCTAGACTGTGTAGTTTGCAAAGAATGCAAAACACTAAAAGCTCCTGTGAGTAAGCACAGTGACATTATTGGTCCTTTTGCTCCAAGTCTTGGACAAGCAAGGTATGCAATGACCATCATTGATGATTTCTCAAGATACACATTTATCTACATCTTAAAACACAAAGATGAGGCATTTGAGAAATTTAAAGGTTTTGTGACATGGGCAAATGGAAAATTCCCTAGGCCTATATCTACACCCCAATGTGATAGAGGAGGAGAGTACCTTTCTCACAAATTCAAAAGGTTCCTAGTGGAAAAGGGAATAGAACAAATTCTTTCTAACCCTTACACCCCTCAGCAAAATGGTGTTGCTGAAAGAAGGGGCAGAACCTTGCAAAATGCGATGGAATGCATGCTTAAATATTCACATATATCGTTTAAGTATTGGGAAGAGGCAATATCTACTGCCTGTTATGTACAAAACAGATTGTATAACTCTGTGATTCAGGACACTCCATTCCATTTGTTTTATGGTGTGAAACCAAAGGTAAACCATCACAGAGTGTTTGGTAGCACTGCTCATATTCCAAAACAACAGAGAAGGAAAGGAGGCCCCACAACAAAGAAAGCCATCTTTGTTGGCTATGAACAAAGCCAAAGGAGCTACAGGTTCATAATGGGAGAGAAATTAATTATTAACAAAAGTGCTTCTTTTGCTGAACAAAACTGGGGGAGATTAAATTCTAGCTCTCCAGTTGATATGACCACCACAAGAGAACAGCAAGGACTTGCTGATGGTGATCTTTTGCCTGATGAGGACATTAACACAGAAAAGCAAACTGAAGATCTGTCTGATGAGACAGATGCTTCTCAGGAAAGTGATAGGAGTCAAAATTTAAGCCCTGTATTACCTCGCAGATCTCAGAGGAGTAATAAAGGCGTTCCTCCATCACGTTTTCAGGCTGAAACACTAAAGGCTTTTCACATATTCACAGAACCTGAGTCTTTAGAACAAGTGAATGTTTTACCACCTGAGATTGCACAAAATTGGCATTCTGCCATGCAACAGGAGTTAGCATCCTTGAAAGAAAATAAAACATGGAAACTGGTAAATCTACCTCCCAATGAACACTGTTTAGGTTGTAGGTGTGTTTTCAAACTGAAAAGGGATGCTGATGACAAAATCCAAAAATATAAAGCAAGGTTAGTTGCAAAAGGGTTCACTCAAAAGAAAGATTTAGACTTTGACAAGACTTTTGCACCAGTTACTAAAGGTGAATCAATTAGATTACTGTTAAAAATTGCTGCACTCAAAGGAATGTCAGTTCACCACTATGACATTCAAACTGCATTTCTCTATGGTGATTTAGACCACAAATTATACATGCAGCAACCCCCTGGCTATGAAAAAGGGGAGAATCTAGTCTGTGAACTGCAGAAGTCAATCTATGGGTTAAAACAAGCTGCTAGATCCTGGAACCAAAAATTAGATGAAAAACTGCAGAATTTTGGTTTTGAAAAAGGAAAAGCAGATCCATGTGTATATATGAAGAAAGACAAACAAGGCTGTATGTATCTATGCATTTATGTTGATGATTTGCTGCTGTTCACATCAACAGAACAACAAAGGCTTGATTTTGAAGCCTGCATGAAAAGCCATTTCACATTAAAAAGCCTTGGAACTGTAACAAATTACCTAGGTTTAGATATACACAGGGAGAAGGATGGTAGCTTTCTGTTAAACCAAAGGGGAAATAATGTTCAAATATTGTGAATGGAAAGACATACAGAGTTGTTGTCATGTCCGCCGTTGCAAGGCATCCATGCATCACAACGGGAAACATGCCTTTCAGGAAAAGGGAAGGAAGGAGGAAGGAATAATCCTAATCCCTTAAACACTTAAACACTAAAGCAATCACAAAGACAAAGGAGGCACACCTTTGCCCGGACCAGAGAAGCCATCAACATACCGCCTGGACATCGCCACATCACCCCGGGGCACACACCTGCACCGGACATGGGAAGGAGACAGAGGAGACCAGCGATAATCATCCTGATCGTCCATCAACAAACCGGTATCGCATCCCGATCGCCCATCAAGGATCCGGATCCAAACTGTGGGACAATAGGGGGTGGGGAAGGGCCAGGTCCACACTGCGGGTATTTACGAGGTACCCCGCGACCACGCCCGCATTCCCGTCTTTTTGCGTGTATGCACTCTGTTCTCATTAAACGGAAATCCTTAGCCCCACTCTAGTGAGTCCATGTGCTTTTGGGAAACAAGGCAACCGTTACAGTTGTCAAATTGGTTTGCATCTTATTCTGTAGTATAAAAAGGGGAGTGTTAATATGTTTTCTACTACAGATTAAAGTTACTATGGTAACTAATCATTTTGGCCAGGTGAAGAGGTTGAATTTAATTGTCGCCTTTTCACGTGTTAATGGTTGCATTGCCTAAGGGAGGAACTTGCCTGAACTTGTTTTAGTTTCAGTTTCCCTTCGGTGTAGGCTTGCAGAGAATATGCAGCTGAGAGAAATCTCTCCTCTCAGCAAACAGCCTTTAAATATGTTTTTTTTTTTTCTGTAAATAAAATTATTTTTATAGAAATGCCTGGTGTGTGACTTTTCTGATCTCTCCTGGGCCAAATGCTTTCTAGCACTCTGCCAACAGAAATAATTAGTACAACTCATACTGCCCTGGTGTTCCAGCCCTTCCCTCCCCACTGCTATGAAACCAGATGAATATAGGAAAGTTCCCACCCTAAAATAAAGGCATGCACATAGGGACTTCCATGAGATTGGAAGTTTTAGTCATGATCTTCCCATTGCGTGAACAAGGAGGCCTATGTACATATAGTTTGCATGTACATTCTTATACATTCAGTTGAATACAAAGGTGATTAGAAATGTCCACAGGAAGACACTGGTTTTCAAGATTCTTATATTCCCTCCTATTCCACCCTTAGACTCTCAGCAATCCTACCAGACACATAAGACTGTGTGAATGTGACACTCCCATGATTGCCATATAATCTTTAAGACTGAGTTGCATTTTTGAGCTTGGATTACTTTTGTTATTCCCTTCTCTAAAATGGATTTGTAGGAGTAAATATAAGGGCAAAGGAGTTGCAACTAGGCTTCCAGATCAAGGGCTCAATAACTCATTCCCATTTTATTCAGCACCAATGAATGAATGTCTCAACTGTAGTGAATATTTGTAGCTCAGGGTTGAACTGTGGAGTCCTTGGTGCTCTCTGAGTCATGTTGTTTTCTTGCAGACGTTTCATTGCCAGACTAGGCAACATCTTCAGTGTGAAGAGGGAGTGGGCCTTGCTCTCAGTTTATATACCGTGGCTTGCCCTGCTTGTGTTGGTAGGGGTGCTGTTCTCTCCTTGGGAGTTCTTTGATTGGGCTATTATTGTTGCTTGGTTGGTTGACTGATTTAATAGTTCCTTGATTAGGGTGTATTGTGCTGTTCGATGGTTCATCTGGTGTTAATCCTAGTGTTGATTTTTGCATATCTGGCTGTTGATTGCTGGCAAGGGAGTTTACTGGTCTTTTGGCTTTTCTATTATTTCTTTTGAATGGTATGTAAATGTTGTTTACCTCTATGTGTCTGTTGATGGCTGTTTTGTCTGAGTGCCAGGCTTCCCGGAATTCTCTGGTGTTTTTGGATTTGGCTTGGTTTAGGATGCTCACCTTCAGCAAAGGATCGTTACCTTGTCGTGGTGCTGGAGCTTGAGCACCTCAATGATGCCATGAGCTAAACCGTGAAGGGCCACCCAAGACGGGAAGGTCATGACAGAGAGGTCAGACTAAATGCGATCCCTGAGGAAGGTAATGGCAACCCACCTCAGTATTCTTGCCGTGAAAACTAAATGGATCAGTACAACCAGAGATATGTCGGTATACCATCGGAAGATGAGACCCCCAGGTCGGAAGATGGTCAAAATGCTACTGGGGAGGAACAGAGGATGAGCTCAACTAGCCCCAGACGTGATGACGCAGCTAGCTCAAAGCCGAAAGGACGGCTAGCGGCCGACGGTGCTGGTGGTGAACGGCGAATCCGATGTTCTAAGGATCAACACACCATCGGAACCTGGAATGTAAGATCTATGAGCCAGGGCAAATTGGATGTGGTTATTGGTGAGATGTCAAGATTAAAGATAGACATTCTGGGCGTCAGTGAACTGAAATGGACTGGAATGGGCCACTTCACATCAAATGACCACCAGATCTACTACTGCGGACAAGAGGACCACAGAAGAAATGGAGTAGCCTTCATAATTAATCGTAAAGTGGCTAAAGCAGTGCTTGGATACAACCCAAAAAACGATAGAATGATCTCAATTCGAATTCAGGGCAAGCCATCTAACATCACAGTGATCCAAATATACGCCCCAACCACAAATGCTGAAGAAGCTGAAGTAGAGCAGTTCTATGAGGATCTGCAGCACCTACTGGACAACACGCCTAAAAGAGATGTTATTTTCATCACGGGAGACTGGAATGCTAAGGTGGGCAGTCAAATGACACCTCGAATTACAGGTAAGTATGGCCTGGGAGAACAAAACGAAGCAGGACACAGGCTGATAGAATTTTGCCAAGACAATTCACTCTGCATAACAAACACTCTCTTCCAACAACCTAAGAGACGGCTTTATACATGGACTTCACCAGATGGACAACACCGAAATCAGATTGATTACATCCTTTGCAGCCAAAGGTGGCGGACATCTGTACAGTCGGTAAAAACAAGGCCTGGAGCTGACTGTAGTTCAGATCACGAACTTCTTATTGCACAATTTAGGATCAGACTAAAGAGATTAGGGAAGACCCACAGATCAGCTAGATATGAGCTCACTAATATTCCTAAGGAATATGCAGTGGAGGTGAAGAATAGATTTAAGGGACTGGACTTAGTAGATAGGGTCCCGGAAGAACTCTGGACAGAAGTTGGCAGCATTGTTCAGGAGGCGGCAACAAAATACATCCCAAAGAAAGAGAAAACCAAGAAGGCAAAATGGATGTCTGCTGAGACACTAGAAGTAGCCCAAGAAAGAAGGAAAGCAAAAGGCAACAGTGATAGGGGGAGATATGCCCAATTAAATGCAAAATTCCAGAGGTTAGCCAGAAGAGATAAGGAATTATTTTTAAACAAGCAATGCGCGGAAGTGGAAGAAGACAATAGAATAGGAAGGACAAGAGACCTCTTCCAGAAAATTAGAAACATTGGAGGTAAATTCCAGGCAAAAATGGGTATGATCAAAAACAAAGATGGCAAGGACCTAACAGAAGAAGAAGAGATCAAGAAAAGGTGGCAAGAATATACAGAAGACCTGTATAGGAAGGATAACAATATCAGGGATAGCTTTGACGGTGTGGTCGGTGAGCTAGAGCCAGACATCCTGAAGAGTGAGGTTGAGTGGGCCTTAAGAAGCATTGCTAATAACAAGGCAACAGGAGACGACGGCATCCCAGCTGAACTGTTCAAAATCTTGCAAGATGATGCTGTCAAGGTAATGCATGCTATATGCCAGCAAATTTGGAAAACACAAGAATGGCCATCAGACTGGAAAAAATCAACTTATATCCCCATACCAAAAAAGGGAAACACTAAAGAATGTTCAAACTATCGAACAGTGGCACTCATTTCACATGCCAGTAAGGTAATGCTCAAGATCCTGCAAGGTAGACTTCAGCAGTTCATGGAGCGAGAATTGCCAGATGTACAAGCTGGGTTTAGAAAAGGCAGAGGAACTAGAGACCAAATTGCCAATATCCGCTGGATAATGGAAAAAGCCAGGGAGTTTCAGAAAAAGATCTATTTCTGTTTTATTGACTATTCTAAAGCCTTTGACTGTGTGGACCATAACAAATTGTGGCAAGTTCTTAGCGGTATGGGGATACCAAGTCATCTTGTCTGCCTCCTGAAGAATCTGTATAACGACCAAGTAGCAACAGTAAGAACAGACCACGGAACAACAGACTGGTTTAAGATTGGGAAAGGAGTACGGCAGGGCTGTATACTCTCACCCTACCTATTCAACTTGTATGCAGAACACATCATGCGACAAGCTGGCCTTGAGGAATCCAAGGCTGGAGTTAAAATCTCTGGAAGAAACATTAACAATCTCAGATATGCAGATGATACCACTTTGATGGCTGAAAGCGAAGAGGAACTGAGGAGCCTTATGATGAAGGTGAAAGAAGAAAGTGCAAAAGCTGGCTTGCAGCTAAACCTCAAAAGAACCATTATTATGGCAACCAGCTTGATTGATAACTGGCAAATAGGGGGAGAAAATGTAGAAGCAGTGAAAGACTTTGTATTTCTAGGTGCGAAGATTACTGCAGATGCTGACTGCAGTCAGGAAATCAGAAGACGCTTAATCCTTGGAAGAAGAGCAATGACAAATCTCGATAAAATAGTTAAGAGCAGAGACATCACACTGACAACAAAGGCCCGCATAGTTAAAGCAATGGTGTTCCCTGTAGTAACATATGGCTGCGAGAGCTGGACCATAAGGAAGGCTGAGCGAAGGAAGATCGATGCTTTTGAACTGTGGTGTTGGAGGAAAATTCTGAGAGTGCCTTGGACTGCAAGAAGATCCAACCAGTCCATCCTCCAGGAAATAAAGCCAGACTGCTCACTTGAGGGAATGATATTAAAGGCAAAACTGAAATACTTTGGCCACATAATGAGAAGACAGGACACCCTGGAGAAGATGCTGATGCTAGGGAGAGTGGAAGGCAAAAGGAAGAGGGGTCGACCAAGGGCAAGATGGATGGATGATATTCTAGAGGTGACGGACTCGTCCCTGGGAGAGCTGGGGGTGTTGACGACCGACAGGAAGCTCTGGCGTGGGCTGGTCCATGAAGTCACGAAGAGTCGGAAGCGACTAAACGAATAAACAACAACAACAAGGATGCTCACAGTTTCCCAGTTGAAACTATGGTTGAGTCTGTCCATGTGTTGTGAGATTAAGGAGTTCTCATCGTGTCTTCTGACTGCTAGTTGGTGTTCGTGGATGCACTCTGCTAGTCTTCTCCCTGTCTGTCCTACATAGTGGCTGTTACAGTCTTTGCATTGTATGTTGTAAATAACTCCTGTTTTTTTCTTCTTCTTGGGCTATTGGTTCTTTTGGGTTGCTTAATACATTTTGAAGAGTTTTATTTGGTTTATGTGCTACAGTGATGCCATGTGGTTGTAACACATGATGTTAGTGGTTTCTGAGATGTTTCTGATGTATGGCAGTGTTATCCTTTTTCATAGTTTCTATTGGTTGGGTTGTAGTGGGTTGGGTGGTGAGGCACTTTTTGATAAAGTTGAGCAGGTATCCATTTTGTTGGAAGATGCTGTACAGATGATATTTTTCTTTTTTCTGGTGTTCTGGGTTGCTGCAATGTGTAAGTGCTCATCTGAATAATGTTCTTACACAGCTTCTTTTGTGGGAGGTTGGATTGTTACTTTGGTAATGGAGCACTTGGTTGGTGTGGGTAGCTTTCCTGTAGACTTGTGTTTCTAACTTACCATCATTTCCTCTACTGATGAGGATATCCAGGAATGGTAGTGAGTTGTTTTCTTCCTCCCTTGTGAATTTTATTCCATTAAAGATGTTATTGATGGTTTTGTGGGTTTCTTCCAGTTGTTTCTTTTGTATTATGACAAACGTGTCATCTACATACTGGATCCATACTTTGGGTTGTATGTGTGGGAGTGCTATCCTTTCCAGATGCTGTATTACAATCTCTGCTATAAGTCCTGAAATTGGTGATCCCATGGGTGTTCCTTTGATCTGTTGGTATATTTCTCCATCAAACTGAAAGTAGGTTGTAAGGCAGAGGTTGATGAGGTCCATTATCCTGGGTATTTCTATTTTGGTGTATTTGTCTAGGTCAGGTGTGTGAATGAATGAATGTCTCTAGAAAGTTTAAGAGAACACTAGGCAGTCTTGTTCTATTTGCCTCCAGCATCTGGTGTTCAGAGAAGTGCTCCCTTTAGAAAAGCTTAGATACTATAGCCATCAAAATGCTTCCATAGACATTGATGCTGGGCCACTAATACACAGAACTTAGGTGAATTAAGTCAAATGATATGGTGGTAGGAATGACCTGGGAGAAACATTTGGACTTACACCAATCAATCTCTAAGCAAGACAGGATGCCCATCTCTAACTACATATTGTTTAAACAAGTGGGGCAAATGAGGGCAAGTTTCAGTTGTCTTCCTTAATAAGAATCCTCTGAATTGATGCCAATTAGCATAGCTAACATTGACTGCTGATATGAGAATTACATGAACATTTCAGGGACTGGAACCATATTAGTACAAAAACCTAAACTGTGAATGCTTTAATAAGTTTGAGGCTCATGACTGCATGTGAAAGTTGAGCAATTAAGGGTTCCCCCCTGCTCTGAGAAATTAATTTTATGTGTGTATTTTTAGGACTGTGCAAGCATCCAGAATTTATTCCCTGGGAATATCAAATATAGCAGGAATTAAGATCTAAACACTTTCTGTCCCAAATGAACAAACAAACAAAAAAAGAACTATCTTTGTTTATAAGCCACCCTCAGCCCAATCACCACATATAACCAGGTTTTTTAATAATAATAATAATAATAATAATAATAATAATAATTCCACATGCAACTGAATTGCTTCTGGGCATAAGTACAAAAAAAAGGCATTAAAGTAATAAAATTAACATAGGAAATCATTGCCTACAACAGATGTGGCGACAAATTAAATGTGTCCTGGGTAATAAGGTTCTCCAAACTCTTGCCTTCTGCCAATTTCTTTCTTTTTTTCAAGGTCTTTCTCAACACAATGTTATAGAAGGGTAAAGGGTTATTCTTTTAAAAAAAGAATACATTTATGGTCTCCAGTTCAGGATAAAGTTTCAGTTCCTAGGCTAAATGGTTGAATAAAAATAATGTTTTACTGAATTGTTTTCTCCTTTGCATAGACGAAACAGTCTTTTCAGCCAAGGACACTCTCCCTCTTCCATGCCTCAGTGGCTTAAACTTATTTCAGGTTTTTTGTTTTTGTTTTTGTTTTTTAGTTTAATGGGCATAGTGATAATGGCAGCCTTAATTGATTTTGTGCCTCTTGAGTTGTTGATCTTGACTCATTGGGTATGTACTCTTCTACATACTGCACCATTCACAAAATCTGCTGAACAACTTTCCTATCTATAGGTGTTGGAATTTCCCTAATATCTGTCAGCCATTCAAGATAGACCAGACTTGAACATGAAAATCATGAATACTAAAAATATTTTTATTATAGGGTTAAAGCAACAGAGTCTTGCAACTCTAAATGTTCCTCCCCACCCTCTGCATTTATACTAAAGAGAACCAGGGAGGATCAAGTCTGAGATGCTTTCTCAAATTCCATTCCAGCTTTGGACTCAGATTTCTCTTATCTGACATTGCTTTGGCCAAGGCTCTTCCTCCTGTTCCTCAAAGTTATTCTCACAGCCCATTATAATATCTTACTCTTTAGGATCTAGACAAATACTAACTTTAGAGATAATTTGCCTCATATACCTTACATCATCCACCCAAACCAGTACCTTATCAGTCTTAAACTTAATTCCCTTCTCATGAACCCTTTACCAAACTTCCTTCTGAATCTGTTCATGCTCTGCAATATACAAGTAGGTAGGATCGTGTGGTCAGTAATGATGTGAACTCTTTGGATTTCCCCAAAACATTCATCATGCTTTTGCTCACTAACTGTCATCCCCATTAGGTAGACCAGACCAGGAAATCAACAATTTCAACTTTATTGAAATTGGCTACAATAACATAATCTTGCAAGTCTGATTGTTCTCTACCTCCTTCTCCTTTTTGTAGTTCAGTAAATTAGGGAGATGTCTGTCTGAGCCACTTCCAGATTTTATCTGGACATTCTGGACTTTAAAAAATGATAAAGAAGTCTGCTGATTCTTTATCAAGTGGCCTTGCCAATTGCCATCTGAACAGCTTTTTCCATGTGAGAGGGCTCTGCACATCCTGTACCACTGGTAGAGTAAAATGCTACTATCTCTCTGCAGATTTATTTTTTGGGATCTAAACACAGGCATAAGGATCCATCTTTTTAGTGTAATGACTAGGCTGTAAACCCATGCTGTTAGAGTAGAAACCTGAGCTATAACTCCTGATGCCTCTAATCTCTCTGTAGTTGCTTTTAAACTCATGAAAGATAATGAAAGTAATATTTTGACAGCCATGAACTCCTGGGAAACTCCAGCATCTCTGTGTAGGCAATATACATTGAGAAAGGGCCTCAGACCTTCCAAAACATCTGGATGCTGCTTCAACATAATCTCTTTAGTTGCCAAGGGTAGCATAATGATGTTTAGAACTTCAGACAAGATCTAAAGTGGTGCATACTGTGCTGCCTCCTCTTTTAACTGCATAGAAATCCAATCCAGCTTATGGTATGTAGCAGTGTGTTCTGGCCATAGTTTTCAATTGAATACACCCCACACCAACTGCCACCAGATTCACCAAGGGATGTCTACTTTGTAACCATCCTGGCAGTGATTCTGTTATCTACTAAGGAAGACCAGAGCTTCAGCTCCTATATCTATCATGAATAACACTGGCATTCCAGCTGCAAATATTGTGACATACCATGGACATGCCAGGTCTGTGGTTCTGAATATAATGTTCCAACAAAGAATATATATTATCTCTTTTGTCTAACTGAGACTTGCTTTGCTGCATGTACTTTTGCAAAGGGATGTGTGCCAGAACATTTGTAACACATAGCACTAAATGCTGGTTAATTTTGGGGGTGTGAACCATTCTACAATATCTGCACATAAAGTGACTATGTGTCATTTCTGTTAGAAGCCTACAAGCTACTGACATAGCTAGAACATGTTGGACTTTTGCAGCCTAGATTGCTGCCCATATGATGTCTTTCCAAAGCCAAGTTAACCTGCAAGGCCTACATCTCTTTCCTGTAGGCACCCAACAGTTGCATCTCCGATGTCAAGACTTCTTCTGTTCTATCTACGTCTACCACTTTATCCAGAGTCAAATCACACACTCTCAACACAGAGCACCTGCAATTTTGTCTTTTATAAGTGACTCACAGAGTTCAACAAATCTACATATTGCAGAAGATCTTTTTACTCCCTAACATATGAAGCAACTCCCTAACATATGAAGCAACGCTCATTGCGCTCCTTGAGTTCTGCTAAAGAACCTATGTTTCTCAAAAGTAATGTTTCTCCTAGGGACAAAAAATGCAGCAAACTTTTCTATTTTTATTTGCAGTTTTTGCTTATCTGCCTCCTGTGAAAACTGAAACACGTTGTAAATCTCCTGTGCCTCTTTGCCAGCAAGATGCAAAAACAAAGCACACTGAAGTCATTCTTCTTTCCATTCTAACCCACTAGCAACTGCATGCAACTGAAATGCCTGGAGTCATTTACCCCAAATCTCTGCAATGCTTCCTGCTGTTACCAGGATGCTGGAGGTAAAAGAGAGGCTATTTAGAGTTAACTCACTTATAATACCATATAACATTTGCTGGCCCAACAACATCCCAGGAGCTCTACTTTGAATCCACAGACTCCTGATCAAATCATCTCAGATGGTAAACAGTCCTTTATCCACAGGAAGACAGCCAAGTACACACAGTAACCCTACACATAAAACAACAGTGAATACCCTGCAGAAAGGAATACCAACAATGGATAATAAATTACACTTATTAAAGGCAGCTGTCCAAGAGGCATTTGCTGACTAGCAACTCTCCTTAGGGGTATAATACCCATATGCCATACGTATCTTGAATACTATGGATATATGATCTTTAGTTTGCCAGTAAACAGAGATATAAGTGAAATATTACTAAAACTAAGGTTGCACTTCACATGATTATTCTCATGACCAATGCAAACTATGTTCATCAGCCATATATTATAATATTCCATGTATTTGGTGATCACCATATTTCCAGCTTGAGGCACATAAGAGAATATTCAGTTTATTTAATTTAATTTAGTTCAACTGATTTAATATAATTTAATTTAAGGTTTACCTTATATACTGTATGGGGTATACTACACAAGCTTGACTTAGAGTAAATGGTGGTTTGACATGTTGGGGAAGATGCTGTGCTTACAATGAAATGGGATAATTTCATCCTCACTTATACATTTATCCTGGACACCATCATTCAGAAGGGGAGGGGGAGATAAACAGAGGTTAAGAATCAACAGTAAGCTCCTGACTGGGTCCTTGGGCTTGGCATACATCTAATAATACCATTCGTTCTGCTCCATGTAATTAGTTTTGTTTGCTTGCTTTACATTACTTTCCATTTGTAAGAATCCTTCTTTAAAGATGTTAGAATTGCAACATTTCTGTCTTCAGTTGTTTGTAAGTACATTTTGTTACTACGTTAGCATTTTCAACGATTCCATGGATGTTTATATCATTCAACTCAGACACAACAAGAAAAAAATTTATAGACTCTGAAGCTCATTGGTGGACTGGATAACACCATTTGAAGCTAACCCAGTCAGATCTGAAGGATGGCAATTTGTTCATGACTATTATTTAGCAATTGATACTCTTATCAGTATCATCCCATGAACAGCTGAAATCTTTGCCATGACCTCATTCAAGTGGCCTGTCTGCATCTCATCAAACTACTGCTATTTTGGTTTTACACTAGTATAAATCAACTGACCTCTGTTGGGTTTCTCCCAATTTCTTCCTTCATCTAGAAATATCAATTCAGACTGATTATGAAAATTCAATATCATTCATGACTTGGAGACAATTCAGTGACATCACTTATCCTCTTACAGCACTTCTTTATACTGTAGCTTTTAACTTAATGAAATTTACAAGGGTACTTGGAGAAACAGCTGTCATTGATTTTGAGATGAGAAAATGAAAACTACTTTCACTTTTTTGACACACCACAAACGTTTATAATCAATGTTTTATATTACAGACAAGAACACATTTTGCAGGTAGCACTGATATATTTACAAAGCTGAAAACTGTCAATCCTTCTCATCTAATTCTGTCTATATTCTGCCTTATGTCAGTTCCATATAATTCTCTGGCTCTTGATAGTTTTCACTTAACTGCTTGCTAAATAGCCAGTTAAGCTTTTGGATTACCAGACAGGCTTGAACTATATAATGACTATGTCTGACTGTTGGCAACGTTAGAGGGAGCTAAGGCAACTTAGAGACCAGTAACATTTGAAGACAGAAGATTTAATTTACATATAATATAACAATACAAAATAACTCTTTCACAGAATTCTATTACAGTAAACTGGGGTGATCTCCTTAATTAGATTCTGTCATTACGGGATCAGCTACCATATCTGGAGTCTTCTAGTAGTCACCATTTGAAACTCTGAAATATTCTGAAAAGATTTTCAGGTATGAGGGATTGGGGCAGGGGCTATGAAACTATATTAAAAGCAGTGTAGAGAGAACTGGGTACAAAGCTCTATTTGTCAGAAAAAGTTGCATTTCACCAGACAGAAGGTTACTTTTTTTTTTTAAGAAAAATGCAAAAAACCAGAATGGAACAGTAAAGAAGTAATTATAATTCTGACATAGGCTGGATTTTGATCGATCCACATTTCTCTAGGACAGCACCATTTACTGCATATTTACTTTAAAGTATATCCTAGTGGAAGGACTTAGTCTTCCTTAAGTACACAGTATATACATATGCACAGACTTAATTTTGTTAGTTGCATTTGGATTAGCTGCAGTTAATTCCAAATATTTTTTGCTAAATCAATGTTGTGAACATAACAGTACACCACCTACTTACCATAGCATTGCGCTGTCATCAGAAAGTAACCCACGGGTTACCTGAAGATCTTTACGTGCACATTGGTTCAACTGTAGCACCACTTAGAAACCTAATGGGTTTGTGCATTCATAGGAACAGTAGGTTTTGTCTTGTGCAATTTGAGACTATTAGATCTGGGCAGGAAGGTTCTGAGCAGCCACTGGTGGCAGTAACGATATGCAGAAAACTCTAACCATTTGCTTCCAGATCTCAAAGCCCAGTAAGGAAATAAACGTAAGCTGGAAGAGCATCACACCATCCATACAGACATAAAGAAAGAAGATTTGAATTCACGAAGACATGTCATATTTAGAGTAGACATTTCACATATGTGAGCTACTGAGTTGCATTGGTGTGGGTTCTGTAGTTTTGATACCTATTGCATTTATTTCCTCTTTGGTGATTTAGAGATGAGATCCATATTAGGTATCATCCTCTTCCCAAAGAAATTGCAGAAATCATTTCTCCACTGAAATCCAGTCTTGATGTTCTTTAATAAATTCTGTGCCCCTGTTGATCCAATACGAACTATGATACTTGGCAATTAATTTTGAAAAGTTTCCTACCTTGAATTATACAGTATAGACAAAACCAAAACAACTCTGAAGAAAATACACACTGAATGTTTAAGATTCACTAGGTCTTTAGGAAAAGTCTGCTACAGGATCTCATCAAGTGTCTTGTTTATCAGTGCATATAATGCACAGCTGTAAAAAAAGCAACGGTACCCATTTTTCTCTGTCAAGTGTCGAACAATATATAAAAGGCCTAAAATAAAACCTTTTGTTCTTGACAACTGGCTCAACATAATTTTTGTTTTTCTTCTTCTAACACACAGAAAGCAGATACCATTTTCTGGGTTACAGAAGCATACATGCATTTTTTTTCCCTATTAGCTCATCTGATTTGTAAAGTTCTCAAAATTCCACCAGCTAATGAGCTGCTCCAGGGCAGGATTTCATAGGAAGAGCTGCTCTGCAGAATCATGAATGTTATTATAAATTAATTTTGTAAGTTTTAAACATTTTAAGAATAATGGAGCAGAATTCTTCTCTTTGTAATATGTCGCAGTCCTCCTTCTGTTTTCATATTTACAAGGTATTTATTTATTTTGCACCTATTTAATGTTCCTGCAGTACTTCATCAATGTAGTCAAGCATACACACACACACACACACACACACACACATACACACACACATACACATACACACATACACACACACATACATACACACACACACATACACACACACGCAGTACATACATGCATATATATACACAGAGTATGTGTGTTTGTGTGTGTATGTAAAATCTATTGAACCATTTTAAGTTACTACTCTAAATTCATAATTAGCAACCTTGCAAGCAGAACAATCATGTCTCAAAGTAACTTGCCATATTCTCCAAAGGATATTTTTACAAAAACAACAGCAATTATGGATTAATATAAAAAGAAGAGATTTTACCTAATGAATTTGACTTAATGGTGAAGGGGAGGGGGAGGGGGAGGGGGAAGGAGAGCCCTCATTATTAAAATAAAGCAATATCTACCAGAAGCAACAATTACAAAATGGTTGACACACTTGTTTCAGGGTCCCATAGCAAAAACACGCTCTGAAATTTCAACAGGGGGGTTGCCATGAATGCAATATGGACGCTTGAGAACTACGATGTGTAACTCAGCACGCAGCCACCCAGCAGAGCCGGGCATCCTCTTCAGTGGTTGCATTGAATCTGATGTATTGATTGCATTTACCCACTGATGATGATCAAGTTTTGTCTTTTACTTAGGCTTTAATTGTGGTTTTGGTATGGCTGTATGTTTGTTGTTTTTATTCCCATCTTAATTGTTCTTGCTGTTTTAACTGTTGTGAGCTGCCCAGAGTGACCTCAGTGAGATGGGTGGCTATACAAACTGAATGAATAAATAAATAAATAAAATATGGAAGTGTGAAATAGAGACAGCACACAGGGATGGCCATACCCTCTCTTGGCTTTGTATTCCAACAATCCTTTTTTCAAGGAAGAAATTCCCCACCTGCATCCAACAACGGTATTATTTTTCTGCTAGAAGTTTAAATGTATTGTAATAGTGCTGGGGAACCTCTACTCAAAATTATGTACACAGTGTAGAGAGTTATCATTTTGGTGTGACCTTTCTACAGTAGCTTGAGGGATGCAGGTCTTCTTTCATGTCTTCATATCATAGCTGTGGCCAGCCATGTTGCTCTCATACTGACATCCTCCCTGCAGATTTGAGTATTGCTATCTAGCAATGTCTTCATTTCTCTTTCCATGGATTCAACAATAATGGCCATGTTGCCTTCTAGTAATGGAAAGATCACAGAGCTGCCGACCTGCTTTGTCTACAACTACACTTAATTGCATACATTTCATTACCTGAGGTTAGGGCAAATTCCAAACTTTCCCCTCCCGTCTTGTGCCTTTCATGCTAGAATGCATTGCCAAAGCAGCAGTGACATTTCTGCATGCCTCCCAGAAAATGCCAAGTTGTCCCTTTTGCATTGTGATATTTGGTACAATAATCTTCATGTTGTTTGTAAACAGCATTATGACTATGGGAAAATACTAATCTCAAAAGTAATTCTATTTGAGAACCTCTTAATTTAATTTGCTTTGTTTCAAGCTGTTTCCGATCCTTACCTAACAGTGGCTACATCTCAAAACTTTGTGGCATCATTACCTAAAGCTGTAATGACTGCCCATCCAAATCAACAATAAGACTCACATAGAATTCTATGGAAATCTAATTTAATGATGAATAGTATGCAGAATCACAGGATTTCTCCCAATTAAACCATAAACAAACCCAGACCCCTCCCCCCATTGTCAGTACAATTCCATTCCACTGCAGGTGTTCAAAACTGTTGCTGGCAATCTTCGGCTAATGACCTTGGCCAGGCAAGTTGTCCAGACATGAATTCCTTCACACTCGTGTCATCCAGCTTCCTGCCTGGTACATACTAACAGCAGCAGCTCCCTCCTGTTCAGCAACACATATCAGCACCATCATGGCATGGGAACTTGTTACAATGTTTCAGGAACATTGGAACAGGAACCCTGACAAAAGCAGACATGTAGAGTTTGGACCGGCCCAATATTTCTCCCAGGTCTTCAGAAGACTTGAGCAATCGGAGTTTTGCTCTGTTTGCTCTTGACAGTTTCATTTGACAAGGGCTTAACTTGAATTAAAGGAGAACTAATAAGGGTTGCTGTCAATATTACCCAATCTAGTCTTTGTTTGAAAATATATTGAAACAGGTTTTCTCTTCTGGCCTTCCTGATGAAGATAGGATTCTCTTTTTCGCAACTCAAATCAATTGCATCATCGACAACTTAAATATAGATTATTTATCTGCATACAGCGTTCCAGAACAAAGCAAAAATTATTTAAAGGAAATCAGCTGGTACAAGAAATCATTGAGATGTGATTCTGCCTTCATAAAGCAGGTAGTGTGTTATGAGAGTTAAAATCATGGCTGTATACACATTTTCATAAGGAAAAAAAAGTCTATTAAAAGAGTTAATAAAGCAGTGGAAGGTAGGAAGAAAAAGAAGCTAGAAACTAGAAATTAGGGATAATTACTTCAGTCAGTAGCTTGATTTGTATTAGTGGAGACCAGTGAGATGGTTTGCTAAGTAAAACATTTGATAACTGGTAGAAGAGAATAGGAATTTCCTCCCTATTATTGTATTTGCACTGTTTCTTTGAAGGCTATTCCTGGTTATATATGTATCTATATGCATTCCTTGCTTAAAGAAACTTTATTAAATTTCAAAATATAAGTAAAACTTATAAAGACAGAAAGAGATTGAAGAAAGAAAAAAAAAACTTTAAAGTTCAGAAATAAAAAAAAGAAATATAGAAAAAAGAGTGACTTCCGACCATCTTCAGTAGAGATAAAACATAAAAATATATTAACCTCTTACTCTATTTTTAACTATAAAACACATTATTTCTATATTCTTATACAGTCCTAATAGTCAAATCCCAAAATCAAATCATCTTTTTTCAATTTCAAGCAAAAAGTCCAAAAGTGGTTTCCAAGTAGAAACGAAGTTAGACAAATCATTTTCTTTAATCAATGTAGTCAGTTTTGCCATCTCTGTCAGCTCCATTAATTTCACCATCCATTCTTCTACTGTAAGAATTTGTAAGTCCTTCCATGTTTGTGCTTACAAAAGTTTTGCTGCTGTTATCATATATATAAAAACGAAGTCCCAAATTTTCTTTCCAACTATTTATCCATCAAACCTAAAAGAAAAAACTTCTGGCTTCAATTGTATATTGACCTTAAGAAACCTTTGAATTAAGGTACATATCTGGTGCCAATATGTCTTAGCTTTCTTACAAGTCCACCAGAGAAGGTAACAGGTACCTTCACCTTGAGAACATTTCCAACATGTACAGTATATCTTCGACAATTTATCAGGAGTCATCTTATAAAAATGAAACGTCATCTTATAAAAATTATCTTTCAAATTATAATTCAATGTGAATTTCAAACCTTTGCTCCACATACATGATCAAGTATGATATTGTATCCAAAATTATTTGCCCATTTAATCATACAGTCTTTAATATAGTCATCTTCCATATTCATTTTCAATAAAGGTTTATACATCTTAGCAATAACATGCTCATCATTAATACACAAGTCCAGTTCAAACTGAGTTTTCTCATTTGCAAAATTATAAATCTTTTTATCCAAATTAAATATTTCTGTCAATTGCACATAGGTAAACCAATGACAGGTGTAACCTTCCATTTCCAATTCTTCTCTCGTTTTTAGTTTAGGTTCTCCCTCAACATAAATCAATAATTTAGCATAAGTCAACCATATTGGTTTCACTGTCATCTCTCTTCTAAAAAGTGCTTCTTGGAGTGGCAACCATAGAGGAGCCTTAGGAGACAATCTCTCTTTATATCTATTCCAAACTCTCAGTATGGCACACCTAATACAATGATTTTTAAAATCTGTATTAACCTTAGCTTTCTCATACCACAAATAGCCATGGCACCCAAATCCCAGTTCCAGCTCCAATAACTTCTTGTTTCTCAAAGTCACCCAATCCTTCATCCATACCAAACAGCAAGCATCAAAATATAATTTCAAATCAGGAAGTCCTAACCCCCCCCCCCACCTTTCTTTAGCATCTTGCAACAATCTATATTTAATTTTTGATTTTTTACCTTGCCATATAAACTTAGAAATACTGCATTTTTTGCCATTGCCTAAATTATACATCAGTTGTCAAAACTGGTATTGTCTGAAATAAAAATAACATTCTGGGTAAAACATTCAACTTAATCACAGAAATTCTTCCCAACAATGATAAATTTAGTTCATCCCACCTTAAGAAATCATTTTTAACACCATTCCATACCTGAACATAATCATTTTGAAAGAACATACAATTCATGTTTGACAATGTAACCCCCAGGTATGTAACCTTTTTCTCGACTTTGAAATCCATCTTATTCATCAAAATTACTTGGTCCTGTATAGTCATATTTTTAACCAACATAATGGGAAATATGAAAAAGGTTGGACTGATGGAGAAGAAGAAGCTGTGGATGAGGGAAATAGCATATGAGAGAGGGTGAGTGGAATATATTGTATAATGCATTTGTAGAGAAAAAGATAGCTAAAAAAATATAGTCCATGAGAGCATCCCTCCCTCCCTGCCTCCCTCTCATAAAAAGAGCTAAACAAGGAGTCTCTGGTGGAGTGAATGGAATTAAAACTAAAAATCATGAAATGATTTTTGATGGAATGCTGGGAGGTATAATCCAGAAAATTGCATAGAAATTATACTGAATAGGACTTGAAATGAATGCTATAAATATTAGTGTCTAAGTCAGATTTGATGAAAAGGAAATAATAAATGTTTTGAGGAGGTTGAAAATTATAATGCTCCATGTGCATAAAGCATAACATTGTTTGCCCCAAGGGAATAGTTTGGTTGTTATGCATGTAAGTTTTAGTTTAGCATTCAGCCTATTTAGATTTTTTATTGTAGTGCTGAAAATCCACTTACACAAATATACGTTGAAGGAGAAGGTAGCTGGAATGGGATCGGCTTGCAGATCAGTTTTTATGATGTTTGGAGAACAGAGATGTTCTGAGAATATAGTTTACAAAACACTGCAGAAAAGGATACTATAACTTGCAGAGTAAAACTGGTGATGTAGAGTTGTCCCTGTGCAAGTGCAAGTACAGGTGGTCCTTGCTTAATGACCATTCATTCAGCAACCATTTGAACTTGCAATGGCACTGAACAAGTGGTACTTATGACCAGTCCTCAAAGTTCCAGCCATTGTAGCATCCCTGTGGTCACATGATCACAATCTGGGTGCTCAGTGCCCAGCTTGCAATTATGATGTCCAATGGCACACAGTCATGTGGTCACCTTTTGTGACCTTTTTTGCCAGCTTCCTACAATCAAAGTCAATGGGGAAACCAGCAGGAGGTCATAAATGGCAGCCACAAGTCATTCTAACTTAACAACAGTGAGATTTACCAGTGGCCACTGGGAAGTACCAGAACTGTCACAAAGCAATGCAGTCATGTGACTTGATTTATGACTTAGCAATGGAAACTCTGGTCCCAATTGTTGTCAGGGACTACCTGTAGGACTTCCACAAGGAAGTGACTATCTACTACCTGAATGTTACCACAGTTCTACCTGTATCATGCTTGCCTTTGTCACTGTAATATGGTTTCATTTTCTCTGAATATCATTATAGAGCAGTCCCCAGAATTTTGCTATATGAACAGCCTCACTGGCTGCAATTATTTCATTTAAGCCAACTCCATATGTTCATAGGAAATGCACAAGTTTTGATTGCTTGGCACAAGGACAATGTTGTCCTTTCTCACATTCTGTATCTTTGAGACTCTCCATAATTCCATCGGATCTGCAGTCATGAAATAATAGGACATCTGAGAATTACCACTGCTGATAGCTTTATTGACATATTGATTTGCTGCTCCATAAATCAACAAGGCATGCATAAAATGTAGAGATATAAAGTTAATGTAAGAAGGAGGCATAAGCAGGAGAAATTCTTTATGGGTTATATATTTAGTTAGTCTTTCTCTGAACTACAGCAAGGTCTTAAAAGATAATAATAAAAGGTCGGGAGACAGAAACTAGTGTCCTCAAACTATTATATTTTATATTTGTTCTTATTCATAGATATTCCTAGTGAAAACAGATTCAAATTAATCATAGCATTTGACACCTGTAGGATAATGGGCTATTTCCAAGATATTTTATGTAGAATTTCACTCACTGATATGAAATTACTATAAAAAAGTTTGGTTCCACTTGTAAATCTGTCGGAATAAGACCCTTCCTTCTTCCCTCCCTCCTTCCCTTCCAAGATTAAGTCATGCTCGTTCAAGAGAGCTCTTGAAAATAAAGCACTCAACAAAGTAAAAGGTGAATGACTGCAGTTTTGTCAACTGAGCATTGCCTCAAACGAGGAATTTCATTCAATATACAGCCTTCCAATTACTTTCATTACAAAATTAATGAATGCAAAATTAAAACATTTCAGCATAGAGGAGCTTCTCTCTCCTGAGACTGATCAAAGCAAACTCTTCTGCATGACCCTTCACAGAAGGACGATTTAAAAAGTCAACCTTCTTCCTGCTGTTCAAGTATGTTAGCAACACCTGACAACCCAGTTTTTGTGCTGCCATGTCATTATTTTTTACCCTTTAACAGAAGGATCAAACAATCTTTGTCTTTCTCACCAAACACTGAACTCTACTCCGAACTCACCGTTGTGCTGAAGCTTTGTTAACTGCTGTGTTTTCTCCTCTCTGGGTCACCCCTCTGCCCAATCAAGTGCCTACTTCAAAACAGTTTGGGCAGTGTTTGCGAAGCTATGACATAGCAGAGTGTGACAGAACAATCTTGTTCTCATATCTGGCCGGAAAGAATCAGGCAAAGTGAATTGTATGTAAATGAGCATCAGTGAGATCTGAATTATCAGGGATAAGGACAGACAGATTTATTGGCTTTAGTTTCTCTACCCTTTATTTTGTTAATAAACCTCGGCAAATTGGATATGCATAACTGCTCTGGCTAAATTGAATATGCGTAACTGTTCCCAACGTGAAGGGGAGCATGGTGTATCTGTTGCCATGTTGCTCTAAAGATGAAGAAGGAGATTGCCCAGGAAACATAAAAACAAAAGACAGAGATGGGAACTCTAATTTAGCCCCATGTGCATGGTTGAATACACAACCAATGTGTATTCAACCATGATTCAAACTCAGACTCAAAGATTTATGTGTAAAAATATTATCTACCATTTTCACCGTATCCTGTTATATACCATAGGTAAAGGTAAAGGTTTCCCTTGACGTAAAGTCCAGTCGTGTCCGACTCTAGGGGGCGGTGCTCATCTCCGTTTCAAAGCCTTGGAGCCGGCGTTGTCCATAGGACACTTCCGGGTCATGTGGCCAGCATGACTCACGGAACGCCGTTACCTTCCCGCCGAAGCGGTACCAATTAATCTACTCACATTTGCATGTTTTCGAACTGCTTGGTGTGCAGAAGCTGGGACGAGCAACAGGAGCTCACCCCGCCGCGCGGTTATATACCATACATGCATACAAATCTACAGTATATGACAGACAGACAGATGGACAGAGACAGAGCTATTGAGGTGCATACACACACACACACACACACACATACACACACACACATTTGAATTTTAAAGTGAGTCTGAGGGAAATAAATGTTTGTGTGTAAAAGAAAATTCTCTAAATTGTCCAAAGTGTCCAAATTCAGTAGGTTTAGGCATTCCCACCATGGTTCTTATATCAGGAAACCTATCAAGGCAAAGAGATGGCAAAAATAATTCAATACCACAAGCTAGAAATGGGAGAATGTCAAGTATGCTTTCTGCTATTTCCTCTTTTTAACAACCACAACTTCTGTTCACAGCAACTGTGTACTAATCTGGCACATGAAGTTTGCACAAATAGATGTACTTGTTTTTTATAAAACTTTATTTTCATGATATTTATTCTGAATGGACTTTTCAATATTTTGTGCACTTTGTGCAAGGAGGTTAGATCCAGGAAAATGTATTTTTGTGCATGCTTTTTTCACATACTATTTTGAAAGCCAATTTAGTGTAGTGGTTAAGGCCCCAGGTTAGATACCATGGGTTCTAGTCCCCGCTCAGGCCTGAAGCCAACTTGCAAATGATGGAAACTTCAGACAATTCCTGTTTTGACAACTGATGCACCATTTAAACAGTGGCAAAAGGGTGTATCTAAGTTTGTGTGGCAGGGGAAAAAAAACATGACTTAAATATAAGGTGTTACAAGATGCAAAGGAAAGAGGAGAATTGGATTTGCCTGATTTGAAATTGTATTTTGCAGCTTGCTGTTTGGTTTGGATGAAAGAGTGGGTGCTGCTGAGAAATAGAAGGCTCTTGGAGTTTGATGGACATGACCTGAGATTTGGGTGGCATGGGTATCTGTGGTACAACAAAGTTAAGGTTACTTTGGATTTTAAAAATCATTATGTTAGATGTGCCACATTGAGAATATGAAATTGATAACAAATCCAGGTTGTGCCTGGAAACACCTTTGTGGCTCTCAGCACAAGAAGTATTTTACAGATGAGAAATAATAGAAAAGTACAAATGACTAATTTATTGTGACATACTAGAATTTTGTCAAGGGGAATACAAAATAAAATCAAGAGAAGAACTGATGGCAGAGGGACATAATTGTCAATGTTTTTCTTATTTACAGTTATTAGAAAGATTTAAAGTAGACAAAAGAGTTTATGGTTTTGAATAGTGTAAGACTGAGTCTGAAATGGAATTATGTACAAATGATGAATATGTAACTTCTAAAATGTATAAACTTCTACTGAAATTTGAAACAGAAGAAGAACGAGTAAAGGAATGTATGATAAAGTGGAATAAATTTTTTGGTTATAATACATAGATTAAACAATGGGAAAATATTTGGTTGAAAGGATTGAAATTTACGTTGTGTTATAATCTTAAATAATTATTTTTTATAAAATGATGTACTGTTGGTATACGACACCATATGGCCTATGTAGCAATCAGATTCATACCCAAACTGGAGGAAGAAGGTAACCTCTGTTATGTTAAACTAAAAACAAAAAACAAAACCTATCGGGTACTTTTGAGCACTTCTCACTCACCTGAAAAGGACAATAATACAATGGGGAAGGGGCTGTGCATTATTGGGCCTGCTGCATATCAGCCCAGGAAAAAGGAATGGGAAATATGTGGAGACTGTCATCATCAATGAGGAGAAAGGAAAGATTTCAGGGTTTCTTTTTTTTTTTTTTGTTAAAGAGCTCCATATTTCAGCCACTATTTCACATTATGAAATGTGAAAGATAAATAATTTGAAAGGAGTTTTGCAGATGTCTTTAAAAGATATCAAGCTAGAATCAAATACTGTATGTACTTATTTTTACTATTAAAGATAACACCCAGAGTCCCTCCTCTGGGGGGGGGGGGTGGAGGAGAAGACAGGCGGTGATAAAATTTTGATAAATAAATAAAAATCTTTCCTTGCACTTTCTGTTTTCTATTTTCAAATCTTCATTGTTTACTGAGTTTATTTCTTATTATAATCTGGTCCAAGGAATCCAAAAGCCAAGTTCATGAGAAAAAAGCCAAATGTTCCATCCCTCTTAACATCTTTGCTCCAAACCAAGCAAAGGAAGCTGCTTCAATGTCTATGACAGTGTAGCTTCACTCCAAGCTCTCGTTCACCTCATCAAGGAAAATATCAGTGTATCACCCTGGGATCAGAATAAAAATGACTGAAGGCTGCCAGCATGCAATAGAATAAAACATGTCTAAGCCTCTGGGATATCACACTAGAGACATAGTGATACTGCTTATAAAATTAGCATATTAGACAAATTATGAACAAAAGTATGTATATTGAGAAAAAAAATTCAGAAAAATGCATTAACTTTTCTACCAATATCTTATTGATGTGGAAATGTAAAGTTGAAACAATTCTAGCTTTGTGAAAGCTCAAAGCTGCACGTTCCCATCCCTATTACAGTCTAGGGACAAGAGATCCGTGTGGAGGAATTGATGTCCCTAGCATGAAATCATGCCAATAATACATTGAACTCTGGGAATTGAATGCTGGCCAGATAGTCTCACCAAAATTATCTTCTGGAAGATAAAGAATGCCTAGGTTTTGGCTATATTATTGAACCAGAAGTAGGTGCCTGTTGCTACAAGGAAAAGGAAAAAAGGAGAAGGTATATGAGCTGTTGTTTTAGTGGCAATTCATCTTGTTTCCAATGTCTAATTTCTTCTTTACACGTAAGGAATTCTGTTAGCGTCACCCTAAATTACATGCAGTCAGATTGTAATCCCTGCCATTTTATTTCCATATCATCTTTCTTTGCTCTTTCACTGGAGTCTTCTTAATTTCCATCCTCTTTATTTCCCTTAATTCCTCAGTATGGGCCTCATCTGCTTTTTCCTGCCTCTGGCCTTCTCTTCATGAGTCATATAACAAAAAGAAGTGCTAATTCTGCTTTCTTCTAATAGTAGTCCCATGCAATAGCTGTTATAATTAGCATTAAGGGAATTTGGATGTTTGTATTGTATGTATTGACTATTGGGAATACTTTCAAGGAGGGGGCGTATCTTAGTTGAGTTACTTGCTCTGAATATGTAATTCCAATCTATAAAGCACTACCCCAAGAAACATATTCAGAATTTGGGGGATGGGGCAGTGGGAGAGTGTTAATTCTGAAATTAATATACTTATTGTCCTTCCAACCAGTATCCCAACTTCTGACTGGCTAGCACGAATCCAGCTATATTTAGAATGTATATGTAACTGTGTGTCTTTGTGTGTATGTATGTATATGCTCTAACTCAATGTAGTGACTCCAGTTCAGATTAGGATTGAACAATATTTTGGATTTTAAACAGGCACTCAATGTGAGGGTCGTAGTCCTTTAATCTTAAACTCAGTAACTCTTGACACAAGCCATTTAGGATATATAAAAGTTCTTTATTAAGATAAGTGACTAGAACCAGGTTAAAGCCTTGACTGAAGATTCCTGCACAACCATTCAGTTAAAGCACTCCATTTCCCCCTCTGTGCCAGCCTGTCCTTTCTATAAAACGAACTGCTCAGTAACTTTCCTTACTACACCCCCACTCTCTCTGCTAAAAGTCTACAGCAGTTCCCAGATAGTGCCAACTGCCTGACCTTGATGTGAAACGACACCTAAACAATCCTTAATGGCTCTGCTGGAATGCTGGTGCTACACTCCCCTGTACCACTATGTGTAACAGACTCTAAACTACATGTATCTACTCCCAGCTACTGATTCCCATGGCAGAGTGTTACATCCAAATACAATTAACTATTGTGCCTGGATGCTCCACTGTGACACTCAAACATTTCTGAGACCCTGAAGAATCAACTAACTTAGCAGAAAAAACTTTCAGCAAGTAAATTTCAGTGACCAGATATTGTGAATACAAACAAATATAACCTAGCAAAACATTTGCCCAGGATGAATTACTCTCAAATGAGGAAAGGGGAATTCAGTCAAGAGAACAATTCTTCCAGATGTCTTTGCTCTGAAGTTGCACAATTTTTGGAGGGGTGCTAATCCCTTAGTTCCATAGGCCCATTCAGTCCTTCGATTCCTTTGTTGGAATGGATACTTCAAATGATTTATATGCAATGATTTATATGCATGTTACAGGCAGGATTTAGCCCATTAAGTGTTGTTAAATTTAACGTATGAGCATAATAATGTGGCCTAAATTAACCAAGCACTTAGAAGACAATTGTGAAAACTGAGAGTTCTTCTAGCATGGATGTTTCAAGGCTGTCCTATTTTGAATGATCTGCCCCAGGACAATTAATTTTAAACAATTAATTGCTAATAAATACTTAAATCTAAAGAGGTTGTAAACGTGTATGATGTGAAATGCTTTGCTGAGATCAAGGAATGTTACCTGACTAGATAAATTCTATAATACTAAGAACTTGGTATGAATTCATTACGTTGGGCACACTACCCACTAGTACCTTCTGCTTTTAAGTTGACAGTGAAGGATCATCTCAAACTATTTATTTATTTATTTTCTATTCTGCCTTTATTATTGTGATGATGATCTTAGAATTATCATCAGGGTTTGAGTGAATTAGAAATGAATTTAATATATGAATGAAAATGGCACCACTGTATCCCCATAAACTCTTTATGCTTGATTTTTTCATGTAGTTGTTTAATGGGCATAATAGCCTGCTTAAAAGACAAGATAATTAGAGTAAGCTCTTGAAACAGACGGAATAGGATAGTGTTAGTTAACTTTACAGTATTATAGTCATTGACCATCATTTTCTGCAGTTATTATAAGTTGTTACAAAGTAATGCTCAAAAGCACATTTGCTAAAATCAATAGAAATAAGTAAAATAATTCACTATAAATGCATATAATAAGATACCAAATAAACTAAATATTACAATTAATTAACAGGGTTATAAAACTACTTTGGGAAGACGAAATTTATCTATATTATTAGATTCAGTGACTGATAAAATACCACAGAGGCCTAAATCATAAAACAACATAAAACAAATTTTAAAAAAGAAACAGTGTATTGTTTATTACTAGGATCATAACAATTGCAGGACAAGTTTCTTGTGTGAAGCAAAGAAAGACAATTTACAACTTTTCTAGAGATATTAGGGTTCCTGTATGACAGTAGGAAGAAAATGAAGTCATCCTCAGAACTAGTGAGATTGCAATTAGTAAGCAGAGTCATAAGTGGGGTGGAGGGAGGGCTACAAGTTGCTATTAAACAGACATCTAAGAGTTTCAGGTCCCACCAGGGCACAGGGGCAATTCACTCTGCAAAAGGAGAATTATGATACATTCCTTCCAAAATTGCAGAGGCCTTAAAGTGAATTAAGGAATAACCTGTGCAGCTTTGGACAAGTAATATGAATAGATAATTTGTTGGCATGAAAGTGTGGATTACCTAGTTTGCCCTCCTCTACCTGGAAAGCTATATGTCAAACACCCACTGCAAGATAGCAATTCTAACTTAGTAACCCTATGGTCAAGAGGGCTGTACTTGAGAAGTCACACTGGTGTAAATCACTCTGAATTCTCTCTTTTCAGAAAGAGGAAAATGTTTGAGAAGAATCATGGCAGCCAGGGAGTCCTTAAAAAAGTGGTGTTTGAGCCAGAAATAAAGCTGGCCTATATAAGCCCTCCCTAATTCCAGCTTGTATCATCCCAGTTTTTAAATGAAGTGCCGTATTCAGGATGCAGCAAGGTACTTGGAAATGTGCTCTGAGGAATCTGGAGTGGATGATATCTAAGGGCTTTAAGTTACTATATCCACATACAGCTATGTAACAACTGGGAAATAGAATTAACTTTAAAGAGCTTTATGGTCATAGATAGGTTCTTGCCTCCTTTAGTATGAAAGAAACCCATTATGGCTTTGGCAATGTTGCTAAGCTTATTGGAACAAGATTTAATTTATTCCCACCAGATGTCTGAGGTGTAAAATACTATGCCAAGATAGTACTGCTTCAGCAAAGGATCATTACCTAGTCGTGGTGCTGGAGCTTGAGCACCTCAATGATGCCATGAGCTAAACCATGAAGGGCCACCCAAGACGGGAAGGTCATGACAGAGAGGTCAGACTAAATGTGATCCCTGGGGAAGGTAATGGCAACCCACCCTAGTATTCTTGCCGTGAAAAATAAATGGATCAGTACAACCAGAGATATGTCGGTATACCATCAGAAGATGAGACCCCCAGGTTGGAAGATGGTCAAAATGCTACTGGGGAGGAACAGAGGATGAGTTCAACTAGCCCCAGACGTGATGACGCAGCTAGCTCAAAGCCGAAAGGACGGCTAGCGGCCGACGGTGCTGGTGGTGAACGGCGAATCCGATGTTCTAAGGATCAAGACACCATTGGAACCTGGAATGTAAGATCTATGAGCCAGGGCAAATTGGATGTGCTTATTGGTGAGATGTCAATATTAAAGATAGACATTCTGGGCGTCAGTGAACTGAAATGGACTGGAATGGGCCACTTCACATCAAATGACCACCAGATCTACTACTGTGGACAAGAGGACCACAGAAGAAATGGAGTAGCCTTCATAATTAATCGTAAAGTGGCTAAAGCAGTGCTTGGATACAATCCAAAAAACGATAGAATGATCTCAATTCGAATTCAGGGCAAGCCATCTAACACCACAGTGATCCAAATATACGCCCCAACCGCAGAGGCTGAAGAAGCTGAAGTAGAGCAGTTCTATGAGGATCTGCAGCACCTACTGGACAACATGCCTAAAAGAGATGTTATTTTCATTACAGGAGACTGGAATGCTAAGGTGGGCAGTCAAATGATACTTGGAATTACAGGTAAGCATGGCCTGGGAGAACAAAATGAAGCAGGGCATAGGCTGATAGAATTTTGCCAAGACAACTCAATGTGCATAACAAACACTCTATTCCAGCAACCTAAGAGATGGCTTTATACATGGACTTCCTCAGATGGACAACACCAAAATCAGATTGACTACATCCTTTGCAGCCAAAGGTGGCGGACTTCTATACAGTCGGTAAAAACAAGACCTGGAGCTGACTGTAGTTCAGATCACTAACTTCTTCTTGCACAATTTAGGATCAGACTCAAGAGATTAGGGAAGACCCACAGATCAGCTAGATATGAGCTCACTAATATTCGTAAGGAATATGCAGTGGAGGTGAAGAACAAATTTAAGGGACTGGACTTAGTAGATACGGTCCCAGAAGAACTATGGACAGAAGTCTGCAACATTGTTCAAGAGGCGGCAACAAAATACATCCCAAAGAAAGAGAAAACCAAGAAGGCAAAATGGCTGTCTGCTGAGACACTAGAAGTAGCCCAAGGAAGAAGGAAAGCAAAAGGCAACAGTGATAGGGGGAGATATGCCCAATTAAATGCAAAATTCCAGAGGTTAGCCAGAAGAGATAAGGAATGATTTTTAAACAAGCAATGCGCAGAAGTGGAAGAAGACAATAGAATAGGAAGGACAAGAGACCTCTTCCAGAAAATTAGAAACATTGGAGGTAAATTCCAGTCAAAAATGGGTATGATCAAAAACAAAGATGGCAAGGACCTAACAGAAGAAGAAGAGATCAAGAAAAGGTTGCAAGGATATACGGAAGACCTGTATAGGAAGGATAACAATATCGGGGATAGCTTTGATGGTGTGGTCAGTGAGCTAGAGCCAGACATCCTGAAGAGTGAGGTTGAATGGGCCTTAAGAAGCATTGCTAATAACAAGGCAGCAGGAGACGATGGCATCCCAGCTGAACTGTTCAAAATCTTGCAAGATGATGCTGTCAAGGTAATGCATGCTATATGCCAGCAAATTTGGAAAACACAAGAATGGCCATCAGACTGGAAAAAATCAACTTACATCCCCATACCAAAAAAGAGAAACACTAAAGAATGTTCAAACTATTGAACAGTGGCACTCATCTCACATGTAAGGTAATGCTCAAGATCCTGCAAGGTAGACTTCAGCAACTCATGGAGCGAGAATTGCAGGATGTACAATCTGGGTTTAGAAAAGGCAGAGGAACTAGGGACCAAATTGCCAATATCTGCTGGATAATGGAAAAAGCCAGGGAGTTTCAGAAAAACATCTATTTTTGTTTTATTGACTATTCTAAAGCCTTTGACTGTGTGGACCATAACAAATTGTGGCAAGTTCTTAGTGGTATGGGGATACCAAGTCATCTTGTCTGCCTCCTGAAGAATCTGTATAACGACCAAGTAGCAACAGTAAGAACAGACCACGGAACAACGGACTGGTTTAAGATTGGGAAAGGAGTATGGCAGGGCTGTATACTCTCACCCTACTTATTCAACATGTACGCAGAACATATCATGCGACATGCTGGGCTTGAGGAATCCAAGGCTGGAGTTAAAATCGCTGGAAGAAACATTAACAGTCTCAGATATGCAGATGATACCACTTTGATGGCTGAAAGCGAAGAGGAACTGAGGAGCCTTATAATGAAGGTGAAAGAAGAAAGTGCAAAAGCTGGCTTGCAGCTAAACCTCAAAAAACCCAAGATGATGGCAACCAGCTTGATCGATAACTGGCAAATAGAGGGAAAAAATGTTGAAGCAGTGAAAAAATATTGAAGCAGTGAAAGACTTTGTATTTCTAGGTGCAAAGATTACTGCAGATGCTGACTGCAGGCAGGAAATCAGAAGACGTTTAATCCTTGGGAGAAGAGCAATGACAAATCTCGATAAAATAGTTAAGAGCAGAGACATCACACTGACAACAAAGGTCCACATAGTTAAAGCAATGGTGTTCCCTGTAGTAACATATGGCTGCGAGAGCTGGACCATAAGGAAGGCTGAGAGAAGGAAGATCGATCCTTTTGAACTGTGGTGTTGGAGGAAAATTCTGAGAGTGCCTTGGACTGCCAGAAGATCAAACCAGTCCATCCTCCAGGAAATAAAGCCAGACTGCTCACTTGCGGGAATGATATTAAAGGCAAAACTGAAATACTTTGGCCACAGAATGAGAAGACAGGACACCCTGGAGAAGATGCTGATGCTAGGGAGAGTGAAGGGCAAAAGGAAGAGGGGCTGACCAAGGGCAAGATGGATGGATGTTATTCTAGAGGTGACGGACTCGTCCCTGGGGGAGCTGGGGGTGTTGACGACCGACAGGAAGCTCCAGCGTGGGCTGGTCCATGAAGTCACAAAGAGTCGGAAGCGACTAAACGAATAAACAACAACAACAAAGATAGTACTGAAGTATTTGAAGATGAGACCTATCTATGAGATTATTGTTTCTGCCACTGATGTTTGTGACATCCCAACCCTTTATCAAGACCTAAATTTTGGTTTTAGAATAGTTCATTATAAGCTTTTCTTCCCTGCAGTAATCCACAAGGCCCCACAGAATATTTATTTGGAGGCCAACTTGGTTTAGAGAAAGGATGGCCACATCATTGGCATAGTGAAGTACAGCCAGCTGTCCATTATTAGGTTTGGGAGTGGGGAGCTTGCTCAAGGTCTTGACCATTGAATTCACATAGGTATTGAGATGGGGTATCCTTTTTGGGTGGTGGTGACTGCAGAGGAATGGCTGCTGCTACCATATCTAAATTGTGTAATGGTGTTTTCACACTGGAAAAGTAATCTGTGCTCTACAGAGGAATGAAACTGCTTCCATCAGAGACTGGAATTGAAGGCTGATTGTCAAGCCAAATGTAGAGAGTGGGAATAATCCTGGAGAAACTGTAGAATAGCACATGACTCCATCATTGACCTGCCCTCCCTTAAGCCCATTGGTTCATTGAGTAGAAATTTATCTTGCTGTAGCCAATCCCGAAGCTTATAGAAAAGAAAGTCAGCATACAGTTTGCTGGGAATACTTAGGAGGCTAATCAGATGATAATTGGAAGAGTCCATGCTGTTACCATTCTTGAAAAGTGAAACAGGAATAGTTGCAGTCTTTAGGCATTTGGAATGTGTTATTATGATGTGTAAATTAGGAAGCTAAAGGAAGAGCCAACTAATTAATGTTGCTTTTAACTGTCTGACAGGTATCAGGTCACTAACAGGAGGTTTCCCATTTTTTTTAAATTGATTAATAAGCTTAACGATTTCTAAATTAGTGACTGGTAGCAAGAGGGGAATGTATTTAGGAACTTATCTTGAGGCAAAGTGTGAGTGGAAGAGAGCATGTATAGTGTGCTATAACACTCTTCCCACTCTTGAGTATAATCTTAATTACAGGCCAGGCCATCCTACTGGTTTAGGTGCTTGCAATTACTTCAACAAAAACAAAACTAAAAGTGGCATTTCTATCCTTCCTAGTTTGAAGAAGTTGTTCCAATTATTTTGTGTGAATAATTGCTGCCTTTTTCCCCACCAGGATAGTACTGAGTTTTTGTTTGTTTGCTTTGTTTTGTTTTGTTTTTCCAGAGTTGGTGCTGGACTAGCAACTCTTTTAGTTACCACGGTGAAGCTTTTGTTTTACCCAGCTTGTTATGCCTTTCTCTTTTTGAAACCACATTTTACTTTGCCTTGCATTTTCTTATCTTAATATTTATGAATTTAAACTCTCAAGCTGCAATTTAAAAGCACCGGGTGCTATGGGTAGGAAAAAGGACCTGGAGCCTTGAACCTGGAAAAGGCATCAGATCAAGTGAAGCCTAATGAGCTTCTCACCTCAGAGATATCTACTGAGGACTTAATTTCATGGAACCCCTGAACAGATCCCAAGTCGTCTTCTAGCAATCAATGAAATGCCAAACTCTCCCCTCTCTAATGAAAATGATGTACTCCTGTGATGCCTTCCAGGAAAATGTTGACTATGGTTAGTGTACTGGCCATTTTGAAGATAGCATTTGACCAATGTCTCTAATGTTGCTGCAGCTGGCCATTTAAATAACCCCCTAGTTACAAAACCTCCACCAGATTTTTTGGCTAAATACTGTCTCTTAACTACACAGACTGTAATAGCCTTGTTTGAGCAATTAACAAATATTCCCGTAAAAACTGATGACCCAAAGAAAATGTTAGATGTCCGTATTGGATTGCCTTCAGAGATACAGAATGCAAATTACTCCCACCAAGATTCTATGCTGGATATCCCATTAACTGATTAGCAACCTGTAAACAGCAAATGTCACGGTCTCTTAATCTCAGATAATAAAAAGGACTCCACCCTCATATATCAACATAAGCAATTAGTTCTGTCTCTTCTAAATAACAGCATTAATGCAGGAAGATGAGCTTCCAGAACTTCTGCTCATTTTTTTCTAAGCCAAGCTCTTCATTGACCTTGTTCATACTAACTGGCTCTCCACTGTGATTGGGATTCAGTTGTTCTTCCGCAATCCAACTATACTATTGATGCTTTTAAAATAAGGACCATTTTAAAGGCCCTAGGAATTAGCCCCATTCTGGTGTTCACTGAATAAAATGTGAGACCTCTTCTGAATAATATTTCATCAGTTCATATACTCTAGAATATTGTATCTATGTTGGACAAGCTTCTTCTACCTTATCTCTAACCTTGACAGCAGGGATGGTAGCTAAATGTTCTACCAGCTTAAGGAAAATATCACTTGGTCCTTTTGAAAGTGAACTGATTAACTCTTACTTAAGACAAACAAAGATATAATCCAAAATTAAAGGGCTTGCACAAGCAGTGAAACTGACTGTGCAAGCGACAGCAAAGCTGCCCTAGTACACTTCAAGAAAGACTCCAACCTTACCTATAACACAGAATGACAATTAAGGCCACAGAAAAATGACTAGATCAAAGGCACTATCCTTCCATACCACAAAGATAATTTTGATATTATATTGGATATCAGGAATCTGGGGAAACAGCTCAAGTTGACACCCTATGTAATAAGTGCCCACGAGTGGCCTGCCTTCTTCCAACTGATGTTGTTGAATATTGTGACCTATAGCTTCAGCTGATGGGATAAGTGAGTTTTCCTGTGAATGTGCTAGCACCACCAGAAACTTGCCACAGCTGGAAGAGGTAGCTAAGTTGCAGGATATGGTAACACAGACAATGCACCATTCTGGATTCTTCTCTCTCTTTCTATGCCCCTAAAATAGTTCCACAAATTAACCTGAATCTATCTTTAGACATTCTACCAAAGATCAGTGCTTCCCTCACATGTGATATATTTTTCTCAGCCATGAATCTCAGCTGTAGACAAACTGATACTGGTCACAACTCTCAAGCTTATTTCATTGAGGATAGATGGGAAATACCCACCACCTGATCTACTCCAATAGCTTACCTCCACTTGTCTGGACTTCCATTGGATATATTGTGATCTGAGCTGTCTTATATCCCCACTGCCCCAAACAGTTCCCAAAGGACCCCGCTGGTCATGTTCTATCATCAGTGAGGACCATCAGAGCAGTCTCCATCTTCTATCTAAAGTGGACCACACTGTGCATTTGACAAATTCATTCCATCCCCACCCAGAAGAAGCTTCTTCAACAAAACTGCAGGCCCAGTTTTGCTTCCAACCCTCAGACTGACTTGGCAAAAGACAAAGAATCTTCCTGACTTCCTGGATTATTTCTGGTTGGAAAGCCAAAAAACATGTTTTATTTTATTTATTTTATTTATCAAATTTTTAACACCGCCCATCTCCCCCCATAAGGAGGGACTCTGGGCAGTTTACAACAAAACAAAATTTAAAACTCAATGTCCATATGAATACAATGAATAAATATATAAATACAAATATAAATAGACAATAAAATATAATATGTAATAAAATCCTGATGGCTAATGGTAAAAGAGACTTGATCCCTACAGCCCCCACTAACAACAAGGCTCTTCTTATTTCAACTGTCAAGTATCCTCCATGCCTCACACACATACACAAACCCAAGGACAACTCCAAGGATGAGGATGCTAATACAGCAGGCTGGTGTTTATTATGCATCATTAGAAGATTTAGGTTCTGCATGGAGTAGCAGACACCAACCTTAATGGAGAGTTCATGGATTAGGAGACTCATGTTCTAGTACCATTGACTACGTCTTAATCACATACAACCTTTGTAGTCTGGTAGCTTCATTTAAAATTAGACTATAGCCAGATAACATTCACTTGTGTTTATCACTTCATCTGGATTTTAGTGCCCTCTCAACCCCTTTGGACAGTCCCTCCTGGGCTTGGGACAGCGAGAGATTCCACCATCCCTAGGATTACATGGTCTGAAAAGATGCAAAAAGGACTCAGTCATTTCTTGATCTGACTAGACTCTTGAGCAACATCAGCTCCTGATCAAGAGCTCAAACTCTGCAGAAGTCTTAGCCACATACAATGCTGTGATACATAATCTTCAGAGATCATTATCCAGCCCATCAGCACTCCATGAGCAAACCCTCCTGTCTTGGGCAGAAATCCTCATTTGATCAGAACTGCATACAAGTCAGTATAGATTTGGTGACAACTTTCAAACCTTATATATTCAGTAATACTCCCACTGCCTTAAAAGATCTAAACCCTCCCCAATAAGTAAGTAAGTAAGTAAGTAAATAAATAAATAAAGACTGAGAATGTGCTAGGTTTTTATTATTTGTTCATGGGGTGGGAAGTTTTTGGAAGAAAAAATGGAAGACAGAAAAATTGCTAATATATCCTGGAATTACTGAAGCTGAATGGCAGAACTAATTAGCTGCAGACCCCATCAGTCTGTTTTTGTTAAGTTTAAGGAAGCAATGGATCCTGCTGACCTCAGAACAGCCATGATCTATTAAGATGGATTACAATGTAGAGAAGAAAAAATATCTGCATTGTGCAAGGTGATAGATTCAGTGGCCTAAATAATTTAGCTCCTTGTAACTCTGTTGAAGTATGGTTCTAGAAAGACCTGAGGAGAAGGAAATATAATAGCCAGTATAATAATCCTAAATACTAAATATGATCCATGGGGAAGGTAACAGCAACCCACCCCAGTATTCTTGCCATGAAAACTAAATGGATCAGTAGAACCAGAGATATGTTGGTATACCATCGGAAGATGAGACTCCCAGGTTGGAAGATGGTCAAAATGCTACTGGGGAGGAACAGAGGATGAGTTCAACTAGCCCCAGACGTGATGATGCAGCTTGCTCAAAGCCGAAAGGATGGCTAGAAGCCAACAGTGCTGGTGGTGAATGGCGAATACTATGTTCTAAGGATCAAGACACCACTGGAACCTGGAATGTAAGATCTATGAGCCAGGGCAAATTGGATGTGCTTATTGCTGAGATGTCAAGATTAAAGATAGACATTTTGGGCATCAGCGAACTGAAATGGACTGGAATGGGCCACTTCACATCAAATGACCACCAGATCTACTACTGTGACAAGAGGACCACAGAAGAAATGGAGTAGCCTTCATAATTAATAGTAAAGTGGCTAAAGCAGTGCTTGGATGCAATCCAAAAAATGATAGAATGATCTCAATTCGAATTCAGGGCAAGCCATTTAACATCACAGTGATCCAAATATACGCCCCAACCACAGATGCTGAAGAAGCTGAAGTAGAGCAGTTCTATGAGGATCTGCAGCACCTACTGGACAACACGCCTAAAAGAGATGTTATTTTCATCACGGGAGACTGGAATGCTAAGGTGGGCAGTCAAATGATACCTGGAATTACAGGTAAGCATGGCCTGGGAGAACAATTAAATGCAAAATTCCAGAGGTTAGCCAGAAGAGATAAGAAATTATTTTTAAAAAAGCAATGCGCGGAAGTGGAAGAAGACAATAGAATAGAAAGGACAAGAGACCTCTTCCAGAAAATTAGAAACATTGGAGGTAAATTCCAGGCAAAATTGGGTATCAAAAACAAAGATGGCAAGGACCTAACAGAAGAAGACGAGATCAAGAAAAGGTGGCAAGAATATATGGAAGACCTGTATAGGAAGGATAATAATATTGGGGATAGCTTTGATGGTGTGGTCAGTGAGATGGAGCCAGACATCCTGAAGACTGAGGTTGAATGGGCCTTAAGAAGTACTGCTAATAACAAGGCAGCAGGAGACAATGGTATCCCAGCTGAGCTGTTTAAAATCTTACAAGATGATGCTGTCAAGGTGATGCATGCTATATGCCAGCAGCTTTGGAAAACACAAGAATGGCCATCAGATTGAAAAAAAATCAACTTATATCCCCATACCAAAAAAGGGAAACACTAAAGAATGTTCAAACTATCGAACAGTGGCACTTATTTCACATGCCAGTAACGTAATGCTTAAGATCCTGCAAGGTAGACTTCAGCTATTCATGGAGTGAGAATTGCCAGATGTACAACCTGGGTTTATAAAGGCAGAGGAACTAGGGACCAAATTGCCAATATCCGCTGGATAAAGGAAAAAGCCAGGGAGTTTCAGAAAAAAACATTTATTTCTGTTTTATTGACTATTCTAAAGCCTTTGACTGTGTGGACCATAACAAATTGTGGCAAGTTCTTAGTGGTATGGGGATACCAAGTCATCTTGTCTGCCGCCTGAGGAATCTGTATAACAACCAAGTGGCAACAGTAGGAACAGACCAGAGAACAACAGGCTGGTTTAAGATTGGGAAAGGAGTACAGCAGGGCTGTATACTCTCACCCTACCTATTCAACTTGTACACAGAACACATCATGCAATGTGCTGGGCTTGATGAATCCAAGGCTGGGGTTAAAATCACTGGAAGAAACATTAACCATCTCAGATATGCAGATGATACCACTTTGATGGCTGAAAGCAAAGAAGAACTGAGGAGCCAAGATTATGGCAACCAGCTTGACTGATAACTGGCAAATAGAGGGAGAAAACGTAGAGGCAGTGACAGACTTTGTATTTCTAGGTGCAAAGATTACTGCAGATGCTGACTGCAGCCAGGAAATCAGAAGAATGTTTAATTCTTGGGAGGAGAGCAATGACAAATCTCAATAAAATAGTTAAGAGCTGCCCAGAGTCACTTGTTGAGATGGGCGGCTATAGAAATCAAATAAATACATAAATAAAAGCAGAGACATCACACTGACAACAAAGGCCCACATAGTTAAAGCAATGGTGTTCCCTGTAGTAACATATGGCTGCAAGAATTGGTCCATAAGGAAGGCTGAGCAAAGGAAGATCGATGCTTTTGAACTGTGGTGCTGGAGGAAAATTCTGAGTGTACCTTGGACTGCAAGAAGATCAAACCAGTCCATACTCCAGGAAATAAAGCCGGTTGTTAACCGTCATCCCTTCTAGCCTGGGAAAGCAACCTTGAACACATGAGATAACCCAAATACATTCCGAGCTTGCAGCCAAGAGATAAGCATTCTATTTGCAAGAACTGTCCTCCCTTCAAAGATGAAACACGCATCAGCTTAATGACATGCGAACCGTTACGACGTACTAAGCACATTGAAACGGCGAACATTACAGCCTTCCTTATGGTCCAGCTCTCGCAGCCATATGTTACTACGGGGAACGCCATTGCTTAGACTATGCGGACCTTTGTTGTCAGTGTGATGTCTCTGCTCTTAACTATTTTATCAAGATTGGTCATTGCTCTTCTCCCAAGGATTAAGCGTCTTCTGATTTCCTGACTGCAGTCAGCATCTGCAGTAATCTTTGCACCTAGGAATACAAAGTCTTTCACTGCTTCAACATTTTCTCCCTCTATTTGCCAGTTATCAATCAAGCTGGTTGCCATAATCTTGGTTTTTTTGAGGTTTAGCTGCAAAACAGCTTTTGCACTTTCTTCTTTCACCTTTCATAAATTGTGAACCTTTCATAAGGATCCACAGTTCCTCTTTGCTTTCAGCCATCAAAGTGGTATCATCTGCATATCTGAGATTGTTAATGTTTCTTCCAGCGATTTTAACTCCAGCCTTGGATTCCTCAAGCCCAGCATGTCGCATCATGTGTTCTGCATACAAGTTGAATAGGTAGGGTGAGAGTATACAGCCCTGCCATACTCCTTTCCCAATCTTAAACCAGTCCGTTGTTCCGTGGTCTGTTCTTACTGTTGCTACTTGGTCGTTATACAGATTCTTCAGGAGGCAGACAAGATGACTTGGTATCCCCATACCACTAAGAACTTGCCACAATTTGTTATGGTCCACACAGTCAAAGGCTTTAGAATAGTCAATAAAACAGAAATAGATGTTTTTCTGAAACTCCCTGGCTTTTTCCATTATCCAGCAGATATTGGCAATTTGGTCCCTAGTTCCTCTGTCTTTTCTAAACCCAGCTTGTACATCTGGCAATTCTCGCTCCATGAGTTGCTGAAGTCTACCTTGCAGGATCTTGAGCATTACCTTACTGGCATGTGAGATGAGTGCCACTGTTTGATAGTTTGAACATTCTTTAGTGTTTCCCTTTATTGGTATGGGGATATAAGTTGATTTTTTCCAATCTGATGGCCATTCTTGTGTTTTCCAAATTTGCTGGCATATAGCATGCATTACCTTGACAGCATCATCTTGCAAGATTTTGAACAGTTCAGCTGGGATGCCGTCATCTCCTGCTGCCTTGTTATTAGCAATGCTTCTTAAGGCCCATTCAACCTCACTCTTCAGGATTTCTGGCTCCATCTCACTGACCACACCGTCAAAGCTATCCCCAATATTATTATCCTTCCTATACAGGTCTTCCATATATTCTTGCCACCTTTTCTTGATCTCTTCTTCTTCTGTTAGGTCCTTGCCATCTTTGTTTTGGATCATACCCATTTTGGCCTGGAATTTACCTCCAATGTTTCTAATTTTCTGGAAGAGGTCTCTTGTCCTTCCTATTCTATTGTCTTCTTCCACTTCCGCGCATTGCTTGTTTAAAAATCATTCCTTATCTCTTCTGGCTAACCTCTGGAATTTTGCATTTAATTGGGCATATCTCCCCCTATCACTGTTGCCTTTTGCTTTCCTTCTTTCTTGGGCTATTTCTAGTGTCTCAGCAGACAGCCATTTTGCCTTCTTGGTTTTCTCTTTCTTTGGGATGTAGTTTGTTGCCGCCTCTTGAACAATGTTGCGGACTTCTGTCCATAGTTCTTCTGGGACCTTATCTACTAAGTCCAGTCCCTTAAATCGATTCTTCACCTCCACTGCATATTCCTTAGGAATATTAGTGAGCTCATATCTAGCTGATCTGTGGGTCTTCCCTAATCACCTGAGTCTGATCTTAAATTGTGCAAGAAGAAGTTCGTGATCTGAACTACAGTCAGCTCCAGGTCTTGTTTTTACCGACTGTATAGATGTCCGCCACCTTTGGCTGCAAAGGATGTAGTCAATCTGATTTTGGTGTTGTCCATCTGAGGAAGTCCATGTATAAAGCCGTCTCTTAGGTTGCTGGAAGAGAGTGTTTGTTATGCACACTGAGTTGTCTTGGCAAAATTTTATCAGCCTATGTCCTGCTTTGTTTTGTTCTCCCAGGCCATGCTTACCTGTAATTCCAGGTATCATTTGACTGCCCACCTTAGCATTCCAGTCTCCCGTGATGAAAATAACATCTCTTTTAGGTGTGTTGTCCAGTAGGTGCTGCAGATCCTCATAGAACTGATCTACTTCAGCTTCTTCAGCTTCTGTGGTTGGGGCGTATATTTGGATCACTGTGATGTTAGATGGCTTGCCCTGAATTCGAATTGAGTTCACTCTATCATTTTTTGGATTGTATCCAAGCACTGCTTTAGCCACTTTACTATTAATTATGAAGGCTACTCCATTTCTTCTGTGGTCCTCTTGTCCACAGTAGTAGATCTCATGGTCATTTGATGTGAAGTGGCCCATTTCAGTCCATTTCATTTCACTGATGCCCAGAATGTCTATCTTTAATCTTGACATCTCACCAATAACCACATCCAATTTGCCCTGGCTCATAGATCTTACATTCCAGGTTCCAATGGTATCTTGATCCTTAGAACATCGGATTCACATTTACCACCAGCACCGTCGGCTGCTAGCCGTCCTTTCGGCTTTGAGCTAGCTGCGTCATCACATCTGGGGCTAGTTGAACTCATCCTCTGTTCCTCTCCAGTAACATTTTGACCATCTTCCAACCCGGGAGTCTCATCTTCCGATGGTATACCGACATATCTCTGGTTGTACTGATCCATTTAGTTTTCATGGCAAGAATACTGGGGTGGGTTGCCATTACCTTCCCGAGGGATCGCATTTAGTCTGACCTCTCTGTCATGACCTTCCCGTCTTGGGTGGCCCTTCACGGTTTAGCTCATGGCATCATTGAGGTGCTCAAGCTCCAGCACCTCAACAAGGTAATGATCCTTTGCTGAAGGAAACATTGGTAGCAACCAAAAATATGGAACTCTAAGAGCACTGCTTCCCAACTCTCCCCTTTTTGTTTGTTACTGGTTTTGAGTTTTTCTTCCACTTTTGAAAAGAGAAGATTATCAGGTGAAAGAAAAAGAGATAAAGTCAGCACTGTGATTCAAAGCTGTTTCAGAGCTGTCTGTCCCTGTCGGTTTAAAAATAATATTAAAGACTGTTGTTTCTTCCTGTCTGCTTGGAACAAGCATTTATCCTGAGTTCCCCTATCTTTATAACAAGCGTTACCTGCAGGGCTTGAGTGGAACTTCAATAGGCTTCATGGCAGAGAAAAAATATCATGAAAAATAAAGGCCAGATAAAACAATCCAAATTCTACATCTTTTAGGGTTTACAAGTAAACTACTTCACTGATATATTGCCATCACTTCTGTTGTACCCTGATAATTCTGATGTTTATGCATGAGTTCTCATACAGATTCTTCTCCATTTTATTAGCAAATTGTCTTGATGAACTATGATCAAATGGCATGACTGAACTGATTCAAGGTGGGAAAAGAAAACCGTGGTACTTTTGCGTCTGATGAATATTTCTGTCTCCCTGTTATGTCATCCAGAGTTATGCTGAACAAATGAATGAAGGCAATAAATGAAGCTACAGCATATTGGTAATTGCTGCATTAGTTACATTATGAGATTTAACTTATTCTGCAACCTTTCATTATTTGTAAAAAAAAAGTCACATTGTGATTTAGGAAGATGCAGAGTTAATTTAATGAAGCTGCCAATTTCAGATTCAGAGCATGACATCTCAGAGAGATTGCTTTTGTGTAAGTTTTCTTAAATCCCAGACAGATCTGAATCTAAGATGATCCTTGATTACTAGTACTACTGCTCATTTGGGAATTCATTAGTGGGAGAGACCAGAATCAATCCACTTACAATTAATGGGGTCAAAAATAACTGCACACATTTTTTTAGTTTGATATCAACCTTGCATAAAGCCTCTTTAGCCATAAGGGACATTCCTAACTCCTAACGTCATCACAGCAAATCAAGAACAGTGTTAATGTGCCCATGTTGAAGGCATTTCCAACCCCATGAACTGCTGGGATTAGCCCTGAAAAACTGGAAAGTTCCTTCAAAATAAGTTTGGAAGGAAAGATATACTGGGATTTTAGCAGTTTTATAAGGATATGGTCATTCAAGCTTCAGTTTTAACTTGGAAGTTTATCCTTTTGTTACAGTTAGAGTTGTCTGCAGAAAAATAACTGAAGTGCCCTGCACCTCGTTGAGGTAATTTGGACAGAATGAAGAGCAAATATGAAACCCAGGAGGAATGGCTTATGTCTCCCTGGAGTAAGAAGGAAAATTAACATAAATCAGATGTGTATTTGGTTCTATTTCTTATTATATTTGTGATTTCAATCAGGCATTCTGTTCACCTTAGGTCTTTGCAAGTTTCATGTCAATCAAGTCTCCCAGAGAGAAGTTTTTTGTTGTTTATTTGTTCAGTCACTTCCGACTCTTCATGACTTCATGGACCAGCCCACGCCAGAGCTTCCTGTCAGTCGTCAACACCCCCAGCTCCCCCAGGGACGGGTCTGTCACCTCTAGAATATCATCTATCCAATGTATATGCCACTCACAGTATCCAGTGCTTTAGAATTAACTTTCACTTGGACCAAATGGAAGTTAGTGAAAAGATACATGCCTATCCTTCTCATGATTATGAAAAAGGGTGGCAGAAACTGCAAGCAACATATTATAGATTCTGACAGTATGGAATAAGTCATGACCCATCAGCCACATTCTTAGGGCCCACCTGGTCATGGAAGTGGGTTCCCCCCCCCCAATCTCAGACTAGAAAAATCCAATTTAGAACTTGATTGGCTTCCATGGCTACATTTAGCTTCCTGAGGCATAAATCAGAGAGGCTAAGCTGGGGCAGAAAACTCTGGACATAGCTAAACTGTAACTGTACTTTCCTTCCTTCCTTCCTTCCTTCCTTCCTTCCTTCCTTCCTTCCTTCCTTCCTTCCTTCCTCTACTACCTAAAATATAGGCAGCCTCAAACATTAACAGTTTTAAACTCTAAATCAGTAACTACATATCCAAAGTAAAATTGCCTTTCAGATGTTTTTTGCATCGCACTATTCCATCACCCACAAAGTCCTCCTATTTTCCTGGAATTCATCTTGATTTGAACCAAGCAGCTGCTAGACACAATCAACTCTCTCCTTCTGATTGATGGAGCTTTGCACAAAACATTTCTATCCTTAATTTGACATTTATGTGAAAATGAAACTCCTATTGGCAGCATAATAAAAGCTCACCAAATCTTTAGAGGGCTATAGAGAGAATTGTCACAGGGGATGGTATCCATATTTTTGTCATCCCTTTGAGGAGGCTCCGATTTAGAGATAGAGATGAATGCTTCCCCAGATCTTAAACTTCACAGCCTAGATTTTTAGCTTCACAGGTAGTATCTGGATGGATGCTTAATGGCAGGTTCTCATATAAATTTCTTCAAAGTAGCTTTGCCACTTAATCTAAAATTGAAGGTGTTTTTCAGGATGGAAGATTGTTCTCAGGTCCATCCCCGCACTCTTCACACCTCCATTGCACATTCTCCCTTAGTGCATTTAACAACAATATAGGATAAGAAAGGGGAATTCTTAATATTTCAGACAATTAACCCACATTCTAATTATACTGCATTATTCCAGGATTATTATTTTTTTTAATGCTTGAAATTGTCATTTGTCCCAGAATCCATGTTAGAGATGTATGGCACAGTTTGTATCTCACATATATGAATCTCTTATCCATTTAATAAGTCAATTTCATGTTACTAAACTATTCCTGGTGGTAAAAAATCAATGTGATTGTGAAGAACTCCATAAGGAACATTTAACATTGGGTGAAAGCTCAAACAAATGGCAAATGCAATTCCATTTAAGTAACTACAAAGTCAGAGTAAGTGCACATTGGGACAACCCCCCCCCCCAAAAAAAAAATCACAGACATATTGGTGATGTCTGTTACCAGCCAGAAAAAAGATCAGGGAGTCATAGTGGACAGTAAAATGAAGATGTTAAGTCAGTGTGCAGCAGCTGTGAGAAAGACAAATTGCATGCTAAAGAAAAGAGACTGAAAATAAAAATTCCAGTTTTTTAATGCCTTTATACAAAAAATATGGTATACTTGCCTCTGGAGTTCTGGGTACAGCTCTACTTGCTACACCTGAAAAAGAATATAAAGCAACTAGAAAAAAAAGCAGAAGTGGGCAACCAATTTTTTCATGGGGCTTTTTTTTCCCTACAAGAAAAGGCTAGAATGTTTAGGACCCTCTAGCCTGGAAAAGAGGGGTAGGTGTACATGATTGAGATGTATAAAATGAGGCTTAGCATGAAAAAAAGTGGAGAAACTTTTTTTTAATCTCTCAAAATATAAGACACAAGGCCATCAATGAAGCTGATGGTAAGGTTTAAAAAAGGCAAAAGAAAACACTTCTTCATACAGCACATAATTAAGCTAAGAAATTCTTTACTGTAAAATGTGATGATTGCTGCTAATTTGCATGTTTTTTTCAATAGGTATTGGATAAATTACTAGGGACGCGGTGGCGCTGCGGGTTAAACCGCTGAGCTGTCGATCGGAAGGTCGGCGGTTCAAAAAACCACGCGGCGGGGTGAGCTCCCGTTGCTCGTCCCAGCTCCTGCTCACCTAGCAGTTCGAAAACATGCCAATGTGAGTAGATCAATAGGTACCGCTTCGGCGGGAAGGTAACGGCGTTCCGAGTCGTCATGCTGGCCACATGACCCGGAAGTGTCTATGACAACGCCGGCTCCAAGGCTTAGAAACGGAGATGAGCACCGCCCCCTAGAGTCGGACTCGACTGGACTTTACGTCAAGGGAAACCTTTACCTTTAGCTATTGGATAAATTAATGGATGTCACCTCTACAAAAAAAAAATTGGTCTTGAAGAGTCAGTATTATCTCTGGGTTATGACAACATGTCTCCAAATATAACTTACAGGGGAACAATGATAGAAGATTTGTCTTCATCTCTTGCTTGCAACTACCCTAGAAACATCTGGTTGGCTACTATGAGAACCTAAATGTGAGATTCTTGGTGTAATCAAGCAGGACTGTTCTTTTCTTATGTTCCATCTAATTTCTGCACTGTTGTGCAAATTGAAACATGGTGAAAATGAAATTCTATTTTATATGCCACTTAGCACATGCAATTTTGTACAGAACTTTTTGAGCTGGGAATTGTGCCACAAAATTTGGAGAACTGCATAATATGAAAGTGTTCTGACCTCCATACTGAAAAGGGTCTTTTAAACATACAGTATTGATTGAAATGAAACTCCCTGGCATCCCTAGACTGGTGTTCACATGATATTAATGATCTTCCTCATATGTGTGCATCTCCCATTCCATGCACACCTTCAATTCCAACATAGATAATGTCTCTTACATAACAGGAAAGTACATTTTCCAAATCCAGTGCAAAGTGTTATATTTTCTCTATGCATAGAACCAAGATGCAATCAGGCAGCTTCCAATCTATGACAGAATGACATTAAAAACTGTCATATATACTAACAGGCCTTTGATATGTCTAGCTCAGAATTGTTACCATTAACTAGAAAGCAGAGACTTTCCAGAGTTTCAGATACTGATTTTTTTCACAGCTCTACTGCAATGCTGAGAATTGAACATAGGGGATTGATAACTCAAGATAATTGTTATAATCTTTGACTGTGTGTCTCTAATTGTTTATTTTAATGTTTTATTAATGGGTATTGTAGTCAACACATTTCAATTATAGATTTTCTCCCTGCAATTTTGGCATCTCACTTGACAGTTTTCTTTTGTGACATAATAGTGTAATATGAAAAGTAACCTTTTAGTACTACTCTAGACAATGAATGTACAGTAATTGATTTGAAATAAGAATTATAAAAGTAAAAGTTTTTTTTCCCCTCTCCCCACCCCAGCCTATTATATAGTAGCATGAAAAGAAGTTCCTATTATTTTTCCTTGGAATACCTAAATTGAATGGCTGAATGGCTATTGAATAAAGGCTAGCTTTCAAAACTCAGTTCTTAGTACAGAGCGATATATATTTAACTGATAAATGAAATGAATGAGATCATTTTAAGGACATATGAAAGATTTACAATAGAGAAATGTTCAGTGGTTTGAGTGTCTTCGTTAAGAAAAGCTGTTAATTATTTTAGATTAAATAAGTACAGCAGGATGATTAATGGCATAAACTGAAGCTGATCAAAACCGAATTAATGCAGATCACTAGAAATACAAAACAAATTTGGGTTCTGACTGGATCCCAGCCAAATAATAAGAATAATCCCAATGTTCAGGACAATTGGCTTGCTCAAATCAGTATTTCTATTTATCTTATTCAGAGAATAGTACAATTATTGATCACAATAGACAGTTAATGTTGCAAAATCTAAACCCTTTGTAATGCAAAAAATGCTTTTGAAATTATCATTTTCCTCTCCTTTGCACACTCTCAGATTGACTCAGGAACTCTTACTGTACCCACAAAAACTACTCAGAGGAATTTTCAATCAGGGCTAAAAAAAAACATCATTTTTTTTTTCTGGAAACAGATATCTGAGGTCTAAATACACTCTTGTGCAAGAGCTGACAAACATTGTTCTAGGTCAGCTATAAAGATTTTGGCATATTCTATGCCACTGATTCACAGGTATAAGTTGTAGACAAAGGGGAAGTAGTTATGGATGAGTATAAAGTCACATGGTTTAATTTAATTTAATTGTAATGAATTCAATTTAGGCACTGCCTGATTTCAAACGGATTCTGGACTGTTTACAATAAAACAAACAGAATAAAACTAGAGTAGAACAATCATAAATGAAATAAAATGGCAAGGCTTTCTGTGTTGGCATCAGTGACAATATTCTTGATGGCTTGAACTCCATGTTTGTGGGAGATGTTGCTGTATAGTGGGTCAACATCCATGGTGGCTAAAATGGTGCTGTTAGGGAAATTACCCATGGAGTTCAGTCTTTTTAGGTAGTCTGTAGTGTCTCTGATGTAGCTGCAAGTGCTGATGGCATAACTTTGAGGAGAGAGCTGATATTCCAGTTATGATGGTTCCAAAGCTTGATACAATGGAATGACTGTGTTGTCTGAATTGTGTATTTTGGATAGTAGGTATTTTATCTATTTATTTATTTATTTATTTATTTATTTATTTATTTATTTATTATCCCACCTTCACTATTTTTATAAATAACTCAAGGCAGCGAACATAGCTAATACTCCTTCCTCCTCCTATTTTTCCCACAACAGCAACAAGCCTGTGAGGTGAGTTGGGCTGAGAGAGTGACTGGCCCAAGGTCACTCAGCCAGCTTTCAGGCCCAAGGTGAGACTAGAACTCTCCTATAACACCTGATTGGCTCTTGGGCTGAGAGAGAGGGACTGGCCCAAGGTCATCCAGCCGGCTTTCAGGCCTAAGGCGGGACTAGAACTCTCCTATTACACCTGATTGGCTCTTGGGCTGAGAGAGAGGGACTGGCCCAAGGTCACCCAGCCGGCTTTCAGGCCTAAGGCGGGACTAGAACTCTCCTATTACACCTGATTGGCTCTTGGGCTGAGAGAGAGGGACTGGCCCAAGGTCACCCAGCCGGCTTTCAGGCCTAAGGCGGAACTAGAACTCTCCTATTACACCTGATTGGCTCTTGGGCTGAGAGAGAGGGACTGGCCCAAGGTCACCCAGCTGGCTTTCATGCCTAAGACAGGAGAACTCAATCTCCTGGTTTCTAGCCCAGCTCCTTAACCACTAGACCAAACTGGTATAAAATGCATAGTCAGGACTTCTGGGATGTCTCCATGAAGACACAGTATTGTATGTCCTTAGGAAATTATTTCCATTAGATTGCATATTTTTTGGCTGAATTGTTGCTGTGGGATCGGAGGATAGAATGTGGTTTTGAAGAGTTACTTCTCAGCTTCCTTGACATAATCCACCTTATTTGTAATGAGAGGTTTCCTCCTTTGTCAACTTGCTTGATTATAATATCAAGTTATTTTGGGGGCCTTGGTTGTCATTCTCCTCTGCTGAACTTGTTGTAAAAGGGAACAGGTGGTTGGAAGATTATTGATGACTGTGGCTTTAGCATATTGGTGAAACCATTCCCTGTAGAAATTCAATGCTGTGCTGCTGTATCCATGAAGGGTTTTATTTTTCTTTGTTTTTTGTTTTGTTTTTTTTCCTTTTGATGTATTTGGGAATTCATGTGATCTATTGATGAGTGTTGTCCCAAGATGTGTTGGGCTAACAATGACTCTATATCTGAACCTTGTTTCTTACCTTGAAATAATTCCTTAGCTCCCACGCAGCAAATATATATATATATTAAAAAAAAAAAAAATGTTTCACAGTCCCCAGAGAGTTGCATATTTTGTGTGGGCTTAGTAGGACAAAAGGATAAGCCTTACGCCAACAGAATTCTTTAACTTGGCTGAGTATGTGGTTAGATAGGTTCACAATATTTGTGTGGCTTCTGTGGAGCCCTTCCATTATGTTGAGTGGAAGCTTGGACAACTTGTTGTCTTTCTTCAAGGAAATGAGTTATATAGTGTAGGTTCATTGTCTTGTCTTGAGAAAGTTCTGACATAGTAGAAATTCCAGGGTAAATATTTCATCCTAATTTAAATCCTACATCAATTTAGTCACTGTTGTATGTGTCAGAGGACTTTGCAGAAAACACTGCTATGAGAAACAGGAGGAGAATTCTGCTTTTCACTCAAAGATAAAGAAAGTTGAAAAACTTGACACAACTTAAATATTTTATTTTGTTGTGCAGAACGCTTTTCCATTGAACATTAATTTGCCTCAGCAAGGAATTTTATCCAGCAGCAAAAAGAGACAGAATTTTATATTATGAGCTGAAAAACTGGTAATGATGCACCAATTTAGATAATTTCTCATTCATGCTCTCCAGACATGTAATATAAATATTATCCACTTTTGTTTAGTGTATTTGGAGAGTGGGTAAAAGTCTAGATACTAAAAGGTGTCTGCAAATGTGGCTGTTATGTTCAAACAGACTTGTAGACTCAGATATAGCCAGAAATGCACTGTTAATACTACATATTAATTAATTTTATGTAGAAGCTATATTGTGGGTTATGTTATGTTGGTTTCATTTGTTAACTGCTGAAATTTTACTTGCAGCAATGTAGAAATCCAGTAAATTAATTTATCAATTATATATTATATTATTTCAACTTATATAGTTGCCCATCTTGCAATTTTGACCTTGGACAGTAAACGTAGGACTAAAAACCAACAAGAACAAAAAAAGCAAAAACAAGAAATAACAACACACAATAACAACAGAATAATAATATGTGCCTGAGGAACATCTAGGTCTTTAAGGACTTACAAAATGTCAGTGGGGTCAGGCCAAGCAAACCTCAGAAGTTATGACATTTCAAAGGCCATCTGCTGTGACAGAGAAGGTATGCTTCTTGGGTCCCATCAAACGGCACTGTCTAATAGATGAGACCATAAGTACAGTAGAGTGGGACACTAAAAGAACCCAATGAGGTCAAATCACATATAGTTAATACAGAATATTGCTCATAATGCGGGAGAAAATGAAAAACTGGATGGGGAGAGCTGGAATATCTCAGAAGAGTGAATTACCAATGGCTAAGAAGATAGATAGGAGTATATTTTTTAGCACAAGTAGATAAAAACTTTCTGTCCCACAACATTCTGATCCTGAAATGGGCTGATCCAATCTTGAAACTGGACTGTTTGGGTTTTCTAAAAGAGGTTCAACTTCTTCTGATTACTTCTTGAAAACTAGGGTTGGTTCCATTTCAAGTTCAAACCACTTCTGGAAAACTCAAAACAGTATGATTCAAATTTGGAATGGTCAATTTCAGAATTAGAATGTTCCATAACATTTTGTACCCACCTACTCAGATCATCTAATCCAACTCCCTGCCCAATGCTAGAATCCACTGGACTGGGAAAGGAATGGAAGAGAACATTAGCATGAACAATCAGGAGACAGTGGGTGAGTCAGTTGATAATTTATCTCATAAACAGTTCATCAGGTCAGGCAAAGAGAAATCTGAGAAGTGTTCCAAAGTCTTCAAAGAGATTCTGCCTTAATTAACTCACACTAAATGAAGCTGGGAAATTCCTCTATTTTTTCCAGACTAGCATTAAATATGAAAGCTAGCCTGGTGTAGTGGTTAAGGCATCAGGCTAAAAACCTGGAGACCCTAGTTCTAGTCCCCCCTTAGGCAAAAAGCCACTCTTTCTCAGCCCTAGGAAGGAGGCAATGGCAAAGCACTTCTGAAATCTTGCCAAGAAAACTGCAGGGCCTAGTCCAGGCAGTAGCCAGGAGTCAAAAACTGACTTGAAGGCACACAGACACAGAGCATTAAATAGGCCTCATTGAAACCTGTGTAGATTATAGGTTCTTGTTTCCTTGATCTTACCCAGCTGCATGTTGCTTAATACTCTTCCACAAATGCTGAAGTTTATTAATGTCCTCTCCCAACTGTGATGCCCAAACATGAATGCAATATTTGAGGTGTTGTCTAACCAATGCAGAACAGAAATGAATAGCAACATCTCTTGATCTTGACAGTTCTGTTAATTAATGCAGCCCAAGAATGCATTGATGATGATATTATTATTATTATTATTATTATTATTATTATTATTATTATTATTATTATTTGCAGCTGCATCATACCATTTGTTCATGTTCACCTTGTCATCTAACAGGAGAGCCAGATCATGTTCTCCTCCATCTTATACTCATATCTTTGATTCTCCCTATTAAAATGAAGGACTTTATATTTGTTTCTGTTGAAATTCATCTTATTATTTTTGCTTGTTGTTCCACCTTGTCAAGATTATCCTTGATCTTGATAATTCCTCTAAGGTATTTGCTGTACCTCTGAATTCTTATTCTTGTCCACAGATTTGATAATCATATTTTCTAATACCTAAACAAAGAAATACACACACACACACACACACACACACACACAGCCTAGAATGAAGTGTTATGGTACACTACTTGAATCTCCTTCCAGCCTGATGAACATTAATGCACACTCATTGAATATAACTGTTCAGCCACTTCTGAATCATTCTAATGTTAGTTTTGCATTCTGTGGTTGCTATAAAAAGAAAGGTGTTTGGCTGGTTTTGGGATGATTTCTTCCTCACAAACCCATGCCAGCTCCTGCCAAGCAATGTATTATTTTCCAAATGCTCACCACCGGCTGCTTAATAATATATTCTATAGTTTGGCATATTTGTTATGGACTCTGTCATAGGTTCAAGTATGGAGACAAACCCAGGCAGGACACATAACTCCTACTGGGGGGGGGGGGGATGTCATTATCATCAACGTCTGCTACAAAATAAATGCTTATTAACTGAACAATGAAATACTTTTTATTTATATCACATTTTCTTTTTCAAATAGACATATTTTTACATCATTTAGAACATTTCTATATCTTAACTTTACCATTATTTCCTAAGAAATAACAGGGGTGCTATTATATTATATTTTATTCTACTGTATTGCTACAATTCTAAGTTGTCCACCTAATGTTTTGGTTCCATTGTTTGTCCACACTACCAGTTGGTCTTAATCACTTCAGCTTTATTTTTCTTTTACTTCGTACTTCATACTTCTGCTTTTGGTTCTGGATTCTTTCTTCTTTATCTGGGAGCATCTTTATCTGTTAGCCTGAACCAAAAGTCAGCCAGCTACCTGAAGCAGGTCCCAGAACCAATGTCCATCTTTTGAGGTAGCAAGGTCAGGAAACAGGAGCATCAGGGGTTTCTAAACCCTTAATTATTTGTTAATCCCTTCCCTGTCCCCAAGATCTGACTCAGATGACTGGGAGTCAGATGTTCAACTTGGGCAAGTGCCAAGTCCCAAAACACAATGCTAGTTTTTTTAAAAAAAGACTTTAATGGCAGAGATCTGTGTGATTCCTTAAGAGGAAAGGGTGTCAACTTTTCCAATTAGTCAAGGCTAGTAACTCTGGTGATATACTGTATAACCTCCCATTCTGATGGAAATATCATTATGTTTATCATCAACTTATGTTCCTTTGGCTTTCCAGTCCTGATTCTTTTTGATTCCTTGCCTGCAGACAGATCTTTGGTTTTCATCCCTGGGACTGGATCCTTTGGACCTTATCAGCATTGAAACTTCTGAATTATGACTAGCCTTTAGGGCATCTTCACCTAGCAGATTTACGAAGATGCTCTGCTACAAACCTCAGGCAAAAACACTGACATTAATTGCATGCATACCTCTACCTAATTTACAACCCTCCATTTGAGCATTATCTCTTTCTCTACTACTTTGTACAATGATTTATAACCAAGCCAATAAACCTCAGAGACCTGTAAGCGCTATCTCTCTGCCTGCTTCTTGCCTCAGTCAGGACATTTTTTCCCCTGTTTGAAGATAGGAACAACATTTGCCTTCTCAAATCCTCTGGCACAATGCCAGCCCACCATGATTTCTCAGAGATCACAGAGAATGGCTTCCAGATGCCATCCAGAAACTCCTTCAATAGTCTCAAATATAACTGATCTGACCTTAGGCTACTATGTCCTAAACCCATTCATAGTAGCCAAGTACTCCCTAATCAGCTATTTTCTTACCTTGGGTTTCTATTTCCTTCTGTCCAAATTGTTCTCTTTAGGTCCATTTGAACAGAGTTGTCATTTTGGTAAAAGAGCAAGGCAAAGTAGGAGTTGAGAAGTTCCATCTTCTCTCCATCACCTGCTACTATCTTACTATATTTTTCAAACAGCCCTTCTTTTTTCCTTTCTCACCAAAAAAAAAAAAAGAGCTCCTTTTAGCTTCCCCTGCAAACCTTTTTTGCTTTCTTTTGCAAACATTAACAACGTCCTAGTACACCACTACTGTATGTGATCAAACACAAATTCCTTTTTTTTTAAATGGCAGTTTTAATTGTTAGCTTAATCAAATGCTCCTTGTATATACTGTACACAGTAGCTTCCTAACCTTTTCCATTCAGGTGGACAAAGCCAAATTTTCACATCTCTCATACAGATGAATAGCTCTCTCTCCCTTGGACATGCCTGGATTACTTCTATAAGATTCTGTATGCCCCACAGAGAAGGCTCTTCTCCCTAGCCCATATAGATGCTCTCCCCATTAGGGTAAGAGCTGGTTGATATGCTAACTTTCCGTATGAGGATCAAGCATGTTGAGTTGAATATAGAGGTTGAGTCTGCTTGAGTGTAGAGACTGAGTCTGTACAAGCGGTGGTGATCAGACCTAACACACCCAGTCTTTAGTCTATTAAACTCTACTTAAAGCTCTCCAGATCAGGTTTGCAAGGTGACTCCTGAACACGTTCTTCCCAGCTTTCTTGGAGTACAGCCCATCTCTTGCCAGAAATCACCTTTTGTGACCTTTTCTTGCTCTTCCCTTTCCCTAGATAAATTATGTTCCCCTTTGACAGGGCTTGCAAATTTTCAGTACTCAATGAGATAGGTATTCATTTTTATAAAACAATCAGTATTCAGACATCAGTCAATAAAGCAATCCTTTTGATGTTGGTGATTGTGATTAATTCATATAACACCCAATATAGGTCAGTGTTTCATATGAATAAAATATCAAGTGCATTTTCCTCCAAGGAGTTTATAATGTAAATCATTATATAGACAATTTTAATTTACTCTTTTTATTTATGTTCTTATCTTATTTATCAGACTGGGATCTTGTAAATGTGTGTGTGCTAGCCACAACATTTGGCTCAGATATCAGTTTTAAAAAATAGCCTGGTTTAACTTGAACCAGTATGGAGGCTGCCTGATGTGACTCAGGGTCAAATCTAAAAGCTTGGTGCCTCCTCTTGACATTGACATGGGATATCCCCAAAAAACTGGAAGAGAGGGGAGGAGAGGAGAAGAGAGGAGAGGAGATGTTTAACAAAGTTTAAGTGACTTGCAGTTAAAGTAGACCTTTCTGAAGCCTATCAGCTTTCAGAAATACAGGATTTTAGTGTTAGATCCCCTTGAATTTTCTTGTTCCTAATCAGAAATGTCTGTTTGATTTTTGATAGAATTGGATATCACTGTAAACACAGTTGCTGCTTCAGTGGGCATTAACACAGAATATAAGTCTTAGGGGGCAGAGTCAGGCAAGGAGAACCTTTATAGATTTTGCTTAAAAAAACCCTTTGTGAATCTCCTTTTGGAATGGCATGAAATTGTTATGAAAATATCAGACACTCTAATGCTGTTTGGTAAAATAGTGCATTACAAATTATGAAAGGATAGCTGCAGTACTAGGTGTCATGAGAGCTAAATTTAGGATGGAAAAAAAAATGAAAACAACTCCTGGAAAACATCAGGGGGAGGGGGTAAGATTTGATTCTCCCATTCAGTACATTATGTTCCAGTGCTGGCTCATCTACAAAATGATTGCTTTCTGCAGTGACTGTAAACATTGCAGCTGATGCTCACAAGCTCAGCTAAGAGAGAGAAAAATCCTGCCTTTCTTCCAGAAGCTCAAAGCACCAGACGTCGCACCACTTCACTCTTTCTTTTTTTTCTCCTTCCCTATAACAAAAACACCGCAGAATAAGTTGGACCTCAAGTGACTGTCTGAAAATCATCCAGTGAACTACCAGGACTGAGGGTCAGCTACAGGATAACACGGCCCTTCCCAGTCCTATTCTAGCACCTTAACCACCACATCACAGCCAATGAATCTATAGTACCTGAAATGGTTATACACATTCAGGATCTGGCTGAACCTGGTAATGTTAATACTGCCAACTTGAACTGTTCACTCCCCATTCATACTAGGTAGCAGAAGAGCTGAGATGATAAGGAGAAAACCAGTGGTATTTAGGCTGGAGAGAACTATTAATTTAGCACAGCTCCCTGCCAAGGCCATCAAGAAACCAGCCAAGTATCCATTAACTTCAAAGATTGGAAGGGGAAAAAAAGGTGGACTTTAAATTGTGGAGCAAAGATACCCAAAGGTTCCAACTACTTTTCATTACAGCAGTGAATCAATTGTTGTGTTTAATGCTTCATTATTACCTGCAATAAATATTTTACCCTGGCTGAGTCATGCCCAAGAGTCTTCTGCCAAGTTAAGCCAAATGCTGGATGGGGGTTAAGCATCTGGTGAGCTGTGATCTACTGCTGAACCCTGATGTGAAGCTTGATAAGTGGGAGCAAATTAAGAAGGGATAGAAAAAAAGGGAAAAAAGGAATAGAGAGAAAATGTCTTTGAAAAATCTCAGTATGGAAGATCACTGTTTCTGCTTCTTCCATTTGTCATTTGTCATTTTTCTTTTCTTTTTCTTTCTTTAATTTTAAAGAAAGTTAAACCTTCTCCAACTCATTTAGATCAGAGGACCCCACAACGGACAGATTAGAGATTGTGTAGGTGCTTATTATTCCTGGAAGAAACTGCAAGGAGGAGAACAGACGAGCACAGGCACAGGCACACACATGCTTGCCGACACGTGCACATGCATACACACTCACACACACACACACACCCAAAGAGAGTACCTGAAGTCAAGCTTGACTTCTGCTGATTACATGGGCAGGCCAATGCAGTTTTCTTGGTAACAATATGAAAGTGATTTGACTCTATATTCCTCTGAAATGTTTTTCCCCGGATTTTTCAACCTATCCCCAGCCCTGGGATTTTCTGTTTCTGTCTGACTCTAACCAGGCCTGACTTATCTTAGATTTGTTTTGAGATCAGCCAAGGCTGGGTAAGTGCTGCCATTTGCTACTTGCTATCTGATGCATGTAAAGTTTTATTTAAACTTAAGGAAAAAGAAAAGGAAAAGGAAGACAGATTGACTAAGACACCTCCCGTGGTGTAAAATATATTTTCCTATACCCTCCTTGAATTCTTTATGGAAATATTTTCATCATATGTGAAAGAGACAGGAAAAAAAATGCCTTTTCTGGCTGAGAGAAGAGAATTAGTGAAATTCAGAGGGCAGGATCACACTTAGAAACTGATATCTTTCCAGGGATGTGAAGTTGGTTGCAATATTTAATTGCAATTTGAAATAGTCTTGAATTAAATGTTTTGTGAAAACAAAGATCTCTAAACATTTTTCAAATACCAAAATGCTTGTGTTTCTGCCCCATACTCAGGCCAGTGGTTGTCCAGCTAACCAGTAGAGGAACACCAACTGCATCTTACCCCTGGCTCATTCTTCACCCCATTACATTAATTTTGGGTTGTGAGGGAAGATGGGCTTGGTGGGAAACAGTGACATCTAGGAGAGAGGGTCAACAATTCAAAATGGTGAACAAGGCTGGGTGATCAAAGCCCCACCCCATTTTATGTGCATGTAATCCATATGACACATGTTAAAAAGAGGTGGAGTTGTGCCTACTATTTGATGCTCCTGGTTAGGGAAGATTGGGAAAAAAAGTTAAGGAACCACACAGCCTTAGGAAGATATCCCAAAGGTAAGAGATTGAATAAAACAAGAGTTCACAAGGGTAGCTACCCTGGCCACAGCTCCAGAGGAAGTACTGCAGAACTATAATCACAGCTTTTCTTTTGTAGGAGGACCCAAGCCAGTTAACCAGTAGAATTAACCAGCTTGGCTTTCCAGAATGGCCAGGAGCCATTCAGCATCAAGGGACAAGGAAGAGTTACTCCTGGTCCATCACCATTCAGTGAAAGGCTTCTATGACTGCTTGTGGCCATAGTCTTGCAACTTCAATTGATTCAGCCTGATTGATGTAATGAAGACAATATTGTAGATCGCCTGAATAAACTGAATTAGAGTATCTGTTTGGGAAGTAAATGGACAGGTTCCATACTCTCTCCATGACCTTGTAATCTCCTATATTAAGTATCTGCCCAAGGAATAAATGGGCTCGCTTATTACTAAATAAGCATGATCTATCTACTATACATCCTATCTACTGTACAAACCTGAGATGTTATTCCAGGAAGTACATTCTACAAGAGTATTATTTTTAAGATCAGGTCTCAGCTCAGAAACATAAGCATCATTTGTATATTATAGTTCAAGACTTTTACTCTTGGTAGATCCTCATCAATTAAAAAAAAATGAATGCAAAAATAAGTGTGTGTGTGTGGGGGACACACACACACACACACACACACACACACCTTCTATTAGCCAAGTCGCAAATTCTGCTACATTTACAAGAATTGCCTACAGTCCCTATGTATTTTAATTTAAATAGTTTAAAAGGCCATTTTTAGTGAAAATGTAGCATTTGTCTGCCATCTATTGGTTCATTATAATCGTCATTTTATCTTTGTAAGAATCTATTCTTTTATGGCTTTTTCTAAAATAAAATAATGTTTACTTGTTTCTCTAAATATACAAAGTTCTTCCTTTTTTCTTTTTTTTTAGAATGGAGAACATAGGACAGAAATTCTGTATTTGTTCAAGGTAAAGGTCACATAAGTCCCACGAATCAGACAGCTTTTGTAGCAGCCTAGAGCATGTTTAATATAGTCAGTGCTTCTGTGTATCATCTACCAGGACTGTTAAATTCCTTCCCAGAGATCACATCATCTGCTCCCAGGAAAGAAAAAGTTGTTGCCTTGACCTCTTTGAGAACCCCATGGGAAAACCAATTTGTGTTGCCAATGCAGGAACTTGGGACTCTAGAGGGGAAGGGTGCTATATTTTGCTCATTGTATTCATTCATTATGGGGGTATGAGATGCTGTATGTTAGGGGGATGGAAAAAGAAGAAATGGAGCATGGCCTGGGAGCAGGTCTCAAAGTAGTAAATTGACAAGAGGAGATGTTTTGGGAGGCTCTTGTAGGGAAAAGAAGGCATCCCAATGACTAGCTTCCTTTCCTTTCAGGTTGCATTTTAGCCAAAGATGACAAGGGGATTTTGACAGGAGACTATCCAACCTAATCCTGCTTTTAAATGACAGGTCAATCGTTTATTAAATATTAGTTATCCAAGATTTAAGCTTGGATGAAAGTGCTGACTTGGCATGAATTACAGATATCTGGCTGAGAGAGGAGAGGGGAGTTAATCTCTCCCAGTCTTAACTGCAGGTTGTTCTGTGATACAGCAGGCTTGGACTGGAGAGCAGGAAGGTGGCATGGCTGAAATCTTCAGGAATGTCATTGTCTTGTCTTGTCTCTTGGTAATATTGCTGAAGCCCTGATCAGTTTACAGAATAGGAAGATGTCTCAGGTTATTGGTCCTGAGGAGACTTTTTCCTCCAGAATAGTTCAAGCACAGAACAGCCCAAGAGAAATATCAGAAAATAAAATAGAAGTTGTAGACTATAAGACAGAGATGAAAACTAACATGGAAAAACAAACAATAAGCCAGGAGATGAAAAATGACCTGGATACCCATTACTGGATTTACAAAAGAGGGCTGTTAAAGCCGTGAAGAAACTCCCAAGGTAGAAGAAAGAAAATTTGGGTAGAGATCAAATCCTATGACAGCATCTTAATAAAGCAAAGATTAAGAATGTTAGGAGCCAAAGAAAGGAATATGAAGTTTTATATAAATATAAAACCCTGTTTGATAAGGGTTAAAACAAGAAATACTTTTGTAAAGTTCTGGGACATTTTGCTGATACTGGACAGAAAAGTTAATGTTTTTTTTTATTTGTGGATGGATAAGGTTTGAGATATGGGAAGAATCGATTTATGTAATGTGATATCAAAGGGGGCAGAGAAATTATAACTTTGCTTGTACTTATTGGAAAGAAGATTGGAAGTCTCCCTCCCTCCCCCCCTCCCTCCCTCCCCCCCTCCCTCCCTCCCCCTTTTTTCATTTTTCCTTCTGTACTTTTTCTTTTCTTTTCCTTCTTTTCTTTTCTTTCTGATTTCAGTTTGTGTTATCTTTTACTATTGTTAAAATCTTTAATGAAAAGTATTTTTTTTAAAAAAGCTTGCTTTTTATGGAACTCACATCTACAGTGTGTTAACTTTTCTCTGTTAAACTACACTTCTCCCCTGTTTCCTTCCCATTCTTTCACAATGGGAAGAGTTTGACTCTGCTACAGTAATTCTTCTGGATCTCTCAGTAACTTTTGGTATAATTACCTGTGGTAATTATATATACCTGTGGTTTTCTGGGCCACCTGGTGGGGTTGGGCCTTGGGGCATTGTTCCTGGTCCTTCATCTCCAAGTGCTATTGTTCAACATATAATGCCTCACAAGATTCTGTCCTACCCTTTCTGCTATTAAATAACTATGTGGAATTGCTGGGATAACTTATATGGAGTTGTGAATTGATTTGCTATCAGTATGGCAATGACCTTCAGTTCTTCTACTTCCTAACAGTTAACTCAACAGAAGCGATCAACACTCTTGAACATTGCCTAAGTTTGATAATGGGCTGGATGAAGAACATACTTTAATTAAATACATGCACGATGAAGATAATGTTGATAATAAGAAAGTTGGACTTGGGGATTCAAGTGTCACCTGTTCTGCATGAACTTGCATTCCTCAAGAAAAAGCATGTTTGCAATTTAGGTATGTTCCTCAATCCAGAGCTATTGCTTGAACACTGAGTTTTATATAGCAGTGCTGGCTATAAAAAGACAGCATGTTTGCACCACTATAGCTAGTCTACCAATTAATGATCCCTCATGAACCAGGTAGGCTTAGCAACAGTTATGCACAAATTGATAACATACTGTCCTGGCCACCTTAGCAATGTGGGGTTGATCTTCAATAATGTCCAGAAATTGCAAATGATACATAATGAAGAAGCAAGGCTACTAACCAATGCAAGGCATATTACAGTATGTCTGAAGGATCTCAGTTAGTTGTTATTTGTTTACCAGGCACAATATAAAATGCTAATGTTGACCTTTAAACTCTTAAATGACTTAGACCTGACTAGATGAGAGACCAACTCTTTGCCCAGTTACTAGACAACAGGAAATACCCTTTTGAAGATGCTCGCTGAGAGAATGTCATACCTTGACACATAGGGCCTCCTTCCATGGTGTACCTCCCAGGAGTCCCACAGAGCATCATTAGGTTCCCAATTTCCTAGTAAGCCAGAGAATGGCAAAAATCCATTTCTATTAAGCTTTTAATTATTAACTGAATTTGATGTTAATGATATTGCTTTCAGTTTTACCTCTCATATTAATTGACTACCTTACCTCTATGATTTATTATTTGCTTTTTTAATTGTAAGCCATCTTGAATGTTGTATAGAGAGAAACCCGGGCTACAGATAATTAATTATAAGCTACAACAAAAGCTCTTTACAATCTGCTTTGATTTCAATTAACCATTGATATCTCAGTTAAAAGGAAGCCTCCTTTAATGAGACAAAAAACTCAGGGCAATGTATTCACTTCCTTTGACAGGCGCCCAGTGGCTCACACAGTCTGCTTAAATGCTAAACCAGGCTTGTCCTAGTTACTGTAATTAACTGAAAAACATTACAGCTTGCCTAGATAAATTTCCAGGTTTCTGATTTTCCTCATCTCCTTGTTCTATAAATGAAAGGGCTGTCATTCTGAAAGACAAACATACCCTGTTAGCATGATAACCTTGATTGCGTGTGCATGTGTGTGTGTGTGGGGGGGGGGGTAATATGTTGTACAAACCCCTAAGCTTCACAGATGATATTTCACTACAAGAAGACTTTTAAAATGTCCTCATGCCAGCTTCACTGGGACATATGAAGGGATTGCATTCTGCTGGCCCAGAAAGGCAGAGTTTCTCACAGGAGTGGCTGACTCAGTTCTCTTTCTGAGAATTGCTGCCATGTAATTTGTTTTATATGCATTGTTATTCAATATAAGTTTCCTTTCACTGCTTGACAATCAAACATTATAACATTTTTAGAAGTGAAATTAATGAAGGTACACAGCCCATGTTGCAATGACCTTGAGAACACTAATGGCATCCAGGGGAGTTGAATGTCAGCAGGTGGTACCAGAGAAGGGTTGCTTTTGGGGTTTTGGGGGCTAGAGGGGCTGAGAATAATAGAACCCACAGTTGGTCTGTTTATGGTGGTGTGGATGCAAAGTTGCTTCAGAGCTGGAGCAGAAGTTGGAGAGAGAGGCCTGCTTTGCAGGAGTGTTGGGAGGAGGATGTCAGCCTGCTGGTTGCATTGAAATGGATTTTTGGATGGACTCAGGCTTCAGTCTGGGATTTGGGTGCACTTGCCAGCATTGGCAGAGAGGGGGCTTGGCCAGATGCTTTCTAGTCTGGCGTTTGTGGTGGACTCTACATAGAGTTACAGGAGACTGTACATAGAGTTTCAGGAGAAAGAACTTTGGCTTCAGAGAAGTGGTGACTCTCCAGCAGAGAACAATGACCTAAAGGGCACCAGTCTGGGCAACAGGCGCAGGGTCAAGCTGAAGTAGTCATATGTTATTGGTCTGAGTCCTGACTTAAACTCAATTCTAGCAGGCTAAGTATGGATGCATAGATCACCTAGGACTAGGTGCCTTCCATCTTTACTTCTGAATGGGATAGCACTTCCCCAGATGGAATTGGTGGTGATGGGTGCGAGGTGTCTTCCTGGACCGTTAGCTCCTGCTGAAAGAGCAGGTGGCAGCTATGGCCAAGAAATACTTTGCACAGATTTATCTTGCACACCAACTGAGCCTGTTCTTGGATCTGGAGGCCGTTTTCATGGTGACTTGTGCTCTGTTTACCTCATGTGTGGACTACATAGGGCTGTGTGTCCACTACAGTGGACTCAAAGTTCTGTGCTTGGATTGATGAATCCATTTTTTTTCTTTCTCCCACACTCAAATTATTTTAAATCTCAAGTTCTTCCCATTCCCATTTATAACAAAAATCATCAATTTTGATCACTTCTTATTTGAAAGCAAAACAAAGCAGAATGAGCTCTCTCTCTCTCTCATTTAAATATATAATTCATCATTAGAATAATATTCTTGATAGATGCAACTTATGATTTGACTTTTAATACTCTTCATTCTCATAGCCACACTTTTCACATGCATGTGTACACACGTATGCATACATGTGCACACATACACATATCTTGTTGGTATTATCAGTTCATATTCCTCTAATATACATCTATACTACTAATTCCAGGATTATTTATAACTAGCTTTAGGTATTGGCAGGAAAAAACACTTTAGGCTGAAGCCTTATCCTTTATAAGATGTTTGTTCTATTGAACTTAAGTGCTATCAATCACTTCATTATAAATTAATATATTTTCACTGTCCTGCTCTCAAATATCAAATACTGGCTTTTGAATCCAGCTTATGTGCACTTGAGAAACCTTCTTTGTATCAGCAATTACAAATCTTGCATATTTTGCATATACTGCATAATTAAAAAGGTAAAGGTTTCCCTTGACGTAAAGTCCAGTCGAGTCCGACTCTAGGGGGCGGTGCTCATCTCCGTTTCTAAGCCTTGGAGCCGGCGTTGTCATAGACACTTCCGGTCATGTGGCCAGCATGACGACACGGAACGCCGTTACCTTCCCGCCGAAGCGGTACCTATTGATCTACTCACATTTGCATGTTTTCGAACTGCTAGGTGAGCAGGAGCTGGGACTAGCAACGGGAGCTCACCCCGCCGCGCGGTTTCGAACCGCCGACCTTCCGATCGACAGCTCAGCGGTTTAACCCGCAGCGCCACCGCGTCCCATATACTGCATAATTATATATATATATATATATATATATATATATATATATATATATATATATATATAAACTAATGCCAAGGCTTTTTTTTTTTTCTATTTCCATACACTGATTTTGTTTTAGACATTTGTATTTGAGTACAAGCTCCTGGTTCCCAACACTCACATATTTTTGTAGCTATATTGCTCCTACCCCATTGCAGCATACTATTTCAAAATAGGGTGTTTTATTTTATTTTTTTCTTTAAAACCTTAAAAATGCTTTTAGGAAGCATTTCTTAAATTGGAAACATTCATTTCCAGAATGGTAGATTTTATATATACTTGCAAATAAACTTTGAAGTCATTGAATAGAATCAGAGGTATAATGTATAACATTTATCTCTTTATGAAAGAAATTAGGCAAGAAATATAACCCAATACAATTTTAATAGTAGTTTATCCTGAACATCCCAGTTCATGATTATATATTAAAGGTATAGCAGTTTCAGGAAATTTAGCCCAAAGAATCTTCAATTATGTTTTTACTGCTGGTTTCCAAATAAATTTGCTCACAGATTTTAACATATCCCAAAATTCTGCAATCCTTCTTTTTTGCTTGGTGAAAATGTATCATTCCTGCCCTCATTATGAGTCAAAATCCAAGACATGTTCTCTGTGTTTTTCATCTAAATATATCCATTCTTTACTCTGAATTTACATTTTTCCTCATCTCTATTCATCATCTTGGGCTTTCATTAGTGCTGTATTAACCTGCGTACAGTATGAGTTATCTTCAAAGAAGAACCCCAATTTATGGCATTATCATTATTCGTCTGATTCTATTCAATGACTTCAAAGTTCATTTGCAAGTATATATAAAATCTACCATTCTGGAAATGAATGTTTCCAGTCCCTCCTGCTTCACACCAATCTGGCCTTTCAATGGATTGTCTGGCAGTTTTCCAGAAGCACATCCTATGAAGTGGGAGCATTTTATGGCATTCTATGTTTGGTGTTACAAACAAAACTGGCCCGTTTGGGGCCAGAACACCATGGACTGCTTCAGTTGAAAGGATTCCCTTGTGGAAAATTGCCATACCATTCCCTTGTGGTCCAGAGAAGAAATGGAATGTTCCAGAGTTCCCCAGAACATTATGTTCTCAGAGCAATAAGTTTATCACACTGCAAATCATTTTTATCTGTTTATGAAGAAATTAGGCAAGGAATATAACCCAACACAATTTTAATGGTAGCTTATAAAAAAAGCATCATAAGTACACAATAATGGACTATCAGCATCCAAAGCAATTTGCCAGAATCAATTACGAACACTCTAACACCAAAGAGGGAAAAAAATCCTACCATTTTCAGCAAAAATCTCCCTTAGGTCGGAATTTTAATACTTTCTTTAAGCCTATTTATGTAAATCTTTGAGATTTAGACCCAAATTCAGAAATCCATTTTCTTCTTGAGATTGTCCAAAAAATTAAACTAGTCAGTCAATTGGACAATTAATTTTAATAATTATATCCAGCTGTACTAATTGATCTAATTCATCTTTCAGCATTAGAATGAAGAAAGATGGTATCCTTCCACATCAAAGTATAGCTGTATATTAAAAATATTAGAATATATATATATATATATAAAGTATAATTATAACATAAATATATTTTTTTCAAGTCTGTTTTATATGTCTTACATAGCTTTGCTATATCACTTAAAAGATCTAGAAGAAGGTTTTCATGGATTATCTTGAATCTGTATCCATAGTATGAACACTACTAATCAGATTGAACTCTGAGTATGTCTCCAGACTCCAAACTGAAATTAATGTTATGTTATTTATCACACAAACTTACAACATATATTATATAAGTTTAATAGTATTTACTGTACAGGATCCTAAGATGCTACTGAACAATTCTGCATGGTTGAAAAATGTTCAAACCTTTAAATAGAAATATAATAATTTCACCTTCCACAGGCCTAAGGCAAGTAGATAAGTCACATGGTTCCTTTTGTCTTTAGTGATATGGTCCACATCAGTATAGAGTTTGATACCTCTTTAAGTCTAAAGAAGTCATCCAAGTTCCTTACTAAAGCTTTATGAAAACATCCTAAGCTTCTGTTGAAACTTGATAAAGTCGTACTTTAGAGCACATGTTACACCTTCCACATTAGTCACCAACTATTTATTTAATTATTTTAACCCACTGCAAGAGACAATCTTAAGAATAAGATGTCCACAATTTTACTGACCAATAAATAATAACTGAAACATAGTTAAAATCATAAAATAACTAATAAAAGCTAATAAAAATAGGAGACATTCTAAAGCTCAGGAGGCTGTCTTAAAAGGCTCTGCTTTTAATAATTTCTTGAAGCTTAAGGTAAAAGCTGATCAGATTCAGGGGGCAGGGAGTTCATGTCAAGCAGAATCTCAATACCAATAGAAGAGAATATATATATATCAGGGTTGAACAAACAACCAAGCTTAGAGAGCACCAAGGACTCCACAAAATTTCAATAACTGTGAGTGATTGTGAGAACCAGGCAGAGAAGGGGAATCTTGGGTTTGAGAAGAGGCAGTTCAGCCCAGAGGTGGGGACCATGGGAAGGAAATGTTTCAAAGAGATTCCACCTTAATGAGCTTATAGTTTTCAAAATTGTATTTTTACCCTGACTAGCATTAAGTATGCCTTTCTGAAATTGGTGTGGTTCTCAGCTCTTGAATTTACCAGCCACATGTGAGTTTGACAACACCTTACCCCAAAAAGGAATACAGAGACAATGTGACAGTTAGCTAATACAGATGGATCAGGCCCACACGTGGCTGGGGACAGCTATAAAAAACCCTATCCATTTGATAAGAGTTTAGACATTGAAACTGATCCCAGATAACAGAGCAAAACCTTACCCCAGTCATCACAATGAACCCTGCCCATATGCAGTTGAAGATTATGGCAAATCTGACAGACTATATAGCTTCTGCTACATTTCTTTCCCTGAATACTCTTTCAGAATGATTTTTTTTTTTTCTTTACAGTAGAAGTGGATGATTCTGTATGCTGGACAATTGTCTGGACTGTATTTTTTTCCTCCACAAAATCTGCAAGAGGAATCAGGAGCAGGAATGTTCATAGGACTCCTTTATCTTAGAGTTATTAATGGTCACAGTAAATTCTACCATTGTTTGTTTTTCCCCATAACTTGAAAACTGTGGACTTCCTTCTGTACTTTGTCATATCTTGCAGCTCTATACAATTTTAGATTGGGTGTTGAAGCATTCCAAATGCCCACAACGATTTGATTTCTAATTAAAGGATTTCTCAGTTGTCTAAAGTTGCAAGCTGATCTTTTAGCTTTTCAATCTGTGAGAACATTCCAAGTTTCTCCATCTTGCTGGCATGTGCATTAAAATTTCTATTTTTCAGCTGTCTTATTAGATTTGGGAATATACATACTTCTCAAAATTTGTCACTAATGCCTTATAATTAACTCTGGACTCAGCAAAATGCTAAAAAAAAGGAGAAACAAACCCTATAGTTTCAATATTAAAATACTGACCTGCCACAGTCAGAAAGTCTGCTATTTTGGGAATACCTGACTTATCAGTTAACCAACTACCAGAAATATCTGCAATTCTTGCTGGAGGACTAATATGGCTACCACTCTGGAATATATTATGTTTGCGATGGCCACATGTGTCACTCAAGCCCCATTCCCCCACCTTTTGCAGCCCCGGTGACCTCCTCCAGCCACAACTGTTAAAAATTATGATACTCCCATTTTGATATGGATAATACATAGTATATACAAAAACTACATTGTATATTCTAATAACCCAAAATTCAGAGATCAAAACATAAAACCCTAGCTGTGTCTACAAATGCATCAGTTTCCTACCAGTGTCACCCACATTTTTTTAAAAAAAAAATAGTTAAATTCAGAAGTCCCCACACATATTTTGGTGAATCATTTCAAAACGGTAGCCCAAGTCCAAAAAGGCCAAATTGCATCATAGGTCCATGGCATCAGGTCCACAGTGTGCCCGCTATGTTTGTTAACCCAGCATATCACTATGTTACTATGTGAGATGGGGAGCTATACAAATATGATAAATAAATATAGACTGCTATGGTCCAATCAATCAGCAGTTGGGTAATTGGATATTGCATCTGTGCCCTGTGCATTCACAAATTCCATAAGCTTATAACAGATAAAAATGTGGCATTTAATATCTCGATTCAGCATTTTGAAATTACTGTTCCATCTCTTACTCCCTCCTGTAATAAAACTCAGTAAGAAACCTTTATCTTCAACACAACTGGAATATGCAGTTCATTAGGCCTTTCTCTCTCTCTCTTGTATTTGGTGACCATATCATTCCATTTTCAAATATTTGTTTATTTGTTTATTTATTTTTATCCCGCTTTTATTATTTTTATAAATAACTCAAGGCAGCGAGCATACCTAATACTTATTCCTCCTCCTATTTTCCCCACAACAGCAACCCTATGAGGTGGGCTGGGCTGAGAGAGAGAGAGTGGCCCAAGGTCACCCAGCCAATTTTCATGCCTAAGGTGGGACTAGAACTCAGTCTCTTGGTTTCTAGCCCATCACCTTAACCACTAGACCAAACAAATATGTTTATGAGCAGCTCAAAAATTCAGTCTAGAATGTGTGTTGCTACATTTTTCTCATCTTCATTAATTAAGGGTGGGGAATCTATTGGGATTGTGGACACCTGAAGGATTCAGGTTTTTGCAATCCATAATAGAATAACTCTGGTGCTTCCTTATTGCAGAAAGTTAATGAGTTATGTCCAGAATAATCCCAAAATAGGCATCAAAATCAAGCATTACCTAAAGGGCATGATACTGATTGATTGTGATTATCTTTGGAAATGTTGACTTTGTGCACCTGTATGGCTCATAAGATGCTTACGAGGTGAGCCACAATCTGACCCTTTGAAAGAATCATACCTGGAATAAATGACAGTATCCATATTGATAAAAGGGGAAGAAGTTTTGAATTTTTGAAGGACTGAAGAAAATATTTTGTTCTTTGTTTTTGAAAGAAAGTTTTGAGTTCTGGCAATCCAGGGCATGTGTTTTATTATTTAGATGTAGGCATAATTCATACATTGTAAACAGGAACTTACAAGAAACACTTGTTTTTGTGTGTGGATGTGGCATCTATTTAATAAATCTAAATTCCTTTATTTTAATGGTGTCTCAGTCATTAACTGCAGAAAACAAGTGTGTCACACAACTGCAACCTATGAGATAGTATTTTGGGAAACTGCCCTGAACAGGTAATTGATAAATTGATTATGTGCCATCAAGTCACTGTCAACCCTTAGCAATAACAAGGTGATCTACCCACAACCCGATCTTTCAAGTCTCCCAACAGTGCCTCTGTTCATCTACCTTGTTGCTGGTCATCCTTCTCTCTTTCCTTCCACTTTTCCTGGCATTATGGAATGGGGTCTTCATAAAATGTGTGCAAAATATGTATGATAATTTGAGACTAGTCATTTGTGCCTCAACTGAGAACTTTGTGTTGATCTGTTCAATGACCCATTGGTTGATTTTTGTGGCTATCCTTCATATTTCCAAAAGTCTCCTCTAACACCAAAGTTCAAAAAGACCCTTTCTATCCTGCTTCTTCAAAGTCTAACTTTCACTTCCATAGAGTGTCACAGGGAAAATCATTGCCCTTAAAATTCTGATATTTGTAGTATAGGCACATCCCAGCATCTGAATAACTTTTCCAAGGACTTCATTGTTACAATACCAAGTACTAATCTGTGGCATATTTCTCAACTGCTTGTTTCTTTACTATTGATAGTTGATCCTAAAAGGCAGAAGCTATCCAACACTTAAAAATCTTTATTATCAATTCTAAGGCTGGTTGTTGTATCTGCTATAATTAGTTTGGTCTTCTTTATATTTAATTTTAGTCCCCTTTTTTACTGTGCTGTTTGATTTTCCTTTCCAGACCTTGTAGATCATATGTATTTTCAGCAACTGGAATAGTGTCATCAGCACAGCACAGATTATTGATATTTCTTCCTCCACATTTAAAACCACACTCATCTTCTTCCAGTACAGCTTCCCTCAATGTATATTCCACATATAGGTTGAATAACTAAGAGATCATATATCCTTATATCACCCCTTTGCTGATTTGGAGCCAATCTATTTTGCCATGTTCTTTCCAGACTATGGCTTCTGATCCGCGTACAGGTTTCATATGAGGACAATGAGATGTGCTGGGATTCCCATTTTTAAAACATGTTACACAGCTTGAAATGATTGACACAATTAAAGACATTAATCGAAGGCATTAATGAAGTTCATAGTGACTTATTTTTGGTATGCTGAGCTTTTTCAATTATCCAGTGTGTATCAGCAATGTCTCTTGTCCCCCAGCCTTTTCTAAAGCCAGCTTGAACATCGAGCATCTTTCCATGTAGGTATTTTAATCTGAATTGGATGATCCTGAGCATTATTTTGCTACCATGTGATTGAACCGGTAAAAGCAAGCTATATTCACCAAAGTTTCCCATCTTCCAGCCCTACCTGGAAATGATGGGGTTTGAATCAGGGATTTTCTAGATTCACAGTACATGTTCCTGCAATGAGATACAACCACTAACTTCTCCTTTGGGTAGCAAAGACACAGTTTGATGGTTTAGTAACAATCGATTGTCAATGATCTCACATAATAAACCAATTTCAGTTAATCCTCCTCTTCCTAGCTTCCCCTGCTTGGAATGCAATAAGGTTAAAATAATGTTTCTGACTGCAAAAAACTCTTCTACAGATAAACTTGGAAAGTATTTCCAGGGCAGAACTACTTGAATAACATATGGGAAAGCAGATGGTCATAGTCAGCTTTGCCATCTCAGAAAAAGGGAAAGGTTTTCATTGTTGATGACATTTAAGTGGATGTGAGAAGATGCCTAGCATGACAGATGAAGACTATAACAACTAGTCAGTTTCATGATCAAGCAGCCTGGAAATGTCTGACAGAAGCTGTCCATGTGTTAAAATTAGAAGGAGAGTTAAAAAGAGCCTGCTTGCCTGCTCAGATACATTTTGTGTTTCTGTGCTGTTTATTTTTGTTTTTGGTTTTGATTTTAAAAACTGCTGGTGCTTTCTCTTAAGATGCAGAGAGGAGAACCAGCGAATGGCAACAAACTGACATCACTTGAATGCCGGTTGCTTTTTTTCGGAATAGTAGCAATAATGTAAGCAAAATGATCCTGCAAATGCTCTTTGGGAAATGCTTTTTAATTGAGGCAGTTGCTGTTAGTTTAAGAATATTCCCTGTTTCCAATTTTACCAGCCTGATTGCTCAGTCAGTCACATTATGAATGTTGTATACCTATCACTGAGAAAATGACACTTTGTGAAATTGTGTCACAGAACTCATTCTGGGAAATGAATTTAAAAACTAACAGGCAATCACTACCAGCACCTCCAGCACCAGCAGCATTTTCTAAAGTAATCCAAGCCTTTATTAAAGGATTCTTACAAGGAGTTACAAATGTATGTACATAGGACTGAATTTTACTGATTGTCAGTGTGAATCTTTCTAATTTATGTAGTTTGAAACAGCACATTGTGATTTTCTCTCCACATTCGTGAGAATGAGCATTTCAGGGGAAGCATAATGGTGGGTTTGCTTCAAGTTGGAAGATCAAACCATGGGATGCTAATGATCATTTTGTAAATTTTACATTTGTTTACACATATTCACAGTGACATTTGTCATAACTGAAGCAAACTCAATGATCTTACTAGAGGAAAGTCCTCTGCACTCCCTTTCTTTAAACACATCCATATTTCAGTGCCCTTATCTCTATCCTCATTCTTGAATTATTTTTTACCTGTTTCTCAGTGCAAATATCTGCTTCCATTGCAGCTGAGAACATGCTGATTTTGCCTGAGCTCAGGGGAAAAGATCAGTATGCCACTCAACACTCTCCTTTGATTTTTAAGAGAACACCTACAAGCATCACAAAGACATGGCCAATACTGGCTGGCAATTTTGACAGGCACTCCTAACTTGGAAAGTATGAGTGGATTTACTGTAGGTGTTGAAAGTATGTGTGTGAATAAGAGAGTACTATAAACAACAGAAATGTCACTGTAAACAAGGTTCAGTTTGAATCCTACTTAAGAGAGCACACCAGTTCAACTTGGTCCAATTTAAACATGATCTGCTTCAAGCTGAATCAGAAGTGGAGCCTCAGTTCAGCTGGTTTAAAAATCAGAGAGAGAGAAAAAAAAAAGGATTGACTAATATGGGAAATTGGAAAACAGTTATAACCTTTTCATTTGTTGATATATGATGTTTAGGATGATAGCCTCTTCCAACACATGTTCTCTGCAAGACTGCACAGAAATAGACACAGTATAAATTTTTGGCATATGCGCAAAGAGCTTTTACATAGTATGTGTACTGTTGTTGTTTTTAAAGGGGAACCATATCACTTTTAAGATGATTACTTCATAACAAAATTAGAATAAAATTGTAGGCATACCTGTTCATTCTGAAGGGATTCAGCCTGCAAATTTTTAGACTGAGGGGTGCAGATTTTTTTTTCCCCTTCAACAGTTTGGCTACAGTCAGCTAAAACAAGCATCACTTCTTGGCCTTTTGGCTAAGATCAAGTGTAGTTAAAACAAACATACAAACAAACAAAAACCCTGCTCACTGTGCCCAAGTGGTCTTGTGGATGAGCTATGTAAATATAAGTAGGTCCATAAGTAAGTCCATAAGCTGGGATAAACTGATTGATGTTCATGAACTCACTTAAAAGCCATTCCATCATGTTTCTATGCCATTCTGCAATATATTTTAAAAGAAGAAAATTCATAGTTTGGGTGCACGGCTTTGCATAAAATACATATATATATCTGGGAACAGTTTGATCCTGTTGGACCTAAGGAAGTGGACAGGATCCTCCAGACTGTAAATGCCACCACCTGTCATCTAGACCCATGCCCTTTCTGGCTGGTGAAGGCAGTCCGGGAGGTGACATGTGGCTGGGTCCAGGCGATGGTTAATGCATCCTTGAGAGAGGGGGTGGTCCTGGCTGCCTTCAAGGAGGTGCTGGTACACCCCCTCCTCAAGAAACCATCACTGGACCCTACTGTGTTGAATAATGTCTGTCCTGTCTCCCACCTCCCCTTCTTGGGGAAGCAGGTTGAGAAAGTGATGGTGTTGCAACTCCAGAGGATTCTGGATGAAATGGATTATCTAGACCCCTTCCAGTCAGGTTTCAGGCCAGGATATGGGACAGAGACTGCATTGGTCACACTTATGGATGATCTCTGGCGGGAGTGGGATGAAGGGAGTGCATCCATCCTGGCTCTTCTTGACCTCTCAGCAGCTTTCAATACCATCGAACATGTTGTCCTTTTGGGTTGGCTCAGGGAGTTAGGGGTGGGTGGCATAGTCTTATGCTGGTTCACCTCCTTCCTCCAAGGCTGGTCCCAATCAGTAGTGATAGGGGATGAGAGATCCAACCCTTGACCCCTCTTGTGTGGGGTCCCACAGGGTTTGGTTCTTTCTCCTCTCCTATTTAACATCTACATGAAACCACTGGGTGAGATCATCCATCACCACGGGATGAGGTATCATCAATATGCTGATGATACTCAGGTATATATCTCCATCCTGGGTGAGGTAAGTGATGCAGTGGCTGCCCTCTCTCAGTGCCTGGGGGCTGTGGGGGTCTGGATGGGGAACAACAGGCTTCAGCTGAACCCTGGTAAGATGAAGCGGCTGTGGGTTGATGGCTCCTCTGTATCTGGGAAGTTAGCATATTTAGCTTTGGATGGGGTTGCACTGCCCATTCAGACCCAGTGCATAACTTCGGGGTCCTTCTGGACTCACGACTCCTGCTTGAACAGCAGGTGGCAGTTGTGGCTAGAAGGGCCTTTGCACAACTCCATGTTGTGTGCCAGTTATGCCCTTTCTTGGATCGAGAGGCCCTCCGAACAGTCACTCATGCCCTGGTCATCTCCCACATATACTGCAATACGATTTACATGGGGCTACCCTTGAAGGGTATCCGGAAGCTTCAGCTGGTCCAGAATGTGGCTGCACAAGCAGTTATTGGTACCCCAAGATTGGCACATGTGACACCACTACTGCATGAGCTGCACTGGGTGCCAGTTTGCTTCCGGGTCCAATTCAAGGTGTTGGCTATCACCATTAAAGCTCTACATGGTATGGGGCCAGGTTACCTAAGGGGCCATCTCATCCCATTAACATCGACACATCCCACCCAGTCACGCAGAGAAGGCATGCTACAAACCCCGCTGGTAAGGAGTGGGGTCCAGGAGGCGGGCCTTCTCTACAGTGGCACCCACCCTCTGGAACATTCTGCCCCAGAGGTGAGGCAGGGCCCTTCGCTCCCAGCGTTCTGGAAATTTGAAAACCTGGTTCTGCTGCCTCGTTTGGGGTGGGAAGGGCACCAGTTCTTCTTGGGGGTGGCTGGTATCATAGATCTCTCCCCAACAATTAAGACCTTTGCCGCTTGGATTTTATATCTATTTTATGTTTATGTATTGGTTGAGATATTGTAATTTATAGGCTTTTAATTTTTTTATTTTATTGTAAACTGCCCAGGGTCCCCCTTTTGGGAGAGATGAGCAGTAATAGAAATCCGATAGATAGATAGATAGATAGATAGATAGATAGATAGATAGATAGATAGATAGATAGATAGATAAATTTCTATGCAATGTTTGTGTAAATAAATATATCACAAATTCAGTGAAACATATTTAATGCCATTGGAAGAACTGAAAGACCAGGTTAGGGATAGATCATCAGAGAAAAACTATGTATGTGGTCGCTAGGAGTAAAAAATGACTTGATGGCACATAATCAATCAATACAGCTCAAATAATGTATTCCAATCCATTGAATAGGTGAAAAGTGTTACTCCAGACAATTAATTTAAAAATGCAGACTGAGCAAAATTATCTGATAATTTAACTTAAATCTGTAGCTTGTTCAAACAGATAGATCAAGAAAAGAGAAGAGGGAATGTTTTAAAGTTTAAGAAGTTTTTTTTATTTTTTATTTTTTTTAATAAAAGTTTATAAATTCTGGTGAAAAGGGATTTCCATTCCCTTTGTGGTTTTGTGGAAGAGTTGTATAAACATTGCATATATCATAGAACTGCCGTTAGGCAAGCAATCTACAAAATTTCAGACAGGTGCAGCAGTTTGGGAATTATGGTGAGGGTTGGATTTTGTTTGATGCTCAGATGATACCAGATAAAAAGCTGATCCTTTTGTATCCCAGATGCACTATGAGTAAAAAGAAAAAGGGATGCTCTAATAGTTATATTTTAGTTGAACATCAAAACCATCATTCACAAAGTTAGCACTTTCTACCATTTTACTTTTATTTATTTAAATTTATTTGGTTCAGTTTTTATGGCCACCATCTCATCATCATGCTTCTTGAAGCTAACAACAGTTAAAAACACAACATTGGCAGCTAAGATAAAACTACAATTAATACAATTCCCCCGGTGGGCAAACTTCTTAACCTAGACACTGGGAAAAAGCCAGGGCTTCAAGGCCTGTTTAAAAGACAGCAGGCTCAGGGAGACTTGAACTTCTACTGGGATACTATTCAGAAGGCAGGTCCTGCAACAGTGAAACCCACCATCTAGATCACAGCACATGACATTGTCTAAGCAATGGTAGATGGAGCATGCCTGTCAGATCCCATCAAATGGGCTGAAAGAATGGGAGGAAGGTGATCCTTTAGTGTCAGCCCTTAGATGTAGCCAAGGGCAAATAGCAGAAAAATATTCTAGGAATTCAGCATCTTGAAAGCCTATCAGAGTTATCCTCTGCTCCATCTTATACCAAACAAAATCAAAGTAAGGTTGCTTTGAGTTTCTTTTGCACTCTTTCTACTTTCCCAGGATTGAGTTGGCTTGTCTTCTTCCTTAATGGTTCATTGCTCTCTTCTTCCTTCCCAAGGCCAGATCTATATTTTCATTCTCAGAGAAATAGGCTCCAATCCATGAAGGGCTTTAAAGGATACAACCAGTAGCCTGAATTGTACCTGCAAGCTTACTAGTAGCCCATGCACCTATGTGCATCATGGCTAAGAGGACAATTGTATCCAGTTTGTTATTTAATACTTAGTATTAGTGTACAGCTTCTGCTATAACTTAGCTTCATTTATTTATGATTTCTCTCCCATACCTACCTGAAATTATTAAAAAAAAAACTTGGTGATTTGGATTGTATTTTAAGCTATGATTAAAAAAAAAAAAAAGAAAATCCTTGCAAGAGATCAAATGGGTCACTGAGCTGGGTCTGAACTACCAGGATCTTTATGATGTTAGCACAACACATAAGTAACATTATTACGTGCAGATGATTCTGTTGCCTTCCTCTGAATCTGACCTTCTATATAAAATGTATTTTTCTAATTAATTAAAACCCATAAATTGTGGAAAGCAGTGAGCCATCCTGATCTTTAATTGCAGAAATTTGCCTGTTTCAATGGAGCACATGAAAGAATAATTGCTAATTATAAGCACTTTCACATCTACAAACAATAATTAATTAAACTAAGTTTTTTTTTTAATAATTTCAGGTAGGCATGGGAGAGAAAGTGCTCATGCCTGTGAGGTATTACTATGATTATTTAACTTGTGCATATAGAAAAGTAAACCACCTAAGGAAAAACAAATATTTTCCCATGTCATAAGAGTACATAAACAGTTTGCATTGCTGCAAAAGCACCAAAAAAAAAAAAAAATGGAAACAGAAATTTCCCTGTCAGAGTATACTAAAGACTTTGAACTCATTTCACTAACCATCCCCACTATCTGTGCCTACTTGCCATATGGTTATGCATACCTAAAAAAATGATTTAAAATGCTTTGGACATCCCATGGGCCTGAACCTCTCTGCTTTACATTATAACAGCTCCTCTTTTTTCAGGCTTCTATGTGAGCCTTAAAAAGAAAAAAAGAAAAAACATGCAGTTACAGTAACTTTAATGAATTGAGTCTTTAATGAATTGACTCTTTTGTGAGACTTGAGATAAAACTTGTGGCATTTGGAACAATACATGCCCAGATTGATTGGTATGGCTCTTACAGCTAGCAAGGAATGCTCTAAGTATGAATTGATGTGCTTTGGTTAGTGTAGTACATATAAAAGTAGGAATTCATAGGTTAGTGGTAGCCGCATGTTGCACCCTAGTGATACTGAAAGAGCCAGGAATTTCTTATTGGGAGGAAAAAAAAAACTTGAATGAAGGCAATGTAGGAGAAAAAAAGCATTGTCCTAGATTTCATGAATGGTGGGAATAAGACAAGAAACTACAGAAAAAAGTGATTAGCCATTTGGATGCCCAAAATAAATGAGAATCATGATTGTTTGATAAGTATATGCATAGAAAAAGGTTTGTTTTGAATAACTGGATAAAGCATGTGTACACACACACACACATACACACACACACAAAGAGCAAAGAAATGAAAGAAAACTAAACCATGACTGATTGCTTACGATAAAGACTGGGGACAGGTACATGAGTTCTGAAAGTGGGAGAAATTATTTCCTCATTGTATCACAAGAAGCTTTAAAGGGAAAATGGACAAGGAAGAACAGAAGAGATAATAAAATAAATGAAAATGAAAGCAGACTGACATTAAGAAAAGAAAGTACCAGTCCTCTATGAAAAATTAATAGAAGATAGATTCATTAGAATGAAAGAAAAGGAAGTGTGAGTGAAGAGGACATGGAGGCTGCTTAGAACAAAAGCCACATAATTGTTGAATTATGCTAATGGGATGTATGAAAAAGAATGATTGATAGAATAATGAACTGAGAAAAGATGAGAAAAATCTTTATAAGAGAATTATTGCCAGAAAAAGGAGCATTTAATGCACATAGAGAAAAGGATAATTGTCAATAATATAGTAAAAGAGAGCAAGGAACAGTTAAGTTTCTGCCCCTCCTTCCCCCTCGCTGTCAATGCTGCTGAGTAAAATAGCATTAAACATACAAACAGATCCATAGCATCCCCCCCCCAAAAAAACTACCTGACTCACCAATTAAATATTGTTCCAGAACTGATGAAATGTAGAGAATGTACAGTATATCCTCTACATTACATCAGAGACAATAAGCAAGACAACAGTACAATGGTCCCACTCTATCAGTATCATGCAATCCTAGAGGTTAGAATTTGAAGCTGTCCAAGTTCTTTAAAAAAAGGTCCCTTAAGTCAAAGTTGACTTCTGAGTGACTACCTGAACAGAGGCATGTAGTCTTCTTGTCAATGGGGAAATGAGTTTGCCACTTCTCTCTTTAAGTGCTATCACAAAGCACTGGGATTGTTTTATTTCCTCCAACATGTATGTACTGACCAGGTCTGACCCTTCTTAACATTTTAAAGATGGCCAGGTGCTGCTACTAGCTGTGACCTATGCTCTTCTCAAGCACTATTTCAGACCACAGCACACCAACAGAACATTTACTATGGCACCTGCATTGCTCCTTGGGCAAACAACTTGTAGAGAAAAGCCACAGATTTCTGGAACAAGCATTTATCAAATACACTGCAAGGGGGGAAAAAAGGGTTTTCATTCAATATCTGCATTAAAAACTTACATGGATAAATGCAGGTGCTCTCTACCTGCCTTGGACCTGAGTTTGAGAAAGAGAAAGTAACACCAGGGAGAAGGAGTGGCTAAAAATGCAAGCACGGCCAGTCTCCCTAAAATAATGTTAAACTCAGGACCAAAACAAAGAATCAACTTCAGGACTCAAAGAAACCACAATGCAGAATGATTATGGTATAAAGAGTTGGACTGGGACTTGGAAGTTCAGCATTCTAGTCCACTCTCAGCTCTCAGCCTCAATCTCACAGGATGACTTTGGACAATCACTCTTTCTCATCCTTACCTTGTGGGGATAAAATGAAGCTCCCTTCCCCACCACAAAGTCTAACTTAGTTCTAACAAATAATGGTAATAGTGACAAAAATGACAAAGAGTATGATAATAATCTCACTTTCTGCTTTTCTTGAAACAAAATGAAGAAAAAATCTAGAAGAGATTACATCGAAATACTTTTGCCACATTGGTAAGTTTCCTATACTGTATGTGCAATTCTGTTAAAATAAAGAACAAAACAAATCAAAAGAATCATTTATTTGTGGGTTTTGCACATTAGACAAGGGGAGGTTCAAATCTAAATTCTCAGATTTGGCTTTAAAATCACCCCAATTACGGCAATTTTTTCCATTTTAGTCCAAGTTGTTTTCTAAATTACTGATGTGAGACCTGAAGCAATTTGTGAACAGAGCACGCTCAAGGGTTAAAACAAAGTACCCTAAGAACATGCAATTATAACCTAGTTAAAAGAACTACATAGTAATCAAAGTCCAAAAGTTTTCTGGACTGAGAAGCTGAAAGTAATTACCTTTCTTATCTTTCTGAAGGCATTAAACTATTAGGTTGAACTATCTGTATTTATCAAGGGAAAAGGAAAAATAGATGGCATGATACATTGATATGTATATTATCCAAATTCTAATAGAAACCAAAAACAACTGGCTACTTCACAGCACATGCACTGTTTTAGATGACATCAAAAGTTTCTAACAGTTGTGCTGTAAAATATTTAGCAATTAATACATCAGACATATCAAGATGCCCAAAGGAATTGCAAGATACTGTACAGAATTACATTGGTTAACAGATGCTCAGCTAGAACAGGATTAAACTGTTAGGTGTGGGGATAAAACTGTAAATAAGCAGAAACCAAGTAGATGATGATGATGATGATGATGATGATGATGATGATGATGATGATGATGATGATGATTCAAAGTGATCAAGCCAGTTTTTCTAAAAGCACCACACTTAATCATTGGTTTGCTCGTGGTGGTTTTCTTCTACTTGTGAGACCATTGGTCCCCAAAGAAAAATGAGTAATGAGTAATCCTGACACAGGAAATACACATACTATAATTCTGTTTTGTGTTTCATGCTACAGCATTTTATGGGAACTTTAACTCTTTGCTATAATACTATCAGAGCTAAAAGCAAACTACTACTTGCCTAGCTATATGTTACCTACACTATTTGAAGAGGGATTGACTTGGAGTGAGATAGCTGGGGCTGTGCATGTCCTTAATCTTTTGTCCATTTAATGATTCCACATTTGAAATCCAACTTGCTGCATTTCCCTAGGGACTTAAAATACCTTTGTTTTCAAACAATCTAATAGGATGGGCTGATGTAATCAGGGAGAGGCAGTCCCTCAAATAACCCCATGCCATGAAGGGCTTTAAAGGTTAAAACCAGCACCTTGAATTGGACCTGGAAGCAAATTGGCAGCCATGAGCAGAGGAGTGACATGTAACTGCCCATGCCACTACATGCTGTACCAGTTGAAGCTTCTGGATACTCTTCAAGGGCAGCCCCACATAGAGCACATTACAGTAGTCCAACCTGGAAGTGACTAGGGCATGAATGACTGCAAGCAGAGCCTCCCAATCCAGGAATGGATGCAACTGACACACAACACAAAGCTGTGCAAAGGCCTTCTTAGCCATGACTTCCACCTGATCTTTGAGCAGGAGTCATGATACTAGGAGGACCCCCAGATTGTGCACCACGTCTGTCTAGGCCAGTGCCACCCCATCCCGTACTAAAGATGGCATAGTCCTAGAACCAGTAGGGCCCAAAACTCAAAGCCACTCAGTCTTGCCAGAGTTCAGTTGAAACCTGTTGTCCCCCATCCAGACCCTCACAGCCTCCAGGCACCAGGTAAGATGTTCACGGCATTGCTTAATTCACCAGGGGTTTTTAATGCAAAAAGGGGTTTTAAAAAAATGGTCTGAAAGAAGCTCTGGGTGGCAGAAAAGGGATGATGATGCCCTATTTTTTGCACCCCCAGTCTAGATAGAAATTTGGAAAAGTTGGATACCACCTTCCTTTGGCTTTTCCACTGATGAGATTTTATTACCTAAATAAAATAGCCCCCAAGTCATTTGCACAAATATACTCAGAGATTCCAATGAGCATATCCCAGATTCAACACCTTATTGTATAGACAGTATAAAACAAACAAGGATGCTGAGATAGATAGATGCTAGATGCTAGGTAGATGTGATAGATAGATAGATAGATAGATAGATAGATAGATAGATAGATAGATAGATAGATAGATAGATAGATAGTAGATAGATGATAGATAGATAGTAGATAGATGATAGATGATAGATAGATAGATAGATAGATAGATAGATAGAAGATAGATAGATAGATAGATAGATAGATAGATAGATAGGGTTAGAGATATCCCCACCACCACTATATACTATCTATAGTATGTTTCATGCTGTAGCCCTATTACACAGAATGTTCAGTCACCATGCTAACCAGCAGCAGCTAATGTTGATATATATTCAGTGGCATTATGCCAGGATAGGCAGTAAATTCTGCTTAATGCTGCACATATCACACTTGCACACCTCCACTCCATTGGTCTAATCTGGGACCTGAAGCCTTTCATACATTACATCCCTGAAACGTTGCCTCCTTTACTTACTAACCTAAAAAGAAAAAGTATGAAGGAATCAAAGGTGCATGGTTAAGAACTACCATCTTAATGTGCTGGGAATTGTTTGGAAAAAAAAAATTACATTGAGAAAAGTAAGGATGAAACCTCCCATTTGCTGCACCTCTGAAGGGAGCTGTGTATCATTTCTTCTACACTTTCCAACAGGAAAGGCATACAAGTAGCTCTTTGCAGAGCGTGTTAGGAATTGGTTTTATGCATTTCCTTGCATGGGTAGTATGAGATATGGACTGATGACTTCTTGACTCCTCCCACAGAAGGAACAGGTGGCATTATGGGATGGTACTTTCTGCTGAGGGATAGGTCGCCTCTGGCTGAGAGGTATAAACTATGTGATAATATGAAACTGAACACAAGCTGTTTGGTTTTAAGTCTAAACTGTTTCAAGGCAGGTAAGAAGCAAAGATACAGATGAAATCTTAAATTTATTTCCACAATTCTTAAGTATCTCCTATGAATCCTTTTAATGCACAAAAGGTGGGGGGAGATACCAGGATGGCATTTTGTTTCCATTTTTAAATATTTCTTCATAAACTTCCAGGCCAACACAATGTTGTTCTTCACTGAGCTTTTTTGGAAAAAATTATTCATCCATCAAACATTACAGAAATGGGACCATTTAAGTTTCTGGTTCCTCAAGAATAAGATTGTTCCACTGAAACTTGGGCTATGACTGGCCATTCTCAATAATGTTCCAGGTGATATAAAGGGAAAAAGGAATAAAATAACAATAACAATAGTGGTATCAGTAATATCAAAGAACTGACACAAAAAGCACCAGCATATTTTTCTCTCCAAGTGTTTTTGAGTATAACTCCAGATATTTTGGATTACATCTGTTTATACTGCCTAATACTGGCAGGTATTAAAAAAAAAACAAGCAAACAAATGACATCCACAATTATTTCCTATTCACCAGGCTGGTTGATATAAGCTAAAATCCAAAACATATGAAGGATGCCAGCTTGTCTAACCCTGCACTTAAGCACTTTTTTCAATATGCAAAGCTTTAGAAAAGGTATATGTCTTCATATGCTTCCAAAAAAGATTTCAATATTGGCACCAAGACTGTATCTCTAAGCAGAACATCTCACTATAAGAGATGTATTATTGAAAAAGCCATTTCCTTAGGGACCATCTGCTTCAACTTATTTAGAAGAATATCTGGGGGAAAAAAAAGGCCTCTAAAGCTGATCTTTACTGTGGACAGGCTTTTAATGTAGTTGATGATGTTTCAGATAACCTGAACTATATACCAGCACTTTGAAATCGCCTCCCAAATGTACTGGAAGCCAGTGCAGATTATAAAATGCCAGTGTTGGCCAGTTACTCTTGACAATATCATTGCCCTATTTGGATTGATTGATTTTGTGCCATCAAGTCATTGTCGACTCTGAACAATCACACAGATTTTCTCCATGATCATCTCGCCCTAACCTGATTTTTCAGGTCATCCAACTATGTGCTTCCAGCTGAGTCCATACAGCCTACTGTTGGTTGTCTTTTTTTTTTCTTTCTTTCCTTCCACCTTTTCCAGCATTAGAAACTTTTCTAGGGACCTAGGTCTTCACATAATATGTTGGAAGTAGGATAAATTGAGAGCTTTGTGTAGCACAGAGTGGCAGGTGGCTGTATTGCAACCAAAACTCTCCCCATGACCCGAGTTCGATCCCAGCAGAAGCTGGACTCTCGGGCAGCTGACTCAGGTCAACTCAGCCTTCTATCCTTCCGAGGTCGGTAAAACCCAGCTTACTGGGGAAGGTGATGACTGGGGAAGGCAATGGCAAACCACCCCGCTATAGTCTGCCAAGAAAATGTCATGTCCCTGCAAAGGGTCAGACATGATTTGGTGCTTGCACAGGGGACCTTTCACACAGGATAAATTGAGCCTATTCATATCACTCTGGGTTGATTTGTTTGATGAACTTTTGGTTTGTTTTCTTGGCTGTCCACAGTATTCTCAGGAGTCTTCTCCAACACCAAAGTTAGAAAGCATCAATACTCTTCCTATCCTTCAAAGTCCAACTTTCACTTCCATAGAGTGTCACAAGGAAATACCTATTTTATATCAGGTGAACTTTCCAACTATATTAAAGATCATTTGAACAGTGTTACTGGAAATTGGGTTTATGCCAAAGTGGTGCAATAGATTGTGCAAAAGATGGATTGGGAAGGCTTGTGTTATGCCTAGTATCATCAGCCTTTCCAACACATTAAGCATCTCTCTCTCTTTGCATGTCTATATGTGAATGTGTAGGGTGAATTGATTTGTACCATCCTGGACTGCAGTTAACAAAGGTTTTTAAAAGTCAGAGTTCTCCAAAGCTGGAACATTCTAATTTTACCATAGGATTGTTATGTAAAGTATTAGGTCATCCTGCATAGAAAGCATTAAGTATTCCAGTTCAAAATTAGGGAAATATTTCTAACAGTAACAGAAGTTTGACAGTAAAATCACTTACCTAGTGTGGTCCCTTTGAGTTGCTTTTCCCTATTTCTTTAAGTTGCTATCTTGTAATAAAGTAGACAAAACATGTCTATGATAAATCTTCTAAGCAGATTGGCCCCTTAAGAGAGAGAACTTAGAGTGGACCAAGCTTATTGTTTTCCCCCCGCCCTAAATGTTCATAGAAGACATAACAATGTTGTTGTTTATTCGTTTAGTCGCTTCCGACTCTTCGTGACTTCATGGACCAGCCCACGCCAGAGCTTCCTGTCGGTCGTCAACACCCCCAGCTCCCCCAGGGACGAGACATAACAATAGCTAAAGAGAAAATCATAGTGCCAAATATGAAATCACCAGGAGTTAGACTTAGCTTGTATATAGGTAAAAGGTAAAGGTTTCCCTTGACGTAAAGTCCAGTCGTGTCCGACTCTAGGGGGCAGTGCTCATCTCCGTTTCTAAGCCTTGGAGCCGGCGTTGTCCGTAAGGACTCGTCCATGGTCATGTGGCCGGCATGACGACACGGAACGCCATTACCTTCCCGCCGAAGCGGTACCTATTGATCTACTCACATTTGCATGTTTTCGAACTGCTAGGTGAGCAGGAGCTGGGACTAGCAACGGGAGCTCACCCCGCCACGCGGCTTCGAACCGCCGACCTTCCGATCGGCAGCTCAGCGGTTTAACCCGCAGCGCCACCGCGTCCCTTCCAGCTTGTATATAACATAGGGCTAAAATATGTTTCAACATAAATGATAATGCACCTAACATTTTTCACCTGGCCATGAATAATATCATACCTGCTATCTCTGCTCCTGGACTCCATCAGTTCATCTGCTATCTAGTATGGACTTGAAAATTTGGAGGCCTTTATAGAAAATATGGTGATCATATTAAGAACATAATCATTAGACCTTTCAAGCCCTTGATGGTTCTTCTGTTAAGACCTAACTGCACCTTCTTTTAGAGACATAGGAAGCACTGACTGTTTTTATCAGATTGCTTGCTTTTTATTATTTATTTATTAATCAAATTTATAAGGCTGTCCATCCTTCCGACAAAATGTTAATACTAATTGTGGAACTTTCAACACTCTGCTCCACAATCCTTCAGTGTAATCCTGATCTGGCAGTTGATACTGGCAAAAATTGATACAATTATTTTTAAAGCTTCCCTTCTGAGCAATGCAAAATACAGGTCTTATAAGACAGTTTTGAACAAAGCTGCTGTGAGGGGAAAGCGATTAAAGCCCATTCCTGCCCCAGCTCTCTAAAAGTTTGCAGATTCCCTCACTTTCCACTTTCAATTAAATCAAAGAAATAAAGACTTCATAAAAGAATAGAGCCATGTTTCTTATTGAATCTCCAAAAGTGCCTAGAGAATGTGGGAACATAAATGTAGCACTTGTCTGCAGTGCCTAAGACAGTTATGCCATTTATTTATTTATCAAATTTATCACCAACCATCTCCCAAAAGGACTTTTTCTGGAATGCTTGCTTCCTCCCAGCTCCTGGTCACTGTAGCACATCAGGAAGGAAGTCTTCACTGGCCCCTGATGAATTTGTGGATTAGTGCAAGACTGAAGACTTGTTTCTGCATTTCAGAAAACAGCTATTTGAGAAGCCAGCACAATATGAGCTTGGCAGAAATGTCCCTCATGTGAGTTCTAACTTGATTCTTAGTGGAGAAGACTTGTTGAGCCAAAAAACTGCAGGCCTGATCCGTATCCAAGCCCAGCAGGAAAGAATCAAGAAGCAATCCATCTGATATCCATCTGCCTTCAAAAGTCAGCTAATTGTTCTCTTGAATACTTTAACATTTCTAGGAGTACAGAATCTTAGAATTCCTTACCAGTGACAGCCTAACAAAAGCTTAAATTAGTTTGCACAAGATTACATTTAAAGCCTCAATCAATCTAACAAAATCCATAGAACAAATGTGAAGAATTAGTATGACTAAAGGTCTTTTGGAAGCTGATTTATTATATCCACTTGACCCAGTCTTTGTGTTAATGTAACTTACGTGATTTATGGTGTCCCGTCTTAGAACCACAAAAGAATAAAGAAGTGCGATTAACATCTGTGACATTAAAAGAATTATCAAAAAGTACAAAGCCCCCCCCCCCAAAGGAGAGAGAATATAGCTTTCAGAGGCAGGAAAATGACTTTTTATCTATTTTTAATTTGGCTTTATGTTTAAGATTAAGTTGTATCAACCTGTTAGCTGTGTGGAATATAATTGCAGGCAATTTGAGTTGACAGGAAAAAAAGTCATCTGACATATGCTGTGATTGTTATTCACTAAGTAAAGTCCTGACAGATGTGTGGTAGCACATAATTTCAGGAATAGGGTTAGATGCTGAATAAATCAGCTGAAATTAATTTCCATGTATTTCAAAGTGAATTAAGCATTACTAAATTCAGGTGAAATCTTACAATATTTCCCTGAGAATAAGTTCCTATAATGTTAAATAATACTGATGATGATGATGATGATATCCTTTTATGTCTCTGTGCTGTAGAAGAGATTGGGTCCAGATTTTCCTCAATGTTTCCCATCCATCCATTTTCTTTTCTTCTTACAATTTCTTTAGTTGTGAGAGTGGATTGTACTGGGATTAGCAGCTGATACCCAGAGGCAGACTGGCCCACCGTCTGAATAGAGGCAAGCTTCCTTCCCCTTCAGTGAAAGGGCAGGAGAAAGAAAGGAAGAAACAACCAGTTGTGAATTACATGCATACATGCATACATACATACATGGTTCACATTTGAAAGCAAAAGTACTTGCTGGATTTTTTTTGCTATCACCTTAACCTTTTTATTAATAAATCAGAACACAGAAAGACTTGTGCATGGAATGTTCTTTTGCTATCCATATTAATGCCTCTGAGTTCTGATACCAATGGCCCTTAATTCTGAAAAGCCAAATATTAGGAAGTGGTGGAATACATGGAAACATGTACAAAACACGTCTTTCAAACATTAAAGCAGACCCATCTTTTTGGAGATTCATAAGACTGTTTCAGAAGCTATTTCTATCTCCATATGTTTATGCATGCACAGCAGTTTGGAACATGGCATGCAGAGAGAGCTGCATCTGTAAAGATGTGGTTACTTTATTGATTTGAAAAGAGGTGCTCCATGTGTGCTCCTACACATTTCAAGCCACCTATTTCAATTGATTTATACAGCCTTATACATACATTAGCCTGCACCTCTCCTTCCCATCTGTATCAATAAAGTTCTCTGTATTTCCTTCAAGGAACCTTCCTGCAAGGCATATTTTCCACAGATACCACACAAATACTTAGAAGTACTCAGTTATTATAACATGCTAATTATGAGCCCATTGGGTTTAATCTCATGTAACAGATATTGCATGGTAAAGCACAGTACTTTCCTATGCCTGCACATTGTTTAGGAACATTGGTGATAGCAAGCACAAATTTGGTTGGCTGCTATTAGTGATCTTCTCATTAAGATATTCACTCCATTAGTATCTGAGTAAACATAGGAACACAGCTTAACAGCTACAACCTATCATTTTAAAAGAAGGGAATTCAAGGTTGTAATGACAGAAGGAACAGTTGTTCCTTAAATGAAGTTATGTTCCTATCTGAAGCAGCCAAGGAAGTTTCTAAGCATTTGCATTTAAAGCCCTAGTGTATAAATCTTCATAATCCATGTAGCTGTGATTGTTTATTTTATGCAAAAATTAGCAGCATTTGGCTTCTGCCATAGAGGAAAAAAATAGTTTTATTGTAAAGCTCACATTTGTGCAATCTTCAATGAGCCCTGGCTAGAAGATAATATTTTTCAATATTATCATCTGATTAAGTAATATTGTATTTTAAAATAATAAACTCCTTTCTGTAACCAGGAAATAATTATCCTAAAAGCTTAGAGAATAGGAACAGGCCTTGGAGACTCCATCTTACAGTAACTACAGTCATCTCTTTCTTAGTTTCTTGCCACTTTTCTACTATTGCTTGCTTATTTTTTTCTTTTTTCTTTGCTGTATTTAGTTTATATATGTTCTGTTTTAACTGGTCACTGACCAAAATAAATATATTATCTACCATCAAGTGGAGATTGTACATGTGCATTTGTAATAGCAACACTGTGTCTCTCTATTATCTTCATTGCTTCAAGAGTGATTCAAACATTTATTTTGATAGTTAGCTCCAAACAAACTAGTCCACCGTTCTTCCTTCCAGAAATGGGTAGACATAGGTTCTGGAGGAAGCAGGCACTTCAGAGGAGGACAGACTTACCTGATTCTCTATTCCCAATATCTGGCTCTCAGATATTGCTCCTGAACAGGTTTGTATAGATTACTAGTGATGGATGGAACACTCATGGGGTCATTCTTAAAAAAAAAAAAAAACCTGTACACAATTTCACTGTTGGATGAGATGTGTGCATTCCACTACATGTTCCTTCTCTTTCTTTTGGCAGACTCTTACCAAGATCAGTTCTTTCTTTTCTAATAATAGTGATAATAATAACAACAAAAACTCACCCAAATCTGGAAGTTATTTAGAAAGAACTGGACTATCAAATAGTTGAAATATGGAAAGAAGCCAAGATCCATACTTCTCTAAATCATTTATTAAACACAATAGTACCCATTATCTATGATGCCGATGATCAGAGTAGGCTCCATGAAAACCATGAAGAGCTACCTGCTTCAGTAAAACTTTGATGAATGAAATGAAAATTCCTCCACGCTTTTATTAGAAAAGTGTTTTCATGGCACATCAAGATAAAGACTGTTAATATCACCTTGTTACTCTGTTTTAACCTTTCTTATGAAAGTGGAACATTCACAATGTAGATCTGCTTATAATTAAAGTGGCCTATAAGACTACATTTTATGTGTAAAAAACTAAGCTCATATTTATTGCTGAAAGTTTCTGATACTGAATTCCATGGGTTACTATAAATTATCAAAAGAAATAAATCCTCACTCTTGAGCCAATCAGCTTCATTTTGTGACTTGTGGACAGCCTTCCCCAGTTCAGACTCCCTGGATGTGTTATGGTATTAACTCCAAGGATTCCCAGGCAGTTGCTCAACAATAATGACTGTTGGGATTTCTGGGAGCTATAATTTTAATACAGATGAAGGAAGCCAAGTTGAAGAAGGTCTAATCTTTAACAGTGTAAAGATGGAGCAATGCATTGCAACAGAGAGAAATCTCTGTCTCCCAGTTTCTAACATGGTGACATTTATAATTTTTATTCAGTGTAATTTAAAAGCAGATATTTAGGACCAAAGAAGAACTTATTATTAACTATATTGTCCCACTGTGTAATAGCTACTATGATGCTGGAAAATTTGCATGAAGATAAGGATGAAAAGTGATTGCCTTCAGTTTTAATCAGGGAAGGAAGTGGATTGTACCTAGCTTTCTTTTTAAAAAGCAAGGAATATATTGAATTATGGTAAGGAAGATTATTCAGATCCTAAATTCAACTGAAAAACTCACATTTGTGAGCTCTTAGAGAATAGAAAGAATATAAATCTAACAAATAAAAATGAATGAATGAATGAATTTTGCTAGTGATCCAGTAATAACAAGAATGAGCACAAAATTAGCAATGCCACCTAATTTAATCACAGGTATATGTGGATTGAATTTTAGCCATAATCACTTTTAGCTCTCTACTCTAGAAAAAAATTGTAGAATTAAATTATAATGAGATACTGGACAGATTCATCAAAAGAGTCAATATGAAAGGCCAGGATCTTGGCTGTCTTATGTTTCGCTTTCTCTATAATTAATAATTAATTACTTTAAAAATAACTTTTTTTCAGTTATGGACTTTTTAAAATTAAACAGGATCTTAATTGGTTTATAAATATTGCACTGAAACGTTCTCCAAATTTCTCAGCACTTTCCAATAAGGAATGCAGTTTACATTTGCAAACTTAATTCTAATTTGCTGTCAAATCTGGAGACGGATATGTCATCCTGTATCAATGAAAACAGTTTATCATTTCCGAATTAAAACAGATGGCATGATTTAGATGCAACAGATATACTATGTGGCTTTCTAGTACTTTCTGCCTGTAGATACCTTAAGAAAAATAAGACATCTTGGACTAATAAAATGTCTCCATCACTACTTGCATTAAAAAAGCTGCAGTTGTTCTTTTATAGTTCATGGGTAATTGGTATTAATTGTAATATTCCCCATTATGTTCCCCATCTCCCAACAAGGTTACCAGATTTATGTCAATTTCAGGCAGCCTTTTTACAAAGTCCAAGTATCTTATAAGAAAAATGAATTTCTGGCATTGGGGTTGTATTGCAGATCTCATCCTATCAGAACTCAGGTGATCTGAGGAGATAATAGGTTTCTTTTTTATATATAATATTTAATTGAACGTTTTAACAACAATAGTAAAAACTAATACAAACTAAAGTAGAATGAAAAAGAAGAAAGAGAATGGGAGAGATAAAAAAAAAGAAAAAAGTGCAAAAAGAAAAAAGTAGAAGAAAAGTAGAGAAAAAGAATATATATATATACTGTACATATACATATATATGAAAGATATATATAAAGATATAAAGATATAAAGAAAGATATAAAGAAGAGGCATCCAATCTTCTTCACAGCAGTTATAGGTAGTTTTATTTTAACCTCTCTCTAAAGTTACATCGTGACTCTCTTCTTTCTATAATCTATCCTGTCTGATCATCCAAACCATAAATCACGAGCCCATTTTTTTTTTTTTTACCCAAAAAGCCCATAAGGGGTTTCCAGTCACCAATGGAATAGTGTCACCAATATGGTCTTTTCTCTAATTAAAAAAGTTAGTTTATCCATTTCAGCAACTTCCGTCATCTTCACCAACCATTCTTCCATTGTTGGCATTGCCAAATCTTTCCATCTCTGTGCATACAATAATCTCACTGCAGTTATTATATATAAAAACAAAGTTCCATGGCATTTTTCTAACTGTTTATCCACTAGTCCCCGGAGGAAAAGTTTTGATTTCAATTGAATATTAATCTTTAAAATCCTCTGAATCACTGTATGTATTTAAGCCCCAAATTTTCTCGCTTTTTTACACGTCCACCAAGCATGATCAAATGACCCCTTCGTGCTGTTCACATTTCCAACATGAATTTGAAGTATCTTTATACGTTTTGGATAATTTTTTCTGGTGTCATATACCAATGGTACATTATTTTATTAAAAAAAACCCTTTAAGATTAGAACAAGGAGATAGTAGGTTTCTATCTGGCTTTATGAACTCTTCCTAACATAAGCAACAGGATTACTGAAGGCTGTGGGAGCTGCTCACAGATCAACTAGAACTCTGCTTGGAACCTTAAGGAGCTTCCAGATTCCTTACAGCCTGGCTTTCAGAGTAGCATCCTTCACAGTTTGAATGTGAAATAAGAAATGGGTCAGTTGCCCATGGAAGATTATTTCAGTATATGATTACTGCAGCAAGATTAGTTTATGCACAAAGATGGAAAGATTCAACACTACCCTCTATGGAGGAATGGTTGGTGAAATTGACAGATTTTGCTGAAATGGATAAACTAACTTTTTTTAATCAGAGAAAAGGCACTATCTACATTTATTGTTGACTGGAAACCTATTATGGACTTTTTGTGTAAAAATTAAAAAAAAAATTAACTTGTGATTTATGTTTTTGATGATTAGACAGAATAGATTATAGAAAGAAGAGTATTATGATGTAAATTTAGAGAGAGAGGTTAAAATATAATTGTACTTATAACTGCTGTGAAGAATATCAGAAGCCACTGCTTTGTATCTTTTTTCTTTCTTTTCTATTTTTCTTCACCTTTTTTTTCTTGCACTTGTTGCTTTCATTTTGCTTTCTTTCCTTTTCTCTTTTCTTCTTTACTTTATATTAGTTTGCATTAGTTTTTATCTTCTTTTTAAATAGTTTTAATAAAAAAATATATTAAAAAAAAGAAGAAATGGCTCATTAGTAAATGTGCCTGAACATTCTGAACATAAAGCAATTTGCAAACTTTCAGAACATCAGAGTAATTTATTCTAAGTGATTTACAAAAAGGCCAGTGTTTGTTTGTTCGTTTAACATGTGGAAGAGTTAGACTACAAATAGTCTGAAATCTGTCGATTGGAGGTGGCTGGGTGGGTTGAACCTTTCAACTTTTTATTTCGCTTTTGAGAAAATCATCCAAATACTTTTGGGGAGACATTCATGAATCACTAAAAGCTCCCTGGATAAATAAAGAGCCATTACTGTTTTAAATGAATTACTGACTATTTGACAAACAATTCTAAATACTCAGTTCAGCACTAAATGAATCATGTAAAATAGCTCCCTTGCCTATTGCTTCCTTTCTATAAGTTCCATTTTTAGTCAATATAAGTTTTATGGCTAGCTTCATTAAAGATAATAGGTAGCTTTTGGGGAAGCCAAAGTTCATTTTAAAAGCTGAATGTTAGGTTTTGAAATGTATTGTGTGCTCATACATACTCTTTCTTCTGCCTGAAACCATCTCCCTTGAAGAAGGCTATAAACATAGAGAGAAACACATTTTTAACAAAAAAAATTGTAAATAATTAAATTGATTTGCAAAGTTCACCTACTGTATAAGAATTTTAAAGTTATCTAGAAGGCATTTCCAGTCATCTTGGACTCTCAGACCTTGATGGGCAAAATATAACTATAAAAATGAGAAAATATGGAAATCAGAGTTTAACTATATTTTTAATGTATTTATTACTCAGGCTTATAAGCTACTTCAATGCAATGACTCTAGCAGTATAAATTCTATCTGTAACAAGGTTAAAAATACAAGAACAATACTCAACAATCATTAACCCTGTTGCACCAAGGAAACACTTTCCAGTATAGATATATTTGTGTGTTTTGTAGGGCAGAGGCATTAGCAGATAAGGCCTGTTTTCGATAGCTCTGAAAATAACACTATCTTGAAACAGACCACAGAGTTTTACTGGATAAGCAGATACTGCAGGGACCAACTAGTCCAATATTTTCAATTCACTGTACTTAGTATGATACTATTTTCTGGAGTCTCTTCTGTCACAAAATTTATTATTTAAATTTTATTATTTAAATTTATATCACTGCCCATCTCCCCCAACAGGGACTCTTCAGTTTAAAATTCAGTTTAAAGCCATTCACTTCAAGTTTGGAAAGTACCTTCCAAACTTCCATTCTTCCCAGTTTTTGTAAGGTCCAGCTCATGTCTTGCTAGAAGTCCCTTGTCTTGAAAATGTGCTCCCTTATGTAAGAATCCAAATTGTTCTGTTTGACACCATCTACATAGCCAATGTTCACTTCTAGTATTCTTTTCTTTCTTCCTGGGCCACATCCCTCAATAGGAAGGAATGAAGAAAACTCACCAGATGTGCCCCAGCTCCTTCTCTTTCCTAGCCAGCACTCAATAGTCCCTTGCAGTGTCTTCCAGTCTGTGTCAAAGTATTTCATATATTCCCATATGGATTGGAAGAAAGGGATAACTGTCAGTGGGCTTGAAGGAGGTGATCATCAGGAAAGCAGAATACATTTCTTGACAGATAATCCAGCTGACAAATTGCTGCTTCAGTCCCTTCAGTAGGGAGTCTGTGATTACCACGTATCTGTTGCCATGCCCTCTCCTTGGCAGAGACAGAAATCCTTCCCTTTGCAGAGCCTCTAGGTATGAATTGCTGTGGCTGTGGAACTGAGTTACAAGATAAGCAAGTAACATAATAGAAATGAAGTACATTTATAAACTTCGGAGGCTGGTATTTGTGTGTTCATATAGCAAACATTGTCATGGGTGTTACCACAATTGTATATACATGCTGAGTGAGAAGGCTGCACTGACTGCTTCTGATATCCTTCTCAGAATATCCAATGCAATCTCATCACTGGTATGTACAGTATCACTGTCATTCTTAACCTTTAAGTTAAACGTTTAAGTTTAGAACATCTGTCTGTGTTTGGAATGAAGAGACACTGAATACATCAGGCTTCTGAGAAAACCTCAGCAAAAATTTCCAGGCACATAGCTTGGCTGCTAGGGTTGAACATGGAGTCTCTCTGATATATAATCAAGGCTAGAGAAGAATCTTAATTCAGCACTAGGACATAATTCTATACATTTGTTGAATGTTCTCTGACTCAAGATGCAAATTCCCTCTTACATACCCCAGGGCAGTTAAACCCATTACCTCTTCTTCCTCTGTCTTTCAGTGGAGTCTTTGATGTGTGTTTTGAAGACAAAGGCATTGCAACTAAGCTGATGTTGATTGTTTATACTTCTCATATTTGTGCTGTCATCTTAACCCTCACACAAAGCAACCTTCTATTGCCAAATCTCAGTGATTCCCTCCTTTCAACCTCACTGGAAAATCCAGTGATCTGGGGATGGATGGGAGAAAGACCAGATGTCCTCATCTAGGAGCCTACCCACTGAATGCATTAAACAGGGAAAACAGTTCAGAAGGCACAGTGCTGATTGTGCCCATGATCAGATCTTTCCAAGCCAAGGTTCATAAAGTAAAAGGAAACAGTCATACCTGAAAATGAACCATCTCCATTCTAGCCAGCACCATTTGTAAATGTTGCTTTCTGTTGTTCAGCTTGCCCCTCAAGCTAGATCACACTAGTGTAATGATTGCCTATCCTAAAACACCATCAGACTCATGAACAAGTTCATAAAGATATCTGATTTATTAAAGAATAGTATGCGAGATCACAAAGAAAGCTGAGAATGGAAAAAGCGTGCCAAATGCAAACTAAAAAACCCTCAGTACAAACGAGATCCCTCCCCCCGTAGAATCTTCTCAAGTTCACAATCCCAGGTGCTCCTAATGGCTCTGATGGTCCGCGGGAAAAGTCCTTGAGCAGAGCACATAACCCAAACACATCCCATTGAAATGAACACAGATACAGAGCTTGGCACAAGGTTTCACAGCAGCTCCCTCCCAACAGAAACACGCGTCAGCACCATGGCATGTAAAACGTTATGATGTACAGTGCACATTGAAACGGTGAACATGACAAGTAGGCAGGCCTTACTTAACAATTCTGTCATTCTTTGAACCATCAAAACCAAAGCACAGAAAGCTCAGTAAACCTACATTATGAAGATTTATCACTCTTCAAACCTTTGGATTCCATTTAATTCCCAGCGACATATCTTACTGTCACAACGTGCTTTAAAATTGTGAGGAAATGATCTGTACTGTCCAGAAGAACAGGCTAATTTCCACATTAATTTCATTTCCCACTTGGGAGAGCAAACAGTGATTTCTCATATAGAGAAATGTGCCCTGTGAAACAGCATATTATAATTACTATTTTTATGCATCCATTAGATACTGTAAGATATCAAAAGCAATTTTCCCTTTTTCTATATTAGTTTAGAGTGTAAAATTGCACACTTACAATTAAATGTAAAGGAGGTGAATCAAATAAATAGAGTATTGTTATCATACTAAATACGTGCCTAATTTGAACAGCTGTTTAGTCATATAAAAATGAATGGGTTTTTTTTATTCGTAGCAATGAAAGCTAGTTAACGAAAAATGTATATATCATTCAGAGCACAAATGCAGGTTAGCACCTTTTAAAAAGATATCAGCCATAATAATTCACCATATTATGCTAGAACTCTTATTCTGGTTTTTCACATACAAACCTCACTCTTCCACTAGCGATTTACAGTGTCTTCCAGAGTCATAAAAAACCTAACAGCATTTATTTATTTATTTATTTATTTTGATTTCTCTTATTTAATTTATAGGCTGCCCAACTCCCAGACACTCTCAGTGGCTTAGAACTAAAACTTGACTTTTTAAACGAAATATACAGTACAACAGACCAGAAGAACAAAGCATCCCTCACCCCACCCCCCCAAAAAACCCCAAACCAAACCACAGCAAAAGAAAATAAAACAGGGGGCCCCACAATCACCCTGCCCACAAGGCCTGGGAGAACAACCAGGTCTTCAACAATTTTCTGAACAACTTCATGATGGGAACCACATGATTTTCTCGTGGGAACTCATTCAACAAAGCAGGAACTGCAAGACAGTAATTGTACTTCCTGGGTCTTGCAAGATTACATTCTTGAATTGATGGGACTCAGAGTGCACTCACCTTGCCAGACCCATCCTGCTTGGCCAGGGGCTGAGGTGTATAGTTGAATATCATGTGCATATTGATGATCCTGACTCCAAACTGGCAGATGACCTCACCCAGTGGTTCCGTGTTAAATAGAAGGTGAGAGAGTGTTGGACAAGTGAGGGAACATGGGCATGATGTCTTCCCATCTGTCAACACCAGTTGAAACTGGCCACAGAGAAAGGATGAGAGTGACCATAAAACAGGGCCTCCTACCCCCAACTCCCAAAGCTGGTCCAAAAGAATACTGTGGTTGACAGTATCAAAAGCTGATGAGAGATCAAGGAGCATGAGGATCTCCTGTCCCGGTTCCTGTCCTGGGTCCCATCCTGGCTCCGATCCAGGTCATCAACAAGTACAACCAATGCCATCTCCTACTAAACCCTGGCCTAAAACCTGACTGAAATGGGTCCAATAATTTCTTTCATCCAGGGTCCTCTGGAGCTGAAGCCCAACTACACTTTCTACCACCTTCCCTAAAAAGGAAAGGTTGGAGACTAGACAAGCAATATCTTGTAGAGAGGGTGCACCACAGCTGACATTGATACCACTGCATGAACCCAATCACAGGTCACCTCCTGGGCAACTTTACACAGAAGGGACCTGGATCTTGGCAGGTGGCCAAGCTAACATACTGGAAAAGCCTGTAAATTTCCTCAGGAATCACAGGATTAAACTCCATCCCAGATAACTCTACAAGGTCTTGGCCCATGTACCTCAACTGGATCCATCCAGTTAGAGTTCAACTCTGAGTGCATCCAAATGACTTTATTTGCCAAAGAGTAAACATATTATTCATAGCAGCTCTGCAAATGGTCCTGCTGTCCCTCCCTCCACAGCAGATACCAGGTTGTCCTAAACAGGGCTGCCAGATAGCTATTGGCAGACTCATTAAGGGTGGAAAAATAAGAAATTAATCCCTAATATGGATCCTTATTTGTGCTCAATTGGATTCACTCTTTGCCTTCCTCCAACATTGCTCCAGGTTTCTTTTCCTATGCTTTATTTCCTGATGATCCTCAGAAAACCAAGGTGCACTCCCTGTATAGGGAGAGAGGCTGAATAGGGCCAATCCAGTCTAAGGGCCCAACCACAAGCCCATCTGAGGCATGACCAGGGCCTCAGCTGAACCACCCACCATACTGTCAAGGAAAACCCCAAGCTCCTTCTGAAACCTAACTGGTCTGTGGATTACCTGGGGTGGGTTGGTTTAACAGGCCCTGTCCCCCTTCAGCAAGCTGAAAAGCAATCAAAAAGTGACCCAACCATAGCAATGGACTAACAGCTATGTACTCCAAAACCAGATCATTTTCAACTTCTACAAGACAAAGATCAGGTCTAAAGTGTGATCTCTGGTATGCATTGGGCCCCTGATGATCTAGAAGAGGTCCATGGTTGCCACATTGGCCATGAACTCCTGAGATGCCCCAGATGCAATGTTACTGTGTGACAGATTGAAGTCCCCAAGAACCATAAGCCGCAGGGTCTCAACCACCAGCTCAACAATGTAATATGGCAGCTTGGCAGCTTAGGCAGTGAAGATGCTATGCAACAGGGAAGAGAAGTACAGCAGCAACAATCCCATCTGTGGCCTAGAGCCCAATTTATTTATTTATTTATTTATTTATTGTTATTAAATTTATACGCTGCCCATCTCTCTATAAAGTGACTCTGGGTGGCTTACAAATAATCATTACAAAACCATCATAAAAATAGAAAAAGTACAAAAAATAGAAGATAAAAGAGGGGAAACTAAAAGGTGGAGAGTACATCCTAAGCTCCGCAGCCAGAGACTCTCACACTTGGTTATCCATGGGGCAGAGCCTGCAAGCCCATAAAAACTCATGGATAACAACTGGCCCCTGACCTTCCCTCTACTGGAATCATAGCTGGTGCCAAACCTGAAACTCAGATTGGCAAATATCTGGGAAGGGAACACTCCTCTCCTGGCCCACCCAGGTTTTAGTGATGCAAGCCAGGTTGGCCACCTCATTCACTGTCAAATTGTGGATGAGGATCTGGTAACCTGGCTCCAAGAGGAGATCATGTGGGCAGTACACCAGGTTTTCTCTTAAACAGTGTGCCCAGCTTTCCTGTGAGTGGCTCACCAGCAGGATCCTACCATATCCCTCTGCTCATTGTGGTCTTGATGTTCCAGCCTGTCCCCACTCACACCTCCCCAGATTCCTTGTATCCTTTGCTTTTCTACCCCAGGCCAAAGCAGCCATTTACCCTACCTACTTACATTTACCCCACTACTCACACTCCCATCCACATTCACAACAGCCCAGAAACCCTACCAATAACAAAAGTTTTTATACTACTTCAACAATGGCTGAGTGATGGCGTGAAGATACTCTAAGTCCTAGCAGGGAAATTCTTATTCTTTTCTCAGTTAGTTTATATACACTCAACTTGAATCAGAGAAGCAGAGCAGGACACAAAGAAGCAATAATAAAGCATAAAAGGAAGCAACTGTTTTCACATCTCAGCATTTTCTCTATGATTATGCAAGTAGTGTCAAAAATGTCCAGGTGATTTTATCACACATGTAATACTGTAAATCCTGTACAGTATACTTAAGTAACTGAATGGATATGGGGAGAGGAAGAGAAATAAATGAATTCCTGATCTCCCTGAATCCTCATATAAGACAGCTAAAAACAGCTGAGGCATATGTAAAGCTCCCTCTATCACATGTCCAGCCCCACCTGCCTAGGGCAGCCTGGGATGAAACAGCAATTATTATTCCTTTCTTTTCTTCCTCACAATCAGTGTTATAGGAAGAAGAAGGAAACTTTCTTTCCTGCTAATCAAGACATACAAAGTTGGTTTAAGCCCAGAATTTGGTACTGAATCTGGAGAGGTCTAACCCTTGTAAAGCATGTTGCCAGATTACAGGGCCCCAAGGTATAACCTGGCACCAAAAAGTCAGTTCAACATTGCATTTACAATTTTGCTGTGTTTTAGTGGAAAGTAATGAAGGGACACATATAGGCTAAAACTTATCTGTCCTTTATATACAACTGCTGACAAAACTCTTCCCAAGAGCTACAGCTCTTTCAAATGACATGAGGGCAGTGGGCCAAAGTTATTGCTAGCAGACTAGCAATAGCAACCTCTAGCATACTGAACAAGTTTATTAAGAACTCAGAGTAAAGAGGATGCATGTTAGGCTTAGCGGAAAAACGGTTCAGACATCAAAGAGGTCAGATAAACAAAGGAACAACAGGTAAGCCCATCCAACCTGATAAGAAGACTTAGGGAAAATAGATTTGAAGGAAATGGACTCTTTGCTTAAGCACAAGCAAAATCAAGCCAAATGCTAATGCCATTTTGTCTAATTACACACCACAACCAGAGTTTGGGCACATTATTTAGATTCCTTCCTGATTCTTGTGAGATTTCCCCACTGATGCTCACTGTCAGTGAAATCCAAAAGGATTAAAATCCTCCAGCAAACCTCATCTTTCACCATAAGGGAGGGGTTTGCTTGCTCAGGGATTTAGTCAATTGGCTCGCATAGGCTTACTTTACTAGATGCCAGTTGTGGTGTGTTTCTGATTTAATGGGATCTCTAATCACTTGCATTGCAATTGTGTCTGTGTCTTTATGGAAAGATGCATGAAGAAGGCTGATATCTAAAATCTATTCTTTCTAACTCTTGGGTCAGGCGGATAAGTGTGCTTGAAATAAAGTGTGTACTGTATACTGTATATTCATTCATAATAGCTAAGAGTGAGTTTTCTAAAGGATCATTTCCTTGTAGGAAATCCAATATCAAATAGTTGCATTCAAACTTGTGGGCTTTTATATTGTCAAGGATACAGGTCTTTAAGTATTAAATCCTGAACAATGAAATGTTTGAAATATGTGTTATCCAAGGATAACAGCCTTTATCTGTTCAAATGGGTTTCCATTACCATCATTCCAAGGCATCATAACTTTGGAGATCAGAATCATGCAGGCAATTATTTTTTTTCCTGTGACACTCTATGGAAGTGAAAGTTGGACTTTGAAGAAGCAGGACATAAAACATTTTTAACACTTTGGAACTTTGGTGTTAGAGAAGACTTCTGAGAATACCATGAATAACCAAGAAAACAAAAAAATGGATCAAAGAGCAAATCAATCCAAAATTTTCAAGGCACAAATGACCAGGCTCAAATTGTAATATTTTGGGCACATTATGCAAAGACCCAACTCTCTTGAGAAATCCAAAAGTATTCCCTGTGACACTCTATTGAAGTGACAGTTGGACTTTAAAGAATCAGGATAAGAAAAGTAGTGATGCTTTTGAACTTTAGTGATGCAGAAGACTCCTGAGAATATCGTGGACAGCCAAGAAAACAAACCAATGGATCATTGAACAAATCAACCCAGAGTTCTCACTCGAGGCACAAATGACCAGGCTCAAATTGTTCTATTCTGGACACATTATATGAAAACCCAGCTCTCTGGACAAGGCTCTAATGCTGGGAAAGGTGGAAGGAAAGAGAAGAGGATGACCAGCAGCAAGGTGGATGAACTCAATTATTGTAATTTGAGCCTGGTCATTTGTGCCTCAAGTGAGAACTCTGGGTTGAACACCAAATTTCAAAAGCATCAATACTCTTCTTATTCTGCATCTTTAAAGTCCAACTTTCACTCCCTTAAATTGTCACAGAGAATACCATGGATTGCACAATTCTGATCTTTGTAGGTATAGACATATCACAGCATCTGAATATCTTTGCAAGGGCCTTCATAGCCAGTCTGCGGTGTATTTCTTCACTGCTTGTTCCTTTACTGGTTCATTGTAAAAGGCAGAAGCTATCCACCTCTTTGATATCTTCAATGTCAATTCTAAGGCTGGTTGTTCTACATGTCATTAATTTGGTCTTCTTCTTTAGTCCCATTTTTTCATTGTGCCCTTTAATTTTTGGTACTAGGGCTTGCATATCCTTTGCATTTTCAGCTATCAGGATAGTGTCATCAGCATAGCACAGGTTATTGATGTTTCTTCTTCCAATTTTAAAACCACACTCATCCAATCCAGCTTTCCTTAATATATAGTACATATATCTCACATATCACTTCAATTGACCAGACTGTTGCTGGACAGAGTCCTGCTGGTCCCAACTCACTTTCCATTCATCTTGATTCCTGGCTTTTCTTCTCCAGGTTCATCCAAAGTTCTTGACTATTGGATCTTCCCATCTCTTTGGAGGTCAGCCAATGGGTCTTTTTACTTCTCTTGGATACCATTCGGCAACTGCTGTTGTCCAATGGTCATCTGACGTACACATGACGCGTCCTGCCCAGTATAGCTTCTGTTTTTGATATTTGACGACAACATCATTTATTCCACTTTGTGTTCTAATCTGGCTGCTTGGGATGTAGTCTTGGAGAGACACTTTCAGCATGGATCTTTCCATAGCCCTTACTGCTCTTGAAAGCTCTTCCTCTTCTGCCTTTGTTAGCAACCATGTTTCGCTTCCATATAGTACCACCTATAAGACAGTTGGATTAAAAAGGTTAGCATGCAGTTTTCCATCAATCTTCTCATTTTGTAAGACTTCTCTAATGGAGTTGTATCTAGGATAGTGTCATCAGCATAGCACAGGTTATTGATGTTTCTTCTTCCAATTTTAAAACCACACTCATCCAATCCAGCTTCCCTTAATATATATCCCACATATAGGTTGAAGAAATAAGGGGAGAGTATGCCTCACTTGCCAAACTCCTTTGCCAACCTGGAGCCACTCTGTTTCGCCATGTTCTGTCTGGACTGTGGCTTCCTGACCTGTGTATAGGTTTCTCATGAAGCCAATGAGATGTTCTGGGATTCCCATTTTTCTGAGCATATTCCACAGCTTCATGTGATTGACACAAAGTTTTTTTATAACTGATCAAGCACATACTGTTTTCTTTTTGCCATTCTTCGGCTTTTTCAATTATTCAGCATGCATCAGCAATAATGTCTCGTGTTCCCTGGCATTTTCTAAAGCCAGCTTGAACATCCGGCATACTGTATCTTTTTTCATGTACAGCTGTAATCTGTGTTGGATGATCCTAAGCGTTATTTTGCTAGCATGTGAAATTAAGGATATTGTGCAACAATTGCACAATCTATTAAGTCTCTTTTTTTTTTTAATGTAGATTGACCTCTTCCAATCAGTTGACCACTGTGTCATTCTCTGTATTTGCTGGAATAGCTTGGTTAGAGCCCTGACTGATTTTTCTTCTGTGGCTTACCATATTTCAGTGGGTATTCTATCAGTTCCTGCAGTTTTCCAACTTGGTAATGACTGGAGTGCTGATCTAACTTCATCTTCTAGTATTAGAGGTTCTTGTAAGTTAAGGAATATCTTCTAAGGTATCTTGGAGGTTGACATCTCTATATTTATTTATTTATTTGTTTATCGAATTTTGCCACTATAAAATATAAAACACTATTGTATAGTGTTTCATTATATGCCTTCCATCTTTCTTTGATCTCCTTTGAATCAGTTACTATCTGTCCATTGGCATCCTTTAGCATACCAATTCAAGGCTGGAACCTCTTTATGAGTTCAGAGATCTATTATGATAGACTGAATCAAAATTGAGAATCTGTTCTACTTTAAATATCCCAAGAAAATTGAAGTATGAACTCTACACATTAAAAACACCCACATTTGAAAGGGGATTTAATCTATGTATTAAGTTATAGTCCAGCAATGGTTTCTACTTTGAATTCTATGCCAGATTTGTTTCTAAGGTATGAAGTTATTTTGGACATTGCAGCATACTTCCACGACTTGGTAAACCATTCTTCCAAATAGGAAATCAAATCACCTTTCCAGTAAGAAATATATTATAGTCACATGCAGAAGTTAGCAAATATAACTATATACAGTATGTTCACTGTACTTAGAAGGAATATATGGTTAGTGAATTTTAATAAGAATATCAGAGGTTGAAATGGAAATTCAAATTTTAAATGTTTTTTAATTGTAATATGAATTAAGTTCTTGGAGTCAAAACAGTTCAACTAAAAAGGGGGGTTTCAGTGAATATCTATCAGTGAGAGAAATTCAAATTAACTGATCAATTTGTTGTTGCAATCAACCTACCAGCATCAACTTAATATAAAGCTGAGACATATGGAAATCAGACTGGGACATGGATTCAGACAATTGTTGTTGTTTTATCTAGTTTTATCTAGACATGGCTAGATCTGTCCCATATTTAGAGAATGGTGTAAAAAATGATGCAGAGAGCCTAGATTCATTACATCCTCCCATTCAAAGCACCTACGAGGGATAGATCTCCAGCCGTTTCCTAAACACAAGTCCCTTTGAGGATACATTAGTGAATCATCCTGGGCATTAAAAAAATAATCACTTTGAACAAGTGGCCAGCAGCAAAAAACACAAGCAACCCAACAAATCCTATTTTTCTTACCTTTGCTTCATACCAAATCTTGAACTGAAAGCTAAAAATGACAATAGTGTCTCTCTCCTGATCTAACTGATGCTTGATAGCATGATATATAACTTTCCACACTGAGTTAAAGCTGAAGTATATGTGCATTTGATTTCAGCAGACCCTTGTGATTCTTCATTTCATTTAAAAAGCACGGGAGAACATAAAGCAAACTATAAAGAGGCTTTGTCTTTTTCTGTCTAACTTCCCTTTATAGTGTGAAAATATGAGAAATTGGATATCACTATATTTCCACCTAGTGAACCTCACATGTTCTTTCAGTGTACAACAGCATCCCACCCAGAGTGAGCCCTTATATTTCAGGGAATATTTATAAGGTAAAATGGACCATAAACTTCGGTTAATTGTAATTCTGGTCCAGTTTGTAAAAGCCTCCTTAAATAAAGTTATTTTTTTTTATTTTTTTTTATTTTTTAATGGAGATAGAATATAACATCTAGTACTTAAGTTAATGCAGCACCACTGAATATTCCTTTCCACTACTCATTAGAGTACATTCCTCCAACTTGCACTCCATAGATTTATTTATTTATTTATCAAGATTGTATGCCACTCTACTCCCAATGACTCTGGGTGGCACACAACAACCAAAACAAGGAAATTACAATGGAGGAGGGGGGGAGGGGAGGAGGCAGAGGAGAAATATAAGATGGCAAGAATGACAGACCAGATGGGAATGAAGCAACAGGCAACAGGTGTCACTCTCCCTCACCAAAGAACTGGGTAAAGATCAAGATCTTCATGGCCCTCCTAAACAACAGCAGAGTGGGGACATCTGGATCTTGCAGGGGACCTCATTTCAGAGGAAAGGCACAGCTACAGAGATGGCACACTTCCAGAGTCCTGAGAGATGACATTGTTTAATTGAAGGAACCCAGAGCACACAAGATTGAATTGGCTGGGCAAATACTACGAGAGACAAGTGTGTTGTAAAGGATTTAAGGGAACTGTATTTCAGCACTTTGAGAGAGTCCCAGGTTGGGGAAAGCTATGTTATATTCAATATATGACTACTCCTGATCCACTCTTCCCCACATGCATACAGTACATGTAGAAAAGAGGCAGAGCTTGTGGTATAACAGCGAAGTGCTACTTTCATCTTCTATGATCTGCCTGAAGTGTGAAAATACCTTGTTTCACACAGCTGTGGCCCAGCTAAACTGGATCTACATGAGTATATGTAAAACAGTGCTGTGCAACACTTCAGATGTTGAAAAACAAAAAGTGGTTTGGAGGAGCTTTAAAGCAGCCACACCTTTTCCGGATTTCTATGGTAGCCCTTCCCAGCTACTGAACAACCCTGGGGAAAGACATTTGGTTTAAGAGTTGTGAACAGGATGCCCTCTGAAGTCCCTTTTTTATTTGGAATGCAAAGTGCTACATAGCCCTAATATAAAGTAATAAAGCAAAGGTCTATTTTGAATGCTGGGAGAGGGATAAATTTAGTTTTGAGTTCTATAAAAAAAATTGCTCTTGCTTATGTGAGTAGTAGTCTTAACCAGTAGATTAAATTCTAATAGTGTTAAAGGAGACTGGCTAAATTCCAACTCGCAAGTAGTAATAGCAAGATTATTAGCTGGTAGGCATCAGCCATGAAATACCATCAATGCTTATTTAAGCAAACATATTCACCTATTAAGCTGTTATAAAAACCTAGGGAAATGATCTCTTCTCTGCTTCATTTGATACAACATAGTATAACACTTTCTGGAGGTGTCTTTATAAGCCTAAAATATTGTTGGCAGTGCAATTGCTATTCTTCCAAGATAAGGATTTAAATAATCACACTGATGCTGAACATTCAGATATGACACCATAAGTGTAGGTTTTGTTAGGATACAATTAGGCACGTAAAACTTACAGATAATTTAAAGCTATGGCATGGGAGAGAAATATGGTTGGATTAAATTGAAATAAATATGTTACTTACTATCATACTCAATATTAATTCACAATATGAAGGGTATTGCATATAGCTACATAAGTGCCATCGAGTCAGCCTCAATTCCAGATGAGTGCATGGACAGAGTTTTGCCATCTGAGCCTGTGCCTAGTAACCTTGTAGCCTTTTCAAGAGCAATTCTGTAATCTCTTTGGTCCTATCTGTCCATTTGTCCAAGGTTACCTACTTCTACTTCCTCAAGTATTCCAGGCATAGTAATTGTTCTGGTCTATCGTCCATTCTCATAATTTGCCCAGGTGTATGCATTTCTGCTTGCTAATGGTCTCAGGGGACAGTCTTTATTTTTGTTGTACATTGATTGGATTGCAGTTTCCAGATCCATAATTTAAATGTTTCTAACATCTTTTTATTGCTGTTTATTAGTGTCCTTTTCAAGTTGGTATATATTTCCTCTGGAAAGAAGATTCTGATCTTTCTTACCAGAGAATATTTTTATGCTCCACAATCATCTCTGTCATTCCTTTCCTCCATAGAATTAATCTCCACTTTACTTCTACTGCACATTGTTCATCTTTCTCTGTATCTTACCTTGGGTAAATAAAACTATCACAGTGAAGAAGTGTATATTCACTAATCGTAATGGCTATCATTATCTGTGTCTTCTTGATATTTAACAGTAACCCAATTTTTTCACTTTCCATTTTTACTTTCTTAAACAGTTTCTTTACTTTTAACTAACAAATTGGTGTTATCTGTATTTATCACATTTTAGTTTTTGATCTCCTGTTCCAGGTGTTATCTTATCCCATCTGAATATTCTTATACTTCTTGTATAAGTTGAATGGATATGTAGATGGACCTGATAATGTCTCAGGTGAACCATTGGACAAGATGGCAACATACTGAGCTACAGTTTGTTCCTCCCTCCCTGTGGGAGCTGTTAGAAACTGTATCTGGACTGTTTTGTTTTGTTTTGTTTTATGGTAAATAGACATGTTAATTAAATTGTTGCCTATTAACTTTGGAATTTTGGAGAACTAATATGCCTCACAAACAGAAGAAACAAACCTCTTCTTTACCTTTTGTTTTGTCTACTCTGATGGTACTATCTCCTGCAGAGACAGAAAAATGTTTACTCACTGTTGATCCAACTACTTCAGTGTTAAAGCACTTAGCTTCTTCTGAGATGTAACAGCTTTAGCTGATAGCCAAATACTGTAGATGATCAGTTGGGAGATGTTCAGAGCACTTTTGACTCCAGAATTGCTGCCCAGAATTGAGCCAAGAGAAATTACTAATTATGAGTTGCTTGTCATGCTGCAGTCAAAAAGTAGAAGACTTTCAAAATATGCATTAAAAGTTGAAGCACTTGAAGTAAAATTGGAGGCAATACAGATTCAAACAGCTTAGAAAAACAATGCTGAAAACAGGGATTCAAGTGTTGGAAACAATAGTCACAAGATTGAAAAAAAAATTGACAGCCTGCCAAGACAAGCTGGTTCAAGTTGTACATCTAAATCCCAGGTGACGTAAGTGATGCTGTGACTGCCCTCTTGCGGTGTCTGGGGGCTGTAAGGGTCTGGATGGGGAACAAGAGGCTTCAACTGAACCCTGGTAAGATGGAGTGGCTGTGAGCTAATGGTTCTTCTGTATCTGGGACATTATTATATCTGGTTCTGGATGGGATCACACTGCCCCAGATGGACCCAGTGTGTAATCTGGGGGTCCTCCTGGACTCACTGCTCCTGCTCAAAGAGCAGGTGGCAGCTGTGGCCAGGAGATCCTTTGTGCAGCTACGTGCTGTGCACCAGTCCTTTCCTGGATCGGGAGGCCCTTCAAACAGTCACTCACACCCTTGTTATCTCTCATATAGACTATTGCAATGCACTCTACATGGGGCTACCCTTGAAAAGTATCTGGAAGCTTCAGCTGGTCCAGAATGCAGCCACACAAGCTGTTTTTGGTGCCCTCAGAAGGGCACATGTAACACCGCTGTTGGGCGAGCTGCTTTGGGTACCAGTTTGCTTCCAGGTCCAATTCAAAGTGTTGGTTATCACCTTTAAAGACCTACATGGCATGGGGCCAGGTTACCTGAGGGACCGCCTTTTCCCCATTACATCAGCCCATCCCACCCGATTGTGCAGAGAGGGCATGCTGCAGACCCTGTCTCTAAGACAACTTTGTTTGGCGGGGTCCAGGAAGCGGGCCTTCTCTGCAGTGGCACCCGCCCTGTGGAACATGCTGCCCCCGGAGGTGAGATTGGCCCCATTGCTCCTGGTCTTTCGGAAGAGTCTGAAGACCTGGTTCTGCTGCCTCGCTTGGGGCGGAGACAGAAATAGATCTACATGGGGATGGCTGCTATAGACCACTCCTCGCACACTTGGACTGCTTTAGATTATTTTGCCACTTGGACTTTTTTTATTTTTTACTCTTATTTATATTTATTATTGTAATTTTATATTGTGGATTTTATAATTGTTGTTTTAATTGATTAAACCACCCAGAGTCCCTGGAAGGGAGGAGATGGGCGGGGACAAATTGGATAAATAAATAAATTGAATTGAATTAATTGAATTGAATTGAATTGAAAACCGTTCAACAGGGTCCATAACAAAACACAATCATGCTCCAGTTTTATGATTACTAGAGTTTGTTAAGAAATATCAAGTTGGTCTAAGGTGGTATTTTAATTAGTCATTATTAGAGGATCTATTACTCACACTCTAGTGGAATTGGTTTCTGAATATATGCTTTATCTGCAAATATTTTTTTGTCATTCTATAATCTCATTTCAAAGGGGATGTAGTCTTTCACCATAATCTTTCCATCTTTCTTTAACCTCATTTGCCTCTGTTAGAGTTCTTCTATGATTACCCTTAATTATTCCTACCTTAGCTGCAAATTATCTTGTGATTTCTCTGATCTTCTTAAAAACTGTCATTCCACTTTTATTTTTCTCTATTTTGTTTATGCCTTTTCTTGCTTAGCACATAAAATTTTACTATTAGATACAGTATATCTATAGACATCCACATATACAGTAATTGCCTTAAGTATACACTGCAATCAATGGTTTCATTTGGTGTTAGAGACAGAGCTACAAGCTTCTGTGCTCTAAAATACTTAACTGTATATATTAGGTTTTTACCAGATGGAAAAACAAGAGGTGTCATGGATCTGGGGGAGAGGCTTATTCTTCAAAATAAAGCAAGGTTTATAAAATCTGCTGTATGGGATATTTTGGGAGGATTTGGGGCATTATGATGCAACACTATTTTTTAAATGTGTTTTCCTACATCCACTGTATTTCAAGCAATTTAATATGTAATGTTATTTAACATAAATGCATTATTGATCATTGTGCTTATTGTTAGACAATAGATCTAATACGTATGTTTCCTACTCAGATTTATCCTCTCAATTATGCCTTTACGGCTTTAATATTCCTACTCATATTTATTTAAATCCTTTGCCATCCTGTTGTATTTTACTATCTATTTTTCTCACAACATTCTGAGATAATTATTTATTAACAATTCACCTTCCTTTTAGTCATGCTATCTAGCCATTCCATAGGTTGGTCTCTATCACTAAGGGTTCATTAAGAATACAATTACTCTTATTTCTGATTGGTTCCCTTTACGTGTCCAGGAGCTGGTCAGGAGTTGTCTAGAAAGCTGATCTATGTCTCAGTAAGCCTTGTGTGACCATGCAGATCATTCCCCCCCCCCCATTTCTCTCAAGTCTGATCTATATCTGACTTTTTATCCATTCATATACTAAAATGGCTACCATATGGCCCTACTATTTATAGCTTAACCTAAATGTATGGCAGAGGGACAAGGAAGCAATTTAAAATTTAAGATGTAACCATTGTAGCAAACAAAATGATGCTTTCATCATCTGGATCTGGAAGTGGTACATGAACGGCATCATCTTAATGGATGGAAGTGTCATGCTCCCCGATCAAACGTTTCCAGAACATCTGATTGGACTCGCATGCATGAATGGAGTTAATACATGTTGGGACTTGCAAGTTAGCAGAATTAGGAGGGGGAACATGCCAGGAGTGTGAAAGCATCTTGTTTGGACTATCTCTGGTATCCAAGGTCAACCTGCTGGGCTGTTGAAGAAGGCATGGAGTGGAACTGATTGGCACGACGAGCAGGGCTGCATGCCTGAGAAAGGGAGGCGGTTTGAATTCATTGGGATGTTTAACTTGGGGAAAATGTGGGAACTTTCATTTGCAACTTTTCCACTGTTCTGTATACTACACTCTATTAAAGCAATTTCTACTATAATCATGTATGAATTGAATTTGATGGCAGTTTGAGTAATACAGTCATTACAGGAAGGATGGAAGGATGGAAGGATGGAAGGAAGGAAGGAAGGAAAGAAGGAAGGAAGGAAGGAAGGAAGGAAGGACACTTCTTTCTATAACATAACATAACATAACAAAACAAAACCTAGGTAGAAAATGGGATCTTTATTTTACACTCAGTAAGACTGAGAGAAATTCCAAATTTCTGAGATTATAAATGGTTGTTGCTGAATCAGTCGTCAGCAGTGTCTAACATTAGGATCCAGGACCAGATTTTCACAATCTACTTAAGTGGCAAGACAGTTTTATTTTCCACACAGTTGTTACAAAAGCCAATGAAGTGTTTAAAATGTGTGAAATCCCTCTTTCAGTTCTACTAGCAAAGATCACACTCTTTATCATATGTCAGGCTGCCTTCTCTAGTTTACCAGGGATGAACACCATAAGGGAGTAAATGGGCAGCAAGAGAACAGGAGCACAAATCAAATAACTGTTTCTCACATTGAAACTTTTAATTAAAAACATATTTTTTTTTTACTTGGAAGAAATCTGTCCTGTTTTACTTAACAGTGAATACAGACTCTATTCCCATTATGCATACAGTAATATAAAAACAAGATAGATTATGATCTACAAATATAATTGGCATCTCTTGTGGTAAATTCAAGATAGTGGATCTCAGTTGTTTATTTGGCATGTTAATAGTCTACTATTAACTAGGTAGAACTGTCTACCAAACTGTGGAAATACTTACAAAAACCCAAACTAGTGGTGTGGATTTGTTAACAGTTAGTACTGTTCATTTATTCTCCTTAGTCCTGATAATGTAATCCACCTTCCTAAAATAAACAATATACATAACCATTTAATAGAGGTGATGCAAAACGAGTACCTTCAGACTTTTACATGAATTTATCTTATTCTTATCTTCTATACAAGATGTTTGTAAGTGCACTCATTATGCATACTTCTTTACCACTGAATTCATATAATCATAGACTTAGAAGGGGTTGTTTTGAGTCCAACCTCCTGCTTAGTGCAGGAATTGAAATTAAAGCATCCCAGATAGATGACAGTCTAGCTTCTGCTTGAATATGTTCAGTGAATGGGAGCCTACCACATCTCAGTGTCAGTGATTCTGCTATAAACCCGTTATATAATTAGGGAGATGTGTTTTTTCCCTCTAAGATTTAATCAAAACCTGCCTTCCTGTGACTTAAATCCATTATTTTTTAAAGTCCTGAACTCTGGAATGATGGAGATAAGTCTTGATCTTATGTGATATACTTTCAAGTATTTGAAGAATACTACCACACACACACACACACACCAGTCTTCTTAAGGTTAAACACTCCTGGATACTTCAATGTTATCCTTCTCTGACCTATTCCCATTGATCTGAATTCTTCAGCTTGTAACCAACTACTATTCCAAAATCTTTTTCACAAGTACTACTATCTAGCTAGGTATCTGCCATCTTATGTCTGTGCCACTCATTTCTGCTTAATATGTAAAATAACAACACAAAACTCTGCACTTGTCTCTGTTAAATTTCATCCTATTATTTTCATTCTATTTCTCCAGTCAATCAAGGTTATTTTTAATGTTATTTCTGTCTTTAAAGGTATTAGCTATTCCACATAATTTGTGTCATCTGTAAATTTGATAAACATTCCCTCCATTTCTTCATTCAAGTCATTGTGGCATCCCACTTGATACCTTGTTCCAGTTTGATGGGGAACTTGTGATGAGTATTCTTTTAAATATTTCAGAGACAGCTACAGTATATATCCATTTATTTTTCATGCCATCTGGTTGAAACTTATTTGTTACCAGATTTGAACCCTGGCTGAAACCAGTTTGTGGCCTGGAAGACTAGAAATAAAATGAAAATAAAATTCACAAATTTGCCAATCACAGTCCTTCAGCTGATGGTTTAAGCAATTCCTGATTCTTTGAAATCGTTAACTTTTTGAAACATGTGGCAAGAACTAACTATTTTGATAGGAGGGAGGCAAGTTGTACAGTAAGTATGCCATGCAACTTATAGCTACTGTATGTCTTATGTCTTGGATTCATAGTAAGAAGAGGCTTATTTTCTCCTCTCCATGGTTTAAAATTAAGGCCCCTACCTAGCCTGGAGTTTTAAGGAAAAGTTTCCAAAGGAACCAATGAAAAACTTTTCCTCTAAAGTTCCAAGCTAAGTGTCAAGGGTGATGGTGGTGATGGTGGTGGGGATAATGAGTTTCAGTCACAATGTCTTTACGGAATGAAAAGATGAGTCTACATTCAAGATAAGTATCATCCCTTGCATGTCTGTTGTTGTTGTTAGTAATAGTAGTAGAAGTATTAACAGCAGCAGTAATCTTATCAAAAAGGCATCCCCACATGTGTTGCAATAAGTGAAAGTCATACATGATTGGCTATTAGAGACATTGCTAGATGTTAAGGTTCCATTTAATAGCTTCAAAATCCTGCTTGATACCTGTGCCTTGTGAAAATGAACAACTATTCTGAAACTTGTCAGCTGTATTAAATCGGAACATTCAGTGTTCTAATTCATGTTAAAGGACTGGCTAATCCTCACTCCATTTTCTTTTTTGTTTATTCAAGCCAACCATTGCAATTCATACTAAACTCTCACCTGTGGTTCATAAATGCTTCCTTTTCTGGGGGTGTTGTATGAACAATAAAACTTATGCCAGAAAAGAGAAAGAGACAGTGTTTAATGACTTTTGAGGACATAATGTATTTGGACTTTAGCATCATATTACTGGAATGCTTTCTGTATTTACTGCTATCAGTATGGATAATGTTTTATTGTAAGGTTTGGTAAACAATGTCCACCAGTGTCATGGTGCCCAAGACCCCCAAGAATTCAGTATAAAAAATCAAAACAAAAAAATAATTGGCAAAAATCTCATAAGACAGCTAAATCTTGCAAGATAGGTCTACTCTTGGAAAAGATCCCACGAGAATTCAGCCATTAAAAATAAAAAGCCGTATATTTATATTCGATTAGTATTTTACCTGCTTACAAAATTAATTATACTAAACACCCTTCCCAAAAGGTTGCTGACTCATTTTATAGAGCTCAGAAGGACAGTTTCCTGCTTCAAGAAGCATACAATTTATATTTCACCACTGGAGAAGCAGTAAAAGGGGAAGATATAAAGGCAAGTGCATAGCAAAGCAATATATAACTGTGTAAGCTGCATATACTTAATTTAGCTTTAGGATGAGTTACAGCAGGGCATATGAATGTTGTAACTGATCAGCAAGACCTCTTAAATAATTTCTTGCATTACAGCTAACTTTGAATACATTTTACAAAGATTTTTTTTTTAAATTCCAGCTCTTTCTCCCATAAACTAGAATATTTTAATAGATGCTCATGACAGGAAACTAAAAATGCAGGGCATAACTTCTGGAATTCTTTCTAGTCCCTTTACCAACCATAATATCAGTATCTGTTTTTTTCCTTCTGTATAACAAAATAATGTATTGTGTCTGTCTGCACTTTTTCTCCAGGGGCTAATCAGGGTGTTTACATATGTGTTTTCTCTCTATTTGTGTCTGTTAAAGTCTAATCAGAGGAGGGAATATATGTTGTGTTTCTCTCTGTGTGTGTATGTGTGCTTCTGCTCTTACCTAGTGCTTTATCTATGTGTCTCTGTGTGTGTGAGCAATATGTCCTCTGTTCTTCCCAAAGGAGGAAGAACAGAGCACTGAGCAATATGTCCTCTGTTCTTCCCAAAGGAGAGAGAGGGGGCTTGAAATAGAACAATGGCAATGTCACTGCCCAAGTGTTTTCTCATAGGGATGCACTGGAATATTTTTCTTAACAGCTTTAAGCCAGGTCTAACCCCTGATCTTTCTTTTGCCGACTCTGCAGTCCAACCTCCCAGAAACATTGGTCCCATTCCAATGTTGGCGTTATCCTGTTGACAGAGAGTCCTAAGCTCCTGTGTACATTTTCTTCCCAATACTCCTTTAACTTGTAAAGAATAGGAGGTGCAGAAGCATCTGTAAGACAAAATCCTCCCTGCTCTCATTTTTAATCTTCCTAACTGAATTAACATTAAACCTTCTTTGTATGTATGCATATTTATACTGAACTTTCTACATTCACTTCAATATTTGAGGCTACAGGTCTAGGGACACAGTTGGCTCTGCCAATCCACTGTAGAGTACTGCCATAAAGGTGTAATTTGCAACAAAATATGGCATAGAAAGATGTAGGTTTGACCAATGGTTTTGGTCAAATTGTAAGGCTTGATCCACACATCCTGTTTCCCCTGGTGAAAACTCATCCCACTAATTGTTTCTCAAGAATATGAATGATGTTGTCCTCAACCCACTCCTGGCTTGGCCTGAAGGCAGCCTCCTCCTGTATTTTCTTCGTCAGCTTCAAGGGGTATTTTTGGTTGTTGTTTTGTTTTATTTTTTAAAAAAATCTGCTAGTAGAAACTGTGGTGTGCTGTGCAGTCAGTTTATGGATGGGACCTGCTTTGCACCTAGTGACCATTACTTTGGTCATTCACTCCTGTACCTGGCCACTGATTTGTAGGGTCATTCACCTTATTTCTTATTCTTATTTCTTATTTATATGTTTTATGTAGCCACTGATCTCACACAAATGACTCTAGGCAGTTTACAAGGATTAAAACACAGAAAAATCCACAACATATAACCTCAGGTATCCAAGGATAAAACATGGGTGTGGGGGAAGCACACCAACATCAGCAGAGCTCGTTTAACCACTCAACACAAATGCTTGGGAAAAGAGCCAGATCTTCAGTGCCTTGCAAAAGGCTAACAGGATTGAGGCCATTCAAATCTCCAGGGAGTTTCTGTTCCATAGGGTAAGCACTTGCATTGAGAAGACACAGTCTGGGATCCAAAACGATGACATTGTTTAATAGAAGGGATCCAGAGCATGCCCTTCCTTTTAGATCTGATGGGGCAAGCAGAAGCAATGGAAGAAAAGTGGTCCCAAAGTAGCCTGTCCCTAACCTCTCTGTAGGGCTTTTGTGATAACAGGACATTCTTTTTTTTTAATGAATAACTGTATTGATTAGTCAAATAACCATATCAGAAAGTTGGGCATCAGCCACTATAAGATATAAAATATAAAATATGATACCATAAAACAGCTAAAATACAGTAAAATTAACTAAAATATACTATGGTGAGATAAAATGCCATAAAATACAGTAAGGTAAAATAGAGATAAAATTGTAAGATAAAAATGCAAGATGTGATAAAACAAGTGATAAAATACAGAAACAATGTGAGTTTAAATGAATTCATCACCTTTACATGCCACCCCAATGCGTTCTATAAATTGCGTTCTCGGTTGGACAGCCCTAACTATAAACTTAACAGTTCTGTTGACCACATATATATTTGTGCCCTGGAGGAAGTAACGTAACATCTTTTGTTACAATCCCAGTATGTGGTTCTGTCAATTAATGTCTGAAGGTACTGAGCCCTTGCTGGGGCATATAGTTGGCAGTTAAATAGGGCATGTGCAATGTCTTCTACTTCGAGTGCTCCACAAACACATGTCCTCTCAAAGTAAGGCACTTGGTGGAATCGTCCATATTTGACCATAGAATCTAGTTGCTCAAATCTTGCTCTAGTAAGAGCTATCCTATGGTATTGCGTCAGACCCATTGTCAGGTATTTTTCTATTTGAAAGGACAGTTTATTCTTGGCCAGCCATTTCGATGACCTATTGTGTGCAAGTGACTCAATGTCTGTTTGGGCATTAACATCCAAGACTCTTGGTTTGAATGTTACCTTGGCCTGGTGTCTGGTGGAAAGTAAGTATTGTGATGAAAAGCCGAGGAATGCGATAGTTTGGAGGAGTTGGTTGATCCATGTGGAGGGTTGAGGTGTGCCCATCTGTTCTTCAAGGCACATTCTTGATAATCTATCATGTCCCATTGGGAGAATCCTCCACCAGTAGTTAAATACTTTGGTTACTGATAGACTGTAAATGGAATGGGTGCCTGTTTCAGCTCTTACTGCTGCTGCGGGTGTATTCCTGTCAGTCCCCAGAATGGTCCTTAAAAAGTGTGCTTGGTTTTGCTCAAGTAAGGAGGCCTTTGATAGGCCCCACAATTCGGCACCATATGGTGGCACGGGTACAAATTTTGCCTTATGGACCTCAAAAGCAGAGAGCAAGGGTGGCTGTAGCTGAGTAGTTTAATTAGTGTTTTAGAACTTGCTGTGGCCTTTGCAGAACTTTGCTTGTAATGATTAGCCCAAGGCCCTGTATCTGTAAAAACCACCCCTAGATATGAAAAAGAAACTACTTGTTTTATAGGCTTCCCATCCAAGTGCCAATTGTATTTGGCCCATCTTTTCCCAAAAACCACCACTTTGGATTTGGACTTGTTAATATTCAAAAAGTTTGCAGCGCAGTAAGCACCAAATTTCCCCATCAATCTTCTCAGGCCTACTTGGGAATGTGCCATCAAAACCATGCCATCTGCAATCAAGAGGATATAGATATGTCTGTTGAGGATCTTTGGCATGTGAACATCCGTAGAATGGAGAAATCCTGGAATGTCATTAACATAGAGATTAAACAACATCGGGGCCAAGATACATCCTTGTCTGACACCATTGTGGGTGGGTATGCTCTGTGCAAGAGACCCATTGACTCCAGTACGGACTTTCAGGTGTGTATTTGTGTAGAGGGCCTTTATCAAAGTCTGGGTTCCATATTTAACTTGGCCAGCTTTTTCCATAATATATCTCTATTTATGGAGTCAAATGCCACGCTAAGATCAATAAAAGATGTAAACAGGTGCCTTCCATCAGTTGTATATTTAGTGATAAGATGGTGTAAAATGAAGCAATTGTCTATTGTGGAGTGCCCATGTCTAAACCCAGCCTGTTCTTTCACTAGTATATTTTTCTCGATTGCCCAGTCCTCTGTTTTTCTCAGGAGATGTTTTGCATACATCTTAGCTGTTACATCAATAAGGCTTATGGGTCTGTAATTTTTAGGGTCTTCCTTGTCTCCTTTTTTTGTGTATGGGAACTATGATGGAAAGTTCCCATCCTACTGGAATGTGGCCAGTGTTGTCTATGTATGTAAAGATTCCTGCCAGTAGTGGGGCCCACCAGTCTCTGTGTGTCCTGAAAAGTTCTGGTGGTAGGATGTCTTCGCCAGGTGCCTTATGGGTTTCAGTGATTGAATGATGTGTTTAATTTCTGTCACTGTCACTGGTAGCCAAGGAGGAAGATTATCAAGGGTCAGAGGCTCAGCAGCCATCTTTTCTGGATAGTCCTGCTTGGAACTGGCAAATAGGGTAGTGTAGATATCCTCCCAGACTGAAGCTGAAATGGGGATATCAAGTAGGAGCTTACGTTCCTTCAACATGCCAGATACGATATTCCAAAATATGACTGGATTAGACCCTTTTGCTGACTTCTTTAGCTCAGACCAAACTGTATATACAACTGTAGCTGTATATTGAGCCTTCTTATTGGCTGTTAGTTTCTTATAATTGTGTCTGAACTTTAACATCTTGGCGTGGTTGTTTGGTGTGGGGTTTCTTTGAACCAAATGCACAGCTGCTCTTAGGGTCTTTCTTGAATGAGAACAATCAAGATCGAACCAATTAGATCTTATGGGCTGTCAGTTCCTAACTGGCAGTTTGTCTATTAAAAAGTGTCTTAATGTGCTGCACAAATTGGCATATCCAGTAAGGATTCTATTTGGGTCTTGAGTAGTTGTAACAACCATGTTCACCCAAGACTGGGCCCTCTCAGAGTTCATAAAATTAGAAATTGCCTTAGTATCCACCTTAGTCCATTTAAACCTCCTGTCTGGACATTCAGGAATATCTCACCAGGCCCAAAAGCAATATCTCCCACTTCTCTTGCCACCCCAGAAAATATCTCCATCTACCTTCTTCCCAGTTCTTTGACAGAGATATGTGTTTCCAAATCTGGTTCTGCCACTCAGTGTGAGAATTTGGCTAAAGATTATATAGTTCAGTAAAAACCTATAACAGCAATGTAGCATTTTCTTGCCCCACAACTTATTTTACTTCATCTATTTTCCATTAATAATCTGACACTCCTTGAGGATATGAAGAAGAAAGGTGGGGAAAAAAAAAACACCTTGATGTTCCTTTGAAATTAAATTCCATTTGCTCTCAAGGTCAGAAGATATGACAGTGATGTAATTAACTGTTTAATTATTGTTTTCTTTGTGGAAGAAGTCACCTTTGAGGATCAGCTTAATCAAAAAGGAAAATCTGACTTTACTGCTTCTGCAGTATTCCAGAAGAACACCTGGGGAACTATTTTTAGTCTTGCTCTGTTTTCTATCTATCTATCTATCTATCTATCTATCTATCTATCTATCTATCTATCTATCTATCTATCTATCTATCTATCTATCTATCTCCACCAACATTTCTGTTAAATTTATAAAGAGTTCAGTAACAGAACTTCAAAATTACTTGCTAATCCCCCCCAAAGAACTTATTTTATGGAGTGAGATAGTGACCTATTTCATATTTTTATACAAATGGTAGGATATTTTTGATCTTTAGGATTTTTCATTAAATGCTTCCCTCCCTCTCCGTCACACTCACACACACTTTTTCACCTGTTAAACTGATGGAAGTTACCACACTTGAGCACACATGGAAAAACTACAGCACCTCTTGAAGTACTCACAATAAAATGTTTTCCCTATAGCCATAGGAAGTAGATTTTAATTAACCTTTACAGTAACCCTGCCTCGTCATTAATTAAAACAATTCAAATCATACTTGCTTATTGCTTTTACATTTTAACATTGCAACGATCAAAACAGGAAGACCTTTAAGCCATTTCTGTGGCTGCTCTTCCCAGCAATTTAATAATGGGTAATATATGAAATGAACAAAAAGGAAATCAATAAATAACAGGATTCTTCTCAGTGGATTCACATGTCAGTTACTTTTATATATAACTTGAGCTTCATTACTGTATCATTGGAGGGAAACAAATATTTACTATGCATATAAATTATTTATTTTCTTTCAGGAAATGTCATTGTGATAAGTAAATGAATTAATCTCAAAAGAGTCAACAGTTTACCTATAGAAGGTTTTCTGAGATTCTTTCATTCTCAAGGCCTGTTAAATAAATATCCTCACACAGAATAAAATGCTGTATATTATTATGAATTTTTCCCACACAAAGCAAATACATCTTTTTGGCCTGATCCTGCTTTCATTGCATGCTACTCAAAGTATGTAACATTGATACATTCATTGAATAAACTGTTTCCATATAGTCCAGTAGATTCAAAATCCACATTACAGTGCAAGGCAATTTCCAAAGGTAGATTTCCTGTGCATGAACAGAATGTACCAGTAAAACAGGCAATATTCAGCAAATGTCAGTGAATTATAATCCCCCTCTCTCTCTCCCTCTTCTTTCTTTCTTTCTTTCTTTCTTTCTTTCTTTCTTTCTTTCTTTCTTTCTTTCTTTCTTTCTTTCTTTCTTTCTAATTAACTCCAGACTGACTCTGGGCAGCTCACAATATAACAAAACAAGATTAAAAATTAAAACAGTACACCCTACCAACACAGAAAAAAACATATACAACAGACATCCAACAAGAGGCTGCATCTATCCTAGCCCATGGCCTGATAGAATAGTCCAACAGTACTTCAACAAGCTTTGCTAATGTTGAGGAATATTCAGAATTATATTTCAGCGATGTCTTGAGAGCTGTGAAAGCCTGGCTTACTGCAAATCTACCACGATACAATATGTTTTTTCAGTCCAACTGCCATTTTATCCATCATTTGTATCATCACTACAGGCACATGGAATGTATGTGATAAAATCTGCTGGTTCATAAACTAATGTCATTTGATCAGAGAAGGGGTGTAGATCATTAATGTTGTACTAGACAGTGTTCAGAGCTGATGTTAAGGAAGTCTAGTGTCCTAACAAGCTCATGACGCTAGTCCTGAATAGTGGCTGGATAGGACATTATCTGGGAATCATACTGAAATCGTGGCCCAGAGCATCATTTAGCAAGTTTTTAAAATACAGTTCTAGTTACAATAATTCAAGTTTTTGTACCCTCACATCTGGATTACCATAATATTTTTTTTAAAAAAAAGAATTTCTACTTGATTATGTATACTCTAGCTGGAACAGAGCATTATGATTTCATTACACTGGTCCTTTCTTGCCTGCACTGGTTTCTGACTAATTTCCTAGTGCAAATTGCTGGTGTGGGCCTATAAATCTTGACCAGCATGGAACCAGAAGGTTAGGGTTAGAGAACACCTTTTCCCTTATCTAGTATTGGACTTCAAAACCATTCAGAGATGAGAAATCTTTAAATCCTTCACTGAAGATTTTGAGGATTTCAGTTAACAGACTCTTCTATTGGTGGTCCTTCATCTCTGTGATGGTTTCCCTACAGAAGCTTGTTTGACATCCATATTGCTACCATTTGGTGCCAGGTTAATTTTGCTTGTTTGTTTATTTCTCTCAGACACTTATTTTAGGTGTTTTTTTTTTCGAGAATAAGTTAGTTGTGGCAGTATTTTTTAAACTTTTCAGTGTTTGCTTTTACAACAAAATACCCTCTGATTATGTACTATTGGTTTGGTTCTTCTGGAGGACTTTTGGGAATGGCATGGACAACTGAGCGACTTCTTGGTTAGCCACAGTTAAGGACTGTGAAGATTAGGAGGATTTATTCTTGACTGTTATGTTGCATTGTTTTGTTCCTGTTTTAATTGTTCTTGGTTTGTAAGCTTAATTCTTTTAATCCGATTAATGGACTGTGGAATGTATGCCACTAAAAGTTGTGCCTAACTGGAGCAGGGTATAAAGCATACCATTAAACCAAACCAAACCAAATCAAATCTTACAATAAATAAATGAATAAATAATGTTGTATTGAAATTTCTAATGATGTCCTGCCGTGCCTATAAGTTTGTTTTATTGTGATTCCATTAGCTTTTTCTAATGGCTTAAATTGAACTTTACCATCTTACAGAATTTTAGTTTCTTTTAACAAACAGATAACAGAATTAAAATAAATAAATGAATCAATAAAACTATTATTAGGCAACCTATTAATGTTTATTACTAGTTATAGTGACGTACAGTATTGAAGAAAGTGTGTTCTTTTTAAAAGAAAAAGAAGACGTAAAATTATTATGATAATTTCTATCAGGATAGTCCTCACTGATCAGAGTTGATAACAATGTGTTTTTTTTTTCTTTTTTTCTTTTAATAGATAAGCTTGCTATTGTACACAGGCACACTTTTCTCCTAGTACATGTCATGCGCTGCCTACTACTGAGTAAAACACAGACACTGATTCAGGGAAGATCAGGTTCTGGTTTATTTCAGCATAGTGCATAGCTAGAAAAAGCTGAGAGTGAAGGGAGCGCGCCGGTGCGGGGTTTAAATAGCCCGCGCCAGTCAGCGCCCCCCCCACCTTGGGTTGTGTCATCCCCCCAAGTCCTGCATGCTTCATTGCCGGTAGGTGAGGGGTCGCGGGGCCCCTGCTGGTGCCCCGGGCTTTGCTCATAATCGTTTTCTTCCTCCGGCCGGTGATTGTTGTCAGCTGGGCGATATCCGTTGCGTTCCTGCTGACAGCTTCAGGCGTGCCTCGTGACTCACCCTGTCTTTGTCGTTCTTCCTTCCCCCTTTGTGTTCTAATGGCTGGTTCATCCGGCCGGGGTCGTTCCCTTCTCCTCGGGGTCTGTGTCTGTTGTTGTGCATGCTTTGCTTATCTTTAAATCCCTTCCTCTTGTTTCCGTGGTATTGTCATGTGTGCCGTTGTGCTGATGCATTCAGCTCAACGGTGCTCATGACAGTACATCAGAAACTAGGAACTTATTTGGCAGGATCTGATTTCTATACAAAAGAATTTTACATGCTTGCTAAATTATTGAACCACCAGTATTTTTCGCTTTCTTCCTCTACCACCTCCTTGCCAAATTTATCAGTGAAATATATAAATACTCATGATTTATCATGAAACACTCAGAATATTGAAAGGGACAAGTGAGAAATTTGGATCTGAATGGAGGAAACAATGTTTTTGTTAACAACGTTGGCACTGGAAGATAAATCCGCTAAATTTCTCCGAAAACCACTCAGCCAATCACTGTGTGTGTGTGTGTGTGTGTGTGTGTGTGTGTTTGGTGCAGCATCTTGTCTATAACAGGCAACACTCTTAACACTTTGTTGGTGTCAGTAACCGGAGGAGTAGCTGAGTAACAGAAGGCTAAAAAACTTTAAGTACTGAATATATATCACCATATATGATGCATAATAGCAGGTGCACCTTTTAATGATTATTATGTATAGATCTCTTGAACTGGCAAGTTTTGGCCCAGTGCTTAACAAATATACAATTGCAATGCAATGTTTCGCATTAGGAACAGCTGTATGTTTGTTTGTTTGTTTGTTTGTTTGTTTGTTTCAAAATCCTGGGCCAGAAAGACAACTGCTCTGATCCACTGGATCCACCTCTCCTTTGTACCTCGGAGAGCTAAAGGTACAGGGAGAAATTCGGCAGGTCGACACTGCACCTTAAGTGGCTCCTTATGCTGGGCTGGCTCTAGATCAGTTAAAGAAAACCCTGTCTGGACAGAGAGACTTTGGCAATAGCTTGCAAGGCATTCAGGTGTTCAGCAGGTACCACATTCTCCCATTGGATAATTCTCCTGTTTCTGTGCCTTCCCACCATTCTGTTCCACTAAAACAACACCTACCCACCCCCCATTTGTGTGTCTGTGTGTCTGTATGTGTATGTACGTATATACACCCAAAGATAAAGCCTCAAAAGGTACATGCAAGGAAGCAGGATAACCAGCTTCAAAATAAAAATTCCTTTCTTACCGCCCGATGGTCTTCCTTCTACAGCGACCTTTATCTGAAATGCTATAACAGCACAACAGTTATGGCATTTGCCTTATAAACTGAAGATTGCAGGAAGCTGGAGTGTGCAGAGGTGTGAATGTAGTACCTGTCAACAAGTCCTAAAAGCATTTGTCAGTCTTTCCTTGTAGTCTGATCCAAGAAAAGACGGAGCAACCGTAAGAATTATGGACAGGTGCTATTATCATGTTCCGACACACTCAAAAAGCACCTTAAAATTGAGTTCCAAGCACTCAACAGCCCTCATATTCACTATGTATTCAATTCTGTAACAAATCTTGGTTGTATTCATAACTATGTGAATAGAAGCCTATTTGGGCAATTAGGAAGTTTTCTCATAATTCACTGCTAAACAAGCTCATGCCCTTCTGGAAACCTTCCAGTGAACGAGTGTCTCTATCCACATTGGGCACTGGCTCCATTCATTACTTGCTTAAATCCCCTTTTGAGAAAGCTACAAGGTGATTTCACACTGCCCAGAATTACAGAATGTGACATCTGCAAAACTGCCTTGCATTATTTGCTCTCACATTATTTTATGAGATAAGCTATTCTTACTATCTCTGTTTTACAGGAGGGAAGTTCATGTTCTGAAATAGGAATTTGCAAGAACAAGAGTGTTCGCCTTGGAAAAGTCAGTAGGCAGTTGAACAAAACCTCAGGATGGCCTAAGGAGTGATAGATTTTACTTTATTTCATGGCCACTTCAGTTGATTTTATTTGTATGTGTGTGTGTTTATGTGTGTAGTGGGGGGGGGGAGACAGAGAGAGAGAGAGAATCTGTAAAAAATGTTCAATCAAAGAAATTAGAAAACAAAAGACCATGTATTTATCAATGGCAATGGAAATATTATGGAAATAAAAATGTTTAAAATCCACTATTAGAGTTAAATTAATTTCCAGTTTTGATTTTCATCTGAAAGAAATAATTGTGTACTATGTCTAAGACCAATCCTCATTTGGGTTGGAAGAATTTCTCCAAGACATATCTTCCAGCATACCGCAGTATATCATCTGTCTCCTCTCTTAAGTAGCCTCATCTTTTTCTATAGCAGCTGGAGAAGGTAGATTCTTATTCAGGTGTTTCCCTTTGAGGATTGTCCTTCATGACAGAGATCCAGCTAGCTGGGATTCTTGCTCAGGGATTGTGGAATCCTGGGGTATATAGTTTTGCTCAGCAGATTCCTAAATAAACTGTTTTGATATAATCTTTATTACACACACACACACACACACAGTACACACACACACAGAGAGAGAGAAAAACACATTGGGAACATCTGTTAAATATATGGACGAGCTTCCAGATTATGAGTGGAAAGTCTTGTTTTGTTCACATTTGAGTGCCAATATCCAGTCCCCAGTTCCTGAGCCAATACACAACTGATATGCAACTATCCATCAATACTGTACATTTTCAAATATTATGATCCACTTTGCCAGGAAAAAAATGCAAACAAAAATGCATCTATTATTGAAAAAAAAATGCCTACGACATGCAAATACTAATGCAAATAATAGATGATGTGAGAGAAAATATTGGTGGAAGTGTTTTATTGGGCTAAATTATATGTAAGTATTTTCTGCAGATTTTTAAGACAACACAGTTTGAAGTGAAAACTGGATAAAATTAATCTTTTTTTTTTTTGGTGGGGGGAGGATTACATTAACTTTGAGTATTACCAAACTTGCCAGATTCATCTATCAGTGGTTTAAATGTATCTCAATGAAGAAATTGGGCTAAACTATACATCCTATCCAAATAATGTGCTCAGGCATAATGACAAATTACAATTTTACAAATTGTAAATTACAACTGTACCCTGCCCAGTGCAGGATTCTACTACTACAGCATTCCCAGCAGATATCCATCCAACCTCTGTTTAAACCCCTCCAGGGAAGAAGAGGCCATCATCTCCTGAGGCAATCTGTTCCATTTAACAGGCATTTAATAATTTTCACACAGTTCTCAACCAAACCATTTGCCAGTAGAGATTCTGCATTGATGAAAAATTCATAAAATTAAGCAAATTTCATGGACTCACAACAAATTAAAATCCATTATCTGTCAAAACATTTAGTGGAATGTTACATCTTACAAAAATAACTTTGACAAGTACTGTGTCTAACATTCAAAGTGGAAAGTGAGTATAAATATTTAACACTTGTAAACATTCATATTAAACTTCTACACAATTATTCTATTCTATTCATTTTCTGTTCCAACTTTAGACCAAGGAGTAAAAAAAAAATTAAAAATCATTTCAATTCATTGGCTGTTTAATTTGACAATTTCAGGCCAATAACAGACAGACTAGCACTGTGTTGACAAGGAACAAAGAATAGCTTCTAACCTTTCTTCATCTTTGTATTTTATCTACTTAGCTAAGGAGAACCTGGAGACTTGTCTGCCATTGTAAATCTGATGTATATTGATTTATAATCTCATGGTAATTTATCAGCAGCCCTGTGAAGTATCTTACAAACAAATCAAGGGGAAGTTGGAATTGAGTATTTCAAGCCCACTGTAATGAAACAGCAGCCATCTTTCTCTCGGCAAGTGCTGTTCTAACTTCCTGCTAAATTCCTGCTCTCTTCTTGCTTGAAGGAAAACTAATTCACAACATTATTTGCATATATAAATGTGAGGTGATCCAACACCTCACATTTCAAAGAATAAGGAATAACTGATGCATTGATTTTGGATCAATGCTATATCTATTATAGATAAATTAGACATGAATCTATTACATGAAGTTTTGACTGTTCTTAAATTGAAGTAGCTGTTCAGTGATTCCATTATATTCTGCCACTATTGATCAGAACCTAAAAATAATTTCTTTAGCTTATTAGCAAAAAAAAATCCATTTCCTTAGCAGAATCATCCATGCTTTTAAGAAATTATCAGGATAAGAAAAGATCATGACAAAAACATAAACTAGGGTGAACTTATTTCCAGGATGCTAATGTATTTGAAAGCTGTTGTTTTAAAATGATAATAATACTAAATAATCACCACCACCACCACCACCTAAGGATTGGATGGCTGTCAAATTTCTTTCTTTCTTTTTTTAATACTGATCAGAAGGGAATGAACAGTTTCCACAGCAAATTCTCACCATGAACATATATTATTTTAAAGTATACATAAATATCAAGGCATATTTGTGTATATTGTTATTCTGCTTTTGACACTGACCTTGAAGTATAAGCAAATGGTGCCTTGAAACTTCTTTTATTTTTGTAGCTATGCTGTTCCTAACCCATTGAGTATTTGATCATAGTATTTCCAATATAACAGGTGCCCTCCTCCTCCAATGTAGAAATTATTTGAGACACTGCAGTTCCCAGGTCCATACCCTTTGCTTACCAGCAGTGACTCAAGAGACAAGTTTTTCTGCTAAATTTGGAGCGTATTTGCCCACAGACTTTATCATGACCCACCCATGTAGTTCTTTTTCAACAGACTGAGACATACACAACTGTACCAATCATATCAATTCATCTCTCAGTTTCAATATTAAAGAGAATGGCAACCTTTTATATGCATGTAACATGCATCTCTATTTTGCATAACTTCTGTATATCAATAAAAAGAGTTCTGAATACATTGTCTGAGATTTCTGTCCACAGATTTAACTCTATGCATGTTCTCAAACCCAAAAGTCAAACTCAGTTTTCTGAAACCATGTCTAAAATAAAATTAATAGCACTATAAGACTCCATAATAACTTTGTACAATTAGAGGAGCATACTGCACGCTTAATTAGAAATTATTTTGCCTAAGTGCCACTGCCAAGTACATGTGTTACTGCAGTTCTATGTAGTCTATATAAGCAGAATTTGGTGTTTTTATAACTCCAATTTTTTTCATAACATTCCAACTCCTGGTATAGTTTCTTCCAGGTTTTTTCCCGTATCAGACAGCCACCAATTATATATTATTTTCTGCACTCCTTTTTTATCACACTCTTCCAGACTGATTTTTCTTTACCTTTGGAATAGAAGCTGGACAATTATCTAGGCAATGTTTTCCTCTGCACACAAGAACCCAAGAGCTAGAGCTTTCTTCACAGTTCTCCTTTATCTGTTGACTCACAGATATTTTCACAACAGGTTATATCTTTTTATTATTATTTTTTCCTAAAATCTGAAAACTCTTCACAGCCCTGGTCTGGCTATAAGTCTTTATTCTTCCATGAAGTACACAACAATAGAAACTAAAACACTTAACAACCCTAGTTATATTGCTTTACTGTAGACAAGAAAAAAAGGCATATACATACAGAAGATCTGCTTGCAGCAGAACCCAGAAACTGAGCCCTATAGAGTAGTGTGCTGGAGCTGGCTTGTACCTGCTTATGAGAGGCAATTGTTAAATTTTCTGGGATTTTGCAAGCTCATTAAGAGCAGAGCTGAACCACAATGCTTAGAGTGACAATCAGCAGTTTGACAGTTTGCGGTGTGATGGTGGCAGTGGAGCTGGCAGAGCTCGCTGTTATATATTTATCAGCATATCACTGGCCCTATAGATAATGAGATCCAGGGTTTACATTTTAAGTCCTTTTCTCCTGCCTTTTGGAGTCAGTAAACATCTGGTTGTTCTTTTTATTACTCTTGAGATTGGGATGAACTTGCTCCTTGTTTGTACAAGAGTTCTGTCCATTCTGGGCTGTGCAGTGCCCTGCCTTGTCCGCTTTAGCCCTTACATCACTTCTTCAGCTTATCTCTGTGGTCCCACCCAGTTTTAAGATAGGGTCTTATAATATTCATTTGCATAAATCACAGCAATTTGTTTTAAGAGTTTCTCAGCCATCCAAAGTTGCAAATTGAACTTTTAGCCCTTCAATTTGTGAGAAACATTTCATTGAACTTGCATCTTGATATAAATTTTATCTCTCAGCTATCTCATTACTTTTAGGAATACAGCATTTCTCCAACTTTACAACCAACATCTCATAATTAAGCCTCTCCTTAGCTGACAGCTCAAAAGAACTGTACAGGTTCAGAGCATCAGAACCCTCCAGAGTCAGAAAAATTGCTGTTTTCTGAATATCCGATATCAGCCAAATACTAGTTTCTAAAAAAAAAAAAAAGCGATTTTCCTTAAACCTTTGCTGATCCTCCAAACCCTTATGCAAATGTGTCAAAAGTTGAGGAGCCTTCAAATATTCGATTTCGCAGAATCATAAATTGACTTCATAAATTCATTCCTAGTACCATATGAAAATACACAACTTTGTTAAAAAATCAAAACAGGATTTTGTAAATGTTAATGCTATGTACTAATAGGTACTAAAGTTACTACTTACAATAAGGATGACTTGTAAACGACAAACCACTATCAGCTGACCTAACTGAAATTTCCAAGTTCTGAAAGATACAGGATTAAAATCTGTATCCTGCCTTTGTGTCCATACAATACTTAAGGCACTTACACCAATAAAAAACACAAATTATAATACCATTAAAAATAGAAATTATAATATAGCACAATTAAAATCAGAAGTTAAAGTATAATTAATAACTGTTTTTATCTTTAATATATAGAAAGTGTTTAAAAAAAAAACACACAATGACGTCTCTCTGTGTGTTTTTTTAGACATACATACATACATACATATATATATATATATATAAACCCTTTCTATAGTATCTTACCCACAATATTGTCTAATTTTTAAAATAACATTAAAGCCACCTTCTGCTTTGAATATCAGGAGGATCTATCCCATTTAGGGCTGTAAAGGTCAACACCAGAACTTTAAACCATGTCTGATAAGTAATATGTAGTCTGTATGGCACCATGGGAACCAGTTATCAGCTTTGATGCCACATATTGTACTAACTGCAATATCTGGATTCTTCCCAAGAGCAGCCATCATTAAAACACATCACAGGAGTCAAAAAAAGATGTGACCAAGGCATGGGAAACTGTTGCCACTGTAAGTCTGACCAGCTCAGGAAGATGCAATAGCTTAACTGAGATGGCGTAAATCACAGTAAGGAGATAAGAAGGAAACTAATACTCTCATTTGCTTGAACGCATGCATGAGTCTCCATGTGATTCAACCATCAAAACAGGGATCCTGAATTGCAGTGAGATCTGCATCCATGCTCAAATAAACATGAGTGTGGTTCCCTTATAACCGCTGTCTAAAGTGAATGCATGTAGCCTCCAGAGCATTGGAACAATTGTGCATGCATTCTCTTCTTTGAGTTCTCCATGCATTCTGGTGAATACCTGAAGGGGGCTATCAGTAATAACAAGAGGAAATGTGAAAGGTAGTATAAAATCAAATCACAGACTAGTAAACTTATTCCATCCTTCTTGAAATGGAACGTTTTTATGGCTCTTCCAAATTGTTCCATTAATAATGTGTATGTTCTACTATACGCACCTTCATGACTTTAGCTCACTGGTGAGCAAACTGTGGCCTGTAGGCTGCATGTAGTGTGTGAGACTCTTTATATGGCTCACATCTCTTCCTGGGAATGTGCCATGGGAATTTGGTAACAAATTGCTGGAAATCTACTTTTTTTTTTTTTTTTTTGCCAATGTAAGATTCCCTCTGAAATTGCTGAGAGACTGAGAAAAGTGATATACTTATTATTCCATTTCTATCTCACCACAATGCAAGGGATTCTCAGTGGCTTGCATGATATAAAAACATTAGAATAGTATGTCTGAAAATACAGTAAACAATTTAACATTTTTCAAACAAATTCAAAGCAACATAAAACAATGCATAAAGTCCAAAAGTCCAAGCAAATCAAGATAGAGGTACAGTAATAGTAAGAAATAACAATAGGGTACAATAATTACAGTATGGTAAAAACAAAGGTGAAAGATGGCTAAAGCTCCTAGCTAGTTAGGATACTCTCCAGAACAGGTCAGTTTTCATCCTCCTGATGTCCTAACAGCCAGGAAACACGCTGAGACAAGGAACCGGTCTCTAATGTTTATTGCTAGTACATAACAGGGATCCTAACAAACTGAAGAAGCGTGGGAAAACCCAGACATATAAACCCCAAAGGTTAAGGCGGTCCCGATCTGTGTCTCTTTGAATGGCTGCCCAATTCCTCAGTGCTACGCATGCGCTTAACAGTCTGGATGGGAGCCCCCTGCTCGCCATCCTTACTCATGACATCACCCTCCCCTCCAGATTCACATTCCATTTCAGCCCCCTCCCCTCCAGAGTCTTGATAAGATTTGGCGTCTGCTTCTAAGGTCCCATGGGAACTGGGCAACGATGGAAGGTCTTCAAAGGAAAACTCCTCCACGGACGAATCAGTGCTGCTCTCCAGGTCTGATAACGCTTCTGGGCCAGGTGGCTGCTGCTGGAAAACATCTAGATAATTAGAAAAGTCATCCCCCCTCCCCCCTGGGAAATGCAAGTCCGAGGTGGAGGGCTGCGGCTCCCCCACCTCCTCTGTAACTGGAGTGAAGGCTTCAGGCGGGGGGGGAAGGTGCACACTCACGAACTCTTCTGCTTGGGCTTCTTCGGCCTGCTCAGCCGAAGGAGGAATCTCGGGTAGAGTGTGAGGCTTGGGTTTGTGAGGAAAAAGCTGATGAAAATGATGAACCAGTGCTGGTGCATGCACATCTCTGGCATTCTCCCACGTGCGCTCTTCCTCAGGGTACCCTTTCCAGTGTATGAAATATTGGATGCCCTTTCCTCTCCTCCTAGAGTCCAGAATTTCCTCAACTTCATACTCCTCCACTCCCTCCACAATTACTGGAGGTGTGGGGGGGGGCAGTTGCAATCGCAAGGCACTTGGGGGAGGGTCTTTGGCTAGCAAGGCTCTGTGAAACACTGGATGGACTTTCATGGATGCTGGGAGCTGTAAACGATAAGCCACTGGATTTATCTGCTGCGCCAGAGTGAAAGGGCCCACAAACTTAGAGTCCAACTTCTTGGAGGGTCTGGTAGAGTTCAAAAACTTGGTAGAGAGCCACACTTTGTCTCCTACTGCAATCGCTGGCCCTTCCTGTCTGTGAGCATCTGCCGCCCTCTTGTAAGCACTCTTTGCCCTGTTCAGCTGCTCCTTTAACAACTCCTGTGCGGCTTGTTGCTCTTTAAGAAAATCAGCCGTGGCTGGAACAGTTCCCTGCTGGGAGGAGGTGGGCAACACCCAAGGGTTAACCCCGTAGAGTGCCTGGAAAGGGGACATCTTGGTAGAGGACTATACAGAATTATTATACGTAAATTCTGCCATGGGTAGCAGGGCTGGCCAATTGTCTTGCCGATAAGTGGTGTAATGCCTGAGATACTGCTGTAACCACTGGTTAATTTTCTCGGCTTGCCCATTACTGGCAGGATGATGTGCTGATGACAGGTGGATCTGGACCCCTAATGACTGGAAAAGGGCCCTCCAGAACCTGGAAGTGAACTGTGGGCCTCTGTCACTCACCAAGTGATTCACCATGCCTCTATACCTAAAAACGTGGTCCATGAACAACTGCGCTGTGGCTGGTGCAGATGGGAGGCCCTTGCAAGGAATAAAATGTGCCATCTTTGTGAAAAGGTCCACCACCACTAGTATGGAAGTCAGCCCCTGGACCGGGGGTAAATCAGTGATGAAATCCATGGAGATAGTATCCCAAGGCTGACTAGGGGTGGGTAGGGGTTGCAAGAGTCCTGTGGGCTTCCCTGGGAGAGGCTTGGCTCGTCTGCAGGTGTGACAAGAAACAACGTAACCCTTTATGTCTGCAACCATCTTAGGCCACCAGTAGTCTCTCAGAGCTCTATGGAGAGTTTTGAAAATGCCTCCATGGCCTGCCGTTTGGTGGTCATGACACAATCTCAGTACTTCTTCCCTCAATGAAGGGGGAATATACAATCGCCCACTATGCCAGAGGATTCCTGCCTCCACATTGAATGGGGAGGCAGTGTCTTGTGGGGCCCTCTGGAGGTCATCCATCCTGGCCCTGGCATATGGGTCCTGTTGCTGCTGAGCTCTGACTCTTGTAATAGGTCCTCTGCTTGTCTGCCTGCTGCTAAAATCTCTGTCTGGCTCCCCCTCATAGACTGATCAAAGTTGTGAGGTTGTAATATGGTAGCCTGTACCTCCTGGTGAGTGGCGGGGTTTGCCTGAAAGGATCGAGACAGGGCGTCTGCCAAGCAGTTTTGTGCCCCGGGCACATAAGAAATAACAAAATTGAAACGGGAGAAAAACTGTCTCCATCTGATCTGGCGTGGGGTGAGGGATCTGGTGTTTTGTAGAAGCTGTAAATTCTTGTGATCGGTGCAAACTTTCACAGGAAAGGTCGCCCCTTCTAGCCAGTGCCTCCACTCTTGGAATGCTGCTTTAATTGCCAGCAACTCCTTGTTAAAAACATCATAGTTTCTCTCTGCTGGTGAGAGCAGGCGTGAAAAAAAGGCACAAGGAAGCAATGTATTCTCAGCTTTGTTTGTATATTGCAATAACACTGCCCCAATGGCAATATCAGAAGCATCTGAATGCATGATGAATTGTTTCGTGGGATCAGGGTGTCTTAACAGTGGCTGGGATGCAAAGAGCTGCTTAAATTCTTGGAAGGATGCTTGCTGTCTCTCCCCCCAAATGAATTTTGCTCCTTTCTTCAAAAGCTGTGTGAGGGGTCTAGCGAGATCACTATAGCGCTTTATAAAACGCCTATAGAAATTACAAAATCCTAACAGCCTTTGTACATCTTTAACATTTCGGGGAGGTGGCCAAGAGAGAATTGCCTGGACCTTAGAAGGATCCATGGATATGCCTTCTGTTGAGACTTTATAGCCCAGGAAATGTAATTCAGTTAAATCAAAGGCACACTTCTCTAGCTTGGCGAACAGCCTGTTCTCTCTCAGTCTTTGCAAGACATTACATACATGGGTTACATGAGTTGTAGCATCCTCAGAGAAAATTAATATGTCATCTAGATAAATGACCAGATACTTATCTAGTAAATCAGAGAAAACTTGATTCATAAATCTGGAAAATATGGCTCCTGCATTAGACAAGCCAAAGGGCATAACAAGGTACTCAAATTTTCCAAACCTAGTGTCGAAAGCAGTCAGGTATTCGTGCCCCTCTTTCACCCAGATCAGATTGTACGCACTCCTGAGATCCAACCTGGTAAAAATGTGTGCCTTCTGTAAGCGATCTAGCAGATCCGAGATTAAGGGCAGAGGATAGGATTCTCTTTTTGTTTGTTTATTTAAAAAACTGAAGTCATGGACCACTCTCATGGGTGTCTCCTGGGTTGCAGGTGCCAACGGGTCAGGCTTCTTTGGTATGAAGAAGGTAGGAGCAGACGCTGGGGAAGTAGATGGTCGGATGAATCCCTTTTGGAGATTGGAGTCCAAGTAATCCTTTAAGGTGGCTAGTTCCTTGGGAGACATGGGATATTGTTTCCTTGCTGGAACCCTGGCTCCTGGTATCAACTCAATGGTGCAGTCACAGTCCCTATGGGGGAGTAGTGTTGTGGCCTCTTGTTTGCTGAAAACGTCTGCAAAATCTGCATACTTGGCTGGCAACTGGACTCCCCCTGCTACCATGACTGCGTTGGTTGCTGGAGAGCGTGGAGCGGCTTGAATCTTGTGGTGCTGGCATTCCTTAGCTAGGAAGGAGATTGCTCCTGTAGTCCAGTTCAGCAACGGGTTGTGGATCCTCAGCCAAGGCATGCCTAGGATTACCGGCACATTTACCGATGCAGTAATATAAAGCTGGATCCACTCAGTGTGGTCTCCCGTTGTCAGTTGCACCAGTTCTGTGAGCCTTCTAATCGGCCCTGCCTTGAGGGGCTGGCTGTCAATGGTCTCCACTTCTATGGGGCATGGCAATTCTCTGGTCGGGATGTTGAAGTCCTGTACAGTCTGCACATCAATAAAATTGGTTGAAGCTCCGGAATCCACGATGGCCTCTAGCTTGACCTGGTGCTCTGGGGTGACGTGCATGATTACAGGTAAGTAGTAAAAGGCTTGCCTGGAATCTTCGGAATGAGCCCTCCTTAATTGATTGATGGTCTCCCTGCTGAGCTCTGTGGAGGGAGACCGCTGGAGTTTCCCTGGTTGGAAGCAGAGGCGGAGATGGTTCCTGTTTCAGCTGCTTGCCTTGGGGCTCTTACTGGAGTTGCTTGGCCTCTCGCTGGGCAAGCTCTCACCATGTGCCCCTGGGCTCCGCAGTAGAAACACAGGGCTCTCTCTCTCCTTCTCTGCCTCTCAGCCTCAGAAATCAGTCTCCTGCTTGCCCCAATCTGCATTGGCTCCTCTTGTGCTGAGTGAGAGGATGCTACGGAGAGAGCTGGAAATCCTGAAAATGCTCTGAGGGTCCTGTTTCTCCCCGGTTGCATCTGCCTGAGCTCTTCTAGTCTGGCTTCTATGACCACCGATAACTGATATAAGGCTTCTAGTGTAGCTGGTGTTCCCTGGTGCACTAATTCATTCTTAATTTCCTCATCCAGACCTTGTTTGAATTGGTCTTTTAATGCACTCTCATTCCAGTCCAGATCTCCTGCTAACAACTTGAAATCAGCAATGTAGATTCCCACCCTCTTGTTACCTTGCTTGAGCTTCCGAATCTCTCGGCTGGCCGTGGCCTCTCTGATCGGGTCGTCAAAGTGTGCTCGGAATCCTGCCAAAAAATTCTGGTAGTCGTTGAGAATCGGGTCGTTGTTCTCCACCATGGGAATAGCCCATTTGGCTGCTGGTCCCTTTAGCAGACCTAGGATGAAGGTGACTCTGGTTCTGTCTGTGGGGAACTCTGCCGGTCTGCTGTCGAAGAACATAGTGCACTGTGTGAGAAAGGTTCTCAGCTGTCCTGCTTCTCCTCCAAATTTCTCTGGTAGACTGCCCTGGGATCTCAAGACTATTGCTGGGGCTGCTGCTGCTGCTGCTGCTGCTGGTGCCGGTTGTGGGTCAATCGGAGCTGGTTGTTGTAACTACTGTAGCATGGCAGCTTGTAATGTGTTGATCTGGAGATCTACTTGTTGTTGGTGTTGTTGCCAATTGTTGGGCTGCTGCCAATTGTTGGATGGCGAGCCACATTTCATGGTTTTCTGAAGACATTTCCAAACGTCTCTCCCTAATTTCTTGTTCCTCCCTCTTTCGATGGGAGTAGTTTGTTAGGATTGATGTCCTAACAGCCAGGAAACACGCTGAGACAAGGAACTGGTCTCTAATGTTTATTGCTAGTACATAACAGGGATCCTAACAAACTGAAGAAGCGTGGGAAAAACCCAGACATATAAACCCCAAGGGTTAAGGCGGTCCCGATCTGTGTCTCTTTGAATGGCTGACCAATTCCTCAGTGCTACGCATGCGCTTGACAGTCTGGATGGGAGCCCCCTGCTCGCCATCCTTACTCATGACACCTCCTAAATAATTTTAAGTGGGGAGGGACCAGTCTGATTTCTACCAGGAGACTGCTACCCAGTAAAAACGCAGACACTAGTCTAGGCTTAGGTTCTGGTTTTATTTGAGTAACAGTATGCGTGCCCTTTAAGAAAAGCTGAGAGTGAGTGGAGCACGCTGGAACGGGATTTAAATAGCCCGCACCGGTCAGCGCTCCACCCCTTCTTACTTTGGGTGTGCCCCGAGCCCCGTCGGTTCCGTTGCCAGTAGGTGAGGGGTCGGGAGCCCCTCCTGTGCTCCGGGCGTTTCCTTAATTGCTTCCCTGGCCGGTGATGGTTCATTGCCAGGCGATCAGGTTCGTAATCTCTTTGACAGCTCGGGCGCGCCTCGTGGTCTGGTCTTGTCAATTACCTTCTTTGCAACATTGTATCTCTCTCTTCCGCGCCTCCGGCTAGAGTTGATACTTTGTTGCCAGCACCTGTTGCTCTCTTTTATTAGCTAGTTGCCTTTTCCCTTAATCCGCCCGGTACCCATTTCCCTGCATTGTCATGCGAGCCGTTGCGATGTCACAAGCATTGCAACGGTGACCATGACAGACTGTTCCTGTGGACTGGTGCTGCCACTGAGAAGCTGCACCTCCTATCTTCAGCAAATTTCATTTCCCAAAAACTAATCCCACTGAAGAGCAGTTTCTCCCTGGATAACCTAACAAGTTGGGCCAATTTATGTTGGAGTAAGTGGTTTGGCGAGAGCCAGTTTGGTCTAATGGTTAAGACACCAGGCTAGAAACCGGGAGACTGTGAGTTCTAGTCTCACCTTAGGCATGAAAGCCTGCTGGGTGACCTTGGGCCAGTCACTCTCTCTCAGACCTAGGGAGGAGACAATTGAAACCACTTCCAAAATCTTTTCAAGAAAACTGCAGGAATTTGTCCAGGCAATTGCCAGGAGTCAACACTGACTTGAAGGCATGCCCCCCCCCCAAAAAAAAAGTGGTCCTGCAGGTACCCATTTGTCAAGCCATAAAGGGTTTAAATTTTACCTGGAAACCAACTGGTAGCCAATGCAAGGCCTATAGCACAGATGTAGCATACTCCCAACATCAGGTGCCACTTAGCACACAGTATTCTGGACTAATTGTAATTTCCAAACAATCTTTTTTTTTTTTTAATTCCCCTTTCAAAAATAAAAAAAAGTTCACAGAAGAAAAGGCTGAACACTAATTACATCATTCTCCCATCCACTTCAGGGCTAGACTTCAGAAAAAGTTAAATAAAGAAATAAACAGATAAATAAACAGTGTCCCTTTGCCACCAAAAAAAGAAAAAAAAGAAAGCTAAAAAAGGAAGATGGCAAATAATGGCAAATAATTTTCTCTAATACTGTCATGTACGGCAGCTACATACTGTAGAGATTCCTTGTTGAAAAGTGTCCCCTAAAAATAACCAAAGTTGGTGAACTGAACTAAGAGTAAATATATTTTAGGGCTTGTTTGCATGCATGCCATGTGGCCTTTTCAACAAGCATTTGGGCAACAGGAGGAACAGAATTTTGTCTACTCTAGCAAGGATTTTAAAGAAAATCCACAACAATCACCCCATCAGCAACAGCCACAAAAGCTAGACATGAAAAGTAATTGCACAACATTTCTTGTACATTCCTTCTGCATGACTGAGCCTTGGAAGAAATGAGAAAAAACCTCTGCACATTTGAATAGAACATGAAGCTGATTGCAAACTGATACAATTTCCAGCTCCTTTTATTTCCCACTTGCACTGACAGTGTATAGCATGCAAATAGCTGAGTGTCCAAAAAAGCCACTGCAGCTTGACTTCCCTGAAGGGCTTCTGAAGCATAAGATAAGGTACATTGGGAAGAACAGTTTAGGTTGCCAACACTTCCTGATGGTTTCTGAATTAGGGCTATCCTCTTCATGGAAAAGAAAGCTAAGCATTCTGGTCTATAAAAGGATTGTAATCAAGCTTTCTTCTATGCAAAATGCCAGGACCTTATAATATTCCTCCTTAAAAGAAAAAAGAAATGTATGCAGAATCAAGTGGTTTATATCTGCATGACATGATGCTGTGCAGATAAGGATTTCAGCTTTTAGGTTGTAACATATGCTAAAGTCCTTGCTCCTGATAATGTACTTTTACACTATAAGTGTGTGAGTTCTCACAATATGAGGCAAGCTTCCTGCAAATGCCACAGTGCTGAAGTACTGCATCAAGCTTTTCTGGCAGAGTAAAATACAGTAGACTCTCAATTAACCCTCACCCATGGGGATTGGTAGATGCTGGGTAAATGTAGTTTCTGGTTGCTTGAGAGTTACTATTAAACTCTAATACCCACTAGATGGCAGCAGAGAGATACAGATTTTTTTTTCCGGTTGCTTGAGAGTGGTGGTTGAGTGCCAGTTCAATTTTTCTGCCCTTTTAGGTTCCTTGAGAGTCCCGGTTGCTTGAGTTCTGGTTAACTGTGTCTGTGTGTCTGTGTCTGTGTGTGTGTGTGAGAGAGAGAGAGAGAGTGAGAGAGAGAGAGAGAGGGAGGGAGAGATGACAATTTTTGTGTTTTTTGAAAATAATATCAAAAATGCTAAAACTGCAGTTTGGGAATGGCAATTTCAGGTTGCTGGGGGAATTAGGATGACATTTAAGACTGGGGTGCAACTCAGAAATTTCCCATTCATATTTCCCCTAAAAAAACACACCTGAAATGGGCCAAAATCAGTCTGGAAATGGTGATGAAGGATAAGAATGTAGTAACTCTTAATTCGTATTAAACTTCTACAAAATTGTTGCACAACGAAGATTTGATGGCATGATCTCTGAGTGTTAGAAGACTGCAAATGGGAGGTTGGAGGGCCATGTGAAAGCTCTGGGCTACAAGTTGTCTGCCCTGGCCCAATGAGTCATCAAGTTGGCATTGTTTTATGCCATGTGGTTTCAAATTGGCCCCATAGACATTTTATGCTTGAATCCACTACTCCTGAGACACATGTAAGAGGCATGGGGAGCATCTCTTCCATAGCCACAATGTCCTCAGATTATCCAGCCCAAACTTGGCTGAATGGGAAGTGACCATCTTCCTCCCTGACATTTTGCCACACGTGTCAACATTTCATTATAATCACATGGCCAAGCAATAGAATCCAGGATGGGATAAAGCAGATCTGGGTCAGTTTTACAGAACAATTTGATAGTTGTTTATTTTGATTACCATTTAACAACTGTGGAAGTGACAGTAAAATTATTCATTTAAACTAATATGCACATCTGAGAGCTGGTTTGGTGTAGTGTTTATGGTACCATGCTAGAAACTGGGAGACTGTGAGTTCTAGTCCCGACTTAGGCACGAAGCCAGCTGGGTGACCTTGGGCCAGTCCCTCTCTCTCAGCCCTAGGAAGCAGGCAATGGTAACCAGTTCTGAAAATTTTGCCAGAAAACTTCAGGGACTTGACCATGAAGTTGCCAGGAGTTAAATGAAAACTAAACTGAAGGCACCCCCCCCCTCCAATATAACACTTTATATTTAGAACAGCTGAGAAGTCTTGTGCATAATTTAAAATATCGGGCTTATTTCCTAATTATCTCTTAGAATTTTAACTATCATACTGCCTCAGCAATTTCTCAATTCTCTTAATACACACTTGGACTTTGTCCTTCTCCATTCCCCTAGCCTCCAAAACAAGAGAAAAAGAAGGGGATACTTGTAGCCATATACAGCATTCCCCTTGCACTCATCCAGTCTACTTCCATAGCTGGCTGGTGTGAAATACAGAGCTGATCCAATAGAGGACATTCCCAGGAGTTTTCATGTGTTCATCTTCTGGAACAATCTTGACACCATGGGGTTGACACCAGTTCTTGAGAACTCCAAATCTTATATTTTGCCTTTTTTCTTTTTTAACCAAAGCATACCCAGATTTAACAGGCAAGATGATGCCAGAACTGTGTATGCTATTATTGGGCTGTTGCAGTCTCATACATATAAAAATTAATTTAAAATAGAGCATCTTTGAAAATGACAGATGGAATCCAAGTCTGGACCGCCTTTCATTGTTAAGTTTGAGATCTGGGGGACAGATACCTGTAATGTTTTACTTAGAGCTTTTTCTTGGAAAGTGAAAGGGCTAATGCCTGTATTAAGGCATCATAGCACTCCTTGGTTATACTCAGTGGCATATTATTTTCAATTCCATTTTCCTTTTTAAAAGATTTAAACAGGAACGTTATTTCAGACTTCAGCTGAGTATATGGCTGAAAAGATTTTAGGTGCTTTTGGATATATTCCCTATTGTATAAAATTAACTTTTTCAGTTATTTTTAATAACTTAGATAAGTAGAGCCAAACATTCACATATTTCTTAAAGTAATAAGAATTCATACATGCTACTTTATTATGTATAACGATAGCACACTAGGTGTAGAATTACTGAGAAATGTAAATATTCTTGAGAAATAAATGCATGCAACATACTTATGCGGCTCCAAGGGCTTTTTTTTTTTAGATTCTGAGAGGTCCAAGGACAAATGATCATTTCAATTTATCCTATTTATTTTTCACAGAATCATCCTATGTTCAAATTACAGTTTAAATTATTTGTTTTACTACCTTGAATGACCCATTTGATTATTTCAAAGACTGCACTTTATTTTTGTTGGGGCTTCCTTCAAAGTGTTTGATGATTCTGCATTTTACAGTTTAATTGCTGTTGTACAAGTTTTTTTTTTCCTATACAATCAGATATGGTAGTATATTAATTATCTGTTCAGAAGCATCTTCTACAAATGTGAATATTATTGCATTAAGAAGAGGGAGGACTCACTCTGTAGCATTAGTATCAAACATAGCATTAAAAATACCCTAGCCAGATGAGGTTTTTTTCTGGCATTGAGTAAAAGAGCAGCAGTATTTGACAAGATCATTATCTGTGCATGTACCTGATATAAGATGGTTGAATTTAAAGCAAACTGTAATATTATCAACAAAATTGAAATCACAAGCTTATAACAATGTGTTATTGGATTTAGATTTTGCAGATTGCTTCTGAGACATAGCTCAGTATAATAGAGAAAATACAAACTTCACACAAATCACAACAGATCAATGAAATGAGTTCAGAGTCATTGTACTGAATCACAGAGAGATGTGCATGCATCCATACTGGATGAAGCCTTTGGTTTTCACTGAAATGGGCCACTTTGGAGACTTATAGGTAAAAAGGATCAATTCAAAGCTACTCTGAAAATTTCAGGCTCATTTTGCAGGGACAGAGTCAGGGAGATGCTAATGTTTGATTACTTTTTCCAATCAGGTAAGGGAGAAGGAAACAAAGGGGTTATAGCTGCTTGAGACACAGTTCTAAACTTCTAACTGGGAATCATTTCATCACGGCTCTTTTTCTAACTACCAATAACGGGGTTAGAACAAGTGCAGAAGAAGCTTAACCAATTACAGTATATTTCAATTGCTTTACTTTTTTTTTGGTCATAATACCTCCCTGGGACCTGAAGCAGCAACAGGACCTAGAAAGGACTTGAGGGGAGCCCAAAATAAGAGATACCTCTTCAAGTACCCAACCAAGGATATGGAGCCCACCCCTTCACACTGTGTTGACAATTCTTAATGCAGGAAAAACAAGCTAACTTCTTCCTGCTAAAGGTACTGGCAACTTAGAATAAGGGGCCATAGATTGAGGAAAGCAGTTCTTGCCCACTGATTCATCTTCCCCCTCTTCCAAGCTTTGTAACATTAAACCCCGCTAATGAGTTAGACTTCTCAAGTTTCTGAAACAAAGAAAGACAAAATGTCCTACCCTTTCTTCCACACATGCATTGCCTGAAAGAATAGAATATTGGTGGTATTAAGAGACTGGTCAGATAAAGTTATACAACACTTACAAAATAAAATTCCCTCAAAAGGAGAGAAAGGAAATCATTAAAAAAAAAAAAAACATATGTTAAAGATTCCCCTGCACTATGTGATTCAGTAATTTCCATACATTACAGAGAACACTTCAGTATGCTTTTTAAAAAGAAATGTAATCTATCCCTCTTTTTAAGATGAAGGTCTATCTATGACTCTCACCAATTTTGAGGAAAGAGTGAAAAAAAAAATGCTTCAAACCGCTTTCAGTCCATCATAATTTCCCATCCCCTGAAGATAGGCTGATGACCTACTTAGGAGCATGTCATGAATTTGAGGCTTCGTGAACTATCTTTCTGTAGTCAACCCTATTCTTTCTTCTTGTAGCTATCAGCATAATCAGATCTTCTCTAATGTTATGTTCTCACAACTAAGACAACAACTGTGAACTGTACATGCTTGACTCAAACAAATGAGCTGCTTTAATACAGTGGAAAATGAAGAGTCCTACTCCGAAACAGAAGTTGTGAGGGAAATGTAGAGTTGCCATTCTACATTTCTGTGGGTCTCTTCCAAGATCAAAAATGAAAGCAATTCAATGAGTTTCAATAAAGCATATAACATTTGTCATCCATGTTTGGGACCTATAAAGTGCACATTCACATTATTATATATAATAATGTGAATGTGCACATTATTATATAATCTCCATATATAATCTCTCTATATATGGAGATTAATGACATAAATTATCTTAAAGTAAACTTTCAAGTGAATGTACAGGTTCTGTAAAGAAGTTTTTACAACTTTGGAAAAGCAATTTTGAGCAATTTGAGTACTGCCCACTATTTCCCTAAGATGCCAAGAGCTTTTAAAAAGCACTTTCATTGAAATAGCAGAAAACAAAGGAAAGTGTACATTAATGCTGCTGGAGTTAAAAGCCAATTTAGTTGGTAAGGCAATTAGTACTGGAAGGAAATAAAAGAGGCATCATACCTTTGAAGCTTTTATTGTTGGCAAGTAAAATTGCCGAGTAAGGTAAATGTCGACTTTAAAATTTTCCTCTTCCAATTTAATGCCATATATTTGTTTCTGTGGTATCTAAAGAAATGCTGATACTTTTAGTTTTACTTAACTGACTCAGTTTGCTTCCACTCTATGAGTTCCTAACACCACACGACACCTTTAGCTGCTATTTCAGAATATTATAGAATGTAACACCTCAAAGATTACAGTCCTATTTTGCAACAATGATTTCAATCATTTCCCCCTCCCCCACTGCAGAAAAAGTTCTTTGTTTTAAAATGAAGCATGGTGTCCCAGCTTCCTTTATATTTTTATTTTTCTTTCTCCAGGTAGAATCTTAGCCACATCTATGCAGCTCTGCTACCTGCAAATACTGTCATTTTAACATTCTGAATCAAGGTCATATCACAATTAGGTAGAGAAAAAATTGAGTGACTGCATTTACAGCACACACAGACACACACAGACACACACACCAATCATTATTTTGCCACATACTTTGTATTATAAAAAGGCCTCTCCTGGGAACTTCACAGGAAACAGCTCATGCTACTTCAGAATCACTCAGCTGTCTTTGCATATGTTTAGAAGCATGCCAAGAAGAAAGGTGGGACTTTTTTTTTAATCAATCAATAACAGTAAAAGAGTTTATTTACACTCTGAGATTATTGTTCTAAGTAGAACAGATTCAATCTGTTCATAAAAGTTAAATATAGGGGCATTCCTGACTCTGAGCACAGGAAGCAGCCTTTGTCAACCCATCTCCCCCAAATTAGGAAAGATGGGAACTGAATGGGTGGACGGAGGAGATGGGGGGTGGGCTACCATGTACAATGAAATCTCCACCTCTCTTTCAATGTTCCTTGGAGTAATCCAGACTGATTGAAGGAAGCAGATTGTTTGGACCTTTTACAATCATGGTTCAGGACAGGGCATTGGACAGAGGCACGACTGGTCATTCTTTAGCATGAACTGAGCATAAGTCAACTAGGCAACAAGTAAACTTTGATGAATTTGCAAAGTGAAAAATGGAACAGAAGCCATAACGTTCACAGCTGAATGTTGGAAGAATAATTATTTTGTTTTTAAAAATGCTGTGCAGAATGCAACTCCTGCAGATATTTTCACCCACCTCTTACAAGAAAGCAATACACACATACACTTTTGGATGCTGATGAAAATTTTAAAACCATATTTCAAGATCATACTTTTCCTGCCAAAGTCAACCAAGATACCTCCTTTTGTGAATTTTCATTGTCCATAAAATACAACCAAAAATATTTCAGTACAGTTGATTTCATTGTTCCAAGTATTTAGTCAGTGTTCAAACCACAAAATCATCACCAAATCCAACCTGGATTATTGGGAATCATCATCATCATCATCAGCAGCAGCAGCAGCTTGATATTGGTCATACTCAGGAATATGGTAAAGCCTGCATATCCTACTGAAAAACAAATTTATTTATTTAAAAAAAAAATTACTGCTGTTAAAATATTGCCCTTGTTTGCCACCAAAGTAGATTGTATCATGATTTGCTGGTGATGGTGATAGTGGTGGTTTGCTTATTAGATATTAATATAGTTATATTTTAAGGCAACTTACAAATGCTAAAAGAGCTCAGTTTCCAAACTATTGGTTTGAGATTGTCTTTAGGCAGTTAATTCAAGACATTTGAGGCAGATGGCATATTAATTCAATTCCTTTCACATAACATAATGAAATGATGTAACTTCCCCATTGCTTCTTGGAGAATCAAATTAGTTTAAAGGGCTCAGACCAAGACAGCCTTTGCCTCCTGAATGCCAGTCCCTCTCCCCACCACCACTAGGAATGACCTCTTGAGGGAGCTACTTTATTAAGCCTTTGGTATTCCCTATGCTTGTGGAATTAGTGTCCCCTGCTTCAGGCACCATAATACATGCCAGTCCCTGCATTAAAAGAGTTCCTTCTTTTGCAAACAAACATATAGCCGGAACATAGAATGTGAGAAGCATTTTTACTCTTAAAAAAACCAACAACAACAAATTGATAAGTGTTAGTAACACTTTTCTGTCAAAGCAGAAATTAAACAGATTAAAGTAGGTGGTTCAGAAATAAATGAATTTATGTGGACTTGACTAGAGCACTTTACATCAGATGTTTGTGTGATTTACTATTTATAGCACGAGACTATAAGGAAGAACTGAGAGGCAATGATACTCAAAACAGACTACTGTAAGTATATGCTTGACTATAATCCAAGAAACGAAGGGATAAAATCTATTAAAATTAATGGATAGAGTGAAATTGTGAATACACAAGGATATGACCCTACTACAATTCCATAAGACACTGGCAATTTCAAGAGGTGCTAAATGCAATGTCTAACATGGTCATAATATTAATAATTGGTGATTGGAATGAAAAAACTGGAGAATGGAGGAGCCTGAAATTTCAGGATGTTTTAGATGGAGTAAATGCAATAATGTAGGATAATACAGTTAATAGAATTTTGTGGAAAATTACTTCATTTATTACCAATATTTGTTTCAAGTAGTATAAATGTACAGTAGAAACTGCTCTTTGACCTTATGGATGGGCAACAATGGCTTCAACTATATTTCATAAAAGGAAACAATGGAGAAATCCAGTTCACTCAGCCATGATCATTTTTAGTTCTACAGATATTGATAACTTTCAATTTAAAGCTAAGTTCATTCAGTATGGATGTTCTGCACATGGATCCAAATTCATGTCCAATCCTGCTTTAGAATAAATAAGTTTTTTTTAAAAAATAAACTATTTGATAATCAAATTGTCTTAAAACGAACATGAAAAACATCTTCCAACTGCAAAATATCAACAGAAATTGCTGACAAATATAACGTGGATGTTCACAGACAATAAATGTGCTCATTGTTATGATATTGGCCTAAACAGTGAAAGAAGCCATAGTAAAGGTAAAGGTTTCCCTTGACATTAAGTCCAGTCGTGTCCGACTCTAGGGGGTGGTGCTCATCTCCGTTTCAAAGCCGAAGAGCCAGCGTTTGTCTGTAGACGCTTCCATGGTCATGTGGCCGGCATGACTACACGGAACGCCGTTACCTGCCCGCCGAAGCGGTACCTATTAATCTACTCACATTTGCATGTTTTTGAACTGCTAGGTGGGCAGGATCTGGGACTAGCAATGGGAGCTCACCCCGTCACACGGATTCGAACCGCAGACCTTCCGATCGGCAAGCTCAGCAGCTCAGTGGTTTAACCCGCAGCACCACCGCGTCCCTGAAAGAAGCCATATCAAACAGTTAATATTTCTTTTTCTTTTACATAACTTTGCTTGATGGAAAGTTAGCTGATCAACTATCTTGATCCATGTTCTTCTTTAAATTTTGCTGGTAGATGACAAGATAAGCTGAAGCATGAAGCAGTTACCAAGACAGCTGTCCAAAGAGGTACAGAAGAATGGAGTTTTGAAGGAAGATGACAACATATTGTTTTAGAAATACAGTAGATGACTAATAAGAAGGATGGGTTTGAATCATGGCATTGTAACCCAAAAAGAAGCTTACCACTGATTCTTACTTACCCCTGCACACCTCCTCCACCTTACCTGTCTTCTGAAAGGTTGGTAAAGTACAGTGAAAGGTGACAACGCAGCATCAAAATGAAGAAAGAAGACATTCCATCACAGAAGTATTTTCAGAGAGATTTCCCCATACCATGTCCATATTATATTTCTTCTTTCCCTTCTTAACCAATCACTTCAGATGCTCAAGTTTATAATCTCTTATTTAGGTAAGTAAGGACAGTCCCAAATGATAAACCTGGTCTGATTCTTAGGCCTCATGAACACAGCTTACTCAAGGCACATGAAGGGGTCAATGCCTGAGTCTTGTGGCATGCATGACCATGCTGAGAGAGAATGGAATGTACTGTATAAGTGAATATATCAGACCTGGCAGGAAAGTGGTTGCAAAATTCTAGGGACAAGAATTGGTAGTGATGTCTATACAAAGTACAGTTTCTCAGAGGCTAATCCAGTACATTATAGATGATATCTTAAACCAGTTTTAGCTGGGAAATTCCTGGATAGTGGGCCAATTATTGGGCCCAACTACTAATGTAGGAAGTCTGAAAGATACTTTCCAAGGTATTGGGCTGAGTCACAGTACAGAACCACAGGGAGAGGCTTTGCGAGTGGTATGTCAAGGTATTGGACAGACTGAGAATGTCCTTATTGGGAGGACTAAAAAAGTCCTGCATACCCAAGGAGTAATGTGTGTGTGCAGAGAGAAGTGTGTGAACAAAACCTGGAGCACAAAATAAACAGTGCTGTTGTGTGTTATGGACTATGGCATCTTCTCAGTTTCCAAAAGTTACAGTCTTGAAAGATGTTATTGAGTAATTTTCCATAGTAGATTGAGCATGCATGCAAAATATGTATATGAAGCATATTCATAGCAAGCCAGCAACCTTGCTAACAAGGTTTCCATGTGTTTGGCAAAACTAGATATGACTACTTTTTGCCCAGTGTTATTTTTTATTTCTCTTAATTGTGTAGTTTAAGATTTTCAAACATATTATGTAGTTTGAGGTATTCACATATAATGAATATACTAGGCAGGCATGTCAGTGCAAAGTCACTGCACCATGCTCAGAATGTTTCATATAGAATTGACTCTATTTCAGGCATAAGTGGGTGTGACATTTTCCTGTCGTATCTCATGTAACAGCTCAGAATAAATTAGATTTTTTTTTTGAAGGGGAAAAGGAAATTAACAAATCTGAATTGCAAAAAGAAAAGTTGTTTGTACCACAGAAAAGCAAACAAAGGCAATTACTTGCTACAGCATGATGTCTTTTATATACTGTGTGTATGTATATGTGTGTATGTGTGTAGGTGTGTATGTGTGTATTTATGTATGTATATATGTATGTATGTGTATGTATGTATGTATGTATGTATGTATATATATATATATATAAATCTGAAGCACATTCTGTGCCTTAAGATATCAATCAAATGTTTTCATGTTCAATAACAAAAGTTTAATTAAAACTTCATATATTCTTCTGTAACTGACTTTAATTTTGTTTATCCATGAATAAAAAAGTTCCCTCTTAGAATTAACCCTGATTACTTTGCAGCCAACACAGTTCTATAACTTTTCAAACTGTGCATTTTTTTTCACACTGGGATATTCTCCTGTTCAAGCTTTATTAAAATAAATCAGACTTATGGAACAGTATGCTAATGCCTTTCCTTTCAGTAATGCATGAGCAGGAAAGGTTCCAGTGAATTGTAGCTTCATGAGCTGAGAAATATAAAAATGCCGAGAATAGTAGTTTTTTCAAATACTCTAGTTGCATCCACAGGGAAAGATTAAGTCAAAATTCTAAAAAAATCTGGGCTTCTTATTGTGAATAAACTCTGTCCCAGTACACACAACCTATATACTTTGGATTCCCCCCGCCCTACTGTAACTGCTAATTGAAGCAGAAATCAAACATTCAGGGGTATCTGCAAGGGGAACATAGAAGTCAAGGGGACAAGTGATGTGACATGGCTCATGACATCATACTGACATTGTGGCTTTTAGCAGACCCATAATGACATGGCTCATGACACACATGCTGACATTGTGGCTTTTAGCAGACCCATAATGAGCATTCTTGGGTTGAAGGCTGCCTTTAGTTTTGTGTGTTGTGCCAAGAGTTCCTGTAATGATTGCCCAGCTCAAATACTCAGACCCACAAGAGGTTGCTAAATGAAATCTGATTTATTAGGGAACTTAGGACAAATACAGAGAAAGCTGAGAATGAGCAAAAGCGCGCCAAATACAAACTTAAAACCCTCGGTGTGGATGTACCCCGCCTCCCTGCCAACAGCCCCGCCCGTCCCAGGTGCTGGCAATCGTCAGAACTGCTAGCCTGGGAAAATAACCTTGAACATACCAGATAACCCAAACACATTCCAAAAGCAGAGCCAAGAGATAACTATTCCCATCCTCCCGTGAAAGATGAAACACGCAACCAGCTAATGACATGCGAAACGTTACGATGTATCAAAGACATTGAAACAGCGAACATGACAGTTCCTCTCTGAAAGTGAGAACTGACTAAAAAAAATGTAGGTAGTGGCAAAAACAGAATGAGGAAAGATTTTTTTTAAAAAAAGGTATGCCAGAGTTTTTTGTATGTACTTAATGAATTGCATACATTAATAAGTAAAATTAATATTTTGTCTCAGGCAATGGCAAACCAGATGATTTCAGCAGATCCAGAGGAAGAGCATGAAAATCGTGGCAGTTAGGACAACATACTTGCGTATACATTTTTACCACCCTTTCCCAATATCTAAGTATATATGCAGACATGTTCAATCTATTTTATCATCAATCTCAGCATTTTAAAAGGAGGAAATGATGCAGTTTAAAAGGCAAGTTGACCAGTTTTTAATATATTTCTAAAACATAACTTTATCTCATTTGTTCAGATGTGCTATAGTTTAAATACTTACCATTCCAGATACCTTCATCTGTCAATTATTTTTGTTTAATGTCAGCCATGACTTCAACCCAAACAGATGCAGTACAGATTTTTTGTAAGTGGCTTGCCACCAAAATTCAGAAGTGCTTATCACAAGAGAGATAAACCAAGAACAATTTTGCAATTACAGTGTGGATAGCTTGTTAAACTCCTAACTTCTGATTAATTTAGAGGACATCATAGGTATCCCTCTCTACCATATAAAGTCCCTGTTAAGAGACTAAAAGGTCTTTCAGAAATAAATGTAAGAAGAAATTATAATTGGCTCAGGAATCCTTCTTCTTTCTGATTCAAGGAACTAAAACTATTTATTTTATCCATTCTCTAAGGCATTGATTATTGGAGGGGGAAGTGTGGGCATTTCTGGAATCTGATCTGAGCAATGAAAGCAGTGAAATAGGTCTTGTAACTGAAACATAAAAGGATATTTATTTAAGGAAATACATTATAAGGATAAGCAAGCCGTAGAACATACCACCTATCAGAAGGAAATGCATTATAAGAATAAGACAGAAATGCATTACACATTATTGGGAAGAAATATACAAATGCATATGCCATCTACTAGGAGGAGAGTCAAAGAACGTGTGTTCTCTCTCTGCGTGCACTGGAAGCTAAAGCAGAGGAAAGTGACTTGAGATTAGCAATTTCTTAGACAAACAACAGGCAGAGTTAATCCTTAGCTCTCTAGCTATGCCCCACAATTTCACTGTTCAAGAATATGCAGCAGAGGAACAAAGCTCAAGGATTCAATGATTGTGTTTGCATGGAACAATAAACTGGGTTTCTCAACAATTAATATAGCATCAAAGCATATTTTTAATTCACTCCCTCTTTGTTCTTCCTGTAGCTGGTATTTGTGTTCAGAGAGTAGGGGAAGAGAAAATGGGAGTCGAGTAACTTTTTTTTAATGTGTTTATGCATGTATCTACATGTTTAGGCAAAGTATTATGGTTCCATTGCATAATATGTTTATGAGATGGCGAGGGAAAGAAGAGAAGTTAGAACTGGTTCTTCCTATTGGAGATAATGACCTTACAAAAGCCCTGTGAAATCCATTGGGCTAAGACATAGTGACAGGCTCAAAGGCAGTGGACTCCATGTTTAGTGAAACTGAACCTGATATTACCGAATCCCAGTCCAATACTTGTAACGACTACACATCAAACGCTTATAGGCACAACACCATTTATCTCTGGAGAATATCAGAGAGCTCTAGCCATATATTTATTCATTACTTCTCTTTAAAACTTCTTCCTTTTAAAGTATGAGAGTTAAAGATGCCAAAACCTGTGCAAGATTGACCCAAGATTAGCCCAATTGTTCATTAGCCTCAGACAAGCAAAGAGCACAAATGTCTGACCCAGCTAAACCTAGTAAAAGCATTGAGCTAATGCCTTTAGGACTGAATAACATCCTTATTCTTTAATACTATTGCTCCGAGTATTTTGGTGGCCAAATGGCTATGTATACCCTGAATCATAGGTGTGTATCATCCAAGGTCAAAGTGCATAAATGTGCCTTAATGGGCCAAGGCTTTACTGACTCATAGCTATTTCAGCCATGACCTCACTGGGTGACCTTAGGCAGAGAAGAAAGGAAGCAAAGATTTAAGGAGTAGGAAGTAATACAATGAGTAGCTTCCCCTGCTATCTTATTAATATATAAATGGGGAAGATAAAACATTTTTTTAATTTATATTCATAATTATCCTAAACATCTAGCTTGATCCTGAAAAAGATCTGCAAAAGGCAGAAATTGGAGATTTAGTTAAATTTTGGATTGCAAAAATCCAGGTTCAAAATTGGAGGCTGGATGCATTTTCAGGTGAAAATTGCAGTGTGGATGTTTGTATTTGGATGGTGCAGTGTTTTTCTTTTTCAAATATTGCTTCTACCTCTTTTTTATACTTGCCCTGAAGATGCGTATATCTGAAGTTATTCAGCAAAAGGAAAAATGTTGGATGTTGGATACATTAAGCAACACCTCACCTCACCTCCCCACCTTCCAAATTAAACTTTCCAAACTTAAGCTGAACCAATAACTTGAATGTTCAAGGATGCAGCACCCTATAATGGGAATTAACATTTATTAATAACACCAAGTCAATTAAACATAAATAATTAAACATAAAGTATCATTTTCTCAAATGATAAAATGGGGAAGAAGGAAAGGTTCATATGTAAAACAGTACTTTTTTATAGATTTTTTTTTTTTTAATGAAGACAATATTTCAGAACACACATCAGAAGAGGAAGTGAGAAAAAAGGCTAATCCTGGCCCTGCCCAAAATAACTTCAGTTTCCTGGAAGAGCATTTTTTTTTAAAAATGATTTATTTATTTTTTTTACTTCTTTGCTGGTATTTCCGGCAACTCCACTATATCCACAATCAGTTACACATGCACTGTTTTTTATGTATTTAGGTGAATTATGCTAGCTTCTGGATAAATGTATTAGGCGCATGGTAACATCTGGCAGAAGACAGCCAGGGTTGGAATAGACAGAGCATGTCATAGCATTGGAATAATGTTCCTAACGTATTTCAGAAGGATTTGTACACTAAACACTGAAGCAAAGGATACACAGCTACAATGGATTGTGCAGAACAAGGAGAATCTGGTTGGTGCCTACAGCTAATTTCACAGTGAAGAAAATGGGATATAGATGATATAGATATAGATATAGATATAGATATATGGAGAAAACAGTTCAATCCTACAAATAAAGCTATTCCCTTTAGCTTTTCTTTTTTAAAGCCTTGTTCACACAGACTCAGTGAAAACTAGTAGCCCTGTTCAAACCGCAAATTGTATGCATGGTGGAAGACAGACAGACATCCACAATGTTCTTTTTGCAAAGCTATTTGATGTGTAATTCCTATTTTATGTTCTGTTGTTCTGACTAAATATATGGTCCAGTGAAATGATGGAAAATATATTTATGACAGTTCCTTTTAGCTAACCTGTCATAACAGGAAAACTTTTTAAAAAATGACTTAGTATTATTAATGTAATGATCCATTATTAAACACCCCAAGCAGAACCAGCATTCGTGTTATTTCTGTGCAACATTCACTCTGTCTTTTGTCTTTCATTTCATTAATCACCCGCAGTAGGTGGAAAGCTTTTACTTCTCAACTTTGAAAATGTCTCTGGCCCTGTACAAGTGACAATACCATAAATCCATGCTAATAGTACCAGAAGGCCAATGAGTACCGAGAGGAAGACCAAAGCTAGAGGGAATTGCATATATGATTACTTCCATAGTAACAATGAATCTACTGAAGGACATGAACAGGTAAGAGAAGACGCTGAAAACTAGTTTCTTGCTTGCTGCATTGCACTGTCACAAACTGAATATTCTAGGTATTTTCCATGCACCATGCTCCTGGGAAATGAAAAATAAATTCTTGAAGCCATAACTAATAGGTGACATACAATTTCCAGAGTCATAGAAGAGAAGCAGGTATAACCACCAAAGATCTTAGTTCATTGTCAGAAACAACAAACATTTGACAAATTTCTCATCACATATTTCCTCGCTTCATCAGATCTGTGGAAACTGAAATTGCTGGGAAAAGATATATAAATGTGACCACTGTGTACAGAAAGTTCTTGCAGTTTTGTCACTATTCTTTTCAAGGAGTTGATAAGCATGGCTCCTGCCTACACAATTTTTATCACAATACACATGCAAGGCTGCAATTCTATGTTTCAGCAGGCAGGTGTACTTTTGTTGTGGTCAAAAAAGTTAAGATGGCAGCCTAACAGTGAGCTTTCTGGTCTCTAAGTCTTGGATACTTTTGTATATTTTTCTAATGTCTTACCCTAAATCATATTTCAGGAACTATTACTGTGTTTTTGCTTGTTTCTCGGTGTTTTTTTTTCCAATTAAAACACAACAACAACTTTCAGAGTACTATATATTTGGTGTGTATTTTTAGAAGTTCTGTTTTCTCTGACCCAAAGTAAGTTCAGTTTGTTGTTGCTTGCATATACACATAATAAGGCTTGTGTTTGTGAACTTTGGCTAATACGAAGTCTTCAGAATGTTCCATCTTCCACACAGTTTAGCCCAGAACTCAACTATGTCTTTTCCCACTATTCACTGTATCATTTAGAGAAGTAAAATGTTTTGAAATTTTTCTGTGCTTTATTTACTATTAAAACAACTTTATTTATTATTTGATTTATATTCTTCCTCTCCTCCAGGAACTCGCACACTCCTTCCTCCAATGTTTCCCCATAAAAACAATTCTGTAAAATAGGTTGGGCTGAAAGAGAATGATTGTCCCAAATGAAGAAGTTGCTAATTAATATTACTATCACAACAGGAGTTCTGAATTTGATTTTCTTTTGAAAATTTGAGTGTGCAAATGTGTATGAAAAGTACTATTCCCTTTGTCACCATGGTGATTTTTAGCTGTTTCCCTGGCAACAACACAATCAGTCATATTGCCACAGAAACATTGTGAGAGTACTTGTGTGTTTAGGCATGTTTCACAGTACAATTAGTAAAGCGGGATTTATTTTATATGTTCTATTTTATATATAAGAGATGTTATATATACACACAGATAATGGCTAGAATAAATTCATCACTATAGTTATTACTTCCAATATTATAATGTAGTTGAAATACTTAATTCCACACATAAATCGAAGTATGTATATTTATTTTAGAGAAAACCATAAGAATCATGAAGCCATGCCTCAAAAAATTATTTTGACTTCCCCCCATCATCCAAAGTTACCGTATTACAATGGAACAATGGCCAAGAACCATTGTTTGGACATGTTTCCCTGTCTGCTCTGTGGGACAGATCTCTAACTTGGATGTGGGAACTCACGAGGGAATAACTTCAGTCACCTCCCCCAAAACCGGAAATGATTGGTGACAGCATTTGTTGTTTGACATATTCTTGATATCAATTGTAACATATCTTTCACTGTTGAAATTAATATAGCACATCCTTCTTCCCACAAAAATGCATAGGCATACTTTTGGTATTGGGCCCAGGTGGAATATGAAACCCCCTTTTGCTTTCTCACTAAAACCTTTCAGTAGTTCATAAGATTTTTTTTTTCCATTCCAGGGTTCACTTGAAGGTTTTTTTCAGCAACACTCTTTGAGTGAGTTTCACCATTAATTTCTTTTTTACACTATTGTACAGCTGACAAGTTGAACTGAAGCACATCATTGTTGCAGAAAAGGCTCTGAATGGTTTGATGGTACTGAAAAATAACCTGTGATGTATGAAAGAATTCCAAATCCAAACAGACCTCTTTACCTTTCAATTTTTGGAGAGAGAGGTAGGATGTGCTTCTGTTTTGAAGTTTTATATGAAATAAATTCATGAATTGAAAAGCAAAAACTTTCCAAGCTGTCACAGAGCTCACTGCAATATGCACAGGGTAGATTTAGGGATTTATTCTAAATTATTAAAAGATGTATTTCTATAATATGTAGAAGAGAAAATCAAAGCAATTCTGCTTCTTTGCTGAAAATGTTCACAGCTGGATTCAGTGAGAACCGTTTTTAAGAACACCCGGTTTTTCCATCCCACTTCAGCTCTAGAGACCTCAGCAAAGCCTCCGTTCTTGAAAGATTCAGCACGATCGTCATCTAAAGCCTAACAGTGAAGCCATCATATACATATGTCTACAAAGTAAGTCCCATGGAGTTCAGTAGCGCTCACTCGAAAGAAAGTTTTATGAGATTTCAGCCTCAATGAATTTATACTATACGAAACATCAAAGATCAACTGTCCAATATTCCTCCTGCCACCTGTCTGCCGTGAAAGAACAGGTGGGTAATTTCTTCCTCCTCCTCCTCTCTCAATAAAGGACCTGTTTTTGTTTTTGATTCTTCCCCTTTTACCAAGAGTGACAATAAAATGTAGAGTTGCATTCTGTTATATTTGTTGAAAGTCAGAATGTGTGACTGGATCTGATTTTTATCCAATTAGTTCTGCACAGTCTGAGCCATAGAATCACTCATGAATTAATTTGAGTGCTATAAGAATTTAAGTTATGCATTCTGATTTTAATAATATTTGGATAAGACTGCTTTTATTTCTAATGTAGTGTTCTCATGGTTATGAAAATGTCTCCCACTGCTGTCACCATTATTACTACTACTATTTTGCATAAAAAACATCATTTACAAATTTTATTCATTGAAACTTGTTTTCTGTGAGCTGTCTAAATGGTTCCAACATAACAATGAAAAACAGACGGGTGAGTGCTTAGGTAAATAGGTAGACGATAGATGATAAATTCCAGACAACCTTTGAGATGGAGGTAGAAATAACCCACCTTTGTGAGGTGGGAAGTCAAAAACTAGGGGTTACCTTGTTTCCATGCACATTAATGGAAATAAAATATCTCTTTACTCCTTCCCTCCGTTTTTCCTTCCTTTAAGTGTGGGGGTGGGAGACTGTGTGTGGAAAGACAAGGAATGAACATGCTAACATTTGCCTAAATGTCGGAGGCCCTGGCGGATGCCTGATAGAACGCGGCGGTGTGTGCAAGATTCTGGAGAGAACGCGGCAGGCCCTGGGGTGGATTCCCTTGGTGGGAAACGGCAGACATGGCTGCCTTGGGACAGCAGTGGACCCAAGTAGACCACAGGAGTTCTTTGGTGGTCCTGGGCAGACCCGAGAGACCCTGGCAGATCTGGACAGCCTCCTCAAGGTGGCAGAATACTGGAGGCCTTGGGGGTAGAGTCCCATGGTGTGGACCAGAAGACCACGGGCCCCTTGGTGGACCTTGTGAACTCTGGCAGGACTCTGGTGGAACCCTCATAGACATCAGTGGACTGGGGATTGTTGCGGGTTCTCAGGCTCTGTGTCCAGGAGTCCGGGGAAGTGGTGAACAGTATATGGAAGACCTGGTGACTTCTTGGGGGTTTTGTATAGCACAGGGGACCCAGGTGTTGTGGATGGAATAGGCCCCAGTGGTAGGGGAAGGGAGTATGCCTTCCGGTTGCCTTTAAAGAGGCACTGGTACACCCACTCCTCAAAAAGCCATCGCTGGACCCTACTGTCCTGGACAATTTTTGTCCAGTCTCCCACCTCCCCTCTTTGGTTGAGAAAGTGGTGGCGTTACAACTTCAGAGGATTCTGGATGAAACAGATTATCTAGACCCCTTTCAGTCAGGTTTCAGGCCAGGATAGGGGACAGAGACTGCATTGGTCACACTTATGGATGATCTCTAGTGGGAGCGGGATGGAGGCAGTGCATCCATCCTCACTCTCCTTGATCTCTCAGCGGCTTTTGATACCATCGACTATGGTATCCTTCTGGGATGGCTCAGGGAGTTGGGGGTGAGCGGCATGGTTCTGTGCTGGTTCACCTCCTTCCTCCAGGGCCAGTCCCAGTCGGTGGTGATAGGAGATGAGAGATCTGACCCTCGACCCCTGCTGTGTGGGGTGCCGCAGGGTTCGGTTCTCTCCCCTCTCCTATTTAACATCTACATGAAACTGCTGGTTGAGATCATCCATCACCACGGGATGAGGTACCATCAGTATGCTGATGATATTCAGATATATATTTCCATCCCGGGCGAAGTAAGTGATGCGGTCAGTGCCCTCTCTCAGTGCCTGGGGGCTGTGGGAGCCTGGATGGGGAGCAACAGGCTTCAGATGAACCCTGGTAAGACAGAGTGGCTGTGGATTGATGGCTCTTCGGTATCCGGGAAGTTGTCATCTTTAGTTCTGGATGGGGTTGCACTGCCCCATTCAGAACCCATGCATAACTTGAGGGTCCTCCTGGACTCACGACTCCTGCTTGAAGAGCAGGTGGCAGTTGAGGCTAGGAGGACCTTTGCACAACTTCAGGTTGTGCGCCAGTTATGCTCTTTCCTGGATTGAGATTTCCTCTGGACAGTCACTCATGCCCTGGTCATCTCCCATATAGGCTACTGCAATGCACTCTACATGGGGCTACCCTTGAAGGGTATCCAGAAGTTGGTCCAAAATGCAGCTGCACAAACAGTGATGAGTGCTCCAAGATCAGCACACATAACACCTTTACTGTGTGAGCTGCATTGGGTTTGAGTTTGCTTCTGGGTCCAATTCAAGGTGTTGGTTATCACCTTTAAAGCCCTACATGGCATGAGGCCAGGCTACCTGAGGGACCATCTCATCCCTATAACATCGACCCGCCCCACCCAAACATGAAGAAAGGGCATGTTGCGGACCCTGTCTGTAAGAGAATTTCATCTGGCGGGGTCCAGGAGGCGGGCCTTCTCTGCAGTGGTGCCCGCCCTGTGGAACATTCTACCCCCTGAGGTGAGGCAGGCCCCTGTTGGCAGATGCTGGGAAAGCCTTTAGCCCAGGAGAGGTCAAAAAAGTCACACACCAAGCATTTCTATAAAAATAATTTATTTACAGAAAGCAAAAACAAAAGCAAAACATTTAAAGGACTTAGCCCCTTTGGAGCAAGCCTTACTCGCTACATATCGGCAGAGAGAAAAAGAGGAAGTGAAGAACAAGTCCGGGCAGGTCCTCCCCATCCCCCAGGCTATTTGCATGAAGCACGTGAGAGGAGACAATCTAATACAACCCCTTCACCTGGCCAAAATGATTTGTTACAATAGCAGTCTTAATCTATTAGTAGGAAAACCTCAACACTCCCCTTTTTACACTATAGATTAAGTTGCAAACCAATCTTCTCTGACAACTCTTTGTGTCTTGGTACCGGAAGAGGTTTGGTTAAAATATCAGCAATCATGTCTTTTGATTCACAATATTTTAACATTATTTCTCCTTTGCTTATCATATCTTTGATATATTGATATCTAATATCGATATGTTTTGTTCTACTTCTGCAGGCTTCAGATTTTGCCATAGCAATGCAAGCTTGATTATCCTCATAAAGAGTTATAGGCTGGTTCACTTCCATGCCTATGTCTTTTAACAAATGTTTAAACCATGTAACCTCATTACAGGTTTGTGTTAGAGAATAAAACTCTGCTTCTGCAGTGGAAAGAGCAACAAGTGTTTGTTTTCTAGAATGCCAGCCTAAGCTAGATCCAGCAAATTGAATTAAAATCCCAGAAGTGGATTTTCTGTCACTGACATCTGCTCCCCAGTCAGAATCGGCAAAAGCCTGCAATTTCTCAGTTCCAGAGGCATTTAGCTTCAGGCAATAATTCTTTGTTCCTTGCAAATACCTCATTAACCTCTTCAGTGCTGCTTTTCCAGTAGATGTAGGCTTCTCTACCTGTCTACTTAAAATGGCCACAGAATTTGAGATATCTGGGCGAGAATGATTTGCAATGTACAGTAAACTTCCAATTGCAGATCTATAGTTCTCTGCCTCAGTTAATTGAGTTTCTCCTATATCTTTCTGAAAATCTATTATCATCGGAGTAGAGACTGGTTTACAGTCTTGCATATTAAAATCTTCTAGGAGCTTTTGAATTTTACTACGTTGGTTTAACAGGAAGCTACCATCCTTGTCTCTGTGTACTTCCAAACCTAGGTAATTGGTCACAACTCCAAGGCTTTTTAATATGAAATGGCTTTTCATGCAGGCTTCAAAATCAAGCCTTTGTTTTTCTGTTGATGTGAATAGCAGCAAATCATCAACATAAATACACAGATACATACAGCCTTGTTTGTCCTTCTTCATATATACACAGGGATCTGCTTTTCCTTTTTCAAAACCAAAATTCTGCAGTTTTTCATCTACTTTTTGGTTCCAGGATCTAGCAGTTTGTTTTAACCCATAGATTGACTTCTGCAGTTCACAGACTAGATTCTCCCCTTTTTCATAGCCAGGGGGTTGCTGCATGTATAATCTGTGGTCTAAATCACCATAGAGAAATGCAGTTTGAATGTCATAGTGGTTAACTGACATTCCCTTGAGTGCAGCAACTTTTAACAATAGTCTAATTGATTCACCTTTAGTAACTGGTGCAAAAGTCTTGTCAAAGTCTAAATCTTTCCTTTGAGTGAACCCTTTTGCAACCAACCTTGCTTTATATTTTTGGATTTTGCCATCAGCATCCCTTTTCAGTTTGAAAACCCACCTACAACCCAGACAGCGTTCATTGGGAGGTAGATTTACCAGTTTCCATGTTTTATTTTCTTTCAAGGATGCTAATTCCTGTTGCATGGCAGAATGCCAATTTTGTGCAATCTCTGGTGGTAAAGCATTCACTTGTTCTAAAGACTCAGGTTCTGTGAATATGTGAAAAGCCTTTACTGTTTCAGCCTGAAAACGTGATGGAGGAACGCCTTTATTACTCCTCTGAGATCTGCGAGGTAATACAGGGCTTAAATTTTGACTCCTATCACTTTCCTGAGAAGCATCTGTCTCATCAGACAGATCTTCAGTTTGCTTTTCTGGTTTAATGTCCTCATCAGGCAAAAGATCACCATCAGCAAGTCCTTGCTGTTCTCTTGTGGTGGTCAGTTCAACTGGAGAGCTAGAATTTAATCTCCCCCAGTTTTGTTCAGCAAAAGAAGCGCTTTTGCTAATTATTAATTTCTCTCCCATTATGAACCTGTAGCTCCTCTGGCTTTGTTCATAGCCAACAAAGATGGCTTTCTTTGTTGTGGGGCTCCTTTCCTTCTCTGCTGTTTTGGAATGTGAACCCATGCAGTGCTACCAAACACTCTAAGATGGCTTACCTTTGGTTTCACACCATAAAACAAATGGAATTGAGTGTCCTGAATCATAGAGTTATACAACCTGTTCTGAACATAACAAGCAGTCGATAAAGCTTCTCCCCAGTACTTAAAACATAAGCATGAATCTTTTAACATGCATTCCATCGCATTTTGCAAGGTTCTGCCCTTTCTTTCAGCAACACCATTTTGCTGAGGGGTGTACGGGTTAGAAAGAATTTGTTCTATCCCCTTTTCCACTAGGAACCTTCTGAATTTGTGAGAAAGGTATTCTCCTCCTCTATCACATTGGAGTGCAGATACAGGCCTAGGGAATTTTCCATTTGCCCATGTCACAAAACCTTTAAATTTCTCAAATGCCTCATCTTTATGTTTTAAGATGTAGATAAATGTGTATCTTGAGAAATCATCAATGATGGTCATTGCATACCTTGCTTGTCCAAGACTTGGAGCAAAAGGACCAATAATGTCAGAGTGTACAATTTCCAAAGGTCTAGTTGTAACTCTGTCACTGTGCTTACTCACAGGAGCTTTCAGTGTTTTGCACTCTTTGCAAACTACACAGTCTAAGTACTTATTACAGGGTTTTATCTTTAGGTCAGCACACAGCTGTGGCATTTGTGCTATATACTTGAAATTAGCATGACCAAATCTCCTGTGCATCAGGTGTACACATTGGTCATGATATGGAGTGTTGCCAACTTCAGCCTTGCAGCTTGGCTTCCTTGCATTTTGCACAATGTACAAGGAGTCTTTTAACATACCAGTAGCACACAATTTCCCATGTTTACGTATCTCACAACCATTTTTCTTAAATGTTATGATATACCCTGTTGCAGCCAATTGTGCCACAGATAAAAGGTTTGATTGTAAATTTGGCACATACAACACACCTTTTACAGTTTCTCCTAAGCAGGATAAATACAAGTCACCTTGTCCCATAATTTTGGTCACAGACCCATCAGCCAAAGATACACTTTGTCTTTCAGTTTTAGACAGTGACACAAAAGAGCTTTTACAATTACATAAATGACAACTGGCCCCAGAATCTAACACCCATACATCAGAATTACCCTTCTCAGCAACCTGTGCAATTTGGGTTGTCTGAAGAGCCTTCTTCTGTGTTGCCATTGTGTTCTTCTGCTCTGTCTTTCTACTCTTGGGTCTCATGGCACAGTCTCTTTGCAAATGTCCAGCTGAACCACAAGTGAAGCATCTCTGGCTTGCTAGCGCTGTGCCCTCAGGTTCCTTTCCCTTCTTTTCCCTCATTTTCTTGTCTTGCAGCTTTCCAGAAGAGATGGGGGGAGATCTTTCCTCTCTCTTCTCCCATTCAGCGAGTAAGCGCTGTGTAACATACGATGGAGTGAGGTCTGCTTCAGGCATAGCCTCCAGGGTACAAATCAGCGTGTCCCACGTTGCATTCAGTGAGGACAGGAGGATATAGGATTTTGTGAGAGGTGTAAATTCCATTCCTCTCTCCTGCAACTCAACAAACAGCTGCTGAATATAATGCAGGTGCTCAGGAAGGCTATCTCCTTCTGCAAGGTAGGCTCTGTACAGCTTTTTCGTCAGAGTAACTTTACTCCCTGCTGTTGCCTTTACATATAAGTCTCTCAAAGCGTCCCAAAGTTGCTTTGCAGACTGCATGCCTCGCACATGGACTAGCTGATTGTCCTCAACTCCCAGGATAATGGTGGCTCTAGCCCGATCATCCTGTCTCAGCCATTCAGCACTGGGATTTTGGGGGTTTGCTCACCAATTTGCAGCCAAAGATTCTTTCTGCGAAGATACATTTCCATCTTCAGGGCCCAATTCAAATAGTTGGTCTCTGATAGGTGCTCCAGAGGCATCGCTGAGGGCTGGGAGGCAGCCATGGCTTCTTCCTTCTTTTGCAAGTCACCTCAGCTAGCTTCTAAGTCCTGCAGACTGGCAGTTGCTGGAAAATCTCCAGGTGGCTCCAAAGAAAACCTTCACAGGTCTTTGCTACCTGCCTTTAAATTGTGCACGAGGTGTGGAGCTGACCTCTCTTTTCTCTCTGGGTTTTACTGCGTTGTTTACTGGGCACATAACCTGTTGGCAGATGCTGGGAAAGCCTTTAGCCCAGGAGAGGTCAAAAAAGTCACACACCAAGCATTTCTATAAAAATAATTTATTTACAGAAAGCAAAAACAAAAGCAAAACATTTAAAGGACTTAGCCCCCTTTGGAGCAAGCCTTACTCGCTACATATCGGCAGAGAGAAAAAGAGGAAGTGAAGAACAAGTCCGGGCAGGTCCTCCCCATCCCCCAGGCTATTTGCATGAAGCAGGTGAGAGGAGACAATCTAATACAACCCCTTCACCTGGCCAAAATGATTTGTTACAATAGCAGTCTTAATCTATTAGTAGGAAAACCTCAACAGCCCCTTCGCTCCTGACCTTCCGGAAGGGCTTGAAGAACTGGTTCTGCCGCCTCGCCTGGGATGGGAAGGGCAATAGCTCTTCCTGGGGGTGGCTGGCAAGGTAGAGTTCTCCCTACGAAATGGAAATCTCCCACTTCAATTCTATATTTATATTTTTAGTATTTTAGTATTGTAGCTGTTGACTTGGTGATTTTATGACGTTGAGGTTTTAAGGTGAATTTTATTGTAAACTGCCCAGAGTCCCCCTTTTTGGGGGAGATGGGTGGTGATAGAAATGTGAATAATAAATAAATAAATAAATAAATAAAATTCCAGGCAAGCTTTGAGATGGAGGTAGAAATAACCCATCTTTGTGAGGTGGGGAGTCAAAAACTAGGGGTTACCTTGTTTCCATGCACATACATACATTTGTTAATGGAAATAAAATATCTCTTTACTCCTTCCCTCCCAGTTTTTCCTTCCTTTAAGTGTGGGGGTGGGAGACTGTGTGTGGAAAGACCAAGGAATGAACATGCTAACATTTGCTTAAATGAAGAAAAAATTATGCACAGGCAACTGCAGGAGGGGGTTCAAGCGAGGGGCAAATGGTGCAAAAACAGTGTGGCGACATTATGATGGAAACTCTCCCCTTTTGAATCTTTCCTGCACATACAAAAGTGGGCAACACTGCTTTTGTCATTTTGATGAATGCCTTCGAATGTCTGGAGGTCTCTGAGAATATCAAATGAAGCCAGAAGAGTCAGTTTTATATTGCTCATTGAAATATGACCATCAATATATGTTAATATTTCCAGAGGCTCTTTTAGTTTAATTATATTTTGCCTTGTGGTTTCTTGATTTAGCAAACACTGACAAGGCTGTTTCCTTATGAAGCATACTTTAATTAATAGCTGGTTAGAGTATGGCTTTAAGCTCTCTATTGGACCACAAATAGCTTATAAAAGCATATAAATGACACTTGATTGCATGGAAAATGACAATGAATCAGAAGCTTTTGTTTTTTCAAGAATCTTAAGAAGCTTATAATTAGTTCCCTATTTCAGTATCAAATATAACATGCATTAGAAAAAATAGTTAAAAATTGGCATGGCGCTACATAATTATCTTTACATGCTGGCTTTATCAATTGTCCTATAAAATGTATGAAAGTGTTTTCAAGCTATGATTCTCTGCATACTGGACAAAGCATGGAAATAAACTAGTCTGCAGCATCAGTACAAGGAAGCTCCATAATAAAGGAGTGCAATCTGAGGTCAGTGTTGCCTAAAACCAGAAAAAGCATTAGTGGTGATCTCCAGAGATCTGGAGTTAAAGTTATAAACTTTAATTAGAGTAATGTGATAAATGCATGAAGGGGGAGTAAGTCATAAGAATGAGGCCTGGTAATGTATATGATGGTCATTCACCTTGATGAGATGCTTTGCTTGGGTGTTGCTCTGCTTTGTATAGGCAATTCTTTTGTGGAATTGAGTCCCTTCAGCTTTTCAAAGTGTCAAGGTGGGCTGATGCATTTCAATAAGTCATTTTAATATAATGGAAATGGCTTCTGCGTATGTGCTGTGTGAGCACAAAATCCTCTTTTGACAAGAGGTGAAATACCACTTACTTTACTTAACCAGTTAGAAGCAGAGCACAGTGACGCTTCATTGACTTGCTTCAAAGGGGTGCTGTGCTTGAACCTTTGTCAAAGTGAAGCACCTCTATGAAGAACTGAAGAGCCTCAGAATTAACTAAAGTATATTTAATTTTAATTAAGTTTAGATGTAAATGAAATGAAGCCTTTCATATGTTACTCAGAGCCCAAGCATGCCTCTCGACCAGAAAGTTTCATACCTCTTTTTAACCTTGGTCAATAATGGGAGGGAACACAACATATTCTCAGAAAATTTAAAATAAGTTGCATTAAGGACATTAAGATAAAAGGGACTGTAGACCTATGTAAGGGACTGAATCAGGAAACTTAGTTGGGGAAGAGGCAATTTGAGCATTGGGGGAACTGTATCTTGGAGATGAAACACAGCATAGGGGAAGCAGATTGGCTGAGATACGTTTAGCCAAAACATGCACTGCCAAAAGGATTGCAATAGCAGATTTAGGATACAGGAGAGAAGTACAGAGTACAAAACAGAAGAGGAGAGACATGAAAAAGACCATACAAGAAAAGTATTTGTACAATAGGAGAATTTGTACAATAAACCACCCTTTTGCCATCATCTTTGATGTATTATGAAGGAGAGACAAGGTTGCTATAAGTTGTCCAGCCCTAGAGTCAAGGACTATCTGTGAGACAAAAAACAGTGAGCGGTAAGAGATTGTAGTGCATATTATGAAATGATGGTAAAGCTGAAACAACTTTATTCTTTAAGAGGGATGGCATTTTTGCAGCTAGAGATTGTTCGTACTTCCTATAATTGGAGGAGGTTGCAGGAACACAGTAATGAAAAATGACCTCACTGGAGGGGGAAGACCCAAGATTTAGCCCTATTCATTATCAAATAGATGTGTCAAGCTGATTGAAGGTTTCATACAGCTATTTTTCCTGTGTCTTTTGTTGGAAAAGCATTTGGTGTTATGATCTTTGGGGCTTCTGAACCAGAACAAGTATCTTGGGGTCTGCTTCAATTCCATGGACTATGGGTTCCTTAAAAACTTAAGAAAAAATCGGGAAAGGTTTTGAATGAAATTAACCCAAAAGGTAAGTCTTATCTACTTTTAGAATGGTACCTATGTGGATGTACTGTATTTTCTAAGGTTGCCTTGACAAACTCATTATTGACATAGGCTCTGTATTTCTATTCTTTGGAGAATGTCCTTAGTACCTAGCAAACCACTCCAGCAAAGGCAAGAAGGATATTGCTGTGGCATGTTAGATGACCTTCTTTAAGCATGATGAGAATGAAGAATATTAACTTTATGTCCTGTTAACATGTGACAGAAGCATAGCAAAGGCATGATTTATCTCCAGGCCTATCAAAGTTCTGTTTAGGAAGATGAATCATTTCAGTTGTTTATGAACTGCAGCAACATGGAATATTCACTATTGAAGTTCCCTTTTCATTAAAGTTATTTTCATGAAAAGTACTGTTTTAGAACATTCAAAGCGAAATAAAACTGGACGAGCCTGGGGATATCAGCAGTAATATAGACATGCTCTTTTATAGTTTTAAGCTTTAGAAAAATCCACCACAAACCCAGCAGGATAACCAGCCCCTACAGGCATTCCACCATTTTGATATTGCAAGAAAATAATAAAGCCAACCCTTTAATCAAACCCACAGGAAAGTTTCATTCACTTTAATCTTACAATAGCTCTTTTGTTTTCAAAAGCAGAACAAAAATTGTGTGTATGTGTATGAATGTGCCATGTATCACATACTTGTATAATTTTATATCTTGAGAAAGTTTTGCATGGGCACTATTTTTAGCTGTCTGTTGTCCCCATTATTATTGGTTTTTTTTTACTTTAACCTATACATTTGAATAAAATTCTATGTCATATAAGGAGCTAACCTGCTTTGTTTTATTCTTTTTCTTTTTTTCTTTTTTTTTAATTGATAGAAAAGTACTTTTCAATGTCGTGGAAGAATAATGGTTACATAGGGTGTGAAAAAAATTTCCAGTAGGATTTCAGATGCTTCTCAATCTGTTCTTTATCGTGTTATTCCTTCCTTCATTAACAAAATTTTACAGGGCAAGTCCATCATCTTTGTCTCAGAAGTAGGGTGACAAGTCAAAAAAGATGCACATTGCCTTTTAAATGTCAATAGAGAAGGCATCCATCTGGAAGCATCCTATGCATCAAATAATATGCAATACAATACCTTATAGCTAGTTTGCATATATATGCATGTGAGTGAAGTTCACTGTATTTGCTGAGAACTATGAGAGCTGAAATCTTACCCACCAGGAAAACAACAGGTTGAAGAAGGATAATCCAGTCCAATTCCCTGCCAGTAAGGAAACCCAATACTACAGAATCACCAGCCAACCTCTACTTAAGAACCACATTACTTTTTTTGCTTATTTACCAAAAACAACTCATGTTTGTTCCATCAAATATTCTGCTGCATACCAAAAAGAAGTGAAATCAAACTGGTAATTGTCCAAGGGTTAACATATCTTTTATTCTGATCACACCTCTCAGAAATGTTGGGCCTTTCTGATACTACAATTAAATATCTGGAGGCTGTAATATCATATGCTTCAGTAAGTGTCAATATAATTCACCATACACCAGTATTTCAGGAGATCTAAAAGAAAGTTGCACATGCCCAAGAACATGGGAAGAGTCAAAAAGCTAATGACTGTCAAGTGGGAGTTTATATATGTGTTTCAAATAAAGAGAAAGGGGATTTCTGGCATGGCAAGGACAGGGAGAGATGGAATAGGGTCAGTAAGTGTAAGCCCCATTTCTCTATCTAGTGTGACTCTTCATATATCTTGAGCTATTGTAATGACACAGCCATAATAACAGTTTTATAAGTAAAGTGGTACCAGGTAAGCTTAGTACATATTACAAAGCATTGGTGCTCGTTCCTAGCTCAGCTGCTCATCCTGAGGGCCACATTGCTCCAAAGCTTAGCCTCAGGTTGCTGTGTATAATGAGACTTTATTCTTCCATGACCTTATTAAGGAGCACACAGATCTGGCTTGTGAGGATAGGGAAGTAGCCACAAGCTGCACTGGTTGCAATTCAAAGTGCTGATGATTAGGTAAAGGTAAAGGTTTCCCTTGACGTAAAGTCCAGTCGTGTCCGACTCTAGGGGGCGGTGCTCATCTCCGTTTCAAAGCCTTGGAGCCGGCGTTGTCCATAGGACACTTCCGGGTCATGTGGCCAGTATGACTCACAGAACGCCGTTACCTTCCCGCCGAAGCGGTACCAATTAATCTACTCACATTTGCATGATGATTACCTACTGTATAAACCCTACATGATACAGGGCCAGGTTATTTGAAGGTCCACCTATTTCCCATGGTTTCTGCACAACAAATACAGGATGGCACAGTTGACATGCTTAGAGTCCCTTCAATTAAACAATGTCATCTACAGTTTCAGGACCCAGGAAGTGTTCCTTCTCTGTCATATTGCCTATCCTTTGGAATTAGATCCTCCCTGAAATCCTTGGGGCTACCACCCTGTTGGTGTTCCAAAAAGCCTTAAAGACATTTCCCCCCCCCCTTCAGGCAGCAAGATGGATGGAATCCCTTTTGGGGTATGTTTGTTATTTTTGTTTTTATCTATATATTGTGCCAGATCCCATCTTGGTTTATGTTGGTTTTTTTGTTATTGTTTGTGAACCACCAAGATTCAGCTGGATTCAGGTGATGTCAAAATTGAATTAAATAAATAAATAACACTGCAGAAGACCTTAGGTCAGTGTTCTCAACCTCAGCAAGTTTAAGACGTATGGACTTTAATTCCCAGAATTCCCCAGGCAGCCATGCTGGCTGGGGAATTCTGGTAGTTGAAGTCCATGCATCTTAAATTTGCTGAAATTGAGAAACACTGCCTTAGGTGTTCCCAGAAAACCTGGTACATCTGTGGCTGAAGGCAAATGTCTGAACTTGAACTTGTAGAGATAAGCCAGGGATACCACTTACAGCTGTCTCACACTGTTCTTCTTCAGTTCCTAGATTTTGTCCCAGGGTTGTTATGGGATTCCATTTGCCTTTTGTGTTAGAAGATTTCAGTCTCCCTGTCCTGGACAAAGGCTCTAGAATGGCTTAGTTGTCATGGTATCCATGGCAACAATAGTTTCGTCCAAGTGACAATCAGCCCAATGCAAATATGAGAGCTGGTCTTAATCAGAGAGCAGATGACATACGGTTTGAAAATGAAGGATAATGTTTTGATTCCTTTGTCATAGTTAATTTTCTGATCGGGCTATGCTGTCATGGCCCAGGACTCAGACTATGGTTCTGACTCTGAAGAAGCTGCTCCAGCTGAACCAGTGGAATGTCAGCCTCAGGAGACACCAAGCCAGGAATCACCATCAGGCACCATCAGAACAGCTGGAGCAGTCAGCTGATGAGGTATGGCCTCCAAACCCTTGCACTTGGCCAGTAGAGTGGAGAGCAGAGCAAAGATGCTCAATGGAGCTTCTTGCCAAGCAAGGGAGTAACTCCCTTAATTCAAGATAGCTGGCTGCAGCCTGATTTAAGAGGCAACCCTGACCCAAGTTCCTCTGTTGGAAAGAACTGTCTGATGTCCTGCTCTGGTGTGTTGATCCTGTGAATTCTGCTCATGTAAGAATCTCTGACCTGTGGACTGGCTGACAAACCTGGCTTGGCTCTCTGAACTTGAGAGTGAATTTTGACTTCTCTTCTGTGTGTTCCTGTTGAAAGCAACACTACTGGGCAAGCTTTCTTTCCAAGAGACTCTGTTTTGATTTACATTCTACTGTAATGATTGCCTATTCTGACATACTCAGCCTCACAAGCAGGTTCTTAATGAAAACTGATTTATTGAAAGAATAGTGTGCAAATACAAAGAAAGCTGAGAATGAGCAAAAGTGTGCCAAATACAAACTAAAAACCCTTGCTTCAATCCCGGTACCGCCCTCGCTCCCGCTTAGCAACCACCCCCCTCCCAGGTGTTAGCAATGGTTGCCCACATCGGCCTGAGAAAGTAACCTTGAAGACATTCCATAACCCAAACATACATTCCACAGTTACAGTAAGGAGATTACAGCCTGGCACGGCTGGAAATCTCCACTCTGCAAACACGTATCAGGAAAGTGACATGCGAAATGTTATGATGTATTCAGAACATTGGAATGATGAACATGACATAGCGCCCCCCTTAAAAAAAATGTGAAATTAAGGAGCAGGCTTAGCAGGATAGGCAGTATGAAAACGGGCAACTAGAAGAGGGGAGTGAACATCGCGGGCAGCAACCCACTCAGGATGAGGGAAATGTTTCCACCGAACCAGGTATTGCAAAGTAGAACGAAGGCATCGAGAATCCAGAATCTCCTGGACTTCGAAGTGTTGCTGGCCATCAATCATAATGGGAGGAGGTGGTGAGGGTTGCGGGTGCCAGCGATCCAATTGGTGGAAGGGTTTGAGTAAGCTGCAATGAAAAACGGGATGCAAACGTTTAAGATTATGAGGCAAACCTAACTTAACAGTAACAGGATTAATTTGAGCCACAATAGGGAAGGGGCCCACGAATTTTGGTGCCAACTTCTTAGATGGTTGGAGTGATTTAATAAACCTTTTGGAGAGGTAAACTTTATCCCCAACTTTGAAGGGTGGCTGAGATGCCCGTTTGGTGTCAGCATGGCGTTTGTAAGCAGCCTGGGCATCGGCGAGAGCTTGTTTGATTTTAGGCCAGGAGTCTCCCAGATGTGCTGCCCAGTCAGCAGGGGAAGAAGGAGGAGACGTTGCTTGCGGCAGCTCTGGGATGGGCACAAAATCCCGACCAAAGACAGTGCGAAATGGCACCTGACCAGTGCTCTGATGCACTGCATTGTTGTAGGCGACTTCAGCAAATGGTAGGAGATCGACCCAATTATCTTGTTGATAGTTCACAAATGCACGCAGATATTGCTCCAGTGTGGAATTAAGCGCCTCTGTAGATCCGTCAGTCTCAGGATGCGACGCAGTGGAGAGCGCTTGCTTGGTGCCCACCAATTTCATAAAAGCCCGCCAAAACTGGGAAGTAAATTGTGTGCCTCTGTCAGTCACCAAACGGGAGGGGCTCCCGTGGAGCCTGTACACGTGTACAAAGAAGAGGCGGGCAAGTTGCTGGGCTGAGGGAATGGAAGCGCATGGAATGAAATGGGCTTGTTTCGAGAAAAAGTCCTTCACCACCCAAATCACAGTTTTCCTCTGGCTTGGAGGTAAATCCATGATAAAATCCATAGAGATCTCCTCCCAGGGGTGAGAGGGACTGGCTACTGGTTGGAGCAACCCTTGAGGCTTGCCAACCTTTCGTTTGGAGCCAGCACATACAGGGCAGGAAGCAATATACTCCTTAACATCCCGCCTTAGTGTTGGCCACCAGAATTGTCGTCTAACCAAGTGGAGTGTTTTTACAAACCCAAAATGTCCAGCCAGTTTGTGATCATGGCAACGGAGTAAAATGTCTTTGCGCAAAGCCTCAGGCACATAGAGACGATCGTTTTTCCAAGCAAAATCACGGTCAAACGTAACAGTGTGTAAATTTGCTTGCAACCAAGTGTCAGATTTCAATTGGGAAAGAAACTGTTGTTGCAAGTCTGAGGGAACTGGCAAACATCCCGGATGGGGTGAAATTGAAGCGTCTGGCTGTTGCGGACGAGTCTGGCTGCGGGTCACCGCTGCCAGACTCAACTGTGGGTCCGCCCACAGTGTACCTACTATATCAGGTACAGTGCTGGAATCTTGGGGTCTGCGTGACAGAGCATCAGCCAGAAAGTTTCTTTTTCCCGGGATAAATTTTAACTTGAAATCAAAATGGCTGAAGAATTGAGCCCATCTGATTTGCTTTGGGTTGAGCTTACGAGGTGCACTGAGTGCTTCACAGTTTTTGTGGTCAGTCCAAACCTTGAAAGGATGGGTAGCCCCCTCCAACAAATGGCACCAAGTGTCTAAAGCAGCTTTAACAGCAAAAGCCTCTTTCTCCCAAATGTGCCACCGCCTTTCAGTCTCAGAGAATTTACGGGATAGATAAGCACAAGGTTTCAAACACCCCGAGTTATTTGCCTGTAGCAGGAGTGCTCCAATGGAGAAATCAGAGGCATCCACTTGCACCACAAATGGTTTGTTAGGATCTGGATGCTGCAAAATGGGTTCTGCTGTGAATAGTTTCTTAAGCTTGTCAAAAGCCACTTGGCATGCAGGCGTCCACTTCAGTAATGCCCCCGGATTTTTTTATCTCCATGTGTCCCCTTGCCCCTTAGTTTTAAGCAAATCAGTGAGGGGCAATGCGATCCCCACGAACCCCTCGATAAATGACCGATAATAGTTCGCAAAACCGAGGAAACTTTGGAGCTGCCTCTGTGTGCGTGGCGCCTCCCATGCCAGAATGGCTTCAATCTTGGCTGGATCCATTTCAATACCCTTGTCAGAAATTCTATAGCCCAAATAGTGAATCTGAGATTTATGGAAAGCACATTTGGACAATTTAGCATACAGTTCACCCTTTCTAAGCTTGCTGAGCACCTGTCTGACCAGTTCTATATGTTCCTCCATTGTTTCAGTATAGATTAACACATCATCCAAATACACCAAGACCCCTTTGAATAAATGGTCATGCAAGACCTCATTGATCAGTTGCATAAAAACCCCCGGCGCTCCCGCCAACCCAAAAGGTAACACTTTATACTGGAAAGAGCCCAGAGGACAATTGAAAGCAGTTTTCCATTCATCCCCCTCCCGTATACGAATGCGGAAATATGCCTCCCTCAGGTCCAACTTAGAGAATATTTTCCCCTTCGCCAGATGTGATAACATGTCCTTGATCAATGGGACAGGATATTTATTTAATATTGAAACTGCATTCAATCCACAGAAATCCGTACATAATCTCAAAGTCCCATCTTTCTTGGGTCTGAATAGAACAGGAGCACCCACTGGGGAATTGGCAGGTTCGATAAAACCCCTGGCTAGATTTTTATCGATAAACTCTCTTAGCGTTGCCAGCTCCTTCTGGGTCATAGCATAAATGTTTGGCTTAGGCAACTTTGCATTAGGGATAAAGTCTATGGCACAGTCGGTTTTGCGGTGCGGTGGTAGCTGATCCGCCTCCTTTTTGCCAAACACATCTGCAAAGTCTTGGTATTGTTCCGGCAGTCCATCCAGCGGACCAGTAAGGAGATGCGGAGTTGTTGCTGCTGCCCTCCCCACCTCGCCATTGTCCAATTCATCCCCTTCAGGGGCTTTGTAAAATCCATCTGCAAAAGTCACAGTCCTGTGCACCCAATTTATGTGCGGGTTTTGCTGAACAAACCAAGGCATCCCCAAAATGACAAATGGACCCCCCACAGGCGCTACCACAAAAGGCAGCTTCTCCCAGTGGCTACCCATTTGCAATGCCACCATCCCTGTGGATCCCTGAGTCACCAGTTTCCCCCCCACCGTAGATCCATTTAATTGAGTGAAGATCATGGGCCATTTCAAAGGGAACGTGGGTAACTCTAATGCAGCTACCATGCCAGGGTGCATTAAACACCATGAGCACCCTGAATCGACCATTTCCCACACTTCCACAGTCCGTGTCCGTGACCCCAATTTCACCTTCACGGTCAGGGTAGGGAAGTTTCCACTCACCGAAGCGTGGTCGCGCCCCTCCTCTACCACCTGCCCAGCGGCGCCTCTTAGGGCAGGTGGCTGGCATTTCCCGCCGGCTGAGATGGCTCAAGCTCCCCTTCGTCCCCATAGAAAGGAACGTTCTCAGCCTCGGTTTCAGCCATCACTGCCTTCATCTTCCTGGACACGGGGGGGGGGGGGATTTCCCTGACTGCTTTGCTGGACGCTCCTCGGTCTTCCTTTGTGGGCACGCCGCTGCTCGGTGCCCCTCCTTCCCACATCGCAGGCATTGCCCTTTCACAAGACGGCTCTCCCTCTCCTCCTGCCAGGCCATACATCCCACTCTGCCAGTGGTGGCTGGTGGTTTAGCCGTCCTCGCCATGGCCATTTGCTTGGGAACCCTCCTGGTTTGTGTGAACCTAGCCTGGGCTTGCTCGACATTCACCGCTAGTTGAATCCAGTCATATAGGGTGAGCGGATCTGCCCTTCCTAACACCCATCTCAGTAAGTCGGGTCTCATTCCATCTTTAAACATTTCTATTAGAGTGGTTGGTGACCAATCATCCACCTTGGCCACTAGGGCTTGGAATTCTAGGGCATAATCTGCCACGGACTTTGATCCTTGGATCAGTTCCCTCAGAGCCACCTTAGCCTTTTCTTTTGCTAACGGGTCAGCCAAATGCATTTTTAGTGCCCACAGAAAGTCTCTGAAATCATCCAACTCCAGGGCGTCCATCTCGGTTAATTGGACAAACTAGTCAGCTGCCCTCCCCTCCAGTTGGGTAGCTACAGCGTTTATCTCTCTCCGAAGGGAACAGCCTCCCAAACTCCTCCATATAGCTTTTCGCATTAGTCAGGAAGAAGGACAGTTTTGTGGGATCCCCATCAAACTTGACATTGAAATCCCTATATCTGGCTCTTTGTGGGCTGCTCTTCCTCTCCTTCCTCCCGGCCCTCCTCCTGGGCTCTGGAGACCTCTTCTCCCCAAGTGGGGAGGGGACTTGCAGCTCCGACTTTGGGACTTTTCTTCCGATCTTTGGCTTCCCAGGTGCCTGGGGCGTTCCGGACCGGGTTCCCTCATCCTTTCTGACCACCTTGGACTTTACCGCTTTTGCAGTAGCTGAGCTGGCGTCTGAGGTCTCCGACTCCGGCGTGAGGGTCCTTTCCCTTCTTTGCCTCATGGAATCCGTTTCCCCCATGCTGGAATCCTCACTCTCTCCCGAGCGGGAAGTAGGTTCAGTCATCACTAACTTTATTTCCTCACAGTAATACTGGAAGGAGGTTAGTGGTAAGAGTTTTGGATTCTCAGCTTTATGTAATGATTGACTATTCTGACATACTCAGCCTCACAAGCAGGTTCTTGATGAAAACTGATTTATTGAAAGAATAGTGTGCAAATACAAAGAAAGCTGAGAATGAGCAAAAGCGCACCAAATACAAACTAAAAACCTTTGCTTCAACCCCGGTTCCGCCCTCGCTCCCGCTTAGCAACCACCCCCCTCCCAGGTGTTAGCAACGGTTGCCCACATCGGCCTGAGAAAGTAACCTTGAAGACATTCCATAACCCAAACATACATTCCACAGTTACAGTAAGGAGATTACAGCCTGGCATGGCTGGAAATCTCCACTCTGCAAACACGTATCAGGAAAGTGACATGCGAAACGTTACGATGTATTCAGAACATTGGAACAATGAACATGACATCTACCCTGTCTGCCATTTATCTACTCAGCCTTGAGTACATTGCTATTCCCACCTAGCAGCTGTGTGTGAGACTTTGAAACCTGAAACAGGACATATGCCTTGTTCCCACCCCAGACCACTGCAAGGACAGAGAATCAATGGAACTTGTCCATCCCAGGTACCTTATGGATCATTTGTTCTTGTGTTTTAAAGGTATTTGGCTTTCTTCCCAGCACTATGACAGGCTTTTCCAACATGAGTCTCTCATTAAGCTATTGAATGTAGAGACAGTGAGGGTGTTGGAGGAAATACCTCAAGTAGCCACTCACCGTGTTCTTATTCTTGGGGGTGCTCCTTGGCTTTTGTTGTTTATTCATTTAGTTGCTTCTGACTCTTTGTGACCTCATGGACCAGCCCACACCAGAGCTTCCTGCCGATCGTCAACACCCCCAGCTCCCCCAGGGATGAGTCCGTCACCTCTAGAATACCATCCATCCATCTTGCCCTTGGTCGGCCTCTCTTCCTTTTGCCCTCCACTCTCCCTAGCATCAGCATCTTCTCCAGGGTGTCCTGTCTTCTCATTATGTGGCCAAAGTATTTCAGTTTTGCCTTTAATATCATTCCCTCAAGTGAGCAGTCTGGCTTTATTTCCTGGAGCATGGACTGGTTGGATCTTCTTGCAGTCCAAGGCACTCTCAGAATTTTCATCCAACACCACAGTTCAAAAGCATCGATCTTCCTTCTCTCAGCCTCCCTTATGGTCCAGCTCTTGCAGCCATATGTTACTACAGGGAACACCTGTCATGAGTGCCATTGAGCTGAAGACATCAGCGCAATGGCACACATGACAATAGCAAGGAAACAGGGGAAGGGGCTCAAGATAAGTAGCCATCAACTCACAAAGACTGAAGGACAAGAAACAATGGCTAAACGGATCGCGAGGCACACCCAAGCTGTTAGCGCTAACGCAACGGAGATCGCCCAGCTGACAGCAATCACCGGAGGAATAGAGAAACCGATGATGGGCGATCCCGGAACACCAGCGGGGCCTCGCAACCCCTCACCTACCGGCAGGACAACGTGTTGGACAAAGGGGGGTGACGTAACCGCGAGTGAGGGGGCGCTGACCGGCGCGGGGTATTTAAACCCCGCACCGGCGCGCTCCTGTCACTCTCAGCTTTTTTCCTATACTGTACCTACACTGTGAATAAATCAGAGCCTGTTTCACAGAACCAGTGTCTGAGCATTATTCAGAGGTAGGCAGCGCATGACATAAAGCTGAGAGTCATAAACTCAGCCTCGCCGAGCCCCACCGGACGACAACGAGCCGCGGGAGGAGTAGACGGCAAGAAGACCAGGAAGATGAGGCCGGCGCGACGCGGACAAGGAGGGCGAGCCGCACGGCAAGAAGCAGAGGAGGACCGACCGAGGTCAGAGGCACCGCGGACTCCTGGAGCCATGGACGCCCACTCGACCCAACCCGAGCCTCAGCTCCAACCCCAAGGGGAGATGGCGACGGAGGCAACCCGACCACGGGAGGGAGCAACATACCTTCCGAAACCAGCGGAGAACCCCACGCCCCACATCGCACCCCAGCAACAGGCGTGGAGCGACAGCCCGACAGCGGTAAGCACGGAGGAGGACGATGGAGACACCCAGCAGATGGCGGAGGAAGCAGACCAATGGCCGAGAGAGACTGAACCCCACTGGCAACCCACCCCCGCCGACACACCGACAGAACCGGCCCCAGCGGCGGCGCGGATCGTGGACGAGGAAGCACGAGCTGGTCTCGCGGCCATGCAGACCCAACTGAAGGAACACCGGACCATGCTTCAGTCGCTCATGCCCCCCGCGCCGCCCAACGACGTCCCCGCACAGGTCCGCACCCCAAGCGAAGCGCCGAATCCCCACGGGCCAAATGAAGGTCAACAGACGGCCCAGGCGGATGACACCACAGGCCGGGAAGCGAGAGGAAGGGCCGCACAAAACGCCCGGGCCACAAAGGACTTCCCCATCTTCTTTGATGGGAACCCCGCGAAACTGTCATTCTTTATCACGAACGCCAGGGAGTTCATGGGGAGGCACGGACACTCCTACGACTCCGAAGCGGACAAAATCGCTGCCGTGGCGATCAAATTACAAGACCGGGCAGCGGACTGGTACGTCCAACTGTATGAGTCCAGCTCCCCCGCCCTCGCCAACTTCCCCGCCTTCATCAAGGAGATGAGAAGCTACTTCGAAGACCCACTAGCCAAAGTGAGGGCGAAGAGCGCACTCCAAAGACTTAAACAGGGCACATGCACTGTCCCAGACTACGCCCTCGAGTTCAAAGCCCTCGCGGGGAAGGTCAGCGACTGGTCCGAGACCACCCTGCTGGAAATGTTCAAAAGGGGGCTCAACCGCGACGTACTGCAATGGGCCCTCTACCGCGACGACCCAGAAACTCTACACGGGTGGATCCACCTCGCGGGGAAAGCCGAACACGCGCACCGCACCTTCCTCATGACAACTACGGAAGACACGAACTACACCTGCAAAAAGGTACCCGCACCACACGTGGGGACGGCCGGCCCCACATACCCAAAGAAGAAATTTAATCGGGAGCCCTGCGGGAGGTGTGGAAAACTTGGGCACAAGACGGCGGATTGCTTCGCCAACCGACTGCCGACCAGTGCGCCTAAACCCACCCCGAAAGCTAGCCCCAAACCACCTAACCTGGTGCCGCCCCCTCACCGCCGAATGACCATAGCCACAGCGACACCAGAGGAAGGCTGGGACGCCTACTGGGGGGAAGAGGACAACGTAGACCCAGACCAGCCGGTGGGAAAAGCTCCCCGCCTGCCCTGAAACACGTTGCAAGGCAGGCGGTGGGACAGCAGCGCGGACCACCTCGATGGAACGGCGAAAGCTCCGTGATAATGGCGGCAATTAAACTCTCTGCCGGCAACGGAGCCACCACGGCCGCGGCACTAGTGGACTCGGGGTGCTCAAAAAACCTCATCCACCCCGACTTAGTCGCCAAACTCGACCTCCGCTGCTTCCCCCTCCCCACGCCGCTGGCATTCCACCAGCTGGACGGCTCTACAGCGGGAGGGAAACCAGCTACGATGCAAACCGAGCCGGTCACCCTGCAAATGGGCACTCACACCGAACGCACATCGTTCGTCGTCACCCACATCGGACGGCCCATTGCAGTCCTGGGAATGCCATGGTTCGCGACAAACAACCCGCGCATCAACTGGGAGACCCGCACCTTCACATTTGGCGATGGCAAGTATCGGGCACCAGTTCCAGCGGGCAGAACCAACCCCACTGTAGGACGAGCAGAGGCGACCACACAGGACAACGCCGCTACCACAGCAGACCTACCGGAACAATACGCCGACTTCTCCGAGGTCTTCGGAGAGGCGGAAGCTGACCAACTACCCCCCCACCGCAAGACGGATTGCCGGATCGACCTGCTGCCCGACGTCCCCTTACCTAGACCGAAGATCTACTCGATGACCCCGAAGGAGATGGCAACCCTCTGGGAGTTCATCGATAAAAACCTAGAGAGAGGATTCATAGAGCCAGCATGCTCACCGGTCGGAGCCCCCGTCTTATTCCGGGAGAAGAAAGACGGCACCCTACGGCTCTGCACCGACTACCGGGGCCTAAACGGGGCTTCCCTGTCCAACAAATACCCCTTACCCCTGGTGAAAGACATGCTCGCCCACCTGTCCACGGGCAAAGTCTTTTCCAAATTGGACCTTCGCGAGGCGTACTACCGCATCCGAATCAGGGAGGGGGACGAATGGAAGACTGCATTCAACTGCCCCCTAGGCGCCTTCCAGTACAAAGTGCTGCCGTTCGGACATGCGGGGGCCCCCGGGGTGTTTATGCAGCTCATCAATGAGGTACTGCATGAACACCTGTTCAAAGGGGTCCTTGTCTACATAGACGACGTCCTTATCTACACTAAAATGCACAAAGAACATGTGACCCTAGTCAGGCAAGTCCTCGACAAGCTCAGAAGGGCACAGTTCTATGCCAAACCTACAAAGTGCGAATTTCATAAAGCGCGCCTAGACTACCTGGGGTACCGAATCTCCGGAGACGGCATAGAAATGGACCCCGCAAAAGTCAAGGCGGTGCTGAACTGGGAACGCCCACGCAACAGACGCCAACTCCAGAGCTTCCTCGGCTTCGCGAATTTTTACAGGTCATTCGCCCAGGGGTTCGCAGAGACAGCCCTCCCCCTAAGGGACCTCCTCAAAACCAAAGGGGTGGGGGACACCCGATGTGCCAAGAACCCGGGCACAGTATTGAATTGGACTCCCACGTGCCAGACCGCATTCAACAAGCTGAAAGCACTGTTCACCACGGAGCCAATCCTCGCGCACCCAGACCCAGAACGGCCGTTCGTGGTCCAAGCCGACGCCTCAGACTTCTCCCTGGGGGCCATCCTACTCCAAAAGGACCCCACGGGACTCCTGAAACCATGCGCCTACCTGTCGAGGAAATTTTCCAAGACAGAAAGGCGATGGCACGTCTGGGAGAAAGAAGCCTTCGCGGTAAAATCGGCGCTAGAAACATGGCGACACCTACTCGAGGGAGCCACCCAACCATTCGAGGTCTGGACCGACCACCGGAACCTCGAGGCCCTCCGAACGCCCAGACTCCTTAGCCCAAAACAGGTCCGATGGGCCCAATTCTTCAGCCGCTTTAATTTCCAGCTGAAGTTCATGCCGGGCAAAAAGAACTTCCTGGCCGACGCCCTCTCCCGACTGCCCCAGGACGAAGAACCCGCCCCAGACACCATTGGGACGGTCCTATCCGCCTCGCAACTGGGGATGGCCGTGACCACCCGAAGCGGCGTTCGGAGGCAGCTCGACTCTACGGCGCAGCTGACGGTGGGACAACCTGCGACCAGACGAAGCCAACCGCAACTACCAGGGGGAATACGCACGGACCTCGCCGCCGCCCTCAAAACCAACCCCTGGTTCCTGGCAAACCCCGACAAGGTAACGATGGCACAGGACCTGGCATGGGGGGAAGGCAGAATCTATGTCCCGGACTCGCAACGCCAAGCGATCTTGCATAGGTCACACGACGCCAAGCAAGCGGGACACTTTGGGTTCCTCAAGACCCTACACCTAACAAGGCGTCAATTCTGGTGGCCCGCGCTCAGACGAGACGTGAAAGCATACGTAGCATCCTGCCCAACATGAGCTAGGGCCAAACGGGCACCAGGCAAACCCGCGGGGCTATTACAACAGGTGGCAGAACCCTCCCGCCCATGGGAGGAAATCTCTATGGATTTTATAGTGGACCTCCCACCCAGCCAGAAGAAAACGGCCATTTGGGTGGTGAAGGATTACTTCTCGAAACAGGCCCACTTCATCCTCTGCACGTCGGTCCCGTCCGCACAACAACTAGCCAAACTCTTCCTCATCCACGTGTACAGGTTACACGGATGTCCCACACGTGTGGTGACCGACAGGGGCACACAGTTCACCTCTAAATTCTGGCGGGCCTTCCTAAAGCTGACGGGGACCCAACAGGCCCTATCCACTGCCTGGCACCCCCAGACGGACGGAGCCACAGAGGTCCTCAATGCCACCCTAGAGCAATTCATACGCTCATATACCAACTATCATCAAGACGACTGGGCTGAACTACTCCCGTTCGCCGAAGTCGCATACAACAACGCCGTCCACACGAGCACGGGGAAAACTCCGTTCGAGGTAGTCTCGGGACGCGACTTCGTCCCCATACCGGAGCTACCACAACCCCCGGAACCCCAGGTGGACGCTAGCGACTGGGGACGAAAGATTGCGGAATCGTGGCCAATAATCACGGCAGCGCTGAAGGATGCACAGGCGGCCTACAAAGAGCAGGCCGACAAGCACCAGCGCCAAAAACCGACGTTCCAGGCGGGGGATATGCTCTACCTATCCACCAAATTTCTAAAGTCACCCCAACCCTCGAAAAAACTGGGGTACATCGGGCCGTTCCGAGTCACGCAAATAGTGAACCCGGTGGCAATACGCTTGGACCTGCCACACAACCTATGGAGACTCCACCCGGTGTTCCACACCAGCCTCCTGAAACCGGCAACCACCTCTCGATGGCACCCAAGCACGCCACAGCCCTCACCGGTGATGATCGACGGGCAACATCACTTTGACGTAAGGGACATACTCGACTCTCGCAGGCAACGGGGAACTTTACACTATTTGGTCAGGTGGAAACACTTCCCCCACCCAGAATGGGTGGCGGCGCACAACGTTAACGCGCCTGACCTGACCCGGGCTTTTCACCGGGCATACCCCGACAAGCCAAAACCAAGGCTAGCAAGCCGTCACCTGCAAAACCCCTCCCCCACGCCCCCCCGCCTACCGTGCCCCAAGGGAAAGGGCCCCCCCAAGCCCGCGACTTGGGTGGACCTCCCCCCCCCCGGGACTCACTCCCCCCGCCCTGGGCCCACGAGGCAGTAACAAGCGTTCGCCAGCACCCTCCCCCCGCCCCGGGCCCACAGGGGAGTGGCAAGCAAGTCAACAGGGCATCCTGGGGGCAACGCCCAGGAGCACACATAACAAAGGCGACGCACTTTGAATAAAAAAGAAGGGCCCTACCTGGAGCTGATAAGCACCCGACCAGCCACGCCTCTCTCCTCGTCGAACTGAGCCAAACAAACAGGGTGTGGCCGGAGCATGCGCACGCCAGGGTGTGACCTGGGCATGCGCACTAAGGACACACCCTAGGAAGGCACGTGGTAGAGGGCGGAACAAAGGGAGGGGCGAAAAATACTCCGGCGGGAATTTCAAAAAGTTTCTTTTGACAGCTCTCCTGAGGAAAAAAAAAAAAAAAAACCAGAAAACTGGGGGGGGGGGCACTATTCGGACAGGGGGCAGTATGTCATGAGTGCCGTTGAGCTGAAGACATCAGCGCAATGGCACACATGACAATAGCAAGGAAACAGGGGAAGGGGCTCAAGATAAGTAGCCATCAACTCACAAAGACTGAAGGACAAGAAACAATGGCTAAACGGATCGTGAGGCACACCCAAGCTGTTAGCGCTAATGCAACGGAGATCGCCCAGCTGACAGCAATCACCGGAGGAATAGAGAAACCGATGATGGGCGATCCCGGAACACCAGCGGGGCCTCGCAACCCCTCACCTACCGGCAGGACAACGTGTTGGACAAAGGGGGGTGACGTAACCGCGAGTGAGGGGGCGCTGACCGGCGCGGGGTATTTAAACCCCGCACCGGCGCGCTCCTGTCACTCTCAGCTTTTTTCCTATACTGTACCTACACTGTGAATAAATCAGAGCCTGTTCCACAGAACCAGTGTCTGAGCATTATTCAGAGGTAGGCAGCGCATGACAACACCATTGCTTTAACTATGCAGACCTTTGTTGTCAGTGTGATGTCTCTGCTCTTAATTATTTTATTGAGATTTGTCATTGCTCTTCTCCCAAGGATTAAACGTCTCCTGATTTCCTGACTGCAGTCAGCATCTGCAGTAATCTTCACACCTAGAAATACAAAGTCTTTCACTGCCTCTACATTTTCTCCCTCTATTTGCCAGTTATCAATCAAGCTGGTTGCCATAATGTTGGGTTTTTTTAGGTTTAGCTGCAAGCCAGCTTTTGCATTTTCTTCTTTCACCTTCATCATAAGGCTCCTCAGTTCCTCTTTGCTTTCAGCCATCAAAGTGATATCATCTGCATATCTGAGATTGTTAATGTTTCTTCCAGCAATTTTAACTCCAGCCTTGGATTCCTCAAGCCCAGCATGTCGCATGATGTGTTCTGCATACAAGGTGAATAGGTAGGGTGAGAGTATCCAGCCCTGCTGTACTCCTTTCCCAATCTTAAACCAGTCCATTGTTACGTGGTCTGCTCTTACTGTTGCTACTTGGTCATTATACAGATTCTTCAGGAGGCATTCAAGATGACTTGGTATCCTCATACTGCTAAGAACTTGCCACAATTTGTTATGGTCCACACAGTCAAAGGCTTTAGATTGGTCAATAAAACAGAAATAGATCTTTTTCTGAAACTCCCTGGCCTTTTCCATTATCCATCAGATATTGGTAATTTGGTCCCTAGTTCCTCTGCCTTTTCTAAACCCAGCTTGTACATCTGGCAATTCTCGCTCCATGAGTTGCTGAAGTCTACCTTGCAGGATCTTGAGCATTACCTTACTGGCATGTGAAATGAGTGTCACTGTTCGATACTTTGAACATTCTTTAGTGTTTCCCTTTTTTGGTATGGGGATATAAGTTGATTTTTTCCAATCTGATGGCCATTCTTGTGTTTTCCAAATTTGCTGGCATATAGCATGCATTACCTTGACAGCATCATCTCGCAAGATTTTGAACAGTTCAGCTGGGATGCCATCGTCTCCTGCTGCCTTGTTATTAGCAATGCTTCTTAAGGCCCATTCAACCTCACTCTTCAGGATGTCTGGCTCTAGTTCACTGACCACACCATCAAAGCTATCCCCGATATTGTTATCCTTCCTATACAGGTCTTCCATATATTCTTGCCACCTTTTCTTGATCTCGTCTTCTTCTGTTAGGTCCTTGCCATCTTTGTTTTTGATCATACCCATTTTTGCCTGGAATTTACCTCCAATGTTTCTAATTTTCTGAAAGAGGTCTCTTGTCCTTCCTATTCTATTGTCTTCTTCCACTTCCGCGCATTGCTTGTTTAAAAATAATTCCTTATCTCTTCTGGCTAACCTCTGGAATTTTGCATTTAATTGGGCATATCCCCCCCTATCACTGTTGCCTTTTGCTTTCCTTCTTTCTTGGGCTACTTCTAGTGTCTCAGCAGACAGCCATTTTGCCTTCTTGGTTTTCTCTTTCTTTGGGATGTATTTTGTTGCTGCCTCTTGGACAATGTTGCAGACTTCTGTCCATAGTTCTTCCGGGACCCTATCTACTAAGTCCAGTCCCTTAAATCGATTCTTCACCTCCGCTGCATATTCCTTAGGAATATTAGTGAGCTCATATCTAGCTGATCTGTGGGTCTTCCCTAATCTCTTGAGTCTGATCCTAAATTGTGCAAGAAGAAGTTTGTGATCTGAAGTACAGTCAGCTCCAGGTCTTGTTTTTACCGACTGTATAGATGTCTGCCACCTTTGGTTGCAAAGGATGTAGTCAATCTGGTTTCGGTGTTGTCCATCTGGGGAAGTCCATGTATAAAGCCGTCTCTTAGGTTGCTGGAAGAGAGTGTTTGTTATGCACATTGAGTTCTCTTGGCAAAATTCTATCAGCCTGTGTCCTGCTTCATTTTGTTCTCCCAGGCCATGCTTACCTGTAATTCCAGGTGTCATTTGACTGCCCACCTTAGCATTCCAGTCTCCCGTGATGAAAATAACATCTCTTTTAGGCGTGTTGTCCAGTAGGTGCTGCAGATCCTCATAGAACTGCTCTACTTCCGCTTCTTCAGCATCTGTGTTTGGGGTGTATATTTGGATCACTGTGATGTTAGATGGCTTGCTCTGAATTCGAATTGAGATCATTCTATCATTTTTTGGATTGTATCCAAGCACTGCTTTAGCCACTTTACTATTATTTATGAAGGCTACTCCATTTCTTCTGTGGTCCTCTTGTCCACAGTAGTAGATCTGGTCTAAGTAAGATCTAGATCTGATGTGAAGTGGCCCATTCCAGTCCATTTCAGTTCACTGATGCCCAGAATGTCTACCTTTAATCTTGACATCTCACCAATAACCACATCCAATTTGCCCTGGCTCATAGATCTTACATTCCTGATTCCAATGGTGTGTTGATCCTTAGAACATCGGATTCGCATTCACCACCAGCACCGTCGGCCGCTAGCCGTCCTTTCGGCTTTTAGCTAGCTGCGTCATCACGTCTGGGGCTAGTTGAGCTCATCCTCTGTTCCTCCCCAGTAGCATTTTGACCATCCTCCGACCTGGGGGTCTCATCTTCCGATGGTATACCAACATATCTCTGGTTGTACTGATCCATTGAGTTTTCACGGCAAGAATACTGGGGTGGGTTGCCATTACCTTCCCCAGGGATCGCATTTAGTCTGACCTCTCTGTCATGACCTTCCCGTCTTGGGTGGCCCTTCACGGTTTAGCTCATGGCATCATTGAGGTGCTCAAGCTCCAGCACCATGACAAGGTAACGATCCTTTGCTGAAGGCTCCTTGGCTAATGATCGTAAATATCAGTAGTTCTCAGCTCTGATTCCAATTGGTGTAAAAAAAAATTGTCCTACAGCACTGCTTTAGGTGACTCAATATAAAAGGGACAGTGGACATGAATTTCCTTGCAATCTTCTGTTTTGCTGATAAAAGTGCTCACTTTTACTCTGACCTAGACTGTATTTGCTAGATACAAGGGATAGTGATTGGGATGTCATCTGAGTCTTGTTTAAGCTTATGAAAAACAGGATTCTCTGTAATATGATAATTACAGTAATCCTTGTAATTCTGCTCTCTGGATCCAGGACCTACATGAAACCTTTGGGTGGCCAGGAAAGGCATGTATGGCTAAATTTGAGAGGTGATTAATGCACTTTGGTGGGAGAGGATTGTATTTCCGCCTTGTGAATCTCCTGATCTCTCTGTCTGGATATTCTGGGCAACTTTTTTCTGGCATTCAGTCTCCTACATTTGAGGAAGACCCCACAACAGTTTGTGGGCCAACAATTTCAGAAATTTCTAGATGAAACACAAAACTTTTCCAATAAAGGCCTGATCAGGGAATTACAGATGTTTTAGATCAGCACACGTCTGATTCAGCCAACATGTCAATAGCAAGCAAGTCATCTAGAAAGTACCAATTTAACTACTCGTGATACAGAAGATAATTTTGCAGTCTGCATCCATCACACGAACATCCTTTGTGGAAAGGTGCCTAACCTGTACTATACTCCTACTGCCCTTTTTATGTGTCCAGACCCTTCCAACCATGGCCAAAATGCTTGCAAACAAACTGTGTTGAAGCTTCCTATCAGTTTGAAGAAGAAAAACTAGAGCTACATTTAAGTTAAAAGAAATTCACAAGGTTTTAATAAGAAAAATGAATTATGTGTGTATGTGTGTCTTCATGCATCTTCTTGCAGTCCTTTAATAGCAAAGTATTCAATCTGTTGAACAAATGCAAGAGAGAGGAAATTTGAAACCTCTTGCTTCCATGCTGCTATAATCAAATATTTCAATACCAGCAGTCAAGTCCAGTCCTAAGACTCATATTTTTTTACCTTGAAGAAGTGCTAATTCAAGAGACTTCTGCCATTGAGATTCTGCTTCAGAAAGATATGCAGAGCAAGTCCTGTCATTGCTTCAGGATTAGTGTCCTCTGACCTGCTGTGTTTCCTTAGATTGCTATTTCCCAATCTTCAGAGACCTCTCATTCTTTCTCTCTTCCTTTCTTGATCATGAGGACAGAAAGTGTATCTTCAAAATTCATATGACTATCATCATACTATTAACAATACCCAAGGGATATAACATCCTGTCTTTTCTTTAGGCAATACCATTCAAGGTTATTCTTTTTAAGAGCTACTGCTAGCAATGAAAACTGAGAACATCCCAAGTTCAAATAGATTCTGCCATTCACATTATCTTATTATAATGGCACTATAGATTAGTCAAAATATATTCTTCCTCAAATTATCCAGTGGTATTAAACTTTAATTAGCTGTGTCAAATTTTGGTGAATAGAACCCATATTTCTTTCCAGAAAATGATTTTTTTTTAATGATGTTGAGAACATTTCAGAAATTAAACCTGCTCATTAAATAAAGTCATCAAAATACATATTTGCAATATACTGCTGTGCTTGCTTTCCCAGCTTAAGCTAGGCAAAATATTTATGGTTATCTATCCATAGTACTGATGAAACTTTGTAACAGTGATGACATGTTTTGCCATTTTGTGGCTGCTCCTTACAGCTAATCAGATGCAGCATTTTCCCTCTATTCCCTCCTCAAGAAATTGAGCACAAGAGATTTAATGAAACATTTTCCCTTAGTTTACACCAAGTATTTTTAACTGAAATAATATAAAATTGGACCTACTTGTCCTAGAAGGGCACTTAAAGTCCCACGTTTCACGAGGTCATGACAACAAAGAAGCAGAGCTTATGTTTTAATTCTGTCTTGTTATCCTATTATTTATAAGACAGGTGAGAAAAGAGTTGCTGCATTCTGACATCATATTAGAATTGAGTATTCCATTGTGGCCTGAATGACTAAAGAAATGGAGGTCCTGTTGTGCTTCCTCCCCCTCCCCACCCTTTTCCCACTGATGCTAAAGGACATTAAGGCACCATGTAAACCTTTATTCTGACATGTAGAATTCTCTTTAATAAGCTGGATCAGAATTCTGCTGACAGGCACACCTGAACAGGAAAGAAAATGTGGTGGTACATGATCCTATTGCTAAACTAACAAAGTATTAAAAAAAAAATGCCATCAAACCCTTTGATAATGATTTTGCTCAAGAGAGGTGCAAGAGTATTAACGTATTCCAAAGCAATCCACAGAACCTGATGTTGCTGGAAATGTCACACACGGTATATGACCCAGAAAAGAATGAAAGGTTACTCCTATTTGTTTCTCTATCTGCTTCCTGTCTTTTCAGAAGCGCAAGGGAAAACATATTTTTCCTTTATGTCAAAGAGATGCCAGACTAGGAAACTGGTGGTAGGGAGAGGCACTAAAGCATTGAAAACAAGCACAGGTATTTGGTTAAAACACACAGAACTATCCTGTCCTTAGAATATTTAACCCACTGTCAATATACTGTTGTTCATCTATGCCAGATCAGACTAGATTCACCATGGAAGATCTTCCAATTCCTAGAATCCTCCTAGAAGATAATTTACTCCTCTGGGACATAGCTGGAGCTTGAGTCACCAGCTTCTCCCTGTGGAGAAGAAGGCATGATGAGTTTGTGGACTATACCGGACTGGCACTGCACATCAACAAGACAGAGCTTTTCAAGAAAAGTGGTGACCCATTTGACTTTTTTTTTTCTGTCATGCAGCAACCCATTCATCTAACTCCATCCCACTTGGCAGTAGATTGAGCTTAGCTGGCTGTCTATTAAGAAGGTAAGTAATATTGTGGCCCATTAACATGCTAGGAATTAGTTATCTGGCTGATTAGTTTTATACCAAATACTGCTCACACAGCTGCATTCTGGACCAGCTGTGGCTTCCAAATGCCCTTCAAGGGAAACCTCGTGTAAAGCATGTTACAATAATCCAAATGGGAGGCGACTAAGGTATGTGAGCAAGTGGTGCACATTATGAATCTGTACAACACCCCCCCCCCCAGCTACAACTGCCACCTGTTCTTTAATCGGGAGCCGTGAGTCTAAGAGGACTCCCAAATTGTGCATTGACTTTGACAGGCAAAGTTAAAGATAAAACATCTCTGGAACTGGGAGGCCTTAAAACCCACAGCTACTCAGTCTTGCCAGAGTTGAGCCAAAGCCTGTTCTCCCCCATCCAGATCCTCACAGCTTCCAGGCACCAGGAAAGGACTTCAGCATCATTGCTTGGTTGGCCCAGGATGGAAAAATACAATTGCTTAGTAGGTTTAGGGACTGGCCTTGAGGGAAAGGAGGAAGAATCTTTACCAAGGCAATGGTCAGATAAAAGGGGCCTGAGACTAGGACAAGAATGCAATGTGAGTAAATATCTCATACAAGCCCTTCTCTTGTCAACACAAAGATAATGGGAGGGAGGGAGAAACACATTCAGACTTGAAATATTATTTTAATATACCTGTTATAATAATGTAGTTCTACATTATTTCATGTAGTTCTAACTTATTTCTATATGGCACTGATTTCTTGGCCTACTTTGAAGGACTGACAAACTGATATCAATGGCATACTGATGATACCAAATCCATGCCAACAGATGACATCATATAGATGTTAAATAGGAATGGGGACAGAGTAGAGCCTTGAGGCATGTCACATACAGGGGACCTAGGCTTGAGCTCTCTCCCCCTACCAACACCAACTGGAACCAGCCCTGGAGAAAAGAGAAGGATTGTTATAATGCAATGCCTCTCACTCACCCTGAAGCCCAGAAGTATACCATGATCAATGGAATTGAAAGCCTCTGAGAGATCAAGGAGGCCCAGGACAGTTGCACTAACCACATCTCAAGCCCGCAGAACCAGGCATGAATCCTGACTAAAAGGAGTCCAGATAATCCACTTCTTCCAAGGTCCTCTGGAGCTGTAAGTCAACCACATACACAACAACCTTCCCTAAAAAAAGAAGTTTGGAGAGTGGACTAAAATTGTACAGTTCCATTTGGTCCAGCAATGGTTTCTTAAGGAGGGGGCAGACAACTGCCTCCTTCAAGGCAGGTGTTACCACCTCCTCCAATAGAGAAGCATTCACAACCACATGGACCCAATTGCCTGTCACCTCCAGGGAGACCTTAATCAACCAGGGATCTAAAATATAGGTGGCTGAATTCACAGTTCCAAGGACCCTGTCCACTTCATCAGAGCTAACAGCTTTAAATTCTTCCCAGATAACCAGGCAAGAATATGCCCCAGGCAACTTCATAGGACCTATACAGCCAGAGTCCAACACTGAGCAAATTCAAGTAACTTTATCCAATGGATGTGTAGATAGTCTCACAGTGGCCCTGCAAAAGTTCCTGTAGCCCCTCCTTACCCAGAAGTAGGGTTACCAGATTTCGAAAGAGGCAAAGGAGGACACACTAACTGTTTAACTTTCTTGGCAACTGCAACAAAAATTAAAGTGAAAAACTCCCCCCCCTCCCCCCAAAAATGGTACTTAGGCCTACAGGTATATGAAATTACTTTTTCCACCATCAGAAAGACTGGTTTTTCAACTGCAGGAAAGTTCTGGAGCTGGTTAGGAGTCCAAAGCCTTCAGTGTGTAACTGACTAAGGTCTTGTCAATTTCAGGCAGCAGCCCAAGCCAGCTGGAGGGTACTAATCAACCAGTTAAGGTCACAGAGCAGAGCTTGTTAACTTGCAGTTAGTGCTTATTAGCACTGTGCCATGGAGAAAAGCTGTTCAGGAAGAGAAAGCATTTTAGATACTCAAAAAGCCAGACAATATTTGATTTTAAGGCTATGCCTGACAGATGAAGGACATGAGGATAAAAAGGAGCACATGTCCTCTTTTTACTGGATAATGTTACCCTACCCAAGTCACCCTTATCACCACAAGGTAATCCTTAAGAAAGGCTTTTTACCCTTCTTACCTGTGATGGGTTGGGTTCACTCTTTGTTTTCCTCTAGCAGCCCTCTAGGCTTCTCTTATGCTGTTTCATCACTCAGAGCTCCTCCAAAAACCAGAGGACCCTCTGGGTCCATGCACATAGAGAGTCTGCACAGACTCAATCCAATCCAACACCAAAGTTGTCTTCTCATTCCAAGTGGCAACTAAGGCTTCAACTGAACCATGTACCGGAGCTTTTACCTTACCTCCTGTCATGAGTACTGATGGTGAGCAGGAGGTGGCCTCTATCCAGGGGGGGAAACGCATGTGTAGTACTGAGGAGTTAAGCAGCCATTCAAAGAGACACAGATCAGACCCGCCTTAACTTTTGGGATTTATCTGTCTGGGTTTTTCCCACGCTTCTTCAGTTTGTTAGGATTTTCTGTCTAATGTAGCAGTAATAAAACACTAGAGTTCTATTCCTCATCTCAGCATGGTTCCTGGCTGTTAGGACACCTCCTCCCCCCACCCCAGCCTGGTGTTTTCTTTTCAAGACTGATATTTAATTGACTATATCCTTCCAAAGTGCATATGAAGAGTCCCTCTTTTGGGGGAGATGGGCGGTGACAAAATTTGTTAAATAAATAAGAAACTTTACTGGAAGCAGCTTTCACCATGCATGAAAACTGTATCTCACTAAAGTGTTCCACATCTGTCAGGGCTAAGGGTTTCATCCAAAAAGAAGGAAGACCTTTAAGAAACATCTGTGAGACTCCAACCTATCATTCTGTAGCTCAAATATAACATACTCCACAGATCGGTTCTGCTTGATATGAAAGCAAATCATGCTCCCACTCAATGAGCATGAGGCATAAAGAATGAAGAGTGCAGGAAATCAGTTTAGTTCCACGCTCTTAGGTCCCAAGACTCCAAGGACACCATACCTCACCACTCTACTTCTATGAGGATGGAAGACATCACCCAACTTTCTGAAAAAGCTGAAAGCAAAACATAATTTCTACCATTCACAGAAGCCAGAGGTTGAAAAGGACTTGCTTCTAAGACAGAGCTGCTTTCCTTTGGTCTCAGTTTTCTGAGTTAATTACATTTAGAGCTAGTCTTGGCACAACCCTGTGACAATGCCAACTTTATAAGCCCCCTTGGCATGTTGCTCATGCACAGGAGAATGGCATCAAGCAGATGCAATATCCAATACATCCAGTACATCTGGCAACATAACTCTTTAGCCCATTGCTGAAACTGTATACTAGAATGCAAATACTGTATGCATATGGTCTGGCATATGGGCAAAAGGCTCTTTTAAATGTTGTACCACCCACATGAGACACTTACAGTCTCAAGTGCTTTATAGCAGTCTGAACATGGCTTCCATCATGTTTAAATCAGTTCTGGGATTTGGCAGCTGTATTGTGATTTCAGGCAACAGTTGTATCACAAAGTGGTCGTCTTTCTGCCCACCAATCTTGTTGCCTATATGGCATTACCTATAACATGTAATAGCTTCTTCCAATGTTTCCCTGCTTTGCATTCCATTTTGACTTACCTTCTCTATCACCCCCAAACCAGATTTGCATTGTTTATTATATAGGAAACTCCCTAGCACCACCAAATCTATAAAGAAAAAGGTAAAGTCTTTTTTCAAGTCAGGATGCCTTTATGGAAATCTCTATGTAGTTTTTCTTGGCAGCAAGAAAAGTAGTTGGTCAATGCCTTCTTCCAGGATTTTTTTTTTTTAATTTCCCAGACTAGCTATAATCCCAGTATTCCAGGAAAGCCTCCCATACAAATACTAATCAGGCGAAGCTCTGCTTAGCTTCTTAGCCCAGATAAAGTCACCTCCTAAATGTGCATCAGTGGCCAAATATCTGATTGACCTAGTTCTGAGAACCATGTGCCCAGTTGTATGGTCTGAGCTGCTAAAGTAGATTTACTTTCCATAACTGACTAAT